>NC_133415.1:104435000-105845000 GCF_049350105.2 Macaca mulatta
AAAAAAAACCCAGCTTCCTGACTTCGAGTCAACCATTCCTATAATTTCTTTGGTCTAGATCAGAGATTGACAAATTTTTACCAGACCTGTCCATTGCCTGTTTCTGTAAATAAAGTTTTATTGAAACACAACCACCCACATATATTTACAGATTGTCTATGGCTGTTTTCACACTATAATGACAGAGTGACACAATTGAGTAGAGTATATGGCCTGCAAAGCTGAAAATATTTACTATCTGGGTCTTTTACAAAAAAAAAGTTTGCTGCCCGGGCGCAGTGGCTCATGCCTGTAATCCCAGCACTTTAGGAGGCCGAGGTGGGTGGATCGTGGATCACGAGGTCAGGAGATTAAGACCGTCATGGCCAACATGGTGAAACCCCATCTCTACTAAAAATACAAAAATTAGCCGGGCGTGGTGGCATGCACCTGCAGTCCCAGCTACTCAGGAGGCTAAGGCAGGAGAATTGCTTGAACCCGGGAGGCAGAGGTTGCAGTGAGCCAAGATCATGCCACTGCACTCCAGCCTGGGTGACAGAGTGAGACTCTGTTTAAAAAAAAAAAAAGTTTGCTGACCCCAGCTCTAGAGGGAAAACTAGGAGTTTAATGCTGCTTTAGATGCATCCATTTTCAGGGCCAAATGTATGCCAGTTTGTCAATCTTTTTACCCTAAAACTGTAACAGCCCTCAGCTCATGTGTGTGCATAGCAACTTCTCCCAATACCAGACAGATGTGAGAAGAGCCAAGTTCTCCCGGAAGATCCCATAACTTGTCTGCAATTGGGAACTGTTTGACATTTCCTTAGAAGTGCTTTCTACAGCCCACTCTTTAGTGTCTGGGACCCCTGCCTGAGCCAGTGAATCAAGAACTTGGCCCACAGAGCAGGAGACACGGGCAGCACTTTTGGGGGAGTGTCTACATTCCATTAATTATGTTTATCTACATTCAATTTCTTTTCCTTCTTCCCTTTCTTCTTTCCTTCTTTTTTTCTTTCCTTCTGCAAAGACACATGTTGGTCCACCAGGTTGGCTATGTGGGTCAGAGTCTCTCAAAGTGATTCTGTTTCATGGTGTTGACTCAGTCTGTAGTCAGGCTGGCAGGGTAAAATTGCATCTCAATCAGCTTTAAGAACAAAACTTAAAAACCAAAATGGGAACTACAAACGAAAGGCTGCAGGGAGGGCAGCTGCCTGCCACTAGCGTCTCCCCTTAAAGCTAAAAAGAGCATGAAACAGCAGAAGACCGTCTCAGGGGTTCAGTCCCGCAAGACCCGAAACCCAGACTGGGGAGGAGGGGTCTGGGGATGAGCCTGCTAGGGGGATCCACCCTGCAGGAAGGCCCCTGTCAACAGCCACTGTCTTTGCCCCACCCCTTTCCCCTTCTTCTGGAAAGAGTGCCCCAATTTTTACTTCGGGGCCAGATCTTCTGACTCTCAGCTTGTGCAGTTGGAGAGGGGCTGACTCTCTCAGCTCTTGGGATGGGCACGTGGCCCACGTCCTCCTAATCGGCTTCAGGGTGATGGGATCAGGTCAATGAGAACCGGCCCCAGGACTGTAGTTTGAAACGCTAGCAAACCAAATCGGTCTCACACAAACGTTCTCTCTCTTTCCTGCTGAGATGTAAGGATGTAGACCTGCAATTAATTACTCTCCACCTGCTTGGTGCACTGCACTCTATACCGCAAGATGTTAGAGAATGTAACCCACACAGGAGAAGATCGAGCCAGGAGATGGAAAGAGATTAGGTGCTGCTGATGACATTTGAGCCCCGAATCCAGCCATCCCTGAAGTTAGAGGAAATTCCGTATAGATTCTCACATATATAAAAAACATTTCTTCCTCACTTAAGTCATTTTGAATTGGATATTCTGTCACTTGCAACATCTCCTATTTCATCCACAGGAGTTTGAGATCTAGAGACCTGGAGAACCGGAGCCCCAACTGCCGGTTGCCGGTAGTAACCACTTTACTGCCATGAAGAAAGCCAGGCTGAGGGCAAGGCCAACGCAGAAAGGAGCAAACCAAGGGAAATGCAGAGAAATAGAACCAGAGCCTTGATCATGCAATTCCTGAAACCCACTTTCCCCCTAAAGCTCCCAAGAGTCAGGAGATACAGTTCCCTAAGGTTAAAGCCAGTTCGAGTCAGGTTTTGCATTACTTGTGGCCAAAAGAGTCTCAAGTGACACATTCGGTCTTCTTCCATGTAACACAGAGATAATCACAGTTATCTCAAATAGTGGCTCTAAGGAATAGAGACCAGATGTGCAAAGGCTCCTGTCCAGAGCCTATCAGACAGAGCAGAGGCTCCACAGATGCATTCCCTCTGCTTCTCTGACTTATTTTCTCCCCACTCCTGATTGCTGGTCCTGTGTAGGGCAGGCTGAGGGCCATGTCATTGCTGATTCAGGCCGGATAGGACAAGACCTCAAGGTACAGTGGTCACTGGTCCCACAGATGGAATCAAGTGCGACACCTCCTTTCTGCAAAGACAGGGCAGTCCAGGGGCAACCACAGCTAGGGCTTCATCCAGTCCTCCCAGTACTGTATGTCAGTTGACTCCCCTTCCGGTAACACAGTGTCCCCATTTGTCTGTGGCAGTCCACTCCTTCCTACCTCTGTACACTTGGAGGGGGCTTCATCCCAGTTTAAAGTTGAGTCATGTGACCAAGGTGTAAGCCAATCAGCCTATCACATTTCCCCTGACCATGGTGATTGGTTCAAGGAGGAACTCGTGACCCAGGCAGAGCCAGTGTTACCCAGGAGTCTCTACTGGGCTCTGGATAGAAGCTCTGTCTTTCCTGCTGGGAATGCAGGGGGAAAAAGAACGTGGCTGTCCGAAGCAGGAGAGGGCAGTTAGGGGAGAGTGAGTACAGCAGAGGTGAAACCAAACCCTATCCACGTTGTTTGAACTCCTGAATCCAACCAAGCCTGGGGTCCACCCTGCCACTTTGCAATAAGAAATTCCTTTTCATTACTTAGACCAGTTGGTAAGGTTGCTAAGTTTAGCAAATAAAAATCCAGGCTTTGGGTTAAATTTGAATTTCAGATGAACAACAATATTTTAGTATATGTGTGCCCCATGCAACATTTGGGACCTACTTACACTAAAAAAATTATTCATTGTTTAGCTGAAATTCAAATTTAACTGGGTATCCTGTGTTGTATGCAGCGACCCTACTAGTTCGGGCCAGCTTTCTGATTCTTTGAATGCAAGAGAGTCTGAACTGAGGCCCAATCCCATCCCCTTCAACAAGGGCACAGAAGCGCTACTACACCTGCTGTGTTTCACAGAACAGGACCCCCCACTGCCCAACCACAGGGGTTAGTCTCGGCCACTCCAACAGCCTCCTTTGTACCTCATTTCTCCTGCTAGCAAGGGTGCTACTCATGGCAGTAAAGAACCGTGGCCACAACTCCTACTGGGGGTGCCTACTGTGTGTCAAGGGCTAACCTGTACCCCTTCACCTCCTCCCCACAGCGCGATTCTAAGAAGTAGTCAAACCACAGTCCTCATCTCATAGATAAGTAAAGCAGCTCAGAGGCTCTGTGACCCACCCAGGGTCCCACAGCTAGGAAGAGGTAGAGCTGTGTTTGACACCAAGCCTGGGTTCTAGGAATGACACTTCCAAGCCGGAGGGGATAGGGAAGGAGCTGCCTCTCCAGGGAAGGAGGATCCTTTCAAGGAAGCCCTGTAGCCACCCTCTGGATAGAGGCAGGAGGCCTGGGGAGGTCTGAGTCACTGTGTGGCTAGAGAGCAGGGGTGCTGGGATCAGCAGAAAACCGAGCAGACTCTCTCCCTTAGGGATTGAAAAGGAGTAGGCCCAGAGAAAGGGGAAGGACATTGACCAAGCCATCCTCAGACAGCCTGGGGAGCAGAGGAAGCCGGCAGCTGGCGGGTCACCTGGGGGCAGGTGCCCCACCTCCTGCTTCTCACCTCCTTGGCCTTTCCCAGGCCCCTCTCCTGAAGGCCTGCTCACTTTCAACTTCTGTTCTGCTATTTTGCTTTGTTTTTTGTTTTTTTAAAAAAGTTCCTTTGTTGTTACCACTTAAAACAATAAATAAATAAAGCAAACCAACAAAGCAGACATCTGGAAAGCTTTGTGGAAAATGGCATCTCGCTCAGAGGACCCGCCCTCCGTGGAGTCAGAACACAAGTGCCCACGGCACTCGCAACTGGCCCCCCAATGCTCTCAGAGGAGAGGTGAGACCCCCTCACCGTTCTCCTACCAAATCCCTGTCTTCCCCTGAGGTCATGTCCTTCCCAAAACACCACCACCTCCATGGGCATGGCTCTCGGCTCCCATTCTGCACCCCGACCAGGCTCGTGAGCCTCTGTGCCTTGTGCCCAGCACATCCACGACCCTACTCCATCATTTTCTCTCCCGCTTAGGTCTCTCTGTTTCATTCTGGCAGTCATGCCCCATCTCGGACTTATATCTCATTTCCGACCCATCACCAAAGCCTCTGTTCCCTTCACTTCACCTCTTCTCCTTCCACTCCACCTGACCCTTCACCCCACCACTGCTAAAGTATCTTCTCAAAGTACAGCTCAGATCATAATGCCAATTTCCCCTGCTCAGCAACCTTCTAGGCCAACGAAGTGGCTCACGCCTATAATCCCAGCCCTTTGGGAGGCTGAGGCGAGTGGGTCACTTGAGGTCAAGAGTTCAAAAGCAGCCAACATGGTGAAACCCCAGCTCTACTAAAAATATAAAAATTAGCTGAAGCGTGGTGGTGCACACCTGTGGTCCTGATTACTCGGGAGGCTGAGGCAGGAGAATCACTTGAACCTGGGAGATGGAGGTTCCAGTGAGCTGAGATTGCGCCACTGCACTCCAGCCTGGGCAACAGAGTGATACTCGGTCTCAAAAAACAAAACAAAACACAAAACACCTATGGCTTCCTAGTGTCTCCTGAAATAAATACCAGCAGCTCCTCACTGTGATGTTAAACCTTCCTGCAATGGATGTCTTTTGTTTTTGTTTTTGCAGTGTTCCTGTTTTCTTCTTTTGGTAACTCCACCCTTGGTGGTTTTCTTGAGGGTCAGGGAATCACACGTCCCTAACTTTGAGTCCAAGTGTTTTAGGTTCTGCCCACAATCGCAGGTCCAGGTCCATTGACCCAGGCTGGGCCAATACGTGTGCAACATTTCCCTGAACAAGGAGTTGGTTCAGGGTTGGCCACATGACCCAGGTCAGGCCAACCACAGCCAACCCTAGGTCCTCGGCTGGAATGGAGAAAGAGGGGCTCTCTCTGTGTTGGTGTCAGCAGGCTGAGAAGATACAGGTTAGGAGCTGATGAGGGCCATCAAGCCACCACAAGGGGAAGTCAAGGGGAAGCAAAACTGTAAGACCAAGAAAGAACTGGTATTTAAAACATCTTTAAGTTCCTGCATACAGCTGTGCCTGAAGCCAGTCGGCCCACCCTATTTTTTTTTAGGTTTAATCTAGTTTGAGATGAGTTTCTGTCACAGACAGCCAAAGGCTTTGTACTTAATATAGTCTCCAATCATGGGTTCCGACTTCCTCTTCTAGCTTTACTCTATTTTCCTACGTTCATCAGTGCTTCTGAGAAAATGGGCTCTTGAACGGCCAGTGAAACATATCCCACATCTCAGCTTCTGTGCCTTTGGTCCTGCTGCTTCCTTGACCTGAAATACCCTCTTCATATCGCTGCTTTACAAAGCTCTAATCCTCCTTTAAGGCCTTTCTCAAGCTGGTCTCTGCCATGAGAATGTCATCGCTGTCATTTTCTTACTTTCTGTCCCCATAACGCTCTCCAAGAACTTACCGTCTTTCCTTGAATCCTGATCATTTGTGTATCTCCTTTTCCTTGTCAGAGTTAGGGACTCAGATGATAAGGAGACATTATTGTTCAGCTCTTCTTAAGCACCACGCATGCATGGAACAGAAACTCAGCAAAAGCATATTTGTGCTCGTGGCCAGCCTGGCGAAGCATCCCCGGACTCACTCACCTGAGACCTTAATTTTGGGACAGATGTTCTGCCTGCCTGCTTCACATTCATTATCCCATCTTTTCATACCAGTACCTCAATTTTCCTTTGAAGGACCACTCCGTCTCCATCCTCATTTTTTTCCCATCTCCCTTTCCTGGTATCCATCCTCATTCTTAAGACTTAGGTAGAGCCCTTGCCTCCCTCTCTGGCTCCACAGACGCCGTGTGACCCAGACCTGGCCAACCAGGGCATTGCACACTCCTTGCAAACCCCAGTGATTGTCTCAGGTTTGGACATGTGATCAAGGCCAGAGATTCAAACAAAGAACTTTTGCTAGAACCACTGAGAAGGAAACACTCTGTTGAATGGGATCAGAAAACTAGGGGGATGTGAGCCTGGGTTGCTGGAGCCACCGGGAAGAGAGGTTCTGCCTGAGGAAGAAAGCAAACATAAAGCAAAACAGAGCCAGGACCTCCAGCCAGATGCTTCGTATCATTTGCATCCTAGATCCAGCCATGTCTGAAGCCAGTCGTACTCTGTACTTTTTAGATACATAAGCGAATAAATTCCTAATGGGTTGGGCTTCTGTCACCTGCAACCATGAGTCTCAACTGATACACGTTCCAAGTCTTCTCCCCATCCTTATTCCTAATCCGGAGCACATCAGGTGGTCTTCAGTTAGTGATCAGCTGACTAAGGGCAGAGCTTATTCTCTGCCTTGTCACTGATCCTTTTCCCTCCACTACACACCCCAACTCTTACTCTAGCTAAGACCTACCCATCCTTCCAGTCTCCGCTTAACTGTTACTCCCAGAAAGACCTTTTCTGACACTCCCAGAAAAAAAAAAAAAATTGGTCTCCCCCTAACACCTGAGCCTCAAAACACCCCAGGTTTTCTTTCTCACAGTTGATGATTCCATAATTGTTGGAGAGATTACGTTTTGTATATCTGCCTCCTCCCAAACCTACAAGCTTCACCAACCATGCATAGTCTCATTTGCTACTAAATTTTCAGGGCACAGCACAGAGCCTGACAGAGTAGGTGCTCAGTAAATGGCTACTGAATTAATAAATGTACTGATACAACTCAGGAATCAAAGAATATGTCTCCCAGGTTTCTCAACTTGAATAAAGAGGGTGGAACCATGTCTCTTACTAGTACCTGGTCCATTGATGGAGGGTTCCAGGAGAACCAGCTTTGGGAGGGCTTGAAGAGAAACTACCTCTTTGTGTAACTCCTCAGAGGTATTAGCTTATTGAACTTGATCAGAAAGCCCAACAAAACTTGCGATTCATTATGGGAGACCTTAGCCACGCCCTGAAGCAAATGTCAAATTTCACACATTTAATGAACTCCATACTTGAAATATGTGGCCTGTAAAATCTGATTTACACTGCTGTTAAAATCCTCGGTGCCTAAAAAGGAATGTGAAAAGTATGTATTTGTGCTAAGAGAAGGGGCTTTTTTTTTTTTTTTTTCCAAGACATTAATTCACTCCAAGGCATATAAACGTTCCCTAAAGCATCATTTCAATTGCAATATTTCTTTCAGCACCTCAAATTTAGTTACCAACTTTTAAGAAGAGGGGCTGTGTTAGGTTACACACGAATGGAAAAGTGCCACCATGTAATTGTCAATTCTTTGGAAGGTAAGCTGAGTTGACAGCTGAGCTGGGGACAGCCCCGAAACAGGCTGAGCAGAGCTTACCTGGCACTATAATTAAGACCTGCCTTAAGTCAACACCGACGCGGCCACGGTGCCTGGCGAGATGAATTTCTTTTTTCAATTCAGCCACAACTTTATTTATTTATTGGATGCTAACACCTGGTGTTTCTTTCGTCTGGAAGTTCGCGGCTTGCTTTGGCACATTTTAGGTTCGGTACTTTGGGGTGGCTGAGCTACCTGACGGGGTGACAGGGGGCCTCCCTCTGAGGTGATCCTTGGAGCAGAGGCAACACAAACCAACTTCCAACAACACAGTCTAGACCGAAAAGGGCACCCTGACCCTCGTTTTCAAGCTTTACTGGCTCAGAGAATTCTGTCCACAGAACCTGCTATCCTTGAGAGCGAAAAGCATAGCCGATCATGAGTGCTCTGCGCACGGTCATCCAATCCCTGCTTGCTTCCAGAAAACTAGGGCTTGACTCTGATTGGTCTTTACCCATTCCCTTCTCACCAGTGATTGATCTAAGCGTGGGCGTGTATCCAGTGTTGACCAATGAGATGTGAGAGAATTTCCAGGACACTCTTTCAAAGCTGATCAAAAGAGACAGCCTAGAAGAGAGTGTCCTCATTTTTCTAAAGTTCCACTGGAGATGCTGAGAGTTACCCTGGTGTGGAACTCAGTGCCTGCACTGGACAAAGTAGAAACTGAAGCTTATAGAGAACTGATAGCCTTGACCAGAGCGAGTCCAGTGGCAACGCCAACATTATTACTGTAGTGGCCATGTGTTACTCTTTGACCACCAAGCATCTAAGTCACCCTTTCTCCTGGGGAAAACAAAAACAATATCTCCGGGGAAATTACTTCCTCCTCATGGCAGGCAGTCTTGGAGGAACTGTCAATCAAAATACCCTGCCATGTAACCCAGACTTGGCCCATCAGATTCTCACATGAGGATGTTGACCCTTGAGTGATGCAAGATGGGAGTGATATGGTGGGGGTGGCTGGATAAAAAACCTGCAGGTGATAAAACAGGCTGTAGGGACCTGGTTGTACGGCATATTAGCTCCTGCTACCTCTCCTCTCCGGCATGTCCTCACTCTTATTGTTCAAAGCCAAAGCTCCAGTTTGTGAGCCACTCCACATCCTGGCAATACATTTCCCCTCCCCGTTTCTTGGCTGAACTTTGCCAGTTCTAATTTTTGTTATGTGCAACCACAGATCTGTAACCAATATGGAACAATAAGTTTATTGTGACCATGCCAGGTACATCACATACATCACATTTATTTTTCTTTCACAATATCAATTATGGAGTGGGCACACAGGCACACAGACACATACCCATTTTACAGATGAAAAATCTCAGGGTCAGACTGCAACATTTGCCCAGCATTTCATAGTTAATAAATTGCCAACCCTGGAATTTAACAGTATCTTGTTTTGCTTATCTGTGAGATGAGTTTAATTCCACTTAGCCTGCAAGGTTATAGTGAGGATACAAGAAAATACAGGTCCAAGTGCCTGGTGCACACTCTCATTTGGAACTTCCATGGCTCTCAGAAGTGTCTTTTTTGAGAGGCTTTTCCTAGGCCCATGGGAGATTCTCTCAGGAGTTCTAAGAACTTCCTCATGGATTGACTCACCAAAAGCCCCATCCCTGAACTTGGAGAAAGAAACCAGTCATACTTGGGGTAACAATGTGGTCTGGAGTATGAACCATATCACTGGTGTCTCTGGCTATGGGAATCCATGATCCCGGGATCTGGACTCTCTCAACATGACATACAGTAGGCCCGCTCTGCATACTTATCTCCGAAGGTCAGAGGGTAGCTGGCTGCCTGGCATGGTGGGGACAGACTCAGGGTACACAGAAGCCTTCCTACTAGGCAAGAATACCCATTTCCTGCCACTCTTCAGCACTGGTTGCCATTGCTCTTCTTCCTGTTCCTGAAAACTCTGAACCCTTCCTGCCACAGGGCATTTGAATATGCTATTTTCTCTGCCTGGAACACTGCTCCATACATCTATGAATCCTGGATCCTCTCATCTTTCAGATTTCAGCTCAAAAGCCAACTCCTCAAGGACGCCCTCCCTGACCACCAAGTCTAAAAATAGCCTCACATACCCTCCCCATTCCCAACCCCCAACCTCTACCCCGATTGGTCTCCCGGATGGCATCCTGACTTAACTTTATGATAATGTTCATCACTGTGCAATGAATTACCATATTTCTTTATTCATTTCACATCTGCTGAACACTCACCACAGGCCATCTTTTTCTAGGCATTCAGAATAGCAAGTAAGTCAAAGTCCCTGTCCTCACAGAACTTACATTTTAGTGATCAAGACTGAGGCCAAGCGCCTGAGGACAAGTAGAGCAAGCAAGGGACTAGGAAGTGACAGGGCTACACGTCCAATGGGAGGAGGTCAAGGAAACCTCTTTAAGAAGGGACAACTAAGGGGCTGGGCACGGTGGTTCAAGCCTGTAATCCCAGCACTTTGGGAGGCCGAGACAGGCAGATCACGAGGTCAGGAGATCGAGACCATCCTGGCTAACACGGTGAAACCCCGTCTCTACTAAAAAAAATACAAAAAACTAGCTCGGCAAGGTGGCGGGCGCCTGTAGTCCCAGCTACTCTGGAGGCTGAGGCAGGAGAATGGCGTGAACGCGGGGGGCGGAGCTTGCAGTGAGCCGAGATCGCGCCACTGCACTCCAGCCTGGGCGACAGAGCGATACTCCGTCTCAAAAAAAAAAAAAAAAAAAAAAAGAAGGGACAACTAAACGACGACCTGCAGGAGGCCTGTTTATTTCTCCACTGCCTAATACAGACACTCCACTCAGTAAGAAAGCAGGAGCCATGAACACCTAGATCATCACATCCCCAGTGCCTGGAAGCTGCCTAGCGTCCAGTAGGTGCTCAATAAATACGCATGCAATGGCTGTATACTGGTGCTTCCAGACAGCGTGGGGCTTCTCCTGTCCCCCAGGATGACAACATCTCCACAGTGACTCATGGTTCAAGGCCTCTGCCCCATTCTGAGGTGGCTCTGCTCTTAATTAGAAGGTGGGAACAGCCACAATGACAGCAGCTAGGGAATGTGGCAATTCCCTGGGAAGTGCTATGTCAGGGATGGAGGTGAGGATGGCCCTTGGGAATGATGGGATTCAGATAAATGGAGCATTCATTTGTCATCTGCATTGGCATTTCTCAACCTCCTGTGACATGCCGTAAAAGAATGCAGCTTGCTGAAGAGAACAGAGGCTGTTGCTTTCACCAGGAGGCTTGAAGTTGAATTGGATTATAGCTTAAAAGAGGCAGCTGCCTCTAAGTCTGCGGACCTGAGCACCAATCCTGGCTCTACCTCTTACAAATTGTGTGACTTTGAACAAGTCACCACAGCTCTTAAATCCTCATCTATAGAAAAGACAATGAAGGCCGGGCGAGGTGACTCATGCCTGTAATCCCAGCACTTTGGGAGGCCGAGGCGGACGGATCACCAGGTCAGGAGATCGAGACCATCCTGGCCAACATAGCGAAACCCCATCTCTACCAAAAATACAAAAATTATCTGTGCGTGGTGGCACATGCCTGTAGTCCCAGCTATTTGGGAGGCTGAGGCAGGAGAATCGCTTGAACCCGGGAGGCGAAGGTAGCAGTAAGCCGAGATCGTACTACTGCACTCCAGCCTGGGCGACAGAGCAAGACGCTGTTTCAAAAAAAAAAAAGGAAGAAAAAATAATGAAAATATCCCTCTTTGAAACGATTCTGTAGGTAAAGCATTTTGCCTATAGCCATAGTTGCTGTTGAACCAAGACTCCACAAACCAGACTATGAAATGATTTGATGCAAATTAAAACCACAATGACATACCACAAGACACCCACCAGAAAGGCTGAAATTAAAAATATTAACAATAATGACAATAAAAAGGCAAGCTATAAGGCAGGAGAATTTGCAAATCACTTATCCAACAACATATGTAGTCAGAATATATTTTTAAAAATTCTCAAAACTCAAAAGTAAGAAAACAATCTAATTCTTATAAATGAGCAAAAGACGTGAACATTTCACCAAAGAAGAAAAGTGGATGTGGATGACAAAGAAGCACATGAAAAGATGTTCAATATTATCAACTGTTAGGGAAATGATATTTAAAACCATGGTGAGATACCACTGCACATCTATTAGAATGGCTAGATCAAATACTGACAATGCTAAGCGCAGACAAGGATGTAGAACTGGAACTCTCATACAAATGCAAAAATGGTACAGCTACTCTGGAAAATGGTTTGGCAGGGTTTTAACACCTTTACTGAGATATAAGTTACATACCACAAAATTCACTCATCTAAACTATATAATTCAATGGTTTTTAGTAAATTTACAGAATTGTGCACCCCCAAAAGAAACTGCCACTGTTTTCTAAAGCAAGCAAACCATTTTACATTCCCACCAGCAGTGCATGAAGGTTCTGATTTTTCCACATCCCCTCCAACACTGACCATATCCTTTTAATTATAACCATCCTATTAAGGATAAAGTAGTATCTCACTTTGAGTTTGTTGGCAGTTTCTCATAAAGTGAATCAGACACTTTCTCCATGATCCCAGTAGGGGTCTCATGGGTGCAAACCTATGCAAAATTGTATCACTATGCATTTAATATTAGCCTACTAGATACACTTTGCTGTATGTATTCTATACTTATATTTTTTTAAACTTAAAAAGACAACAGGAGAAGAAAAACTAAGAGACTCAGGGAAAATTAAGATGGATGAAATAAGGAATGCAAAAAAAGAAAGGAAGAATGAAATAAAAAGAAATAATGTGTCTGGCCAGAGAGTGCCTAGTAAGATCACAACTACCACTCTCACAAGAGGGTGAGTTCACGCCTCGTACCTGTTCACGCACCTCCAGCACCCATTTAACCTTAAGTGTATGGGGGCCGGGTGCAGTGGCTCGTGCCCTAATTCCAGCACTTTGGGAGGCCAAGGTGGGTGGATCACTTGAGGCCAGGAGTTCCAGAACAGCCTGGCCAACATGGCGAAACCCTATCTCTACTAAAAAATGCAAAAAAAAATTAGCAGTGTGTGGTGGCAAGCACCTGTAATCACAGCTACATGGGAGGCTGAGGCACAAGAATCACCTGAACCTGGGAAGGAGAGGTTGCAGTGAGCCGAGATAGCACCACTGCACTCCAGCCAGGGTGACAGAGTGAGACTCCGTATACAAAAATTTTTAAAAAGTGTATGGTAAGTAAATGAAGTAATTTAAGGTGAAGGTTCCTTATAATCCCACGTCTTTCCCCTGTCTAGTGTAGAAACTGCTGTTTGCCCACCTCCTTTTCCCCTCATGTCTCAGAAACAAAACCTCGCTTTTCATCAGCGTTCTCATTAAACAGCTACATTTCCCAGCCTCTTTGCAAGCCAGATGTGGTCATGAGATCATCTGCCCAAGATGTCAGCACAAGTAATGTGTGGGAGCTCTGGGAAGTTTCCCTCAAAGGACAGGGCCCCCTCTCTTTGCTCCTTCCTGCTGCCCGGACTTCAGGCATGAAGGCGGGACCTCCAGCAGCCACCCTGGATAAGGAGGATAAGGGCAGCAGCCTTAGGACGGGACAGTGCAGAGCTGAAGAAGCCTTGGTTTCCAATGACAATCCAGGCCAGCATACCTCTCCTGGACCTCCTAACCCCAGCCTTCTTTGATGTGAGACAGAAAATATTTTATATCTTATTTAAACTATGTCATTTGAGAGTTTTCTGCTATAACAGATGTTTTTTCTCATAGGTACATCCTCTGTCAAAATTCAACCACAAAATTCGATCATTTTAGGTGCTATGTGGGCCCGGTTCAACCTCACCCTCTCTCGGTGTTGTTTTTCTCATCTACAAGATGGAGATAATGACACCTGCCCCACGGAATTGTGAGGTCGAGGTGGGAAAGTACTTTGCAGCTGTAAAAAGTCATGAAAAGGAAATAGTCATTTTGTTTAGTCAGGTTCCTGAATCTTCCAGAATGTACTTTTTTTTCTTTTTGAGACGGAGTCTCACTCTGTTGCCCAGGCTGGAGTGCAGTGGCCTGATCTTGACTCACTGCAACCTCCGCCTCCTGGGTTCAAGCGATTCCCCTGCCTCCACCTCCTGAGTAGCTGGGACTACAGGCATGCGCCACCACACTTGGCTAATTTTTTGTATTTTAGTAGAGACAGGGTTTCACCATGTTGGCCAGGATGGTCTCGTGATCTCGTGATCCGCCTGCCTCGCGCTCCCGGCTCGGCCTCCCAAAGTGCTGAGATTACAGATGTGAGAAACCGCGCTCGGCCCAGAATCCACTCTTAAAACTCAAGAACTTAGTGCCAATGAACTGTACACTTAAAAAATAGTTGAAATGCTGGGCACAGTGACTCACGTCTGTAATCCCAGCACTTTGGGAGACCGAAGCGAGCAGATCACCTGAGGTCAGGAGTTCGAGACCAGTCTGGCCGACATGGTAAAACCCCAACTCTACTAAAAGTACAAAAATTAGCCAGGTATGGTGGCGCATGCCTGTAGTCCCAGCTACTTGGGAGGCTGAGGCAGGAGAATCACTTGAACCCAGGAGGTGGAGGTTGCAGTGAGCCAGGATCGCACCACTACACTCCAGCCTGAGTGACACAGCAAGACTCCGTCTCAAAAACCAAAACAAAGCAACAAAAAATAGTTGAAACGGCCTGTAATCCTAGCACTTTAGGAGGCCAGGGCGAGAGGATCACTTGAGGTCAGGAGTTCAACACCAGCCTAGGCAACATAGCAAGACCCCATCTCTACAAAAAAAAAATTTTTTTTTAATTAGCCAGGCACAGTGGCTTGGGCCTGTAGTCCCAGTTACTCGGGGTCCTAAGGCAGGAAGATTGCTTAAGTCCAGCAGTTCAAGGTTACAGTGAGCTATGATTGTGCCACTTTACTCCAGCCTGGGCAACAGAGTGAGATCCCATCACACACACACACAAAAGCTTAAAATAATACATTGCATGCTATGTATATTTTACCAGAATTATTTTAAAAACCAACTCAAATGTCACAAAGGTTTACTGAGCCCTAACCGTGGACCAGACACCTGACTTGCTAAGGATAAGCCAGTTCCTCTCAAGCTGCTCCTCTGGATCCTATAAGAGCAGAGCCAGTAGTGAAGCACCCCCTCCCCCTCAATTCTCTCCTGCCTTGTGGTTTTTTTAAATTGAATTTTAAGTTCTGCGATACATGTGCAGGATGTGCAAGTTTGTTTCATAAGTAAACATGTGTCATGGTGGTTTGCTGCACCTATCAACCCATCACCTAGGTATTAAGCCCCACATACATTAGCTATCTATTTTTTAACACAAGTAAATTCCGCTTTCTATTCCATTAGTGAATTTGTTTTACTGTAAAAAGAGAAGTTTTTAATGATTGGCCAATTCTATGACTTTCATTCTGCCTTCCAGATCCCCCAGTAAATGGATTCTTGAGGAGTCCCTTTGCCTTCTCCTTTGTCTGTATGTACCCTTCCCCATGAGGGGTACATTCTCCAGTCAGGGATGCCCAGGCCAGCCCAGCATACTGGAGGCAGATTCACCTCCAACTAAGAACCACGGCTGGGGCCACAGGACTCTGGGCACGTTTGCAAATCCATGACAGGTGCACAGTAAGATTCAAGGTCAAGGCCGGGCGCGGTGGCTCACACCTGTCATCCCAGCACTTTGGGAGGCCGAGGCAGGTGCATCACCTGAGGTCAGGAGTTTGAGACCAGCCTGGCCAACATGGTGAAACCTCATCTCTACTAAAAATACAAAAATTAGCCAGATATGGTGGTGCATATTGTAGTTCCACCTACTCGGGAGGCTGAAGCACAAGAATCGCTTAAACCCAGGAGGCAGAGGTTGGAGTGGGCCAAGATCTTGCTACTGCACTCCAGCCTGGGCACCTGGACTACAATGTGAGACTGTCTTAAAAAAAAAAAAAAAAAGATTCAAGGTTGGATATTGCCTCAGCCACCAAACGTGGAAATCTTCTAAGAACTCTAGCCAACCTGGTGACTGCCGTGTTTGTGGGTAATAGTAGCATAAACCCATTCTGATGAAGGGCTTTTGAGCTTGGTGGAGACCAGGCCTCCCTCCATCAGCAGCAGCCTCGAGTGACAATGATGGCTACTGTTTCTGTATCTGCACTGCCTCCAGTGCCATCAGCCTCATGGCTGATCCTCACAAATGGGGTTCCTGCTCCCAAAAACAGGCAAGGAATGGAAGCTCAGAATTTAAGGAATTGGCCCCATCTCACTCACTAGTAAGTGGGGGAACTGGTGTTCAAACCAAGTCTGTGTCCGTCCCAGCTAGGTCCAGGCCACATTGTCCCCAACTTCAGCACAGCCCCCTGAAATGGCTCTGATTCATTTCCACTCCCAGCCCACTCAGGGCCCAGAAGAAAGGTGGTGCTTTCTCTTGGGGTCTTCCCCAAGAGTGAGCAGGCCATTTTAGAGCAAAAGCTTCCACGTCTGCATAAGCCTGGCTCTCAGAGTTTTTTCTGGCCTGATTTTCACTAATTCTGGTGGTGATGAGCTGCCTAATAAAATTATGCTAAGTTATGTGCATAAAGAGTAGCATCTTAAACTCTTAATTATTGGCCACATCTTTGAAGAATTCCTGTGCAATTTCCAAGGTAATCAACTCACCTCTTTCTTTGGGCCTGATTAGCTGTTCGGGCCAATTTAAACCCCCACCCCCAGCCCCTCTCGAATCAGCGGGGTTCTGGATGTTGTTAGCTACTCCAATTGCCTTTTTAAAAATCTGTTTCATATAAAAGGACAAATGAGAATGAATATTTGGCCATCTTTAAGACACTAACTACATTCTTTTCCACAGCCTGTTCTCGTTATTCTTTCTTTCTTCAGGAGGAATTTGAACACAGCCTGGGCTCCCGCAGTTCATGACTGCAAAAGGCTTCGTCTTCGAAATTTGACCCAAGTGGGCATATTCGGGAAATGTGGCAGCTTCGAAGAACATGAGCCAGTTAAGTTTTCTCTACCTGTTCTTTTCGCACTCACCTCCCAGTTCTAGGCAGTTGGTTTATGCAGCCTGCTTTCCAGGACTCTCGAAGGAACAGGCACCTCTGCCAAAAGCACCCCAGGCTACAGGGCTTAACAGAGACCCTTCGTATTATTCGCTGGAAAAGCAAGAGGAAACTTCATCCAAGGACTGGCTTCTTCTCTCCTTTATTTACTAGTGTGGTTATGTTGCAGAACCACTGGGCATGGGAGTGGGTTGGTTCCAATGGAAAGGGTTTCACCTGAGCCTCCTCGGACATTGACGCAGAAATAAGAACACGTGGGAAAGGGTCAGTGAGGCGGGGTAGAAGAGAGGGAGTGAAAGGAGCCCTCAGACGTGGTTCAGTGTAGAGGGCTAACTTCAATAACGCTTGCTCGTTCTGCATCGGACTCCTTAGTCTGAATGCCAAGGTCTACAGGCCCTCCCTATCTCCCTAACCTCATCTCCTCCATGCCCTGACCCCTCGGTCTCAGCACTCCAGCCCTGTGCCCCTGCAACATGCCCAGCCTTTCCTACCCCAGGGCCTTTGCACCCACTGTGACCAGAATGTCACTTCCCCAGATCTCTCTGAATGACGCTCTGACTTCGCAAACTTGCCCAGGGTCCTGTGGCCCCAGCCATTGTTCAGAGTTGGAAATGAACCTCCCTCCAGTATGCTGGGCTGGCCTGGGCATCCCTGACTAGAGAACATACCCCTCGTGGGGCAGGGTACATACAGCCCAAGGAGAAAGCAAAAGGACTCCTCAAGAATCCATTTACTGGCCGGGCACGGTGCCTCATTCCTGTAATTCCAGCATTTTCGGAGGCCAAGACGGGAAGATCACTTGAGGTCAGGAGTTTGAGACCAGCCTGGCCAACATGGTGAAACCCCGCCTCTACTAAAAATACCAAAATTAGCCAAGCGTGGTGGCAGGTGCCTGTAATCCCAGCTACTCGGGAGGTTGAGGCAGAATTGCTTGAACCTGGGAGGCGGAGGTTACAGTGAGCCGAGATCGTGCCACTGCACTCCAGCCTGGGCGACAGAGCAAGACTCCATCTCAGAAAAAAAAAAAAAAAAGAAGAAGAAGAATCCATTTACTTGGGGATCTGGGAGAATATAAGTAATAGAATTGGCCAATCATTAAAAACTTTTTTTACATTAAAACAAATCCATTAATAGAATAGAAAGCAGAATTTCCTTGATATAAAAAATATATAAATAAACCACAAGGCATGAGAGAATTGAGGGGGAGGGTGTGGCTGGTGCCCATGTGGATGGGTGGGGGGCTTCACTACCAGCTTCTGCTCTTACAGGGTCCAGAGGTGCACAGCACCCTCCTTCTCATCCTGTAGCCCTCTGATCCAGTGAGCCCATCTCTGAACTCCCAGCACTTTCCCCACTTTTATTCTTACCTGGTTGTCATCCTCTACCTAACCCTCAGGCTGCTTTATCTTAGGAAACTTTCTCTCCACCTGATGTTAGTCTTTATCTGTTTATTATCTTTCACGCACACACACACAGAGTGTAATCACTTTGAGGGCAGACACTATGCTTGTCTTGTTCTCTGCCACACCTCCAGCCCCTATATGCCTAACACATAGGAAGTGCTCAGTAAATATTTGATCAATGAAGGAATAAAAATGTCAGCATATTCCACACATCTCCTACCCATTCCCCGACACTTTTTCCCATTTCTTCTGGACTCTGCAATCTTTCTCAAAGAAAATTAAAAAAACGTCTTGGGCTTATCTGGACCTGACCTGATCAAAGAAAAAAAAAATGTATTTCTTTTAAATCTCTTGAAAACAAACAGCTCAGGCTTAGAACACCAAGTTCTTAATGTGAGCAAACAGAACCTGCTGGCTGAATTCTAAGAAATGAGCCCTGGCTTGGTATCAAGCATAGGTTGTGGGGCTGATGACTTCACGTGTGACTCAGTTACCCCAAATTTTAGGGGGAATCCATTTCAAAATCAAAACCTCAACATGGAAAGTGGAGGGTGGCTTTGTTTGGGCATTCCTGCAAGAAGGCAGGCTTTCTGAAAAGATGCCATGTTGTAGATAACTCATCCACAAAAGGGGGGCAGGAAGGATGGGGAGAAACCCCAGGATTGGGTGTATTTCTCGGCTAAGGCTTTGGATGCAAACTGATCTGGGAATGCGTGATCCTCCAAAAATCCACCAGCCCCCAAAGTGCTTGAGTTACCCCTCCGACCACAGCCACATGGAAAATGAAATTAAATCCCACGGAAAGATTTGACTTTTTGAACATTATGCAATGTTTGGGTGAAAAAAGGGGGGTGGGGGGAGGGATATCAGAAAAAAAACTCATCTTTTTCCCAGAGTTTAGCAGAGCTATTTCTAGCTTTTAATGATACATTTCACCATCACTTCATGGGTAGTTTTGAGAGGCGCGAAGGCGGGACCCGTTCTGTTATGTAACCCATTTAAAGTAGGAAATTAGCAAGTCCTGAATGAATTCTGTCACTGTGCTCCCACTTCTGGAAAATTTGGAGCGACTACAGTTCTATTTTGAGGTGAGCAAATCCATCATTTATAGACCTCCTCACTAATACCGCAGGGCTTCATGTCACCCTGAAAAGTTTCGTAACAAAAACACTAAAAGTACTTGGGGTGTTGGTACATTTCGTCTCAAAACCTTAGTAGCCTGAACAGTGAATTGGCAAAGATTCCTACTTGCCAGTTATTCAAAAATGCAAATATCCAAGAGCAAATAAATATTCATCTCTCACACCCTCCCCCCTCCTTTTTTTTTTTTTTTTTTTTTTTAACTAAGTCCAGCAAAATATTCTGGTCAACAAGATGAAAAGAAATGTCTGTTTTTCACGGGGCTTCTGGCCATGAAATAAATTCTGAAGCTATGAAAGCACCGTCTTGAAACTCTGGGCAGTTGGGCACGTGGGGTCCGGCTGGTTGTGGAAAACAGGAAACAGCAATGTCTTTCAGTCTTCAAGTTCCCCCTAGCGGCTCCGGCGGAGGAGTGTCCGTCCGCACATGGACGGAATTTCACCGCAGGCAAATGCAGAGGCCTAAGGTCGTGCAGGGGTAGCACACGTTTAAGGAAAAGCATGGTCGGTCCCTACCTTTCACAGCACATACCTTCCTTTCGCCGCTGTCATGAGAAAACACAACTAAGCTACAATTATCTTTCTAGTCCATTTACTGAGGATGGCCCTTTCCATTGAGAACCAAAAAGAGGGAACCAGCAGCTCACACTGCAGAGAGCTACTAATTATACCATTCGGTCTAGTATTTGGTATAGTAGTCGGAGGCATAACTTGCTTCCTGAGACATACCAGCTTATACCTCTGGGCCCTTTTACAAATACAAATGGTACAGCTGACATGTGCCGATTAAATTAGGGTTTCTCTGGCTGGGCACGGGGGCTCATGCCTGTAATCCCAGCACTTTGGGAGGCCACGGCAGGTGGATCACCTGAGACCGGGAGTTCCGGACTAGCCTGGCCAACATGGTGAAACCCCGTCTGCTAAAGATACAAAAATCAGCCGGGCGTGGTGGCAGGCGCCTGTAGTCCCAGCTACTCAAAAGGCTGACGCAGGAGAATTGCCTGAACCTGGGAGGCGGAGGTTGCAGTGAGCCGAGATCGCACCACTGTACTCCAGCCTGGGTAACAGAGTAAGACTCATCTCAAAAAAAAAACCAAAAAAACAAAAAACAGGGTTTCTCAATATTTGCACTTTTGACACTTTGGGCTCTGTTGTGGGGACCACCGGTGAATCATAGGGTGTGCAGCATCCCTTGCCTGTAGCACTCCGCAGGGCACAGGTGAAAAAATCACCCGATTGAAATCACTGGATTTCAACTACTTCCTACACAACAGCTTTTTTTTTTTTTTTTTTTTTTAGCCAGAGTCTTGCTCTGTCGCCCAGGCAGGAGTGCAGTGGCACAGTCACGACTCACTGCAGCCTCAACCTCCGAGGCTCAGGTGATTGTTCCACCTCAGCTTCCCAAGTCGCTGGGACCAGAGGCTGAAGGCAGTCAGTACACCCAACTCGTTTTCTTGTATTTTTTTGTACATGAGTTTCACCACGTTATCCAGGCTGTATCAAACTCCAGGCTCAAGCAATCCTCCTGCCTTGGTCTCCCAAAGCTGGGATTACAGGTGTGAGCCACTGCGCCCAGCCTTAAATTTTTTTTTTTGCCTAAAACTTAACTGACTGTTACTAAATGTTCCATCCCTTGATTAAAAAAAAAAAAAAAAAAAATTCCAGAGTCATTAAGGTCCGTGTATAGAAATACAATATGAAGCTTATGGTTTTCATCTTATTTTCCATTTATATCTATCACCTTTTGAAATTCTGACATGTCTGGGATGGACAATAGTACAGAATAATAAATAACATGCATTGATTTGTGTGTGTGTGTGTGTGTGTGTGTGTGTTTTTGCCAAAATCAAAATAATTTTTTGAACTGGAAAGAGTTTTCTTTACATTTCATGTACCATGAAATAAAGAGAAAATAGGAGCATTATAATAAAAAGTCCTCATTTTGACACCAGAATTCATGTTTCTGTACAAATTAGAATAATCCCCCAAGGCAGAACGTACACAAGCTTTATTGGGTAACAGCAACGAGCCGCGCTGGCAAACAATGAAAGTAGAGTCGCTCAGAAACACGAAAGATCCTATGTGTGTCATCACAGCATCAAGAATTTAAATCATCTGGAAGTTCCTGCTAAATTAAAGCATACTGTGCCAGAGCTCCCCTCTAATCAAAAAATGCTGTCCTGGTGAAAATTTGCAACGAGGATTACAGAGACAGAGATCAACTAATGAGGAAATCACGGACTCTTACATGAGTTTACAGTTAACCCCACTGCAACAAAATAATAAATTAGCCATAATTTGTTTTTTTGCAAATACCATGCCCCCCACCTGACCCCACAAACACAACAGTCACTGACAGGGCCCAGCTATGTTAACAGATTGTGCCTCAAACCATGCTGTGGTGGAGAAGACGGATTCACGGGTAATGCCGCTTTGGCCTGAGAAGATGTGTCAGAGCTCCAGGTGGAGGGGTGCTCACGCTGCAGGATGCTTTGCAGTTCCATTCAAAAACATAATATATTTTTTTCCAAGAAGAACTGGACATAACTCATGGGAATATTTTAAGTATATATAAACAGCAAAAAAGCTGTACATTAAAAAAGGGGGGAGAAATAAAATCTGTTGTATTTACAAAGCTCTTTGTATATTTTTTTAAACGAAAACAAAGCTGGAAGTGATAGAATTTTAATGCAATGAAAACCAAACAATTCTTCAAAAAACTTTACATGATATTCTCTCGCTCTTTCACACACACACACGCACACACACCCCACACACTTCAAACATACAGAAAAGGTTAAAGATAAAAATAGCTGATAGGTGTTTAAGTAGGATGGAGCAGAAGAATGTACACGTCCCATTTGCAATTTTGGCAAAGATTTAAAATGCTGCCCTAAAGGCACGCAAGCATGCCCAGCCCACTCCAGTAAAAACAAGACAAAGTATAAAAAGAAAATTCTGGCGGGGGTTGGGGGAGTCATTAGCATATCGATTTCCAATGAGCACAAAATTCAAAATACATTAAAAAGTAGCATGGCATACATTTTCAGCAGAGAAGAAACTGAGGAAATGTTCATAAAGAGACAATGGTTTTTAAGGTTTACTGTCACGAAAAAAAAAAAAAAAAAGGTTTCACTCCAGGGGAGCGGAACTGGGATGGAAATTTTACAATGCTAGTTCCAGCACGTGGCCTATTGGCCCCAGGGGCTGGAAACGGGAGGTTTGTTCCAACTTTAAGATGCTCCCTGGGATGCCTTCCAAGCAGCTGGAGTTAGTGCCACCTGTCTCACCTGGCACCACAGGCAACACACATGTGCACATGCATGCTTTCAAAATGAGGATCAAAACTGTCCCATATAAGAAATTACTCAAGATGGAAAAACTAGTCTGGTGATTTTCTTAAGAGGAAAAAAAAAAAAGAGACAAAAAGGAAGGAGGTGGAAAAAAAAGAAACCAAATAGATCCTGCTGCCCCGTCACACAACCATCACCAAAAGACATATGAACAATAAAAAAAAAAAATAACAGAAGTTCTTACTCTGGCAGAAATAGCTAGTGTTGTCAGAGGGCGCAGGGAGCTGTGAGTTTTGCTTTCAGGAAAAGTGTTCAAACAGTGCTGACTGTGTACCTCGAGGCCCTCTGACCTCAAATTAAATTGGCTGTCAAAGACTTAAGGCCCATGGAGCTCCCAGGTGAGAGTGTCAATGGCGCTTTATGTAAGTTCTTTCCAGATTGATGAACCAAGAAAAAGGTCAACTGAATCCTTATGCTTAAGGTTTACAAACTCAGGAGAGTTTCTTGTACAGTAACTCTAGTTTCTTGTTTGCTTATTTCTTTGTCTTCCCCACCACAACTAAGATAACCTCCGAGAAGTGCCCAAGCACCCCTGGGGTTCTCTGCTGGGCTTACAGTCTGATTCGTGCAGGTAAAGATCGTGTACTCTCACCGGACTGAATCCTCCTGCCTTTGCGTCTCCAGCGTTTAAGAAGCGTGGTGTGGGCATTCCTAGATGCTCAGGGACCGTCCAGTGAATGGCGTCAGCCAGCTGCCCGTGGATGGGATGAGCCAACCACGTGGTAGTTTGCACTTGAGTTCTGGTCCTTCTCACCCTTGACTGCCTCCGCCCCAGTGCGGCTGAGACAACAGAGTAAAAAGGTTTGTGGAGAACACTGACGAGTACCTTCCACTTCCAGCTGTGGCTTCTTCAGCCCCTCCTGGAAGCATTCTCCCTTGAAGATGTCAACCAGTATCTTAAGTGTTGGCTTTAACGGTCAACTTGTGCATCTCAATCAAAATTGAGAATAGAAGGAAAAGGCCAGGGAGACCATCTTTATTCTGCTTCTGCTGGAAACCTCTAAAACCTCCTGATGAGGCTCCCACACGCCCTGCCTGCAGGATCCAGCATCCCGAATCTCCAAGCAAAGCCAGGTAGAGTTTCCAAAGTGTTGACAGAACTATCTTAAGACTTCCCAGAGTTACAGAGCCAGGTTCAGGGTCTGCAGACTCTAAACAGGACTATCTTAAGACTTCCCAGCGTTACAGACTGACTTCCAAGAAAACAGAGGCTTAAAAACTTCCAACACAACTTTCTCCTCCACCTTTGAAAACAGAAACTCACTCAATGAAGACATCAGATTTGCTCAATCTTTCTGAAATTTTTGGACAAAGATCCTATCCTTAACTATTCATTCAATACATCTTTTCTGCTGACCTTTTCCCTCTGGCAGAAATGGCTGAATCAGATAGGGGAAAATACTGCAAAACTGCAGAATCATAAGACAAAATAGATGTGGTGTCAACAGCCAATTTATCAGTACCTGCAACGTAAAACATAAAGTCATTCTAGAACGTTTTAAAAGGACAACACAAAATACAAAAGCTTATCAAGAGTGCTCCAAAGGCAAGGGACTATCTGATCCTCATGTCTCCAGGTCTCCAAGAGCAGGAGTTAGTAGGCGTCAGACACCAGGCTGTAACGCACATCTCTGAAGCACACAGAAGTAGCGCCAGGCGGAGGGTTTGAAGGATATGTACTCATCAAGAAGTAAACGCAAATCCAAGATTTCAACCACACTTGGCTCTTGAAGATCCACCAACTTAACCCTTATGGCATGCATATGTGGCTTCTGCAAGAAGTGACTTGAAAACCCAAGAATGCCTTGCTCTACCACGGCCAGCGACTGCAAACCCCCCTCCTCCTCTGAAACAAACCACAGCTTTATAAGAAACATGCACGCATGTAGTCCATCCTGGTAGGGGAGAAATCTTTACCACTGGCTGCCTTTCAGCAAGTTCCCCTTGAAATCTGCCGGCAGTGGAACAGATCCCAGATCCCAAAGCTGCAGCCTGGGCGTCCTCCCACCGGGGGTTCCTTGTTCTGAAAGCTGCCACCAATGAATGGCAGGCCGGCAAGATGCCTCCGCCTTTGTGGGGTCATCCTCCATCGTGCCTCCTAACAGGAAACAGGCTTCTATGGAAGAGAAGAGTCCCAGCCCCCTGACCTTTCCGCTTTGGTCTTGGAGGATCTGAGTCACATCTGCCATGTTGTCTAAAGAATTAGTTGAGTCTCTTATCATACTGTCGACACATTTAGGGGCCATGCAGTGGCACGTTTCCGGCTAAAACAACTCTGCTGAAAACGTCTGAGGTCGTTCTCAGACAGCCACTGGCTTTGTAATTGTTACCAGGTCCCAATAAAGCGGGATCACACCTCTGAAAGTCTTTTACGAGGTGGCAGGTGAAGTCAACTCACACACTATGGTTGCTGAATCAGATCAAGGATAACAGACTGGATTTAGGACACTCTCTCTCCCTCTCATTTACTGGTTACGATCCCAGGAATCCAGTGTAACTTGGGTAAGCAGGGCTGGCTGGAGATGATACTGAGCATTTCCGAATGGAGGTGATCGTGTGGATAAGTTTTTACCAAATGTCATTGTCTTTTCCTCCCAAACTGACACCACGAGCTTTCTATTTTCCTGACACCTCTTTGTAAGAGCAAGAAAGACATAAAGAATACATACACATTAGGACTGTTAGAAAAAAAAAAACAAAACAAAACACAAGCCTTCTACAACCTTCAGCTACACAGAAACTTTTATCACGTGACGACAAAATTCAAGTCATAAGGAAGCTCGCACAGTGACCCACATAAACCTCCCAGCTGAGCCACCAGCTTTAACATATTCACATTCACTCAGACATGAAGAACGAGGGGTTCAGACAGGCCCAGATGGGTCTCTTTCAGGACCTTCCCTCCCGTTGATGCAGCGTTAGGGCTCCGTTTAGGCGCAGAGCCTCTTCCCATTAAAACTGCACGTGTTAGCAATTGCTGCAAAATCCACAGGTGGCGATTAGTAGAAATGGAACTTGAGCTCTGTCCATCAGGGAAGCGCCGAGACCAGGGCCCCCTCCAGCGAGCACACGGCCTACGATGTGAGCTTTGAGTAGCTGGGGGGAGAGAACCGTCTTCGCAGGTACTTGAGGACATAGAGAGGGAGGCAGCTGACCAGAGTGATGACGGAGACTTTCCACAAGAATGACAAGGTGGCGATGAAGTACACATCTGCAAGCAAACGGGAAGACAGCAGTGAGCAGGCAGGAATGTTCCGGAAGGCACGTGTGGTCCAGAAACAGGTGTCACAGCTATCAAAGGGAAAGTCATCTCCTATTACAAACACACAGCCTCCTGACATTGGCCCTCTCCTTCCATGGACTGTAAGGGAAGGTACCGTGGCTGAGAGCACACAGCGCCGCCAGCTTGATATTCCTCGCTCTCTCTTCTGTAGCTTCCTGATAGTGAAATGCTACTTTCAACACCCAGGAGAAGAAAACTATGGGGGCCACTAGATGCAGTGGCTCATGCCTTAATCCCAGCACTTTGGGAGGCCAAGGCGGGCAGAAGACTTGAACCCAGGAGTTTGAGACCAGCCTGGGCAACATAGCAAAACCCTGTCTCTACAAAAAATACAAAAATTAGCCAGGCATGGTGGTGCACGCCTATGGTCCCAGCTACTCGGGAGGCTGAGGTAGGAGGATCATTTGAGGCCGGGGAGCTCGAGATGACAGCAAGCCAAGATTGCACCACTGCACTCCACCCTGGGCAACAGAGTAAGACACTGTCTCAAAAAAAAAAAAAGAGAAAAAAAAGAAGGAAAGAAAATTACAGGGGAAGAAAACCCAGAGATGCTTTTGATTTGGTATTGTCTAACAGTTGGAGAGTCTTTCTTCCTAAGCCCCGGCCACTGGCGAGCGGAAAGTGACATTCAAATGCACCTTCTGCTTCTAGTGATGGTCGCAGAAAGCCACGGGATAAATCTGGGTCATGGTGCAAAGTGGGCTCAGACCCGCTTGTCAGACACAGGCTTAGGCTGAGCCTCAGGGACTCTGATGGAACGTGTGGGGTGGGCGCGCAGGGGTACTGCCTTTCCTGCTGCAGGATTATAAACCTGGTTATGAAGTTTTCTTAAGAGAGGAGTGACAGCTTGTGGCTTTCAATATAGCAGAAGCCAGAGTAAGCCCCTTCCCCACTTTTTGAGCACAGGATGCTGAAATGCAGCTGGTACTGAGGCAGCACCTACTAAGTGCCAGGCCCAAGGCTCAACCCGCCCTGTGGTTTTCCTACACCTCTGACCCGGCTCTGTGGTGTGTCCCTATCAAAAACAAGTTGAGATTCCTGAGCAGGGGCCACATCTCTGTGACCACCTCAGGCCCAAGCCTTTGAGCACACAGTAGGTCTCACAAAACGCTGTCTAGAGACTAGTGACAAGGGTGAAACTGCTTTAAAACTCCACTTTTTACAGCGATGCTCCCTTAGTTCTTGGAGCGTGCAGTAAATGCTCACAAATCCTTTCTAGAAACTGGTGCCGCAACTGTGAAACCTTTGCTTTTCAGGGGATGGTTCTTTTACCTTTACTAAAACCTTCAGGAGCTTTGGAAGCTGTCAGAAGAGCCGTGATCAAAGATGCTTCCAGGGTAAGGTCGAGTTTCTCTGCCTTTTTCTCGTTATTGCCCCTTAAGGAAGCTTTTTAGACTTCTTTTCTTCCCTAATCAACCAGCTCCATGAAATGTTAATGTCACAGGTATACTGTGTATCTGTTTATAATATTATAGATACATCTCCTTTATATCTAAAGGATCAGGGTTTGTTCACACCCCACCAAAGACCAATGTTTGTTCCCCAGGTGGTGGGGACCACATCACCCCCACTGAGAAGGCCTGGGGCAAAGGAGCAAGGGATGGGCCACTGCGGTCCCCTGCAGGCTTCCCACGGAGGATGGGGCGTGAGAGGGTTGTCATAACTGAAAGTTTCCCCCAGAGAGAGTCTATCTGCAATCTTGAACACACATGAGCTTCTTTAGCAGAGAAGCAGCCTCAGGGCCTTGCTCCCTCAGTTGATAAAGGAGAAACAGTATCACTCTGAGGGTTTTTTGTTTAAATAACACAGACAGAAACTTAAACGCTTCTACTGAAGAGGAAAGAGGTGTAAAGAGGGCTGTCTGCTGCACCAGCTAGACTTTCAGGATGACCCCTGGCCCTGAGGTTTCAAAGCCATAGCGGCTTGAGTTTGCCCTGCGCAGGGGAAACCAAGATTAGAGTTCAGAATCTATCCACAGCACAACACAGAAAATGCTGGGTCATCTGAACTGTGCCCGTGTTCCAAGTTTATGACACTGAACTAGAAACAGGTTTCTAGACAGGAATTAAAGCCTGTGTCAGCACCCGATGGGGTCCGTAGCACAGCATGGGGTCATGTGGGTGGCCCTGCAGGGACTTGTGGCTCATTCAATTGGGAAGAAATTAACTGATATGGCAAAGCAAATGAGGTCAGCATGGAAGGGTGATGAAACCAGGCTTGTCCATCCAGAGACAGTGGCTGACACTGGACAAGCCCAAGAGTACCTGGAATCACTACTGAGGTCAGAGAAATCTGCCGCCACCCCGCCTTAGGATGGGCCGACAATCCCCCATCTCTACATTCCCATAACTTTATTTATTTATTTAGAAATGGAGTCTTACTCTGTCACCCAGGCTGGAGGGCAGTGGTGCGATCTCAGCTCACTGCAACCTTCGCCTCCCGGGTTCAGGCGATTCTCCTGCCTCAGCCAACCAAGTAGCTGGGACTACAGGTGTGTGCCACCATGCCTGGCTGATTTTTGTATTTTTAGTAGAGATGGGGTTTCACCATTGTTGGCCAGACCAGTCTCGAACTCCTGACCTCGTGATCTGGCCCGCCTCAGCCTCCCAAAGTGCTGGGATTACAGGTGTGAGCCACCGTGCCCGGCCTCCAAAACATTTTTTATTTGGGGTCTGCCTGGGCATCTAGCACCTCACCCCGTTTTTCTCTTGGTAACTTTGATCACATCTGATACTCCTGTGCTCACAGACTCATTAATGTGTGTTTATCATGTGTTCCCAACAAGAACAGCAGCTCCCTGGAGAGCCCGTCCACCTCATCTGCCACCATAATCCTGGCACACAGCAGGGACTCCCACGTCTACGGAACTGGCGAGTACCTTCAGCACTTGGTTTGCTGTGCGGAGCAGTAGATTTTATTCTGAGATCCATGGAGTCCCTAAGGAGCTCTATCAGGACACAGCAGCAAGGCAGGGCTGCACAGGCAAGGTTGTGGGGCTCGGCACCTCCCAACACTGCCACTTTGCCATCACAAGTCCCCTTTTATCAGTTTCATAGATTGGACTTCAGATTAAGATTTCAGGAGAACAAAAAGGTTTTGTGGCCCAAAAAAGGTGACAAAGCAAGACTCCGACTCAAAAAAAAGAAAAAGAAAAACACTGTCTACTGCAATCACACCCTGTCCTCAATTTCACACCCTGAAGCACAACTACACCTGTCCCCAGGGAACACCTGTAAGAAAACGCGGATGGCTGAGCGGAAGGACGGCTGGAGCAAGAGCCCAGGCCGAGCGCTGGGAGCCCCCTTCCCTCATACGGCAGTGAGACCTCTGGGCCAGATTCACTGGGGGTGACGGACGGGGCTTAAGCATCCAGGGGTCTTACCGATGAACTCGTGTAAGAACACCAGGGAGGCGATGTAGCAGGCCAGGCTGAGCAGCTCGGCCACTGTCATGAGCCAGTGCCAGGTCTGGATGGTCAGCGCCACCATGAGCAGCTCGGTGAGGATCAGCGAGGTGAAGGAGATGGCCACGATGTGCACGAACTCCGACTCAAACAGCAGCAGCGCGCCGTACATGATGGTGCTCCCTGCAAACGCCAGAGACGGGTGTTCCCCTCGCCCCTCCCTGCAAAAGCTGCGCCCTGCTCGCTCACACCTGGTTCCTTTCCGCGTTTTTCATTTAGACATGAAAGGTACCACTTGCTACATGAGGTTAATGACTGGTGCATTGTGCAGGTCTGATCCTATAGTTTTCTGATTTTTCCTCTTTGACTTTGTAGGATAAATAATCTATAATTACAAAGTGAGAACAAGGGAGAAAAAAGGAAGTAAGGCAGGGAGGGAGAGAATAACTGTCTAGAGTTGATGAAAGAAATAGAAAGTTAAATATAATATTTAAAATGAGGGAGCCACGGCCAGCTGCAGTAGCTCATGCCTGGAATCCCCACACTGGGAGGCCAAGGTGGGCAGATTGCTTGAGCTCAGGAGTTCGAGACCAGCTTGGGCAACATGGTGAAACCCCATCTTTACAGAGAATATAAAAATTAGCCAGGTGTGGTGGCATGCACCTGTAGTCCCAGCTACTTAGGAGGCTGAGGTGGGAGGATCACTTGAGCCTGGGAGGTGGAGGTTACAGTGAGCCAAGATTGTACCATTGCACTCCAGCCTGGGTGACAGAGTGAGACCCTGTCTCAAAACATTAAATAAATAAATAAATAAATAAACAAACAAACAAACAAATAAAATGATGTGGTGACTCACACCTGTAATCAGAACTTTGGGAGGCTGAGGCGGGTGGATCGCTTGAGGCCAGGAGTTCAAGACCAGACTGGCCATCATGGCAAAACCCTGTCTCTACTAAAAATACAAAAATTAGCTGGGTATGGAAGTGCATGCCCGTAGTCCCAACTACTCAAGAGGCTGAGGCACGAGAACTGCTTGAACCTGGGAGGTGGAAGTTGCAGTGAGCCAAGATCGTGCCACTGCACTCCAGCCTGGGTGATAGAGCAAGACTCTGTTTCAAAAAAAAAAAAAAAAAAAAAAAAGGAATAAACCCCAATAGGTGACATGAACAGTAAATTTATTTAAAAAAAAAAAAAAAACCCATGGCCAGGCACAGTGGCTCATGCCTGTAATCCCAACACTTTGGGAGGCCGAGACGGGTGGATCACGAGGTCAGGAGTTCGAGACCAGCCTGGCCAATATGGGGAAACCCCGTCTCTACTAAAAATACAAAAATTAGGTGGGTGCGGTGGTGGGCACCTGTAATACCAGCTATTCGGGAGGCTGAGGCAGGAGAATTGCTTGAAACCGTAAGGCGGAGGCTGCAATGAGCCGAAATCATGCCACTACACTCCCCAGCCTGGACAAAAGAGCAAAACTCTCTCTCTCAAAAAAATAAAATAAAATAAACCCCAAATATACATGTTTATTTGTAAGTTATATATATGTACCTGTCCAGATATATAGAAATATTAGGACCATTTCACAAACATATGCACTACAAAACATACATAAAAATGGAAATACTAAAAAAGAATGAGGATTCCAGGCACAGTGGTTCGTGCCTGTAATCCCAACACTTTGTGAGGTTGAGGCAAGAGAACTGCTTGAGGCCAGGAGTTTTGAGTTCAGCCTGCGCAACACAGTGAGACCTCAAGTCTCTACAAAAACTACAAACATTAGCCAGGTGTGGTGGTGCACACCTGTAGTCTATGATGCTGAACTAGAAACAGGTTTCTAGATAGGAATTAAAGCCCGTGTCAGCACCCGATGGGGTCCACAGCACAGCATGAGGTCATCTTGCTGGACCTGCAGGGGCTCTTGGCTCACAGTCAATTGGGAAGAAATGAACTGATTTGGCAACTGATTTGGTGGTGGTGCACACCTGTGATCCCAGACGCAGAAGGCTGAGGTGGGGGGATCACCTGAGTCTGGGGAGGTCGAGGCTACAGTGAGCCGTGACTGCTCCACTGCACTCCAGCCTGGGCAACAGAGTGAGACCCTCCGTTGCCCAGGGTCTCACTCTGTTTCTATATATTACATAAAATATATTTTGTAAGTATATAAAATCTATTATGTGCACCACAAAACATACATAAAAATAGAAATACCAAAAAAAGAGGATTCTGGGCACGGTGGCTTTGCCCTGTGTCTCAAAAATATATAAATAAATATATATATATATATTATATATATGTAAATGTAAAAGAGTTAGAAAAAATAAATACAAACAGAAGTTTTGCTGTTCTCTTCTTATATCCCAATAGGTCATCTTACAAAGCCTCTGTAGTCTGGGAGACTCCCTCTGGAGGCCACTGAAGTAAACATGTTTTTCCAAAACTAAGACTTGATCTGACTCTCAGAAAAGGTTTCAGAACATCCCAGAAAGCAACCACCTTTTGCCTCGTGGGTAGAGCAGCCCCACAGGCTTTGACTACTGTCCGCTGCCTTCCTCTGGCTTCACTACCTCATTTCTCGGGCAGCACCACTGCGCATGTTTGATGTTCAAGTCCTTATACAGGGTGATCAGTGTCTCCCTTGGGTCACGCTGCCACCCTCCTTCCTGCTTCTTCTACAGGCAAGAAGGGGACACCCTTGAGTCAGTGCCAGAGCACAAGACAAACAGGTGTCTCCACTCATCCTTACCTTGATAGATGCTAATCAAAACCCATATTAAGAATGTCTTGTAGGACAATGGTCGTCCCTAAATGAGAGACAGAGAAAGGTTAGAGCCGGTTTCGTAGGGGCCTCACACAGCATCAGTGTTCACGTTATTCTCCCGCTAACTAGATAAGGCAACCCATCTGTCTTCATCAAAAAAGTGGCTCACACACATTTGAACACATTGGAGGAATTAGTTCTTTAAAAAAAGAATTGGCCAGGCGCGGTGGCTCACGTCTGTAATCCCAGCACTTTGGAAGGCTGAGGCAAGTGGATCACTTGAGGTTAGGAGTTCGAGACCAGCCTGGCCAACATGGTGAAACACCCTCTTTACTAAAAATACAAAAATTAGGCATGGTAGTGCACGCCCATAATCCCAGCAACTCAGGAGGCTGAAGCAGGAGAATCGCTTGAACCCAGGAAGTGGAGGTTGCAGGGAGCTGAGACTGAGCCACTACACTCCAGTCTGTGTGACAGAGACTTAGTCTCAAAAAAAATAAAAATAAAAAATAACATTAAATGGGAATAAATCTTCCCTTGGGTAAAAAACCCTTGAAGACAAATAAAATTATGCACATGCCTACCCACACACCATCACACACACACACGTTTTGGAAGTGTACACAAGAACATCTCTGGGAGCAAACGTAAGTCGCAGCTGCAAAGCAGAACTGTCAGGGGCTTTTTCGAAGTCGTGAGTTGGCTTGTTTTCAGTTTATCTATTACTGTACTCTTTCACGTTCTTTATAATAGTGCATATATTACCGCTTTAAGAAAAAACGTAAACTCCCACACCTTCCCCCCAAAAGTAAGAAAGCTACCAGTTCAAATGTGTCCAAATCAGAAATGGAGGGTCTGTGCGAAATAAATTAAAAGGGAAAAAGCAGGGAGGGAAGGAAGGAAGAGAAAAGGAAAGGAGGAAGGAGGAAGGAGGAAGGAGGGACTGAGAAGCTAACAGAACCTTGAGAAGATCCTTGTAGAGCTCAGGATACAGCATGGCAACTTCCGACTTGACATCTTTGTCCAGGACCAGAGAAAACACAGGAAACATGGTGTAAATTGTGGAGTACCTAGGAGAGAAAACCGCCATAGGTAAGACCTGGCCGACGCCATCAGAGCTATGTGCTATGCCAGCCTCTGGCGCCCAAGTCCCATCCATGCCTCTAACAACTATTTACCGCTTGTCTATTATGCTCCAGAGCTGGCTGTAAGCACCAGAAACCTAAGAGGAAAAATGGACAAAAATGTCTGCCCTCAAGAGCTTTCATCCTGGTCAGTGAGTCAATAAACAAATAAATTAGGTAAACTCTATGTGTGTTAGAGATAAGTGCTACAGAGAAAAATATAATGGGGTAGAGGAAATAAGGTGTGTGTGTGTGTCTGTGTGTAGAGGGGTGATGGCACAATTTTAGAGGCTGAGGAACAGAACATTTGAGTGAACACCCACAAGAGGTGAGGGCCAGCCAAGCCAGTCCCAGGAGGATGAGCTTTCCAGGGAGAAGGAACCACCAGTGCAAAGGCACTGAGGTGGGAATGGCTGTCATGTCTGAAGAACAGCCAGAAGGCCAGTGGGGCTGGGGCTGGGGCTGAGGGCGACAGAAGAGGAAATGAGGACCCATGGGGAAGATGGGACCAGGCCATGGAAGGTCACACAGAGCAAGCTCAAGGAACCCCTGACTCTATTCTGTTATGTTCCTGTACTCTTCCAGAATCCGACAAAAGACAGGCCGCTTTTCCAGTTAGAAGCAGGCAGCATTCCAGTGCCTCCTCTCAGGCTGAACTCATCGGCCAACACAGTAGGATGGAGAGCAGACTCTGTGAGACTCTCCAGAGCACAGCTGGGCTTCCGGCGCCCTCCGTCTCCTCCTAACCAGCAGTGGCCTCAGCTGCATGTATCTGTATCTAGGGCACTCGGTAACCAAACTCCACCTACCTGGGTGATTCAGAGACTGAGCACATTCTCTGAAAAGGTCAGAAGGATCAGCCTGAAGTTCCAGGTCAGTAATGGGAGTGGGTTTGCGGGCTGCAAAGGCTCAAGTGACACCATCTCTGTCACTGTGGCACAGCAGTCAAGCTCTGTTGCTTGCACGTCCCCGAGGCAATGGACTCGGGCCCTCCTTGGAGCTCCAAGGACAGGACTTCCACAGGGCTTGGTTCAGGCCAGGAGGGCATTTTTCAGATCCCCCTTCCCTTTTTATTAAGACCCCAGTGAAATCACCAAGTCTGCAAACCTTCTGCCTTGCTCTCCTCAATCAACTGATAACCCTGGAGTATTTTTTCAAGACCAGGTATAAATGGCAAAGTGCAACACACCACATACATCTCCAACTCCACTTCCTCCATCTGGTTAAGGGCTCAACAGCTCAAAACCTGGTTAATTCAAGGAGGTTCTAAAGCATGGTGCTGGGCCTGCATTCGCTGGGGCTGGGAACCAATGTGGCTTAGGAACCCAAGAATTTTCCCACCATGTTTCTTCTCTCTGCTGTGGCATATGAAGAAGGTTTTGTAAACAATTAATTCCTTGGCAGGATTTCCTTACCCAATGATGAGGAATCCTTGATAGAGAGGGACGGAGGCAAAGTAAAACACGGAGGAAAAGACAGCCTGTGCCAAGGAGAAAGGAGGATGTCACCAAAAGTCATGACAAAATCCCTTACCTTTACAGAATAAAAATAACACCTGATACTTACATAGCACTCACCCTCGCCGACACTGCTATAAGGTACTTTACATGGATTTGCTCATTTCATTCTCACAACATCAACAACAACCCTATGAAGTAGGTACGATTTTCGTCATCCCCATTATGCAAAGCAGAAAGTGAGGCACAGAGAGGGTACGTGGCTTGCTTAAGCCCACACAGCTCCTAAGCAGCAAATCCAGGAATCACTCCCGGGTAGGGTGATGTATTACAGCTCCAGGGTCTACTCAGCCCACTGTGAACATTTACTAAGTTCCAGGACCCAGGAATGCTTTGCACGTGAGCACAGCTGATCTCCAGAGCAGCCACACGATCAAGTTCTACTATCACCCACGCTTTACAAAAGGGGAGGCTGAGCAGGTGAACTGTAGGACTCAAGCCCAGCTGTGGCCCCAGAGCGCACACTTCTAAACAGCTCGGAACCCCCACCTCTGCAGGCACGCACGCTGCTAACCGCGCTGCCGGAGATACGGAAACGCATACGGAAAAAGAGCCTCTGAAGTGTCTACGGGGGCTGGGATGGCAGAGAAGGCTTCACTTCTTATATTACATGTTTCAGTATTTGGGGAAATTTTTGAAAAGAACACATGGTGACAGATTATTTTTGCAATTAGACAGAAGCAATGAAGATATTTACAAACCCTCATGGAAATGTCTGCTTCCTGCTTTGGAAAATATTAGCTGCTGGTAATGATGAATAGGCTGAGGAGGACCCATGGGGAAGATGGGACCAGGCCATGAAAGGTCGCACAGAGCACAGCTCAAGGAACCCCTGACTATATTCTGTCATGTTCTTGTACCCTTCCAGAATCAGGCTTGAAGCTCTGTTAGCTCCGTCTCTGGACCTCTATGGGCTAACAGAGGAAACATGGTCTCCAAGCTGCTACCTATTCGTATAAAGCTGAAGGAAGGCCAGAGACAAACGCTGCCTGAAAGCTTTTAGAAAGAAGGAGAAAGCAAGGCAGAGATATCCTAGTAATTTGAAATAGCACAGACCAGGGCTAGCTCCCCAGAGCACCTTCAATGGACACAGAGAGAAAGCATGTGAGAAACACGTGCTTTCTCGGCACAGAGCTCAGAGCGCAGGTGCTCCTGAGCGCCATGGTCACGGGAAGTCACGGTTCGCCCTGGCTGCGCCGGAAAAGCCACTTTTCTGGTGACTTTTCACCCAGGCTGGGCTGCTGCATAGGAAGGACGGTTGTAAAAATATCAAGAATCTGGTGTTTATTTTCCAAACCAATATCAGGAGCCCCCTCCTCTAAAAGAGTCATCCTAACCACACAGTCTTCATCTTGATGATAGCACTTTGGGAAAAATAAAAGCACGGTGGTCTCTGGCAGACCCACGTCCTGGTGCAATTCTAACTGGGACTTGCTCTTGGCCATTTTCAGCACAGTGGACAGGGGTTAAAGGCATTTTCTTTAGCACAAAGAACAATGCCTCATTCTGGAATTCTTTTTCTACATCAATGTTAACGGTAACATCCAGTTTTTGAAGAAGTCAGCTCATCCCGGCCAGCTTTTGTGTATGTGTCCAAGGAGGGGCTGATTAATCTCCCAATGATTAAAACCACAGCATTATCCTGTTCAATTGGCGAGTTAACATAAAAGTACAGATGTGGTCTGGTGAACCACAGCAGCTGTTTGGGTTTAGATCATTTTGATGAAAGTCACTTTAAGGCTCCCCTACTCACAAATGCAATAGATATTTAAAACATAAAATCACCCCCAAAAAACTGGGGTGTTGCCAGTGGATGGTGAATTCTCACATACCCAAAGCAGCACTACCTGGTGTTTGAAAGGCACACTGCCTTTCAAGTATGATTAAACAAATTAAAGTATCACCTGATGTTTACATATTACCTTGTTTCACTGCTACTAGTCATGGTAAGGATGCCTTAGCACTGATGTCTTAAAAACCTCTCTGTTTTTCACAGTGGCCCTGTCCGAGGGCAAGGAGGGTCTCATCATCCCCATTTTCCAGGTGGGAAGACTGAGGCCTAGAGTGGTAAAGTTATTTGCTCAAGGTCTCACAGATCCCTAGTGGTATGGCCAGAAAGAGATGTGAGTTCCAGGATCTACTGCACCTACATTCTCACCACTCAACTGGGAGCATTTTCACCTCAATGCCCAAAAAGGAAGATCAATCAACAGCTTTGCAACACCAAAAATATTTTCTTTCCCTCCTTTGGCCTCCTTTCTACTCCACACTTAATTGCTACAGACTGACGGCAAATTTTGTTGTTGTTGGTTTTGAGATGGAGTCTCACTCTGTTGCCCAGGCGGGAGTGCAGTGGCGCGATCTCAGCTCACTGCAACCTCCACTTCCCAGGTTCAAGTGATTCTCATGCCTTAGCCTCCCAAGTAGCTGGGATTATAGAAGCGCGCCACCACATACAGCTAATTTTTGTATTTTTAGTGGAGACAGGGTTTCACCATGTTGACCAGGCTGGTCTCAAACTCCTGACCTGAAGTGATCCGCCCACCTTGGCCTCCCAAAGTGCTGGGATTACAGGCGTGAGCCACTGTGCCTGTCCTGTGATGACATATTTTGAAGGAGTTTGTGAGAGAGAAGGTGGGAAAACATATACTCTAGAATCCTTTTATGAAAAAGCAAGAGGGGAGCAAGATGTTAACTTCCAAGGGTATTCGTGATCATAATAACCACACTCAGTTCCCCCACTGGGCTCTGCCGGGAGACAGAACCGTGATGCCAAGGCAACCTCAGTGCCAGGTGTCATGCTGACCCCTGCAAGTGGACACAGTCCCAGGCCCTCCATGACGAGTGTATCAAGAAGGATACTCAGATTGTGACTGCAGGCTTTGAGGTCCACCTGCCTGAGCTGACTGAATCCCTGCGGGACACTTCAAAATTTATCATCCATACTCAGCCTCAGCCTCCCCATCCGTAAAATGGGCTCAGGCTATTGTGAGGCTTATGTGAGACACTGCATTGCGAACACTTAGCCTGATGCCTAGGGCACAGGAAGCACATAAGCAAAGTAAGTTCTTCTTCTTTAGTGGTTGTTCTCTGATGGCCCTTACCTCTGCAAAAGGTGAAAATCTGGGGGCTGAATAGTCATTCAGCATTTAACTCTGCATCTTTCACTCCAGCAAACAAATTATAACAACCTACCCACAATTAAAATAACTCATGTACATTCCACTTGCCCCATGCCAGGTACTGGACGTCACCACTGCTAACACACACACATCCACACCACATGGCAGGAATGACCAGCACCGCTTAACAGGGGAGGAATCTTGAGTACCAAGAAGTTCAGGGACTGGCTCAAGGTCTATCAGCTGGAATGTAGCCAGGTGGGGGATTTAAACTGGCGAGGTGGGGGTGACAGCTCCAAAGCATAGTCTTCTAATTCCCAGGCTTTTTCCATGATAATCACATAGCCATATGCACCTGTGCAGAGGGACCAGCTGTCCACTTACCTACATGGTACAGCCACATGTACATGTGCACAGAAGCCAGCGGTCCACTCACCTGCATGGTGCTGATACACAGGCTCCTGTGAATCACGAACTGGCTGAGGGCGGCTGACCGCTTGTAGCTGTTCCGGCCGTGCACCATAAGCAACCGGCCAAGATGCTTAAATTGAGTGATGGAGAAGTCTGCAGCCAATGAAGCCTGTTTTCCTTCCTAAAATCCAATAAAATGAGGCGCCGTCAGAAGCACAAGAGGTCAGGGCAAATACATTTTCTTTAATTGAAAAAGCAAGACATTGTAAGGAGATCTCTGAAGAACTTCAAGAAAGAAATTCTTTGGCTTCAAGCTAAACGCAGTTGGTGGTCGAAGTCTAAATTTAATTTTAAAAGGGGAATTTATTTAAATAAAAACCATTCTGAATCGATATAGTCATAATTTGGAGGTCAACTGGATCTAATATTAGGCCTTGGGAGTTCAGCCCACCCCATAACTAACAAAGAATCATTTAAAGATAGATATTTTAAAACATTTAGTTCCCTTAAGAGCTAATTAAACATGAGGCGAAAACCCGGAGCTACTAAAAATGTTAGACAGGATATTCCTGAATATACAGCTCTGCACACTCACAGAAGTGGGAATAACTTGCAGTGCAACCACATAATGGAATTCTCCCATTTTGTATTTTTTGTTATTTTTTCTTGAGACTGGGTCCCACTCTGTCACCCAGGCTGGAGTGCAGTGGTGTGATCTCGGCTTACTGCAACTTCTGCCTCCCAGGTTCAAGCCATCCTCCCACCTCAGCCTCCCGAGCAGCTGGGAGCACAGACACGCACCACCACACCTGACTGATTTTGTTATTTTTCGTAGAGATGGGGTTTCTCCATGTTGCCGAGGTTGGTCTCAAACTCCTGAGCTCAAGCCATCTGCCCACCTCAGCCTCTCAAAGTGCTGGGATTCCAGGCATGAGCAGCTGCACCTGGCCAAATTCTCTCATTTTAAAAGGCGGTGACAGCCAACATTAAAGGGACAGAAGGAGATGAGAGCCTCTGGATGTGACGTAACAGGAAGAACACGAATTCCCCTTGTGCAGTGCTCATGCCAAAGCAGAATCGGAACCGAATCAATCTGACGGGCTCAAGGACTGCGTGCCATGAGACACTCTACAACTGTCCTGAAAGCTTCAAAAATACCACTGACATGAAAAACAAAACACCCTCCAACGAAAAAAAAGAGAGAAAAGTGTTCTACAACAAAGAAGATCAGAAACACGAGGACATGCTAATAAATGCGATTTGCAATCCTTCCTGGAGCTTTTATTATTTAAGCTATGAAGACACTTAGAGGACAGATGGGGGAATTTGAGCATGAATATTATATAGTCCATTATATCAATGTTACATGGAGTTGAGCATGAATATTATATAGTACCATTATATCAATGTTACACGGGGTTGAGCATGAATATTATATAGTACCATTATATCAATGTTACACGGGGCAAGGGGGGTTATGATGTTACTTTCTTTGTGTGGGAGAATGTCCTTGTTCTAAAGAGATCCAGCTGAAATATTTAGGGGTAACATTACATGCAATTTACTTTCTACTGATTCAAAGAAAGAGAATGTGGCAAATAGTAACAATTGGCCAAAGTGAAGGGTAGATGGATGCTCACTGTTCTATTTCAACTTTTCCATTGTTCTATTTCAACTTTTGACATTTTTCAAAATAAAAAGGTAGAGTCAGAGCAAGAAGTGATGGCTCTGTATGCTCTCACGTAGGAACAAATCCATGATGTAACAGATTTAAGCAAGGTGCATAACAAAATGTACTGTGTTTTCACTTAAAAAAATACATGAAAATTATATATATATATACATGTGTAAGATATGTGTATAGATAGCAAATATACACACACTCATAACCAGTAATATACACATAGAAAAAATGTTGGGAGAAAAACCAGTGTTACTCATTTGATGCAGTTACCTAAAAGACGCGTTTTACTTTTAGATTTTTTATGTTATATATTTTTTTGAGACAGAGTCTCACTCTGTCACCCAGAGTGCAGTGGCACAATCTCCCTCACTGCAACCTCCGCCTTACAGGTTCAAGCAATTCTCCTGCCTCAGTCTCCTGAGTAGCTAGAATTACAAGAACCCACTACCATGTCTGGCTAATTTTTGTATTTTTAGTAGAGATGGGGTCTCACCATGTTGGCCAGGCTGCTCTTGAACTCCTGACCTCAAGTGATATGCCCACCTTGGCCTCCCAATGTGCTGGGATTACAGGTGTGAGCCACCAAGCCTGGCTTAGATTCTTTTCATTTTTTATAGTGAGCAGTATTACTTTTATATCCCAAGAAACAAAGGAATCAGAATATGATTTTTAGTAGAAGAGAAAATGCTTTAAGTTTTATAAGAACTGGTAGAGAATTCCATTAAACTCAAACATGCTTCTTAAAAACTGTATTCAGGAAATCTATACAGACTTCTGATATATCTCATTCAAAAATCATTTCATTCCGCAACTTCAAATCATCGTCATCTTGCTGAGAACCAGAGAACCAGAGAACCAGAAAGGGTGGGAAAGTGGGGGGAAAAAAAGCTGTAAGGGTCAGCCAAAGTCATGAAGTTATGCAACAGTCTGGACAGGGGAGCATCTCTCCTGCTCCTTCCGGGCCTTGGCACTCCGATACTTCACACACACTTCTTTTCCTTTTTTTTGAGATGGAGTTTTGTTCTTTCACCCAGGCACGAGTGCAGTAGCTCAATCTCGGTTCACTGCAACCTCCACCTCCCGGGTTCAAGTGATTCTCCGGCCTCAGCCTCCTGAGTAGCTGGGATTAGAGGCACCTGCCACCACGCCTGGCTCATTTTTGTATTCTTAGTAGAGACAGGGTTTCACCATGTTGGCCAGGCTGGTCTTGAACTCCTGAGCTCAAGTGATCCTCCTGCCTCAGCCTCCCCAACTGCTGGGATTACAGGCATGAGCCACCACTTCCAGCCCTTCACACACAGTCCTAACAAACTCGGTGACCCATCTTCTTGCCTCTTGTCATTTAGAGGTCACAAATTAGGGCTGAGTAAACTATAAGAGGCAAGTGCACAATTGGCAAGGAGAAAAAGACAGAAATAATATTTTATAACACACCAGCTTTTAAAAATTGTAGCTGCCAAGGCCTTTTGGTGAGAAGTGAAGCAAGCGACATTCTTCCGTTGCGCGCCCAAGAGCTCAGCACAGAGCAGGATAACTAAGGCTTTTACTGACAGTGCTGAGTGTCCCAGGGAAGTCTGAATTACACTTACCATACCCTAAAGATATGGAGAAATGCTTCTTTTTTTTTTGAGACGGAGTCTCACTCTGTTGCCCACGCTGGAGTGCAATGGCACGATCTCGGCTCACTGCAACCCCTGCCTCCCGGGTTCAAGCAATTCTCCTACCTCAGCCTCCCAAGTTGCTGTGATTACAGGCACCCACCACCATGTCCAGCTAATTTTTGTGTTTTCAGTAGAGACAAAGTTTCTCCATGTTGGCCAGGCTGGCCTCAAACTCCTGACCTCAAGGGATCCACTTGCCTTAGCCTCCCAAAGTGCTGGGATTACAGGCGTGAGCCCCCACGCCTGGCCTAGAAACACTTTCTCTTTTTTTTTAAATTTAGGTCTGGGCAAACAAAAAGCCAACATTCATCTGTCTGCACGATGTAGCAATACAGACCTCTATCTTCCCAGTGACATGAGGTAATTGTGACACATGGTTCCTTATGTCTTATCATTCTTTATCTGGAATTTCCAGAAGCCTTAAAGCTCTGTCTTTGAGGGAAAAAGAACCAAGAAACTCCAGCAAGTGGATGGAGCCCAGCAGAGGGAAACACTCTCACCTTTCCCTCCACTCCCACGCCGCAGTCAGATTCCTGAATCATGCTGACGTCATTGCCTCCGTCCCCTGCGAGCCACAGACCAGAGAGAAAAGAGGTTTCATTCTTCCCTTAAACGAGAACGCATGCTTGTCTTTACTGCAGTCTCGTCTGTCACGGAACGCTCGCCGAGTGCCTGGCCTGCCCTGTCCATACCATGTCTCCAACCCCTTGCACTACCAAGATCCTGTTTCACAGGCAGAGTGGCTCAATGTCAGAGAGCCCAGCGACTTGCAGAGGGTCCCGGCACCGAGCGGCAGCAGTGGGACTGTGTCCACATAGGACAGGAATGACCACTTGTCCTCCTCGGAGGCCGGGATACCCCAGGATTACCATCGGCGGCAACTCGCTGTGCTCTTATTGGACACTTTCCACACGGCGTGGCAAGCACATTTTAAAGGTGATCCTTTTTAGGCTGGGCACAGTGGCCCATGACTGTAATCTCAGTACTTTGGAAGGCCAAGGTGGGGAGATCACCTGAGGTCAGGAGTTCGAGACCAGCCTGGCCAACATGGAGAAACCCCGTCTCGACTAAAAATACAAAAATTAGCCACACGTGGTGGCACGTGCCTGTAGTCCCAGCTACTTAGGAGGCTGGGGCAGGAGAATCACTTGAACCCGGGAGGTGGAGGTTGCAACCAGCTGAGATTGTGTCACCGCACTCCAGCTAGGCGACAGAGCATGACTCCGTCTCCAAAAAAAAAAAAAAAGTGACCCCTTTGAGTCCTCGTGACACCATTTGAGGAAGCCACAATTATTATTCCCATTCTACCACGAGCAAATGGAGGCTCAGACGGGTGAAAGAAGCCATCTGGGGCACCCACTGGGAAAAGCCAGTGGAAAGATTTGAACCCAGATCCAACCCCACAGTGTGTGGTCTCCACCCACTGGAAGGCTGCACTCTTCAGCCACTGGCAAAGGAGTAGAGGCCTGGCACACGCTTATCTGCTCTCCAGGGGAAATATTAAAAATAATAACAAAAAGAGCCAAAGTCTGCGAGGCGAAGAAAAATCATGACCTGAACAAAGGGGCTGGGGAATGTGAAGAACGAGCAACAGTGTCCAAACATCCTTAGGGTAAGGGAGCCTGGTGCACAGGCAGGCCAGGGCCAGCGGCACAGCCTGAGCCGCGCCTACCTACGGCACAGGTGAGCTTGCCCGTGCGCTCCTGAAGCAGGCGCACGATCTGGGCCTTCTGGGTGGGGGCACAGCGGCAGCAGACTACGGCCGGGCACTGGCAGGCCAGCTCCATGAACTCGTACTCATAGTACTTGAGGCAGACCTGCAGGGTGGAGGGAAAGGTGGTGCATTGGTGGAGGTCACTGCCCAGCCTGCAGTGCCCCTGCCGAAGCCGGATAAGCCCCAGGCTGCCGGGAGGACTGGCTCTCAGGGGTCCCCAAGCTCACCTCCAGGGAGTCTCCCGAGATGACCAGGGCGCAATCGTGCTTCCTGCGGAAGGCGTTCAACTCGAGGTGAGCCTCCCCGCGGTTGGTCACCTGGAAGGGAACAGGGATGGAGAAGGAGGCATTGCTCTCCGGAGATGATAAAACAATAAACAGTGGCTTCCTGGAGCCGGCATGAAGACAACGGCCACCCCAGCCAAGGGTCCCTCCCCTCCCCTGCCACCAGAGGCAGCAACAAATGGAATCCTATTGGTTATGACTCTGCAGGAACCAAGAGAGCCCATGTGCCAACCTCCACCTACAAATTCCCCCAGGACTAAAAATGCCTGTACTGGCCGAGCGCAGTGGCTCATGCCTGTAATCCCAGCACTTTGGGAGGCTGAGGCAAGCGGATCACTTGAAGTCGGGAGTTTGAGACCAGCCTTGCCAACATGGTGAAACCCACTCTCCACTAAAAATAGAAAATTAGCCAGGCGTGGTGGCGGGTGCCTGTAATTCCAGCTACTTGGGAGGCTGAGGCAGGAGAATCACTTGAACCCAGGAGGCGGAGGCTGCAGTGAGCCGAGATCGTGTCACTGCACTGGCAGCCTGGGCAACAGAGCAAGACTGATCTTTAAAAAAAATTTAAAAAGCCTGTACTTTCACCATAAGCCAGGTATTGGACAACACACCCTGTGGAGTGCGTAGTCCACAGCTCTATGAGGTGCCAAAAGAAGACAGCTCTATTTTGCATCTAAGGAAACTGAAGCATGGTGACATTTGCTAGCCTGACTAAAGGCACGCGGCTAGTATGCTATAGTACAGGTATGCAGAGCCAGGCACCTAGCAGGGCCCGGGCCACTTTTCTGTAAAGGACCAGATGTTAACTATTGTAGGCTTTGAGGACCACGTGGTCTCCATCACAACCACTCAGCTCTGCCGTTATAATCCAAAAGCAGTCGTGCACCATACGCAAACGAGTGGATCTGTCTACACTCCAATAAAACAAAATACCTGCTGTTGAGAAAAACAGGTGGCTAGCACATAGGTCACTAGTTTGCAATCCCTCAATTCTAGAACAGACAGTCAATTCTCATTATTTATAGTAGCTACGTTTTCTAAAGTCACTGTGAACACTGAAATAGCAAATACTAAACCATCCCCTCTAGGGGAAATACAGGGTTAGGTTTTTGCCCCTGGTCACGATATCTTCATAAATTTATAACCTTATTTTATGTGTGTTTCTATTTAAAGACACCTTGATTCATTAACATTGAACTCACAGTCATCAGCGCTGTAACTCATGCCTGAAGGAAGCTCATCTAGCACATGCATTTTCTCCATAAGTCACATCAACAGCCTTCCTGCACTTAAGAACATGAGCCAGCAAAGCAGCGCTGTGCCGGGGCCATTTTAAATGACAAACTGCCAACGAAAAGCACAGAAATGCGAAAAACCCCATACTTAAATGGACTGCAAAAAGGACACCTGTTCACCACGAGGCTGAAAAAAGGAGGCAGTGCATGGCCTTGTTCGACCTCAGGTGGGAATGTGCGTCTCAGGCAGCTAAAATTTTAAGCCACTCTAGGCCGAGTGTGGTGGCTCACACCTGTAATCCCAGCACTTTGGGAGGCCGAGGTGGGAGGATCACCTGAGGTCAGGGGTTTGAGACCAGCCTAGCCAGCATGGTAAAACCCCGTCTCTACTAAAAATACAAAAATGAACCAGGTGTGGTGGCAGGCACCTGTAATCCCAGCTACTTGGGAGGCTGAGGCAGGAGAATTGCTTGAACCCGGGAGGTGGAGGTTGCAGTGAGCCAAGATCGCACCACTGCACTCCAGCCTGGGCAATAAGAGCAAGGCCCCATCTCCAGAAAAAAAAAAAAAAGATTTAAGCCACTCTACGTATAACTGTGAAAGCATCAAGAGTACCGATTCGGAGGTCACAGACAGATTTTGGGAGGAGGAGAATTCACCAAGAATTTGTGAATGATGAGAACTGCCCACACCTGCCTCTACACAACACTATGGTATTCCAAAAATCCCTGGATTTTTTAGGCTTCTGTGTGCTGTGGACCAAAGGCAGGGGTGAGGGGGAGACCCCCAAAGATCTAGAGACCCTCCAGTTGTTTGCCATCGTGGCTCTGATTTCAGTGGGATTACTATATCCTGCCCCAAAGAGGACCCAGTCCCCCCACCTCCCCAGTGCAATAAAGCCTAGAACAGTCCTCACTGGAAGCAGTTCCTGACGTGTGCCTTGCCTCGGTCAATGCCTGCCACAAGGGCAGGCGATTTCTCATTTGCCCATGCAATGCACCTCCTTCAAAAGGCTCCTCAATGGTCCTAAATGCTTCCCCCCTCAGGAGGGCAGATAGACCAGTATCTGTGGCCTGGAATTTCTTTCTTATCCAAGGACTTGACTTTCAGGGGTTCAGTGAAATCCCAGGAATCCCATGCATAATTTCATGTGTATGAGTGGATCTGCATCTTTCAGGGGGAGTGCCTGACTTTCACCAGCTTCTCAAAGGGACCACGACCCCCTAAAAGGTTAAGAGCACGGCATTAGCACAGGACTAGAAGGAGGTGCGCCTAAACCACTCCTGGAAGGAACTCTGCAGCCGGCACCTGGGTCATTAATCATCCCACCCAAGGCAACCGTGGTTGACGCTCCCCACCCTAGGTGACTCACATGCTGCCCCTCCCTTCTCAAGGGGCCCACTCGAGGTTATAGGACAAATCGAACATCACCCCCACATGGCCCTAACACAGAGGACACTTTACCAGCCGAAAAACGTGGATGTCTTGGTTTCTGGTCACCAGATGCGCATTCTTCGCTGTGCATGTGGCTGTCTCCAGCTTGTCCCCTGTCAGCATCCAAACCTGAAATCATGGCATGACAGAGGTCCTGTCTGTTAGTTTTTGAGGCTGGCCTGTCATCTGCAACAGATGAGTTTCCAAGAACATGGAGCTGAACTTGGTATGTTCCGTTTACCTCCTGCCGACTCATGCTGTCCCCAACACAACACAGCAAGCGCCCTGGCTGAAGGGCTGTGGGACTCCAAGCAACCACTGCTGGTAGTGGCAAAAACTGGCAGATGCTTCTAGAAAGGGCCGTTTGGCCACATACTACAGGAGGTACTATGAAGCTCAGTCCTTGGACCACATAATTCCCCTTCTGAGGATTTTTCTTAAAGTGATAAATATCCTAAAAGAAGGGAAAGGCTGCATGGGTGAGGGAGCACTTCTGTGTCCTAAGGAAACACTCACTTTTGATGCTGTGGACTTTCTATGTAGCTGGATGAGCAAGACAGACCCTTCTGGGGTTTAACTCAGCTTATAAAACGCTGACCGTAAATGAGTCAGGTTCTCCCACATCATGTATTAGCTCACACTGCATTTCTCTGCTGTGGGTTCAGAGAGGGTAGATGACTTGCCCCAAACCACACAGCTACCTCTTGCCCTAACCAGGCCCAGAATCCGGGTCTTCAGAGTCCTCATGGAATGTCCTTCCTGCTCTGTGATTTTACCTCATTAACCCTTTTGTTCTCCTTGCTCCCAGCTGGGAGCAGTCTTGGGGCTACCGGTCAAAGCAAATCTGGAGAGCAGGGAAAGTACAGGAAAGAAGATTACGACACATGTCTCCCGAGTGTCCACTACGCGCCCAGCACCCACGCTGAGCTCCCTGTCACCTTCATGACGGCTTCTGGAGGCTGGAAATGGAAGCGCTAAGAGGTTCAGTCATTTGCCAAGGGTCACAGAAGTAAAGGGAGAGGTAGGATGGGAACCCAGGCAGTGAGACGGGCAGAGGGAAGGCACCGGGCACCTCTCAGGGCTGAGCCTCTTGGGCCCTCTCCCCTGGCTAGGTCTGTTTTCCCTCAATATCCCGCCTGTCCTAAAAACAATATTCTTTTTGGTGAGCCTCGTTTAGTCATAGTTCTCAGGGTTTGATGTAAGAGAACAAACACTGGGGAAGGAATTAGGAAGCTCAAGTTCCAGAAAGGCATGAAAAGAATGACCAGGTGCATGATGTGACTAATGTCCCATGCTGGGATGATGGGAAGGTGGTACAGAAAGGGCCCGAGACCCCAGCTCCAGTCCCAGCTCTGCTGCTTCCCAATGTGAGAACCTGGGGAATAGAGATGCCTCACTCAGCCTCGGTTTCTACATCCATACAAGGGGCTGAGGTCGAAAATATCCTGTGCAGCTGGCTGGGCACGGTGGCTCAAGCCTGTAATCCCAGCACTTTGGGAGGCCGAGGCACGTGAATCACCTAAGGTCAGGAGTTCGAGAACAGCCTGACCAACATGGTGAAACCCCACCTCTACTAAATATACAAAATTATCCAGGCATGGTGGCACATATCTATAATCCCAGCTACTTGAGAGGCTGAGGCAGGAGAATCTCTTGAACCTGGGAGGTGGAAGTTGCAGTGTGCCGAGATCACACCACCACACTCCAACCTGGGAGACAGAGTGAAACTCTATCTCAAAAAGAAAAAAAAAAGAAAATTTCCTGTGCAAGGTCCTATCTTAGACTTTAATTACCAACCAACCTGCCCCATCCCAGGCACTCCCCTCCCCTTCTCATCTAACAGGAAACTAGAAAGAGAAGAACCCGGGAGGCAGAGGTTGCAGTGAGCAGAGATTGTGCCATTGGTACTACAGTTTGGGCAACAAGAGTAAAACTCTGTCTCAAAAACAAAAAAAAAAAAAAAAAGGAAAGAAAGAAAAAGAAATTAGGGAGCCGAACCAGGTGCGGTAGCTCACACTTGTAATCCCAGCTACAAGGAGGTTGAGGCAGGAGGATGGCTTGAGGCCAGGAGTTTGAGACCAGCCTGGGCAGCATAGCAAGACCCCCGTCTCAAAATAAATGTGCAAAAAAACTAGAAAGAGAAGTCGCATGCACACCCTGTGAATAAAATATCTCGTCCTAGGATAACACAGTTTTGAGAAGGAGAAAAACTCCAAGACAAAGATGGAAGCAGAAAATGGAAACTCCAGAAGTCTTAGGAATGGCCAAGGCCCAACTGCAGACCCCACAATGGAGCAGAAATGGGCCAGACTTCCGGAAGCAAGGTCCCGTTGGTGATTTCCTTATGACGAACCAGGCCTGTGAGCCGAATGCACGCGACAGAATTGTGTTTACAAGGAAACAGGCCACGCAGGGGTGGGAGTCCCCAGTGGGCCCAAATGTTGCCAGACGTCTAACCTGTCCTCCTCCCAAGGCCCTGCTGAAAGGACAGGCCCCAGGATGCAGCAGAGAGCCACTTCTGAGTGGAGGCCGGTGGCAGGCACACGTTTCCAGGAGCTCCAGGCCAAAAAGTTTGTTTGTTTACACCTCCCTTGGTCCACTGAGGACCAGGTCCTCACGCGCCCTCTGCTGGCCTCTCCAGATTCAACTCCTAGTTTTTTTTTGTTTTTTTTTTTTTTTTGGCCCCAAACGGTAGAGTGCAAAATGCTAATAGGACAGTGTGATGGCACTGGTGGTCACTCTGCTGGGTGGTCACTCACTCACTCGGCCACACAGCAGACAGACTGGCATGCTGCCACTCAACTGGAATTTAATCAGCAGCCGTGCACACCAGACGCCGCTCGGCCCTGAGCACCAGGGAGCCCAGTAGAGTCAGGGGAGTCATCGGTACAGTAAAGGCAAACGCTATACAAGACACCTTCCAAAATCAGGGCTGGAGGGCCAGGCACAGTGGCTCACACCTGTAATCCTAGCACTTCGGGGGCCGAGATGGACAGATCACCGGAGGTCAGGAGTTCAAGACCAGCCTGGCCAACATGGTGAAACCCTCTATCTACAAAAATATAAAAATTAGCCAGGCGTGGTGGTACATGCCTCTAATCCCAGCTACTAGGGAGGCTGAGGCACAAGAATTGCTTGAATCCAGGAAGCGGAGGTTGCAGTTAACCAAGATCGTGCCACTGCACTCCAGCCTGGGCGACAGAGCAAGACTCCGTCTCAAAAAAAAAAAAAAAAAAATCAGGGTTGGAGGAGCAGAAACAGTGGCTGTGGCCCATTGCAGATAAGGCACTCCTGGTCTCCTCTGCTGCTCCTCCCGCCCTTTCCCTCTCTGATCTCTCTGCACTGCTAAGGGATAACTGGCATCGCTCCGGAGTGCCCTTCCCTGCGGCCAGCCCACCCTACCTTGATGCCAGCGTTCCTCAGGGTCTCCAGTGTGGGTCGCACGTCTGCCTGCAGCTGGTCCTCCACGCCCGTCAGACACAGTAGTTCCATCTCCATCTCCAGGCTTTCGATCACCGTGGCCACTTTGAGGGAGCGGTCGTGCACACTCAGCTTGGCCTGGACGTAGCGGGCCTGGGACACATCGGCAGATGCAGTCACTGCTTAGGGCGAGGAGAGGCCAGGCTGACTGGCCAGTGCCAAGAGTGCAAGGGCCGCACCCGATCCCCGCCACACAAGGTGGGGACCCCAGCAGGTGAGCTGCATGCACCCCACTGGGGTGACACAGGCTTCCGGCTTCCTCACAAGTCCTCCATGTAGACACTGCACAGACCTGAGGCCCACCCTACACACTACACTTACCTGCTGGGAGACTTCCAGCAAGTCACTTAACCTCTCTGAGCCATGGCCATGAAATGGCAATAACAGCACCAACCTCACTGGATTGTCTCAGGGACGGGCACAGCCAAGAGCTCAAAAAAACAGTAAGTTCTCCCATACACAATATGCACTTTGTAAACCAAACTTTGAGTCACCAGGTTTTCTAAAGACCAAGTCGAGTTTCTGAAGACCATCAACCCAAACTTCCGCTTCTTGTCTTTATCATGTTAGCAAAAACCTGGAGGAAAACCAGTCATCTCCTAACGGGCCTGCTCAAAGCACATGCTTTTAAAATTAAAAGGCAGGTAGCATTTATCAGGGCTAGAACGCTTGTTAAATAATGGCTTACAAATAACTCAAATACATTAGAGAGATCCAGGCAGTTTCTCCGTGTGGAGCAGGGCAGGGCCCCAGGAAGCATTTCCCGCCTCCCTCCCTTGCATTCCTGCCCGCTGGCTTTAGGCCAGGCACCAGAGACACGCAGTGAACAAGACAAGGACCTTCCCCTCAGGAAACACACAATCTATGGGATGGGATGACAATAAATAAGTCAATAATCTGGTTCAACCCCAACATTTTTACAGCTTAAAGAAATTAGGGAGGTCGGGTGTGGTGGCTCACGCCTGTAATCCCAGCACTCTGGAAGGCCAAGGTGGGCAGATCACCTGGGGTCAGGAGTTTGAGATCAGCCTGGCCAACATGGCAAAACCCTGTTTCTACTAAAAATACAAAAATCAGCCAGGCGTGGTAGCACATGTCTGTAATCCCAACTACTTGGGGGGTTGAGGGACGAGAATCGCTTGAACCCGGGAGGCAGAGGTTGCAGTGAGCAGAGATTGTGCCATTGGTACTACAGTTTGGGCAACAAGAGTAAAACTCTGTCTCAAAAACAAAAAAAAAAGGAAAGAAAGAAAAAGAAATTAGGGAGCCGAACCAGGTGCGGTAGCTCACACTTGTAATCCCAGCTACAAGGAGGTTGAGGCAGGAGGATGGCTTGAGGCCAGGAGTTTGAGACCAGCCTGGGCAGCATAGCAAGACCCCCGTCTCAAAATAAATGTGCAAAAAAAAAGAGAAAAGAAATTAGGGCTCAAAGAGAATGATTTATGCCACATTTTCCTGAAGGCATACCATGTGCCAAAGATTATTTTTAACTATCAAGGATACAAGAATAAACCAGGTCAGGCGCAGTGGCTCACACCTATAATCCTGCATTTTGGGAGGCCCAGGCGGGTGGATCACCTGAGGTCAGGAGTTCGAGAACAGCCTGGCCAACATGGTGAAACCCTGTCTCTACTAAAAAAACAAAAATTAGCTGGGCATGCTGGTGGGCACCTGTAATCCCTGCTACTTGGGAGGCTGAGGCAGAAGGATCCCTTGAACCTGGGAGGTGGAAGTTGCAGTGAGCCAAGATTACACCACTGCACTTTAGCCTGGGCAACAAGAGTGAAACTGTCTCAAAAAAAAAAAAAAGAAGAAGAAGAAGAAGAAGAAGAACAAACCAAACTTGTAAAGTCCCTGCCCTCAAAAATATTTTATTCTGGAAAGGAGATGGATAAGATCAGTGTTAAATATATATATGTGTGTGTGTGTGTGTGTGTGTGTGTGTGTGTGTGTGTGTGTGTGTGTGTGTGTGTGTGTGTGTGTATATGAATAGGGTCAAGTTTATATTTTTCTGGCCTCTCCAGATTCAACTCCTAGACATATTTTTTGGCCCCAAATGGTAGCACACAATGATAGTGACAAGTGCAACGAAGAAAGTGAAATGGTGTGATGGATGGAAAGTGAGCGGCCGGGCGCGGTGGCTCAAGCCTGTAATCCCAGCACTTTGGGAGGCCGAGACGGGCGGATCACGAGGTCAGGAGATTGAGACCATCCTGGCTAACACGGTGAAACCCCGTCTCTACTAAAAAATACAAAAATTAGCCGGGCAAGGTGGCGGGCGCCTGTAGTCCCAGCTACTCGGGAGGCTGAGGCAGGAGAATGGCGTGAACCCGGGAGGTGGAGCTTGCAGTGAGCCAAGATCACGCCACTGCACTCCAGCCTGGGCGACAGAGCGAGACTCCGTCTCAAAAAAAAAAAAAAAGAAAGTGAGAAGGAGCCTTACACAGGTGGTCCAGCAAGACTTCTTGGAGGACATGGCTTTTGAACTGAGACCCAAAAGAAGCAAGGGAATGGGCCATGGGGCTCTGTGGGTGAAGAGAGTTCCAGGCAGACAGAACAGCAACAACAGTGAACCTGGTGTGCCCAGCAACGACATCAGAATGGCGCGCACAGAATGAGGGATGGTGGAAGGAGTGACTGGGAGGCAGGCATGGCTACAAAGGCAATGGAAAGGTTCCAAAACAACTTACTTCGAAGTCCTGATACTGCTCCTCCGCGAGAGACTTCTTTGCCACCACAAGCACCCGCAGCCCTTCTCGGGCCATGTTGCCACACTGAAAAACAGACCACGGTCAGAGTGGGAGTGGTGCCGAGAGCTCCTGACTTCACTGGGAGGAGGAGGTTGCAGTGAGGAACCACTGCCCAAGTGGACGTGCCCCTCCCACAGGGACAGGGAAAATGGCAAATCAGAAAGTTGCTTTCCCCTACAGCAATCCTCCCTGGACCAAACCTTCTACAGGGGAGGTTGCAGAGAGGCAGCCGGTGGGCCAAACACGGCCCACACACAGATTGTCTTTGACTAGCACATGTATGTTTCCAGAGTCAACGTTCTATGGTCTCACACACTAATCTGGATTGCTGAATGGGTGGAAAAACTGAGCATCTGACAAAACCAGTGCATTTTCCCAAATCACCACGATCAATGATGGCTGAGGAGCGGTGGCCTCCGCGTGTTCCCAGGACGCGGAGGTGTCAAGTGAAGAACACTTCAGCACATTTTACACGCCAAGTGCAACTCGGCTCAAAACCACAACCTGCTCGTTCATTTGCATTCACTGCCAGGCCCCTGGAGACGTTTGAGTTTGCAACCCTCAAGCTGAGAATCTAATGCAAAATGTAAATTCCCCACCTAGAGCTAAGAGATGGGACAAAAGTGGCCCGAAAAGCCTGAGCACTGTTTCCCCCCTGCTGCTGGCCAACTGTCCATGTCACAAACCAGGTTGGGCAGCCCCTGATGGGGCCCTCACAGACCCCATCTCCTGGAACTCACATTCTGTTATAATTGCCCATCCTTTGAGTGTGTGCTGGCCCTAGTGACTTGTCCCTAACAAACAGGATGGGTGAGAGTGAGGGGATGTCACATCTGAGATCAGGTTAGTAAAGACAGTGACTTCCATCTTGTTTGCCCTCTCTTGTTCCCTCACCTGCTCTCTTTGATGAAGCCAGTTGCCAGTCTGTGAGTGGCCCTATGGGAGAGGCCCACCTGCAAGGATAGAGGGCAGCCTCTGGCCAACAGTCAGCAAGAACCGAGACCCTTAGTTCAACAGTCCAAAAGGAGCTGAATGCAGCCCATAACCACTGAGCTTGCTCACAAGTGGATCCTACCCCAGTCAAGTCTTGAGATGAGACCACAGCCCCAGCCAACATCTGAATTACAGCCAGTGGGAGGCCCTGAAGCAGAGGATGCAGTTCAGCCACACCAGGATCCCTGACCGACAGAAACCATTATATATCAATTGGGTGCTGCTTTAAACAGCTACATTTCAGGGTGGTTTGTTACACAGCCACCAATAACAAATACAGAGACCCACCTTACCACGCAAGGGGCTGCCTCTGCAGAACGTGCTTCCAAGGCCTGGTTTAACTTCCTGCATCACACTTACCTCTTCCTCCAACCAGTCGTTATACTGCACAATGCCAGCCATGACCACATCTGCTCCCTTCATGTAAAACGTAATTTCTCCAGTTGATTCATCCTAGAGAGGGAGGCCGGAAGGAATGAGAAACTGAAAGGAACACCCTCTTTCGGCTGCAAACCTGCTTCCCATGACAGACGGTAGATAAAGTGCACTTAACAGACACCAATGCTTTTTCACTTGGCTGAAGATGAAAAGCAAGAAGGGGCTTCATTTAGGGGCAAAGGCTACAGAAAGTAAAAGGAAAACTCGAAGCATTTGGAAGATTATTCAATGATGAAAGCAAGATCAAATGGATTTAAGACCTTTGTTTTGAAAGTTATTACTATTTCAACTGGAATAAACTCGCAGGCTATGATTTTAGATTTACACTTGGAACTGCAGATATCATCAAACTGTGGTCCACCAAAAGAACAGGGAAGATAAGGACTAGAACAGGGAGTCTCAACCTCGTCACTGTACACATTTGGGGCGGGATTAAGTCTTTGCTCTGCGGGGCCCCTCCTGTGCACTGTACAATGTTGAGCAGCAGCCCTGGCCCCTACGCACCAGATGCCAGTCATACTCTCCATGGTGACAACCAGAATGTCTCCAGACTTTAGCAAACGTCTCCTGGGGGCAAACTGGCTGTCTCAGCTGAGAATAATTCCAGATCCCTAAGTCTGAGGACCTGCCTAGAGATCCAATTACCCAGAGTTTCAGTTCACCCTGACCAGATTTTCTGGGTAGTGGGTAGCACCATGGCACAGGCATCAAATGCTTGGGCCAAGTACCAGTTCCTAGTTGTGCGCAGCTGGACAAGCTACTCCTCTTCCCTAAACCTCAGTTCTCTCATCTGTAAAACAGAAATCAAGCATGTAGCACAGAGAATGATGCACAAAAAGGGCCCCTCAGTGGTATAACTGCTGCTGGGATGAGAGTGACTTCCCAAGTCCCCCAGCCATACTGTACATAGACAGCAAGGCTCAGCCCAGTACTCTCAACAGGGCAATGTGGCCCTCCAGAAGACATGTGGCAATGTCTGGAGACACTCTAGGTGTCAACGCAGGCGATGTCCTACTAGCATCTGACGGGTGGAGGTCGGGGCGCTGCTCACCCTCCTGCATCACACAGGACGCCCCCAACCACCACCAGGAATTCCTCCAACCCTAAAAGTCAACAGTGCTGAGACTGAGAAGTCCTGGCTTTGAGGAACGATGGCACAGCCACAGATCCTTCCCCCATTTCCCCCCAATGATTTGCGTCGCTGGGAGGTGGGAGGCAGCAAAGACAGGCAGGAAAATTCAGCATGGCCATCAATACCTTGTGCCTAAATTTTGCTACTCCAGGAAGCCCAGAATAAATGCCCGTAAAGTCTTCACTGAACATGGAACCATGGAGACAAAAGTGACTGCATCTCAAGCCGGGTGTGGTGGCTCACACCTGTAATCCCAGCACTTTGGGAGGCTCAGGTGGGTGGATCACCTGAGGTCAGGAGTTCGAGACCAGCCTAGCCAACATGGTGAGACCCTGTCTCTACTAAAAATACAAAATTAGCTGGGCGTGGTGGTGCATGCCTGTAATCCCAGCTACTCAGGAGGCAAGGCTGGAGAATCACTTAAACCTGGGAGGCGGAGGTTGCAGTGAGCTGAGATTGCACCATTGCACTCCAACCTGGGCAACAAGAGTGAAACTCCATCTCAAAAAAAAAGTGACTGCATCTCAGATGCAAAGGCGCCATGCTGCCTTCTGATTAGCCCAGTCCTGTGAACACCCCCGATTCCTACTTAATTCACCGTCCTTCACGTAAGAACATGTCAACCTTGATGTTATCACACAAATTACAGGTGATGACACACACAGCCTTCTTGCCTCTCCTGGAAGGTGCCTGCAATTGTCCTGCTGGGGCACACGGACTCTTTCCCTGTGGTATAAGCCCTGGGTCTAAGGAGTAACAGTGTGGAGATGCACCCGTTTTGCTGCCACCCAAAACTACACTTCTGTCTGTTCAGGTCCCCCAAAAACCACGCTTCTATCTGTAAGTTTCCCCAATAAAACACCCTTTAACAACAAACTGGATTTGTCTGCCTTGTTCTTTGGTTTTGGGCTCCTTCGGGGGCCACTTTGCCTATACAGCCCTTTCATGGAACAGAAATACCCAAAATCAGATTAGTGGTAGAGTTTCCTCTTTTATTATAACTTTCAGATGCCCCTTAATCACCGACAATCTTTTAGAACAACATGCTGACTCATAAAAGCACCCCCAGGCCAAGACAGGCACCCGCGTTGTAAAGCATTCAACTGCACACTTTATCTTTGATAGACTGCAGCTATGCCTGCTCTTGACGCAGGCCAAAGAGAGCTGTGGGGTCTGCACATTAAAGCATCAGAGTTTTTATTTTTTCCTTCCCCCCCACAACCAAAGGGTGCTCAACAACATGGCTGTAGGAAATGATGCTCCCAGCCCAGCTTCCTCACTATGAAAAGGGCTCGAGCGAGTTCAGAAGTTCTGTCCAATATAAATACCGCATCGACGATCTCCTCCTATGAGTCACTTCCTCCCACGGAGTTCATCACAAGTTTACTTCGTTCTCATATTATGGCAAGATTACGCCATAAATTTACAGAGATCGGCCGGCTGTGTGGCATTGTTTGGGGGCCTCATCTTTTCCCACTGTGGTCGGCATCTGGCACCTGCTCAAAGGCCTCTCTTAGTCCAGCAGTGACAGTGCTATGATGATCTACAGCCACGATCCAAACCCGTGGCTCCACGTGGGAAGGAGGAGAAGGCATCGGAACATCTTGTACGCCACGAAAACAAAACAGGGACACAACCTTCCTGCAAAAAGACAGCACACGAGTCCTTCTCCAACCTTGCCTGATTTCTTAAGAGACAAAGATTCACACAAGGAAATGGCCTTGTTTTGTGGGTGCAAGAAGGTGCCATCTTGCACTGTGCGTGTGCTCACATGTGTTTTAAAAAGAGACCGGGGAGACCCAAATTGGGGCTGTCCACAGTCACTAAACCAAGTTGAGAGAAGTTTTCTTTTTTTTTCTTATTCTTATTTTTTTCTTTTTATTTTTTTGAGACAAGGTCTTGCTGTGTTGCCCAGGCTAGAGTGCAACAGCACAATCATGGCTCACTACCTCCTCAACCTCCTGGACTCAAGTGACCTCAACCTGGACCTCCTGACCTCAACTTTCCAGCAGCTGGGACTACAGGCATGCACCACCATGCCCAGCTAATTGTTTTGCTTTTTGCAATGATGCCCAGGCTGGACGGAAACTCCTGGGCTCAAGTGATCCTCCTGCCTTGGCCTCCCAAAGTATTACAGGCAAGAGCCACCGTGCCAAGCCTAGGAGAAGTTTTATAACTGAACTAAAACTTCCTCACATCACGTACTTGGACAGTCATTTGCATACAGCATTTGGGTTATATGAACACATCACAATAGGGTTTCTCAGGCCCTTCCTCATGGTGGGGGCTGCCCTGTGCATTGCAGGATGCTGGGCGGCATCCCTGCTCTCAACCTATGAGATGCCAGCAGCACTCCCAGCCTCTGGTTGTGACAACCACAAATGCTGCCAGACACTCTCGAATGCCCCCAGGATGAGAATCACCACATTAGAGGAGTGTGGTGAGGTTTGTGCCAAGGGGAGAACTAGTCCAAAAGCCCCAGAGGCCCAGTTCCACCCACCCAACCAAAGATAAAGAGACAGGTCAGAAAATGAGAAAAAATAGCAAAATAATACTTATTTCATTAAAGACAACCTCACCAAGATGGACATTCACAGCACTATTTTTAGTAGTCAAAACTGAGAAACAGGCTAGGCGCAGTGGCTCACACCTGCAATTCCAGCACTTTGGAAGGCCGAGGCTGGTGGATCTACCTGAGGTCAGGAGTTCGAGAGCAGCCTGCCCAACATGGTGAAACCCCGTCTCTACTAAAAAATGCAAAAATCAGCCAGGGGTGGTGGCGCGCAACTGTAATCCCAGCTACTCAGGAGGCTGAGGCAGGAGAATCACTTGAACACAGGAGGCAGAGGTTGCAGTGAGCCAAGATTGCGCCACTGCACTCCAGGCTGGATGACAGAGTGAGACTCCGTCTCAAAAAAAAAACAACTGAAATGAGACACAGCCTAAGCAGCCAAAAAATAAGTTAATGAATGAAATAGTGGCATATTCTTTCAACAGAACATTACATATGCATTAAAAATCATTAAAATCAGATTTTAATAATATGAGAAAATTCTCATTGTATACATAGTTCAATGAGGGAGGAAGTTTAGGAAGCCTTCTATGGAGTTCTGCGCCAATTTTATCAAAATGTGTGTGGATATTTACACTCGGATATGCTTAGAAAAGAGACTGAAAGGAAAAGGTAAAAGGTCTTTTGGGGGTGAAAATGGAGATGAATTGGTCAAGCACGGTGGCTCATGCCTGTAATCCCAGTACTTAGGGAGGCTGAAGCCGGAGGATTGCTTGAGGCCAGAAGTTTGAGACCAGTCTGTGCAACACAGAGAGACTTTGGCTCTACAAAACAATGTAAACATGAGCTGGGCATGGCAGTGCATACCTGCAGTCCCAGCTACTTAAGAGGCAGAGGCAGGAGGATCCCTTGAGTCTAGGAGGTCAAGGCTGCAATGAGTCATGTTCATACCACTGCACTCCAGCCTAGGTAACAGTGAGACTCTGTCTCGAGGAAGAGAGAAGAAAAAAAGGGAGGGAGAAAAAGAAAAGAAAAGAAAAGAAAAGAAAAGAAAAGAAAAGAAAAGAAAAGAAAAGAAAGAAGGAAGGAAGGAAGGAAGGAAGGAAGGAAGGAAGGAAGGAAGGAAGGAAGAAAGAGAGAAAGGAAGGAAGGAAGGAAAGAAGGAAGGAAGGAAGGAAAGAAGGAAGGAAGGAAGGAAAAAGAAAGAAAGAAAGAAAGAAAGATAGAAAGAAAGAAAGAAAGAAAGAAAAAGAAAAGAAAGAAAAAGAAAGAAAGAAAGAAAAAGAAGGAAAGAAAGGTGGAAAGAAGGAAGGAAAGAAAGGTGGAAAGAAAGAAAGAAGGAAGGAAGGAAAGAGAAGGAAAGAGAAAGAAAGAAAGAGAGAAGGAAGGAAGGAAGGAAGGAAGGAAAGAAAGAAAGAAAAGGGAAAGGGGAAGGGGAAGGGAAGGAAAGGAAAAAAGAAAAGAAAAGGGAAAGAGGGAGAGGGAGAGACAGAAAGAGGGAGGAAGGAAGGAAGGGAGGGAGGGAAGGAGGGAGGGAGGGCAGGCAGGCAGGCAGTTTTGATCCCCCTCTTTACCTATAATTTTTTGTTCTAAATGCCTTAACTGTGAATGTTTTTCAATAACCTGGGAAGGGGGGCATGCCAGGTTAAATCGAAAATAGATTTGCCCATCTGACAGCATCACAGACTCTCAAGCACAGAGTCCCTGTTCTTCCTGCTGGAAGACACATGAGCCACATCTCAAAAAAATGTAACACGTCCTTCATAACTAGATGAAGAGTGGCATAAGCCATTCAGTTATTCTAGAATGGCTGATATTAGGGACTGTTCAATGATGAGTCAACCTTCAAATGACCTTAGCAGAGCCCACGGCCCTAGATCTTGACAAAATTCAGGCTGGAACAAAATTAAAGTAATTCCATAGGAGATAATGACACTCATTCCCCAGGAAACACCCCACCCACAGGATTTATGCTGCTGCTTCCAGACCACAGATGTTCTTGACATCAGATGCACACTCAAGATACAGTTTAGAAGCCAGGGATCCAGCCAGGTGTGGACCAGTGGGAAAAGCAGCAGCTGTGTGGGAGAGAAAGCTCCGTCTCCACCCAAGAGTTGCCAAGGACACAGGCCTACAGAGTCTGAAAGAACCTATTGGCCTCTGGACATAAAAATCCCCTAACGTAGGGCCAAACACGGTGGCTCACTCCTGTAATCCCAGCACTTTGGGAGGCCGAGGCGGGTGGATCACCTGAGGTCAAGAGTTTGAGACCAGCCTGACCAACATGGAGAAACTCCACCTCTACTAAAAACACAAAATTAGCCAGGCACGGTGGCACGTGCCTGTAATCCCAGCTACTCGGGAGGCTGGGGCAGGAGAATCGCTTGAATCCAGGAAGCAGAGGTTGCAGAGAGCTGAGATCATGCCATTGCACTCCAGTCTGGGCAACAAAAACGAAACTCCATCTCAAAAACAAACAAAAAAAAATCACCCTAACGTGTGACGTTTCAAGCACATTCATGGTGTGCGTCTCTGGTTCCTCAACACAAGAGCTCAGTGCCACCTCCATCTCCTCCAAAAGCCTTGAAAGTGGCTCGCAACGACCCACACCTCCTGGTACTCATGCCGTGCGTCAGCCACCCCGCCGGAATAGGGCTGGACCCAGTGACTTGCTTCTGATAACGGCATGAGGCTGACGTGAGGGGAGGTCACCTCTGAGAGTGGGTGACAGAAGACTGTGGCTTCCATCTCATTCACTCTTACCTGCCCACTCTGATGAGGCAGCTGATGTGGAGCTGACTACAGGGAGGCCCACATGGGAAGGCACTGAGGGTGGCCTCTGGCCAACAGCCAGGAAAGAACTAAGGCCCTCAGTCCAACAACCCACCCAGAGCCGAACTCTGCCAACAACACTGACGTCTGTATGTGGATCCTACCACCATAGAATCTTAGATGCCTTAAGCCCAGGCTGTGAGAGACCCTGAGCCAGAGGACCTAGCCAAGCCTGCCACAGAAACTGTCCTGGCCACAGAAACTATCAGTTAGCAAATAGAAAATAGAGCCCCCAGTTAGGTGTGGTGGCTCATGCCCGTAATCCCAGCACTTTGGGAGGCCGAGACGGGAGGATCATTTGAGCCCAGGAGTTTGAGATCAGCCTGGGCAATATGGTGAGACCCCATCTTCACCAAAATCATAAGAATTAGCAGAGCATGGTGGTGTGCACCTGTAGTCCCAGCTACTTGGGAGGCTGAGGCAGGAAGGTTGCTTGAGCCTGGGAAGTTGAGGCTGCAGGGAGTCGTGATTATGCCACAGAAAGAAAGAAAAAGAGAAGAGAAGAGAAGAGAGAAAAGAAGGAAAGAAACGGAGGGGAGGAGGAAGGAAGGAAGCAAGGAAGGAAGGAAGGGAGGGAAGGAGGGGGGAGGGGAGAAGGAGAGAGAATGAGGGGAGGGGAGAGGAGGGGGGAAGAAGGGAGGAGAGGGGAGGGGAGAAGAGGGGAGGGGAGGGGAGAGGAGGGGATGGGAGAGGGGAGACAGGAGGGGATGGGAGAGGGGAGAGAGGAGGGGATGGGAGAGGGGAGACAGGAGGGGATGGGAGAGGGGAGAGAGGAGGGGATGGGAGAGGGGAGAGAGGAGGGGAGAAACTTCCTTATTCCAGGGAAATACATTTTCTGGAGTGAGGGAATGCATTTCCCTGTAAGAAAGACCCCAGTGGATGTCTAAGACCATAAATAATACTGACCCCATATACATTATGTTTTTTCCTACACATACATACTTATGATAAAGTTTAATTTATGAATTAGGCACAGTAAGAAATTGACAATAACTTATAACAAAATAGAACACTTATAATATGCTGTAATAAAAGTAAATAAGGCTTGCTTGAACACAAGCACTGCAATACCATAACAGCCAATCTGAAGGTTCCTGAGTGTCTAGCAAGCAGGCAGGTAGATGGCGTGAGTACACTAGACAGAGATGATTCATGACCAGGAGGATGGAGTAGGATGGCATGAAATTCATCACACTGCTCACAATGACACACAACTTAAAACTTATTAATTATTTCTGGAACTTTCCATTTCATATTTTTAGACTATAGTTGACCATGGGTAACTGAACCTGCAGGCAAGTGGGGATTATCATATTGCTGTTTTAAGCCACTAAATGTGGGGTAATCTGTTACGAAGCAACACGTAGTTAATATCCTACCCTAACATTACTGTGGGTCCTTTGTGAACTTTTCAATGTCCCTCTCGTCACACCCCAGCCCTAACCTCTAAGTCCTGGGGTAGAGAGCTGGGAGCTGGAAGCCAAGCAGCCTGGAGTGAGTTCCAGCCCCCCCAATTCCAGCTGTGTGAACTGGGATAGGTTTCCCAGCCCCCCCAATTCCAGCTGTGTGAACTGGGACAGGTTTCCCAGCCCCCTCAATTCCAGCTGTGTGAACTGGGACGGTTTCTGAGCCTCCTTCCACTTCAATTTTCTCCTCTGCCAAACATCAGTCCTAATGGCACCTACCTCACATGGTGACGTATTAAATGAGTTACTTTATGCAAATCACTTAGAACAGCCTCTGGCACACAATAAGCCCCATTTAAATGTTACCTGGGCAGGGTAATCCCAACACTTTGGGAGGCCAAGGTGGACAGATCGCTTGAGGTCAGCAGTTCCAGACAAGCCTTGCCAACATGGCAAAACCCCGTGTCTACTAATAATACAAAAAATTAGCCAGGCCTGGTGGCGCATGCCTGTATCCCAGCTACTCGGGAGGCTGAGGCAAGAGAATTGCTTGAACCTGGGAGGCGGAGGTTGCAGTGAGCTGAGATGGTACCGCTGTACTCCAGCCTGGGTGACAGAGTGAAACTGTGTCTCAAAAAATAAATAGTTACCTGTCATTCCTGTCATTCTTCTTACTACTACTGCTGCTAGTGGCTATTACCAGTTCTACTACTACCCCAGAGGTGCCCATGGCACTAAAGCTACACAGTAAATGATCAAGGAGAAGAGTGGTGAAAAGCTAGGAAGGCGAGAAAAAGATTTGAGTTTTTTATTTTAAGTATCTTATTTGATAACTTCCCTAACATTAAAAAAAAAAAAAAAAAAAAAGACAACTGGCAATCACTGCTGAATCCTGCTCACTTCGGCAATGACTGTGAGTCTACTGTGTGCCAGGCAGGAAAGCTAGGCACCGGAGACATGGGAGGACCAAAAGGATCCTGGCCCCTGTTCTCACCCGCAGGGAGAAAAGACAGGTAGTGACAAGCAAATCCACAGGAAATCAAGAATTTCAGTGTGACGAATGCTATGGAAGAAGGAGGAGATGCTATAAGAGGTGGAACCTGTAAGGCTGAAGGAGAAGTTGACAAGCCAAGCCTTAACTGAAAATACTCCACCAGCAGGCAGGGGGCAGGGCCACGTGCCCAACAATCTACGTTACCAATTTCTACCTCTCCTAATGCACTCGATTTTTTTTTAATTTCCATAGGTTTTTGGGGAACGCATGGTGTTTGGTTATATAAGTTTTTAAATGATGATATGTGAGATTTTCATGCACCCATCACCTGAGCAGTATATACTGAACCCAACTTGTAGTTTTTTATCACTCACCTTCCTCCCACCCTTTCAGCCCCCCTGACTTCCCAAGTCCATCGTATTATTCTTATGCCTTTGCATCCTCATAACTTAGCTCCCTCTTATAAGTGAGAACATATGACATTTGGCTTTCCACTCCTGAGTTACTTCACTTAGATATTATCCAGTTTGCTGCGAATGCCACTAATTCATTCCTTTTTATGGCAGAGTAGCATTTCATCATATTCATATACATATATATGATATATATATACACAGATATATATGTGTGTGTATATATATATATCTCACAGTTTATTCACTTGTTGACTGATGGGTATTTGGGCTGGTTCTGTATTTTTGCAATTGCAAATTGTGCTGCTATGAAAATGCATGTGCAAGGATCTCTTTCCTCCATGAGGCATGAAACACTTAGGTAGATCAGGGTAGAGAGGATTCCCATTTGTCAAGAAAAAAAAGAAAAGAAAAGAAAAAAGTCCAGAAAAGATGAAAGAGCCTTATTCCAAAGATTCTTAAGATTTGAAGCAGAGTTTTCTCCAACCAAGCTAAATAATGTGAAGAACCACCCCGTTCCAAAATAGGTGTGGGATTGAACCAAGTAATTTGTATTTTTAAAGTTCCCTTGGAAAAATCAGATGATCATGCAGGCTTCAGAACCACCAGACCAAGTGGCATATGAATACCAGATTTTCCATGCTCCCCAGGATGGAAAGTGTGGTCTCCATGGGTAAAGAGAGAAAATAGAGGGATGGGCACAGTGGCTCGCACCCGTAATCCCAGCACTTTGGGAGTCCCAGGCAGGAGAATCACTTGAGGCCAGGAGTTTGAGACCAGCCTGAGCAACACAGTGAAACCCTGTTATCTATTAAAAAATGAGTCAGCCATGGTTTTGCAAGCCTGTAGTCCTAGCTACTCGGGAGGCTAAGGTGGGAGGATTCTTATGAATAAATTGAAAAACAACATATCAAATCAAATCAGACTCTTCAGACTGGCAAAATTTTTTAACGCGCCCGGCCACAAGGTATTCTTTTGGAGTGATGAAAATGTTTTGAAACATGAGGGAAGTGGTGGCTGAGCAACACTGTTAATGGACAAAATGCCACTGAATTTTTCACTTTAAAATGATATTATGTGAATTTCACCTCAATAAAAAAATCCATATTTAATATTAAACAAAAGAGAATGAGCGATGTACTACCAAGAAATCCCCAATGGATGTTCTCTTTAACTTTCACTCCGGAACCACGGACACCATAAGCTGATCAGAGTTACGGGGTGTGTCCAATCAATGAACTCGTTTCCCTTCTGCTTAGGGAATGATGATCCCTGGTTAGTCTGGGTGACAGATACCACAGTAAAGGGGGTTAGAAAGAATGTCAACCCGGCCGGGCGCGGTGGCTCAAGCCTGTAATCCCAGCACTTTGGGAGGCCGAGACGGGCGGATCACGAGGTCAGGAGATCGAGACCATCCTGGCTAACACGGTGAAACCCCGTCTCTATTAAGAAATACAAAAAACTAGCCGGGCGAGGTGGCGGGCGCCTGTAGTCCCAGCTACTCGGGAGGCTGAGGCCGGAGAATGGTGTAAACCCGGGAGGCGGAGCTTGCAGTGAGCTGAGATCCGGCCACTGCACTCCAGCCTGGGTGACAGAGCAAGACTCCGTCTCAAAAAAAAAAAAAAAAAGAAAGAATGTCAACCCGCAAGGACACATGCAGCACACCTGGGGTTCTTAACCACTTTAAGCCAGGAATAAAAATGACTCACCCGCACAATGATGCCCATACGTTTGCTTTCGTAGGTGAAAGGGAAGATCTGCAGGATGGTGAAGTTCAGGATCTGGTCACCAGGGGTCCTCAGCTGCATGGAAGACTGGTCTCGGCCCACCAGGGTTAAGCCCACACTTTCGGTCCACTGTACCAGGGCCACCTAAACATAACACAGGGTCGCAGGTCAGATGCACAGCCGAGAATCCGGGTGCACAGGCTGTGCCGTGCACACAAAGGCGGAAGGGGGCTCAGAGACAGGGGAATCACAGCAGTCACTGCCCTTGGGGACGCCGAGTGCTAGCGCATGACAGTGTCTGTTCCTCTGGGTCTGTGAGGGCTCTCACACTGAAAGCTGCCCCTCTCTAAGGCACAATTCATCTTTTCTAGGTTCAAAGCAGGCTGCACACCAGAGGCATGGCGGAAAGAGGCGGCACAGGATTGACAGTGATTGCAACCGGGCGCAGTGGCTCAGGCCTGGAATCTCAGCACTTTGGGACGCGGAGACGGGCAGATCACCTGAGGTCAGGAGTTCCAGACCAGCCTGGCCAATATGGTGAAACCCTGTCTCTACTAAAAATACAAAAATTAGCCAAGCGTGGTGGCACGTGCCTGTAATCCCAGCTACTCAGGAGGCTGAGGCAGGAGAATCGCTTGAACCCAAGAGGCAGAGATGCAGTGAGCTGAGATCACGCCATCGCACTCCAGCCTGGTTGACACAGTGAGACTCTGTCCCCGTCCCCTCTCCCCCCGAAAAAAAGAGTGATTGGCACAATTATGGATCACTCCTGGAAGACTCTGCAACAAGTTAAACCACAAAAAAGGAAGAGAATGCTGACTGACACAGCCCGTCACCTTCAGACTCTCCTTTCAGTCTCATGCACTGCACTGGGGGAGCGTCTTCAGTGGTTCTCAACTGGGCGACTCTGTCCCCCAGGGGACCTGCGGCGACATCTGGGGGAATTTGTACTTGTCACAACTGGAAGGAGGTAATGCTGGTATCGTGGGCAGAGGCCAGAGATGCTACAAAACATCCTGTAATGCACAGGACAGACCCCACCAGAGAATGATCTGGCCCCAAATGTCAACAGTGCTGAGGTGGAGAACACAGGTCACACAGAAGAGGAAACCGAGGCTCAGAGCAGTTAATGAAGTGCCCCAGGTGACAGCGCTGGCATGTGGTAAAGCTAGGCCAGGCTGGCACCTAGATCCTCCTGGTGCAAAGTTCCACAGCACACACTCTTCCCTTCCAGGAGGCACCACACAGGTGTCGAGTCAGAACCTTCTCATGGCCTCAGTTAGACGTGCTCAGCTTAAGGTCAAAGGCATGAGGGTTGCAAACTCCAAGACAGGGGCCAGAGTGGTGATGCAAATAGCGAAGAGGGCTGAGTGGGGGCTGTGGCAAGCAGGAGCCAGCCCCAACCAAAGGGGCTGCTGCCACTATACACACAGGTGACGGTTACTGCCCTGCAGGGATGAGGGCCAGGGTGGATGGAGTTTCCAGTTTCTCAAGAAAAAACAGAAATCTAGACTTCTCCTCGAGACGGCCTAACTGTACACAACTGGCCAGGTGCTGTGACTCACACTTTTAATCCCAGCACTTGGGGAGGCTGACACAGGAGGATCACTTGAGCCCAGGAAGGTTGAGACAAGCCTAGGTAACACAGGCAGACCCCATGTCTAAAAACATTTTTTTTTAATTATTAGGGTGGTGGCTCATGCCTGTAATCCCAGAACTTTGGGAAGCTGAGGCAGGCAGATCACCTGAGGTCAGGAGTTCGAGACCAGCCTCGCCAACATGGTGAAATCTAGTCTCTACTAAAAATACAAAAATTGGCCGGGGGTGATGGCATGTGCCTGTAATCCCAGCTACTCAGGAGGCTGAGGGAGGAGAATCTCTTGAACCTGGAAGGTAGACGTTGCAGTGAGTAAAGATCGCACCACCGCACTCCAGCCTGGGCAACACAGCGAGACTGTATCTCAAAAAAAAAATTATTATTAGGGTGCAGCAGTGCATGCCTGTCGTTCTAGTTACTCAAGAGGTTGAGGTGGGAGGGTCATGATCCTGGAAGGTGGAGGCTACAGTGAGCCATAATGGTGCAAGAGTAAGACCCTGTCTCAAAAAAAAGTAATAATGAAATAAATGTAAGCAACAAATTCTCATGTTCTAAAAGCTCATGAAGAAAACATGTCTGCAGATAGATCTAGCCTAGGGTCTCCAGGAATTAAAATGAAATAGAGTAGGAAAGGCAAGAAAATATGGGGAAAGAGGAGAGGCAGGGAGGAGCTGGAGACCCCGCCCCTGCTTGCCCTTCACCCCTGCTGGGCGTGGGGAAGCATGAACAGTATGAAGGGCCTGCATGTGCCTGCCCAGCTGGATGACAGGCTCATCATGCTCACTCCCGGGACAGCAGAGGCCTGGTGAGCTGCTCTTGGCTGGCAGCTGTGACAGGCTGGGACAGGATCTGCTCCTAGGTCTAGCTGACCTCAGTAAGAGGCACAAGGGACAGTAGTACCATCCCAGTTCATCAGATGCCCCTTCTTGAATCACAGGGGCCTAAGTCAGGGTGCGCGCACATCAGTACGTCTTCAGTGGGGGGTAACCCAAACCCGCTATCACCCATTAGAAAGTTGACAGGAGGTGTGGCAGACAGAATAATGGCTCCCAAAGAGGCCCACGTCCTAATCCCTGGAACCTGAGAATGTGACCTGACATGGCAAAAGGAACTTTGCAGATGGGATTTAGTGTAAGGACCTTAATAGGCAGAGCTTATCCCAGACCACCCACGTAGACCCGATAAGTCACATGGGTCCTCAAAAGGGAACTGCTCCTGGTTATGACCAGAGACAGACTCACGAACAGAAGAAGGGTCAGAGAGACACGATCATGCAGACTTTGAGAATGAAGGAAGGGGCCATATACCAAAGAATGTGGGCAGCATCAAGGGGCTAGAAAAGGCAAAGCAACAGATTCTCCCCTAGAGCCTCAGCAGCAACGCAGCAATGGTCATCAAGCGACCTTGATCCTGTCTCGGTGAGACCCTCATCCCATGTCCACCCCTGATCTATAGAACTGTAAGAAAATCTATTTGTTTCATTTTAAAACAGATGCTGGCCAATGCGGTGGCTCACGGCTGTAATCACAGCACTTTGGGAGGTTGAAGCAGGTGGATGATTTGAGGTCAGGAGTTCGAGACCAATCTGGCCAGCATGGTGAAATCCCATCTCTGTTAAAATTACACAAATTAGGTGGATGTGGTGGCAGGCACCTGTAATCCCAGCTACCTGGGAAGCTGACACAGGAGAACTGCTTGAACCCCGGAGGTGGCGGTTGCAATGAGCCGAGATTGCACCACTGCACTCCAGCCTGGGCGACACAGTGAGACTCCATCACGAAAACAAAACAAAACAAACAAAACAAAAAACAGATGCACAATAATCTGGTACAGCAATAACAGGAAAGGAATATAGGAGGGCTTCCAATTTCAATGCCAAACAAGCTGTCACTTTATTCCCAATCAAGTCCAAAGGTACAGTGTCTACAAAAAAACAAGAAAGCAAAGGAAGGCTCTCCCACTTTCCTCTCATAAAGCTTAATCTTTAGAGGGAGAAGGGGGAGGCAGCTTTGAGGAGGGAGTTGACAGGGGCTGTGGGTAGGTGGGTAGGTGATAGGGAGAGGGGTACTCGGGAGGCGTCACCTCCACTGGGAGTCTCTGGTTATCTTTTTTTTGTTTGTTTTTTTGAAATGGAGTTTCACTCTTGTCACCCAGGCTGGAGTGCAATGGCGCGACCTCCGCTCACTGCAACCTCTGCCTCCCGGGTTCAAGTGATTCTCCTGCCTCAGCCTCCCTAGTAGCTGGGATTACAGGCGCCTGCCACCACACCCAGCTAATTTTTTGTATTTTTTTTTAGTAGGACGGGGGTTTCACTATGTTGGCCAGGCTGGTCTCGAACTCCTGATCTCAGGTGATTCACCCACCTCAGCCTCCCAAAAGTGCTGAGATTACAGGCATGAGCCACGGCGCCCGGCTCTATGTTTGGTTATCTTTAAGCCTAGTGGTAGGTAAGTCTAACTTTCCGCATGCCTTAAATAGTTCATGGTAATTGCTTTTTCACTGAGGATGGTGGAAGGTAAAGAGTCCATTTTCAGGGAATCCTGTAGCAGCCCAGCTGCCTCCTGTATGTCTGTTTAATCAGGATTCCTGCTGGGCGCAATTGCTCACACCTATAATCCCAGCACTTTGGCAGGCTGAGGTGGGAAGATCGTTTGAGCCCAGGAGTTCAAGACCAGCCTGGGAAGAAGACCTCGTCTCTACAAAAGATTAAAAAATTAGCCAAGGATGGTGGCACGCACCTGTAGTCCCAGCTACTGGAGAGGCTGAGATGGGAAGATTGATTGAGCCTGGGAGGCAGAGGCTACAGTAAGCTGAGACCATGCCATGCACTCAAACCTGAGTGACAAAGTGAGACTCTGTCTCAAAAAAAAAAAAAAAAAAACACAACCCTGGGGCTCCTCTGGAGTTTCCGTTCCTTTTACCAAGAGAGCTCTGCAGAAGCCACAAGGCAAAGGTATGCAGCTGTCCACCCCCAGTCCTTTCTTTCTCTGGAACCCCTGGATGTCATCTTGGCTGACCTGCTATACCCTGAAGAAGAGATGAAGCTGGAGCTCAAAACTGGGGTTCCAGTCCCTGCTCTGCCCCCAGCCCCCAGCCCCCACAGGCCTCCGCAAAATAAAGATCTTGAAGCAGATGACAATTTCTCATTTCTGCTCCAGCTCTGAAAATGTGTCGTTATGCATCCTTAGTCTACTATGCTCAGATACCGAATTCAGTTTCTGTTGCTTCTATTAACTAAATTTACATTAGCAAGAAATCATTTTTCAAGACTCTACCTTATTTAAGTTCAAGCCTAATGAGTCAGCCAGCACTAACTAGCTTTGAGCTTTGACCAGTGGAAGAAACTATCATACTGACCTCTAACTGTCAAAGAAAGGACCAATCAAGTAGTGGGTTTTTCTGTTTTTCTGTGTGTGTTTTTTTAGTTTTAGTCTTTGGCTACTGGTCTGCCTAAGTCTTTGAAAACTCATTCACTTAGTTATTTGTTTAATTTAATGGCTGTGCTATAGACAATGTTTATGTCCCGTAAAATTCATATGTTGAAACCTAATCCCCAATGTGATAGCAGCTGGAGATGGGGCCTTTGGGAGGTGATTAAGTCATGGGGGTGGGGTTCCTCATGAGTAGATGAGTACCTTTATAAAAGAAACCCCAGAGAGCTCCCTCGCTCCTTCTGCCACGAGAGACGGCGTGAAAAGAGGGCCTTTTATCAGCCAGGAAACAGGCCCGCACTAGACACCCAATCTGCCAGTATGCTGACACAGGACTTCCCAGCCTCCAGGACCAGGAGAAATAACTTCTGTTGTTTACAAGATACCCAGTTGATGGTATTTTGTTGTAGCAGGCCAAACAGACTAAGATGCTCTAACTTTCAATACAGCCCTGTTTTGTCGGCTAACAATTGTCTTCCAAAGTTTAAAATTAACAAATCAGTAATGATTCGCATATATAAAATCACACCAGCCAGGCGCAGTAGCTCATGTCTGTAATCCCAGCACTTTGGGAGGCGGAGGCAGGAGGATCACCTGAGGTCAGGAGTTCAAGACCAGCCTGGTCAACATAGTGAAACGCCATCTCTATAAAAATACAAAAATTAGGCAGGCATGATGGCGGGTGACTGTAATCCCAGCTACTTGGGAAGCTGAGGCAGGAGAATCGCTTGAACCCGGGAGGCGGAGGTTGCAGAGAGCAGAGATTACACCACTGCATTCCATCCTGGGCGACAAAGAAAGACTCTGTCTCAAAAACAAAACAAAAAACAAAACAAAACAAAGCAAGAACGTTCTCGGTCTCTTTGGGAGCTGATTCCAACAGGATCTGAGCCCTGCAGGAAGTCCTTCCTTCTCCCCTTCCACTCTCCTCCACTTTAGCTTAAATCAGTGTTAATGTAAAGCTACTTGCTAACAGAACACATAACATCCCCCAGAGTCCTACTCAGGGAAGGCCAGTTTAGAAGTGGGGTACTCACCAACACCTCTCAATTGTGGGCCAGACAAACATCTGGGGAGTGAGCTGAGCTAACTGCATTCCCTCCCAAAATAAAGTGATATACAACAAGGTTACTTAACATTCTGGCAGTTCCGGGCTTCTGTTCAAAGAAATCACCCCTTATCACACAAGAGAGAGGATTTCAGGGACGTGGGTCTCACTGCTGTTAAGAGCCTGAGTTAGGGTCTCAATAACTGCAGGTCAAGCCAGCAGCAGAAAACGCAGCCTCGTTAAGGTAGATGAATGAACAGATAAATTAGACATGAACTGGATAAAATGCTGGAAAGGTAGAAAGCGCGGGAAGGGGATCTTGTCTCAGGAGTCTGTTGTGTTTTCTGCTTTGGGTGAAAAGAAATCAAAGGGGCAGAGCCCACACCTTTCCCTTCCTCAAATGCCCATCTGAGGAACTCATGCCGGAAACCATCCGTGAAAGAGCTTTTTCATCATTTCTTAGTCAGCAATAAACCACCTGTGACAAGTTCTTAAAGTTTCCTCTTTGTACCTGGGATGCTGTGCTTGGGAAATAAGCCAGATCACGCTCAGTAGCCTTGAATTCTTGTCAAAAGCAGGATACACACCAATCATCAGAGCACGTACAATAAGAGGAGGGAATGCGACATCTGATAAAAGGGGTTATTTGGTGGCATTCAATAAGATAAATACTCAAGCTCACAAAGAGTCACCAGTCAGGCCTAATCCAGCCTTTCAAAATTATAAATCTATCCAAAGACACACGGTTTTCTTCACTCAATAAGAAAATACATTCAAATGCACCAGACAGTGGTTGCAGATTCAAATGACGACAGGGGTTGGGAGAGGAGCAGACAGGAGTAGGGCAGAGCCATGTGGGGGTCAGAAGAAAACTGAGATAGCAGCTGCCCAGCCTGGCCAACCATTGCCAGGTAGAAGTTGGGCCCACTATTTCGAGACCTGATCTTTCTTGAGAAAAGCTGATTTTTATATAAAATCAAGTGATTTTTAAATACTGCTTCATTTTTTTTTTTAACACAGCATGAAACAAACAAAAGACAGCCCGCGAGGAATCCGCGGAAGAGACAGTTGCATAAAAGGTCACTTCTTGCTGGACGCAGTGGCTCACGCCTGGAATCCCAACACCTTGGGAGGCTGAGGTGGGTGGATCACCTGAGGTCTGGAGTTCAAGACGAGCCTGGCCAACATAGTGAAAATCCATCTCTACTAAAAAAAGTACAAAACATTAGCTGGGCGTGGTGGTGGGCGCCTGTAATCCCAGCTACTCAGGAGGCTGAGGCAGTGGAATTGCTTGAACCCGGGAGGCGGAGGTTGCAGTGAGCTGAGATCATACTACCACACTCCAGCCTGGGCAACAGAGCAAGACTCTGTCTCAAATAAATAAATAAATAGTCACTTTTTGATCCAAATGTCTTGTCCTTGAAACTGAACTTCCTATCACTTGACTCTGATAAAAATAAATACTTAAGAAAGAATAGCATCATCTTCCTAAAATGTGATCATTAAGAAATGACTATTTATGGGCCGGGCACAGTGGCTCACGCCTGTAATCCCAGCACTTTGTGGGGCCAAGGAGGGTGGATCACTTGAGGTCAGGAGTTCAAGACCAGCCTGTCCAACATGGTGAAACTCCATCTCCACTAAAAATACAAAAAAGTAGCCAGGCATGGTGGCGCACGCCTGTAATCCCAGCTACTGGGGAGGCTGAGACAGAAGACTCACTTAAAGCCGGGAGGCGGAGGTTGCAATGAGCTGAGATTGTGGCACTGCACTCCAGCCTGGGCAACAGAGTGAGACTTCACCTCAAAACAAACAAATAAATAAACTAAAAATACAAAATTATCCGTGCATGGTGGCGTGTGCCTGTAGTCCCAGCTACCCTGGAGGTTGAGGCAGGAGAATCGCTGGAACCCAGGAGGTGGAGGTTGCAGCGAGCCAAGATTGCGCCACTGCACTCCAGCCTGGGTGACAGAGCAAGACTCTGCCTCAAAAAAGAAAAAGGAAAAGAAAAAAAAGTAATGACTATTTATTAACTCCATTCTGAGCCAACACTAATACCACACGGTACAGAGCTTTTGCCTCGAAGGCCCAGGGATAAGCTAACACCAAGGGAGGCACATCTGACAGTTTCCTACAGTGTCTGTACAACACTGTCCAGCCCTGCTCAAACAGCCCCCACTGTCTTCCTCTGAACAACCACAATCCTTCGGTGGTTAATCAATAACACGGATGGAGGAGGTCCCCTACAGTTCCTGACCTCTGTCCTTTGACCTTACCCCTTGGGTCCAAGGTCATGGCAACGTGGTGGTAAAACTCCAGCACCCTCCTAAATCTTTCTGCTTCACACTCCGAGCTCATTCGGGTACACATCTGAATGCTGTCATTGTCTGGACCTGAGGCTGAGGCTCAGACTATGCCCAGGCATTGAGGGGAACTGCATACATCTTATGGTTCACCAAGAATGTGCTCATAAAAAAACAAACCAACCGACCTCGTAGCTGCAGAAGGACCACGAGATTGCCTGCCCTCTCCGGCGCCATGTACTTGAGCTCCCTGGCAGTTTTTACACTCACATTCAGCAACAAGGTCAAGACGACGCAAAAGGAGACAACTAGGACCTTTCACACACATGGTCACAGATGTGCAGAGAGAACATGGAAGGCAACGCATCGTGGCATGATTTACGATAGCCAAAAGTGGGAAACCTCCTAAATGGTAAGCTTGGGAGACAGAACAAACAATCTGTGGTGTACGTAGGCAGAAGAATATTGTATAGCCATTAAAAATCCTCTTATTGGCCCAGTGCAGTGCTTAAGCCTATAATCCCGGCACTCTGGGAGGCTGAGGCAGGACAACTGCTTGAGTTCTGGAGTTTGAGATTGGCCTGGGCAACATAGCAAGACCCCCATTGCTACAATAAAATACAAAAATTATCCAGGTCTGGTGGCATGTGCCTCTCATCCCAGCTACTTGGGAGGCTGAGGCGAGAGGACTGCTTGAGGCCAGGAGGTCGAGGCTTCAGTGAGCCAAGATTGCACCACTATATTCCAGCCTGGGCAATACAGCAAGATCCTATCTCAGAAAAATAAGTAAAACACACTAAAAAAGAAACAAATTCTGTCACTTGCAGCAACATGGATGGAACTGGAAGTTGTTACGTGAAACATGCTCATTTTAATTTTCCTTTCTAAGGGATGAATCCGAATGAGGTTGGCAGTAAAGGCAAGATACTCAGAAGGTAGGCTGTCAGGGTCTGGTAGAAAAAGGCTTATTTTCACCAAACTCGGAAGCTTCCCCAGATGAGAAAAGAGGGAAGCATTTTGCAGATGTAGATGTAGGCTGAGGTGGGTGGGTCACAAGGTCAGGAGTTTGAGACCAGCCCGGCCAATATGGTGAAACCCCATCTATACTAAAAATACAAAAATTAGCTGGGTATGGTGGCATGCACCTGTAGTCCCAGCTGCTCGGGAGGCCAGGGCAGGAGAATCACTTGAACCCAGGAGGGGGAGGTTGCAATGAGTCAAGATCACGCCACTGCACTCCAGCCTGGGTGACAGAGCGAGAATCCGTCTCAAAAAATATATATATACATATATTTTTTTTTAATGAAGGGTGCGGGTCATTCTAATACATGCAAATAATTATCTCTGCAAGGATACTCAGATATTAATAACAGTGGGTGCCTCACAGGAAGAAGCCTGGGAGAATGGAAGTCAGGGAAGGAGAGAGACGGCCTTCTCACTCTGTGCCACGAGCATGTGCTAGCCACGCAGATACTCTGCATGTTACCTCGCGCTGCTGATGCATTGCTCTGGAATTATTCAGCTATTCAACGCAGGGTGAAATACGGCAAGCAGCTTTCATTCATACACACACGTGCATCCATGTGCACACACATACTCATACGGTACATGGGCAAATACATCACACATACACACACACACACACATATGCCTGCACACAAGCATAAGTCCAAAGAAATGTGAAAGTCATATGACTTTCTTTTAGTTTATTTTTTTGAGACAGTCTCGCCCTGTTGCCCAGGCTCAAGTGCAGTGGTGCAATCTCAGAAAGCCATGTGACTTTCTAAAGGACGTTACTTAATTCACCCTCCTTCCTGTTCAATTATACGTACTACAGCATGATTCTGTACTGGTCCTCTCTCTCTATATATATACACACACACACACACACACAAAGTAAATATTATTTTATATATTATGTCAATATTTATTTAAATTATATTTCTTTACATTATATATTTATATAATATAGTTTATATAATATGTTTACATAACATATATTTATATAATATGTAAACATTTACATATTATATAAATGTGCATGTCTTACATATTATATAAATACACATAAAATAAAATAAATATATATATATATATATTTAAATATGCATGTATTTAGAAGGCGTCTGAGAAAATCTATACCAGAACATAAAGAGTAGTAGTTAAAGCCAGGTGGTAAAAATCACAAGTTATTTTTTATCTTCTTTTTGATTCTATAATTCCTCCCTTTTCTGTAGTGAAGACATTAGTACTTGTGATTTTAAAAGCTTTTTTGGCCAGGCGTGGTGGCTGACACTTACAATCCTAGCACTTTGGGAGGCCAAGGTGGGTGGATCATTTGAGGTTAGGAGTTCGAGACCAGCCTGGCCAACATGGTGAAACCCTGTCTCTACTAAAAATACAAAAATTAGTCAGGCATGGTGGTGGGTGCCTGTGGTCCCAGCTACTCAGGAGGCTGAGGCAGGAGAATGGTTTGAACCCGGAAGGTGGAGATTGTAGTGAGCCAAGATCACACCACTGCATTCCAGCCTGGATGACAGAGTGAGACTGTCTCAAAAGCACCCGGCCAAAAAAAAAATTTTTTTTTAATATGAAAGAATTCATGGAAAAGACAAGTGAATGAGCCATGGACAGAGCTGATCCTAGCTGCTTGCAGGACAGCACCTCCTGGCTCACACCAAGAAACAAAGGCTTGGAAAGTTGCATTATCACCACGGCCCCCACTCCCACTCTCCACCACCCCCCACCCCCCACACCCCACTCTCAACGCTGTGGAACATCCTGGAAATGGTGGGATGTTGTCAGGGCCGAGGCCGGCTGGCTCCAGCGTCTGAGCAGTGCTCCTCCGGGTCCGACTGTATCCATTTCATTTCCCTGGTGAGTTACTGTACGGTGGCAGGGAGGGCCCAGCGCCCCCAGGCTGTAATCAATAGCTGAATAAAGACACTTCAAGGTTCCCAAACTGGAATGTACACAGGAAACCAATTTAGGAAATCCTGCTTTCTGTTACAGGAAATGAATCCTACGCCAACTGGTAGAAATTACTCCAGCAGCTCCCAAGTAAAATGCATACTGGTTTCTATACGTCTTCCATAAACTGACCTTGCCTAGACTAGCAATGTTTTATTGATATTGAATTTCAAAGGCACGATTCTAGAGCCAGCCAAGTCTATGTGGAATCCTACAGGGACTTGGAAACAGTATGACTTTCTGAAAGATTTCACTTGAACTAGATTTAGCCTCCTTTGAGCCTCATGAGGCATTTAGATAAACCTATTTGTATTTGGCAGTAGTTTAGAAGGCTGATCAGGAAGACATTAACAACGACTGTATCTTTAGTAAGATTATGGGTTACTTTTTACTTTTCTGATAATGCATTCAAGTGTTCTACTATAGCCATAAAATAACTATGCAATGCAAAATAATAAAAGTTGTTAAAAAACAAACAAAAAACACACATACACGCAACGCCGGGCGCAAGGGCTCACGCCTGTAATCCCAGTACTTTATGAGGCCAAGGCGGGCGGATCATGAGGTCAGGAAATCGAGACCATCCTGGCTAAAACAGTTAAACCCCATCTCTACTAAAAATACAAAAAAATTAGCCGGGCGAGGTGGCGGGCGCCTGTAGTCCCAACTACTGGGGAGGCTGAGGCAGGAGAATGGCATGAACCCGGAAGGCGGAGCTTGCAGTGAGCTGAGATCGCACCACTGCAGTCCAGACTTGGCGACAGAGCAAGTCTCCGTATCAAAAAAAAAAAAAAAAATCCACACACACACACAGCAAAAAGGTAACACGGGCCTCTGAAGACACCAAAGACCAAAGGAAAAGTAGTTCTTTTTTTAATCTCAATCATGATTCAGAATCTTAGAAAAACAAGACAAATCTGAACTCAAGTGCAATTCATCCACGGGAGAGAGAAAGTACCATGAGAAAAAGGGACCGAGAAGCACAAAGCATTCCATGACACATTTACCCTCACGGAAAAATCTTTGCACAGCCCTAAAACAAATACATCCAAGTCCAGTGGGAACAGAGGAGCGGGCGACAGGCGTTAAAGCCTCCAGAGATGCCGACATGAGCATCAGGGGCCTCGGGCAGGACTTGCTTCTCAGATCGTCAGCATCTGGAGCTTGCTCAAATTTGAATTCTGCCAGGCACGGTGGTTACGCCTGTAATCCCAGTACTTTAGGAGGCCAAGGCAGGTAGATCGCTTAAGGTCAGGAGTTTGAGACCAGCCTGGCCAACATGGTGAAAACCCTGCCTCTACTAAAAATACAAAAATTAGCCAGGAATGGTGGCGCATGTCTGTAATCCCAGCTACTTTGGGAAGCTGAGGTACGAGAATCGTTTGAACCCAGAAGGTGGAGGCTGCAGTGAGCCGAGATCACACCACTGCACTCCAACCTGGGCGACACAGCAAGAAAAAAACAAAAGGCTGGGCACGGTGCCTCATGCCTGTATTCCTAGCACTTTGGGAGGCCGAAGGATCACTGAGGTCAGGAGCTCAAATAAAAAAAAATAAATTTGAATTCCATCAAATACCCACAGGTTAACTGGTTCCCAGTCCATAGCTACCAAAAATATGGCCCTCTCTGACATCGTTATCCCACAGTATCATTCCCAAAGGGAAAAACAGACTAAACCTGCCAAGCCACAGAAAGAAGAAACGATGACAAACCTGGTCACTTACTACGGCACATGTCCAGGTAGATTAGGACGATCACCCAAACCTATCCTCCCTCCCCCTCTGTCTTTCTGCACACAATTCCCACCTCAGAAGCTGGCCAGGGGGTGCAACATTTTTCACTCCTAAAAAGCCTGGTTCAAATGTCAACAGTCACAGATGAACTGGGTTTTATAGCTTGAGCTGTTCCACAAACACCCTGCAGACTGGAAGGAGGAGTCTCCCAGGTGACAAATCCCGCCACCTAAAAAAGGGAGAAAGCAGCACCGGGACAGGGAAGGTGACACTCAAGTGTTATTTCATTTGTGAACTTTGGAAAAGATTTTCATTGTGCCATCCCCCAACTGCCAGGAACCGCAGGCTCACCGATACTTGCAAATTAGTCCGGAACTTTAGGAGCCCCATTCTTCCGAAAATGAATTTTAAAAATAATTGGGATTCCTCCCGATGTTGGTAGAAGAGTTAAATGGTTAAAAAAAAAAAAAAAAATTCTGGGAAGCACTCTGGCCATAGTTACCATGAGCCTTACACTCATTTAAAGCCGGGCATGGTGGCGCATGCCTGTAGTCCTGACTACTCAGGAGGCTGAGGTGGGAGGATGGCTCGTACCCAGGAGTTCAAGGCTGCAGTGAGCCACGATCGCACCTGTCAAGAGCCGCTGTACTACTCCAGCCTGGGCAACATAGTGAGACCCCATCTCTAAAAAAAAATACTCGGCCAGGTGTAGTGGCTCAAGCCTGTAATTCCAGCACTTTGGGAGGCCGAGACGGGCTGATCACGAGGTCAGGAGATCGAGACCATCCTGGCTAACACTGTGAAACCCCGTCTCTACTAAAAAAAAATACAAAAAAACTAGCTGGGCGAGGTGGCAGGCGCCTGTAGTCCCAGCTACTTGCGAGGCTGAGGCAGGAGAATGGCGTAAACCCGGGAGGCAGAGCTTGCAGTGAGCTGAGATCCGGCCACTGCACTCCAGCCTGGGTGACAGAGCGAGACTCCACCTCAAAAAAAAAAAAAAAAAAAAATTCATTCATTTTGACCCACAAGATATATGACTGCCTACTCAGGGCCTCACAACTGTGGGGGTTCCATGGCACAGATCTGGAGGCACAGCAAGCCTAAGTAACTGCCCAAGTGTGGAGCTGGATCCCGGGAGTGAGTCACACGCTATATACTGTGTCACACAAGCCTCTTCCCCAGGGGCCTGGGGCTGCTGTCTTGTTCAGCACTGTCCTCGCAGTGCTAGTCTACTCAAAAGTATCTCTTGAATTCACAAACCCAATCACGCCACTTCTAGAATTAGAAGGTTTAAGGATGTTCATTGCAAAATACTTATAAATATCATTGCTAAAAATTAGGAATAACCTAAGTTCCTACAATATGAGAAGTTCCAATTATGAGAATAGTTAAGATATTATAATGGGCACATGTACAGGTAGCAATTCTTAAAGAATGTTTTTAATAATATTCAAGATGGTTGGAAACAGAAATGATAAAATAGTAAGTGAAAAAAGGAGGATACAAACTATACCTATAGGAAAATTCACATTTTAAAAAGTAAATTAAGATATTGAAAGGTGGCCAGGTGCTGTGGTTCACGCCTAAAATCCCAGCACTCTGGGAGACAGAGCCGGGAAGATCGTGCCACTGCACTCAGCCTGGGCGACACAGCAAAACAAAAACAAACAAACAAACAAACAACACCTCAACAAAAAGACAAATAGACCAAGTAAAAATGGGTAAAGGATATGGATAGACATTTTTCCAAAGAAGATATATAAATGGCCAATAAGTACATGAAAAGATGTTCAACATTAGGAGCCATCAGGAAAACACAAATCAAAACCACAATGAGATACCACTCCACACTGACTAGGACGTCCAGAATCCAAAGAACTGACAGTAACAAGTATTGACCAAGATGTGGAGAAATGGAAACTGTCATACGTTGCTGGTAGATACATAAAACAGTGCAGCCACTTTTAGAAAACAGATCCTCAAAAGGTTAACTATAGAGTCACCATATGACGCTGCCAACCCACTTCTAGGTATATACCCAAGAGAAACAGAAATCTACACCCACTCAAATACTTGTACACAATTGTTCATAGCAGTATTATCCATAATAGACCAAAAAAACCCAAACATGCATTAATTGATGAACGGATAAATAAAATGTAATATAGCCATAAACAGATTATTATTCAGTTATAAAAAGGAATGAAGCATTGATGCATGAATATGCACGGATGAATCTTGAAAACATTACACTAAGTAAAAGAGGCCGATCACAAAAGGCCACCTATTGTATGGTTCCAGTTATTTGGAGTGCCTGTCACAGGCAAATCTATAGAGGTAGAAAGTAGATTAGTGGGTGCTTTAGGACTGGAGGAATGAGGAAGAGAAGGGGGTACAGCAGGAAAGTGGGTATAGAATTTCCTTTGTGGTGATAAAAATATCCTAATTTGATTGTGATGATGGTTGTAAAAAAAAAAAAAAATCCTCAAATATACTAACTATACTAAGAAGACATACTGACCAACACAGTGGCTCACGCCTGTAATCCCAACACTTTGGGAGGCCAAGGCAAGTGGATCAACTGAGGTCAGGAGTTCGAGACCAGCCTGGCCAACATGGTGAAACCCCACCTCTATTAAAAATACAAAAAATTAGCCAGGTGAGGTGGTGGGTGCCTGTAATCCCAGCTACTCAGGAGGCTGAGGCAGGAGAATCGCTTGAACCCCGGAGGCAGAGGTTGCAGTGGGCCGAGATCATGCCACTGTACTCCAGTCTGGGCAACAGAGTGAAACTGTATCGCGGAAAAAAAAAATAAAATAAAAAAGTCATACTTTAAATGGGTAGATTGTAAGGAATGTGTTTATCTTAATTAAGATCTTAATTATTTACATCTTTTTTAAAGAATGTGGTTTAAATGGGACCTTGTGCCCCTGTTATGCTGGCCTTCTGAGTTACAAAACAAAATCTCTAACTTTCCTAATTCAGGCTATACCTCAAGTCCAAGGCTATTCTTTTTAGAGGAAGAGCAGTTCTTTCTTGTATTTGAAAATGTGTCTCCCAGCAGCCTCGCACCATCCTGGCTCCTGTCTTCCCTGACACATGGTTTCCTTAGAAAATGCCTAATTCCAGCACAGAGAAAACAAGCAGGGCCTCCCCAGGCCTTGCCACACCTGCCCAGGTTTACCTCATCCGGGCTGGATGCCTGGTACACGCGGCAGGAGTCTTCGTACTGCTTCTCGGCCTCAGCCTGGTCGGTCACACCGTTGGACTCGTACACAGGAGTCACGTTGTGGCAGAGCGCGATGGCCTTCACAGCTTCGTGCACGCGGCTACTCATGGTCCGCCGGACTTTGGTGGTGAGCGTCGGGCCCTTCTGAGCAGGTGGGTCCTGGGATTGCTACAGGAAGGAGAAATGAATAAAGAAGATGACCAGAGGCAGGAATGATTTGGAGAGTGTGGAAGAACAGCCGTGCAACTATTGCTTTTCTTCTACTGTTCCAACACACAGAACTCTTAGGTATATCTACGATGATATTGCAAATAAATGACATGCAATTTTCAGGGTTTGTCATTTATGCTTGGCAAAAAAAATAAAAAATAAAAATAAAAAATAAACAGAGGAAAAAATTACAATTTAATGAACGAAAATGATTCTACCTGCAGACTGAGTGAATCTATCTTCCCTGGGGTGGTGTCAGGGGCTTTTTATTTAATTTATTTTTTTCTTTTTGAGACAGTCTCACTCTGTCGCCCAAGATGGAGTGCAGTGGCACGATCTTGGCTCACTGCAAGCTCCACCTCCCGGGTTCACGCCATTCTCCTGCCTCAGCCTCCCCAGCAGCTGGGAATACAGGCGCCCGCCACCATGCCCGGCTAATTTTTTGTATTTTTAGTAGAGACGGGGTTTCACCGTGTTAGCCAGGACAGTCTCGATCTCTGGTGTCAGGGGCTTTTGACAGGATGAGGACCCCACTGCACTGAAAGGGATCCCGGTAGTTCAGAGCACGGCTTCCCCATTTGGGTGCTCCTGTGTTGGGGGACATTATAGGGTGTTCAGCAGCATCCCTGTCCTCCAGTCACCAGATGCGCTGGATGCCAGCAGCACTCCCCTAGTTGTGACAAGAGATGTCACCAAATGTCCATGGGAGGCCAAAATCATCCTCGGCTTAGAACCATTGTTTAAGCTCACAATCTTCTTGGTTTACAACAGAAGGCAGCAACCTCATCGGGTACCCTATGCAAGTAACAACCATCAACAACAAGCAACCCAGGGCAGTCCAGCGAGGCGTCAGGAACAGCCGGAGGAAACCTTGGCTGGATGGGACTCACCGCAAAATGGCACCTGGCCCTCCACTGAAGCCAGACTTTCAGGAGTAATGGTAACTGTGCTCAAATTTTGCCTTGCAGGCTGACTTTAGACCCTGGCTCTTGCCTGAGAGGCAGCTCCATGGCACACACAGGCCTTCTCCATCCCCTCCTTTACAACTGGCAACACAGCTCAGCCTCTGGAGGGCCAGGAATGGGTTAAGTCCTGGAAAAATGGTTTTGAGCAACATGGTAAAAAGAGCACTGAAGGGTAACCAAAGCTGAGCCTTATTCTTGGATGGGTGGTAAGCAGCTAGGAGACCTGCAGCAAGCGATGCCTGTTCTCTGAGCGTTTCCTGTCAATGAGAGGAGTGAGCTAGAGGTCGTTTTCAATCCATGCTCCACACTGAGCCCCAGGAATCCTGAGAAACCCACTCAGCACCACCAACTGCAGCAGGATGGGAAATGCCGTCTGCGGCTCCGTTCCTGTGCCACACATCAGGTGCCACCTATGTTTCCTTTTCTTTTTTTTTTTGGGGGGGGGAGGGGACAAAAAAAATCTTTTTTTTTGTCTCTCCAAATCATTTTTGACTCTCCAAATCATTTTTTTTTTTTTTGAGATCACTCTGTCACCCAGGCTGGAGTATAGTGGCTTGATCTCAGCTCACTGCAATCTCCCCCTCCTGGGTTCAAGTGATTCTCCTGCCTCAGCCTCCCGAGTAGCTGACATCACAGGCGCCCGCCACCAAGCCCTGCTAACTTTTGTATTTTCAGTAGAGACAGGGTTTCACCATGTTGGCCAGGCTGGTCTCAAACTCCTGACCTCAAGCGATCCACCCACCTCAGCCTCCCGAAGTGCTGGGATTACAGGTGTGAGCTACCGTGCCTGGCCCCTACCTAGGCTTCCTTTGAAGAAAGGGTTCTACTGCTTTAGAATATAATGAAAATTAAGATTACTGCAGGGGTAAGGAAAGGCACTTAACAATCTATGGCTCATTGTTCAATACAAGCCAAATGCCCTCGCATCTGATCAACACCTGCCTGCGTCTCCAGCTGTTCCTCATGTCATCTTCCTCCTGTTCCCTCCACTCCAGCCATGCTGGCCTTTCTGTTCTTTGGGCACTGCCAAGCTTCTTCCTGCCTGAAGGCCTCTGCACTGGCCATGCCTCTGCTTGGAACCCCATCCCCCAGCTCACTGCAGGGCTGGCTTGCTCAGTCTCATCATTCAGGCCTCAATTCAACTTTACCTCCTCAAAGGGACTCTCCCTGGGCCCCCCAGTTCATGACACTCCGCTTGCCTTCCCATTGCAAGTCATGTTTCAGCAACACCGTGTGTTACTCTCTTCATTGTCTGAATTGGCCTATTTACCTGACGGTTCCCTCTCACTAGACCACAGAAACAGAAGGCTCACCTGAGTGAGTTACTCATCACTGTATTCTAGTACCCAGGGCACTGTCTGGTATGCAACAGATATTTGCTGAACAATTAAACAAATTAATAACTTAATATTCCCAAGGTGGTGGTGGGGAGTCCTCAATTGACATGAATTTTTTTTTCATTTTCAAGAAGAAACAACTATGAAATCAACATCAGTTTCAGATTTTAAATCACAGATTTAGACAAATGGTCACCTACAACAGTCTTATTGAATCCACAGCTAACTGAATCATGGAGGCTAGAAATGTGTATGGAGTTACCAGATTCTACATTCTATTAAAAACATATTCATCCAACGGGAGAGAAGTGATCTGATCCTTTAAAATAAGTCGCACTTTACACCCATGACACCCGATTGCCCAAAATAGAGAACAGATGGGTTACAAGAAACAAGAAAATGACTTTCATTTAATTTTTTAATACTATTTTTAGTAGTAGCATTAGACTCCTCAGGTAATTAGACAATTACTAAATTATTCTGGTCACTGTGGGGACACAGTGCTCTGGCTTCCTGCTCTGTTAACCTCTGGTGTCAGGAGCACACGAGTTTCACTTCCAGGCCAAAGGGCACTGCATGGTAACAATAATTAGAGTAATGAATCAGAACTCCGGTTTAAATGAATCATTATTTGCCGAGTGCTTTTAATTATAAAGAATTTAACTCTAAAATTATAAAGAAAAGATTTACAGAAAGGTTCTCTATTGGAGAGACTAAATCGAATAACTTTTTTTTTCAATTCTGTAATTTACGTTCTAGTCACGAACATGTGTCTTCATTTCTGTCCGCATTCCTCAGCACCTGGACCAAATCGTTATTTAACATTAGGTGCAATAACAAGACCTTTGACAAAGTAATTACTGTGGTTGGCAAGTTTCAGTAACCACGGGTTTAAATGAAAAGCTGTACTGAGGGCATCCTTCATGAACTTCTGGATTTTGTAAAGCAATCTGATTTCATGTCTACAAAAGTCAAACGCTTCCACTAATATTTCAAACATGGGATAACAGAGCCACGGGATTTTGTATTCCAGGTGAAACAACTCCCAAGCAAGGCAAAAAGAGACCCACAGACGGTCAGAGGTTCACAAAGGCCTCACTTGTGGCTCAGGGGACCATCTGACAATGAATGAACTGGAAGACAACTATGATAGCCTGACCAACATCACAGGCCACAGGTTCAATGCCTCCACCCACGTATCTTTATTTCTCTCTTAAATTAATACTTTCCCACCTTTCCTACTAAAATGTTCCAGGAAGGAGAGGAAATAGTCATTGGTCCTGAAACTGCTTCTTTTAATTGTCAAATAAAGTCTTATTTGCACACCAAATGGTCATGCACATACATCCTTAAGGCACTGAAACTGACCAGGGGCTGTGTTTGGATGATGCCTGTCTTAGGTCCGGTCTTCAAACATCCTCACATTCCCCATATGGAAGAGTTTCACATTGTACAGTGTTTATCTCTAACCTCCTCCCCATAGGCCCTTTAACCTACACACATTTCTTCTTACTTAAAAAATACCAGGGGAAAACAAAAACAGATGTGGCATCCACAGAGGCAGGTTATGACTCTTTCTGCCCTGGGGAAAAACCACTGGTCCCCTTATGGAGGGAGGGAGGGCAGAACAGCTCCACACAAGGTCAGAAGTGACTTCAGAACAAGCACAGGTCACTACTGGGAGAGGAATTAAGATCTCCAAATACAAAGGGCCCTGACTTGGGCCGCTGGGTGGGTGTCTCAGATCCTATAAAGCCCCCGAGTCATTTATAGCATCCCAGCCAATAAATGAGACACCAAGGCAGGGAAAATAGGCTTCCCTTTCCCATGAGTAATCCACAGCTAGGGCCATTTCCCGACAAGAACTCCAGCCTGTATTATAGAAAAGATTAATACAAAAATTAAGCGTTGAGTCACCAAGAACGCCAATTGTCTTTCCAAATGCAGTTAAGACCTCACCACATAGGGGCATTCATACTATTAATGGATATTAGGAATGGGCTGCAGTTGATTGAAATACACTTTTTTTTTTTTTTTTTTTGAGACAGGGTCTCACTCTGTTGCCCAGGCTGGAGTGAAATGGCATGATCACAGCTCACTGCAGCCTCAACCCTCTGGGCTCAAGTAATCCTCCCACCTCAGCCTCCTGAATACCAGGACCACAGGCATGCACCACCATGCCCAGCCTTTTTTTTTTTTTTTTTTTTTTGGTAGAGATAAGATCTCCCTCTATTGCCCAGGCTGTTTTCTAACTCCCAGGCTCAAGCCAATCTCCTGTTTCGGCCTCCCAAAGTGCTGGGATTACAGGTGTGAGCCACTGTGCCCAGCCAGAAATACACTATTAAAGATAAGGAATTTCTGTCATAACCCTAACCCGCCACCTCAAAAAAGCTCAGAGCTGATGACTCATTCACCTCAAAGGGCCACCATCACAAAGACAGGCTCAGAGCTACTACCTCCAAATGAATCAGCTGAGCTACAGGCTGATTAAGTGACTGAGTAAATCCAGTGTTTACTGTTTTAGAGCAGACATCATGATGCAAGACAAAGTCAATAAATTTCAGTGTACCCATATACCACCATCATTCTCAACCTGGATGATTTTGCCCCTCGTTTGGTCATGTCTGGACACACAGTTGGTTGTCACAACGGTGAGGGGACAGGGGTGCTATAGGAATCTGTAGCGTGCTGCCAAACCTCCTGCAAGGCACAGGACGGCCTTCCATGACAAAGAATAATCCAGCCCCAATACATCAATAATGAGAAGCCTGATAGCCACAGAAACTGTAAATCCAGGGCTAGGACCAGGGCGAGTTAGTGCAGCTGAACTGCGCTAGCACCAGGTTGGATCTTGCCTTCATTTAAAATTTCAGTATTTCGTTCTTCATGAATTTTTTGCACTTGAGTTTTAAAAATACTGCACTGCGCCAGGTGCGGTGGCTCACGCCTGTAATCCCAGCACTTTGGGGAAAGACGAGTGGATCACCTGAGATCAGGAGATCGAGACCAGCTGGCCAACAGAGTGAAACCCCGTCTCTACTAAAAACACAAAAATCAGCCAGGCATGGTGGCAGGCGCCTGTAATCCCAGCTACTCGGGAGGCTGAGGCAGGATAATTACTTGAACCTGGGAGGCGGAGGCTGCAGTGAGCTGAGATCGCGCCACTGTACTCTAGCCTGGTTAACAGAGCAAGACTCTGTCTCCAAAAAAAACAAAAAAGTTCACCAAAACGTGATTTGCTTTATTTTTTTTTTTGGCACCTGGTTGAATTTGCTATGTGAGTTCCTCACTTGTCTTACTCTGTAGTCTGGACTGTGTTATGAAACCATTAAAAACCTTGACAAGAGTGAAAAGAAGGAAATTAAATAGGGTTATTCTGGCAGTGGTTCTTAACCAGGAATAACCAATAAAGATTTTTCAAAATATACACGCCAGGCCCAGTGGCTCACGCCTGTAATCCCAGCACCTTGGGAGGCTGAGGCGGGCGGATCACCTGAGGCCAGGAGTTCGAGATGAGCCTGGCCAACATGATGAAACCCCGTCTCTACTAAAAATACAAAAATTAGCTGGCGTGGTGGCAGGCATCTGTAATCCCAGCTACTCAGGAAGCTGAGGCAGGAGAATTTCTTGAACCCACAAGGCAGAGGTTGCAGTGAGCCAAGATCACACCACTACACTCCAGCCTGGACAATAAGATCGAAAACTCTGTCTCAAAAAAAAAGATTATTAAAAATATGCATACTTAAGATCCAGACCCAAAGAATGCAGTAGAGCCCAGGCATAGATTTATATTTATATTTTTTAAACTTTACAGGCAATTCTGGTGGTCAACTCCAGTTAAAAAAGAAAGGAAATATGATGGGTTCTCATTGAAAAGAAAACACACACAGGGAGAACCAAAGAACACATCTATCCAGACACAAAGGCAAAGCATTTGGCGTTTTGTCCGCCCAGGTGTTAATACTGGTTACTGCTGAATGATGTGAATACAGGTGAATTCAATGTTTTGTCTTTGTGCTTGGCTGTATGATTTTTTCTGCAAAAAAACTTTCATACTTTTTTTATGAAAAGTTTTTTGAATGAGTAAAAAATGAAATAGGCTCCATGTCCCAGAGAAAACCACACTGACAAAAAAAAAAAAAAAATTTCTTCCTCAAGAGAACATAAACTCAGTGGCTCACGCCTGTAATCCCAGCACTTTGGGAGGCCATGGCAGGCAGATCACAAGGTCAGGAGATCGAGAACATCCTGGCTAACATGGTGAAACCTCGTCTCTACTAAAAATACAAAAAATTAGCTAGGCGTGGTGGCGGGCGCCTGTAGTCCCAGCTGCTCGGGAGGCTGAGGCAGGAGAATGGTGTGAACCCGGGAGGCGGAGCTTGCAGTGAGCCGAGATCGCGCCACTGCACTCCAGCCTGGGCGACAGAGTGAGACTCCATCTCAAAAAAAATAAATTAATTAAAAATAAAAATAAAAACTACAGAATAATATGCTTAAAAGAGCAAATTTTATGGTTTTTAAATTGTATCTCCATTTTCATTAAAAGTACTAGTAAATGGTCAGGCATGGTGATTCAAGCCTGTAATCCCAGCACTTTGGAAGGCAGAGGCAGGCAGATCATCTGAGATCAGGAGTTCGAGGCCAGCCTGGCCAATATAGTGAAACCCCGTGTCTACCAAAAATCCAAAAAAAAAAAATTAGCCGCGTGTGTTGGCACATGCCTGTAATCCCAGCTACTTGGGAGGCTGAGGCAGGAGCGTCTCTTGAACCCGGGAGGTGGAGTTTGCAGTGAGCCAAGACAGCACCACTATACTCCAGCCTGGGGCGACAGAGTGAGACTCCGTCTGAAAAAAAAAAGTACCAGTAAACGAATAATCCAGGGGAAAAATTATCACAAGTCCTTAGCTGGTTATAGTTTTCTCTCCTAATGTGTTGCCATTTTCTTACTGTTTACTTGGCCTTGTATTAATAATCTGAAGCTTTCCTGCAGGAATCTTTTAAAACCACTTGCTCTCTTTATGAGGCCAGTTTAGTTCAATCACATCCTTAGAACAAGTCACCTGGACACTCATAAACTGCGGCCTACATTTCAACACTGGAAAAATAAACAACTGTAGAATTCTAGCCCCTTCCGCAGGACACCTCAAGGACCAGACCTGACAAGTACCTGTCTGATATATGGAGTGAGGGCCCCTGGGTCAACCTCAATACTATTAGTAAGATTTTCATTTTGCATTAATTTTAGAGATGAAATTGAAATGTAAAGAGGCGCTTCCTGTACCCCGGTGGGTCATCTTGCAAGCTCTGCCTTGGAGTCCACAGGTTTAGATACCCATGCTCTGAACAGAGGTGAACCTCAGTTTCAAAGCAGCTGTTCTCCAATGCTACCGTCCTCTAGAAACACCTGGTTCACCTGTTAAAACTGCAGGTCTGGGCACAACTCCTTGTGCTCCTGACTCTGGCACAAATGATCTGGCCCAGGGGTTCCAAAGGCCATACTTTAAGAAACACTAGGTCGGGCATGGTAACTCACGTCTGTAATCCCAGCACTTTGGGAAACCAAGGCAGATGGATCACCGAGGTCAGGAGTTTGAGACCAGCCAGGCCAGCATGGTGAAATTTTAGTCTCTACTAAAAATACAAAAATTAGCCGGGTATGGTGGCAGGTGCCTGTAATCCCAGCTACTAGGAAGGCTGAGGCAGAGAACTGCTTGAACCCAGGAGGTAGAGATTTCAGTGAGCCGAGATCGCACCACTGCACCTCAGCCTGAGCGACAGAGTGAGACTGTACTTCAAAAAAGAAAAAAAAGAAGAAAGAAAAAGAAGAAAGAACCACTGGTATAAGAACCCCTTACGAAGCTCTAAAGGTGGGAGGAGTGACTGCAATGGGTGCGGGGTGGTGGGCATATCCTAAGGTTAGATAGTTGGGATGGTTCCACAGCTGTAAATTTACTAAAAGTCACCACACTGTGTATTCAACATGGCTGAACTTTCAGGTATGTAAATCATCCCTCAATAAAACTGGTTTTAAAAAAGCATGCAAAAGCTTCCATATGTCCCATCACACCCGTGTTCCTCTGTTTATGACAGGATTTTTAGACACCATGAGAGAAGGATGCACACAGCGTCACTTGGGTAGCTCTGTACTGGAATTCTGAGCTCACCCCAGCCTCACAAAGACCTAACCCCACAACACACAGCTATCTGAGACTCAAGGCCGGGATGGGCAAACTGATTTACGAGCTTCCCCTAAGGAAAGAGTATGAGGCGGGGTTCACGGTAAGAAGTGTGGTTTTCTGAATTTCAACACTTTACAGAGTGTTATCTGTGCCAAGCCAAAAATGAACCATAAAAGCTAAAATACACAAATATCCTGAGATGGGATGGCTTCCATAAACACCAGGAGCTCTTAAAAATACCAGCGACATGGCATGGGTGTAACTCCCACCGGATGTACACACCGCCACCTATGAAGCTGTCTAATATAATCATCAAGAGTCAGCAGAGCTGAGAGGGGCTGGGAGCAATACAGACATCTAGCTGGGTGCTGACATGCATGTGAGTTAGGTAGTGACAATCCAATCAATGGGCCCCCCAAGAAGGAGCCTGGTGGGCATTTGGGGTTGGTGGTTCCAAGGGAAGGGTCTAACTTAAGACACAGAAATGAGGCAGCTCACCCTACCTGGAAGGCTGAACTGCGGGAAAGGGGAGGGGATGAAGGCTAAGGCTGGATCCCACTGGAAGTCTCAGGCCCCGCCACGGAGCTGATGGTACCAAGAGGCTCCCACGCTCCTGAGAGGAGAGCAAGAAGGAAAGCCGGGCAGCTACTGTGCAGGGGGTCACGGCAGACAGGCGAGGGAGGAGGTCACCTTGCTGAGTGAGTGAGAAGGGATGAAGACAAAACGCCAAAGGTGGCTGGGCGCAGTGGCTCATGCCTGTAATCCCAACACTTTGGGAACCTTTGGGAGGTGAGAGGATCACCTGAGCCCAGGAGTTCAAGTCCAGCCTGGGCAATACAGTGAGAAACCTCGTCTCTATAAAAAAGAAACCAAATTAGCCAGGAGTGGTGGTGCATACCCAGTGCACACTTGCAGTCCCAGCTACCTGGGAGGCTAAGGTGGGAGGATCGCTTGAGCCCAGAAGTTTGAGGCTGCAGTGAGCTGTGACTGCACCACTGCACTCCAGCCTAGGTGACAAGGTGAGACCCTGTTACAAAAGAAGGAAGGGAGGGGAAGGGGAGGGGAGAGGAGGGGATGTGGGAGGGGAGGGAGGGGAAGGGAAGAAAGGGAGAAGGAAAAAAAAACGAAAGGCCGAAGGGGTGATCTAGTGATCGGGTGGGAGCAGGTACTGGAGAAGGGGCAGTGGCTGTCAGCTGGGGTGACGGGGGTACTGGGAAGGAGGGCGTGGCATGCACTGAGACAAGGAGCCCTGGGAGAGAACAGGTTTAAGGGATGAGGGAAGAAAGTCAGGAGGGGTCCCAGGTATAGCATCCTTATGAGCCACGTGCAGCGATGTCAAACATTCAGCTATGTTATAATCCAAAGCTCCAGGTCAGGCCCAGAGATGGAGATAGAGGCAGAGCCATCAGCATCCAGGGAGCGATGGAAGCAGGGTGAGGGGCCATCCGGGGAGCAACATAGCAGGGTCCAGCACTGAGCCCCAGAGACACCAAACCCGAATCACCACGCAGAGGAAAACGGTCAGAGAGACAGAAAGGAAACGGAGGCTGTGAGGCTCATCCTCCCTGTCCAGGGAAGCTCCTCGTCATTTCTTAACAGTGCTAAAGTACATCTTTGAAAAAGGTCCATGGATCCATTTGGAGACCAGCCACGACACCTCCCCATGGAGCCTGGAACAGCAACAAGGTCTTTGTTGCTGGTTGTAGATGATGGCACGAACTGTGTCAAGTCAGCTCTTCTAACTTAACATCTACTCCCACTGTCACACTGTCCCCTGCTCTGCCGTTTTCAGGAGACAGCCTGGAAATCCAGCCCACTGACAAATGTTTCAGAAAATTAAATGTCAATTATGACCGTATCAAGAAGTATTCAGGGATTCTGCCTTTAACCTGTATACAGAGATAATTCATTCATATTTCTTACTGGTCTTCTGACTATGGAAAAGGTCTCTATTTCGATGAATTTAAGCAAAATATGACCTCCTTATTCCCTTGTTATCTCCAAACAAGTGCTGCAACATGGAGCTGGTCTAATGTGGTCTGGCTCAGCACTGGATGTGCCTCAGAATTAGCAAGGAGTGTGTCTGTCTTGCTTTTAAAACCCAAAGCCACGCCCTGCCCTAAGTCTTAATGAATAAGAATCTCCAGTGTATCAAGCCCAAATAAATGTCTCTTGTTTTTGTTCTGTTTTGTTCTGAAACACCACCAGCAATTCTGACACACCGCCAAGATGGGGACCCACCGGTCTAACGTTTTAGGAATAGGAGGATATGTGCCAGTAGTACTTTCTCTGAGAAATGACTGGTTCTGGAAAACTTGGTAGGAAAAATAAAGGCAGGAACAGATAAGCTGCAAGTCATCTCTGATAAACTAATTTCTTCAACATGATTGTTGAGTTGAATGTAGATGAGAAACCAAAGGTAATCAATAACGTCATGATTATTTCACAAGCAGACCATTTGTTACTGGTGTTCTGGCTCATAGCCAGGGAAAGGGAAAACATCAATATGGTCGTAAACTTGAAGTATAATCAGCCAGCAGGTTCCTTCTGGTTCTATCTGTTGGGCATACAATTTTCTCCCAGGTTTTTCCTAATGTCCATTAGCACTTCAGTGGAGCAGATTAGCCCGGAAGATGAGGAAGGACCCCAAATGCAATTTTATTCAAAGTGTAAAGGAAGTGTGGGTGTCATGGGTATAGAAGGGAGGTATTGGGGAGTGGCTGCTGATGGGTAGAGGGTTTCTTTTTGGGGTGAACATAAAATCGATTGCAGTGACAGTTGCTCAACTCTGAATATGCTTTAAAGAAAAACAATGAATTGTACTCTTGAAATGGGTGAATTGTACAGTATTGTGAATTATATCTCAATAGAGCTGTTAAAAAAATGTCAAGGAATTGCTTTGGGTGTTGAAACGGAAGGCTTTACCTGGGTGTAAATGCTGAAGATGTGGCTTTGCACTTCGTCCATTGAGTCGAGGCCGTAGGCTACTGTTCCGAGATGGAGCCGTTTGAAAACCATCTCGTTCTGGGTAAGAGTGCCTAAAACACGAGACAAATGAGTGGCCGGCCTGTCTCTCAGGATGTTTGTTATTATTAATAGTAATGACAGCTGCCGTCTTTGGAGAGTTTGCTATATGTCACACACTGCAGTCAGTACTGTCCCTGCTGGGGTAAACACCTGTAGCATTTTGCCTGCCTAGAATCCCATTCCCCTTTTGAAAACAGCTTCCTAGGTTTCCCAGGGGAAATTAACCACACCATGCCCATTCCCTAAGGTGGTCCAAGAGGACTGTCCATCAGGGGCCTGGCCCACTCCGTTGGCCAAGAGGGTGACAAATGACACACTAGAGCAATCAGATTCTATCTTGAAGGATTCTGACCCTTGAGTAGAAAGATACATCCCTAATAGCAGAGCCCTACAGAGACCACCTGGAGGGTCCTAATGCTGACTTGTCCAGAACTTTCCTGGTTGCTCTCCTTCCAGAAACCTCACTTTTCTCTGATTTGGTGAGCTGCCCAGGATCTTTGCATTAGCTTCCCTTCTACCCCATGGACATTAAGTGGTAGAGATGAGGCTTAAACCAGATCTTCCCACTCCCAATCCTTGCTCTTTACCACTATGATCACTATAGCAGTATCAGGGTGTGGTCAGAGATCAGGCCTGACTGCCTGAGTTAAAGCTTACTTCGGCTACTATGCGCCGGTGACAAGTCACTCACCCTCTCTGGGCCACATTTCCTCATCTGCAGAAGGGGGACAGAAACACTACCTAACTCACAAGTTCAGGTGAGGACTGAAGGAGTGACCACACTGAAACTCCCCAGAACTGTCCTCTGCACATAATTCGCCCTCAGTAAGGGTTTGCTGCTGTTATCATCATCTTTATCACCAAAGAATCTTCATCAAAAGATGAGGAGAATAAAATAGCAGCAACACGCATCTCTCCTAAGTCCAGAGAGAGCCCAAGAGTCTCAGCCAAAGCCCTCAGGCACCTTCTCTCACCGGGAATCCTGTGCAGGTCCCAGAAAGCGGCTCACCTGTCTTGTCGGTGAGTAAGTACGAAATCCTGCCCAGCTGCTCGGGAATCGTGCTGGAGCGAACCACAGTCCCGGGGATTTTCGAGTCCCTTCGAATCACCCAGCTGTACACGATCTTGCCCATGTCCAGGTTCACGCGCAAACTAGTCACAAAACCAGGACAAACAGGTTAGCAGGACAGATGTAAGGCTCCTTGGATCTTTATAAAAACATGGACTCTAAACACATTAGTGCCATCACATCCGGACTCACTCCCTGCAGACGCACACTGCCGGAGCTGAACGCAGACTGAGCGAGAGCCAGAACCACCGTCAAGTCACACACAGAACAAATCCGTTATTGTTCCGAAGCTCATGTTATGGACTGAAGTCACTTAAAATACAGAAAGGGTAGTGGTTTCCGTCTTCACCTTTTAGAAAAATTACTGATCCCTTAAGCTAATGTGTTTTTGATGCTATATTCATTTTTTTAATTATGGTAAAATATACACAACAGAAAATTTACCATTCTACAGTACTGAGCTGAATTCACATTGTTATCAGCCATCAGCATCATCCACCTCCACAACTCCAATCTTCCCAAACTGAAATTCCACACCCAGTCAACAATAACGTCCCATTCCCCACCAACCCTAGCCCCAGCAGCCCCTGGCAACCAGCACTCTACTTACGTTTCTATGAATTTGACTACTTTTTTTTTTTTTGAGATGAAGTCTCACTCTGTTGTTCAGGCTGGAGTGCCGTGGTGCTATTTCAGCTCACCACAACCTTTGCCTCCCAGGTTCAAGCGATTCTCGTGCCTCAGCCTTCAGAGTAGATGGGATTACAGGCATGTGCCACCATGCCTGGCTAATTTTTTGTATTTTTAGTAGAGATGTGGTTACACCATGTTGCCCAGGCTGTTCTCAAACTCCTGGGCTCAAGCGATCCACCTGTCTTGGCCTCCCAAGGTGCTGGGATTACAGACGTGAGCCACCACACCTGGCCGGAACTTAACTAACTTAGATACTGCATGTAAGTTGAATCATACACTTTTTCTGGCCTTTTGGGGGGTTTATTTGTCTGGCTTACTTTGCTTAGCATAACAATCTTAAGGTTCACCCACACTGCAAGGTGCATTAGAATTTCCTCCCTTTTGAAGGCTGAAAACTATTCCATTGTATGTATTATATTCATTTTGAAATTTAATTTTATTGCACCAAGTAAACAGAAGTCTTCAAATTAATTGATCATCCTATAAACTAATCAAATTGCTTGCCATTTTACTGGCTAGCCTTGGGCCATATGAAGAGTCGATTCACCAATTTTTACTCACGTTACAGACACAACTTTGAAGGCTACTGTGTCACTTAGATCACACCATGAATACTTGTTTGGCTCACAGTCAAGTCACTAACATGGATGTATTTATCCTCTGAATCCACCATCCAGAGCACACTGACTTGGGCACAATCCCCCTCTCTTTGTCACACTGTTTTACATAAAACCACAATCTCTGTCCCCAGAAAAAGACAAATTCTCACCAAGATGATCTAAATATGCAAAACAGCAAGACAAAATATAATATATCAAGTATAAAAGAGAGTATAAGCACTGAAAGTTTCAGGGAAAAAGATACGTAGTTTAATATTTACTGATTATTATGGGGAAAAAGTACAAATAGAACAATATGGGGAAAAGCAGATTGCTAACCCACATCACAGAGAAGCTCTAAAAAATGATGGGCCACCCATACAAGTGATGAGAAATGTTATTCAAAACACACTCTGCTCCAATTTTTTTGTAAAAGCAGATTTTGGTAGACCAAAATCCCCTTTTTCTAAAATCAAAAGCACTCTAGAAAAAAGTATATCCCAAAGTATTAACAATGATTATCACTTGGTAGTGAGAGCAGAGGTGATTTATGTTTTATTCTTTTGCTAATACAGGTCTTCATTTTTTTCTACTATGAAAATCTATTCTTTATATCACTTTAAAAAACCAGGTCAGGCACAGTAGTTCATGCTTGTAACCCCAGCACTTTGGGAAGCTGAGGCGGGTGGATCACTTGAGGTCAGGAGTTCTAGACCAGCCTGGCCCACATGGTGAAACACCATCTCTACTAAAAATATAAAAAATAGCCAGGCATGGTGGCAGGAGCCTGTAATTCCAGCTACTCGGGAGGCTAAGGGAGGAGGATCGCTTGAACCCAGGAGGTGGAGGCTGCAGTGAGCTGAGATCGCACCACTGCACTCCGGCCTGGGCGACAGAGCAAGACTTCATCTCAAAAATAAAATAAATAAATAACCATTTATTCAACCTCCAAATCAGGTAGGCAAATGATTGGCATGTGCCACCAAGCTTTCATTGCACATCTACAGCAGACACTGCTGTCGATCACAACACCATTTCCCTTTGAGCCCATATTCAGGCTCAGAATCCTTCTTAACACAGCAGTCCCAACAGCCACTATCAACCTTGCAGAGCTGGCTGATGACAGGAGTTCTAAATGGCATCCCTAGTATAGACTGCTCAAGGCAAGGAAAGATCCCTGATTCAAGAAAGGATGGCTTATGGAGGAATGTGATCTTCCGGTGCTAAGCCTCAGTGTGGTCCACACTCCTGACTCTGATTGCTTTTGCTTCTCACTCTACAAAAAGATCTGCTTCTTTTAAAAGCCGACGGGCATGGTGGCTCACACCTATAATCCCAGCACTTTGGGAGGCTGAGTCAGGCAGATCACCTGAGGTCAGGAGTTCAAGACCAGCTGGCCAACATGGTGAAAACCCATCTCTACTAAAAATACGAAAATTAGCCAGGTGTGGTGGTGCATGCCTGTAATCCCAGCTACTTGGGATGCTGGACAGGAGAATCACTTGAACCCAGGAGGTGGAGGTTGCGGTGAGCCGAGATCGTGCCACTGCCCTCCAGCCTGGGCGATAAGAGCAAAACTTCATCTCGAATAATAATAATAATAATAAAAGCCACAGAATTATCACCTTTGAAAGAGTAAAGAGAAGAAGACGTCATGGCAGCCAAACTCAAGCTTGTCGCCTGCTTACCTAATGGGGATGATGTTGGAAAACAAGAGGAGGAAGCGGATGATCTGCAGGTACCAACGACCTGCAAAGTGCTGAAGGGCAACCATGACCAGCGAGACCACCACCAGGGCACCAAAGAGGATCTTGGTGAGGCAGTTCACTTCCAAGTCGAACAGGCCGATCTGTGGGACGAAGCACAAACCGGGGCTTGAGATTAGCTGGAGCAACTCACAGCCTGCCAGAGAGCCAGTCCTTCCCCCACAAACACCTCTACCCCAGGTAGGACAGTGGGACCCATCGATCCTCATATCTTTGGTCTGTGAACACTGTGCTTCCATGGGCTGGAGTTCATAACAGGCATCCAAGGGAACTCAAAGAATTCTGAAAATTCAAAAAAATGTTTACGACTAACGAAGATTTACACTTGGAAATATCTCAGCGAGTTACTGCTGCGCTGGTTGGTTGTGCACAGCATAGCCTCTACCACCCTGCATAATGCCTTGGCCTTGTAAAATGACTCAGATCCTAAATTCGGAGCACCCTACCCAGCACCAACTCGGTAGTGCCTGAAAGTCTGGGGCACACGCCAGCGGTGGAAACCTAATTTTTAGGTGATGCATTAATGGACGTTATTATTTTATTATTTATTTATTAATTTATTTATTTAGAGATGGAGTCTCGCTTTGTCACCCAGGCTGAAGTGCAAGGGCGCAATCTCGGCTCACACCTCCTGGGTTCAGGCGATTCTCCTGCCTCAGCCTCCCGATCAGCTGGGACTATGGCGCCTGCCACCCCACCTGGCTAATTTTTGTATTTTCAGTAGAGACAGGGTTTCACCATGTTGGCCAGGCTGGTCTCAACTCCTGGCCTCAGGTGATCCACCTGCCTCGGCCTCCCAAAGTGCTGGGATTACAGGTGTGAGCCACCGCGCCTGGCCCTGGACATTATTATTTTAATAATAACACACTTATTTTCATGTATAGTCTTTTAAAAAGTAGCAAATCATATCCACAACTTCACAGAAATATGCCCCAGGATAAGGCTAAAACATTAAACAAACGATTTTATCGTTGTAATGATGGCTGTAACGTCTAATGGTAGAGTGACCATGACGGAAATTTAGGAGACACAGCATTCCTTCCTGCTATTGACAAAAGACATTATTCCGTAATGTTCTGACTCTTAAAAATTGGAGGAGGGGTAAGCTGAGACGGCGGGTCACGGTTTGAATCACATAGGCCTGCCCGGTCCTCACTGTGTAGCCTGGACAGTGCATGGTGCTTCCTGAAGCCGTTTCTCACAGATAAAGGAAGCACGGCACTCGCAGGGCTGTTATGAGGATGAAATGAGATGCATGTGAAGGCTGAAACACAAGACGTGCAAACAGCACGTGCTCTGTAGTTTAACCTAAAAGCACAAAAAATGCTGGGTGCCATGGCTCACACCTGTAATCCCAGCACTTTGGGAGGCCGAGGCGGGAGGATCACTTGAGGTCCGGTGCTTGAGACCAGCCTACCCAACACAGTGAAATCCCATCTCTACTATAAACACAAAAATTAGTCAGGCATGGTTGTACATGCCTGTAGTCCCAGCTACTCAGGAGGCGGAGGTGGCAGGATCGCTTGAGCCCAGGAGGCAGAGGTTACAGTGAGCCAAAATCGAGCCACTGCATTCCTGCATGGGCAGCAAAGCGAGACCCTGACTCAAAAAAAAAAAAAAAAAAAAAAAGGCACAAAAAATGTCATATATCCACAGATATGTGACTACATGTTTATGTATTGTATTATATATGTGTATGTATATGTATTTATGTGTATACACACACGCATATGCATAAAAAGATAATGTCTGTATAAATATCACTCTTAGGTGTCCCTATTTTAATATCTCGTCACTCACCCACCAGAACCAACCAGCCCACGGCTGGTCAATGCACCCCATGACCTCGTACACACCTTACTTCGGGGATTTGAGGTATTCATGACACTCCGGAGTTCTCTGCCAGTGTAAAGAACAACACCCACAACAGTACCTAAAATGGAAAAAAAAAAGAAAAGTAATATTAATAGAGACAGGCAGGCTTGCAGACAGAAGAGTCTGATCCTTTTGAGAGACTGGTTTCTTTTTTTTCTTTTTCTTTTTTTTTTTGAGACAGAGTCTTGCTCTGTTGCCCAGGCTGGAGTCTGGAGTGCAGTGGTGCAACATGGGCTCACTGAAAGCCTCCCGGGTTCAAGCGATTCTCCTGCCTTAGTCTCCCGAATAACTGGGATTACAGGCATGCACCACCATGCCTGGCTAATTTTTGGTTTTATTATTATTATTATTTTTGAGACGGAGTTTCACTCTTGTTGTCCAGGCTACAGTGCAATGGTGCGATCTCTGCTTACTGCAACCTCTACCTTCTGGGTTCAAGCAATTCTCCTGCCTCAGCCTCCCGAGTAGCTGGGATTACAGGCATCTGCCACCACACCCAGCTAATTTTTGTATTTTCAGTAGAGACAGGGTTTCACCATGTTGGCTAGGCTGGTCTTGAACTCCTGACTTCAACTGATCCATCTGCCTCGGCCTCCCAAAGTGCTGGGATTACAGGCATGAGCCACCACGCCCAGTCCCTTTTTTTGGAGAGAGGGTCTTACTCTGTTGCCCAGGCTAGAATGCAGTGGCACAATCACATTAATGGCTCACTGCAGCTTCAACATCCTGGGTTCAAGCGATCCTCCCACCTCAGCCTCCTGAGTAGCTGGGATCACAGGCACATGCCACCATGCTTGGCTAATTTTTGTGTTTTTTGTAGAAATGAGGTCTCACTAGCTGGGACCACAGGCACATGCCACCATGCTTGGCTAATTTTTGTGTTTTTTGTAGAAATGAGGTCTCACTACGTTGCCCAGGCTGGTCTTGAATTCCTGGGTTTGAGTGATCCTCCCACCTTGGCCTCCCAAAGTGCTTGGATTACAGGCATGAGCCACGTCACCCAACCTAGAGACCATGTTCAAAACCCAACAGCCACACTATGAGAACATCATAGGTTTTACATTAGAGCCAAACCAAGGGCCAAACCAATGATCTGTGGCTACACTGACCAACAGAACAGCCACTAACCACTGAAAACCCTTTAAGTTTAAATTCAGTCAAATTAAATACAGCGCCCACCCTCCCTAGCCCATTTCACGGCCACACGAGCTAGGAGCTACCTCATGGAACAGTGAAGACCCAGAGCCTTCTCCTTACCGCAAAACCTGTACTGGTGAATGCTGGTCTACAGGACCCAGCGGCTTCTAACGGAAGGAGACTAGGGAAAGGGGTGGCTTGCCCTTTGTGCCCCCGGTCATAGAGGCTTTCAGAGGTGCCTAGAACATTCCTACCTTCATCAGCTATTATGGAAACTTGGAAAGAGATGCTTCTTTTTAGAGCACATTCTTCCTGCTCAGCCTGATCCCTTTCAGCCTAACTTACCCATTTGGGGGACGCCTGTCCCAAGGACAACTCTTTCCTAAGAACTCCCACCCCTTCTAGCCCCCAGGCACAACAAGAAAAAGCATCAATCCTTCGAAAGTCAACAATTTACTGAAGAAATAAACATGGCCAGTGAACAAGAGGAAAATGCTCAATCTAGGAAATAATCAAAAAATGCAAAATAAACCATTTTTATCCCAATTAGACTGGCAAAAATTCAAAAAACTGAGAACCACCAAGGTTAGCCAACAGCGGGGAAAGTAAATCCTGTCATACACACTGCTGGCCGACGTGCACACGGGTGTGATCTATTTTGGAGAGAAATTTGGCAGTATCTGTCAAAATTTTACTTCTCTCCCCTTCTCAGTGTGTGCCAAGAAAATCAACACAGCGGGAAAGATAGAGAATAAAGAAGGAAACCAAGAAATACTGCATCACAGGGAGTGAGCGGTGCTAGGCTGAAAGTCAAGTCAAGCGGAGAAACAGGCAGGACCGGGTGGCGGGGCAGGGGGCAGGAGGCGGAGGGGGCAGGCAGTTCGTACTGTCTCCGTTCACGTCATCTGAGCCGAAACTTGGAACACGAAGGAGCCAGCCCTGCCAAGCTCTCAGGGAAGATCCCAGGAATACAAGCAATTTGGTCTCTGCTGGAAAGACAAAACACCTCCCTCTATGTGCTCTCTCCCCCTCCCCCTCAGGAATGCCACTGTCAGGAGACACAAAAATCCAAAAAGGCTGAAGCACATCTGCGGTAAAGAGCCCACCCCCAAATGCAGCGCGGGGACCACATCTTGGACAAAGAGCCCTAGGAGGAGACGCTGAAGTCCCTCCAGGGTCTAACACACTCAGCCAGGCAAACAATGTTCTCCAGGACAATGCAGTTCCCTTCCAGGGTGGCTCCCAGCAGATGGCAGGCCAGGGAGAGCTTGTGGTGGCTTCTCGGCAGATGGCAGGCTCCTGTGAACACAGGCAGCCCCTCCCTTCAGGCCCCTGTCACCACAGCAGATGGCTGGACAGTGGGAGTCGAGCCCAGGCTGAGCTTGGGATGACCACACAACCGCTGCATCCACTCCTAAGCAGATGCAGCTCAGCCTCAATCCCCAGAGGTCAGGGTTAGAGAGGGCCCCAGTAACAAGGAGGACCCCAAAGGGAGTGTCTCCCACACCTGGCCTGGCCAACCTTGATGCCATCAGATGCTGCTGAAAATGGCCTTTCCCATCCCATGCCTTCTTGTGCTTAGGACACAGGCTCTGCCTCCACAAGATCCAAACCCCAGCCTCGTCCTCAGTGAGGCCACCACCTGGAGAGGATGCACACAACAGATGCGCATTGGCTTGGTCTGCACGGTGCTTTCAAGGTTCTGAATAACTGGCCACTTTTAAATTCAGGAGCCTGCCTATTAAAAAAAAAAAAAAAAAAAAAAGAGGCCAGGCACAGTGGCTCCCACCTGTAATCCCAGCACTTTGGGAGGCTGAGGCAGGTGGATCACCTGAGGTCAGGAGATCTCAGGTTGAGACCAGCCTGGCCGACGTGGCAAAACCCCGTCTCTACTAAAAATATAAAAATCAGCCCGGCGTGGTGGCACATGCCTATAATTCCAGCTACTTGGGAGGCTGAGGCAGGAGAACTGCTTGAACCCGGGAGGCGGAGGTTGCAGTGAGCCAATATCACGCCACTGCACTCCAGCCTGGGTGACGGACTGAGACTCTGTCTAGGAAAAAAAAAAGAAAAAAAAATCTTAAAAAAGAGATCTCTGGCTTTTCCTGGAAGAGTGGAAGATCTGATGACACTGAGTCCACGTTCCTCATGCTACACCCAGTGAGTGTTGACGAACAACCACTTCTTAGACACGTGCTCTGAGCTCACCATGGTCCCCATCCGCCACTATCCACTCCTTTAAATCCCCTGCCCAATTTGTAACTGTTGACCTGAAAGTATCCACCCCTAGGCCTCTGGTCCCCTCCTTCCCCTGCTGTCACCTCTGCAGTCCCTCCTTGCTCTCAAGGTTCTCTTCACTCCCACCCTCTGCAGCCTGCAGGCCACGCAGCCCTTTCCATTCTCCCAGCCAGTGTCCATCTGGTTTCTCCAAAAGGCCAAGAGGTCACGGTCAGGCATTTCACAGAGTTCTACTGACTCTCTGGAACAGTGTGGTGCTGCCTTGGGGTCAGGGCTATTCTGTGACCCCTTTGTTCCTCATCCACGACAAAATAAATGCTGAACCTGAGAATCAGCATTTGGAAATGTTGTTTTTTTTTTTTTTTTTTTTTTTTTTTGAGACGGAGTCTCACTCTGTCGCCCAGGCTGGAGTGCAGTGGTATGATCTCAGCTCACTGCAAGCTCCGCCTCCCGAGTAGCTGGGACTACAGGCGCCCGCCACCACGCCCAGCTAATTTTTTGTATTTTTAGTAGAGATGGGGTTTCACCGTGTTGGCCAGGATGGTCTCTATCTCCTGACCTCGTGATCCGCCCACCTCGGCCTCCCAAAGTGCTGAGATTACAGGCGTGAGCCACCGCGCCTGGCTGGAATTTTTATAGCAATTAAATACTGCTGCAATATTCGGGCATGTGATCAGAGGAGTCCTCTCATCAAATGGGGTATAGACCATGGAGGCACTATCAAACTGTTGTGGGCCGGGCACGGTGGCTCATGCTTATATTCCCAGCACTTTGGGAGGCTGAGGCAGGTGGATCACTTGAGGTCAGGAGTTCGAGACCAGCCTGGCCAACATGGTGAAATCCCATCTCCACTAAAAATATAAAAATTATGCAGGTGTGGTGATGGGCGCCTGTAATCCCAGCTACTGGGGAGGCCAACGCAGAAGAATAGCTTGAACCCGGGAGGTGGAAGTTGCAGTGAGCCGAGATCGCACCACTGCACTCCAGCCTGAGTGACAGAGTGAGACTCTGTCTCAAAAAAAAAAACTGTTGTGGCAAGGTGCACATAGTGTGGCTGCATATTACTCACGCACAGAGGCAGGACCACAAATCAATCTTCTACACAATAGGGGGAAAACCCAACAAACCGGTCCCCCTCCACTAAAAGCCTGAGAAGGTTTTTAGAACAGGGCTAGAGCACCAGTTCTTCTCACCTTCTAAGAGGTGGCTGTTCCTCAACCTAGGCTCTGTAACATTCAGGCCACCTTCTCTGCCAAGCCCCTGGTCCTCCTCCATCCCTTCCCTTATCCATCACTCTTGTGCTGCCTCAGCCTTGCAGCCCTGCACTGGCTACCATGGCAACCACATCCTCTACAAACTGATGCCAGCTGATGCAGCTGGATCTCAGCACTGCTTGGCAAGCTTTTTTCTTTTTTTAAAAACTTCCAACAGGTAACAGCAGACCTGTTATCTGTTATCTGTAACCGAGAGGCAGGAGTTACATCCCATAGGGAACACAGAAGTGAAATCTCACATAGTTAAGATGACTCTTGCTGGCTGTTCCTTGTGTTGAGAACTAGAAGGCAATGGCTTATGTTTACATTAGAATCAGAGGGCAATTAGATGTCTACTCAGTGAGATGCAGGGGAAACTGAGGCCAATTAAGGAAGCAGTCAATGCCCAGATGCTCATACTGACTCCAAATCATACACCGACTAAGGGGCAGGGCAGGCAATGCCATCAGATCACTGCTGTGCTCTCTCTCTCCTACTCACCCCCCAAAATAACCGAGCACACAGAGAGGAATTCAGACAAGGGATCTTTAACTCCACAAGGCATCTCCCATGAACTGTCTGAAATATCTTTCCTCTTCAAGATGCCAGTTTGCCTTCCACTCTCCTCCTCCCAGGAGATGACCTCTCCAAGGCGTGTGACCTTGAGCAAGTTGCTTAGCCTGAGGCTCAGTGCCTCATCCCATTAAATGTCCTCGTGTAATGTTATGAGACCAAATCAAGAGAATGGCAGCAAAACAGTTCGTCGATTAAAAGTAACTGATAATGAAGACGTAATTAGTACTGCTCATCTCTGAGATTAAGACTGACAAGCGGCCTTTCCAACATTGCTCCTTCCACCTCAGGTTTCTCTGCATTTTCAGCTCAACTATTTTCCTTTTTACTGGTTTCAAAGGAAATACAAAAAACTCTCTCCCATTTCTTCTATAGCCCATCCTAAATTTCTTTTTTTTTTTTGAGGAGTCTCACTCTGTCACCTAGGCTGGAGTGCAGTGGTGCAATTTCGGCTCACTGCAAGCTCCACTTCCCAGGTGCAAGCAATTCTCCTGCCTCAGCCTCCCAAGTAGCTGGGACTACAGGTGCGTGCTACCACGCCTGGCTAATTTTTGTATTTTTAGTAGAGATGAGGTTTCACCATGTTGGTCAGGCTGGTCTCGAACTCCTGACCTCAAGTAATCCACCCGCCTCAGTCTCCCAAAGTGCTGAGAGTACAGGTGTGAGCCACCACGCCTGGCCTCCATCCTAAACCTCCAATATACCATAAATCCCATGTTGTGGGCATAGGCATCTGTCTCTTAAGGCACTACCACAGCACTGGGACCGGCAATGGATCTCAACACAGAACAGGTGCACTCTTGCTACATGAAAAGGAGGAAGGAAGAAGAAAATCACCAAAAGGAAAAACAAACAGGCATATGAAAATGCATTTATTACTGAAATGTTAACATTTTCAGTAGCCAAGGTGGTGATTACCCTTGGGCGGATGCTGGGGGAGCTAGAAGGGAGTGGAGGGGAGCTTCTTCGGGGCTGGGAAGTGATAACACCCTGTTCCTTGATCTGGGTGCTAGCCACACAAATGTTAACTGTGTTAAAATCCATCAAGCACAGGGTGGAAGGAGGGTGAGGATCAGAGAACACTATCTACTGGGTACTATGCTTACTGCCTGGGTGACAATATCATCTGTACACCAAACTCCCGCAACATGCAATTTGCCCGTGTGACAAATCTGCACGTGTACCCCCAAACCTAAAACAAAAGTTGGAAAGAAAAAAAAATCCACCAAGCACTATGTTTAGGATTTTCTGTGTGTGTACTATCCTTCCACAAAAGGTTTAGAAAAGAAGAAGAAATGGTGAACTGTCCACAAAAAATGAAGTACATCCTATTCATGTGGCTGTCTAGTAAGGAGACGGGCACATGACAGGCAGTCATGAATTTCCAGCCCCGCCTACGCCAGATGAAACAGGACATGACAACTTTACCCTCATCTTGTTCTCATCACCTTTAACACCTCTCTGTTCCACCCAAAGACACAAGCATTTGACACAGACATCCTCTACTCTAAAGTGTGTTGCTTTTCATTGTATCCTTTTTTTTTTTTTTTTTTTTTGAGACAGAGTTTCCCCCCTGTGGCCCAGGCTTGGGGTGCAACAACGCACCTGTAGTCCCAGCTACTCGGGAGGCTGAGGCCAGAGAATGGCATGAACCTGGGAGGCGGAGCTTGCAGTGAGCCAAAATCACACCACTGCACTCCAGCCTGGGCGACTGAGCAAGACTCCATCTCAGAAAAAAATGGTGCAACTTCTGCTTCCTGGGTTTAAGTGATTCTCCCACCTCAGCCTCCTGAGTAGCTGAGATTACAGGCACGGGCCACCACACCCAGCTAATTTTTTGTATTTTTAGTAGAGATGGGGTTTTACCACGTTGGCCAGCCTGGTCTTGAACTCCTGACCTCAGGTGATCCACCCACATTGGCCTCCCAAAGTGCTGGGATTACAGGCCTGAGTCACTGCATTCAAGACGAGCCTGACCAACATGGTAAAACCTCATCTTTACTAAAAATACAAAAAATTAGCCAGGCGTGCTGGCTCACACCTGTAATCCTAGAACTTTGGGAGGCTGAGGCGGGTGGATCACGAGGTCAGGAGATCGAGACCACCCTGGCTAATGCAGTGAACCCCGTCCCTACTAAAAATACAAAAAATTAGCCGGCCTGGTGGCAGGCGCCTATAGTCCCAGCTACTTCGGAGGCTGAGGCAGAAGAATGGTGTGAACCTGGGAGGCGGAGCTTGCAGTGAGCCAAAATCACACCACTGCACTCCAGCCTGGGCGACGGAGCAAGACTCCGTCTCAGAAAAAAATAATAATAATAATAAATAATAATAATAATAAATAGGGTCTTGCTCTGTCACCCAAACTGGAGTACACTGGTGATCACAGCTCACTGCAGCCTTGACCTCCAAGCTCAAGCAATCCTCCCACCTCAGCCTCCTATATAGCTAGGACCAAAGTCACACAACACAACACCTGGATAATGTTTTGTTTTGTTTTTTTAATTTATTTTTTTTTTTTTTTGAGACAGAGTCTGACTCTGTCACCCAGGCTGGAGTGCAGTGGCGCGATCTCGGCTCACCGCAAGCTCCGTCTCCTGGGTTCACACCATTCTCCTGCCTCAGCCTCCCAAATAGCTGGGACTACAGGTGCCCGCCACCAGGCCGGCTAATTTTTTGTATTTTTAGTAGGGACGGGGTTCACTGTGTTAGCCAGGATGGTCTCGATCTCCTGACATTGTGATCCGCCTGCCTCGGCCTCCCAAAGTGCTGGGATTATAGGCATGAGCCACCGCGCCCGGCCATATTTTATTTTTTGTAGAGATGGGTTTTCATCATGTTGCCTAGGCTGGTCTCAAACTCCTGAACTCAAGCAATCCTCCTGCCTTGGTCTCCCAAAGTGCTAGGATTACAGGTGTGAGCTACTGCGCCCAGCCTCATTTTACACTTTCATTCCCCGTAAAGCTGCTTGTTCACACAGGGCCAGACACGCAGACTGGGCCTAAAGGTCTGGAGCCTGGAGTCTGACCTGAGGTAGTATTCCCTTGCCAGTTAGCTCTCCTAACTCTATTCCTTAAACCAAGTATTTTAATATAAGACTATATAAACACTCCAAAAAAAGTCAGTGGATATTTTTATAATTTTAGAGCAGAGAAAATTTTCTTAGCACGGCACAAAAAACAGAAACCATAAACAAAAGACCCCAGCCTGGGCAACATGACAAAACTCCGTCTCTACAAAACATACAAAAAGTTAGCCAGGTGTGGTGAGGTGTGCCTACAGTCCCAGCTATTCAAGAGGCTGAGGTGGGAGAATCATTTGAACCCGGGAGGTCGAGGCTGCAGTGAGCCCTGATCATGTCACTGCACTACAACCTGGGAGACAGATCAAGACCCTGTTTTGAAAAGAAAAAAAGATCAATAGGTCTGACTAGATAAAAACTGCAAACTTTAGTTCCAAAATACTAATGAGATCAAGTGAAACAGTCATTGCAATTAAGTCAACAAATAAAAGATTAACATTCTTATGACATAAACAATTCTTACAAATTATTTTTTAAAAACCCATAAGCAGAAAAAATAGACACGGGACACAAACTGGCCATTCACACATATATTTAAGAAAATACAAATAAATAGTAAGCATAAAGGAAGATGTTTGTACAAATAATTTTTCTAAAGGCAAATCAATATGTTAACATTTGTCCAATATCTATCACATGTGCAAAAATTAAAAAGTCAGACAAACACACTGCTGGCTAGGTACACATATAAGTTAAGACTATCAGGTGCCAGGAGGCGGAGTCTGGAGAATGGCATGTAACCGGGAGGCGGAGGTTGCAGTGAGCCAAGATTACACCACTGCACTTTAGCCTGGGCAACAGTGCAAGACTCCATCACACACACAAAAAAAATTATCAGGAGAAGAGGCAAGTTTGCTGGGTGAATCAAAACATAAAATGCACATGCCCTTCCAACAGCAATCCTGTTTCTATGAAAACATAGGCACATGCCTGTAATCTCAGCACTTTAAGAGGCCGAGGCAGGTGGATCATGAGGTCAGGAGTTTGAGACTAGCCTGAGAAACATGGTGAAATCTCATCTCTACTAAAAATACAAAAACAATTAGCTGGGCGTGGTGGCAGGCCCCTGTAATCCCAGCTACTTGGGAGGCTGAGGCAGGAGAATCACTTGAACTCGGGAAGGTGGAGGTTGCAGTGAGCTGAGATCACGACACTACACTCCAGCCTGGGAAAGGAGGAGGAGGAAAGGACAGGACAGAACAGGACAGGACAGGACAGAACAGGACAGGAAAGGAAAAAATGTAGGCAATACCAAAATTTAGAATTTCTATATGGTAAAAGAAAATAAAGCCCATCACAAACAAAACAAAAGACAAACAAAAAACTGAAAAAATATTTATAATCCACAACAAGTGTAAGTTTGAGATTCTTTCCTCTATAAGGCATTCTAACAGAGTAATGAGAAAAAGAACTACAAAGGAAAGCAGAGAGACCAGAATATTAAGAATTAGCTGACAGGCAGAAAGACGTTCAACTATATTTGCAATTAAATCAAAATTAAAACAGTAGGCTGGGCGCGGTGGCTCATGCCTGTAACCCCAGAACTTTGGGAGGCTGAGGTGGGCAGATCACCTGAGGTCAGGAGTTCGAGACCAGCCTGGCCAACATGGTGAAATCCCACCTTTACTAAAAATACAAAAATTAGCTGGGGGTGGTTGCACACACCTGTAATCCCAGCTACTGGAGAGGCTGAGGCAGAAGAATCACTTGAACCCGGAAGGCAGAGGTTGCAGTGAACCAAGATGGGTGCCACTGCACTCCAGCCTGGGTGACAGAGACAGAGACACTCTGTCTTTTTTTTTTTTTTTTTTTTAAGCCAACTAGTAACTTACAAAGAAACAAAACAGACAGATGCGAAGATGAACACCTGCCAGGTAATCTAGGAAATTCAAACTGAGATACTTATTTTTCAGTCAAATTATCAAAGAATAAAATGTAATTAATTATTTGTTAATAAATGACTTGAAAGTGGGAAAAAATTGGTTCAGGTGACATGGGTGGAAAGTGGCGAGGAGGGGCGGGATGTGAACATCCGCATGCTGCGTGCCCTGGGTGGCTGCGCTCAGGCGTGGCCCAGGCATGACCGTGCAGAATGTCTCGCTCTTTAGTCATCAGGGGGCCTGAGAGATGTTCCAAAGTATGATGAAAACAAAGGCACGCAGTGGAAATAAAATGTGGCAAAAGAACCTCAAGAGAGAGTGCATCTCTGCCTATTTGTATTAAGTAGTGCACGTGTGGATGGTGACACATGGTACTCTGGGGATAGTTTGTGCTGCTTCGTTCCCTCTCCTTGCCACACAGGATCCTAATCGAGTGTCTACTGGACTAAAGAGCGACAAAGAAGGAACAGGCAAGGTGGTTTACACCTATGATCCCAGCATTTTGGCTGAAGCAGAAGGATCATGTGAGTCTGAGAGTTTGAGACTAGCCTGGGGAACAGTGAGACCCCCATCTCTAAAAAAGTACTTAAAAATTAGCTGGGCATGGTGGCATGCACTTGTAGTCCCAGCTGTTTGGGAGGCTGAGGCAGGAGGACTGCTTGAGCCCAGGAGTTAGAGGCTGCAGCGAGCCATGATTGCACCCCTGCACTCCAGCCTGGGTGACAGAATAAGACCCTGTCTCAAAAGAAAAAAAAAAAAATGAATGAATGAATGAATGAAAGAGAGAAGCAACCAGCAGAGGAAAATGGCTTGATGGTGGGGAGTGGAGAATACTATGTTTGAAGAATGGAAAAAATTGATTCCTCTAATAGTAAAGACAGAAAGTCACCAGCAGTAGAATTATCATACTAATTATACTATTAAGTTAATGATATCACAAAATATAAGAAAATGATGGCTACACAGTAAGTTCTGTTTCTGGAGCAAAGTGCCTAGGTTCAAGTTCCAACTCTGCCTTTTACCTGCTGTGTAACCTCAGAGCAAGTTACTTAACCTCACTCAGCCTCAGTGCCGTCATCTGCAGAATGGGCATAATATGAATAATAGTATCTACCCTCACGGTGCCTTTAGGAGGGTTAAGTGCAGGGTGTAACACACATAAGCACCCAGCACAGGGCCTGACACATGGGCTGCATGCCGCTGATGTTAACCACTGCTATCAGGGGTCATATTCAGCCCATGCAGTCACGATCAGTGTCATCCCAGCACTGAAAGACACCAATGGGCCAGGCGCAGTGGCTCACGTCTGTAATCCCAGCACTTAGGGAGGCTGAGGTGGGTGGATCACTTGAGGTCAGAAGTTTGAGACCAGCCTGGCCAACATGGTGAAATCCCATCTCTACTAAAAATACAAAAACTAGCCAGTGTGGTGGTACGGGCCTATAATTCCAGCTACTTGGGAGACTGAGACACAAGAATTGCTTGAACCCGGGGGGCAGAGGTTACAGTGAGCCAAGATTGTGCCATTGTGCTCCAGCCTAGGTGACAGAGTAAGACCTTGTCTCAAAAAAAGAGAAAAAGAAAAAGAAAAGCACCAATATCCACTTCCTCTTGGTGTTTAAACACAGAAGCTCCAGCTCAATCAGGCCCACGCCCTTTCCTAGGGCCCCAGTGCCAGCAGTCCCAGCACAACATACCCTACAAACACAACCTCCAGCCAGAACATCCAGGCTGCCTCCAGCTCTGGGACAGATTAGAATGTCAATCTGAAGAGGCAATTACAGCTATTCCCAGCGTGGACACTGCAAAAAGGTCCACAGGCCATGCCAGCTTCTCCCCCAGGCGTCTCTAAGTGTCCAAGCTGCAATTAGATGTCAGTTTAATTCCCTGGAGGTGTCGGAACAAGTGGAAAACGTCATTTGAACGAGCACTCCTTTTACCAACTGACAGATGATTATTCTAATTACGAAAGGATTTTCTTTCCTTTTCAAATTGCTACCACATTCCTCGAAATGGCGCCTTACCTGATGCGACCACGGTGCCAGCCCACAGCGTGTTCTCTATGCTCAGGCTCTCGCTGATCGGGGGGTCGCTGTCTTCCTGGAAAAGACCAAACGGACACACGTTCACCCTGCACGGCTTCCCTGGAATCCACAGGCAGCTTCAAGCCTGGTCCGCTCGCGATAGAAAGAGAGGCTCCCCCTGAGGAAACTGGGGACCCGGTTTGGAAGCCGACGGCTCCACCATGGGGGGAGGGCCGAGCTCTTCCACCATTGCCCTTGGGGTTGTCACCTCCCACAGAAATACGTGAAAAAGTTGGCCTGTGATTTAAGAAGCGCGGGCCTCTCAGCACTGAAAAATGTTTTACGAGGTAAGAATCAAAATGTAAAAGCAAACCAATTAGGCTGTTTGCAGGGCAACTTTGTTTGTGGCTTATAGAAAGAGAACATGGACAATGTAATGTGGGTTCTAGAAATCAGTCAACCCATATTCCTAAAATAATTTTTTTTTTTTTTGAGATGAAGTCTTACTCTGCCACCCAGGCTGGAGTGCAGTGGTGCGATCTTGGCCCACTGCAACCTCCACCTCCCAGGTTCAAGCAATTCTCCTGACCTCAGGAGATCCGCCTACCTCAGCCTCCCGAAGTGCTGGGATTACAGGTGTGAGCCACCACACCAGGCCTCCTAAAACAAATTAAATCCAAATTTAATTTCTCTTTTGAAAGGTCTGGAAGTGGCTTAAAAATTATGAAAACGGCAGATAGGATTTGTATGAATAAAAGATGACCAAAGTTGGGTACGGTGGCTCACGCCTGTAATCCCAACACTTTGGGAGGCCAAGGTCGGTGGATCACCTGAGGTCAAGAGTTCGAGACCAGCCTAGCCAACATGGTGAAACCCCGTCTCTACTAAAAATACAAAAAATTAGCCAGGCGTGGTGATGCACGCCTGTAATCCCAGCTACTCAGGAGGCTGAGGCAGGAGAATCGCTTGAACCGGGGAGGCAGAGGTTCCAATGAGCCAAGATCATGCCACTGCACTCTAGCCTGGGCGACAGAAGGAGACTGCCTCAAAAAAAAAAAAAAAAAAAAAAAAAAAAAGGCCAGGCACAGTGGCTCATGCCTGTAATCCCAGCACTTTGGAAGGCCAAGGCGGGCAGATCACGAGGTCAGGAGATCGAGACCATCCTGGCTAACAGTGAAAACCTGTCTCTACTAAAAATACAAAAAACTAGCCGGGCGAGGTGGCAGGTGCCTGTAGTCCTAGCTACTCAGGAGGCTGAGGCAGGAGAATGGCGTGAACCTGGGACACGCAGCTTGCAGTGAGCCGAGATCGCACCACTGCACTCCAGCCTGGGCAACAGAGTGAGACTCCGTCTCAAAAAAAAAAAAACAGAGGACATAGATCCATCTGAAGGACAGAGAAAGAAAAACTGCTTTCAGACGTCAGCATTCATGTGAATTATAGCAAAGCTTGGCTCTAAGTTGTTGGGTCATTCAAGCCGTTCCAAGGTCGGAAGAAAATTCTAGTTGTGTCGACCTTACTGAGAAACAATACGTTGGCTTTCAAGGTGGTGCCTTCTTTACGTCCCCACCCGGCATAAAACTACTTCCTGACAAAGAACTATCAGTACTTCTCAGTCTTCATCCCTTACACACTCCCGGTGACAGGATCCTGTGGGAAGTAAGCTCGCTTACTCGGGTAAAAGTTCCCACGAAGTTGTGAATGTCAATATTTGGCTCTTCCGCGTACACATACGATCGAATCTGAAGAAGGTCCTGTTCAACAGAAGTCACATTCGGGAGTCAAAACAAAATCACTTCACAATTCAAGACTTCAGGAGGCATCCACTATTTTTCAAAAGCAACTATATTTCCCACACACAGCAAACAGGCCCTTAAAATTACAGGGAAGGTGGAAACAAGAGGAAAGTCCTCTGTTAAGTAAGTTTAGGAGTCGCCGCATACAGTATCTCGAGACACCCTGAGAGACTACAGTGAAGACCCTTGTTTCTCTATGTTTACCCAGCACTTTCCAGACTTGATGGGGTGATGCTACACACCTATGAATACCCTGGAAAGTGGCAGATCCTCCTCTGCTAAATTCTGGCTTGCAAGACTTGTCTGTACCATTGAAAATACTCATTCAAGCTAGGCGTGGTGGTTAATGCCTGTAATACCAGCACTTTGGGAGGATGAAGTGGGCGGATCACTTGAGGCCAGGAGTTCGAGACCAGCATGGCCAACATGTTGAAATCCTGTCTCTACTAAAAATACAAAAAAATTAGCCGGGCGTGGTGGCGCGTGCCTGTAATTGCAGCTACTCGGGAGGCTGAGGCAGGAGAATCGCTTGAACCCGGGAGGCGGAAGTTGCAGTGAGCTGAAATCGCGCCACTGCACTCCAGCCTGGATGACAGAGTGAGACACCATCTCAAAAAAAAAAAAAAAAAAAGAAAGAAAATACTCATTCAACAAATGATTACTGGGCATCTACTCGGTATAAACCTCTGGGAAGAGCTGAAAAAGCAAGTAAGAACGCCTCTCACCCATAAGGATGGCTATCAAAACAAAAACAAAAACAAGTATGATGAAGAGGTGGAGAATCTGGAGGCCCTGTGCACTGTTGCTGGGAACGTCAGATGGTGCAACAGCTATGGAAACAGCACAGCACTTCCTCAAAAAATTAATCAGAAAACTACCAAATAATCCAGCAATTCCACCTCCGGGTATACACCCAAAAGAACTGAAAGCAGGGACATGACGTGATCATCTGTCCACCTATGTACGTAGTAGCATTATTCACAACAGCCAAGAAGTGGAAGCAAGTCAAACAAGCATCAGTGGATGAATGGATAAAGTGTGGTCTGTCCATGCAATGGAATATTACTCAGCCTTAAAAAGGAAGAAGTTCTGACATAGGCTACGATACGGATGAACCTGGAAGAAGACCTCATGCTCAGTGAAATAAACCAGTCACAAAAAGACAAAAACTAAGTGATTCCACTTATAGGAGGAACTTAGAGTAGTTTAATTCATAGAGACAGAAAACAGAAAGATGCTCGCCAGGGGTTGGGCCAAGGCGGGAATGAAGTTACTGCTTAATGAGTCCAGAGTTCTAGTTTTGAAAGATGAAAAAAGTTCCAAAGATGAACACGGCTGATGCCTGCATGACAAGGTCAGTGTACTTCAGGCCACTGAACTGTGCACTTAAAAATGATTACGATGGCACATTTTATGTTATGTGTCTTTTAGTATAATTTTTTTAAAAGCAAACAAGAAGTCAACCTTAGGTGATAAAAATGCCAAAAGTGAAAGATCTGGGCAAAAACTACATTTCAAAGCAGCATATGTGAAGTGGCATAAGACAGGTACAGTCAGGGGGAGCAGCAGTCACTTCTAGAACAAAGAAGAAAGGAAGCAGACGGGGACTGGGCACCAGGAAAGGCGACGGAGGGGGCAGGGGTGAAGCCCAGGAGGAGGAAGGGACAGGCCAAAGCGCAGTGTGGAATGGAAATAAGTTCAGAAGCAGAAAGCCCCATCGAGCGGGGACAGGACGGAATGATTCCCTGCACTGGCACAGGCGGGTCCCGAGAGGAAATGGCAGGGCGTGGCCCAGATCATGCAACAAGTTAAAGGCCAAGCTAACAATGGATGATTATGTCATATACATACCCACTCACACATATATATGGCATGAGGACAGGAGGTTATATTATAGTGTTGTTTTTTTCTCAGTTGCTTTTCTTCTTTTTTTTTTTCTTTTTGAGATGGAGTTTTGCTCTGTTGCCAGGCTGGAGTGCAATGGTGCAGTCTCGTCTCACTGCAACCTCCACCTCCCAGGTTCAAGCCATTCTCCTGCCTCAGCCTCCCAAGTAGCTGTGACTACAGGCGCATGCCACCACACCCAACTAATTTTTTTTTTTTTTTTAATAGAGACAGTCTCGATCTCTTGACTCGTGATCCACCCGCCTCAGCCTCCCAAAGTGCTGGAATTACAGGCATGAGCCACCGCGTCTGGCCTACTTTTCTTCTTTTTTTTTTTTTTTTTTTTTTGAGACAGAGTCTCGCTCTGTCACCCGGGCTGGAGTGCTGTGGCCGGATCTCGGCTCACTGCAAGCTCCGCCTCCCGGGTTCCCGCCATTCTCCTGCCTCAGCCTCCCGAGTAGCTGGGACTACAGGCGCCCGCCACCTCGCCCGGCTAGTTTTTTGTATTTTTTAGTAGAGACGGGGTTTCACCGTGTTAGCCAGGATGGTCTCGATCTCCTGACCTCCTGATCCGCCCGTCTCGGCCTCCCAAAGTGCTGGGATTACAGGCTTGAGCCACCGCGCCCGGCCTACTTTTCTTCTTAACAGGAAGGTCATCTGCTACGGGGGGCTCTTGAGTTCCCATACTCGGCCAACTGCCTGCTGGTCAAAGATGAGGCTTTGCACAAAGAGAGCCAGGAGCAAACCCCAGCCCCCACATACCAGTCGTATGAATTTGGAGAAATCAGTGACCCCTCTGTTCTGGCCCTGACCTGTGAAACAGCCACACCACCACTACATTTTAGGGGAGCAGTACACAGACACCATGGGGCCCCGCTTCCACGCCTGCTGCCCAGAGGGACACAGCTGCCCTTGGATGGACAACAGTGACCACAGGACCTGTGCTTCATCAGGGCACCCTGAGGCCACGGCTGCCGTCACCGCAGCCAGCTCTGTACCAGCACCTGGTTATTGGATCTGTTTCTTCTCCTCTCTTCCTTTTCCAGATTCTTCTTACTTCCTCTTCATTTTAACACAATTATTTCAAACCCATACTGCCAATCCTGACGACGTGGCCCAGGGAGGCCCGTTACTCCTGCAGGAGAAGGCAGTCCAGCCATGAAGGAGCCAGCTGAGCTAGAAGCAGGCGTCTTGTCTAAACTTCGCAGCTCCCGCCAGCAGCCTGTTGTGGCATGTCCCCATCCCAGTCATTTACAAGTTTCTTTGTACCCTGTCTTTACCTGACCTTTTAAAGGGTAGTAGGAATCACTGCCAGAATAAAAGGAAGCAGGGATTGCCTTACTAGATAAATCTTACTTCATAACCAAGACACCCAATTATAAAGTGATAGATATACCAAAAAATGTCCAGAAATATTAAAAAATGGGAAATGGATATATTGTGATAGCCACATGTCTTGGAATATTATGCAGAAAAAAAAGAATGAAACTACACTCCAAGGTGGGACATAGTAGCTCACACCTGTAATCCCAGCACTGTGGGAGGCCGAGATTGGTGGATCACTTGAGGTCAGGAGTTCGAGACCAGCCTGGCCAACATGGTGACACCCCATCTCTACTAAAAATACAAAAATTAGCCAGGCGTGGTGGCAGGTGCTTTTAATCCCAGCTACTCGGGAGGCTGAGGCAGGAGAATTGCTTGAACCTGGGAGGTGGAGGTTGCAGTGAGCTGAGATCACGCCACTGTACTCTACCCTGGGCAAGAGAGGGAAACTCCATCTCAAAAAAAAAAAAAAAAAAAAAAAAGAGGGAGGCCAGGCATGGTGGCTCACACGTGTAATCCCAGCACTTTGGGAGGCCGAGGCAGGCGGATCACTTGAGGTCAGGAGCTCAAGACAAGGCTGACCAACCTGGTAAAACCCCATTTCTACTAAAAATACAAAAAAAAAAAAAATTAGCTGGGCGTGGTGTCACACACCTGTAATTTCAGCTACTCAGGAAGCTGAAGCAGGAGAATTGCTTGAACCCAGGAGATGGAGGCTACAATGAGCTGAGATCACACCATTGCACTCCAGCCTGGGCAACAAGATTGAAATTCCACCTCCAAAAAATATATATATATATACTGTAAATTTTGTTTGTTTTTGCAACAAAGTCTCGCTCTGTTGCCAGGCTGGAGTGCAGTGGCGCGATCTCAGCTCACTGCAACCTCCGCCTCCCAGATTCAAACTATTTCCCTGCCTCAGCCTCCCAAATAGCTAGGACTACAGGCACACACCACCAAGCCTGGATAATTTTTTGTATTTTAGTAGAGATAGGGTTTCACCATGTTGGCCAGGATGGTCTCGATCTCCTGACCTCGTGATCCACCCGCCTTGGCCTCACAAAGTGCTGGGATTACAGGTGTGAGCCACCATGCCCAGCCTTCTCTAAATTTTTAATGAAATGAACTATCAACATTTAAAATTTGGGCAGGGCGCGGTGGCTCAAGCCTGTAATCCCAGTACTTTGGGAGGCCGAGACGGGTGGATCACGAGGTCAGGAGATCGAGACCATCCTGGCTAACATGGTGAAACCCCGTCTCTACTAAAAAAATACAAAAAACTAGCCGGGCGAGGTGGCGGGCGCCTGTAGTCCCAGCTACTTGGGAGGCTGAGGCAGGAGAATGGCATGAACCCGGGAGGTGGAGCTTGCAGTGAGCTGAGATCTGGCCACTGCACTCCAGCCTGGGCGACAGAGCGAGACTCTGTCTCAAAAAAAAAAAAAAAAAAAACATTTAAAATTTGAGTGATTTCACATGAAAATCTGGATTTCTGGGTGCTCTTTCAGAAACAATCAGGCAAACTTGGCCAACAACGCCACTTGGCAACAAGGGCCAAGAGATGGTAAAGGCTACCAGCCACCCCTTCAGGCAGAGCCTGCACTCTTGCTAACTAACTAGGAGGCACCATATGCATACCGCCTCTGTGTATTCATAAGGCTCAGAGACACACTAAACGTGGAGTAGGGCCAGTCGTGGTAGCTCACGCCTGTAATCCCAGCACTGTGGGAGGCTAAGGCAGGTGGATCACCTGAGGTTAGGAGTTTGAGACCAGCCTGGCCAACATGGTGAAACCCCATCAATACAGAAATTAGCTGGGCGTGGTGGCTCACGACTGTAGTCCCAGCTACTCGGAGGCTGAGGCAGGATAATCACTTGAACCCAGGAGGCAGAGGTTGCAGTGAGCTGAGATGGTGCCACTGCACTCCAGCCTGGGCAACAGAATAAGATTCTGTCTCCAAAAAAAAAAAGGGCCAGGTACGGTGGCTCACACCTGTAATCCAAACACTTTGGGAAGCCAAGGCGGGTGGCTCACGAGGTCAGGAGATTGACGCCATCTTCGCTAACACGGTGAAAGCCTGTCTCTACTAAAACTACAAAAAATTAGCTAGGTGGGGTGGCAGGCACCTGTAGTCCCAGTTACTCAGGAGGATGAGGCAGGAGAATGGCGTGAACCCGGGATGCAGAGCTTGCAGTGAACCAAGATCGCGCCACTGCACTCCAGCCTGGGTGGCAGAGTGAGACTCCATCAAAAAAAAAAAAAGTGGAGGGTGAAAAAAACTGCAGAACAACGAATATAGTCTTATGCCATTTATGTGAAACCACATACCACAAACAAGTCTGCATTTGTATATTCATAAGTAAGTGCATTGAGAAACATCTGGAAAGACCACTATTGACTTCACATGACCCTTGATTCCCTCTGGGAAGAAGGTAAGATCTGAGGTAAAGGCTGTGAGCAGGATTTCTCACTTTTTCTTCCACAGCTTTCCATACAGTTGAACTATTTTTAACAAGAATATACTCATGTATTAATCAGGTCATCGTTTCATATAAATCTTTTTTTGTTTTTTTGAGACAGGGTCTCCCTCTGTTGCCCAGCCTGGAGTACAGTGGCACAATCTCAGCTCACTGCAACCTCCGCCTCCCAGGTTCAAGCCATCCTCCCACCTCAGCATCCCGAGTAGCTGGGATGATAGGTGTGCGCTACCAGGCCTGGCTACCTTTTGTATTTTTTTGTAGAGACAAGGTTTCACCACATTGCCCAGGATGGTCTCAAGCGATCTGCCTGCCTCGGCCTTCCAAAATGCTGGGATTACAGGCGTGAGCCACTGCGCCCAGCTCATATACATCTCATTATCTAAAATTGTGTTAAAATGCTGCTCCTCACAGAGACCACCCCCCAATAATCACACTAAGGCCGAGAGTTCCTTGACAACAAAGAAGACAGGATCTCATCTTTCTCTGAAACCTAGTCCGAGCCTGGACCCAACGAGAGGCAAAGCGAGCGTTTATTAAACTGCATCATGCTTCTAAAGCATGCACCAAGTAATGCGATCCCATGCTGCGGAATCTGCAGCACCTTCCCTTCCATGCCCCCCTAACCTGTCTCTAGAACAGAGCTTTTAAATTGTTTTGAGGATCAGAATTCTGTCGTCAGGTTAGCTACACCTCACAGGCATGACGGTGGCTGCTACAAGTCCCCAGGGGCTCCTAGCCAGTAGTTAGAAACTCACTGTTCTAACATTCCTGGTTTAGGCCAGGCGCCGTGGCTCATGCCAGTAACCACAGCACTTTTGGGAGGCTGAGGCAGGTGGATCAACTGAGGCCAGGAGTTTGAGACCATCCTGGCCAACACCACGAAACCCTGCCTCTACTAAAAATACAAATATTAGCCAGGTGCGGTGGCGGGCGCCTGTAATCCCAGCTACTCGGGAGGCTGAGGCAGGAAAATTGCTTGAACCCAGGAGGTGGAAGTTGCAGTGAGCCAAGATCACGCCACTGTACTCCACCCTGGGCAACAGAATAAGAGTCCGTCTCATAAATAAATAATAAAATAAAATTCCTGGTTTAAAATTAACAGTAATAATGGTGCTATTTCACTTTGTATTAGCCATGAAAAATCATTCATAGGGTGGCTACATTTCTTGTTATGTCAGTCCCACCAAGACGTGGACCTATCCTCCTCCCTCAGGGGACACAGTAAGGAGTGGCTTCGATACATGTGACGTGAGGACAGGGGAAGCTTCTGTGTTCCACTTCATCCTTCCAGACCACGGTGGGGCACGCCAGTCACCGGGCACTTAAGTGACACTTGACCAACTACTGCGGCCATCCTCTCAGCCAGGGCCGGCACCCCGCCATGCACACTGGGGATGCGGCAGAGAATACAACAGGCAGAGCCCACTCACAGGGACGCTGCCTGGAAGTGAGTGAAGTGGGGATGCAGGGAGAGGAGGGCAGAAAGAGCCTCTCCGATAAGGAGACTCGTGAGCAAAAGCTCAGTGGAGCGTGGAGATGACCTGCCAGGCAGACTCGCCAGAGATCAGAGGGCTCCCGGTGGAGGAAATGGCAACAGTAAACATCCAGGGACAGAATGACAGACCCGACAGGCTGGCAGGCAGAGGAGAGAAGGCCAGGCACTGAGGTCACAGCCTCAGCAGAGAGACAAATGGGAAGGACCTGAAGATGACAGCAAGCACCGCAGAACTGATTCTCAGTAAGATGAGAAATCTTTGGAGGGTTTTTTTTTTTTATTTTATGATTATTACTTTTATTAGACACAGGTCTCACTATGCTGCCCAGGCTGGAGTGCAGTTGCTATTCCCAGGGACAATGACAGCTCACTAAAGCATCGAACCCATGGGCTTAAACAATCCTCCTGACTCAGCCTCTCGAGGAGCTGGGACTACAGGTGCATGCCGCCGAGCCTGGCCTACCTTCGTAGGTTTTGAGCAGAGCAGTGACATGCTCTGGCTTACCCTTTAAATTCTGGTGAGGCACATGGGCAAGGCTCCTTACGGTTTTCAGCTTCCCACGGGACAGCGCACTGCCTACCCTCAGGATCTGCTTTTGGCCTGGCCACATCAGGGAAGCCAACTAATCCCAGGGGCTCTCCAGGACCCCACGCTCCCCCAACCGCCCCACTTCACAGCTGCCGTCCCATTCCTGGCCCCCAAGGCACTGAGTTCGAGGACCCTGCTAAGACAGGTTGCCAGCATGGGCTTCTGCAGGGAAAGCTACTCACGGCAGCCGTGGGGAGCCTCTGCGTGCAGGCCACGGGAAGCCGCAGCTTCCAGTCCGTCTCCCCATCCAGCTGATCCGTCCGCAAGAAGCACGACCCTGTGGGAAGGAAGTCGGGTGCTGTCACCTGCACCTCAAGCACCCTTCCCTCAGCAGCTCTGGGCAGCGTCTGCTCTGGTCCTTGTAAAAACAGCCAACCAATGGCCAGCGACCACAAGGGAAAATACATATCGTAACTCCCACTTCTTCCAAAATAAGCTCTGGGATCAGAAAGCTCAGAGTTCAAACCCTCACTCCACTACTCTCTCTCAGTGAGATCCCAGGCTAGTTTCTTGGCCTTGTTAAGCTCCAGTGTCTGTAAAATGTGGAGAAACGTAGACCTCACAATCTTGCTGTAGAGTTTCAGTGGAGAGATAGAACGGGGACCAGCACAGGGTGACCAGCATTCCTAGCTGTCTGGCCAGGCATCGCCAGCACCTTCTCAGGACCCAAACCACCTGAGTGCAGGTCCAGGCTCTGCCACATACTAGCTTTGTGCCCTGATAGTTGCCTATCCTCTCTGAGCCTCAGTTTCCTCGTCTGTAAAAGTGGAGATAGGGACAGTCCTGACCCTGCAGGGGTGATTCGTGCATAGAGCTCAGAACAGCACCGATCAATCCAGGCAAGCACGAGGTCATTACGGGCTGGCACATTTCAGAGGTGTATCTTTCAGTCTGACATACAGATCCATGCAAGTAGTCAGCTGTACACTCCATCAGATACAGAACACACCCCATTCACGACACTGCAGTTCAGTCTTTGAGAACTATTAACGTAGAACACACATAGTTTTGGTTTTTTTGTTTTTTTTTTTAAGAAAAAAAGAGCATGTCAGGGGCCCTGATAACTCCATAATGCTCTGTTTTCACTAAATAGAACACAAGAACAAATTTGAAGACAAAGCCGTAGTTTTTCAAAGACTGTTTTAATCTAGTGCCTTTTACCTCCTGTCCTGATTACATATCAGTATATAATTTTACTTGTACTTTAATTCCATTAATAATGAAATACGTTGCAGCGTCCTCAAAGGAATACGAATGTAAATTTTTCACGTGTTCAGAAACCTCCAATCATGCCAGGTAAGAGAAAAACAGCCTTATTTCCTCAGAACAGCTTAAATAACAAAAATTAAAATCAAGGCCATTTTGGCCGGTCGTGGTGGCTCACACCTGTAATTCCAGCACTTTGGGAGGCTGATGGATCACTTGAGGTCAGGAGTTCAAGACCAGCCTGGCCAACACGGTGAAACCCCATCCCTACCAAAAATATAAAAATTAGCCAGGCATGTTGGTGCACGGGAGGCTGAGGCAGGAGAATGGCTTGAACCCAGGAGGCAGAGGTTGCAGTAAGCTGAGATCATACCACCGCATTCCAGCCTGGGCGACAGAGCAAGACCCGGTCTCAAGAAAAAAAAAAAAAAAATTAAGGCAATTTTAGTAGACTGATAGGGTGGGCAGGCAATGGTAGCTGCCACCCTAGGGAACAACTGCAAGGAGTGAAAGGCCTTGTAGGAGACTTCAGAGATTCCCAGCCCGCAAACTCAGGCTACAATAAATAAATCAATAAGTGCTATGGGCAAGGTCCCCGACTCATGAACAAAGGGCAGAAAAGACAGCCCCCTCTCCCCAGTTTCTATACTGCCCCCACTCATGACACATCTGCTGGTATCAGCTTAGAAGAGAGAGGATTTCTGTTTACTTCTACATGTTAGAGACACTTCCTCGTCCCAGCTCCTGAGGCTGAGCTTAACACAGCCCGGAGAGGAAACCCAAGGCCACTGTATGCGTGACTTGACCAGCTGTGAGTCAGCCGGTGTTCCACAAACTGTATTTTTTAATGACCAAAATCTATGGACTTTTAAACACCAACAACACTGTTTAAAAAGAACGGTCTATTGAAAAAGATGCTTTTGATTTGCCTCCATGGCTCCAAAATGATAATCTACTTTGTGACATTTTCAAATGATTATTTTACCAAATTACCACTGAAAGGTTAATGGTTATTTTCCAAATTGATCTCAGATGTTTACCGTTTTTTTCTGATGTCCTCAGGAAGATCATGTCGGCAGGGACCCGCTGGTTCTGTGTTATGAAAAGAAAGACTGTTACTGTGAATGAATGACCATGTGCCGGGTGGGGGGAGGGAGGGTTTCCGCCTCCACCCCCAACCCCTCCTTGGGTTGTGGGGAGGGGGCACTGAAACTCACAGCCTCTTTTAAGTTTCTGCCTTTGTCAAAGACAGATTTGGGGATTTATTTTGAATCTGAAAAACCTTGCACACTGCTGCTACTTTACTAATCCCCTATCAAAATCTTATCTTGGAAAGAGAGCTTCTAGTTTTCTGGCGAATTCAACCATTACCTCCCAAAATCCCGAAAGTCTGCCTCCCCAGCTGGCTCTCTTCCAGGCTGTCTGCTGAGACTCAAGACAGACCCTGCGCTCACGCTTTCTGCATCTACCAACTTCCCAGCTTGATGTTTGGCTTTTAGTGGATTTTAATAAGGAAGGAAAGTAGTAAGCAGCAACAAAAGCCATTCTCAAAAACACTGGGGGAAGCGGGGGGAGCCAGCAGCCCCCATTTAATTATGAACAGAAAAGTATGTGATAACATAGAGGGGGTTTGTGTGGTTCTTCTGAGCTACCACCCAAAAGAGTTTCACTTTACCTCAAAGCAGCTTTGAGTTCTTGGATTTAATCCTTTTAAAAGAGCATAGCTCAATTTCTACAGAAACAAGTTAAGACACAACCCTTTTCTAATCAAATATTATTCCAAGCCTCTCCAGAGCCACCCCCCAAAATCCAATACCTTCCAAATATACACACTAGAAAAAGATATGAGTGTTTGCTAAAGTAACAAACACACTGACACAGCTATTTTTTAAAATGTATTTTTGGTCTTTTTACTGTTCTCAGGTTACACTTAACCCCTGCTCCCCATAAAATAAAAAACAAGCACAATGGTTAAGTTGGGAAATACAAGCTAAAATGGCTCAAAAGGTAAATTTTATAAATATTTTAAGTGTCTATATAGTAAGTAGACTTCTAGGAAAGATTTTATTATATTTTTTTTATCCCAAAATAATAAGCACATTGAACAGGAAATCAAAACTTGTACTTGTGTTTGTAAGCAGGATTTCTGGCTAACCAACACATATAAACCTTGAAAAAATATTTGTGTGTGTGTGTGTGTGTGTGTGTCTCACAGGAGATTTTTCTCCCGAGGCAAAGTTTTTGGATAGAATCCCAAAATGCATCCTTCACTTCGTCTACCAGATACACAAATGACACGTTAGGACCCATGAAGTGGTATTCACACACAAGCTTCCAGATCCTGCTCACCTTTTCAACGATGATAAGGTCTCCAACTTGGATGTTAGAACTCTTCACCTTCACTGTGCCTGCAACGCAACAGGTTCAAGATACATCACCATCTTAATTCATTTCATTTCAACATGTCTTTACAGAGTGCCCAGCCTGCAAACACACAGCACACCCAGAAGTACATGCTCCCACCCGCGGCTGCCACCGACTCCAGCACCATTATCTCCTGCCTCTCCAGGAAAGGGCTCAACCACTGCAGAGGCCGCTGCAGACAAAAATGCCCACTTCACAGAGCACTGGAATAGCTCGAGCCCTTCGTGAAAGACCATTTATTTGCCTTAAGAGTGACTTAGATGGAAAGTACTGGGGGAAAAAAGTCTTAATTTTCAACACCACTTAACAGTGACTTCGATGCAAAGTACTGGGGGGAAAAATGTCTTAATTTTCAACACCACCGAAAAGAAAGCAGCTAACTAATTCCAAAGGACTGATTTACTTTTTAATTGATAATTGCTACATGCTTTGATTGATAGGATTATGATCAGACTGTATAATTTTGCTGGATGTTTAAGCAGTAAAAGCTAACATTAAATGCTAATTCTGTGCTCAGCCCTGTACAGACTTTGACGTTTCACTTAATCTTCACAATAGCCCTCAGAAGAAGGTAGTTCCATCCCCAGCTTTCAGATGAGGAAAGGAGACTCAGGATGTTCCCCCTTCCCCCAAAGTCTCAGAGTTAGAACAGGCCAGTGCTGGGATTCACACCTGCATCTGACTCCAGAGTACAGAAGAAAAGCAGTGAGTTCCATTCAACCCAAAAAACATGGCTGGGCCAGGCACAGCGGCTCACATCGGTAATCCCAGGACTTTGGAAGGCCGAAGCAGGCAGATGGCTTGAGCCCAGGAGTTCAAAACCAGCCTGGCCACATGTCAAAACCCTGTCTCTACCAAAAATATAAAAATTAGCTGGGTGTGGTGGTACATGCCTGTAGTCCCGGCTAGTCGGGAGGCTGAGGTGTGGGAGGATCGCTTGTGCCCAGGAAATAGAGGCTGCAGTGAGCTGTGATCATGTCACTCCAGCCTGGGCAACAGTGAGACCCCGTCTCAAAAAAATAAATAAATAAATAAACACGACTGAGGTCTGTGTCCTGGGGAACCAAGGATGAAGACAGTCCCCATATTCTCAGAGAGCTCCTAGCCTAGGAGAGGAGCTGACACAATGATTCTGCAAAGAACCAGAGAGTCAATAGTTTACGTCCTGTGGCCAAGAGCCATGTCTTCCACCCTCCCAACTACTGATCCCCCTAAAAAGGCTCATAGTCTTTTGTACATGTATATTTTACGTTTTAAAACATAAGAAACATCCTCAGCTCTCGGGCCATACAAAACCAAACGCAGAGCTGAACTGGGCCCACAGCCTTTGGTTGTCAACCAAAAATCTGGCAAGCAAGACAGCCAGACAGATGCTGTTAGTGCAAAACAGCCTGCGAAACGCTGGCAGTGCACCCCGTGTACTGAGAGAGCGGGAAGGAGGGAAATTTCACCTCGTAAGAAGTACCTAGAGCAGCGCCCAGTACACAGAAGGCACTTGATTATTCACTCAACACCCAGGCAGCATTTACTGAACATCTGCTGTATGCCAGGGGTTCTAAGGGCTGGGGATACATGAGACCCAATTCCAGTGGAGGGGAGGAGGCAATAAACAAATAATGGATGAAGGGGGTTGGAGGATCAGAGGGATGGCTGTCAACAAACTCTCTGTGGGAGAGTTGAGGCCAGAATTAGCCGAAGGACACTGTGCTTCCAGTAACAGACGACAGGCACCCTGAGATGTGAGAAAGTGGGACAGGTGAATAGCTAACAGCATGCACACAGCCAAAGGCTAGAACTCTTTCAGCAAGACGCGAAGCATCAGGAAAGCAGGCAACAGCAAGAGATGAAAGTGGAAGGGGCCAGTTGGGGCCAGGTGACCCCACATGCTGTGAGTGAGTCCAGAGAGGAAGAGAGAATGTATTCTGGTGATAGGTTAAATTCACATACAGGGAGCAACACCCCAAAATCTTTGTGATACTGATATCTTGTAACAAGCCCATGTAACTTACAAATGTTCAGCTAAGAGAGAGGTAAAAAGTAATTACAGCCTGGGCACCACAGTGTATGGGCTCATAATCCCAGCACTTTGGGAGGCCAAGGCGGGTGGATCACCTGAGGTCAGGAGTTCAAGACCAGCCTGGCCAACATGGTGAAATCCAGTCTCTACTAAAAATACAAAAATTAGCCATGCATGGTGGCAGGCACGTGTAATCTCAGCTACTGAGGCAGGAGAATCGCTTGAACCCGGAGGTGGAGGTTGCAGTGAGCCAAGATCTCACCCTTGCATTCCAGACAAAACTCCATCTCAAAATTTAAAAAAAAGAGCTTAAAGACATGAAATAATCTAAGTGCACAACTCTAGATTTTTAGTGTCTCACATATTTTACATTTTAACATAATTTAATATCATTTGTTTTTTAAGGATTTCACTACCATGGAGATTTTTCAGAGGATTCCAATGTTCTCCTATTGAAACAACTCTCTTTAATCGGTTCCATAAGATTTGATTTTAACTAATTTTTGTATGTCATTAAATCTTGTCATTAAACAATTAGTAGAATTGGCATCAAAAGGTCTGATACAAACACTACTGACTTCTTTTTTTTTTTTTTTTTTTTCTTAGACAGAGTCTCACTCTGTCGCCCAGGCTGGAGTGCAGTGGCGTGATCTCGGCTCACTGCAACCTCCACCTCCCACGTTCAAGCAATTCTTCTGCCTTCAGCCTCCCGAGTAGCTGGGACTACAGGCGCCTACCACCACGTCTGGCTAATTTTTGTAAGTTTTAGTAGAGACGGGGCTTCACCATATTGGCCAGGCTGTTCTCGAAGTCCTGACCTTGTGATCCACCCACCTCAGCCTCCCAAATTGCTGGGATTACAGGCATGAGCCACTGTGCCCAGTCAACACTACTGACTTCTAGAAAGCACTCAACTAACGATGGCGAGCTAGACCAACCCTCAATTGCTGGTAAGACTTCTGGACTCTCCTACTGTGAGTATCTCACCGTAAGTGAGCATCTAGCATCTAATGGCACCTCATTTTCATAAAATGTGATGCTAAACTCAATCCAATGACCGGAGCTGACCTGCTAGAGAGAGACCCACTGGCCTCGTTTCATTATGTCTTGGGCTTTGGTCAATATATTTACAGAGAGACTGGAAAACATCCAATTAGATGACTAGAAATGGGCCAGATGCAGTGACTCACACCTATAATCTCAGCACTTTGGGAGGCTGAGACAGGTGGATCGCTTGAGCCTATTAGTTCAAGACCAGCCTGGGCAACATGGCAAGACCCTATCTCTACAGCAAACACAAAAAATTAGCCAGGTGTGGTGACGTGTGCCTGTAGTCCCAGCTACTCAGGAGACTGAGGTAGGAGGAATGCTTGATCCCAGGCAACCAACGCTGCTGTGAGCTGAGATTGTGCCACTGCACTGCAGCCTGGGAAAAAGAACAAGACGCTGCCTCAAAAAAAAAAAAAAAAAGAGAGAGAGAGAGAGGGCCGGGCACAGTGGCTCACGCCTCTAATCCCAATACTTTGGGAGGCCGAGGCGGGCAGATCACCAGAGGTCAGGAGTTTGAGACCAGCCTGACCAACATGGAGAAACCCCATCTCTACTAAATACAAAATTAGCTGGATGTGGTAGCGCACACCTATAATCCCAGCTACTCGGGAGCGCTGAGGCAGGAGTATTGCTTGAACCCGGGAGGTGGAGGTTGCAGTGAGCCCAGTTTGCACCACTGCACTCCAACCTGGGCAACAAGAGCGAAACTCTGTCTCAAAAAAAAAAAAGAAAAAAGAGAGAGGAAGAAAGAGAGAAATGGGTAAAGAGAGGGTCTCATTGGCAGTACAATTTCATGGCCTGAACCAATCTTCTTGCTCCACAAGGGGGCAAAAGGAAAAATAGACACAGACGCATCATTTTTCTGGGAGCTCAGGAAGGTATGACTTGAAGGAAGACCGTAAATTCAACGTGGCCCTCAGCGCCAATGAACTTTTCCTTCACTTGAGCTTGTCCCAACTTTCCCAAACATAAATTTACACATTGTCTTTGGTTTTATTACTAAAATTGATGTTGCTGGCCTGTCCCAAATGATCACGCCTGGGTTCACATCTTCAAGCTCTAGTCACAGGTTCCCTCTTAAAATCTAACTCAAAGAAGAGTATATGTGTTCATTCTTATTAAATAATAATCACCTATGTACATGTGTGTATGTTAGCAGGACAGAGGACAAACTCAGGGAGATTCTCCTGAAAGAATCAGCAGGGCTTTCTCTGGCACATTTATTTTCCAAATTTTTCACATGAATTATTTTTCCATTAAGCATAAGGTTGCTTTCCTAATAAGAAAAAATAATAATAATTAAAATTAGCTCAAATTTTTTAGTGACCAGACCCAGATTTTTCCCTTCTGCAAGTGAGTCCTGATTTACGATCCATTCATTTGAACTCTGCCTCTCTCTGTCCATCTGTTCTGCCTCAACAAAAACCCCTTTAATCCTCTGTGTTTGCAGAGCAGTTTCTGAGTAACCCCAGCAGACCAATCCTTCACGCAAACACACCTACTGTACCCGACTGTCCGTCAGCCAACAGGGCTCTTGCTCCTCCTCTAAGGGAGGAAGCAGGAGCCACACCATCGCACCATCGTGAGGTCACTTGGGTTTTTTACCCACGGTCATTCATTAGCATTTCAGTGTTTTGGGGGAATGAGCCTCGGATCTCCAGCTTGAACAAACACAGATTCCCAGACTCTCCCCTTCTGTTGAGCCACTGCAGAGTGCTGTCAATTTGGACTTCTTGCCCCATGTTGCCTTTTCTTTTGGTGATCAAAAATATGTAGTTTGGCTGGGCACAGTAGCTCCCAATCCTAGCACTTTGGGAGGCCGAGGTGGGTGGATTGCTTGAGCCCAGGAGTTTGAGACCAGCCTGCGCAGCATGGCAAAACCCTGTCTCTATTTTTCAAAAAAGTTAATTAGGCTGGGCGCAGTGGCTCACGCCTGTAATCCCAGCACTTTGGGAGGCCGAGGCGGGTGGATCATGAGGTCAGGCATTCGAGACCAGCTGGCTAACTTAGTGAAACCAGGTCTCTACTAAAAATACAAAAAATTAGCCAGGCATGGTGACAGGCGCCTGTAATCCCAGCTACTTGTGAGGCTGAGGCAGGAGAATCGCTTGAACCTGGAAGGTGGAGGAGGTTGCAGTGAGCCAAGATCGTGCCACTGTACTCCAGTGCCACTGTACTCAGGGCGACAGTGCGAGACTCCGTCTCAAAAAAAAAAAAAAAAAAAGTTAAATTAAATATCTATATGGTTTGGGCCTTCATGCTGGGCATGGTATGTGTGCGTGTGTGTGTGTGTGTGTGAGTGTGTGTGCATGTAATGAGAGAAAATACAAAACCAGAATGAAAAGGAGAAAAAGCACCAAGAAGAAAAGAGATTTAAAAAAGCAGATACTGTTATTTACATTCCCATATTTACTGGGAGTTTTCCACCAGCCAGGCCCTAGGCTTGGCTGTCAGTATTTGACTAAAACGTCCCCCTCTAAGGAGCTCTCAAGTTGGTAGAGAGAAAGAGGAAGAGAAAAGAGAGACCAAAGTTAGAAGTGAGGAATCACTGGGCATTCAGTGGTTAGAACTGACTCCCAGAATGAAAAAATTGGTAAGGGTGTAGAAAGGGCTCAAACACATGATTTCTAACCTCACATCAACCACTGTTCTGAGTCTTCTACATTGTTGCAAAAAAGGGGAAGAACAGGATACACAGAAGCAAACTGACAGAAAGGCTCCTATGTCCTAACAAAGTAACAGGAGAAAGAAAAAACAGCACATTGATAGCAATTATTACCAATCTCAAAAAAGGGCAGGAACCCTCCCTACAGTTGATCTGGCAGGGAAGAAAATGCCCTCCCAGCGCGCCTCCGGCTGGCACACTTCCCAAGCGCTCCTTGGTTTTTTGTCATTGTTCTGTTTTGGTCTCATCTTCCCCAGAGACTCCTAAGATAGAAAAAGGACCAATACACAGGGCTCCCAGCTTGGACGATGCTTTACCATTAATGTCTTAAAATTGTCAGTTTTTTTTTTTTTTTAACTCAAGATCTAACCATCTGATCTTAATAATTTTTGAACAAGCCCCTCCCCCCCCCGCACCATTTTTACTTTTCACTGGGTCCCACAAATTATGTAACTGGTCCAGAAGGCTAGTAAAAACTCCCAATAATACCTTCTTTATAAAGTGTGCAGGAAAACCTGGCCCTCTCCTAAGAACCAAGGCCACAGAACTCTGAACTTTTCCTGTAACACCCCATCTCCAAAATCAAGGCTCTAAGATTTTTTAATGCATTCGCAGAAATTCTACAAAAGGTAAGAGATTTTTGCAAAAGTTAAGCAGAAAATTCGCTGCCTGCCACATCCTAAATCATTAAAAGTCTTCTAATAAATCTATCCCTTTCAGCTTTCGCCACTTCACCCAAGTCGTCTCTCAATCAGAGTTTATAACGGGGAACAAACTTCCAATTATTAGAGCTGTTTATTTCTGTAGCGATGGACCCCAAGCCTTTCATAAGCAAACCTATTGAGCCCAAACCATGCCTTTCATGGATGACAGCTTCAGAATAAGAGCAGTTTGTCTACATTGCAGGGAGAAACCAGATGTTTCCCTTGAGTCGAAACAAGCAAATGACAATTCAGTCAAACTGCAGAACAGCCTACCAAAAAAATTTTTTTAAATAAATTCCAGGGCACTAGTATGTGTGGGCCTATTTTTTGACCCTGAACACCTCCAACTATACTTGTATTTTTCATTGTTCATGCAGGACATTGATTGCTTTTGTAGATCTCTAACAACAATCTCCATGCACTAACTCTGGTTAATGTATTACTCTTTAACTCACACTCTAATCTAACTGTGACAGTGATGAGTTGTAAATTCTGCTTCATGTGTACATTTCCTGGGGTTGACATTAAAACGCCTCTGCAGACCCAGCAGAGTTCAGAGGTTTAAAGTTGAAATTTTCATATTCAAATAGAGTTGTCTGCCTTCCCCAAAGCCAAAGAAAAGACTGTTATTTGAAAACAGGCAAAGAGTTGAAAGGATTATTATAAATAATCACCAGCACTTCCTGGGGCTTTTGTTTAAATAGTGGGAACTTAGAAAAAAAAGGCTGCAGTTTAAATGTAACGAGTTTATACCCAACAGTGGCTTTTAAAATATATAAATGGTCTTGCCGGTTTATGGTGCCCAGAAATGATGAAGCAGACGAACACCCTTACAGGGGGGAAGTACCTTTTGGGAATAACAGCGCAATTTGCAAGTTTGAGTTTTTGGTGTTTTTTTTTTTTTAATTAAACAATAGATCAGTTCACCAATTACTTGTAATAAAATGAAATTGAGTTCTCTGAAAGGAAAATTTGAACTTTGTGGATCTTGAATAACTTTATATATAAGCTGGGTACAGTGGCTCAGGCATGTAATCCCAGCACTTTGGGAGGCTGAGGCAGGTGGGTCACCTGTGGTCGGGAGTTCGAGACCAGCCTGACTGACATGGAGAAATACCATCTCTACTAAAAATACAAAATTAGCCGGGCATGGTGGCGCATGCCTGTAATCCCAGCTACTCGGGAGGCTGAGGCAGGAGAATCGCTTGAACCTGGGAGGCGGAGGTTGCAGTCAGCTGAGATCTCACCATTACACTCTAGCCTGGGCAACAAGAGCGAAACTCCATCTCAAAAAAAAAAAAAAAAAAAAAACACACTCTATATCTGCATCAGGCAGTATGAAAAAGTATTCGCCAAAATCTGTTATAAATAAGACTCATTCATAGCTGCTGATGCTCTGAATCTTAGACAAGGGAAATTTGGGAAGGGAGTTCTTTGTTCACTGAATTGTCTTTGAGGTCCTTAGTGAAGGATCTTTGCAGCAGTTTTGCTGCAGTAACATTGAAAAGTCTATCAATACAATTCTCTTCTTTAAAAAAAATCATAACGCATATCTTAATGTTCTCCCATGTCTGGACAGAGTTTATACTTTGAAACATAAGTAGTACTTGTGTTTAGGAACGTAGAGTTTCAATTTAGTTAATTATTAGCTAAACAACTCCCCGTTAATTAATGTACCTTTCCTACATTATTATACCTTCTGATTAACCCCAATGACATACAACTCCAAAAAAGAAAAACGTGCATTCTTAGGTCTTGAAATTTAAGTCACATTAATTGCAATCCTAGATAATGGTACATGGGTTTTGTGCTACACTGAAAAAATATATCCTCAAATGGAGGTGAGATCCTTGAGGTTACAAGTGATTCTGTAAATGAGAAAGAGTGAGCAGAGGGCATCGCTTAACTATCTAGAAAGAACTGGAAAAGGAAAGCTATCAGATCGATTTTTTATACCACATATGTAGGAGAAAGCTGAAGATACGCAAAAGAGCGTAGACCTTTGGCTTATGACTTACGGTCAGCCTGCCCAGATGTCCCCAGCAGGAAAGAAGCATCAGCAATTGTGTTAATTATGCCTCTGTTTGCACTTCTTTCAAGGCTAATTATCTGCCTGCTTCATTTAGCCCTTGATCACAAGTTAGTCTGGGAAAGCATTCCTGGTATGAATACCCATGGAATTCATCTTGTGAAAATGCAAATCCCATTTCCCTCACCACCTGTGATAATCGAGGCAACCCCCCACCCCCATTAAACTTTTGGTTTGGGGAAGGCAAGTACAAAGAGAAATAATTCCTTCACTAATTATTTTTTTCCAGTCCAACCCAATTCTCCCGAGTAACAAAACTAAGTTTTGCTGGATCTGCTACATCTCCAAGATCTTCTCCTTTCTGGCTTTATTTCCAGTGCCACGGAATGCTATTAATTTAGGAAGACAGCTCTATAATTAAAACCATAAAAATTCATAAAGGTCTAAGAAATGCTCTTAAGTCTCTGACGTTTAAATGTGAATTTTAAGTAGGAGGAAAAGGATGCTTGTTTATCCAAAAGCACTACCCCATGTGGTTTTCACCAGTTTGTCCATCTGACAATGAAGAGGCTAGATTGATATGTTTCTTTGGACTCAGAGATGTGTTTTAAAATGACTCAGATCTTAAAAGCACCTCTGTAGCACATGTATTAAGGCTGAACACTATAGCAACTGTTCAGATATTATATGCCAAAGTGCTGAGCTCAGCTTCTGGCACATAGTAGGTACCTTGATTTAAAGGCTAAGGTTTTACATGCAAACAAGCCTGGGTTCACATCCCAGCTCTGCCCTTTGCTAGCTCATCATCCCAGACAGGATGCTTTTCCTCTCTTTTGTTATAGGGGCCTCAGCCATGAACCTAGCAATGAGTGAGAGAAAGAAATTTTTCCCTTCCCTACATCTACACTCATAAAAGCTACCTTCACAGGGCTATCTAGAAGACTACAGACTAGGCTGGGCACGGTGGCTCTTGCCTGTAATCCCTACACTTTGGGAAGCCAAGGCAGGAGGATCATTTGAGACCAGCCTGGGCAACTTCATCTCTACAAAGAATTAAAAAGTTAGCCAGGTGTAGTGACCTGCAACTATGGTCCCAGTTACTTGGGACGCTGAGGTGGGAGAATCACTTAAGCCTGGGCATTACAGACTGCAGTGAACTGTGACTGTGCCAGTGCACTCCAGCCTGGGTAACAGAGTGAGACCCCATCTCAAAAATAAAGAACAAGAAACTACAGATTAAACCTTATCTAGCACCTGGCTAGCTGATGGCAGGTAGCCTTTCTTCATTTTTTCTCCTGCTTCCTAATTTGAACAGCAATTTTTCAAACAGCTCAGTGCCACCTTTTTCCTACAGCATGCCTGTACTGTATATGAATTCCTGAAACACAGGATCAACCCTTCCAGAGCCTCAGGTTATTACTGGCCTGGGTGGTCTTTTCTTCTGTTCTCCCAGGAGGGAGAGGCTCAGGAAACGTAGCCTAATTGGGAACAGCAAGCTGGTGTTGGAACCTGGGTTCTGTAGCCTGCCACCCCAGCCGTCACAGGCTGCAGCCTTGCATTCGACTCGATACCCTTTTTGGAGAACTCTTTACCATGGCATGCCATCTGGGTCCTGGCCTGAGTTCCATGTTCAGGAGGGTCCCGTACTTGCTTCAATGCCCTGCTGTTGCCATCTTGAGATTCTTAATAAAATAAAGGTCCTACATGTTCATGTGCATTGGGTCCCACAAATCATGTAGCCAGTCTCGCTCTCTTCCCTCCTCTAAGACTCAAGATGAAGGTCACCTCTTCTGGAAAGACATCACCAGATTGTCTGATGGACTCCATCACCCCTGGCTCATACCTCCATTAATCCACCCACTGACACTTAAGAAACGCCTGCTGCAATACCATCCACACTGGCCTCTCTCCACCATGCCAAGTCCCAAGGCACAATGCTGAGCTCTTCCCATGCAGGAGCTTCACTTACAGCAACCCTCTAAGGTAGGTGCCATTATGTTCCCTGATTTAGATTCATTTACTGAGAACTTAAAGGATCTACCCAGGTGGAAGCAGGACTCCTGAACCCTGGCAGAGCAAGCTCGGAACCACTACTTTCAACTCCTGGGAACGATGCTCAGAACCGAGAATGCAGTGGCCAGAAAGGGGACATTCCTTATGAGGACCACCACACTCATGCCACTTTTTGTAATTATCTGTTTACAGGCCTGAATACCTCACTGGATATGACTTCCTGGGACCCCAGGCTCTCATGTTCATCTCTGTGATGCAGAAACCTAGCATAGACTTGGTACATGATGAAGTCTCTTGTGTGTGTGTGTGTGTGTGTGTGTGTGTGTGTGTGTGTGTGTGTGTAGTGTGTGTTTTAGAGATGGAGTCTGGCTCTGTCCCCCAGTCTAGAGTATAGCAATGTGATCATGGCTCACTGCAGTGTTCAACTCCTGGCCTCAAGCAATCCTCGTACCCCAGCCTCCTAAAGTGCTGGGATTACAGGCATGAGCCACTGTGCCCAACCAAATACTTCCTAAAATAATGACTAAAAGGTCATTTCCATGTGGATAGCTAATTTGATTATCAAAGTACTTCAAATACATCTTATTAAGCCATGGCAGTTGTATCGAAAATTAATCCAACTGATGTTGTTCGAGATACACCTTGACTGGGCACAGTGGCTCACACCTGTAATCCCAGCACTTTGGGAGGGTGAGGCGGGTAGATCACTTGAGCTCAAGAGTTCGAAACCAGCCTGGGCAACATGGCGAAACCCCATCTCTACAATTAAAAAAAAAAAAAAAAAGGATAAACCTTGATTGAAATAAGATGATCTAAAATGTTGAAAACAACTAAAACAAAGTAACAGCAATAAAAAAAAACCTGTCATCCATTTTTTCCTCCCAACAATGAGTTCCTATTAATTCAGCTGTTTAAAATAAAATTACTGGCCAGGCATGGTGGCTCACACCTGTAATCCCAGACCTTTGGGAGGCCAAGGTAGGCGGGTCACTTGACCAGCCTGGCCAATATGGCAAAACCGCGTCTCTATTAAAAATACAAAAATTAGCCAGGCATGGTGGCACACACCCGTAATCCCAGCTACTTGGGTGGCTGAAGCAAGGAGAACTGCTTGAATCCAGGAGGTGGAGGTTGCAGTGAGTTGAGATCACGCTATTGCACTCTAGCCTGGGCGGCAGAGCAAGACTCCATCTCAATAAATGAACAAACAAATAAATAAAAAATAAATCTAGTTTTGAGGCCACATCCAACAAATACAAATGGAGTGACAGGATACAAAGTAACTGGCTTGAAACCAGCCTGTCCTCTTCAAAATGTCAAGATAATGAAAGACAAAGAAAACCAAGGAACTCTGCCAGGTTAGAGGAGACCAAGGAGAGAGGACAACTAAATATAACTGATGAACCCAGTCTATTCCTGAACTAAGAAAAAAATGCTATCAAAAAACATTTTAGGGACAAATGGCAAAATTTTAAAAAAGATTATAAATTAATAGCAATATACTGATGTTCAATTTTTTTGATTTTGGTAATTGTACATAACTATGTTATATAAGAGAAATGTCCTTTAAGGAATTAAGCACTTAAGTATTTAGGCACAAAAGGGAATGATGTCTGCAACTTGTCTCCAATGACCCCAGATATACCTATATGCATATGGACATGAGGGGAAAGAAAGTATTAAAAAGCAACTGTGGTCGGGTGCAGTGGCTCACACCTGTAATCCCAACATTTTGGGAGGCTGAAGTGGGCCGACTGCCTGCGGTCAGGAGTTCAAGACCAGCCTGGCTAACATGGTGAAACCCTGTCTCTACTAAAAATACAAAAATTAGCAGGGCATGGTGGTGCACACCTGTCATCCCAGCTACTCAGGAGGCTGAGGCAGGAGAATCACTTCAACCCGGGAAGCAGAGGTTGCAGTGAGCCGAGATGGCGCCACTGCACTCCAGCCTGCATGAGGAGGTTTAGAGGGAAGAAAAAACGCAACTGTGCATCCTGGGCAACATGGAAAGCCCATCCCTACAAGTAAAAAATAGAAATTTAGCAGGGCGTGGGGGTGTGCACCTGTAGTCCCAACTACTCGGAGGCTGAAGTGAGAAGACTGCTTGAACCTGGAAGGCGAAGGTTGCAGTGAGTCCAGATCCCACCACTGCACCCCAGCCCAGGTGACACAGTGAGACCCTGTCTCTAAATAAATAAATAAACAACGTGGTGAAATGTCACATTTCATGAATCTGGGTTAAGGGCATACTAGAATTCTCCATACAATTCTTGCAATTTTTTTGCTAGTTAGGAATTATTGCGAAAACAAATTTTAAAATTTAACTACAATGATACAAGTACTGCTATTACTATTCATCACAAAAGGATGTAGCAAGTAGGTAAATACCATGGCCTATAGTTTAGTGATCAAGGCATTCTGACTCCTGGACATTTTCATCCTGTAAAATACTGTTGAGAAGTACATTTTAAGGTTTCATGTGAGGCCGGGCGTGGTGGCTCATGCCTGTAATCCCAGTACTTTGGGAGGCTGAGGCAGGTGGATCACCTGAGGTCAGGAGTTCAAGACCAGCCTGGCCAACATGGTGAAACCCCGTCTCTACTAAAAATCCAAAAAAATTAGGCGGGTGCGGTGGCAGGCGCCTGTAATCCCAGCTACTGAGGAGGCTGAGGCAGGAGAATCGCTTAAAGCCGGGAGGTGGAGGTTGCAGTGAGCCAATATCGTGCCACTGCACTCTAGCTTGGGCAACAAGAGCCAAACTCTGTCTTTAAAAAAAAAAAAAAAAAAAAAGAAGACTTCATGTGATAGAAAGAAAACAGTCCATCATGAATATACATATACATACTTATTTCACTTTGCTTTGGAACTAAGTGAAGACGTTTAAGTTTTGCTCAAGGAAATATTATGAAGGAATTTAACAGGAAAGTTAAAAAAGGCTTCTTTTTCTCCCTCTTCCCTGCAATCTCCCAGCTTAGGTTTGCTACCCTGGCCCTCCCCCCAAAGCGTATCAAATAACTAAACTCGCCTCGATCACTTTCCAAACTGACAGTTTCTTCAGTGTTTTGTTGGGCTTTCACAACAAATTGCAGCGCCAGGGTCTGGGTTAATATTCAGAACTGTGCTCTGTTTTCCCTACAGTGGCATTGGCATGACAATGGACACCACGGGCCACAAAGGGAGACCCACAAAGGAAGACAAGGTTTTAATGCTAGAGCCATCTGCCAATTCTCCTTAGGACCTTTTCAAGAGCTGAGTGAAGTTAAAGCAAGAGCTGGGAAGGCGTGTGCAGCAGAGGGCAGAAAAATCATTCACGGGAAAAGCAATTGCAATATGAAAAGAACCAAAGGAGGGTCGAATCCTGGATGGATGAATGAATGGAATCCGAAGGCCCCTTCTCTTGAGCTCTAAAGAGATCCACCGCACTCTCTCCGATGGGGCTTTTGTTGGTTGCCAAGCGTTGTAAATGTTATAGTAAGAATATGTTATTAAGGGAGGATTTAATATACACGAACCACACACAAAAAAAGCCCTCCAGAAGGGTCTTCTGACCACTCATGCGGAAAGCCCAAGCCACCTGCCTCTGCAAAGATTACACTGATTCTTTTTCTTTTGGTAGCAACATGTTCTAAATACAGTAGTTTAGCATGAATAAAGCATTTCTTTACCAACTCTAAATTCCCCCTTCTCCCAGAGACCTGCACATTTTTAAGACCACCAACCATGACAGTGTATTCAAATACACTAGAACAAAATATTTTCATACCCTTGGGAAATATAATTAAAATCTGCATTTCTTTTAGCCCAAAACATACACCTCTGACATTTTTCCCAAAAGGAAAACTCTACTGAAAACCCCGAAGAAACCGTGGATGGACTGCCTCCTTGGAAACATAAAGCAGTCAACAGCAGTTCAGACCCTGGCTCAGGTGCTAAGTCCCTTGGCATCAAACCACCTTATCTCTTTCCAAATTCTCAATTTCCTGAAGGCAACGCGTAGCCTTTATTCCCCTCCTCCTCTTTAAACAGCATTAATCCCCGAATGGGATCAGTAATCTTAGGGGACAATCGAATAGACGTTCCATAGCCAGATTAGTAAACTTTAGGTAACATTCTCTCATTTCTGAATGCAACCTTACAGTAAATCTATTGTAATTAGAAACAGAAGTCAACACTGGCTGGGTTGTTTTGTGGCTCTTCCACCGTGTGAGTGGGTTTTTAAGATCCAGCATTTAAAATGCACATATCTTGCAAGAGGGGGTCAATGATAAAAGGATTTTCATATCCCTGGGAAATGTTATTAAAATTTCAATTTCAATTTTTTTTTTTTTTTTTTTTTTTTGAGATGGAGTTTCCCTCTTGTCACCCAGGCTGGAGGGCAATGGTGTGATCTTGGCTCACTGCAACCTCCGCCTCCCAGGTTCAAGTGATTCTCCTGCCTCAGCCTCTGGAGTAGCTGGGATTACAGATGAATGCCACCATGTCCAGCTAATTTTTGCATGTGTAGTACAGACAGGGTTTCCACCATGTTGGCCAAGTTAGTCTTGAACTCCTGACCTCAGGTGATCCACCCACCTCAGCCTCCCAAAGTGCGGGATTACAGGCGTGAGCCACTGTACTGGGCCAAAATTTCAATTTTTTGTTTTTGAGCCCAAAACATATAACTCTGACATACAAAACTGGTCATTTATTTTTGGATCAGACTCCATGCTCTCCAGGCCTCAATTTCCAGGATTTATAAAATGCCTTCAAAGAAATCTTCATGGATGCAGTATTTACCTAAGTCTGTTGCCTTTCCAAAGACTAAAGTAGCAACAGTTTGATGTTAAAGTAATCACTGCCAAAAGAGTATCTTTGAAAACGGTTTGCAGACTCCCATGTGAACAGCAGGGGCGCCCTCCTTCAGCCAGGAAGCAGGAAGGGAAAGGGATTAGCCAGCCGGGACGACCCCGCACAGAATGTAATTCCAGGTTGATGACACACAAGTTATTTGACAAGACCAACACCAAGAGGCCTGTGGACGCCGCCGGGGCCTGGTGGGATCCCGTCAACCTGTCATCCAGGGCAGATGGAGGCCTCCCTGGTGCTGGAGTAACCAAGTGACTGTTCTGCCACGTGGCATGCCCACACCCGCAGCCCAGGCCTTGAACTCTTCTCCCCTGACTGTCAGCGGCCTGTGATTGAGCTGCAACCCTGTGGCCCAGGAGCCAGAAGGCTGACCTCGTGCTGTGAGCCGGCTGTAGACCTGGGAGTTGACTTCCTTGTCCCGCACGTAGCATCGGATCTCCTCCACCGCCTCACGGATGACAGTGACGGCCAGGACGAAGCCCTGCAGAGAGAGACGACAGTGAGCCTTTCTACAAGCGGTGAGCCCTGCTGCAGCCAACCGTCCCCTCCTGGTGCCGGGGCAGAAAAGGCGAGAGGCCACTTGGGGGGGCAGGGGGGCAGGACCTGTGAGTTATTCCAAACGTACACACCGCTGCAAGCCCCCCTCTCTGAATCTGTCTTAGGGAACACGCACTCCCACACACACCCTGGAGAAACACTACCTTAGAGAAACCCTCGCTGCCACACACGCACAAGGACGTCCATATTCACCACCTCAGAGTGAGGGTGACACACACAGGAACACTCAAACTGTCCCTCCACAAGCAAGCGATGGTGACTATTAATACTGTCTCTCACACACCATGTGCTGGGCACTATTGTAAGTGCACTTCAGCCTCACAACAACCCTGAGATATGCTCCTATAACTGAGCTCCCCATGCAGATGAGGAAACTGAGGCACAGAGAGGCTGAGTAATCTTGCCCAAAGACATAAAGCTGCTAAGTGATAAATGGGAACTGAAATGTAGGAAATCTTAATCTTTACTGCCACTGTATCTAGAGAAACTTAGGTGGATGGAGCCCTTAGGAGGGACCACCAGGCAACAGTTAAAAAGAGTAAGATACATCCATTGCATTCACAGAGCCCAGCAGAAAAGACCAATCTTTCAGGACATACACTGCAACCCCATTCATATAAACAGCAACAAAATTTTACACACTTAAATGTTTTCCAATTTCCTTAACTACAGGTTAGATTTCTCTGCCGGGAAGGAGACTAGGATCAGGATAGAGAGGGACTGAAAGGAGCTTCAGTCTATCTCTAATGTTTTAAGTTTTTTGTTTTGTTTGTTGGAGTCTCGCTCTCTCGATAGAGAGTGCAGTGGCTCCATCTCGGCTCACTGCATCATCTGCCTCCTGGGTTCAAGCAATTCTCTTGCCTCAGCCTCTCGAGTAGCTGGGACTACAGGCACGCACCACCACACCCAGCTAATTTTTGTATTTTTAGTAGACACAGAGCTTCACCATGTTGGCCAGGATGGTCTCAATCTCTTGACCTCGTGACCCGCCCACCTCGGCCTCCCAAAGTGCTGGGATTACAGTGTTTTTTTGTTTGTTTATTCTGAGATAGGGTCTCGCTCTGTCACCCAGGCTGGAGTGCAGTAGTATGACCCTGGCTCACTGCAATCTCCACCTCCCAGGCTCAAGAGATCCTCCTGCCTCAGCCTCCGGAGTAGCTGGGACCACAGGCGTGTGCCACCATGCCTGGCTAATTTTTGTATTTTTGGTAGAGATGGTTTGTTGTTTGCTGAGTCTCACTCTGTTGCTCAGGATGGCGTGCAGTGGTGCCATCTCGGCTCACTGCAACCTCCGCCTCCCAGGCTCAAGCGATTCTCTTGCCTCAGTCTCCTCAGTAGCTGGTATTACAGGTACCCACCACCATGCCTGGCTAATTTTTGTATTTTTACTAGAGACAGGGTTTCACCACGTTGGCCAGGCTGGTCTCCCGACCTCAGGTGATCCACCCGCCTCGGTCTCCCAAAGTGCTGGGATTACAGGTGTGAGCCACCATGCCCAGCAGAGATGGATTTTTGCCATGTTGTCCAGGCTGATCTTGAACTCCTGAGCTCACACAATTCACCCACCTCAGTCCCCCAAAATGCTGGGATTACAGGCATAGGCCACCATACCCAGCTGTTTTAAGTTTTTATAAGGAAACTATATTAAAGTATTAACTGCATAAGTAGAAACTAATAAAAATTTAAAACTTCCCCAACCTTCCCCTGAGTTGGGAACCCTAACTCATAAAATCTGGTTGGATGGAGGGAGTCACCCATAGCAGAATCCACTTCCAATCTAGATTTATTTCTTCTTGTAATCGATAAAGCCAAAATCAGTCATTCATTTTACTTACTTGCTTACAGCCATTCATTTTCCTTGTCACTCCTCCCCCTATCCCCTTTTAAAGCTTGCCCTGACAGTTATTTTTTAAATACAGTCAGCATAACCACCCAAGGGTTAGCAGTTGTGGTTCTTGGAGAATTTCACTTTCATACTGTTTACGCTGTGAAATATATTAACTTCGATTCAAAGGACTTTAAATCTCTTATGTAAATCTATCCAGAGATGTGCTGCCTTGTGAAACTCCTCCCCACGCCCATACATCTTTACAATCAAAGGATTACTCCTGTTTCCAATCAGATGTAAAGTACACACTGCAGCCAAAAGAAACTGGTACATTTCAGAATCAAAGCATAACCAGACCACATAGGGAGTGAGAGAAAACCTGTCTGCGAGGAGCACAGACTCGGCGTGCAGAGCGGCCCCCTCCACCACGCTGCTATTTTCTTGTTCTGTGCCAAAACCCGAGTTTTTGTTGTTGTTTGTTTTTTCGAATGTTCTAGTTTCTATTTCTCTCTGCGTGGGCCTGGCTAAATCCCATTGATGTTCATGGAAAGTGTGTGCTCATACAAAGACAGGAGCCACTCACTAACCTCCCTGCTGCAAATAAACACCACCTCCTAAATTATCATGTCTCCCCCCACACATACACACACAGTTCCCATTAATCCTAGGGGCCACGCCATGCCTTAGATTAGAAATTGCTTTACAAAGAGATGCAAATTTAGTCCAGGAATAAATTCCAACCATCCAATTTAGGAGGTCCTTAATATCCATTCACAGGTATTTAGAAAGAAGCTTTAGTGGGCGGGGGAAGGGGGACGGTTGAAGGAGACAGCTGTCTGAGCTGGTGAAGAATCACAGGCAGTGACAACTCATAGACAAGCAACTCTGAAAGTGCAAGCCTCTTTTGTAAAGTTGTACATCAAAAATAAATTTACTAAAGCAAAGCTAATCTATGGGAGATAGAAATCAGAAAAGCAGTTGCCTGGGGTGGTGGGGGCGGGTGGGGAGATAGGAACAGGCACTGGGGAACTTCCTGGGGTGAGGGAAATGCTCCGTATCTTGATTGAGGTGGTATTTATGTGGGGGCTGACAAATGTCAAAACTCAATGAATTGAAAACTGAAGATCTGTGTATTTTATGGCATATAGATTATATCTCAATAACAAAAATACCCTACATTTATTTGGTCATCATATTAATGTTATAGATTATTTCTGCTCTCTTGAGTTACTTCTCCCCTAACATATTAGTACCAAGAAAAAAATTATTGACCGGGCACGGTGGCTGACGCCTGTAATCCCAGCACTTTGGGAGGCCGAGGTGGGTAGCTCACAAGGTCAGGAGATCAAGACCATCCTGGCTAACGTGGTGAAACCCTGTCTCTACTAAAAATACAAAAAATTAGCCGGACGTAGTGGCGGGCGCCTGTAGTCCCAGCTACTCAGAAGGCTGAGGCAGGAGAATGTCGTGAACCCAAGAGGCGGAGCTTGCAATGAGCCTAGATCGCACCACTGCACTCCAGCCTGGGCAACAGAGCAGACTCTGTCTCAAAAAAAAAAAAAAAGAAAGAAAAAAATTATTAAAAGCTAAAACATGGCTGGGTGTGGTGGCTCACACCTATAATCCCAGCATTTGGGGAGGCTGAGGCAGCAAGATCGCTTGAGCCCAGGAGTTCGAGACCAGCCTGGGCAACATAGGGAGACTCCATCTTTACAAAAACTACAAAAAGAATTAGCCAGGTTCTACAAACGAAAATAGAAACCTGAAACTGAAAAAAAAAATTAGCCAGGCATGGTGGCTCATGCTGTGGTCCCAGCTACTCAGGAGGTTGAGGCAGGAGGATTATCTGAGCCCAGGAGGTGGAGGTTGCAGTGAGCCGAGCTCGAGCCACAGAACTCCAGCATGGGTGACAGAATGAGACCCTGTCTCAGGGGAAAAAAATTAAAAAGCTAAAACTTAATCGAACAATGAAAAACACATCATTAGTGGCAGAATTTAAAAATTAAAATGAGAATGTTTCCTGAGAATTGTATACAGCCACATGAACCATTTTACTTGCAGTAATTCATTTAAACAAACCTCCCAACAAACCAAAGCAGTAGAAAGGATGGTTCCTTTTTACAGATGACAAAACTGAGGCTCAGAAAAGTAGGCTTGGTTCAAATTACACGACTTCACAGAGTGCAATTAAGAGGTAAACACGGTCAGCCATGGTGGCTCACACCTGTAATCCCAGCACTTTGGGAGGCCGAGGTGGGTGGATCACCTGAGGTCAGGAGTTCAAGATCAGCCTGGCCAACGTGGTGAAACCCCCGTCTCTATTAAAAATACAAAAATTAGCCAGATGTGGTGGGCACCTGTAATCCCAGCTCCTCGCGAGGCTGAAGCAGGAGAATCGCTTGAACCTAAAAGGCGGAAGTTACAGTGAGCTGAGATTGCACCACTGCACTCCAGCCTGGGTGACAGAGAGACTCCGTTTCAAAAAAAAAAAAAGAGAAGAGAGATGTGGCTTGAGAGATGGGGTCTGGAGCATTCCTTGCTGGGGGCCAGGGAGGGGCCTCCTGAGCCCAAAAGCACAGGGGTGAAGTAATAGGAAAGTCCCTCATCTTCAAAAAGAGCAGAGAGGCCAAGGGACAGCCTGAACAGACACACACCAGGAAAAGGAATGAGTCCAATTCACATACTGCTTCAAATTGTTTTTTTTTTTTTTTTTTTGAGACGGAGTCTTGCTCTGTCACCCAGGCTGGAGTGCAGTGGCGCGATCTCCGCTCACTGCAAGCTCCGCCTCCCGGGTTCACGCCATTCTCCTGCCCCACCTCCCAAGTAGCTGGGAGTACAGGCACCCGCCGCCACGCCTGGCTAATTTTTTGTATTTTTAGTAGAGATGGGGTTTCACCAGGATTGTCTCAATCTTCTGAGCTCGTGATCCGCCCGCCTTGGCCTCCCAAAGTGCTGGGATTACAGGCAGGAGCCACCGCGCCCGGCCTAAATCATTTTTAATGAGTTGTTGATGTTTAAAAATCAAGAGAAAAATTACACTAAAAATTTTAAAAATGATTCAAAACTATGGGTATCTTGTTTTGTTCCTAAAAAGAAGAAACATGGGCTGGGCACGGTGGCTCACACCTATAATCCCAGCACTTTGGGAGGCCAAGGTGGGCGGATCAAGAGGTCAAGAGATTGAGACCATCCTGGCCAACATGGTAAAACCCCGTCTCTACTAAAAATACAAAAATTAGCTGGGCGTGGTGACACGCACCTGTAGTCCCAGCTGCTTGGGAGGCTGAGGCAGAAGAATCGCTTGAACCTGGGAGGCAGAAGTTGTAGTGACCCAAGATCGCACCACTGCATTCCAGCCTGGCAACAGATCGAGACTCCGTCTCAAAAAAAAAAAAAAAAAAAGAAGAAGTAGTAACGGGCTGGGCACAGTGGCTCATGCCTATAATCCTAATACTCTGGGAGGCCAAGGCGAGAGGATCACTTAAGGTCAGGAGTTCAAGACCAGCCTGGTCAAAAATGGTGAAATCCCCATCTCTACTAAAAATACAAAAATTAACTGGGCATGATGGCACATGCCTGTAATCGCAGCTACTCAGGAGACTGAGGCAGCAGAATCACTTGAACCCGAGAGGCAGAGATTGCGGTGAGCCCAGATCATGCCACTGCACTCCAGCCTGGGTGACAGTGAGTGAGACTCTCAATGAATCAATCAGTAAAAAGAAAGTGGTAAGAATTTTTATTCATCGTACTCGTTTGTTCACAAAGCAACTCTGGAGGGAAGGACAAGAAATGAAAGTATTTGGGAGGCAAAACTGGATGGAAGTAGATTCTTCAAAAGGGACATCGGTATATTTCTTGAGTCATGTAAATGTACTACCTTTCAAATAACTACACTTTAAAAAGATAACCAATAAAAGGCAATACGATAATTGATATTTTATATACATTGTAGACTAACTTTGTTGTTTTTTTTTGTTTTTTTTTGAGACGGAGTCTCGCTCTGTCGCCCAGGCTGGAGTGCAGTGGCCGGATCTCAGCTCACTGCAAGCTCCGCCTCCCGGGTTTACGCCATTCTCCTGCCTCAGCCTCCGGAGTAGCTGGGACTACAGGCGCCCGCCACCTCGCCCGGCTAGTTTTTTGTATTTTTTTTAGTAGAGACGGGGTTTCACCGTGTTAGCCAGGATGGTCTCGATCTCCTGACCTCGTGATCCACCCGTCTCGGCCTCACAAGGTGCTGGGATTACAGGCTTGAGCCACCGCGCCCGGCCGACTAACTTTGTTAAAGTAACTTATGGTTTGATTTTTATGTAAGTATATAGTAAACAGTTGTAGAACTAAAAAACTAAAATGAAGTTAAGAGTATTTCACATAAAACTATAGAGTTTGTAACTCTTGGGTCTGGCACCTCCTGGTCCCTGTTTGTACCTGACTGGGCAGAGTAGCCAACAGGAGGTTCTCATTCTCCCAGGGCTTTACTGTGTCAGCCCAGCTCTAGGGCATCTCAGTTTATAAGGTAAAGCCAACAGTTTCCTAGGCCTAGTGCAGTGGCTCACACCTGTCATCCCAGCACTTTGGGAGGTCAACATGGGCGGATCACTTGAGGTCAGGAGTTCCAGAGCAACATGGCCACCATGGTGAAACCTCGTCTCTACTAAAAATACAAAAATTAGCCAGGCGTGGTAGTGGGTGCCTGTAATCCCAGTTACTCAGAAGGCTGAGGCATGAGAGTCACTTGAACCCGGGAGGTGACGGCTACAGTGAGCCGATATCGTGCCACTGTGCTCCAGTCTAGGCAACAGAGCGAGACTCTGTCTCCCAAAAAAACAAAAACCGTTTCCTGATTATCACAGTATCAGTGCTTAAAGGCACAGGCACCACCTGGCACTTGGTTAAGCATGCCACCTGACATAAGCTCTCATCCTGAGAGCTAGAAAGGCCCTTCAAGCATCCTTTCCCTTCTGATAACAGACATTCTTGCCTGTGTCAGGTGGCATGCTTAACCAAGTGCCAGGTGGTGCCTGTGCCTTTCATCTCACACAAAAAAACAACTCAAGATGGATTAAGGACTTAAAATCTAAGTCCTGAAACTATAAAAATTCTAGAAGATAACTACTTCACCCCAAAATGCCTCCGAGCAGAAAAGAACTATTCTTGTCATTCCAGAAGCACCTGCATTGTTTGTGTGGAAAAAAATGACCTCCCTTCCTTTTCTCAGGGCAAGAGCTGCTGGCATCGCTTGTCTGATAACATGGCACGTATGGCATATGCACACCCGCTCCCTGGTCCCTGAGCATCTGGCTTCCTCTGCTCCACAAGCACCTCTACACCAAATCTTTATCATCCCACACCTGCTGCCAACAGCAAAAAGGTTTATTGTTTTTGTTTCTTTAAGGAGAGCCTAAATCTTTTTTATGTTTACAACTTTCTCTTAGTCAAAAAAATTTAATAAGTTGGGTGTGTCAGCTCACATCTGTAATCCTAGCACCTTGGAAGGCCAAGGTAGGTGGATTCCTGAGCCCAGGAGTTGGAGATGAGTCTGTGCAACATAATGAGATCCCATCTCTACATAAAACTTAAAAATTAGCCAAGAGCATCATTCTTCACAGAATTAGAAAAAACAATTCTTGGGCCGGGCACAGTGGCTCACGCCTGTAATCCCAGCACTTTGGGAGGCCAAGGTGGGCAGATCACGAGGTCAGGAGATCGAGACCATCCTGGCTAACACAGGTGAAACCCCGTCTCTACTAAAAATACAAAAAAATTAGCCGGGCATGGTGGCGGCACTTGTAGTCCCAGCTACTCAGGAGGCTGAGGCAGGAGAATGGCGTGAACCCAGGAGGCGGAGCTTGCAGTGAGCCAAGATCACGCCGCTGCATTCCAGCCTGGGCGACAGAGCGAGACTTGGTCTCAAAAAAAAACAAAAGAAGAAAGAAAAAAGAATTCTAAAATTCACATGGAACCAAAAAAGAGCCTGCATAGTGAAAGCAAGACTAAGCAAAAAGAACAAATCTGGAGGCATCACACTACCTGATTTCAAACTACACAATAAGGCCATAGTCACCAAAACAGCATGGTACTGGTATAAAAATAGGCACACAGACCAATGGAACAGAATAGAGAACCCAGAAATAAACCCAAATACTTACAGCTGACTGCTCTTCAACAAAACAAACAAAAACATAAAGTGGGGAAAGGACACTCTTTTCTACAAATGGTGCTTGGACAACCGGCTAGCCACATGTAAGAGAATGAAACTGGATCCTCATCTCTCATCTTATACAAAAAATCAACTCAAGATGGATTAAGGACTTAAAATCTAAGTCCTGAAACTATAAAAATTCTAGAAGATAACATTGGAAAAACCCTTCTAGACATTGGCTTAGGCAAGGATTTCATGACCAAGAACCCAAAAGCAAATGTAATAAAAACGAAGATAAATAGTTGGAACTTAACTAAAGAGCTTTTACATGGCAAGAGGAACAGTCAGCAGGATAAACAGACAACCCACAGAGTGGGAGAAAATCTTCACATCTGACAAAGGACTAATATCCAGAATCTACAATTAACTCAAACAAATCAGTAAGAAAAAAACAATCCCATCAAAAAGTGAACTAAGGACATGCATAGACAATTTTCAAAAGAAGATATACAAATGGCCAACAAACATATGAAAAATGTTCAACATCATTAATGATCAGGGAAATGCAAATGAAAACCACAATGCAATGCCACCTCCCTCCTGCAAGAATGGCCATGATCTAAAAATCAAAAAACAATAGATGTTGGCGTGGATGCAGTGAACAGGGAACACTTCTACACTGCTGGTGGGAATGTAAATACAACCACTATGGAAAACAGTGTGGAGATTCCTTAAAGAACTAAAAGTAGAACTACCATTTGACCCAGCAATCCCACTACCGGGTTCTACCCAGAGGAAAAGAAGTCATTATATGAAAAAGATACTTGTACACGCATGTTTATAGCAGCACAATTCACAATTGCAAAATCGTGGAACCAACCCAAATGCCCATCAATCGACAAATGGATAAAGAAACTGTGGTATATGGCCGGGCGCAGTGGCTCAAGCCTGTAATCCCAGCACTTTGGGAGGCCGAGATGGGCGGATCAAGAGGTCACAAGATCAAGACCATCCTAGCTAACATGGTGAAACCCAGTCTCTACTAAAAAAATACAAAAAAAAAACTAGCCGGGCGAGGTGGCGGGCGCCTGTAGTTCCAGCTACTCCGGAGGCTGAGGCAGGAGAATGGCGTGAACCCGGGAGGCGGAGCTTGCAGTGAGCTGAGATCTGGCCACTGCACTCCAGCCTGGGCGACAGAGCAAGACTCCGTCTCAAAAAAAAAAAAAAAAAAAAAAAAGAAACTGTGGTATATATATTCAATGGACTACTACTCAGCCATAAAAAGGAATGAATTAACGGCCTTTGCAGTGACCTGGATGAGACTGGAGGCTATTATTCCAAGTGAAGTAACTCAGGAATGGAAAACCAAACATCATATGTTCTCACTAATATGTGGGAGCTAATATGTGGGAGCTAAGCTATGAGGACACAAAGGCATAAGAATGATGCAATGGATTTTGGGGATTTGGGGGAAAGAGTGGGAGGGGAGCAAGGGATAAACCACCACAAACAGGATGCAGTGTATACTGCTCGGGTAATAAGTGCAACAAAATCTCACAAATCACCACTAAAGAACTTATTCATGTAACAACATGCCACCTGTACCCCAATAACCTATGGGGAAAAAAATGAATTAAAAAAAATTATCCACGCATGGTGGCATGCACCTGTAGTCCCAGCCACACAGGGGGCTGAGGCGGGAGGATTCCTTTAGCACAGGAATTTAAGGCTGCAGTGAGCTATGATTGTACTCTGCACTACAGCCTGGGCAAGACAAAGTGAGACCCTGTCTCTAAAAGCAAATTCTTTTTTTTTTTTTCTTTTTTTCTTTTTTGAGATGGAGTCTCGTTCTGTTGACTAGGCTGGAGTGCGGTGGCACTCACTGCCACCTCCACCTCCCGGATTCAAGCGATTCTCCTGCCTCAGCCTCCTGAGTAGCTGGGACTACAGGTGCATGCCACCATGCTTAGCTAATTTTTATATTTTTTTAGAGAAGGGGTTTTGCCATGTTGGCCAGGATGGTCTCGATCTCTTGACCTTGTGATCCGCCCATCTCGGCCTCCCAAAATGCTGGAATTACAGGTGTGAGCCACCGCACCCAGCCTAAAAGCAAATTCTTTAATTAAAAATAAAAATAGAGCCAAGCGCAGTGTCTCACACCTGTAATCCCAGCACTTTGGGTGGCCAAGGTGGGTAGATAGCCTGAGGTCAGTAGTTCAAGACCAGCCTGGCCAACAGAGTGAAACCCTGTCTCTACAAAAATTAGCTGGGCACGGTGGCGGGCGCCTATAATCCCAGCTACTCAGGAGGCTGAGGCAGGAAAATTGCTTGAACCCTGGAGGCGGAGGTTGTGGTGAGCCGTGATTGCGCCATTGCACTCCAGCAGCAAGAGCGAAACTCCATCTCAAAAATAAATAAATAAATAAAAATAAAAATGTTAATGAGATTTATGAACAGAGAATCCAAGTGTTCCCCCAGGTCCCACTTGTTGAGAATATAAACAGCAACTGCATTTCATAATATCTCAGTTTGGAGAAAAAAGGGTATCCATTCTGCCCTCTCCACAGCTCAGTTACATTGGACCTCTTTCTATTTCTCAAATGCTCTAAGCACATGCCTGCTGCAGGGCCTTTGCATTGCTGCCCTCTGGAATGTGCTCCTTCTTCCCATCACCTTTCAGGAGGCCTTTCACAGCCCACAGGCTAACGCTGCCCCTTCACATCTCCTACCCTTCACCTTCATTCATGCAAAAAATACTAAATGTACCTGGGATACCCCATCTGTCCTATGACCTTATTCTGTTACCTTCAGAGCACTTTTCACAATTTGTAACAATTCCGTTTATTGGTTTATTGTCTACGCCCTCTGAACATCAGCCCTACAGGGCAGAAGTATTCGTCTCCTCTGTTCATTGCTGCACGCCCAGAACCCAGCACAGGGCCTGGCACACAGCAGGTACTCTACCACCATCTGCCAAAGCAAGAGAGAAAGAAAAGGAGACGAGGGAAGGAATAGAGGGGCCACTCGGTCCTGCCACACATCATATGCACAAAAGCAGATACTGCTACTTTTCCAACCCCTCACACTCAAATACTCTACATTGGATAAAAAGAAAATGTGATCTCAGAAAACAATCCAAACACAAGGTGAGCATCCCTGATGCAGAATGTTTGGGAGCCGAAGTGTTTGAGATTGCAGATGTTTTCAGACTGGGGAACATCTGTGCCATCCTTACCAGTTGAGCATCTCAAATCCGAAAATCTAAAATCCACAACGCTCCAGTGAGCATTTCCTTTGAGTCCCATGTTAGTGCTCAACAAGTTTTAGATTTTGGAGCACTATTTTTATTTATCTGGAATTTTTTGTTTGTTTTTGTTTTTGTTTTGAGACAGGTCTCTCTCCATCACTCAGGCTGGAGTGCAGTGGCGTGATGTCAACTTACTGCAACCTCTGCCTCCTGGATTCAAGCGATTCTCCTGCCTCAGCCTCCCAAATAGCTGGGACTACAGGCGCGTGCCACCACACCCCGCTAATTTTTTATATTTTTAGTAGAGATGGGTTTCACCATGTTGCCCAGGCCAGTCTCGAACTCCTGGCCTCAGGCAATCTGCCCGCCTCGGCTTCCCAAAGTGCTGGGACTACAGGCATGAGCCACTGCACCTGGCCAGATTTTAGAGCCTTTGGGATTTTGGATTTGGGATGCTTAACCTGTGATACAATCCATGAGGACAGGGGATTTGTCTTTCTCATTTGCCACTGTGTTCCCAGAGTCTAGACTTGTGCCATATACAATAAGCATGCAATAAATCCTTGTTGAGATAATGCAAGACCAAACACCTAAACGAATGAATGAATGGCACAGCCTTTGCTGTAGTTTGATCCAGGTGGTATATGAAACGGAGCTTCAACATTAAAGTCTCAGAGACTCCCAATGTGTTGATCTGAGGGCATCCACTCCCTTACAAGGCCACCATCCCATTCCAGATACCTCAGCGAGAGAAACAAAGAACTTTCTGTTTCCCAACCTCTAAGGTTACTGAACAAACAATGCCGATTAACTTACCAGGGGAACCCAGTAGGTATAGAGTGCGCCAAGCCTCATTTCGGGAACAAACTGAGAGCAGGCAAGAAGTAAGAAATAGAGGTTGAAAAAGTATTTGAACTGGTTGAACAGCACCTGGAATGGAGGGAGACAACAGAGAAAGACACTCAGGGCTTGTCTGATGAAATCTGGAACATTGTGGGAAACTAATATTTAAAAACATTCCTGCAGCTAGGCGTGGTGGCTCACACCTATAATCCCAGAACTTTGGGAGGCCGAGGCGGGCGGATCACCTGAGGTCAGGAGTTCGAGACCAGCCTGACCAACACGGCGAAACCCTGTCCCTACTAAAAATACAAAAATTAGCCAGGCGTGGGGGTGGGCACCTATAATCCCAACTACCCAGGAGGCTGAGGCAGGAGAACTGCTTGAACCCAGGAGGCGGAGGTTGCAGTGAGCCAAGATCGTGCGACTGCACTCGAGCCTGGGCAACAAGAGCGAAACTCTGTCTCAAAAAAAAAAAAAAAAAAAAATCCTGCATAAGAATACAATTTACACCATACTTTTCACATAGAGCTTAAACACTTCCATATGTTGTTTAGAAAAACACACATGAATAATAAAAGTATCTTTTGTAAAAGAAAGAGTAAATAATGGTATACATGGAAATTGTAAACACCAAATTCAGAAGAGCAGTTACTTCCTGGGGAAGGGGTAAAATCTAACATGGAGGGGCACACAGGGGCATCAACTATGTTACGTGTGTTTTAGGGTTTTGTTTTTTGAGACCAGGTCTCGCTCTGTCACCCAGGCTGGCATCCAGTGGAGTGATCGTAGCTCACTGAAGCCTCGAACTCCTGGGCTCAGGCAATCCTCCTGTCACAGCCTCCCAAGTAGCTGAAACCACAAGCATGCACCACCATGCCCAGCTAAATTTTTTGTTTATTTGTAGAGACAGGGTGTCCCTATGTTGCCCAGGCTGGTCTGAACTCCTGGGCTCAAGCGATCCTCCCACTTCAGCCTCCCAAAGTGTTGGGATTATAGACCTGAGTCACTGCATCCAGATTGTGTTTTTGTTTTGTTTTGTTTTGTTTTGTTTGGGTTTTTTTTGAGACGGAGTCTCGCTCTGTCCCCCAGGCTGGAGTGCCGTGGCGCGATCTCCGCTCACCGCAAGCTCCGCCTCCCGGGTTCATGCCATTCTCCTGCCTCAGCCGACCGAGTAGCTGGGACTACAGGCGCCGGCCACCACGCCTGGCTAATTTTTTGTATTTTTAGTAGAGACAGGGTTTCACCATGTTAGCCAGGATGGTCTCAATCTCCTGACCTTATGATCTGCCCGCCTCAGCCTCCCAAAGTGCTGGGATTACAGGTGTGAGCCACCGCACCCGGCCGGACTGTGTTATTTCTTAGACTACATATTTTGTATGTGCAATAGGCCACTCAAGATGTTGTTTAGGAGGAGGTTTTTGTGTAAAATGCTTATGCTATAAGGTTGAGTGCAAAAAGAAAGATAAAAAGTTATGTCTGGCCAGGCACGGAGGCTCACACCTGTAATCTTGGCACTTTGGGAGGCTGAGGTGGGCAGACTGCTTGAGCTGAGGAGTTCAAGAGCAGCCATGGCAACATGGTGAAACCCCATCGCTACAAAAAATACGAATATTGGCCAAGAGTGGTGGCATGCACCTGTAGTCTCAGCCACTGAGGAGGCTGAAGCAGGAAGATCAATTGAGCCCAGGAGGCAGAGAGAGAGCCAAGATCACGTCACTACACTCCCACCTGGTGACAGTGAGTCCCCCATCTCAAAAAATAAAAAGTGAAACTCCATCTCAAAAAATAAAATAAAAAATTATTTTTAAAAACTTACATGGCCGCGCACAGTGGCGCATGCCTGTAATCCCAGCACTTTGGGAAGCCGAGGCGGGTGGATCACAAGGTCAGGAGTTCAAGACCAGCCCGGACAACACCGTGAAACCCATCTCTACTAAAAAATACAAAAATTAGCCAGGCATGGTGGCACACGCCTGTAATCCCAGCTACTCAGGAGGCTGAGGCAGGAGAATCACTTGAACCCAGGAGGTGGAGGCTGCAGTGAGCCGAGATCGTGCCATTGTACTCCAGGCTGGGCGACAGAGTGAGACTCTGTCTCAAAAAAAAAAAAAAAAAAAAAGTTATGTCCACAATATGACCTCTATTCCATAAAATAACACAGTCGAATCCTCCCCTGGGGAGCAGTGTGGTTCTGACCATTGGCAAGGACCCGAGAGTCAGACTGAGACCACGTGACTAGTTTGGGCCAACAGATAATGAAGTACTGTGTCTCTTTGAGGCTAAGGCAGCTAAGAGCCATTGGTGCCTCTTGTGCCAACCTGGTGACTTTGATGGTCACATATTCCAGGTGGCATCGCCAGGAGATGGAGGAGTGTGGCCCAGTCTGCATCAGACTTTCCATGAATGAGAATAAACCTATTTCTCACTTAAGGTACTGAGAGTTGGGGGGCGTTGAGGAAACTGGCAATGAATATAGTCAAAATCACCCTTAAAAAAACACTCACGGCTGGGCACGTTGGCTCGCACCTATAATCCCAGCACTTTGGGAGGCCGAGGTGGGTGGATCACCTGAGGTCAGGAGTTAAGAGACCAGCCTGGCCAACATGGTGAAACCCCATCTCTATTAAAAATACAAAAAATCAGCCGGGTGTGGTGGTGGGTGTCTGTGATCCCAGCTACTTGGGAGGCTGAGGCAGGAGAATCGCTTGAACCCAGGAGGTGGAGGCTACAGTAAGCCAAGATGGCACCACCGCGCTCCAGCCTAGGTGACAGAGCGAGACTCCATCTCAAAAAAAAAAAAAAAAAAAAAATTCAAACTGCTGTTCGGGAGGCTGAGAGAGGAGCATGGCTTGAGCCCAGGAGTCTGAGGCTGCCATAGCTCTGATCATGCCACTGCACTCCAGCCCAGAAAAGACAGTGAGATCAGGTCTCTAAAAAAAAAATTCCAACTGAATAGATTTGTGCCTCTGTACTATCACTCAATATCTCACACTGCCATTATGTTCCTTTCTGCACTGGAGCTGAGTGCTACTGCTGCTTCTCAAAGTCAACTGGTGTGTGTTTGGAGGCTGTGCTGGATAAAAATAGATATTCAATTTGTGTGCATGTTAGGGGGAAGGTTTGCTGAGCACATGTCCATGGATTTGTGTAAGCTAATGTGGAAGTGTTACACCACCAGAAACATTTATCATTAGCAAAAACATTAATGAAAATTCTCTCTATAGATGGTAAGATTTTTTATTTATTTATTGTTATTATTTATTATTATTATTATTATTATTTTTGAGATGGAGTCTCGCTCTGTCACCCAGGCTGGAGTACAGTGACACAACCTCGGCTCACTGCAACCTCCACCTCCCAGTTCTCCTGCCTCAGGTTCCTGAGTAGCTGGGACTACAGGCGCGTGCCACCACACCCGGCTGATTTTTTATTTTTAGTAGAGACGGGGTTTCACCATCTTGGCCAGGCTGGTCTCAAACTCCTGACCTTGTGATCCACCCGCCTCAGCCTCCCAAAGTGCTGGGATTACAGGCTGAGCCACTGCCCCCGGCCTATAGATGGTAAGATTAAAATGCATCTTTATTTTTGTCTCCTCTAAGCTATTATCTCCCAACTTGCCAATACTGACTACATGTGTCATGATGGGGGGAAATTTAAGCACTGCTGACATTCTTTTCTGCTGTTTTGGTCATAATGCGAGGTACCCAGAATGACTTTTTCACTCTTAGGCTCAGCACACCAAATACATGTCTAGTTACTCTAACCGAGCAGGTGGAGTCACACAGCCTTGAAGACAGAGGCAGGTGCCCCCTCCACCCACCCCACCTCCAACCCCGCCACTACCCAGTGCTGAGCTCAGGGAAGATGAACAACCAGGGGCTAAGGTGGCACAGAAAAGTCACCGACATCTGCCACAGGGAACTCAGTCTTTCAGGACTGTACCGGCAGGCAGGGTGGCTCACACCTGTAATCCCAGCTCTTTGGGAGGCTGAAGCGGGTGGATCACCTGATGTCAGGAGTTCAAGACCAGCGTGGCCAACATGGTGAAACCCCATCTCTACTAAAAATACAAAAATTAGCTGGGCATGGTGGCACACACCTGTAATCCCAGCTACTCAGGAGGCTGAGGCAGGAGAATCGCTTGAACTCAGGAGGCAGAGGTTGCAGTGAGCCAAGATTATGCCACTGCACTCCAGCCTAGGCGACAGAGTGAGACTCTAAAAAATAATATAACATAATATAACATAACATAATATCACATCACATCACATCACATCTGTACCAATGCATGTAATTGTGATGGAAATAAGAAAAGAACATAGTCCCTGTCTGCACATACCCCAGGAAGAAAGGTGAAGAAATTGTACTTCTGATTGTTGATGACATTTCGAGGATACCTCTGGTCCCTCTTCTCGGGGTGCCCCAGCCAGACAGTGCGGGGCCTGGCCTCCCCTCCACCGCAGCATCTCAGCCACTCGCAGCACCTGTGGGAAAGACAGACCCACGCATCAAGGCCACGCCCACACATCAAGGCTGTGCTCATGCCTGCCCACTCTTCTCAAAATGCTTTTCTCTATAGCATCTTCTCTGGCGCAGGACCACAGTCATATTTAAGGCTTCATCTTTCAGTGAAAAAAGAAAAGAGAACAGAAGCTCCCATGAAGCTGTGGTCAAAATAAAAGATGCTTTGTCCTGGCCGGGAGCGGTGGCTCATGCCTGTAATCCCAGCACTTTGGGAGGCCAAGGCGGGCAAATCATGAGGTCAAGAGATCGAGACCATCCTGGCCAACGTGGTGAAATCCCATCTCTATCAAAAATGCAAAAATTAGTCGGGCGTGGTGGCGCATGCCTGTAATCCCAGCTACTCAGGAGGCTGAGGGAGGATAATCACTTGAGACCTAGAGGCAGAGGTCGCAGTGAGCTGAGATCGCACCACTGCACTCTAGCCTGGCGACAGAGTGAGACCTTGTCTCAAAAAATAAATAAATAAATAAAAAGATACTTTGTCCCCAATCCCAAATTATTTACAGTCATGCAGTTTTAAGCAACAGGGATATGTTCTAAGAAATGCATTAGGCCGTTTCGGCACTGTGGGAACATTCTAGAGTGACTTACACAACCTGGATGCTATCACCTGCTACGCACTAGGCTGCGTACAGCCTATTACTCCTCAGCTACTAACCTGTACGGCATGAGACTGTACTGAATAAGGCAGGCAGTCGCAGCACAATGGTAAGTACTTGTGTCTGAACATATCTAAACACAGTAAAAATACAGTATTCCAATCTAATGGGGACACAGTTATATATGTGTTCTGTGGGCCGGGCACGGTGGCTCATGCCTGTAATCCCAGCACTTTGGGAGGCTGAGGCGGGCAGATCACAAGGTCAGGAGATCAAGACCATCCTGGCTAACATGGTGAAACCCTGTCTCTACTAAAAATACAAAAAATTAGCCAGGCATGGTGGTGGGCACCTGTAGTCCCAGCTACTCGGGAATCTGAGGTAGGAGAATGGCGTGAACCCAGGAGGCGGAGCTTGCAGTGAGCCGAGATCACGCTACCACACTCCAGCCTGGGCGACAGAGTGAGACTGTCTCAAAAAAAAAAAAAAAGTAGTCTGTGGTAGGCTGATATGTCAGTATGTGGCACAAGACTGTGTTCCAAAAAGTAGGATTCGTCCAGCCATGGTGGTTCATGCCTGTAATCCCAACACTTTGGAAGGCCAAGGCGGGAGGATCATTTGGGTCCAGGAGACTGACACCAGCCTGGGCAACAAAGTAAGACTCTCATCTCTGTTAAAAATAATTTTTTAGCCAGGTACGGTGGCTCACACCTGTAATCCCAGCACTTTGGGAGGCTGAGACAGGCGGATCACAAGGTCAGGAGTTCGAGATCAGCCTGACCAAGATGGTGAAACCTCATCTCTACCAAAAATACAAAAATTAGCCAGGCATGGTGGCGGGAGCCTGTAATCCCAGCTACTCAGGAGGCTGAGGCAGGAGAATCACTTGAACCCAGTAGGTGGAGGTTACAGTGAGCCAAGATATCGCCACTACACTCCAGTCTGGGTGACAGAGCAAGACTCCACCTCAAAAAAAAAAAAAAAATTTTTTTTTTTAAAGATAGGCTTTATTTTAGAATAAAAGGATTTAAGAAAATAAATATATCGAGCCAGGTGCAGTGGCTCACACCTGTAATCCTAGCACTTTGGGAGGCTGAGGCAGGCTGATCACGAGGTCAGGAGATCGAGACCATCCTGGCTAACACAGTGAAACCCCGTCTCTACTAAAAATACAAAAAAAAAAAAATTAGCCACGCGTGGTGGCGGGCGCCTGTAGTCCCAGCTACTCAGGAGGCTGAGGCAGGAGAATGGCGTGAACCCGGGAGGCAGAGCTTGCAGTGAGCCGAGATCGCGCCACTGCCCTCCAGCCTGGGAGACAGCGAGATTCAGTCTCATAAATAAATAAATAAATAAATAAATAAATAAATAAATAAATAAATCACAATAAGCAGTAGTACTACATCTATGCTTCATAGATAAGTGAGAAGCTTGGGCCGAGCGAGGTGGCTCACGCCTGTAATCCCAGCACTTTGGGAGGCTGAGGCAGGCAGATTACCTGAGGTCAGGAGTTTGAGACCAGCCTGGCCAACATGGTGAAACCCCGTGTCTACTAGAAATATAAAAATTAGCCAGGTGTGGTGGTACACGCCTTAATTCCAGCTACCCAGGAGGCTGAGGCAGGAGAATCGCTTGAACCCGGGAGGCAGAGGTTGCAGTGAGCCGAGATCATGCCACTGCACTCCAGCCTGGGTGACAGAGGGAGACTCCGTCTCCAAAAACAAAACAAAAAAAAGGGGCAGCTTGCAACAGTTAAAGCACCCAAGTCTGCAGAGACATAAGAAACAGCTGGGTCTGGCCTTGAACTGTGTCAGCCTTATTTTAAAGCCTAGTCTTTTCCCCAACCCATGCTGTCACAGCTGCTGGTTCCACCAAGATTGCTATATAAAGGAAAAAGGGGAAGCGGGGGAATCTCCTCTCCACCCCTAGCTTTCCTTTTCAGCAACACATTAGAGGAGCAAGGCACAAAGATGATGTCCCAGAGCTCGATATAACCTGGAGAGAAGCCAGCACACCAGCTGTTGGCAGAATGACCCCAAGGGCGCCCCCAACATGGTTTTCCCAAGAGGGCAGCACATGGGTGCCAACCTCAGCACCCCACTCCCAGGTCACCCTCCCACAAGGCAAAGGAACACTGAGGAATCTGGGCTGCTCTTGCAAAACAAAGCTACTCTGAGGACCCCAAAAAGGGCAGCTTGTCCTTCAGAACAGCTTTATTAAATAAGGCATTCTGAGAAGTGCCAGCTCCCGAAAAACTGCAACAAAAACGTCCCTCGTTGGACTGCTCACCTCACTGCCCCAGCACTCAAAGGCTGAGACAAGGTCCCAGCCCTGCCAGCCCCGCCAGCCCCCTGGGATGTTGCCAGCTGAGGTGAAACCAACAACTCACATATTACTCGTCTACCCAGACCTTCCTTCTTCCCTTCTTCCCACAGGGCAGGTCCTGGTGGGTGCTGGGGTACAGAGCTGAGCAAACACAGTCTCTGTGCACCAGGACCTTAAAGATGAGTGAGCCAGCAGGCTGCCTGCTCAGATGCTCAAAATTTCCATGATGAAACACAATGCTCTTTCTTAAAAATAGCATCCTCATTCCAGTAAACCGGCATTCATGGTGGAGTGTGGCTCTGCTAAGAGATTTCATTTCTAGTAACTCATTCTCGTTAGCCCCTTTCTAAGTTGTCCAAAAGCCAGAGACACACACAGAAGCCTCAAGGAGTCCACTCACTCTCCCCACTCCTGTTCCCAAGTGCAAATCGCCCATGCTGGCCATCAGTGGACACTCACTGAATACATTTTGAATGAATGAAGCAAAGAGGGAGGGGGAGAGGAAAGGGAGGAGAGAAAAAGGGAAGGAAAGGAAAGATTCATTTGTCAGAAAATACGCATCATTGTATTTGCAGAAACCTTACTGGATGTTTAAGACTGACTCCTCTATGAGCCAGGATTTCTCTCCCTCTCTTATAATAATCCAGTAATGACTGTTTTCATAGTTGCATGGTTCCAATGAAAGATGAAAAATGAATTTAAGAGAATCATAAACTGTCAGGTTGACTGTTAATACAACATTTTTGTTCTGTTTTGTTTTAGCAGAAGTTTCCACACATCGAGCTATCCAGATATGCTATTTATTAATTGCTTAGCCTATCATCTTTGTGCATATGCACAAAGTACAGGTCACTCACTCCACTGTGGGAGCAAGAGACTGGAAACAAATCTAACCATTTGTTTCAGTCCCTTCCTGCTACTATAACAAAATACCTTAGACTATGTAATTTACAAACAACGGAAATGTATTGCTCCTAGTTCTAGAGGCTGCAAAGTCCCAGATGGAGACACCAGTAGATTCAGTACCTGGTGAGGCCCATTCCTCATGCCTTTTTTTTTTTTTTTTTTTTTTTTTTTTTCCCAGACGGAGTCTAACTCTGTCGCCCAGGCTGGAGTGCGCGATCTCTGCTCACTGCAACCTCTGGGTTCAAACGATTCTCCTGCCTCAGCCTCCTGAGCTGGGATTATAGGCATGCGCCACCATGTTCGGCTAATTTTTGTATTTTTAAGTAGAGACGGGGTTTCACCATGTTGGTCAGGCTGGTCTTGAACTCCTGACCTCATGATCCGCCCGCCTCGGCCTCCCAACTCCCAAAGTGCTGGGATTACAGGCGTGAGCCACCGCACCCGGCCTTTTTGTTGTTGCTGTTGTTATTTATTTATTTAATTTTTAATTAAAAAGTCACTCTTACCCAGGCTGGAGTACAGTGGTACAATCACAGCTCACTGCAGCCTCAAACTCCTGGGCTCAAGCAATCCTCTTACATTAGCCTTCCAAGTATATGGGACTAAAGGCATGTGCCACCATGCCTGGCTAATTTTTTAATATTTTGTAGAGTCAGGGTCTTGCTATGGTGTCCAGGGTGGTCTCGAACACCTGGCCTTAAGCTCTCCTCCCACCTTTGCCTCCCAAAGTGCTGGGATTACAAGTTGTACCACTGTGCCCGGCCCCTCATGCCCTTTTTTCTTTTTTTTCTTCTTGAGATAGGGTCTCTCTGTTGCCCAGGATGGAGTGTAGTGGCATGATCTCAGCTTGTTGCAGCCTCAACCTTCCAAGCTCAACCAATCCTCCCACCTCTCAGCCTCCCAAGTAGCTGGGACTACGGGCAAGCACAATCACACCTGGCTAATTTTTGTATTTTTTTGGAGAGATGGGGTTTCACCATGTAGCCCAGGCTAGTCTCAAATTCCTGGGCTCAAGTGATCTGCCCACCTCATCTTCCGAAGTGTTGAGATTACAGGTGTGAGCCACCGCACTCAGCCCCTCCTGCCTCTTTTATAACAATTCATGAGGATTCTGCCTTCATGACCCAATCACCTCCTGAATGCCCCACTTTATACAACTATCACATTTACGGGGAAGGGATACATTCAGACCATAACACTGGTTCATCAAAGGAAGACTGGTTAAATAAACAGGGATAAGCCATAAATGAAATTCCCAACCCCCTCTAAAGAATGAAGTCCTCTTCCAGTTCCAGGCACTTCGGGAGCTGTGGGTTCCGGTGCAGACATGTCCAAGTCCACATACAACTACACACAACCAGTCCAGAAAATGGAACAGAAATGGCATCAAGAAATCTCAGTCCACATGCATCCTTTTTTTTTTAGAAGAAGTTTTAAAAAACAAACAAACAAAAAGAAATCCCAGTCACAAAGATATGACTTTCTTGAGACGGAGTCTCGCTCTGTCGCCCAGGCTGGAGTGCAGTGGTCGGATCTCAGCTCACTGCAAGCTCCGCCTCCCGGGTTCACGCCATTCTCCTGCCTCAGCCTCCCGAGTAGCTGGGACTACAGGCGCCCGCCACCTCGCCCGGCTAGTTTTTTGTATTTTTTTAGTAGAGACGGGGTTTCACCATGTTAGCCAGGATGGTCTCGATCTCCCGACCTCGTGATCCGCCCGTCTCGGCCTCCCAAAGTGCTGGGATTACAGGCTTGAGCCACCACGCCCGGCCTTTTTTGAGTTTTTTTTTGTTTTTTTGAGACGGAGTCTTGCTCTGTTGCCCAGGGTGGAGTGCAGTGGCGCGATCTCGGCTCACTGCAAGTTCTGCCTCCCAGGTTCACGCCATTCTCCTGCCTCAGCCTCCCGAGTAGCTGGGACTACAGGTACCCGCCACCACGCCCGGCTAATTTTTTTGTATTTTTAGTAGAGATGAGGTTTCACCGTGTTAGCCAGGATGGTCTTGGCATCGTGACCTCGTGATCCGCCCACCTCGGCCTCCCAAAGTGCTGGGATTACTGGCGTGAGCCACCGCGCCCGGCCGATACAACTTTCTTAAATGGGTGAACCCCAAGTTGAGGAACATGCACTTTGCCAAGAAGTACAACAAGAAGGGCATGAAGAAGATGCAGGCCAACACCACCAAGGCCATGAGTGCACATGTTGAGGCTATCAAGACCCTTGCAAAGTCCAAAGATGTTGAGCCCAAGATCTCAAAGGGTGTCGGCAGCAAAATTCATCGACTTGCCTACACTGCCCACTCCAAACTTGGGAAGCGTGCTCGTGCCCACACTACTAAGGATCTTAGGCTGTGCTGGCCAAAGGCCAAGGATCAAACCAAGGCCCAGACTGCAGCTCCAGCTTCAGTTCCAGCTCTCTCTCTCCTACTTGTAGGACAGCACAAGCCCCATCGAAAGTGTATGCCTCTCGGCCGGATGTAGTGACTCACGCCTGTAATCCCAGTACTTTGGGAGGCCGAGGTGAGCAGATCACCTGAGGTCAGGAGTTCACGACCAGCCTTGCCAACGTGGTGAAACCCTGTCTCTACTAAAAATACAAAAGTTAGCCAGACATGGTGGTGCATGACACACCTGCAATCCCAGCTACCAGGGAGCCTGAGGCCGAAGACTCTCTTGAACCCGGGAGGCGGAGGTTGCAGTGAGCAGAGATCACACCACTGCACTACAGTTTGGGCAACAGAGCAAGACTCTGTCTCAAAAAAATAAAATAAAATAAAAATAAATAAAAAACAGGCTGGGCGCAGTGGCTCATGCCTGTAATCCCAGCACTTTGAGAGACCGAGGCGGGTAGATCACAAGGTCAGGAGATCGAGACCATCCGGGCTAACATGGTGAAACCCCATCTCTACTAAAAATACAAAAAATTAGCCGGGCGTGGAGGTAGGCACCTGTAGACCCAGCTACCCGGGAGGCTGAGGCAGGAGAATGGCATGAACCCGGGAGGCGGAGCTTGCAGTGAGTGGAGATCGGGCCACTGCACACCAGCCTGGGCGACAGAGCGAGACTCCGTCTCAAATAATAATAATAATAATAATAATAATAATAATAATATAACTAAATAAGTAAATAAATAACAAAGTGTTTGCCTCTCTCCTTTTCAGAGCTCCAGTGTTAAGCTTTCTCAGTAGAGAACGCTGGAGGGAGGCTGGGTGCGGTGGCTCACGCCTGTAATCCCAGCACTTTGGGAGGCCAAGGTAGGTGGATCACTTGAGGTCAGGAGGTTGACCAGCCTGGCCAACATGGAGAAACTCCGCCTCCACTGAAACTACAAAAATTAACAAGGCGTGGTGGCAGGTGCCTGTAGGCCTGAGTCCCAGCTAGTCGGGAGGCTGAGACAAGAGAATCGCTTGAACCTGGGAGGCAGAGGTTGCAGTGAGCTGAGATCGCACCACTGTACTCCACCCTGGGTGACAGAGCAACACTCTGGAGGGACACGTGTGAACCACCAGCTATGACTCACCAGCCCCATCTGCACTTGGAAGGTTGCTTTCCCCCTTCCCCATGGGTGCAGACCAGCTCTGGCCCTGCAAGCCCGCCAACTTTCTTGCCATCCAACAGCCTGGACCCCAATGTCCCCAACCAGGTCTGAACCCTGGCCCCAGAGAGGGGCCCCTTCCAAGTATGTCCTTTCTTAGGTCTACTCCCTCAGTCCTAGGCTGCCATACAGAGTTTTCTTCTATCCTACACTTACTCTTTTTTCTTTTTGAGATGGAGTTTTGCTCTGTCTCCCAGACTGGAGAGCGGGCAGCACGATCTTGGCTCACTGCAAGCTCCGCCGCCTCCTCCCTCAGCCTCCCTAGTAGCTGGGACAACAAGCACCCACCACCACGTCCGGCTGATTTTTTCTACTTTTTAGTAGAGATGGGGTTTTACCTTGTTAGCCAGGATGGTCTCGATCTCCTGACCTCACCTACACTTACTCTTTAATCATGGTTTTAAAAGTCAATTTCCTCCATCTTCTTTCCACGGGGTTTAGCTGAGCCCAACCCCATCTCTGAATTTCAGGCATGATGAGTGCAGACTCCAGGCTCAGCCAGGGAGAGCCCTGGATGTTCTGGACATGATGGCTTGAGAAGGGACAGTGAGACCCCTGGCTGGGATTTTGCTAGAAATACTTGGAAAGACGTGCTCTTCTCCCTGGGGTTGCTATGGTAGCAGAAAACACGCCTGGGCAGGGGACAGACGCCCTGTTCCCATTTAGGGACTAGTCGGCCTGAAAATGAAGCCCCCAAGGAGGACAGCAGAGACGAGAAGTTCCTGATAACCTCGAGAGAGTGCAAAGATTCACCCATCCCCAGACTTTCAGTCTCAGAGTCAATAAAATGGCTTTTGTTGTATTTTACTTTGCTCAAGCCAGTTTACTTTGTTTCATTATTATTTATTTATTTAGAGACAGGGTCTCACTCTGTCACCCAGGCTGCAGTGCAGTGGCGAGATCATAGCTCTCTGGAGCCTCTACCTCCTGGACTCAAGCAATCCTCCCACCTCCGCCTCCCGATGGGACTACAGGCATGCACCACCACACCTGGCTAATTTTATAATTTTTTGCAGAGTCAGGGGTCTCCCTATACAGCCCAGGCTGGTCTCAAACTCCTTGGACTTAAGGGATCTGCCCGCCTCAGCCTCCCAAAGTGCTGGGGTTGCAGGTGTGAGTCACCATGCCCCAGCCAACTCAAACCAATTTTAGTTGGGAGTCTGTCAGCCGCTACCTAAAATCTTTTAAGATTCCTGTCTGGCAGGCCAGGCGCGGTGCTTCATGCTTATATTCCCAGCACTTTGGGAGGCCAAGGCGGGTGGATCACCTGAGGTCAGGAGTTCAAGATCAGCCTGACCAACATAGTGAAACCCCGTCTCTACAAAAAATACAAAAAATTAGGCTGGGCATGGTGGCTCACGCCTGTAATCCCAGCACTTTGGGAAGCCAAAGCGGGTGGATCACCTGAGGTCAGGAGTTCAAGATCAGCCTAACCAACATGAAGAAATCCTGTCTCTACTAAAAATACAAAATTAGATGGGTGGTGGCGCATGCCTGTGATGCAAGCTACTTGTAAGGCTGAGGCAGGAGAACTGCTTAAACCCAGGAGACAGAGGTTGTGGTGAGCTAAGGTCGTGCCATTGTACCCCAGCATGGGCAATAAGAGTGAGACTCCATCTCAAAAAAAAAAAAATTAGCCGGGCGTGGTGGTGGGCACCTGTAATCCCAGCTACCCTGGAGACTGAGGCAGAAGAATCGCTTAAACCCAGAAGGTGGAGGTTGCAGTGAGCCAAGATTGCACCATTGCACTCCAGCCTGGGAGACAAGAGCAAAACTCTATCTCAAAAAAATAAATAAAAAGATTTCTCTGGGCCGGGCGCGGTGGCTCAAGCCTGTAATCCCAGCACTTTGGGAGGCCGAGACGGGTGGATCACAAGGTCAGGAGATCGAGACCATCCTGGCTAACATGGTGAAACTCCGTCTCTACTAAAAATACAAAAAACTAGCCGGGCGAGGTGGCGGGCGCCTGTAGTCCCAGCTACTCGGGAGGCTGAGGCAGGAGAATGGCGTAAACCCGGGAGGCGGAGCTTGCAGTGAGCTGAGATCCGGCCACTGCACTCCAGCCTGGGCGACAGAGCGAGACTCCGTCTCAAAAAAAAAAAAAAAAAAAAAAGATTTCTCTCTGCCACACGGCTGGGCCATGTGTAAAGACACATTCCTGTTGGTTTTATATGTCTTCAATTCTAATGGGTTTTGTGTTGTTGTTTTTGTTTTTTGAGACAAGGTCTCACTCTGTCGCCCAGGCAGGAGTGCGGTGGCACCATCATGGCTCAGTGCAGCCTCCTTCTCCCCAGGCTCAAGTGATCCTCTTGCCTCAGCCTCCCATGTGGCTGGGACTACAGGTGTGTGCCACCACGCCTGGATAATTTTTTTTTATTTTTTTATTTTTAGTAGAAACAGTCTCACTGTGTTACCCAGACTAGTCTCCAACTCCTGGGCTCGAGCAATCCTCCCACCTCAGCTTCTCAAAGTGCTGGGATTACAGACGTGAGCCACGATACCCGGCCCCAATTATAATGTTTAAAGAGTACAGTCTACACCTTAAAGCCTGCATTTCATCATCCTGTCCTTACTACTCTGACTTCTTTACAGTTGTGCTGTCCACCTTGGCGGCTTCTACCACATGTGGCTATTTTAAGTTTCAATTAATTAAAATAATTCAAGTCCTCCTTTTCCCTGGCCGCACTGAGTGCTCCATAGCTACATGTGACCACTAACTACAGACTAGACTGTGCAGACACAGAACATTCCATCATGGCTGAGAGTTCTACTGGCCAATGCTGCTGGAGAGCAACCCTTTCAAGACACCTCCTTCCACCTTAATCTTGAACTGATGTCAGTGGCAAAGGACGCACACATGAACGTGAGTAAGTGGATCTCATAGGCCAGGCATGGTGGCTCACGCCACTTTGGGAGGCCAAGGCAGGCGGATCACGAGGTCAGGAGATGGAGACCATCTGACCAACATGGTGAAACCCCACCTCTACTAAAAATACAAAATTAGCCGGGCGTGGTGGTGCATGGCTGTAATCCCAGCTACTCGGGAGGCTGAGGCAGGAGAAGAGCTTGAACCTGGGAGGCTGAGGTTGCAGTGAGCCAAGATCACACCACTGCACTCCAGCATGGACAACAAGAGCAAAACTCCGTCTAAAAAAAAAAAGTAAGTGGACCTCACAATGGAGGGAAGCTTGCCTGAACAGAGTTTCCCAAACTTCAGCCATTTTCATACACACATGGGATTTCTATGATCTCCAAATACCTCTAGCTTCTAACTACACGATTTTGTCTAAATTTGATCACCTTATATCAGTGGTTCTCAACTGGAGGCAATTTTGCACCCCCAGGGTGGGTATCCTGCAATATCTGGAGACACTGTTGGTTGTCACAACTCCAAGATGCTACTCTCATCTAGTGAATGGAGGCGGCCAGGGATGCCGCGAGACACCTTACAATGCACAGACAACCGCCACAACAGAGAAGTATCTAGCCCAAAACGCCACTTGTGCCCAGTTGAGAACTCCTGCTCTAGGTTTTATATATAAACTATTTGTTTAAAATAGATTCACCCCATTTACATAAATGTATTTTAAATGATAATCTCTGGCCAGGGATAGCTCACACCTGTCATCCCAACACTTTGAGAGGCCGAGGCGGGAAGATCGCTTGAGTTCAGGAGTTGGAGACCAGCCCGAGCAACATGGTGAGACCTCATCTCTACTAAAATTCAAAAATAATTAGCCAGGCGTGGTGGCACATGCCTATAGTCTCAGCTAGGTGGGGGTTTAGGGACGGAGGATCGCTTGAGTCCAGGAAGTCGAGGCTGCAGTGAGCCCTGATCATGCCGCTGTACTCCAGACTAGGGAACAGAGCAAGACACTGTCTCAAAAAAAAAAAAAAAAAAAAAAAAAGATAACCTCATGCCATTACCATAACTAGAAACCAGTATCACTTGCCATAAATAGAAGATAAATAACAAAACCAGCACAATGAAAAGCAAAGTGTGTTACTCCACTCCGGCTGGCTGCTGCAGCTGGCAGTGCCTCTGAGCCCGAAGCCTACCCTGCTGCTGCTCCTCCCTTCTTTTTCTTTTTCTGTTTTTTTTTGTTTTTTTTTTTTTTTGAGATAGAGTCTCGCTCTGTCGCCCAGGCTGGAGTACAGTGGCGCAATCTCAGCTCACTGCAACCTCCGCCTCCTGGGTTCAAGCAATTCTTGTGCCTTAACCACCCAAGCAGCTGGGATTACAGGTGTGCACCACCATGCCCGGCTAAGTTTTGTATTTTTAGTAGCGACGGGGTTTCACCATGTTGGCCAGGCTGGTCTCGAACACCTGACCTAAGGTGATCCACCCGCCTCGACCTCCCAAAGTGCTGGGATTACAGGCATGAGCCAACGCGCCTGGTCCCTCCTTTCTTTATTGCTGAGAAGTTAGCAAGTGTTTGGTGCTAAAAAGTGGGCCCTGACAGGGCTGTAAATATTGAAGGGAAATTGAAAAATAAATAAGCATCTTGCTAAATGTCTCAATGCGATTCAGTTCCTGCCCATGAATTCTTTAAATTTATCATGCAGCATCCAGAACCATTGCCTGCCCAACATTTTGGAACTGTTGTCCCGCAGCAGAAACCTTGAGCTTGGTGGCAAATTTACAAGTGACCAAATTCCCCCACATCTGTCCAAACAAGAGAGGTGACAGCCAGCCTTCCTACTGAGAAGTGGATTTATACACGCAGCTCTCTCTTCCCGGGGAAGCTGCAGCCACACCCCGTGTGTCGCATGGATGGACTTCAGCTCCCTGGCGCCTCAGGGTTCCAGAGGAGCAGTGGCCCGAAGCTGTGTTGTGGCAGCTGTCACCTTGGTGGTGTGGGTGCTGCTGTTGTTCCTTAACACCAAACTGAAACTGGACCGTCTGACACTGCCATGACAAATAAACTTCCATCCCACATTCCAGACAGGCTGGGGAGATGGGCTGCAAGACCGAATCCTTTAAGAGTAAGAAATTAGGCCAGGCGCGGTGGCTCACGTCTGTAATCCCAGCTCTTTGGGAGGCTGAGGCAGGTGGATCATGAGGTCAAGAGATCGAGACCATCCTGGCCAACATGGTGAAACCCTGTCTCTACTAAAAATACAAAAATTAGCCGGGTGCGGTGGCAAATACCTGTAGTCTCAGCTACTCAGAAAGCTGAAACAGGAGAATCGCTTGAACCCAGGAGGTGGAGGTTGCAGTGAGCCGAGATTCTGGCACTGTACTCCAGTCTGGGTGACAGAGTAAGATTCTATCTCAAAAAAAAAAAAAAAAGTTCTTTCTCTTAAGCTATTTTTCCAAATAAAAAAGGAAAATATGAAATAACTTTCTCACCCATTGATAACAACAGCCATTCAACTAGGTTAAAATGTAAGTTTAGAAATAACTTAGTTTACATTGTTTCCTGCTCAGACCATTTATTTATTTATTTATTCATATTTTATTTTATTTTTTTTTTTTGAGACAAGGTCTCACTCTGTCACCCAGGCTGGAATGCAGTGGCCCAATCTCGGTTCAACATAACCTCTGCCTCCCAGGCTCAAGCGATCCTCCCACCTCAGCTTCCTGAGTAGTGGGACCACAGGCCTGCACCACCACGGCCAGCTAATGTTTGTATTTTCAGTAGAGATGGGGTTTCACCATGTTGGCGAGGCTAGTTTCAAACTCCTGACCTCAGGTGATCCACCCGCCTGGGCCTTCCAAGGTGGATGACAGGCATGAGCTACCACGCCCAGCCTAGACCATTTATATAAAGGAAAACCGAAATGGATTTTCTTAGGATTGGACTCTAAGACAAATAAAGGTTTTAACAGCAGATAGTCTGCTAACCAGATACACAATGGTTTCATACAATCTGGCTGAAATGCAAGGGAAAAGCAAATATTAGAGGAGCAAAGCCGAGGGAACAATGTTTCTGAAAAAGGTAACTAATATAACAAGGAGTAGGGAAGGAGTTGGCGTCCGCAGACACCATCATCTCTGCTGCGAGTTCTTATAGTCAGTACGCACTGCGCAAATATTTGCTGAATTCTCTGCACGACACACGAACCTTCCAGGAAGTTACAAGGTCCAGGAAAGAACAGTCTCAGCACTGACGTTGGGCAGATCCAAAAAGAACACCAAGAAAAATTAAAAGTAGCCAGACATGGTGGCTCATGCCTGTAATCCCAGTACTTTGGCAGGCCGAGGCGGGCGAATCACTTAAGGTCGGGAGTTCGAGACCAGCCTGGCCAACATGACGAAACCTTGTCTCTACTAAAAATACAAAAATTAGCTGGGCATGGGTCAGGTGCGGTGGCTCACTCCTGTAATCCCAGCACTTTGGGAGGCTGAGGCAGGTGGATCAAGAGGTCAGGAGATCAAGACCATTCTGGCCAACATGGTGAAACCCCGCCGTCTCTACTAAAAATACAAAAATTAGCTGGGTGTGGATGCAGTCCCAGCTACTCAGAGGCTGAAGCAGGAGAATTGCTTGAACCCAAGAGGCAGAGGCTGCAGTGAGCCGAGATCGCGCCACTGCACTCCAGCCTGGGTGACAGAGCGAGACTCTGTCTAAATAAATAAATATATATATATATATATATATATATATATATATATATAAAAGCTGGGCATGGTGGCAGGTGCCTGTAGTCCCAGCTACTGGGGAGACTGAGGCAGAAGAATCGCTTGAACCCCGGAGAAGGAAGTTGTAGTGAGCCAATATTCTGCCACTGCATTCCAGCCTGGGCAACAGATTGAGACTCTGTCTCAAAAAAAGAAAAGAAAAGAAAAGAAAAGCAGTCTGAATTAGTCAACAGCAATCGTTCTCAATAACAGGGCAGGGTTATTTTGCCCCTGCAGACACTTGACAATGTCTAGGGATGTGTTTGATTGTCACAACTGCAGGGGAGTGGGGTACTACTGACACGTAGTGGGTAGAGCCCAGGGATGCTGCTAAACATCCCAAAATGTCCAGGAGAGCCCCACCAGAGAGGGTAATCTGGCCCCAAATGTCAACAGTCCCGGGGTGGAGAGCCCTGCTCTGGCGCAGCACTGCCTGCTAGGTTTTTGTGATGATGGAACCATTCTATACTGCACCATCCGACACAGTAGCCACCAGTCACATGTGGCTGCTGAGTACCCAAAATGTGACATTTAAAGTTTATTTCAATATCCGAAGGAATATAAATCATTCTACCACAAAGACATCTGCACACAAATGTTCCCTGCAGCACTATTCACAAAGCAAAGATGTGGAATCAACCTCAATGCCCACCAATGACAGACTGGATAAAGAAAACGTGGTACATATGCATATGGAATACTACACAGTCATAAAAAAAGAACAAGATTGTGTCTTTTGCAGGACATGGATGGAGCTGGAGGCTATTATCCTTAGCACATTAACACAGGAAAAGAAAGTGTGGGAGTGGGACGACATGCGAGTCATACTTCTATAAGAGGAGTCAGGCCTGCTGAGCAGCAGAATATTCACAGGGAAAGACTGAGGGCCGGAGAGACAGGGAAAGGCGATAGTCCCACAATGATCCTACAGCTATCAGACTCAAGTCCAAGGCTCTCGTCTTCTCACCTTTTCATCTCTGCTGTCCCATTACCAAGCCACTCTCCTGCAACCAAGGCAGGCATGCCCCAGGACCCTACGCTCTCATCTTCCCCCACTGCTCCATTTCTATCAAACTACCCAACATGTCTGTAAGACCCACTCACACCAGACATCCTCCTGCAAGCCTGTCCCTTTATCTTCTATCTATCCTTTCAAACCCAACTCTGTGCTCTTCGCAAAGAGAGGAGGAAGCAGTTCGGGCTCTCTTAGACTTTACTGGTCTGTTTCTCTCTAGACCAGGACTGGCAAACTCAAACCTACAGGGGCCCAGCAAGCCACATAAAAAATACATAGGCTAGGTGCAGTGGCTCATGCCTGTAATCCCAGCACTTTGAAAGGCTGAGGCAGGAAGATCACTTATGGCTAGAAGTGCGAAACCAGCTTGAGCTACATAGTGAGATCCCATCTCTATTTGTTTTTTAAAAATAGAAGAGAAGAAAAGAAGAAAGAAGGAGGTGGAGGAGGGGAGGGAGGAAGGAGGAGGGAGGAGGAGAAGGAGAAAAAATAATTAATGAAAATAAACACAAGGTCCAGTGGGATGGGGCACACCTCCAGTCCAGTTCCTACACAAGCCTAGACCATCTGATTCTTCAAGACAAAGACATTCTGAAGAGTAAATATTCAGTTATAAAATGTTGGCAACTGACTCAATTTTTAAATATTATACAAAACTAAAACCACACCAAGATATCATTTTTTTATGACCAAAGTCAAAAATCTTAATAAAGGCAAGGATGGACAAACAGGCGCTGTCACTGCTGGCAAGGATCTAAGTCAGCATAACTTCACGGAGGACATTTTGACGATGCTATCAAAATTACAAATGTACATTCACTTCAGCCATTCCCCTTCTAGATATTCCATACAGTCTAACATGGGCACAAAGACTTGTGTGACATTCCTAGTAATAATAAACCATTAGAAAAAATAAATATAACTGACCAAGCTCAGTGGCAAACGCCTATAACCCCAGCACTTTGCAGGCCCGGGTTCACTTGAGGCCAGGAGTTCAAGACCAGCCTGGGTGACAGCGCCTCTAAAGATAGCTAAATAGATAAGTAGGTAGGTAGGTAGGTAGATAGATAGACAGACAGTAGATAGATAGACAGACAGACAAACAAATAAAATGGAGAAATAATCTAAATGACCATCAGTGGTAGATTGGCTAAACAAACTACGGTACTATTCAATGTAATACTATGAAGGCATTAAAATAATGATCAAAGGCCAGGTGCAATGGTGTGTGCCTGTAGTCCCAGCTATTTGGGACGCTGAGGCAGGAGAATCACTTGAACCCAGGAGTTTGAGACAGTCTGGGCAACATAGCCCCCACATCTCAAACAAGTAAATAAATAAATAATTTCAAAAAGGTAGTGAAGAAGGTTGTTATATACTGACACGGAATGAACTCAGAATTTTTTTTTTTGAGACGGAGTCTCACTCAGTCGCCCAGGCTAGAGTGCAGTGGTGCGATCTTGGCTCACTGCAACCTGCGCCTCCCAGGTCCAAGTGATTCTTCTGCCTCCTCAGCCTCCTGAGTAGCTGGGATTACAGGCACCCACCACCATGCCTGGCTAAGTTTGGTATTTGTAGTAGAGACAGTTTCACCATGTTGACCAGGCTGGTCTCAAACTCCTGACCCCAGGTGATCCGCCCACCTTGGTCTCCCAAAGTGCTGGGATTACAGGCGCGAGCCACCGCCGGCCAGAATGTACGGTTAAGTGAAAAATACATGTACGGTGTAGGGCATATTAATAACAGAATAAAAAAGAAAAATATATATCTATTTATCTATATAAAGATGCATGGTGTTTTTTTTTATAAATGCTTAAAAATGTCTAGAACAATACAGAAGAACATGGTAAGACTCACTGCCTGGGGAAGGGCACAGGGTAACTGACTAGAGAGAGTGGGAGGGAAACTGACTTTGCAATGGCTACACCTCTATCCTGTTAAGTATTAAACCTTGTGACTCTGACTCAGTACATTTTTTTCTAATTTAAAAATAAAATAGGCCGGGCGCGGTGGCTCACCCTGAAATCCCAGTACTTTGGGAGATAGGCAGATGGCCTGAGCTCAGGAGTTTGAGACCAGCCTGGGTAACATGGTGAAACCCTGTCTCTACTTAAAAAAAAAAAAATCCAATAAAATTAGCTGGGCACAGTGGTGGGCACCTGTAATCCCAGCTACTTGGGAGGCTGAGGTGGGAGAATCGCTTGAATCCGGGAGGCTGAGGTTGCAGTGAGCCGAGATTGCGTCGCTTGCACTCCAGCCTGGGTGACAGAGCAAGACTCTGTCTCAAAAATAAATAAAAAAAATAATAAAATAATAAAGCTCACCCTGCTGCCCAAACAGCACACAGCTCTGTCTGCAGCCTCGGATCTTGCCATGAGTTTGTAGGTCAGAGACCAGATCCCATTCACCTCCCCCAGGCCTGGCACACAAAGATGCTCTGTCACTAAGCGCGGGCTGATGACTCATTCCCCTTTCACATGCCCCAGTGCCCAGCACCCCTCCCTCACCTCACGCATTTGTGTTTACCCAAGACACTCGGTCATAGGTTCTAACACAGGCCTAGGCCACAAAGCCTGGCTGGCAACCCCACACAGCATGGCCCACAAGATTCCAGAAAACAGAACAGAATCCAGTGGAAAGCAATTTCCTAGACACCAAAACAATAAGCGAAAACATGAGTAAGTGCCGAGTGTGTGCCAAGCGCTGTGGCAAAGCCCTCAAGGCGAATGACTTGCCTTGCTCCTCCCAACCATCCTACAGTCAGGGGCTTCTATCCTCGCCCTCTTGTAGATGAGGACACTGCACCTTACAGGGTCTTACAGCCTGTAAGGGGCAGAGCCAGGATGTGAGTCCAGCAGGCTGACCCCGGAGCCAGCCCTCTTAGCCAGAGTCTGGCAATCTCACCAAGCTGTAGAATCTGAGAGCCACCTCTGAATTGTCTAGATGGCAACCTAGGGAGGAATCCAAATGGCAGGAACCCAGTAGGGACACACCAAGGGTCCCCACTGGCACTGCCAAGCCTGCCTTCCTCCTCCCTCCAACCCTGCTACGGTGGCTGGCACTGCTATGGGAGCTTCCATGAGACACACAAGGGGGTCTAAGAGCTCCACATCCAACAAGAGGCAGGAGGCTGGACGTGGCTCCTTCCTTGCAGCCATGGGTCATGCGGATAAAGAAGGGAAGGAAGGAGGGAGACGTAACAGGAAGGAAGGATTCCCTTTTTCTGTGCAGATGAGGATTCCATTGTTTATCCTCCTTCTGGCTCCAGTGCTCAACATGTACCCTCACTGAAGCCCACTGTGGGTCCTACCACCACTTATACCTCTCAATGAATTAGGAATGTAAAGCTCTTGAGATTTTTTAATGTTTCTGTTTTTTGGGTTTTTTTTTGGGGGGGGGGGGTTTGGAGACAGGGTCACACTCCATCCCAGGCTAGACTGCAGTGGCACAATCATGGCTCACTGCAATCTCAAACCCCTGGGCTCAAAGGATCCTCCGACTTCAGCCTCCCAAGTAGCTGAGACCACGGGCATGCACTACCATGCCCAGCTAATTTTTTATTTTCTTGGTAAAGATGGAGTCTCCCTGTGTTGCCCAGGCTGGTCTCCAACTCCTGGGCTCAAGAGATCCTCCCACCTCTGCCTTTCAAAGTGCTGGGATACAGGCGTGAGCCACCATGCCTGTTGCTCCTATTCTTTATTCACTAGCTCATTTAATCAAGCAGCCAGTATTTACTGAGCACCTACTATGTGCCAGCCTTTGTGCTAAGCACTGGTACTCTCACTAGTCAAACGAGGGCACTGCTCTCACAGAGCCTACATTTTGTAGTGGGCAAGGTAGGAACAAAAAAAAAAAAACAAGCAAAAAAAAAAAAAAAAAAAACCCAAACAAAAATATGCCACTCAGCGGTAGGTGACTCCTACAGAGTGAATGGTCTGGAAAGATGTCCCAAAGAGACAGCTGAGCTGAGACCTGGGAGACAAGAGACAGCAGTTTACGAGCTGTGGGACCCTGGACTAGTTAATCCTGCTAAGCCTCTGTTTCCTGGAAAATAGAACCATGACAGTACCTAGTATTGGACAATGCCATTAAGACAATCCACTTAAAATACCTAAGACAGTGATGGTGGCACCCAATAAACCAATGGAGTTTAACAAAATTCTTACAAGAAAATCTACTGTGTGTCACTAGAATGGAAGGCCCATGCTATCAGGGATTTCTGTTGCATGTGTTGACCGCTATATCCCTAATATTAAAACTGCCAGAGACAGAGTAAGTGCTCAGGAAATGTTTATGGAGTGAATGAACGGATGGAATCAACAGTAGCTATTTTTAGTCTTCATACTATAAACCTCTGTTAACTTTTCTATGACTGTGTAGAGATCTGGATGCCCTTTCAAACAGCCGGCAATTCTCTGAAACATGCAAAAACAAGGCCAAGATTCTTAAGCACTGGTTTTCTGTGGTATCACACACAAAACTGAATTTTTGAGTGCTTCTTTGCTGGTCAGGCTTATCCATCCCAGACAGGTGACTTCTCAGGCCCAGGGCAGGAGTCAGTGCCTCTCTCTACTTTCTCTTTGTTTGCTTTTGGAGGGCCAGGATTTGGAATGAAAACATTACTTGTGGCAGGGTACAGTGGCTCATGCCTTTAATCCCAGCAGTTTGGGAGGCCGAGGTGAGTGGATCACCTGAGGTTGGGGGTTCGAGGCCAGCCTGGCCAACATGGTCAAATCCTATCTCTACTAAAAATACAAAAATACTGGGTGTGGTGGCACCCACCTGTAATCCCAGCTACTTGGGAGGCTGAGGCAGGACAATCACTCGAACCTGGGAAGCAGAAGTTGCAGTGAGCCAAGATGGCGCCATTGCACTCCAGCCTGGGCAACAAGAGCCAGACTCTGTCTCAAAAAAAAAAGAAAGAAAGAAAAGAAAAAGAAAACATTTCTTGTAAAGTGAAAATAAAATACAAAGCAACTTGTGAGAATATAAAGCACTGGTTAAGTAAATTAGAGATGTCTATTCAAAGAAATATTATGCTGTCATTCAAAATGTCATTTGCATATGGCAAAACCCCATCTCTATTAAAAATACAAAAATTAGCTGGGCGTGGTGGTGTGCGCCTGTAGTCCTAGCTACTTGGGAGGCGGAGGCAGGAGAATCACCTGAACTTGAAAGGCAGAGGTTGCAGTGAGCCGAAATCATGCCATTGCAATCCAGCCTGGGCAACAGAGTGAGACTCTATCTCAAAAACATAAATAAAATAAAATAAAATGTTATTTGTTAAGTACACTATAACGTAAAAAATGCTTTATAGTAAAATGCTAAGTGGAAAAAGTAAAACATAAAAACCTATGTGCCACACTCGGCAATATAATGAGACCTCGTCTCTCTAAAATATCTAAAAGTTAGCCAACTGTGGTGGTACACACGCCTATGGTCCCAGCTGTTTGGGAAACGAAGGTGAGAGAATCACTTAAGCCCAGGAGGCAGACATTACGGTGAGCAGAGATTGTGCACCTCCACTCCGGCCTGAGAAATGGCGTGAGGCCCTGACTCAAAAAAAAAAAGCCAGGCGCGGGGGCTCACGCCTGTAATCCCAGCACTTTGGGAGGCCAAGGTGGGCGGATCACAAGGTTAGGAGATCGAGACCATCCTGGCTAACACGGTGAAACCCCGTTCCTACTAAAAATACAAAATATTAGCCGGGTGTGGTGGCGGGCGCCTGTAGTACCAGCTACTCAGGAGGCTGAGGCAGGAGAATGGCGTGAACCCAGGAGGCGGAGCTTGCAGTGAACTCAGATAGCGCCACTGCACCCCAGCCTGGGCAATGACAGAGCGAGACTCCGTCTCAAAACAAAACAAAACAAAAACCCATGTGCTACATGGTCCCTACTCATAAAACAAGGTACACGCACAAACAGGAAGAAAACATCATCTGCTCAAAGGTTTGTGTTCATTGTGATTGTCTCTGAAGGAAATATAACATACCAGCATTATTTCCTTTATCAGTTTTCTCTGTTCTCTCATTTTTCTTTTTTTTTTTTTTTTTTTTTTTAATGAGACTGAGTCTTACTCTGTCACCCAGGCTGGAGTGCAGTGGCACAGTCTCAACTCACTGCAAACTCTGTCTCCCGGGTTCAAGGAATTCTCCTGACTCAACCTCCCAAGTAGCTGGGATTACAGGCACGTGCCACCATGCCCAGCCAATTTTTGTATTTTTTTTTTATGGTAGAGACGAGTTTTCACCATGTTGGAACAGGCTAGAACCGAACTCCTGACCTCAGGTGATCCGCCCACCTCAGCCTCCCAAAGCGCTGGGTTACAGGCACAAGCCACCATGCCCGGCCTGTTCTCTCATTTTTCTTACGTGGATATGTCCTCATTTTTCAATTAGAGGAAAACAAAGATTAGACTTTTTCACTGTTCCTCTTATAACATAAACTACTCAAGAAGAGTGTGCCTGGCCAGGCCCTGGAGCCTGGAAACCCACAGGAGGACAGGCCACCCTGGCATGACAATTTAAGCTCAGTGTTCCCGTGACTAACCTGTATGTCTAAAACGCAATCTCAGATAAAGAAAAGGAAGCCAACGCTGGGCATGGTGGCTCATGCCTGTAATCCCAGCACTTTCGGAGGCCAAGGCAGGTGGATCACCTGAGGTCGGGAGTTCAAGACCAGCCTGACCAACATGGAGAAACCCTGTCTCTACTAAAAATATAAAAAATTAGCCGGGCCTGGTGGTACATGCCTGTAATCCTAGCTACGTGGAGGCTGAGGCATGAGAATCACTTGACCCCAGGAGGCGGAGGTTACAGTGAGCTGAGATTGCACCAATGCACTCCAGCCCAAGCAACAAGTACAAAACTCCATCTAAAAAAAAAAAAAAAGAATAAATTTCTTAGGTTGGGCATGGTGGCACACACCTGTATTCCCAGCACTTTGGGAGGCCAAAAGCAGGCGAATCACCTGAGGTAAGAGGTTTGAGACCAGCCTGGCCAACATGGCTAAACCCCATATCTACTAAAAATATAAAAAAAAAAATAACTGGGCACGGTGGTGCATGCCCATAATCCCAGCTAGTTGGAAGGCTGAGGCATGAGAACTGCTTGAACCCAGAAGGCAGAGGTTGCAGTGAGCTGAGATCACACCACTGCATTCCATCCTGGGCAACAGAGTGAGACACTATCTCAATAAATAAATAAATAGGCCAGGCATGGTGGCCCACGCCTGTAATCCCAGCACTTTGGGAGGCCAAGGTGGATCATGTGAGATCAGGATTTTGAGACCAGCCTGTCCAACATGGTGAAACCCCGTCTCTACTAAAAAAAAAATACAAAAATTAGCCGGATATGGTGGCACATACCTGTAACCCCAACTATTCAGGAGGCTGAGGCAGGAGAATCCCTTGAACCCAGGAGCCGGAGGCTGCAGTGAGCCGAGATTGCACCACTACACTCCAGCCTGGGCAAAAGAGTGAGACTTCGTCTCAAAAAATAAAAAATAAAAAATAAATAAATTTATTGGCTGGGCGTGGTGGCTCACACCTGTAATCCCAGCACTTTGGAAGGCCAAGGTGGGCGGATCACAAGGTCAGGAGTTCGAGACCAGCCTGACAAACATGGTAAAACCCCGTCTCCACTAAAAATACAAAAATCAGCCAGCGTGGTGCCGCAGACCTGTAATCCCAGCTACTCAGGAGGCTGAGGCAGGAGAATTGCTTGAACCCAGGAGGCGGAGGTTGCAGTGACCCGAGATCGTGCCTCTGCATTCTAGCCTGTGGGTGAAAGAACAAGACTCCATCTCAATTAAAAAAAAAAAAAATTCTTGTAATATCATTATGCTCACATCACAATGGCTGAAACGAAAGGTGACAGACAATACAGTGTTGGTGAGGACATGGAACAACTGACCAGCTTGGTAGAAGTATAAATTAGTATAATTGCTTTGGAAAATTATCATTTTCTTCTAAAGCTAAACACAAATGTATACCCTAGGGCACAGCAAAGCCACATAAGACATACTGAATGACGTGTTCAAGAATGTTCATAGCTGTACTATTCATGACATTAATTTCAAATGAAAGCTTAGTAACACTAAGAGATACCACACATGCCACGACAGCAATAAATGAGATGCTTCCTACATTAGTTTCCTTGGGCTGCCATAATAAAATATCATAGACTGAATGGCTTAAACAACAGAAACTTATTTTCTCACAGTCCTGGAGGCCAGAAGTCCAAGAACAAGGTGTCAGCAGGGTTGGTTTCTCCTGAAGCCTCTCTCCTTGGCTTGTAGACAGCCACCATCCCCCTGTGTCCTCACACAATCTTTTCTCTGGTGTCTCTGTCTTTCCTCCCTCCCTCCCTCCCTCCCTCCCTCTCTTTCTTTCTTTGTTTCTTTCTTTCTTTTTTGAGATGCAGTCTCGCTCTGTCACCCAGGCTGGTTCACTGCAACCTCCGCATCCTGAGTTAAAGCAATTTTCCTGCCTCGGCCTTCCTAGCAGCTGGGATTACAGGTACACGTCACGACACCTAGCTAATTTTTGTAATTTTAGTAGAGACGGGGTTTCACCATGTTTGGCCAGGCTGGTCTCAAACTCCTGACCTCAAGTGATCCGCCTGCCTCAGCCTTCCAAAGTGCTGGGATTACAGGTGTGAGTCACCATGCTCAGCCTCTCTGTCTGTCTTAATCTCCTCCTATAAGGTCACCGGGCAGAATGGAAAAGGGTCCATCCTAACAGCTTCATTTAATTTTTAATTTTTTTTTTTTTTTTTTTTTTTTTGAGATGGAGTCTCGCTCTGTCGCCTAGGCTGGAGTGCAGTGGTGCGATCTCAGCTCACTGCAAGCTCCACCTCCCGGGTTCATGCCATTCTCCTGCCTCAGTCTCCTGAGTAGCTGGGACTACAGGCGCCCGCCACCACGCCCAGCTAATTTTTTGTATTTTTAGTAGAGATGGGGTTTCACCATGTTAGCCAAGATGGTCTCGATCTCCTGACCTCATGATCCACCCACCTCGGCCTCCCAAAGTGCTGGGATTACAGGCGTGAGCCACCGCGCCTGGCCTAACAGCTTCATTTTAAATTGATCACCTCTTTAAAGGCCCTGTCTCCAAATTCAGTCACATTCTGAGGTGCTGGGGGTTCCAGCTTCAAACACGTGAATTTGGGGAGGGATGGGGGATCCACATCTGCAACATTTCCCAAATGTTCTAACAGCACAAAGCTTCCTTAATTACTAAATCAGAAAGCTGACCTCACAGCAAGAACAATAGTCCAGACTGTATGATTTCTCATCCAACAGATGTCTTGAGTTTTGTTTTCGTTTTTTTTTTTTAAAGACAGGATGAGACACCTTAAAAGGACAATAAAGAATATGGCCACTCAGTGAATATCAGTTTCCTTAGTCCAGTGGCTCCGAGGGCCATTCACTCCGCAGAGGACACTTGGCAATGTCTGGAGACATTCTTGATTGTCACAAGGCGGGCGGGGAGGGGATAGTACTGGCATCTAGTGGGTAGAGGCCAGAGATGCTGCTAAACATCCTACAATGCCCAGGACAGCCCCCATAACAGGGAATCATCAAACCCAAAATATCGGCCAGGCGCGGTGTATTTTTAGTAGAGACAGGGTTTCACCATGTTGGCCAGGTTGGTCTTGAACTCCTGACCTTAAGTGAGCCACCCACCTTGGCCTCCCAAAGTGCTGGGATTGCAAGCATGAGCCACCAAGTCCGGCCCCAAGCCTGACTTCATCTCGTCACTGCAAACTGTCCGCGGCATGTGGGAGATCCTGCCAGGCTCATGTTAGGAGCAGGGCACTGCTGACACTACAAACTGATTCTTCCTTGGGGACCACTGCCAACAGGCTCTTCCCTGGCATTTGCTAAATGCCACAGAGATTTAATTGGGACGAAGGAAGAGCATCCGGCCCAGTTCACCTTTCCAACTCTCACCAGAAGCCTTTCCCTGCTCCCACGGGGCCTCTTCCAACTGCCTTCCCCCAGAGTTTCTGCAAATTCTGTTTAGACAAAAATAAAAGCAGGGCCAGGCACAGTGGCTGGCGCCTGTAGTCCCAGCACTTTGATAGGCCGAGTTTGGCGGATTGCTTTAGCCCAAGAGTTTGAAAACAGCCTGAGCAACATGGAGAAACCCCATCTCTATAAAAAATACAAAAATTAGACAGGCATGGTGGTGCATGTTTGTAATCCCAGCTACTGGGGAGGCTGCGGCGGTAGGATCGCTTGAACCCGGGAGGCTGAGGTTGCAGTGATATCACACCACTGGACTCCAGCCTGAGCAACAGAGTGAGACCACGTCTCAAAAAAAAAAAAAAAAAGGTTTTAAATGTATAAGCACAACCAACCCTCCTATTTCTTTCCCCTTGTAGCAGTAACATTATGTGTTTAGACTGTGCCATTTCAGCATGGGCCACTAATTCCTAAATGTCAGGCATGACTTGGGGTATCTACAAATCTCAGGAACTTTTACAGACTTCATGGTTTTCTTTAATTGACTGCCTTTTCTTTAAATTCTAAAAGGAAACTTCCTGCCATGACTACAACAAGAAAGCAAGTATCATTTGGTACAAACAGAAGGGCTCATAAAAATAATTGCTAATCTTTCATACATATATAAATCTTTCAAACTCACACAAATTAGAGAAAACAGATACTAGTTATTAAAATCAGAATCATTCTAAATGTCATCAATAAAAATGTTACAACTAGTCTTTTTCTTTCCAAATTAAACCAAAGTCACCACCTTCATGAGTGACCCTGAAGACACATCCCATCCCCCTTCAAAGGCAGTCATAAAATACAGCCAGCCCTTATCACCAACTTTCAACATTTCCATCTGAGTAGACACTAAAAGAACATTCTGTTCTGAGAAGTAAGGGCCAAAAGTCCAAAGATGGCTGGTTCAATGCCTTGCCTGCTTTTTCCAACTTGTCGCATGCAAGGCAGAGGTCAAGGTCAAAAGGTGCCCCCAACTCCTTGGGGACTGGAATACAGGGACCTCCTCTCACCAGCCAGCTGGACAGTAGGTAGAAAGAGCCCTTTTGGGCAGGGTGCAGTGGCTTATGCCTGTAATCCCAGCACTTTGGATGGCCAAGGTGGGTGGATCATGAGGTCAAGCGTTGAGACCAGCCTGACCAACATGGTGAAACCCCGTCTCTACTAAAAATGCAAAAATTAGCCGAGCATGCCGGCATACACCTGTAATCCCAGCTACTCAGGGGGCTGAGGCAGGAGAATCGCTTAAACCCGGGAGGCAGAGGTTGTAGAGAGCTGAGATCATACCACTGCACTCCAGCCTGGGCAACAGAAGAGACTCTGTCTCAAAAAAAGAAAGAGCCCTTCCGCAGGGAAGCCAGACAGGCACAGCGCCCATGTCCACCCTCCATCCTTCAGAGTCCCTCTGTGGGTTTGCCATGACGCATCTTCTGGTCTCCACAAGGGCAGGGAGCAGCTAGTCTAGTTTTGGTCAGCACAAGGCAGAGCGAGGGAGGACCTCTGTAACTGAAGGGGATGGCACAAGTGCAGCTGGGCGCTGGCAAAGGACAGACAGCACAGCCCCATGGGCTGCTGTCAAGGCCTGCTGCACTGTTCTCATCCCAGGGGCGCAAAGAGCTGTTGGTGCAACTCTCTACTCCAGCCCAGAGAGGGGAAGGTCGGTGGCCGAGGAGGGGGGTGTCTCTGGGTTTCACCCACCAGCACAATTCCCTCCCTCAAAACATACCCCTATATGTTTCATACCTAATACTCCCTCCACCACATCAAAGAAAGGATATTAAAATGTACACACACGGCCGGGTGCAGTGGCTCACGCCTGTAATCCCAGCACTTTGGGAGGCCAAGACAGGCGGATCACGAAGTCAGGAGATCGAGATCATCCTGGCTAACATAATAAAACCCCATTTCTACTAAAAATACAAAAAAATTAGCCGGGCAAGGTGGCGGGCACCTGTAGTCCCAGCTACTCGGGAGGCTGAGGCAGGAGAATGGCGGGAACCCGGGAGGCGGAGCTTGCAGTGAGCTGAGATGGCGCCACTGCACTCTAGCTTGGGCGACAGAGCAAGACTCCGTCTCAAAAACAAACAAACAAACAAACAAAAAACAAGAATGTAAGTAAGTCCTGAGAATGAGAATCCTACCCAACACCACACCTCCATCACATCAAAGAGAAAGGGCATTTTTGTTTCCTTATCAGTAAAGTAAGAATAAAAAAAAATACCAACATCAAAGGGCCATTGTGCAGCATGAAAGAGGAAACGTCAGTTCAGAGCCAAAACACTGCGGTTCCTAAATAAATATTCATCTTTTTCCTCCACCGTCAGATAATGAGTCACATAAACATGCTGATGTAAGATCTATGCTCTCAGGCAAAACGTAGGACCTCTGAAATGCCTCTGATGCCTCCACCTAGGCAGGGGGCTTCCTGTCTAGACTCCAGTCCCCTTCGCAGGATGGAAAGAGGAGCACAGGGTCTGCAGCACACATCCGTGTGTGACAGCTTCTCCTCATTGCTGTAACAAATTACCACAACTTGAGTGGTAATGCAAGTCTATTACCCTATAGTTAGGTCTGAAGTCCAAAATGGGCCTCATGGGACTAAAATCAAGGAAGGTGTCAGCAGGGCTGTGTTCCTTCTGGAGGCTCCAATGGAGAATCCGTTTCCTTACCTTTTCCAACTTCTAGAGTCCCCTGCATTCCTTGGCTAGTGGCCCTTTCTTCCCTCTTCAAGCTAGCAGTGCAGCCTCTCCCAATCTTTCTCTTATGCTGATACTCACTCTCCCGCCTGTCTTTCGCTTTTAAGGACCCTGTGTTAACACTGGGCCGGGTCAGGGTCAGTGGCTCACGCCTGTAATCTCAGCATTTTGGGAGGCCAAGGCAGGCAGATAACTTGAGATCAGGAGTTCGAGGCCAGCTTGGCCAATATGGTGAAGCCCCATCTCTACCAAAAATACAAAAATTAGCTGGGTGTGGCGGTGGGCACCTGTAATCCCAGCTACTCGGGAGGTTGATGCATGAGAATCGCTTGAACCCGGGAGGTGGAGGTTGCAGTGAACTGAGATCATGCCACTGCACTCCAGCCTAGGCGACAAGAGTGAGACCCTATCTTAAAAAAAAAAAAAAATTTTTAAGGTGATATATCCACACATGGGTTTTTGTTTTTTGTTTTTTGGGGTTTTTTTTGAGACAGGGTCTCACTGTGTTGCCCAGGCTGGAGTGCAGTGGTACGATCAGGGCTTACTGTCACCTAGATCTCCTGGGGCTGAAGCACTCCCCTAACTCAGCCTCCCAAGTAGCTGGGACCACAGGCTCAAGCCACCATGCCTGGCTTTTTTTTATTATTATTGTCTAATTTTTGTAGAGACAGGGTTTCACTATGTTGCCCAGGCTGCTCTTGAACTCCAGGGCTCAAGCAATCCTCCTGCCTCATCCTCCCAAAGCGCTGGGATTACAGGTGTGAGCCACCAAGCCCAACTGGAATTCTATTACACAATAAAAAGAAACTTCAAAAACTTCATGGTAAATAAAGCAGCCAGACACAAAAGGCAACACGTGGTATGATTCCATTGATAGACAATTTCCAGACAGGGCAAATCTATGGAATCCGAAAGTGGATCACGGGCTGCCTGGGACTGGGGCAAGGGCAGGGATGAACTGTGGATGGGCTGAAGGAGACTTTCGGAGGTGATGGAAACGTTCAAAACCCACGCCGGAGTGATGGTTGCGTAATTCTATACATCTGTTTTTCTGAAATCAATGGTTTGTACACTTTCAATAGATGTATGCTGTATAAATTATACCTCAATAAAGCTGTTTAAAAAATTGTAGTAGACAATGTACCTATTCAGTTCTTCTTTCTCAATCTGATTCATATTCAAAACTTCCTAGTCCCCCAAATCCAAATATATCAAGCATCAAAGCATCCTCATCCAATGTGGCCACAAAACATAGATTGTTACAACGAGGCAAAGTCTTCGGCCACCTGGTACCTAAGCTCCCATCCTTGCCACATCACCACACCAGGGCCTCGACATACCTGGACGGAATGCTCTATATAGTTACTCATTTACCTGAGTTTCATCAGGAAAAAGCAGTGAAATTCATAACATTTCTAAATTTCTCATAAAAGGCCCCTCCTCAAAGAAGCACACTGCAGATCCCAACGGTAAACTTCATGCAAACATCCAGTGATCCTAAGGCATACTGAGCACTTATTCTCCTAAACTTTACATGGACTAAACTTTACATGGACTAATCAACTCTATGAGATATATAATTATTGTTATTCCCATTTTACTGATGAAACAACTGAGGCTCAGAGAGTTACAGTTATTTTCCCAAGATCACACAGCTAGTAAGCAGCAGAGCCTGGGTGTGAACCCAGCTCCTCAATGGATTCCTGAGTTCTGGCTCCTAACAAACAATCCCTGCCATTTCACCAAGAAAGGAGCTCCAGGCAGCCACAAGCAAAGGATGTGATGTCATAAAATGGTTTCCAGCAATGGAGGTGAAATACCTTGTTTCCTAACTACACCATTTCAAACTTTTTCTCAATATCAGGATGTGGTAACTTTCTCAAGAGAGAAAAGAACTTTGAAGCCGGGGGATTCCTCCAAAAATAAGCTGCGAGTGTTCGCAACATATGCCGAGTGACCCCAGAAATAACTGCATTCTGTCCCCTACGACATATGGCATCTTGTTTTTGTTTTTTTTTAACCACAAATCCTCCAACCATTCCACAGTTTTATTGCCTAGAACCATCAGGTGAAATGGGTGGATCTGGTTCAAAACTGCCTCCTCTCACTTACAACCTTCAAGACCAGGAACACATTAACATCAGTGAATCTTTGCTTCCCTGTCAATAAAATGGGAGAATTAACTCTAAAAACTCACACGGTTGTTGTAAGGATTAAAACAGCCGTATTTATCTCAAGAGTCCAACAGAAAGCCTGACGGATTACATATTACTTTCTTCTTCCTTTAACCACCCACCCACTTCAGCCCTCAGGCTGTCATCCCCCAGCCCCTAGTCTATTTCAGGAAGCTCCTCCATCTCTCTGCGCTTCTCAAGTGTTTCTAAACTTCAGGATTCCCACCTTGATGTTGCTACTCCTGAAAATGCAGATTATATACAAGAGCATTTATGCAAATGCACAGCAACCCTGATACACGATGTGAATCCAAATCCATGTCACTGTTTAAGAAATAGATTGGCCGGGCACAGTGGCTCACATCTGTAATCCCAGCACTTTGGGAGGCCAAGGAGGGCGGATCACCTGAGGTCAAGAGTTCGAGACCAACCTGACCAACATGGAGAAACCCCATCTCTACTTAAAATACAAAATTAGCCGGGCATGGTGGCGCATGCCTGTAATCCCAGCTACTCAGGAGGCTGAGGCAGGAGAATCGCTTGAACCTGGGAGGCAGAAGTTGTTCACACCGCTGCACTCCAGCCTGGGCAACAAGAGCGAAACTCTGTCTTCAAAACAAAAACAAAAGCCAACCCAGGAGACTACCTCCAGGAGGTTGAGGCGGAAGGATTCTTTGAGGCCAAGAGTTTGAGACCAGCCTGAGCAACATAGCAAGGTGGTCCCCTGCTACTCCCTCATTTAAAAAAAATAATAAAATAGTCGGGCACGGTGACTCACACCTATAATCCCAGCACTTTGGTAGGCCGAGGTGGGTGGATCACGAGGTCAGGAGTTCAAGACGAGCCTGGCCAAGATGGTGAAACCCCCGTCTCTACTAAAAATACAAAAATTAGCTGGGCGTGGTATCTGGCGCCTGTAATCCCAGCTACTCGGGAGGCTGAGGCAGATAATTGCTTGAAGTCGGGAGGCAGAGGTTGCAGTGAGCGGAGATCTCGCCACAGCACTCCAGCCTGGGCAACAGAGCGAGACTCCATCTCAATAATAATAACAACAAGGAACGCAAAACAGAGAAGGGAGGAGTGAGGGAACTATCTTTGGGTCAGACAATCCGGAGTTCAATCTCCATTTTGCAGAGTCTTCCCTACAGCCCTTAACCTCCGTAAGCTCCAATTTCCTCCTCTGGGTAATATCAGTGAGGCCTCTTCATCGGAGGATTCAGGAAGCCAGGGACAAAGACCCCACAAAATGGCCGCCAGCACCATTCTTTTTTTTTTAATTCCACTGACACCTGGTGAAGCCACCTTTAGGGTTTACCCCACCCTCTGCGTCTACTGTTCCGAGCAACTGACGCTGCAATAAGCAGCCGCCACCGGGAAATGCCCAGGGAGGACCGGACACCCGAGCAAGGGCGGAGCAGAGCGGCCGCAGGCCCCGCCCAACACCGCGTTCAGCCTCCGGCGGGCTCCAGCCTCACCTGCACCGCCTGTGGAAATGCACATCTCCAGGCCCCGCCCCCCAGAACTCTGATTGGCGGGTCTAGGCGGGGGCCGGGGAATCTGCATTTGCACCAGCGCCCACCCCTGTCCTTCCCACCCCCGCCCCTCATGCCCAGGTAAGTCTATGGCAGGCAATGCGAGAGCCCCGCCAACCTCAACATGTCACGCTGCCATCCTCCGAACAGGAAGACGGCGAGGCGCAAAATACCAACCCATCCCCTCTCCCCAAATGCGGGAAAACCCTCACATGTTCCGCGTCTAGGTTGCCCTCGGGGTCTCCTGCTAAGGGGAAAGACACAGCAGGCGGCAGCCCCTGTCCCAGCCGTGGGATTCCTTCCCCTAAATTGTGGGGGGAGAACACAAGGGGTAGTGTCACCAAGCCGCCAGTTGGAGCCCCTCCCACCCTCCTGCGGCTGCTGGTTCGGGTCCACCCCGGGGCGGAGGGGGAAGGGGCCACCGGAGCGCAGGTGGTCTCGGCGCAGCCTCCTGGGGTTGGGACCCAGGGGCGCTGATGGGGTACCCCGTGGCGTAGGCCGTGCCCCCCTAAAAGCTGAGCATATCTGGGCTCCCAAGTAAGGCTCCAAGCACAGAGCTCGGTGTGACATTGACCAAATCGTTACCTCAACGACAGATATTAATTACGGAACAATGAAACGGTGAGAAGGCATGGCAGATCCGAATTCCGCGAGTGTGTAAACAGCGCTGGGGTGGGCCCGGCTTCTCGGGGTTTCTAAAGGAAGGTGGGCAGGGAGGCCAGGCAACCGGGCGCTCGAACCCCAAAGGGCCGGCATCAGGCTAGGGGCCGCCCGGGGCTGGAGCGCAGGGACCCCCTCGCCGCCTCCCCGCCTCCCCGGCCCTGCCCCGGGCTCATGGCGCCGGGCAGGGCGCGCGGCCAACCTGTCAGGCCGGGCCAGGCTGGCCCGAGCGCCGGCTCCGGGAGGCGCGGACAAAGGAGAACGCGAGCCGGGCCCACTCACCCGGCGCGGGGCCTGCTGTCCATCCGCTTCTTCTGGCGCACCGGCTGCAGCGGGATGTTGTCCGTCATGTCGGCGGCGCCGCCCGCCTTGGCCGCCGCGCCCCCCGCGCCGCCTGGGCCGCCGCCCGGTCCGGCCTCCGCGCCGCCGCCCGCCGGCGCCGCGCCGCCCCGGGGGAGGAGGCGGCGGCAGCGGGCGGGCCGGGCCCGCAGCGAGGGGGCGAGCTCGCGAGCGCCGGGCCACGCGCGGAGCCGCCCGCGCGGCCCGACCGACGGACACGGGCGCACCATGGGCCCGAGCTCCGCGCTGCGCCCGCTCGCTCCGCGCCGCGCCTGCCACGGGGGGCGGCCGGGCCGTGTCCGCGCCGCCGCGGCCGCTGCAGTGTCCCCGCCCCCGGCCCGCGCCGCGCGCCCCCCACGCGCGCCCACCCGGCCACGCGCCCCCCGCCCACGCCTGCCGTGCGCGCGCCCTGCCGCCACACACCCCCAAAATCCCACATTCACAATCACATCCCAGCCCTACACACGGGCGCTGTCACACTCATCACACACCAACATCAGACATGCACAATCACACGCGCACCCGGCCACTTTCACCCCATCAGTCATTCTCACTCACTCTTGCACCAACGTGCACATTCATGCCCAGGCCCCACACACACACACCTGCCACTGCTCACTGCCGGCAACATCCAGCATTCACAATTACATGTGAGTCATCCACACACATAACACGCTCACCCTCCTGTTGGTCACTATCATCTATGCACCCAGTTTCTCAAACTTCACACCCATGTGCCCGCAGAAATCAGAGGGACCCTCAGCTTTTCAGACTCCTTCACCCTCTGACCTTCACCATCCTCACTCTCATTCTCTATCTGGATTCTGGGAACTCACCATCACACACACACGCAACTGCCTCTTTCATCCAAACACCCTTCAGTAATCTGAACACCCTCATTCTCACACCAGCCACTTTCTTGGACTTGCACATGGGCCCCACTCTCAGGCCTCAGACAGTCACCCTGCATTACCTGTCACTGTGATTCACGGTCTCACACACCGTGAATCTATCTCCTTCACTGCAGACCACATCCACACTCACTTCCACACTCTCCCACAGTGTCTAGGACCCATGAACTTTTCAAAGGCCTGATAAAGTTATGAAGGCAGGAAAAAAAAAAAAAAACAGTGGGAAGAAACAAAGTGAGGGAGTTTAAAAATCAATATGTAACTAAAGAGCCTGAAAATGTAATACCATATAAACTAAAGCTGACTTTTACATAGTTACATCTGATGACAAATCATGTTGGACACCATTTCTTTTCTTTTTCCTTTTGAAACAGAATCTCCCTCTGTCGCCCAGGCTGGAGTGCAGTGGCGAAATCTCAGCTCACTGCAACATCCGCCTCCCAGGTTCAAGCAATTCTCCTGCCTCAGCCACCCAAGTAGCTGGGATTATAGATGTGCCATCACCATGCCCGGCTAATTTGTGTATTTTTAGTGGAGATGGGGTTTCACCATGTTGGCCAGACTGGTCTTGAACTCCTGTCCTCATGTGATCTGTCCACCTCGGCCTCCCAAAGTGCTGGGCTCTTCCCTGGCATTTGCTAAATGCCATAGAGATTTAATTGGGACGAAGGAAGAGCATCCGGCCCAGTCCGCCTTTCCAACTCTGACCAGAAACCTTTCCCTGCTCCCACAGGCCACTGCGCTTGGCCCTTTTCTTTTATTTTTTTGTTTTTTAACTTAGTGCTAACTGCCAGTAAGTGGATGCCATACAGGATGGAACCACCAAATATCCCAGTGTCTGAGGTGGATCTCAAACCAAGAAGTGTGACTTATCTCGTGCCCCAGAGAAGTTCCTCAAGAAAAGAAACATGTCATTAGTAATTGCTGCATTGCACTTTTGGAGCAGAAATAGCATTCTCCAGCCAAGAGGGCTGGTGTGCCTTGCTTCCTCCTGTCCCTTCTACATCTAAAATGATGCTTCATACATAGCATGGCACAAGCTGGCACTCAGTAAAGGCTTCTTACGTGGAAGAAGTGTAAACACCCTGACATGCCAATTATGGCCTCAGTGTGGGTCCCACCATCTCCCATCTGCTTTGCTAGACATCCCCCTTTCAAACTCCACACCCTCTTCTCAACCCCATTACTACACAGGGTACAAGAGAAGACCGAGGAGCCTGGGCACAGTGGCTCACACCTGTAATCCTGACATTTTGGGAGGCCGAGGTGGGCAGATCACTTGAGGTCAGGCATTCAAGACCAGCCTGGTCAACATAATGAAACCCTGTCTCTACTAAAAAAAAAAAAAAAATACAAAAAAATTACCCAGGTGTGGTAGCTGCGCGCCTGTAATCCCAGGTACTCGTGAGGCTGAGGCAGGAGAATGGCTTGAACCTGGGAGGTGGAGGTTGCAGTGAGCCGAGATGGTGCCATTGCACTCCAGTCTGGGCAACAGAGCCGGAGACTCTGTCTCAAAAAAAAGAAGACCAAGGAGATGGGGAACATAAAACTTTAACCCAGGGTTCCCTACGCTGTTGCAATTCAATGAATGTGAGCTATCGTTTTTATCAAGCCCCTGCGACATGCATGTAGTTCCACATTTAACACTCCCAACAGTCCTGCCAGTTCAGACTAAATAATCGGACCCATTTTACAGGTGAAGACTTAGAAGCTCAGAGGGACCTGCAGAAAGCCACATGGTTAGCAAGGAACTAGGCGAGGCTCCGAGGCCTGGTCTTTCATGCTTCAGAAAGCAGGAAAAAATGGCCTCCTGTAACCAATGGAACCACAGTTACCGTGACACCTCCAGGCACCAACTAATCCTGATTCCAAGTAATTTTAAGCTCCCTTGCGGAGCTCACCTCGGCCATCCTCATCAGAATGCCTTATTTTCTTTCTTTTCTCTTTTGAGACGGTGCCTCACTCTGTCACCCAGGCTGGAGGGCAGTGGTGTGATCACCAGCTCACTGCAGGATTGACCTCCCAGGCTCAATCAATCTTCTTCCCTCAGACTCCTGAGAAGCTGAAACTACAAGCACCTACCACCATGCCTGGCTAATTTTTGTATTTTTAGTAGAGACGGGGTTTTGCCATGTTGCCCAGGCTGGTCTCAAACTTCTGGATTCAAGCCATCTGCCCTTCTCAGCCTCCCAAAGTGCTGGGGCTACAGGCATGAGCCACTGCACCCGGCCAGACTGCCCTATTTTCTAAATCATGGAACAACAATAGTGACTCCCTCCTCTGGGATCCGGCATCACTTCCACTACCTTCCAGCTGTGGAACTTGAGGCTGGTGACAGACTCTGCTGGGACTCAGTTTCCTCATCTGTAAAATGGGCCTGCTGATAGTACTAACCTCATAAGGTTATTGAAAGGATTAAATGAGTTACTCATATACATAAAACAATTAGAAGGGTGCCTGCACACAGAGGAAGCAGTCTCTGAGGGTCATTGTTGCAGGGTTTTTGGAATGATTAAGTGCAATCATGAAAACATGTAAAAAATAACTTTATATGATGTCTGTCACATGGTAAATGCTCATCAAAGGTTAGCTACTCGCCGGGCACAGTGGCTCATGCCTGTAATCCCAGCAGTTTGGGAGGCCAAGGCAGGCAGATCACAAGGTCAGGAGTTCAAGACCAGCCTGGCCAACATAGTGAAACCCTGTCTCTACTAAAAATACAAAAAATTAGCCAGGCATGGTGGCAGGCACTGGTAATCTCACCTACTCAAGAGGTTGCGGTAGGAGAATCACTTGAACCCGAGAGATGGAGTTGCAGTGAGCCGAGATCATGCACTCCAGCCTAGGCAACAGTGAGAGACTCCGTTTCAAAAAAAAAGAGAAAAGATTAGCTATTGAAAGTCCTGCTTCTATGATATGAATATTCATAGTTTTCCCTAATTCAATAATGAATACAAGAGCATTATCAATGATCATCTCTGAAAAAAAGATTCCAGGTGGGTTTTTAAAATACAATTTAATTAAAGTTTTTTTTGTTTTAGTAGTTTTCCATTTATAGAAAATGTAAGCAATTAGCACAGAAAGTTTCATATGTCCCCATCCTATATCCATGTCCCCAGTCCTGGGGACAGTTTCCCTTATTAACATTTTGTGGTACATCCAGGTGGATCTTAAATATTTCATCCTTTTTTTATTTTTTGTCAACACTCAATACTTTTTCTCTAGTGAAACGTGTTGCTTTGCAATAATTTTTTCTTTAAATAAGTTTTTAAAAGATCAAAGAGCCCATTATTAACCTTCAAAAGTACTAACATTCTCATATGGAAAGGGAGGGGGAAATTGTAAGTGGGTGTTTTTGCCTTTTTACTTTCCACATTTTCTTTTTGTTTGTTTGTTTTGAGATGGAATCTCACTCTGTCGCCCAGCCTGGAGTGCAGTGGCATGATCTCAGCTCACTGCAAACTCCACCTCCCGGGTTCCCGCCATTCTCCTGCCTCAGCCTCCTCAGTAGCTGGGACTACAGGCGCCCGCCACCACGCCCAGATAATTTTTTTTTGAATTTTTAGTAGAGATGGGGTTTCACTGTGTTAGCCAGGATGGTCTCAATCTCCTGACCTCGTGATCTGCCCGCCTCGGCCTCCCAAAGTGCTGGGATTATAGACGTGAGCCACTGCGCCCAGCCTTTACGTTCCAAATTTTCTTTTTTTTTTTTCTTTTTTTTGAGACAGAGTCTTGCTCTGTCGCCCAGGCTGGGGTGCAGTGGCCGGATCTCAGCTCACTGCAAGCTCCACCTCCCGGGTTTACGCCATTCTCCTGCCTCAGCCTCCCGAGTAGCTGGGACTACAGGCGCCCGCCACCTCGCCCGGCTAGTTTTTTGTATTTTTTAGTAGAGATGGGGTTTCACCGTGTTAGCCAGGATGGTCTCAATCTCCTGACCTCGTGATCCACCCGTCTCGGCCTCCCAAAGTGCTGGGATTACAGGCTTGAGCCACCGCGCCCGGCCAATTTTCTTTAGTATACTTTCATAATCAGAGGAGAAAATACATTTAAATACTTTAAAAAAAAAAAAAAACTTCTTTTTGTTTTTATTTTTGTTATTTTTTGAGACGGAGTCTCACTCTGCTGCCCAGGCTGGAGTGCAGTGCAGTGGCGTGATCTCAGCTCACTGCAACCTCCGCCTCCCAGGTTCAAGCGATTCTCCCGCCTCAGCCTCCTGAGTAGCTGGGACTACAGGCACACGCCACCACAACCAGCTAATTTTTGTATTTTTTGTAGAGAAGAGGTTTCACCATGTTAGCCAGGCTGGTCTCAAACTCCTGACCTCAGGTGATCCACCTGCCTCAGCCTCCCTAAGTGCTGGGATTACAGGCATGAGCCACTGCGCCTGGCCATTTTTATTTTAAGAGACAGAGTCTTGCTCTGTTGTAGCTGGGACTACAGGTGTGCACTGCATGCCAAGCTAATTTATTTTATTTTTTTGTAGAGACAAGGTCTCACTATGTTGCCCAGGCTGGCCTTGAACTCCTGGGCTCAAGCCATCCTCCTGCCTTGACCTCCTAGTGTCCTGGGATTACAGGTGTGAGCCACTGCACCAGGCCAAAACTCCTTTTCAGCAAGGTGATCCCTCAGAAAGAGAGGCACTTGCAGGCTTAAATCTCATCTTGAGAGAGAACCAGATGCCTGCTTGGGATGAGCGAGACACCCAAGGGATCACCAGAGCGGTGCCAGGGCCTGGGAGAGGGGCAAGGCTGGCGGCAGTGATGACATGTGAGAGGTTAATCTGAGGCCCCTTTCTGGGGACACAACACCCCTCTTCCTGACACAGCACTACCTTCTGCCCAGAAATAGTCACCTCATGGTTCTGCTTCCTCAGGAAACGCCCCTTGACAATCCTCTCCATCCAACAGGCCCTGGGTACAGTACACCCCTGACTCCTAGGTACGTGGAGTGGAAAGGTCCTGGAGGGATAAGCCAATCTAGTCCGACTTCTACTTTCCAGAAATCAGAGAGACTGTGGCCCACAGAGGTCATGTCACATGCCGTCCGTGCCTGATGGATTGCAGGCTGGAGCTGGAATATACCTTGAAACTCTCATTGTGGCCCACCATGAAGCCTTATGTTCATAGACCTCCAAGCCCACTCCTGCTTTATTATTTGTTTGTTTGTTTGTTTGTTTGGAGACGGAGTCTCACTCTGTCGCCCAGGCTGAAGTGCAGTGGCATGATCCCAGCTCACTACAATCTCCAACTCCCGGGTTCAAGCAATTCTCCGGCCTCAGCCTCCCGAGTAGCTGGGATTACAGGCGTGCGCCACTACACCCAGCTAATTTTTGTATTTTTAGTCGAGACGGGTTTTCGCCATGTTGGTCAGGCTGGTCTCAAGCTCCTGGCCTCAGGTAATCCACGCACCTCAGCCTCCCAGAGTGCTGGGATTACAGGCATGAGCCACTGTGCCCTGCCCCACTGCTACTTTGGACCTCCTGTAAAGAAGGAGTATTTGGTGGTAAGTGGGCAAGAAGTCAAGGGTAACGGCAGTGATGAGAGATGGAGGAGGCAGGGAAAATGGGAATAAATAATAAACATGCTTTGGGTAAACTCAGGCTGGGAGAAAATAAAATCCTTTTAGTGCCTACAATTCTCTCTCCATGAATTCTCTCTGGATAAATATTCTAGGTATCCCCCAAAGCAGTTTCCCTACTTCGGCACTATTGACATTTGGGCTGAATATTTACCATGGGGGGCTGTGCTACGCGTTATAGGAAATGTAGCAGCATTCTTGGTTGCTACCGACTAAATGCCAGTAGCCGCCTCACCCCAGCTGTGACAACCACAAATGTTTTCAGACGTTGTGAAATGTCTCCTGGGGGGACAAAATTGTCCAGGTTAAGAACCACTGGGCTAGAATGTGATGTTAAATCATTTTAAAATCTCTAATAAGACTGTGTGTGTGTGTCTTTTTTTTTTTTTTTTTGAGATGGAGTCTCGCTCTGTCACCCAGGCTGGAGTGCAGTGGCGCCATCTCGGCTCACTGCAACCTTCGCTTCCCGGGTTCAAGTGATTCTCCTGTCTCAGCCCCCCGAGTAGCTGGGATAACAGGTGTGTGCCTCCAAGCCCAGCAAATTTTTGTATTTTTAGTAGAGATGGGGTTTCACCATGTTGGCCAGGCTGCTCTTGAACTTCTGGCCTCAAGTGATCTTCTCACCTTGGCCTCCCAAAGTGCTGACATTACAAGCCTGGTGTGAGCCACTACGCCCAGCTGTGTCTCTCTGTAACACTTACCAATCCAATCCTTTCCCAACCTTTTGTTTTTTGTTTTTTTTTTTGGAAAGAGAAAGAATGTCTTAGGTTGAGAACTTTCCATAAGCAACAATATCTAGCTAAAATTTATTTATTTTTTTATTTTTTTGAGACGGAGTCTTGCTCTGTAGCCCAGGCTGGAGTGCAGTGGCCGGATCTCAGCTCACTGCAAGCTCCGCCTCCCGGGTTTGCGCCATTCTCCTGCCTCAGCCTCCGGAGTAGCTGGGACTACAGGCGCCCGCCACCTCGCCCGGCTAGTTTTTTGTATTTTTAGTAGAGACGGGGTTTCACCGTGTTAGCCAGGATGGTCTCGATCTCCTGACCTCGTGATCCGCCCGTCTCGGCCTCCCAAAGTGCTGGGATTACAGGCTTGAGCCACCGCGCCCGGCCTCTAGCTAAAATTTAATAATATTCTGGGCTGTGTCTGTGTTTTTGAGATAGAGACTTGCTCTGTCCCGCCCAGGCTGGAGTGCAATAGTGCGATCATGGCTCGCTGCAGCCTTGGCCACGCAGGCTCAAACTATCCTCCCACCTCAGTCCCCTCAAGAAGCTGGAACTACAGGCATGCAGCTAATTTCTGAATTTTTTTGTAGAGACTGGGTTTTCCCATGTTGCCCAGCCTGGTCTCAAACTCCTGAGCCCAAATGAGCCTCCTGTGTCAGCCTCCCAAAGTGCTGGGATCAGAGGCGTGAGCCACTACACCCAAAAATATTCTGTTTTTACCTCCAAAAAGGGCACTAAGAAGGTTAGGGGGAGAGAAAATCAACAGATGTCCAATCATTCCGTCAAGTCGTCTTCACTAAACACCTACAATGGTCTATGCATAGGGGGTACAGTCAGACACAGCCCCTGTTTCAAGGAGATGACATCCTAGTGAAGGTTGTTAAAAACTTTGAAAGCATCGGCCAGGCACGGTGGCTCATACTTGTAATCCTGGCACTTTGGGAGGCTGAGAGGGGGCGGATCACTTGAGGTCGGGAGTTCGAGACCAGCCTGACCAATATGGTGAATCCCCATGTCCACTAAAAATACAAAATTAGCCGAGCATGGAGGCGCATGCCTGTAATCCCAGCTACTCGAGAGGCTGAGGCAGGAGAATTGCTTGAACCCAAGAGGCGGAGGTTGTGGTGAGCCAAGATCAGGCCATTGCACTCCAGCCTGGGCAACAAGAGCAAAACTCTGTCCCAAAAAAAAAAAAAAAAGATTGAAAGCATCAAAAAGATGGCTTGATAGCCTGCCTTAGCATACCCTTCCAGGTTCCTTGTGTCTTTCATTGTCCTTGAGCTATTTTACAACTCTATAAATTGTGGAAAACTGATAATTATGCAAATGATTCTTGTCCATAGAAATGCAAATGTACTTTGTCCAGTGGAATGCAGTTATTGCCTGTGGATATTGATCATGTTTTGCATCTGTTTGTAAGTTCTTTTCTTTTTTTTTTTTTTTGAGACGGAGTCTCGCTCTGTCGCCCAGGCTGGAGTGCAATGGCTCGATCTCAGCTCACTGCAAGCTCCGCCTCCCGGGTTCACGCCATTCTCCTGCCAGGCGCCCACAACCGCGCCCGGCTAATTTTTTGTATTTTTAGTAGAGACGGGGTTTCACCGTGGTCTCGATCTCCTGACCTTGTGATCCGCCCGCCTCGGCCTCCCAAAGTGCTGGGATTACAGGCGTGAGCCACCGCGCCCGGCCTGTAAGTTCTTTTCAACGTTCCTAATTGCCAGCAATTTAGGAGCTCATTTTAAATTCTCCTCTGAATCAACTGTAAATTTGTTAATAATTCTTTGACATGTGTTCATTTTATACAAGCATACCTGAGAGATATTGTGGGTTTGGCTCCAGATGAAAAAAGAAAACAACTCTTATCTCAGGAATGCAAGTATTTTTGAATTATCAAGCCCAGAGAGACATTAAAATGAAGCAGCAATCACTTCTACTCCCTCTTTTGAGTATGTATTCATCTCCTGAAACCACTCGTTATTGCCACAAGTAGCTAGACATTCACCTAATAATGCTGCACCAGACACTGTAACTCACGCCCCATAAGTTAACAAGGTATAGTCAATTATTAATCAATGTTATTTCTGTAAACCAATGAGAATTTCTGATGAACAAGTATCAGCCCACTCCCTGTCCGCTTTCTTTCCGCTTTAAAAACCTGCTTATGGCCTGGTCCAGTGGCTTGCGCCTGTAATCCCAGCACTTTAGGAGGCCGAGGAAGTAGGATTTCTTGACCCATCTGTACAAAAAATAAAAGAATGAGCTGGGCCATGGTGGCACACGCCTGTAATGCCAGCTACTTGGGACGTTGAGGTGGGAGGATTGGTTGAGCCCAGGAGGCTGAGGCTATAGTGAGCCATGATTGTGCCACTGCACTCCAAGCTGGGTGACAGAGTGAAACCCTGTCAAATAAATAAATAGGCCAGACTCAGTAGCTCATGCCTGTAATCCCAGCACTTTGGGAGGCCAAGATGAGAGGATCACTTGAGCCTGGGAGTTCAAGACCTGCTTGGGCAAGATAGTGAGATCTTGTCTCTACAAAAAATACAAAACTTAGCTGGGCATGGTGGTACATGCCTGTAGTCTCAGCTACTCAGGAGGCTGAGGTGGGCAGACTGCTTGAGCCTGGGAGGTTGAGGCTGCAGCGAGCCATGTTCACATCACTGCACTCCAGCCTGGGCGACAGGGTCTTGCTCTGTCACCCAGGCTAGAGTGCAGTGATCAATCAATCAATCAACCAACCTGTTTGTAACAAAAGCCGTACAGAGGTCATATCCAGGGTTATTTGGGTCTGAGTCTTCCAAGCAGCTATCCTCACTTTGGCGCAAGTAAACTCTAAATTGTATTTTGTGCCTTAGTCTCTTCCTTTTAGATCAACACAGACCACAACAATAAAGCAAATATTGCAATAAAGCAAGTCACATGACTTTGGTTTCCCAGTACATATAAAAGCTATGTTTACACTATATCCTGTTAAGTGTGCAATGGCACTATATCTAAAAAACAATGTACAGGGCCGGGCGCGGTGGCTCAAGCCTGTAATCCCAGCACTTTGGGAGGCCGAGACGGGCGGATCACGAGGTCAGGAGATCGAGACCATCCTGGCTAACACGGTGAAACCCCGTCTCTACTAAAAAATACAAAAAAAAAACTAGCCGGGCGAGGTGGCGGGCGCCTGTAGTCCCGGCTACTCGGGAGGCTGAGGCAGGAGAATGGCAGGAACCCGGGAGGCGGAGCTTGCAGTGAGCTGAGATCCGGCCACAGCACTCCAGCCTGGGTGACAGAGCGAGACTCCGTCTCAAAAAAAAAAAAAAAAAAAAACAATGTACAGGCCGGCCGTGGTGGCTCACGCCTATAATCCCAGCACTTTGGGAGGCCGAGATAGGCAAATCATGAGGTCAGGACTTCGAGACCAGCCTCGCCATCATGGTGAAACCTCATCTCTCCTACAAATACAAAAAAATTAGCTGGGCGTAAATCCCAGCTATTCAGAAGGCTGAGGCAGAATTACTTGAACCCAGGAGCCTGAGGTGGCAGTAAGCCGAGATCACACTACTGTACTCCAGCCTGGGTGACAGAGTGAGACTCCATCTCGGGAGAAAAAAAAATGTACATACCTTAATTATAAATTCCTTTATTGTTAAAGATGCTAATGATCCTCTGAGGCTTCTGGAGATGTAATCTTTTTGCCGGTAAAGGATCTTACCTTGATATTGATGGCTGTTCAATGATCAGGGTGGTGGTTGCTGAAGGTTGGGATGGCCATGCCAATGTCTTTAAAATAAGACAACAATGATGTTGGCTATATTGATTGACTCTTTGCGATTTCTCTGTAACTTGTGATACTGTTTGAAATTATTTTACCTACAACAGGCTGGGAGTGGTGGCTCATGCCTGTAATCCCAGCACTTTGGGAGGCCGAGGCGGGCAGATCACAAGGTCAGGAGATCGAGACCATCCTGGCTAACACAATGAAACCCCATCTCTACTAAAAATACAAAAAAAAAATTAGCCAGGCATGGTCGCTGGCACCTGTAGTCCCAGCTACTTGGGAAGCTGAGGCAGAAGAATCACTTCACCACGGGAGGCAGAGGTTGCAGTGAGCCGAGATCGTGCCACTGCACTCCAGCCTGGGTGACAGTGAGACTCCGTCTCAATCTCAAAAACCACTTTCTTTGCTCATCTGTAAGAAGCAGTTCTTTATTCATTCAAGTTTTCTCCTAAGATTGCCACATTCAGTCACATCTTCAAGCTTCACTAGTAATTCCAGCTCTCTTGCTATCTCCGTCACATCTGCAGTTACTTCCTCCGCTGAATTTTGTTGTTTGTAAAGACAAGATTTCACTGTGTTGACTGGGTTGGTCTTGAACTCCCATCTCAAGCCATCCTCCTCGGCCTCCCAAAGTGCTGGGATTACACACATAAGCCATGGTGCGCCTGGCGCTGTCACTGAAGTCTTGAACCCACCAAAGTCATCCATGAGGGTTGGAAGCCACTTCTTCCAAACTCCTGTTTATGTTGATATTTTGACTTCCTCCCATGAATTATGAATGTTATTAACAACATCTAGAATGGTGAATCCTTTCCAGGAGGTTTTCACTTTACTTTGTCCAGACCCATCAGAGAAATCACAAACTATGGCAGCTTACAAAATGTAGTATTTTTTTTTTTTTTTTGAGATGGAGTCTCGCTCTGTCGCCCAGGCTGGAGTGCAGTGGCGCGATCTCGGCTCACTGCAAACTCCACCTCCCAGGTTCACGCCATTCTCCTGCCTCAGCCTCCCAAGTAGCTGGGACTACAGGCCCCGCCACCAGGCCCAGCTCATTTTTTGTATTTTTAGTAGAGATGGGGTTTCACCGTGTTAGCCAGGATGGTCTCAATCTCCCGAACTCGTGATCCGCCCGCCTCGGCCTCCCAAAGTGCTGGGATTACAGGCATGAGCCACTGCACCCGGCCTAAAATGTAGTATTTCTTAAATAATAAGACCTGGAAGTTGAAACTCTCAGAGGCATTTGAACCAGAGCTACTCCATCTTGAATAGGAGCTGGGTAAAATAAGGCTGAGACCTACTGGGCTGCATTCCCAGGAGGTTAAGGCATTCTTAGTCACAGGAGATAGGACGTCAGCACAAGATACAGCTCATCAAGACCTTGGTGATAAAACAGGTTGCAGTCAAGAAGCCGGCTAAAACCCACCAAAACCAAGATGGTGACAAGAGTGACCTCTGGTTGTCCTCACTGCTACACTCCTACCAGTGCCATGACAGTTTACAAATGCCACGGCAACATCAGGAATTTACCCTAAATGGTCTAAAAAGGGGAGGCATGAATAATCCACCTCTTGTTTAGCATATCATTGAGAAATAACCATAAAAATAGGGAACCAGCAGCCCTCAGGGCTGCTCTGTCTATGGACTAGCCATTCTTTTATTCCTTTACTTTCCTAATAAACTTGCTTTCACTTTACAAACTCATCCTGAATTCTTTCTTGCGCAAGATCCAAGAATCCTCTCTTAGGGTCTGGATCCAGACCCCTTACAAGTAACAAAACTACTCCTTGATCCTGACGACAAAATGAATGTTGTGTTAACAGGCATGAAAAAGTGTTAATCTCCTTGTATACTTCCATCAGAGCACTTGACAGATGCATTAGATGCATTGTTAATGAGCAGCAGTGATTTTTGAAAAAAGTCTATTTTTTTTTTTTCCTGTGCAGTAGGTCTCAACAGTGGGCTTAAAATATTCAGTAAATCATGCGATAAACAGATATGCTAAGCTGGGCATGGTGGCTCACACTTTTAATCCCAGAACTTTGGAAGGCCGAGGCGGGTGGATCACTTAAGGTCGGGAGTTTGAGACCAGCCTGGCCAACATGGTGAAACCCCATCTCTACTAAAAATACGAAAGGCAGCGGGTGCCTGTAATCCCAGCTACTCAGGAGGCCGAGGCAAGAGAATCACTTTAACCCAGGAGACAGAGGCTGCAGCAAACTGAGATAGTGTCACTGCACTCCAGCCTGAGTGGCAGAGCAAGACTTCATCTCAAAACAAAAACAAGGCCGGGCGTGGTGGCTCACGCCTATAATCCCAGCACTTTGGGAGGCTGAGGCAGGCAGATCACGAGGTCAAGAGACTATCCTGGCTAACACAGTGAAACCCTGTCTCTACTAAAAAAACCCAAAAAATTAGCTGAGGGTGGTAGCAGGCACCTGCAGTCCCAGCTACTCAGGAGGCTGAGGCAGGAGAATGGCATGGACCCGGGAGGCAGAGTTTGCAGTGAGCCAAGATCGCACCACTGCACTCCAGCCTGGGTGACTCCGTCTCAAAACAAAAACAAGGAGAGATATGTCAGCATCCAGGCCTTGTTATTCCATTTCCAGAGCACATGCAGAGTAGAAATAGCATCATTCTTAAAGGCCCTAACATATTCAGAATGGTAAACGAGCATGGCCTCAGCTTAAGGTCACCACCTGCATTAGCCCCTAACAAGAGTCACCTTGTCCTTTGAAGCAAGGTGTTTTTTCCTTTCTAGCTATGAAAGTCCTAGATGGCATCTTCTTCCAATAGAAGACTGTCTTGTCTGCATTGAAAATCTGTTGGTTAGTGTAGCTACTTCAGTTACTGTAGCTGGATCTACTGCCTTACCTTACTTTTTTTTTTTTTTCCTTTGAGGCGGAGTTTTGCTGTTTTTGCCCAGGCTGCAGTGCAATGGCACGACTTTGGCTCACCACAACCTCCGCCTCCCGGGTTCAAGCGATTCTCCTGCCTCAGTCTCCTGAGTAGCTGGGATTACAGGCATGCACCACCCGGCTAATTTTGTATTTTTAGTAGAGACGGGGTTTCTCCATGATGGTCAGGCTCGTCTTGTACTCCCGACCTCAGGTGACCTGCCCCCCTCGGCCTCCCAAAGTGCCAGGATTACAGGTGTAGGCCACCGTGCCCAGCTGCATTTTTATATTAGGAAGATGTCTGCTGGGTGCAGTGACTCACGCCCGTAATCCCAGCACTTTGGGAGGCCCAGGGGGGTGGATCACCTGAGGTCAGGAGTCCGAGACCAGCCTGACTAACATGGTGAAACCCTGTCTCTACTAAAATTACAAAAATTAGCCAGGGATAGTGGCGGGCACCTGTAATCCCAGCTACTTGGGAGGCTGAGGCAGGAGAATCGCTTGAACCTGGGAGGAGGTTGCAGTGAGCCGAGATCATGCCACTGCATTCCAGCCTGGGCAATAAGAGCGAAACTCCTTCTCAAACAAAACAAAACAAAACAAAACAGAACATGTCTTCTTGGACCTGGCGCGGTGACTCACGCCTGTAATCTCAGCACTTTGGGCAGCCAAGGCGGGTGGGTCATCTGAGGTTGGGAGTTTGAGAACATCCTGACCAACATGGTGAAACTCTGTCTCTACTAAAAATACAAAAATTAACTGGGCGTGATGGCGTGCACCTACAATCCCAGCTATTCAGGAGGCTGAGGCAGGAGAATGACTTGAACCTGGAGGCGGACGTTAAAAAATTAATTGGTACTTAATTATTTTTTCTTTTGTATTGAGATAGAGTCTCGCTCTGTCGCCCAGGCTGGAGTGCAATGGCATGATCTCGGTTCACTGCAACCTCCACCTCCTGGGTTCAAGCAATTCTCCTGTCTCAGTCTCCTGAGTAGTTGGGATTACAGGCGCACGCCACCACGACTGGCTACTTTCTTGCATTTTAGTAGAGACGGGGTTTTACCGTGTTGCCCAGGCTGGTCTCGAACTCCGGAGCTCAGGTAATTCGCTCACCTCAGCCTCCCAAAGTGCTAGGATTACAGGCGTGAGCCACCATGCCCGATCTATAAACGTATTTTAACACAGAAAAGGTAGAGTAAAAATTAGTATTACAATCTTATGGAACTATTGTTGTACATGTGGTCAGTAACTGACAAAACAAAGTTATGATCACACTATGTGGCTATAAGCTACCTGCATAGGTACAATCACAATCTACTCTTTAGAACTGACTTCAAAGATTAAGGCCGAGAGGAATGGTGCACACGCGCACGCGCGCGCGCGCACACACACACACACACACAGTGTTACAGAAAACAGCAAACACACATAAAAACAGTGATAATCTTTTTCCCTGATATCCCAAGTAGGAATTTACCCTGGAAATGAACTCAAGTGTAAGAAAAGAAATACCCCAAAGGCAATCAAAAACAAAATAAAAAAGCTCAGGAGGCCAGGCACAGTGGCTCATGCCTGTAATCCCAGCACTCTGAGAGACCAAGGCCAGTGGATCACTTGAGGCCAGCCTGGGGAACATGGTGAGACCATCTCTGCCAAAAACAATTAGCTGGGAGTGATGGTGTGTGCCTGCTACTCTGCAGGTTGAGGTGGGAGGATCACTTGAGTCCAGGAGCTCAAGGCCACAGTCAGCTGTGATCATGCCACTATACTGCAGCCTGAGTGACAGGGAAGTTTATGGGTAAACACCAGCAGTATTGTCAATAGATGACTAGACATCATTGTTACATAATTGCAGGTATGTTAAAGGGTTAACCGGAATTGGGTTTTACCTTGGAAAGATGTTTGAAGTATGTGAGAGGGGAGAAAACAGGCTGGGCAAGGTGGCTCGTGCCTGCAATCACAATACTTTGGGAAGCTGAGGCAGATGGATCACTTGAGGCCAGGAGTTCGAGACCAGCCTGGCCAACATGCTGAAACCCCATCTCTACTCAAAATACAAAAATTAGCCAGGTGTGGTGGCGGGCCCCTGTAATCCCAAGTGAGGAGGCTGAGGCAGGATAATTGCTTGAACCTGGGAGGCCGGAGGATGCAGTAAGCCAAGATCGAGCCAGTGCACTCCCTTGAGCCTGGGAGGTCAAGGCTGCAGTAAGCTGAGATCATACCACTGCACTCTAGCCTGGGTGAAAGAGTGAGACCCCGTCTTAAAAAAAGAAAAAACAGGCCGGGTATGGTGGCTCATGCCTGTAATCTCAGCACTTTGGGAGGCCGAGATGGGCAGGTTCACCTCAGGTCGGGAGTTTAAGAACAGCCTGACCAACATAGTGAAACTCTGTCTCTATTAAAAATACAAAGTTAGCCGGGCGTGATGGTGCATGCCTGTAATCCCAGCTACTGGGAGGCCAAGGCAGGAGAATCACTGGAACCCGGGAGGCGGAGGTTACAGTGAGCCAAGATCATGCCATTGCCCTCCAGCGGCAACAAGAGGGAAACTGTCAAAAAAAAAAAAAAAAAAAAGAAAGAAAAGAAAAGTGAGGCAAGCATGGACATAACCACGTCTGCATCTTTTTGACTGTAGGAACAAGAGTGTCACGAGGCAGCTGGCAGTGATTGTCAAGTAAACATTCTCAGGTATAGAACAGAAAGTACCAGAAAAACTTCCATATACACCTGGGTGAGAAAAAAAAAACATTCAAAATTTATTTTCCAACAGACAGACAGCATCAGCAGGTACAACTACAGGGGTTTCTCTGTGGATCATACATTCACAAGGCATTATTAGCTCAACAGTGAGAAAGCCACTGGTGTGTTTTCTGTAACAATATCCACTTCACAGTGTAAACAGGTACTATTATCGTGTTCACTTACAATTCCAGAAGGAAAGGCACAACTTGGCAAAAAAAAAAAAAAAGGGGGGAGGGAGGGGGCGGGATCCTAAAGTCAGGTGCAACGATGAAGAACAACACTTTGGCTATTCGTCTTGGATGCATATTTCCATCAGGACCTTCCACATAGAGGGGAAAGACTTTTCTCCCAGAAGTTAGTTTTTTTTCTTTCTTTCTCCCTTCTTGTTAAACCAAGAGCAATGTTTCGTTTGCTCAGTATCACGTATACAAAAGGAAACTACACAAAAAAAGGCATCACAAAATCATCTTGAACGTTCACCTCTTCCCACCAATACATCAACTCTTAGGTTTTAGACAGGGCCTGGGAATACTTCAGCGGTCTTAAAACAGGAAAACAAACACTATGGCTACAAAAAATAAAAAATAAATGAGGTAGATAAATTAAAGCTTTCACACCCAGGACTTGCCTGTTCTAACTTCGTAGCCTTCATGAAATATTCAGCAAGAAAACAAACAAAACAAAAAATCTTCATAATTACTTGGCATAAGTCGCACCAAGGAAATTCAACAAAAACAATCAGTATGTGAACCTGTGATGGGAAACACGCCCTTCCACGAGTTTCTCCTCGAGCATGAAAACCCAGTTCTTCAATAGAGTAGGCACTGGCAAACTAAGTCACCTGAGATTCCCCGCTCAGGTGCCCACCTCTTCTGGGGTTCGGGAAGAGGAAGGCATCTAAGAGGTGTGGGGAAAACATTGGCACTCTCGGGGCTCCAACTGAACTTTATTTAAATAAGCAGCAACACATACATTGACTCCCTAAGGACTAACGTTAAGTCCATTTGAGGGCCTCCTACTTAAGGTTCTAAGGTTGAAGCAATTTTATAATTCTACAACCCTAGTTTGTTGTTGTTCCTTTTTTAAGTACATTCAAAAAAAACAAACAAGATGGGGACAGGATTGGGGCATATAAAACAGGTCCCTAAAGAGATGACAGACCTTGTCCTTTTACCCACGTCCAGTTACCATATAAGTATACAGTACCCCTCTCCCCTCAATTAGGCTGTGTAGTTGTCTTTTCCACTGTTGTTCAGTAAGTTCCAACAATTCTACCTTGAAATAGGTAAGTCTTTGGAAAAAGTCATTCTAGGTTGTACAAAGGTTCTATGTATACGTCTGTTACAAGTAACAAAGCTACTTTGCAAGACCCGCTTCTTTCCAAAATTGAAAAAAAAAAAAAAAAAAAAGTGCCAGGCATGGTAGCTCACACCTGTAATCCCAGCACTTTGGGAGGCCAAGACGGGTGGATCACGAGGTCAGGAGTTCGAGACCAGCCTGACCAACATGGTGAAACCCCATCTCTACTCAAAATACAAAAATTAGCCAGGCGTGGTGGCACGCGCCTATAATCCCAGCTACTCGGGAGGCTAAGGCAGGAGAATCACTTGAACCCGGGAAGGGGAGGTTGCAGTGAGCCGAGATCAATACCACTGCACTCCAGCCTGGGTGATAGAGCGAGACTCCATCTCAAAAAAAAACAGTCTGTATTTGTTTTGGTATGAATTTTTTTATTTTTTCAACTTTTTGCAAAGCAGCATAGCAACAATTGTGATTGTAGGACTTGCCTGAGGTTGTGGTCACAACCATCGTAAACATCATTTGCATATCAGTAAGAAAAAGAAAACAGGAGGAGATGAGTTCTTACAAAACAAAGCAGATTCTAGAGATTTCACGGTGTCTGCATTGCTCCTTCCACTCAAGTTCTCCCTTGCTTAGCTGACCGCAATCTTGTTTTCTTCTAGGAAGTGAGGAAACTGGTGTTTGGGAACGCCGTCAGTAGCACTTGGTTTTTCCACATCGGCACTGATACTCGATTGGGAGCCATCCATCTTGGAGACAGTGGCGTTACTCACAACGGAGGTGGCCCCCAAGGAAACAGGGAGGGTAGGAACCCCTCCACTCTGGATCACAGAGATCTCATTGGTCTTCACAGCCAGACCGCCATTGAGCATGCTGGTATACTGGTTCCACACCACAGGGTCCACATTCACCGAAGGGGCCAGGATTTCCTTGGGAAAGATTTCTGAGACTCTTTTTCCGTCCGTACCTAACAGAGCCATGGTGTTCTCGATGGCCAGCTTCCTTCCACGGCGGGCTGAGTTATTGTTCGCCCCGTGTGTCATGTAGTGAACCTACGGGAACAGGACAGAAAGGTTCCCTATCAAAATAGAGATTTGAAGCTCACTGGCAAGCCAAGAATCAATCTGCATATGGATTTCATTCTACCCAGTGTTTTAACATATAGATGATCCTCGACTTACAGTGGGGTTATGCCCGGATAAACTCACTGAAAGTAGAAAATATTCTCAGTCTAAAATGCTTTTAATACACCTAACCAGCCAAACATCATAGCTCAGTTTAGCCTACCTCAAACACACTCAGAACATTTGCATTAGCTTACAGTTAGGCAAAATCATCTAATGCAAAGACTGTTTTATAATAAAGCATTGAAATAGCTCATGTAGGCATGGCACAGTGGCTCACGCCTGTAATCCCAGCACTTTGGGATGCCGAGGTGGGCAGATCACTTGAGGTCAGGAGTTCAAGACCAGCCTGGCCAACATGGTGAAACCCTGTCTACGAAAAATACAAAAATTAGCCGGGCATGGTGGCACATGCCTGTAATTCCAGCTACTCGGGAGGCTGAGGCACGAGAATCGCTTGAACCTAGGAGGCAAAGGTTGCAGTGAGCCAAGATCATGCCACTGCACTCCAGCCTGGGTGATAGAGCAAAAGACTCCGTCTCAAAAAAAAAAAAAATTAGCTCATAGCTCATGTGATTGAATACTGTACTGAAAACTAGAAACAGAATGGTTGTGTGGGTACCCAAAGTCTGATATCTATTGAATGCATCTCACTTTTGTACCATTCTAAATCAAACCATCTTAAGTCTGCACTTTATATTTAGAAAATCAGATTTCTTATATCACCTAATGAGCATTCCTCCCCAGAACAACCAAGATGGGGTTATAGTCTCCAACTGTCTCTGCTCCACCAATCATGGGTGTACCTATGTGAAAACCTACTATATGCTGGGCATTGATCCAAGTGCCAGGGTTAACTTATTTTTTTTTTCCTTGAGTCTTAATCTGTCACCTAGGCTACAGTGCAGTGGCACGGTTCACTGCAGCCTCAACCTCCCAGGCTCAAGCGACCCACCCACCTCAGCTTCCTGAGTACCTGGGACTACAGGTGCACACCACCATGCCCAGCTAATTTATTTTTATTTGTAGAGACTGGATCTCCTTATGTTGCCCAAGCTGGTCTCGAACTCCTGGCCTCATGTGATCCTCCCACCTTGTCCTCCCAAAATGCTGGGATTACAGGCATGAGCCACCACACCCAGCCTAGAGTTCACATTTTTAAAATGCACAAACCTACACAGGTAATAAAACTGTAGAGTACACAACATGCACACCTGAGTAGAAGTAAAACGGGAAAATCTGAATATGCTGATTGTAACAATGTCAATATCTTGATTATGCTACAGTTTTGCAAAGTGCTACCAATGAGGAAAACTGGGCAAAGCATACAAGGACATCTCTGTATTACTTTTCAAAAGTACAGTGAAAATCTATACTTATTTAAGTAAAAATTTCAGTTAAAAACAACTTGTGGGCAGGGCGCAGTGGCTCACGCCTGTAATCCCAGTACTTGGGGAGGCCGAGGGGGGCAGATCACCTGAGGTCAAGAGTTCGAGACGAGCCTGGCCAACATGGTGAAACCCCATCTCTGCTAAAAAATATATAAAAATTAGCCGGGCATGATGGCGGGTGCCTGTAATTCCAGCTACTCGGGAGGCTGAAGCAGGAGAATTGCTTGAACTCGGGAGGCAGAGGGTTGCAATGAGCCGAGATTGTGCCATTGCACTCCAGCCTGCGTGACAGAGCAAAACAGACCATACCCTGATGCAGTTGATATCTAAATATATAGAACATCAATGTCTAATAATTGCTACAGAGAAAAATGTATCTGGCTGGGAAAGCTACAGAAGGCCATGGTGGAAATAGGATGCTATTTAATCTAGGGTGGTAGGCGAGGCTTCCGCTAAAGAAGGGACCTTATTAGCATCTGGCTGCTTTCCTTAATTATTTTTCCTGTCTGGCTTTCAAGTTCTGAAATCCTTTTCAGCTTCTTTTTTTTTTTATTTATATGAATTTAATTTTTGTAGAGATGGCATCTTGCTATGTTGCCCAGGCTGGTCTTCAACTCCTGGGGTCAAGTGATCCTCCCACCACCACCTCCCAAAGTGCTGGGAGTACAGGCGTGAGCCACTGTGCCTAGCCCTTTTCAGCTTCGTAAGAGTTTAAAACTCTTAAGAGACAGGGTCTTACTCTCTTGCCCAGGCTAGAGTGCAGTGGTGTGATCACAGCTCACATTGCACCCTCGACATCGCAGGTTCAAGCAATCCTCCCACTTCAGCCTCCCAAGTAGCTGGGCCTACAGGCGCATGCCACCACGCCCAGCTAATTTTTATTTTGTAGTGACAGGGTCTCCTTATGTTACCTCCTCCCCGCTCAGCCTCCCAATTAGCTGGGACCCAAGCATGCAACACCACGCCCAACTGATTTTTGTTTTTTCTGTAAAGACATTGTCTCCCTGTTGCCCAGGCTGGTCTCAAACTCGTGGACTCAAGCAATCCTCCCACCTCGGCCTCCCAAAGGAGGAATGGAAGGATGGAAGAACTCATCACGGATTGTGCCAATAAGGAGAAGACACTCGGCGCCCAGCCCCCATCCTGCTGAAAGCCCACACAAACCCACCTTTAAGTTGCCTTTGGTGGTAAAAGCTCGCCCACAAATGTTGCACACAAAAGGCTTCTCTCCAGTGTGAGTCCGCTCGTGGATCTGAAGAGCGCTAGCAGACGAGAAGTTCTTCCCACACCGTGTGCAGCCATGTTGCTTGGCCTGTCGGCGTGGCTGGGCTGCTAACAAAGGGGTCATCCCTGGGGACAATGTTGAGGGTCCCACAAACGTGCCAGGAACTTCAACCTTGACATAGGTTGGCTGGGCTCGGATAAACGTGGAAGGGAGACTGCTCCGACCTAGTACACAGAGGGGAAAAAAGCCAGACCTTTATCATCCAACATTCATTCTTTCTCTTCAAAGCCAAAGAGATCTTTACAGATAACTGCCTGCTAGTTTGAGAGTCTGGAGCTGGCTTTGTAAGAAATTAACACCTTGAAAGCACCTTAACAGAAATTAACACCTTCCTTTGAATTGTTTATCTGCACAAAGAAGAAAGCCTCAAATGCTTGGGAAAAGGTACCACTTTGGGTTTTTTTTTAAGGTATGGGCAACATATAAACACATATCTAATTTAAGTTCAAATTTCTACATAAGAAACTACCTTTAAAGTATATGCCCAGACACCATCTTTCTTTGATTCTATGATACAGCTTTTCCCTTATTTTACCATTAATGACATCAACAGTCACCTCTCAGTAGATACGTGCATTTAAAATGGGTTCATCTTTCCCTGCTTCAAGAGCGGTTAATTTGTGAATATTACATCAGGCAGTGGGGCCTCAGAGTCAGGGAACCATGGCTTATTTCAGTGGTCAAAAAGCAGTGGCCACTTCCTCAAACATACTCTTAAGACACCCGTATACAGAATCAGTGTGGAGAAACAAAAAGAAAAAAACTATAACAAAATAGAAAGACTACCCCTACGTCCCAAGGGGCTCAAAGACAAAAATAAAAACCAACAAAAAAGGTATGCTGTCCATACCCATTTTGCATTGACCACCATAAACAAAAAGCATGTTCGTTACTAGGATAGTGGCAGTTACTATTGCCCTCTACCCAGAAGCACAGAAAAGCTAATTGCCCTATAGAAGGGGCTGCTTCAAGTCATACTCTCCGTTTGTAAAGTTCAACCCAGGTTCCTTTTTGATGACCTTGAGCCCAAAATGGACATAAGTTAAATCCAAAGCTCTATCACCTTCCATCTCAGTGCGGCTGTTCTCGGAGCTCTCTGCTTTGCTCCCAGCATCGGGAGACTTTGACTTGATGCTTTCGGCTTGACTATTGGCCGGGGAGAGTGCCTGGAAGGATGTGGTTTCCAGGATGTCTGGGCTTCGGCTCTGATACTCCTGGTCTCCTATCAGCGAGGACGAGTCGTTGGTCAAGCCGTCGCTCTCCACGGAACCATTTTCTCTGCTGCCCTGGCGCTGCAGGTTAAAAGGGGCAGGACCCACTTTCCCTGGGGCATCTAAGGAAGCCATCATGGCAAACCCTAGCGTGGGTGATGCCGAGTGGATGCTGGGAAGAGGCGTGGGGACCTTCGAGGAGCTGCTGGGAGCCTCCTGGGAGCTGACTTCCTCTAAATCGATGCTTTCGATGACATCATCATGGCAGATGGCGCTGATGCTGCCGTTCTCACCCACCGTCATTGGCTCAGAACCCGGAAAGTCACAGGGATTCTCTGGCAGGGGCGTGTTGGGAATCTGACCGCCCATGTGCATCCGAATATGCTGCTGCAGCATCACGGCGTTGGTGAACTTCTTCTGGCAGATGGGGCATGAATGCTGCGTCTTAATGGACGTGTTGGTTCGGTGAACCCCGAGGTGTGTCTTCAGGTTACCTTTGGTAGAAAAAGCTCGGCCACAGATCTTACACTGGAACGGTCTCTCCCCGGTGTGGGTGCGATAATGCATCTTGAGGGAGCTCTGGCAGCTTAAGACTCGGTGGCAAATGAGACATTCGTTGGGATCAGTGGTGGCCTTGTCAATGTTCTCCACCAGCTGCTGCAATTTCAGAGTCTCTGACCCTGGCTCAGGGGTCCCACTCCCTTGGAAGCCACCAGCCCTTGGGGAATTATGGTTTGGTCCCACCCCAGGGAGTGTGGGTCCACCCTCACTTTCTGGAGAAGGCCCAGGCTGCAGGTCACCGGGCAAGGGGCCACCCGTGAGGTCCTTGGGATTAGTCCCCGAAGAGAGATTCTGAGGTAGCCCTACAGAGGTGGTTACAAGGACAGGTTTGCTGTCTAAGGAAAGACTCGATTCATCTATGGGGTCAGGTACAGAGAGTGCATAGGGGATGCCATTGCCAGCCGCCACTTTGTCCTGGAACTCGGCAAACAGCTGGGGGTTTGCCTTCACCTGGGGATGTCGGTGAAAGTGCACCTTGAGGTTGCCCTTGGTGGTGAAGCGATGACCACAGACAGAGCACACGAAGGGTCTCTCTCCAGTGTGGGAGCGGAGGTGGATCTGCAAGGAGCTATCAGTCCCAAAAACCTTGCTACAGTACTTACACTTGTGCTTGTAGAGGACCGCCTCATCTTTGGGTTTGACATCCACCGCGGAGATGTTCGGGGGCTTCCCCTTCCCTTTCTTGGATGTGTCTAGCGTCACAGTGGAGAAAGGGCTCTGGAAGAGCACCGAGCCCGGGGCCTGAGGAAGCAAAGCACTCGGGAGGCGGGACATGACGTTCGGGAGTACCCGGGTCCCATCCGGCTTCAGAGCGAAGGGCGCCAGCCCTGGGGACAGGGAGCTGGTGGCAGAAGGGATGTTGGCATGAGGTAGCTTGGCTTGTTTCAAGGCATCCAGAGACAGACCTTGGCTTCCAGCTTTCTGGCTGAGCAAAGCCACAGCTGCAGAAACCTGCTGAGACATGTGGCTGCCCAAGGTCTTCAGAGTGTCAGCCCCTGCCCCACTCGAGTGGAGGGCGTGGGAGGCCCACATGTTCACCTGGATGCGGATCTGCTCGGTGAGCTGGATCTGCTGTAGCTGCTGCTGCTGCAGACACAAGATCTGCTCGAGGACCCACGGGATGCTGTTGGCGCCAGGCACGGGGGCAGGGAGGGCATCCGCGCTCCGCTGATTCACCGCCACCTTGGTGCCCCGCAGTGCCTGCAAGGTCACGTTAGTGTTGGCCACTTTGCCTTTGGCTAAATAGCTTATGTCCTGGGGGGTGGGCGGCAGGGCTGTCTCTGTCTTTAGGTACACCACAGACTCCGCGCCCGGCTTCTCCTTCATGTCCTCTGAGCTGCCGCCATTCTCCCTGTGACCGTCCTTACTGCTGGGGCTGGCAGGCTGGTGGCTCAGTACAGCTCTGGAGAAGTCTTCTGAAGGCACCGGCCCCTCGCTGTCATTCATGATGAGGACAGGTGGATTTTTAGTGCAATTTTTCTTATGTTCCAGGAACTCAGAGACGCTGAAGAACTCTGCACAGCATTTCTCACAGACGTGTGTCTCCTCCCGACGAAGCCGCTTTACTGTGGCTTCGTCCTCACTTGCCACCTCGTCATTCCCCGGGTGGTTCACTGGAGCACCTATAACAAGACAGAGAAAGCTAAGGACTCTGCCCAAGTAAAAGATATGGGGGGAGCTGGGCACAGTGGCTCACGTCAATCATCACAGCACTTTGATTTTTTGTTTTGTTTTTTTGAGACAGAGTCTCGGTCTGTCGCCCGGGCTGGAGTGCAGTGGCCGGATCTCAGCTCACTGCAAGCTCCGCCTCCCAGGTTTACGCCATTCTCCTGCCTCAGCCTCCCAAGTAGCTGGGACTACAGGCGCCTGCCACCTCGCCCGGCTAGTTTTTTGTATTTTTTTTTTTAGTAGAGACGGGGTTTCACGGTGTTAGCCAGGATGGTCTCGATCTCCTGACCTCGTGATCCGCCCGTCTCGGCCTCCCAAAGTGCTGGGATTACAGGCTTGAACCACCGCGCCCGGCCCATCACAGCACTTTGAGAGGCTGAGGTGGGCAGATCACCTGAGGTTGGGAATTCGAGACCAGTCTGGTCAATATGGTGAGACCCTGTCTCTACTAAAAACAGAACAATCAGCCAGTCATGGTGGTGGACTCCTGTAGTCCCAGCTACTCGGGAGGCTGAGGCACAAGAATTGCTTGAACTCAGGAGGCGGAGGTTGCAGTGAACCGAGATCGCGCCATTGCACTCCAGCCTGGGCAACAGACTTTTTTTGAGACTCTGTCTCAAAAAAAAAACACACACACTGATCCCTGAATTTCTTTTGTAACTGGGGCTTATTTACTTTAGGGTTAGTGCCAGCCTACACATTGCAACTCCGAACTTGGGACTACGTTTTAGCCAGATGCCGGCGTCCTTTACACAAGACGCCTGGCGAAGACTACTTCACTGTTCTCACCTCCCCGCTGTCCTCTCCGGAATACCCCATCGCCAAGATATCAATGGAGCCTGGGGCCACAGGACAAAGACAGGCATACCTCAGACCCAGCAGCTGAGCCTAGGAATCTAAACCACAGAAGACATTCACACAAGCCTACAATGATCTGGGTTTTTTTGTTTTGTCAGAAACGTTCACAGCAGCAAAGAAGTAAATTTTTGCCCACCCACCCATAGTGTAAGAAGTATGCAGAATTTCTGTATGCCATAGAAATTAAGTGAAAGAAATGGGTTGCGCAACAATGTATACAACATGACCATTTTGCTTAAAACAAAACCTGTGTTTGAAATGTACAAACATGGCTGGGTGCAGTGGCTCACACCAGTCATCCCCGCACTTTGAGGTCACTTTTGAGAGGCCAGGAGTTCGAAACCAGCAACACAGCGAGACCCTGTCTCTACAAAAAAATAAGAAGATAAAAACAGCTGACCATGGCGGTGTCCATGTATATAGTTCAAGCTACTCAGGAGGCTGAGGCAAGAGAATTGCTTGAGCTTGGGAAGTCAAGTCACTCCAGCCCAGGTGACAGAGTGAGACCCTGTCTGAAAACAAAACAAACAAAGTACAAATGCACAAGGAAAAGGCCAGGAAGGGCTGGAGTGCAGTGGTCCAATCTTGGCTCACTAACCTCCGCCTCCTGGATTCAGTTGTTATTATATTAACAACTCTGTAATTCTCATGCCTCAGTCTCCTGGGAAGCTGGGATTACAGGCGCCCGCCACCACGCCTGGCTAATTTTTGTATTTTTAGTAGAGATGGGGTTTCACCATGTTGGCCAGGCTGGTCTTGAACTCCTGGGTTCAAGTGATCCGTCTGCCTCAGCCTCCCAAAGTGCTGGGATTACAGGCACGAGCCACTGCATCCGGCCAAATCCATGGACTTTTGACAGCACAGTCCACCAACGGGTTTCCAGGAAAGACTGATCTTGAAGCATGGCCTTAACAAACTGGTTTAATCTTTACTTATTTCAGACTGGGTCACAATATGAAGTCTTGCAAGGTATGTGTAGGCTGGGGGTGGGTCAGGGGAAGAGACAACAGCCATGGGCAGGTCTGGCCTGCCAGAGTTAAGAAAGCTGGCCAGGGCCAACCTGGCCTTGCCTACCAATAACAGGTAGTTATTGATAGGCAAGTGGGTTCATCCCTAAGAATGCCTACTGAGCACACATAATCACGAGATGACAACCTCGTGATTAGATGATTAGATGCCTGGATTTACTGATTCAACCAGGACTGAGGAGAATGATGCCTTACAATAAAACAATGTAATGCCTCTCATTCCACAATACTGACCTCCTACTGTGTGCAAAGCAGGGGTTGGGGGCCCAATGGGTGAAAAGATGAGCCCCATTATCTTCCTATAATTCAGATTTTGTACCCACAGATGCCCACACTGTAATCATTCAATCCTATTACATATCAGCTCCATTTAAAGATGAGAAAAAGGCCAGGCGCAGTGGCTCACACCTGTGATCCCAGTACTTTGGGAGGCTGAGGCAGGCGATCACCTGAGGCCGGGAGTTCGAAACCAGCCTGATCAACATGGTGAAACTCCATCTCTACTAAAAATACAAACTTAGCCCAGCGTGGTGGCGCATGCCTGTAATCCCAGCTACTCAGGAGGCTGAGACAGGAGAATCACTTGAACCCGGGAGGCGGAGGTTGCAGTGAGCTGAGACTGCGCCGTTGTACTCCAGCCTGGGCAATAAGAGTGAAACTCCATCTCAAAAAAAATAAATAAATAAACAATGAAAAAATAAAGATGTGAAAAACAGAGACTCTGAGAAATGATGTTACTTGTGCAACATAACAGAAGTTATTGACAGATAACTTTTGAGCACTTACTTTGTATGTGGCCAGGTATGATTCTAAACAATGTATGTGGCCGGGCGCGGTGGCTCAAGCCTGTAATCCCAGCACTTTGGGAGGCCGAGACGGGCGGATCACGAGGTCAGGAGATCGAGACCATCCTGGCTAATACGGTGAAACCCCGTCTCTACTAAAAAATACAAAAAACTAGCCAGGTGAGGTGGCGGGCGCCTGTAGTCCCAGCTACTCTGGAGGCTGAGGCAGGAGAATGGCGTAAACCCGGGAGGCGGAGCTTGCAGTGAGCCGAGATCGCGCCACTGCACTCCAGCCTGGGTGACAGAGCCAGACTCCGTCTCAAAAAAAAAAAAAAATGTATGTTATTATATTAACAACTCTGTAATAGAAACTATTACCCTATTTGACAGAAGGGGAAACTGAGGCACAGAGGACATGAACTTGCCCAAGGTAACATGTCAAGTAAACCGCAGAGCCAGTATTAAACCCCAGACATGCAGTTCTCACACCCTCTATTGGAACCCTTCATTTGTACCCTTCTGATCATGTTTCTTCTGTTAAGACTGCAACTCTCTTTCCTCTCAGAGATGTTAAGGTGGGACAGGAGAGCCTGGGAGGTTGCCTTGGTTAGGAAGGGGTGGGAGTAGACCACCCATTCCTGTCTTATTTCTAGGACTTCCAGAAGTTGCTCTGAAAGTGTTAGGATGCAGTGCAATGCTGCCACTTCCAGGTAGAGTTCCAGTAGCAGATACCAGCACAAACTCTCCTTAAGCCCCAATACCGCTGCGAATCTGCCTCATTTCAATGATCAAGATAAAAATGCTCGTCAATTCCCAGAACCCTGGCAACTGTTTATCTGGGAACCACCAACTCTCAGATAAATAGTATCTATCTGTATGATTTCCCAAGACTGGAAACCAGCACTAAGTGGGAGTGTTAGGTGGCACAATCTTTCTAGAAAAGCAATTTTGACAATTATGTGTCAAGAATGTTAAGTGAAACTTTTTTAAAACAGTTTCTCTTCTCAGGGAAGGAAATACGTATTACTGGTAGGAGTGTATAGATGGATACAGCTCTTTCAGCAAGTCTTCTGGCAACATCTTCATTTTAGTACAATTTTCCTTTGACCCAGCAATTCCTGTTTTAGGAATTTCCTCGATATTCCTGCAAGGATTTAGGATAATGCTGCAAGGATTTAGGATATTCCTTGCAGCATTTCTCATGTTAACAGACAGCAACAAAAATGGATGCACCTTGGTCGTCAGTAAGATTTGGGTTAAATAAATTAGGGTGTAGAAAAAGCAAACACTTTATAGCCTCCAGAAATAAAGGAGACCAAGGCTGGGCACAGTGACTCACACCTGTAATCCCAGCACTTTGGAAGTCAAGGTGGGTGGATCACTTGGGTTCAGGAGTTTGAGACCAGCCTGGCCAACGTGGTGAAACCCTGTCTCTACTAAAAATAAAAAAGTTAGCCAGGCGTGATGGCGTGCATATCGCTGTAACCCCAGCTACTCGGGAGGCTGAGTTGGGAGAATTGCTTGAACCAGGACCCAGGAGGCGGACGTTGCAGTGAGCCAAGATTGTGCCACCGCACTCCAGCCGGGGCAACAGAGCAAGACTGTCTCTCAAAAAAAAAAAAAAAAACCTTCAATAAAGCCCATGCAAAAACATTAACCACTCCATTCTGCTAATTTTAGAGGCCAAAAGCTAACCACCACCAACCTCTCCAAGCAAGAACAAAAACATACTTCATACTCTTACACCTTAAGGTACCTTGTCTTACACCTTGTCCAGCCCAGGTCCAGGCCAGCTTTGAATTCAACCCAACACAAATTCATAAACCTTCTTAAAACGTAAGATAGTTTTACAATTTGTTTTAAGCTCATCAGCTATCATTAGTGTCCATGTCTTTTATGTGTGGCCCAAGATAATAATTCTTCTAATGTGGCCCAGAGAAACCAAAAGATTAGACACCCTTGCCTTAAGTCACTTTTCTGAGACGGAGTCTCGCTCTGTCGCCCAGCCTGGAGCGCAGTGGTGCAATCTTGGCTCACTGCAAGCTCTGCCTCCCGGGTTCACGCCATTCTCCTGCCTCAGCCTCCTAAGTAGCTGGGACTACAGGCGCCACCACCACGCCCGGCTAATTTTTGGTATTTTTAGTAGAGACGGGGTTTCACCGTGTTAGCCAGGATGGTCTCGATCTCCTGTCCTCGTGATCCGCCCGCCTCAGACTCCCAAAGTGCTGGGATGACAAGCGTGAGCCACCACGCCCAGCCCAGTCACTTATCTTCATAGCCACATAATCAAACAAGCTCCTTGGTTTCTATTTTGCAGATGTGGAAAACAGGCTCAGAACTAAGTGGCTCAAGATGACATACTGCTTGCTAGTTAGAAGATAGAGGTGACTTAAATACTATTTAACGGCACTAAAATGAGTGGCCCAATTCCTAATGGTTTCTTCTAGAGCAGTCTCTCCCCTCTATGGGAGAAACTTTTTCATCTTGCCCCTCTATGGAGGCTTTTAAGTTATTTTTCCCTAATAGCTCCCCCCTTATAAAGTTCTAACATCACAAACATATTATCTACATTTACATCCTTTGGAAGGACGTATTCCAAACCACTGTAATATCAATAAAATGTTTTCATAGCATTGGTGAAAATATCACCAATGTGAAATGTATCACATGTGAAAATATATATGTCATGAGAAATTATCACACGAAAAGATACATGTTCTGTTTAACACAGGCATTTTTAAACAGGGGGTCTATGAAATTAGATAAGAAAAAAATACTAATTTTCACTTAGCTGAACTAAAATTCAACATTTCGTTCAATGATGAATATAAGGAACATACCACAGTGGTATTAATAGTTGTGACTTTGTCATCAGTGGAGACCACAAATATTTTCATACAGTGTTACAAGTTGTTACAACTTGGAAATTCTTGTTATCTGATGGGCTATTAGATCTTGTTATTTATTGTATTAATAAAGTAGCTGATATTACTAAGTGAAAAATGTTTTCATTTTTGATGACTATATTTCAATGTAATTTATTTCCTTGGTCGTCTATGTATTTTATACATTACACCGAGAAGGGATCTATGGCACAAAAAAGGTTAAGCTCCCTCCCCTAGAAGGATCCAGCAGTTCCCAAGAGTGATTTACAGCCTGAATACCAGCTTGCCTTTGCTGTATACACAAGCTCGCCTCTTCTGTAGCCTCCACCAGCAACATCCCACTTGAGTCTTAAAACAGGAGCGGCTCTGTTTGCTTGTGCAGTAAAAAGCGCTCCTACATCCAGGCTGCCACTGGTAAATACCGAAACTGTATTTGCCAAGGAGTAAGAAGATTCTGTTATGAACAATTGCTGGACATGCTTAAGTTAACCCCAAAGGAAAAAAAGCAAAGTTCAGAGGGATTACACAGCAACTAGTTCTTCCATTTCTCCACCCCACCCCCACCCCGAATTTTAGGAATGTTATCTTGCAGCATCTAGTTATCCAATAAGTTGGAAGAATGCAGTAAACCCAGCAGGGGTCTTAGATTCAATCACTGCCAAATGGATAGAAAATACTCTTACTATTGTATAGGAAGAAAGTTCATCTACTAGTGACCAATCAAATTGTGGAGACACTGAAATGCTTAAAAGTAAAACCCGTATGTATATCTTGATAAAAGCATTATGACTCAAGCTTATCTTTTTTTCATTCCTACATTTAAAGAACTACAATGAGTAGATTATGTAAAGCACACATCTTCTACCCTCCCCCACCCCCAGGATAATTGCTTACCAAAAAACAAAAGGAAATTATGTGCCTTCTTAAGTATTTAACCAGTTGAAAGAAAAGTGCCTCTTTAGCAGTTTAATTTTAGCAGTCAAAAAGCCTTCAACTCAAGTCATAGAAGGCAAATTAGACTTTAAGTTTCTACCTAGTTAACATCTAAAAAAGGCAAAGTTTCAAACAGCCTTGAACCAAAACTCAGGGATTCTGTTGGAGAGGAAAAAAAAAGAGTAAATGGCTCAAAGAAAGTTTCCTAGGCACTAAGGCGTGTGACCTCTTTTTGCTTCCAAGGTTAGGGAAGTGTCCCACTCTGCCCCAACTAGAGATCAGGCAAGTTTGTAAACTCCATCAGGGCAGGGGTTTTTGTTGCCTGTCTCCAGAGTCCCCCTGAACAAAACCTGACACGACATACAATTCGCTGGGGCGGGGATTGGGGGGGATTGCGGTGACTGGCGATGCAGTTCTTATCTGGATTTAGTGGCTTTTAAAAATGTTTAGACATTTAAAAAAATAGTCAAAAGTACTGTAGGCTAAAGGTGATGAGGAAGAGAGAACTTCTGGAAGTCTTTTCGCCATTCATTTTTCCAGGGTAGTACAACCCAGAGAAGCCAACCAAACTCCAACTTTGTTTTATTTCTGGGACCTCTTCATCTAAACCACGTGAAGACACATCCCAACATTTAAGATGGCAGAATAGAAGCCACCAAACCCAACCCGCCAAGCACCAATCATGGCTCCCTTGTCAAAGATGCCAAAAAGAAAATCTCATCAAATCACCAACTGGCCTAAGGCTATTTAAAAAAAAAAAAAAAACAGTTCCTTGAACTCTGGGGCGAGGTAGAACAAGGCACCATGGAACATCAAGCAGGACAAGACACCACAGGCAAAGCCATTTCAAACAGGTGCTGCAATTTAAAATGAGTAAAAATATGACTATCAATTTTGGTCTTTAATTTCTTGAATTCAAGATAGCGCACTCAAGTCCCCAGCCAGGTGTCTGGCGGGCAGCACACTGCCGTTTCTGCTAAATTGTCTCAACTGGCAGCTCAACACCATCTTGACACAATAAACACAAATAAAAACATTTTGGTATTTTGAACAAAATTAGTACTGATCACATTCCCAATTCATAGTAGCCCTTCTACAGTTGAAATTATCTAAACAGGGCATTTTATCACCACTATATAGAGGAGGAGCCCAAAAACTCAGAGAAAAAAAACACCAAGCTGTCTTCAAGGTTACACAGCTGAAAGTCACACAGCCACACTGGAATGCGGATCCCATTCTAAAACCTGACTTCCTAGGCATCAACGTAAACTTCACATTTTAAAAAAAGGAAATGCTAACTGCCTTCTGCCTCCCAAGATGGTTCCCCAACCCACAGCCCAGGAGGAAACTCACTAACAGCAGCACGAATGACAAAGTATCATTTGCTTGCGCACTGCACATTTGTATTCAACAAAAGGAGCTGTTTGGCAAATTGTAGCTTCTCTCCCTATGGGAAACCCAGATGAAATCTAACGTAGAAAGCTGGCCTGAAACGTTAACTAACCTCAAAATCCTTCTAGCCAGCCTGGGTCATTTTGGTGAGTAATTGGAAATAGGAAGTCGTTCGAAACTTGGGAATCCTAATCGTTGATGTTTGTAATCCAGTTTAGCACAAAGGGCATTTGAAACTCTTTTGAGAAAATGCTAATTTTTCCTGTATGTAGTGTTAGCCCCGCGACCACCTGCAGATTTTTTGATCTGTTAATTGATCGCCAGACGTCATTTTCCTCCCTCGAAAACTGTATTCTCGAATGGCTTTGCAAAATAAGACCAGCTCAATCTGCATTCTAAAAAATCATGTGAGACATATACATCCAAGTTAGGTATATATGTCTGAATTATATATCTAACTATATAATTTTAGGCAGATGAAATGCAAACAACCCAAACGCAGCCATTACAAACGCACTGCTTGGGAAAACAACCTTCTGTCCCAAGGAAGATATTGGAGGCTCTGCAAACACATTCTAGCCGCCAGGAGTTATTACCAAGAATTCCAGACTTGGCAAAGAACAGCGGGCACAGACGGCGATCACGCAGGCGACGGGCACGAATCCCCTGGGGTGCCTCCTTGGCCCAGCCCAGTACTCTCCATTCACCCCCGCAACCGGTCCCATCCACCAGGTGTGAGCCAGCACCTGCGAAGGGACCCCGCCTCCCAGCAAAGGGCTATGCTTCAAGCTGGGCCTCCAGGGGGCGCCCGCGCGCAGGCCGGGTGGGCTGTCCGCGACAACCCTGGTGATCAATAGCCAACTCCCCTCCCTCCCAAATCGCAGTGGCAGCGCACGGCCAGGCCTGAGGTCTTAGCTCAGCTCAGGTTGACTCTGATTCCAAACTCCAACATCGTTAATTTCAGAAGCCCTCCCGTAACAAGCTTCCCTCCCTAAAGGTGCCAAACACCACCAAAAGCCCCACGTGTGTGCGCCCACCCAAAATGAAGGGGGAAGGGGAGGTCAGCGTAGGACCAGGGGAGGGGTCAGAGCCAGGAGCTCGCCCCTCCTCTCCGAAGGAAGCAGGCGGGCTGAGGGTTAACCCTTTTGTTCCAGGTGGGCCAGGCCACGAAGCCTTCACGCTCCCCTCAACCCCCACCCCACCCCGCCCCCAACCAAGGCACAAAGAGAGTCCCTCCAGGCGCCTGGGACCTCGGTTGCGCGTTGCGCTGACCACCCGGCGCCCCGAAAACGCCCAGCCGTCCCCTCCGTCAAGTCGATCCTTTTAATTTGCCCTGGAAAAATGTTAAACGGGGGATTCTATTGACCTATTATAAACTTGGGAAATGTATTACATTCGGTCTCCGACAAAAAGGGTGGAGGGTACGGAAGCCAAAAAGTGGCGACCGTCTTCTCGGGAAACCCCGGGCATCAGAAATAGGCTCTGAGAGTCCTCGGGGTTACCGCGCACACCCGTCTGCTGCAGGGAAATTAGAAAGCAGGCGGGGAGCGCAGCGACGAACAAGGCCGGAGAGGAGGCTACAAATCCCCCCTCCCCCCACGCGCACGCTAAAAACTTATCAGGCGACAATTTGGCGGGCCGGGATGGAGACGAGATAGTGGGAAACCGCCTCGCTCCTAAAACCTCTGCGGTGAAGTGATGAAGTGGGAACAGAGTTGGCCCCGCCGCTCCCGGCGCGGCTGGAGTCCCGAACTCCCCTCGATCCGGGAAACGCTGGCCGCGGAAGCGTGGGCCGGGTCCGCCGCGGGAGTTCGCCCTGGCCCCCCACCTCTCCCCTTTCACACCAGGGCGCAAATGTGGAAAGCCGAGCGCTCCAGAAAAGCCACGCAAAACGGGAGGCCGGTGCACCCCAGCGGGGCTGCCGCGCGTCCGCCACCCCGGCCACTGGGGGCTCGCACCCTCCTGCTTGCCGCGGTTATTTTTAGGAAGTCGGAAATCAAAGATGGCTGGAGGTCAGGCCCCGAAAGGTTAGGGCGAAGATCGGCAGGCGGCGCAGCCCGGGCAGAAAAGGCGAAAACCAAAAAAGAAAAAAATTTTAAAGGGAAACATTGAGCCCTCCTCCCCCACCTCTCCGTTCCCTCCAATGCCCTGCGCAGCGCGGGTGGCCCGCACCCCAGCTCCTGAGGGTGGGAGAGGTCGCGCCCCCTCCCCCCACTTGGCCCGGGAGGGGCGCGTGCAACAGATCGTCCTCCTCCGGGGGGTCTTCCAGGGGTGCGCCCCTCCTCCAGCCTCCAAGAAAAGCCCCCACGGGCTGGTGGAGAGGGTGAGGATCCCCCGAGGTTCTTTCTTTTGAGAGCGACGCGAGGGAGGGGGACCTAAGTTACAAGAGAGGGGGGGAACACCAGTGAGGGGAGTGGGACCAGTTAAGTGAGGGGCAGAGGACAAGGAGAAGGGAACCTTTCGGGAGCGAGGAGAACGGAGGAGCGAGTGGGGGTCAATTTTACAATAAGGGGAGAAAGCTGGGGGTGAAACTTACACAAGAGGGGAAAAGAAAAAAGTGTGAAACGTGCAAAAGGCGGGGTGGTGGGGAGAGGAGGCGACCTCTCCTCCCGGGCACTGAGCCCCCAAATCTCGGTTCCTGAATTTGCGCTGGACGCCGCCCGCTCCCCGAAGCCCGCGCCCTCGAGGATCCCGCGTACGTCCGGGAAGCTCCCCTCCCCGGGCGGGCGCCCCAGCCCCACTCACCCAGCTCCCCCGCCGCGGGCGCCGCTGGGGCCGCATCTGCAAACTCCGGGGTCGGCTGCTGCGGCTGCTGCTCGCCCTGGTCCTCCTCCGAGTTGATGTGCTGGGGTTTCGCCTGCTTGCGCCTCGACATGGTGCGAGCATCGGGGCGCCGGGAGAGCCGCAGTTATTTGCCCTCTCCGCCACAAATTCCTGGAGTTGGGAAATTTACCCCCCTTCGGCCGGAACGCGCATGTCCCAGTAATTATTATTATCAATAATGCATTGCGATTTATCATGAGCCCTGACAGCTGATTGGCCTGGGTCCAAGACCTCAGAGATCATTTAAATAAGCCCTCATTGATCAGGGAGGGGCGAGGCATTCTGGGCTTTGTAGTCCGGGCCTACTTGTGACAAAGGCGTGTTCATCAGGGGAGCGCAGCTAATTAGCATCCGGGCTCAGATTGGCTGGGGCGGAGACGAAATCAGAGGGGGACCCATCCTCGCTCCAACTATCTGAGTCCTTGGAGAGGAGAAGAAAATGAGGGGAAATGCGTACTTATTAAAAAGTAGGAGCGTAAGTAAAAGTTTTGGAACGGGTGTATTTGGTAGTATGCTCCAAAGATTACTTTGTAAGGTTGATGTCCACCAGCCGAGAAGGGAGGTCTCTTCACACTGGAATATTTTGGCTCCGTTTTCACATCTACACGCACACACACTCCCCCAAACCTGAGATGTGACCCGTGTCCCCTCCCATCTTTTTGATTACAAATGTTTAAGTTGAGTCTCGAGATAACTGAAGAATGATGAATGGTGGTGTTTTCGGCCCTCCCACCCATCCCAACTCTTAAAGTGAGCTCGGAACTTCCAAAATTTCAGATTACTCCACCACCACCGTGACTTACCTCTTTTAAAAGCTGATTGATAGCCTCCAGGATTCCTGTTCACAAAGACTGGTTTGTGGTTACGATGCGAACCTTGATTTTTTTTTTTAACTTCAAAATGACTGGCTACTAAATATTAGAAATGGCAAATTATAAGCAAGCATAGTCAGAGATAATATCAAAACAGCAAGCAATTGCATTTTTTCCCCCAGGAGCCATAAATGCCTGATAACATCATATTTTATTACTGAGACAATGCTCTTGCATCTCCCATGGAATGGTAATGGGGCACGGTCACAGTATCTGGTTGTTACTAATCACTACTGGAATTTTTTTTGCAATACACACATTATTACAGAAAAGGTGTATCGCTCAAAGTGATTGTATCATTCTGACACATGATGCCTGGAATTTTTTAAAGTTGGGCTTGTGTGTGTGTATATATTACATGTATATACATTTATACCATACATCCATGTATATGTAATTTGGCTAACTGCTTTGCGCAATGTACATGCTCAATAAATGCTAAATGAATGATGAAATCATCAACCTGCTAAGTCTTTGATTGGTCTTTCCATAACTGCTCTGGGCATGCGTCTTTGTTTGGCATTTACTTCATTGTAAGGGACTGTGCAGATATAAACCCTCCCTCCACATTTGTGCATTGCATTCTCTTGATTAGTTATTCATCACGTTCCCAGCTTGTAAACTCATCAGGAATACAAGCAAAATGGAATGCTGGGCTCATCAATGTGTTCACCTGGGTATTTGGACAACCCAAGGCAGAAAATAAATCAGCTTGATCATCTTTTTTATATTCGTGGCCATCAGTAAAAACTTATTGAAGGAAGATTAACCTTCAATTTTTGAGTCTCTGAAACAGTCTTGCCTTATTTTATGTATAACATCTAAAGCAAGTAAGACAGAATTATACCCAACAGCCAGATTGGAAAGGTAAGAATTTAGTTTAATAATACATGGAAGCAGTTTAGAATTCTGATACTGAGTAAAAAGGCCAATTAGCACCTTCCTTACTGACTAATCTACCGATATTCTCAACACCTTTTCTGTGTAAGGTAGTGTGGCAGGAGATCTAACTTACAAATCTAAACGAATGTGCAGTAGGTTTACAGCTCAAAAAATATTATTGGGTCAAGAAAAATTTCATTTATTATATAGTTGTTTATATTTATTTTAGTAGATGATAGTTGTAACATGTTAGCCTTAGAATGAGATAAAATTGTGCCACTTGACTCTCCAAGTGATAGTAATAATAATAATTGATTGAGCCCCTTGTACATGCCACAGACTGCATTAAATAAATGCACACCGCCTAGTTTTATCTTCCAGTGGAGGTCGGCCCTATTGTCCTCTCCATTTTGAAACTGAAGCTCAAAGACATGAAGTGACTTAATTAGAAACTGGCTGAGCTGGTGGTCAGTTTCTAAAATGGCGGTCAGTTTCTAAGTCTGACTCCAAAATTCTATCACATCCTAATACCTGTCTTCTAACTATAGCTGAATATAGACAAGATAGCTAAAGAAGAAAAATCGGAGTACAGTAAACATATGTTAAACTTAAAGTGTCCTAGAAAAATCTTGGGTTTTCGGAAATCACTCCAACAGATGAAGTCAAGAAGTTTCCCTCAAATGGAAACCTTCCACAAATGTCGTATCAAGAAAAGCAGGACACGGTACATGTTTTGAATCTACTTCCAGTTTAAGAACTGCAGTCAGGAGCCAGTTGGTAGAAAATAAAGTAAGTCCTAGAGCAAAGCAGGGGATGACTGGAGGGTGTAGCAACAGGCAAGTCCCTAATCAAAAGTTGTTTCAGGCTGAGCACATTGTCTCACGTCTGTAATCCCAGCACTTTGGGAGGCCCAGACTGGCGGGTCACCAGAGTCAGGAGTTCGAGACTAGCCTGGCCAACATGGTAAAACTCCATCTCTACTAAAAATACAAAAATTAACCGGTCGTGGTGGCGTGCATCTGTAATCTCGGCTACTTGGGAGCCCGAGGCAGGAGAATCACTTGAACCCAGGAGGTGGTGGCTGCAGTGAGCCAAGATCTAGCTACTGCACTCCGAACTGGGCAACAGAGTGAAACTCTGTCTCATATAAAAACAAACAAAAAAACAGTTATTTCTTAAACCAAAGGACCTGGGTGGGACCCGAGCTTGAACAGAAAATGTTCAGAGTAAAGGATGATATTAAACTTTTTAATGTAATGTCCTTTGTTAGGTGATTGGGTTTATATAATCCAGTCATCGTCAAAGTTTATGTAATCCAGTCATTTTCAGTGTTTCTGCCAGGCAGGAATATTCAAAAAGTACACTTCTTGGTATATTTTTCAGCAGTCTTATTGTTTATAAGGAGATTTGGGATGTGTAATCTCATTTTATCCTCACTAATATCCTTTTTCAATTGCTTTTTTTTTTTTTTTTTTGAGATGGAGTCTCACTCTATCACCCAGGCTGGAGTGCAGTGGCACGATCTCTGCTCACTGCAACCTCTGCCCGGGTTCAAGCGATTCTCCTGCCTCAGCTTCCTGAGTAGCTGGGACTATAAGCGCGTGCCACTACACTCGGCTAATTTTTGTATTTTTAGTAGAGATCAGGTTTCACCATGTTCACCAGGCTTGTCTCCAATTCCTGATCTCAAGTGATCTGCTCACCTCAGCCTCCCAAAGTGCTGGGATTTACAGGCGTGAGCCACCATGCCCGGCCTATTTCTATTTCATTTATGGAAAAACAGAAGCTCACAGCTCCCATCGGCTCCTAGTGAGTACTAACGAATGCATGCCAAATTCTGGATTCAGTAACTTTGCACAGGTCTCAGTATAAGGCAGGTCTTTCCCCGAAAACCCCACCTTTGCTCTTTTCTGCAAGGAATCTTCTTCCTTTCCACTGCTTGCCTCTCTTCACCTGGCCCACTCCTAAGAAGCCTGTAATCTCTTCAAATTTCCCTTCTTAAAACCAATCTTCCCTCTTCCAAACTAGGTCTCATTTATTAGTGCTCTCAGTCTTCAAGAAACCACATCTTTCTTTTTATACCATCGTTCAAAATATGTAATGACAGACTTTCTCATATATCTGTTTATTGCTTATTTCTCACACTGCAGCCTCCATGAGGGCAGACGCCGTCATCACGGTGTCCTTAGCACTTCGCCACAGTAATGGAACACAGAAGTCACAACAAATAAATAATGAATGACTCAATCCATGCTGAGTAACTTTAGAGGCCTGAATATGAAACAAAGTGTTAAAGGCAACGTGGTAGGTGGGAATGTAAAATGCTAGAGCCATTCTGGAAAACAATATGGCAGTTCCTCAACAAATGTAAAAAAGGATTACCATATGATCCAGCAATTCCACATGTGGGTATATATCCAAAAGAATTGAAAGCGGGGTCTCGAAGCAGTATTTATATACCCAGGTTCACAGCAGAATTATTCGCAATAGCTAAAAAGTGGAAACAGCTCAAGTGTCCATGGACAGAGGAATGAATAAAGTACATGCAGTCTATCCATACAATGGCATATTACTCAGCCCTAAAAAGGAAGGAAATTCTGACACATGGTACAACATGCATGAATCTTTGTATGCGTGTGGTTTTTTTGTTATTTTTTGTTTTTATTTATTTTTTATTATTATTTATTGAGACGGAGTCTTGCTTTGTCACTCAGGTTGGAATGCAGTGGCCAATCTCGGCTCACTGCAAGCTCCGCCTCCCAGGTTCACACCATTCTCCTCCCTCAGCCTCCCAAGTAGCTGGGACTGCAGGCGCCCCCCACCACGCCCAGCTAATTTTTTGTATTTTTAGTAGAGACGAGGTTTCACCATGTTAGCCAGGATGGTCTCAATCTCCTGATCTCATGATCCGCCTGCCACGGCCTCCCAAAGTGCTGGGATTACAGGCGTGAGCCACCGTGCCTGGCCCACATGGATGAATCCCGAAGACATTATGCCAAGTAAAATGAGCCAGTCACAGAAAGACAAATGGAGTAGTCAAATTCATAGAGACAAAAAGTAGAATGGTGGTTGCCAGGGGCTGGAGGGAGGGAGAGTGGGGGGTGGGGGGGGCAGTTACTGCTTAATAGGCATGAAGTTCCAGTTTTGAAAGATGAAAAGGGATCTAGATAAATGTTCAGATTTTAGCTGCTTTACCACAAAAACAAACAAACAAAATCAGGTAACAATGCAAAATGGATAGGTTCATTTGCTTCACTATGGTAATCTTTTTACTATCTATACAAATCCCATAACGTCATGTAGTATGCCTTAAATATACACAATAAAATTTATTTTTTTTTAAAAAAAGAGATATGTACTGGGCACGGTGGCTCACGCTTATAATCCCAGCACTTTGGGAGGCCAAGGCAGGCGGATCATGAGGTCAGGAGTTCGAGACCAGCCTGGCCAACATGGTGAAACCCCGTCTCTACTAAAAGTACAAAAATTAACTGGGCGTGGTGGTGGGCACCTGTAATCCCAGCTTCTCGGGAGGCTGAGGCAGGAGAATCGCTTGAACCCAGGAGGCGGAGGTTGCAGTGAGCCGAGATGGTGCCACTGCACTCCAGCCTGGGCGACAAAGCGAGACTCTGATTCAAAAAAAAAAAAAAAAGAAAAAAAGAGACAGATCTGGAAATTGGTTGCTCAACAATGTGAATGTACTTAACATTTCAAAACAGCATACTTAAAGATGGGTAAAACAGTAAATCTTATGTTAAGTGTATTTTAACACAATTGCAGAGTAAAAAGGCAATTACAAACTAGATTATCACAATGGTTGCATACTGCATGGATTTACTAAAAAGAATTCAACTGTACACTCAGAGTGAGTGAGTTTCATGATATGTAAAGCGTACCTACATGAAATGGTTTTTTTTTTTTTTTTTTTTTTTTTTTTGAGACGGAGTCTTGCTCTGTGCCCCAGGCTGGAGTGCAGTGGCGCGATCTCGGCTCACTGCAAGCTCCGCCCCGCCGGTTTCACACCATTCTACTGCCTCAGCCTCCCAAGTAGCTGGGACTACAGGCGCCTGCCACCTTGCCCGGCTAATTTTCTTGTATTTTTAGTAGAGACGGGGTTTCACCGTGTTAGCCAGGATGGTCTCGATCTCCTGACCTCGTGATCCGCCCGTCTCGGCCTCCCAAAGTGCTGGGATTACAGGCTTGAGCCACCGCGCCCGGCCTATGAAATGGTTTTTAAGAAGACAATTAGATACTTGGCTATCCCTGTCATTGAAAGGACCACAGTTATGTGTGTGTGTTTTTTTTCTGTGTGGGATTCCCAGCATCTCGAGCTTGAAATGACTAAAGTAGCAAGGTTGAATCCCATAAATCATGATCTGCCACTGCAAAAGTATCGCCACTTTGGACCTCTATTTATTCATGCCAGGAAGCACAGTCGACTGACTTGGTGACCACTGCTGCTTCAATTTGGGAAATGTAAGGGTTGGATTCGGGAAGTATCTCAACATGGATCAACTGCTTAGAGTCTATGGACTTTTATGTATCATAGTACATTTGATATCTGGCTACCTCAAATGGCAGCCTTGATCACATTCTAAAGATGTAGAAGTTGAGCTGCAATTGTCTCCAAAATCATGCTTGTAATTCAATGGGACTGCTTTATTATGGGGCCAAATGTCCACTTTTCTGAGTGTCCTGGCCCAGAGCCCTTCTGTTGGGATGATTTATGGTTGCAAAGTTGGCTAATTGCAATAATCACCACTTAACTGATGATATTTCCCCCGTTTTAATATCTCTCTGCTCGTTGCCATTTCATCAATTCCAAATTGGTATTGAACAATTTCTAGCTCCAATTAGTCTTCTTAGTTGCAGCTGATGTATTGAAGCCTACAACTGTGTATTCAAAAAAAAAAAAAAAAAAGGTAAAAATAGTCCAGGCCAGGCGCCGTGGCTCACACCTGTATTCTAGTACTTTAGGAGGCTGAGACTGGAGGACTGCTTGAGCCCAGCCCAGGAGTTTGAGACCAGCCTGGACAACATAGGGAGTCCCCATCTCTACAAAAAACAAAACAAAACAAAATTAGCCAGGCATGGTGGCACGCACCTATAGTCCCAGCTACTCTGGAGGCTGAGGTGGGAGGTCACCTGAGCCTGGAGAATTTGAAGCTGCAGTAAGCTGTGATCGTGCCACTTCGTTCCAGCCTGGGTGACAGAGTGAGACCCTGCTTCAGAAAAACAAAACAAAACAAACAAACAAATTAACCAGGCATGGTGGTGTGTACCTGTAGTTCCAGTTACTCAGGAGACTGAGGTGGAAGGATTGCTTGAGCTCAGGAGTTTGAGGCTGCAGCGAGCCTTGTTCACGCCACTGCACTCCAGCCTGGGCAACAGAGTGAGAGTCTGTCTCAAAAAACAAACAAACAAAAAAAGGCTGCACACAGTGGCTCACGCCTGTAATCCCAGCACTTTGGGAGGCCGAGGCCAGCGGATCATGAGGTCAGAAGTTCAAGACCAGCCTGGCCAACATGGTGAAACCCTGTCTCTACTAAAAATACAAAAGTTAGCTGGACGTGGTGGTGTGCACCTGTAATCCCAGCTACTCAGAAGGCTGAGGCAGGAGAATTGCTTGAACCCAGGAGGCGGAGGTTGCAATGAGCCGAGATCGTGCAACTGTACTCCAGCCTGGGACAGAGCAAGACTCCGTCTCAAAGAAACAAAAAAATTCTGGCTGGGTATGGTGGCTCATGCCTGTAATCCCAATAATTTGGGAGGCCGCGGTGGGCAGAGCATCTGAGGTCAGTAGTTTGAGACCAGCCTGGCTAACATGGTGAAACCCTGTCTCTACTTTAAAAAAAAAAAAAAATAGCCAGCATGGTGGTGGGCACCTGTAATCCCAGCTACTTGGGAGGCTGAGGCAGGAGAATCACTTGAACCCGGGAAGCAGAGGTTGCAGGGAGCCAAGATCGTGCCATTGCACTTCAGCCTGTATGATAAGAGCGAAACTCCGTCTCCAAAAAGAAAAAAAAAAAAGTCCAACAAGCTTATTAAAGCAAGAGTGAATAGTCAGAAACGATACTTTCTCCTGTAAGTTTGCTGGTGAAAGACTAAATGGATTAAGAATAAAAGAGTTAGGCCGGGCGCGGTGGCTCAAGCCTGTAATCCCAGCACTTTGGGAGGCCGAGGTGGGTGGATCACGAGGTCAGGAGATCGAGACCATCCTGGCTAACACGTGAAACCCCGTCTCTACTAAAAAAATACAAAAATTAGCCGGGAGCGGTGGCGGGCGCCTGTAGTCCCAGCTACTCGGGAGGCTGAGGCAGGAGAATGGCGTGAACCCGGGAGGTGGAGCTTGCAGTGAGCTGAGATCCGGCCACTGCACTCCAGCCTGGGGGACAGAGCGAGACTCCGTCTCAAAAAAAAAAAAAAGAATAAAAGAGTTTGTGGCCGGGCGCGGTGGCTCACGCCTGTAATCCCAGCACTTTGGGAGGCCGAGGCGGGCGGATCACAAGGTCAGGAGATCGAGACCACGGTGAAACCCCGTCTCTACTAAAAATTACAAAAAATTAGCCGGGCGCGGTTGTGGGCGCCTGTAGTCCCAGCTACTCGGGAGGCTGAGGCAGGAGAATGGCGTGAACCCGGGAGGCGGAGCTTGCAGTGAGCCGAGATCGCGCCACTGCACTCCAGCCTGGGCTGGGCGACAGAGCGAGACTCTGTCTCAAAAAAAAAAAAAAAAAAAAAAAAGAGTTTGTGTGACTAGCTTTTTTACTCCTCAGTCGCTTGAAACTCATGCTAGTCCAAGCACGCAGTCTTCCGGTCAATCTCAGGTACACACAGACGGTCGAGAGTGTTGGTTCTCTAAGTCTACAGCAGCCGTTCTTAATGGAGACAGTGTGCCTTTTCCCCCACGAGGGGACATTTGGCAATGTCTAGAGACATTTTCAGTGGTCACAACTGTCTAGTAGGTAGAGGCCCGAGGTCATGCTTAAGATCCTACAATGCCCAGGAAAACCTCCACAACAAAGGATTACCTGACCCAAAAAATCAATGGTGCCAGAGATAAGAAACGAGGTTTACAGGTAACATGATTTCAAGGCCATATTAGCATCTAACTAATACCATTAAAAGAAAAATAGTAAAGTCCTTTCTAATAAAACTTTAAGTATTAAGTCACAACCAAATCCTCTTATCTTCTCCAGGGGAGGCTTCTTAACCTTCCCAACTAAGTCAAACTTCAGCATTTTGACCCTTTCCCTCAAAGATTGCACAATTGCAGTCTTATATTCGCTCATGTGATGATCTATCTACTTCTCCTGCAGATTAGAGAAAGATAACATTTTGGAATTCTGTTTATTTCACTGAATGGGCTATCATAAGATTCTCCCGCCGCATTGAAACAAATCTTTGTAAATTTTTTGTTGTTGTTATTTTTTCACTCTGTGGATGAACGTTTAATTCACTTGACCCATCCCTGTTGTATATTTGAGATCTTTTTCTTTAGTAACATTTCACGAAATGTCTTTGCTCATATCGCTGTGCCCAAATTTTGGATTTCTTGCCTTAAGGCCTACCATCTTGAGTCTTTCTGAAGTGAATGTTGACATGAATTTCACAAATTCACAGCCCTTTGAGAGCTTTTTTCAAATACTATCTTACTCCTTTTGTGGGCTCTTGTGCAAGACCAGGGCCTCAGTAACATGAGTGATCAAGCTAAATGGGCCATCTCATAAACATGCTTATCGGGACACTCACATATTGCGTAACTGGACAGCAGAAATATATAGATTTTCAAAAACAAGCCAAAGGTTCAATTGATTGAACATTTTTTTTTTCTGCTAGAAATGCTTTCCCTTTCATTTCCTTTTTACATAAGTCTGATTCACTCTTTACTTAAATATTTCTGCACTGGTGTCCAAAACCTTTCTTAAAAGTTTTCTCTTGCCTTAAATTTTTTTTTTTTTTTTTTTGTTATCTACCAGGCACAAATCCAACCCCCTAGTCCCCTAAAAAGTGCCTGTTGTAAACTCTATGTTTAAAAAATATTACTGAGAAGGCACTTCTTTAAATTCGCTGCAAACTTTATTATAACAAAGCTGAAAGAGCTAAAAGCGCGGCACAATGGAAAGTTGACTGTTATAAATATCTATCCGGCTTTGCAATATAAATTATAATTAAAAATAAACTTGTCAGAGAACTCTGGGCAACATACAAAAAGTGAGACGTTTAGAATGAGGCAATTAAGAATGTTAATTGGAACACAGAGAAAAGCAAAGGACAGTCATTGTTAAGATAACTGCTCTATAAACACCTAAATGGATTCTGTGAAGGGGAAGAAACGATCATCTTTTGACCATGAAAGGGAATATAAAATGTTCTTTTCTTTGTTTTAACGTGTAGAGAGATTTTAAACTTCTTTTCTCAGCTCAGACACTCAAGTAAACAAATGACTTGGCCCTAGTCTGGTGTGGGTAACAAAAGAGAGAGAAATGGAGGGAAAGAGAGAAAAGCCAAGTGGGCAGATGAGAAGAGAAGAGAGCAAATGCTGAAGAAGAAGAAAACTAAGGGAGGATGATAAATGTAGAGGAATAAAGGGAAAAACCAAAACAGAAGACATAAACCCCTAGTAAACAGAACAAGGGTTAAACACAGAGAATAAGAAAGGAGTCATTTCACTTTTTCCACTCTCCAGATGATCTGCAAGTTAATTTCTTTCTTTCTTTCTTTTTTTTTTTTTTTTGAGACTGAGTCTCGCTCTTTCGCCCAAGCTAAAGTGCAGTGGCACGATCTTGGCTCACTGCAACCTCAGCCTCCTGGGTTCAAATGATTCTCCTGTCTCGCCCCCCTGAGTAGCTGGGACTACAGGCGCATGCCACCACACCCGGTTGATTTTTTAAATTTTTGATAGAGACGGGGTTTCACCATGTTAGCCAGGATGGTCTCGATCTACTGACCTCGTGATCCGCCTGCTTTGGCCTCCCACAGTGCTGGGATTACAGGCGTGAGCCACCGCACCTGGGCGCAAGTTAATTTCTTAGACAGCAGAGTGGACAAGCACAGGCAGACAGACCCAGATGTAGAGCTTGCTTTTTGGCAGTGTCCATCTGAGCTGGATAATTTCCACCAGGGTCTCAACCTCTCTATGCCTTGATTTCTTCCCTAGTCAATGCAAAGAGTAATCGCTGCTTGTGGCCTTGCTGCAAAAATCAGAAATGATTTGTGTAAAGCCCCTGGCATATAATTAGTGTTTAGGAAACATCTATTATCACATGAATTATTTCAGGGTACAGCAGGAATGTTTAGGGTTTCTCATAATATTAAGCAGATGCACAACATACATGTTAGTTTTGGAGTCAGAGTTATTTAATTTACATGGTCATTTATTTGATCATTCATTTATTCAAGGAGTAATTATTTTGTCTGCTTTGCACAGGGCCTTGAACTCACTCAGTGCTGGGAATTTAGACATGAAAAAACTTAAGTAGTTAAGTAGTTGAGTCTAAAATGTCTAAAAGTTTAATGTCAAAATTGTTGGCTTTTGCAAAAATGTTAGCCTGTGGGCCAATGGTGGTCTATGGTACATTGACTCTGCCTAGAATATGGCTGGGATGGGATGGAAACACAAAAGACATAATTTAGGACATATTGTTTTCCAGAATAAGCATTCCATGACAGAAGGGGACATGTTAATCTCATTCACCATTGCATAAACAAATTGCATTGCGTAAGCAAATACCTTTAATGAACAGCATCTAGGAGCAAGTGCTTTGAAGACAAAGCAAGATAAAAGGACGGAGGCCATCAGTGGATGCTTTTTTGCAGGGTGATCAGGAAAGGCTTCACTGAAAAGGAGACAAGTGGGTCGAGACATGAAGAGCCATATAGATCTGTGGGAATTGCATTCCAGACAGAAGCAACAGACACTGCAAAGGCCTTGGGGCAGGAACGTGCTTGGCGTGTTTGAGGAACCAGAAAAAGGCCAGTGGGGCTGGGGTGGAGTGAATGAGGAGTAATGGGGGCAGAGGACATATGACCTTAGAGATAATGGCTCTAGATACTTTGTTTTCCAATTTTTTTTTTTATTGTGGTAAAATACCCATAATATGAAATTTATTTATGTATTTATTTATTTTTCTGAGATGGAATTTTGCTCTGTCACCCAGGCTAGAGTGCAGTGGCATGATCTCGGCTCACTGCAACCTCTGCCTCCCAGGTTCAAGCGATTCTCCTGCCTCAGTCTCCCTAGTAGTTGGGATTATAGGCGTGTGCCACCACGCCCAGCTAATTTTTGTGTTTTTAGTAGAGATGGGTTTTCACCATGTTGACCAGGCTGGTCTCGACTTCCCAAACTCAGGTGATCCGCCTGCCTTGGCCTCCCAAATGCTGGGATTACAGGCGTGAGCCTCCGCGTTTCTATTTATTTTAAATGTCATCTCATAGTGGCAGCTTACCAAATAGAGATTCATATAACTGCTCGAAAATTTTAAGGTTTAAGAAATACTCAAAAGGAGTGATTAGTAGTAGAATGCTTAATACATTCTTAATTGTCAGGCTGAGCATGGTGGCTCACGCCTGTAATCCCAGCACTTTGGGAGGCCGAGACAGGTGGATCAACTGAGGTCAGGAGTTTGAGACCAGCCTGGCCAACATGGCGAAACCCTGTCTCTATTAAAAATACAAAAATTAACTGGGCATGAAGCCCAGCTACTCAGGAGATTGAGGCATGAGAATTGCTTGAGCCCGGGAGGTGGAGGTTGCAGTGAGCCGAGATCATGCCACTGTACTCCAGCCTGGGTGACAGAGCGAGACTCCATCTTAAAATAGTAATAATAATAAATAATACTAATAATACATAAATTCTTTTTTTGTTGTTGTTTGTTTTGTTTTGTTTGAGATGGAGTCTCACTCTGTCACCCAGACTGGAGTGCAATGGCACGACCTTGGTTCACTGCAGCCTCCACCTCCCAGGTTCAAGCAATTCTCCCGCCTCCACCTCCCAAGTAGCCGGGACTATAGGCGTGTGCCACCACACCCAGCTAATTTTTGTATTTTTAGTAGAGAGGGAGTTTCACTACGTTGGCCAGGCTGGTTCCAAACTCCTGACCTCATGATCTGCCCACCTCGTCCTCCCAAAGTGCTGGGATTACAGGCGTGAGCCACCGCTCCCGGCCAATAAATAAATTCTTAATTTTCCTGCAGCAAAAATGTCAAAGGCAACCAAGCATGGTGGCACATACCTATAGTACCAGCTACTGGGGAGGGTGAGGTGGGAGGATCACTTGAGCCCAGGAGTTCAAAGCTGTAGTACCCCATGATGATGACTGTGAATTGCCACAGTGACCCAGCCTGGGCAATATAGTGAGACCCGGATCTCTAAAATCAAAAAACATAAGAGTTGAAATATTTAAATAGGTTTCATCTTAATATGACTGCCAAGTCAATTAGCAATAGGACAGCCCTCCCCACCCCAGTTTTTTCTTTTTTCTTTTTTTTTAGAACTTTGCTAGGGCTGGGCACAGTGGCTCACACCTATAATCCCAGCATTTTGGGAGGCCAAGGCAGGTGGATCACAAGGTCAGGAGATTGAGGCCATCCTGGCTAACACGGTGAAACCCCTTCTCTACTAAAAACACAAAAAATTAACTGGGCGTGGTGGCATGTGCCTGTAGTCCCAGCTACTCGGGAGGTTGAGGCAGGAGAATCACTTGAACCTGGGAGGCAGAGGTTGCAGTGAGCCAAGACTGCACCACTGCACTCCAGCCTGGACAACAGAGGGAGACTCCGTCTCAGAGAAAAAAAAAAAAAAAAAAAAAGGACTTTGCTTTTTTTTTTTTTTTTTCTAGTGACATGAAAGGCTGTCAAGAGTGTTTTGAGCAGGGGAATGACATGATTTTCCTAGGTTTTAGGAGAACTCTGAGGAAGGTTATAGACCCAAGTAGGTGGGGGACAGGGTAGATGTGGGGAGAGCAGTGAGGATCCTACTGCAGTGGTTCAAGAGTGAGAAAATGGAGCTCAGACCAAGGTGGAAGTGGCAGGGGTGAGAGAGATAAAGAGAGACGAGGCGGATTTATTGTGATCACGTGGCTGATAGAACTTGCAAACTGATCGGATGCAGCTCTAAGACACAGGGGTCAAGGATGACTCCTAGATTCTCAGCCTGAGCATCCAAACGGTTGCAGGTACCAGGTACAGAAATAGGGAAGGCGGTGGGAGACGTAGATTTGGCAGAGGGGGGTGCTTCAGAACTCCTTTGGAACATGTTATGTTTGATTTGCCAATTGGAACTTCAAGTGGAAAAGTCAGATCAACAGTTGGAGACACCAGTCTGAAGTTCAGAGGCAAGGACCAGCAGGCTGTTGACATCAGTATGAGATGGTTTTTGAAGCCGAGAAACTGGCTGAGATCATCTAGGCAGTGAATGGAGATAGGGAAGAGAAAAATGCAAGGATGAGGCCTGGGGAACTGCTGAGTTTAAAGGAGGGAAGTTGAGGCCGGGCGCGGTGGCTCAAGCCTGTAATCCCAGCACTTTGGGAGGCCAAGGCGGGTGGATCACGAGGTCGGGAGATCGAGACTATCCTGGCTAACATGGTGAAACCCCGTCTCTACTAAAAATACAAAAAACTAGCCGGGCGTGGTGGCGGGCGCCTGTAGTCCCAGCTACTTGGGAGGCTGAGGCGGGAGAATGGCGTGAACCCGGGAGGCGGAGCTTGCAGTGAGCCGAGATCACGCCACTGCACTCCAGCCTGGGAGACACAGCGAGACTCCATCTCAAAAAAAAAAAAAAAAAAGGAGGGAAGTTGAGGAGAAACATGCATAGGTGCAGAGAAACAGCAGCCAGTGAATCAGGATGACAGAGGGAGCAGTCCAGGAAGCCAAGAGAGGAGCGTGCTTCACAGGGAGGCAGCGACCCACTGTCTGAACATGATACTGATGTGGCAAGGCAGACAAGCACTGGAACTGAGTGTCAGGTTTGGCAATATAGAGACAACCAGTCATTAAGAAGATGCCTGGGGATACCTAGGGCAAGAGCTGATTGGAGAGGGTTGGGGAAGAACAAGAGGAGGTGTTGAGCTCTTTAGGGTCAACTCTTTTAAAACTGTTTCATGGTAAGTGGGGAGTAGGGAGCATCGGGGTGAATATGAGTGTGAGGGAGATAACATAGCAAGTGCTGGATGACATTGGAAGGATCCAAGGGAAGAGGAAATGTCGACGATGCAGGAGAGAAAGGGAACAATCACAGAATACAGATGCTCCTTGACTTCTGATGGGTTTACCTCCCGATAAAACCACTGTGAGTTGAAAATAAAATAAACTGAAAATGCCTTTAGAGGCCTAAGCAGATGGATCACTTGAGGCCAGGAGTTTGAGACTAGCCGGGCCAACATGGCGAAACTCTGTCTCTACTAAAAATACAAAAATTAGTGAGGCTTGGCAGGGCTCAATGGCTCATGCCTGTAATCCCAGCACTTTGGGAGGCCGAGGTGGGCAGATGACGAGGTCAGGAGTTCAAGAACAGCCTGGCTAACATGGTGAAACCCCATCTCTACTAAAAATACAAAAATTAGCTGGGCGTGGTGGTGGGGGCCTGTAATCCCAGCTACTCGGAAGGCTGAGGCAGGAGAATCGTTTGAACCCGGGAGGTGGAGGTTGCAGTGAGCCAAGATCAGGCCAGGAGATTGGGACCATCCTGGCTAACATGGTAAAACCCCATCTCTACTACAAATACAAAAAAAAAAAAAAATTAGCTGGGCAAGGTAGTGGGCACCTGTAGTCCCAGCTACTCGGGAAGCTGAGGCAGGAGAATGGCGGGAACCCAGCAGGTGGAGCCTGCAGTGAGCGGAGATAGCAGCACTGCCCTCCAGCCTGGGCGACAGAGCGAGACTCCGTCTCAAAAAAAAAAAAAAAAAATAGGCTTGGTAGCACACACCTGTGATCCCCGCTACTTGGGAGGCTGAGGGACGAGAATCATTTGAATCTGGGAGGCAGAGGCTGCTGTGAGCTGAGATCATGCCACTGCACTCCAGCATGAGTGACTGAGAGAGAATGTCTTAAAAAAAAATGCATTGAATACACCTAACCTACCAAACATTACAGTTTAGCGTACCTTCCACATGCTCAGAACACTTACATTATTCTACAGTTGGGCAAACTCATCTAACACAAAGCTTATTTTATAAAAAAATGTTAAATATCTCATGTAATTTATTGAATACTGTACAGAAACTGAAAAACAAAATGGTTTTGAGTGCTTGAAGTACAGTGTCTACTGAATGTACTAATTGCCTTTGTACCACTGTAAAGTTGAAAAACCTTAAATTGAACCATTATAAGTTGGTTCATCTGTAATGATCTCAGGAAAGTAGGAAAGAGCTGGGCATGGTGGCTGCTCATGCCTGTAGTCACAGCAACCTGGGAGGCCAAGGCGGGGGGATCCCTTGAGCCCAGGAATTCGAGGTCAGCCTGGGCAACATAAGGTGACTGTGTCTCAATTTATTTTATTTTATTTTATTATTATTTTTTTGAGACAGAGTCTCACTCTGTCACCTAGGCTGGAATGCAATGGCGTGATCTCGGCTCACTGCAACCTCCGCCTCCTGGGTTCAAGCAATTCTTCTGCCTCAGCCTCCCGAGTAACCGGGATTATAGTCGTGCTCCACCACACCCAGCTAATTTTTATATTTTTTGCAGAGATGGGGTTTTACCATGTTGGCCAGGCTGGTCTCGAACTCCTGACCTCAAGTGATTTGTCCACCTTGGCCTCCCAAAGTGCTGGAATTACAGGCATAAGTCACTGCACCCAGCCTATTTTATTTTACTTTATTTTATTTCATTTTATTTTTCAGACAGTCTTACTCTATTGCCCAGGCTGGAGTGCCGTGGCGCATATTAGCTCACTGCAACCTCTACCTCCCCAGTGCAAGCGAGTCTCCTGCCTCAGCCTCCGGAGTAGCTGGGATTACAGGCACGTGCCACCAAGCCTGGCTAAATTTTTTTGTATTTTTTAGTACAGACGGGGTTTGGCCAGGCTGATCTTGAACTCTTGGACTCCCAAAGTGCTGGGATTACAGGCATGAGCCTTTTATTTTTTATTTAAAAAATTTTTTTTAAATCTTTAAAAAAGAAGGAGATGGAGTGCTGGTCTATGACATGGTAACATAGTTCATCGGCTGCAACATCAGGGAAGGCATAATAGTTGAGTGCAGTTCAAGGCAGGTAGGTTAATTTAGCTTGGGAATGTGTGGGAGTTCACTACTGATTGCATCTATTGTGTCTATTACATCAGTGAAATTAGAAACAAGAGTAAGGAAGGGAAGAGGATGCTTAGTGTTAGAAGAGAAAAAGGGGTAAAAGTCTTCCAGGAGAGAAAGAGAAAGAATGAAGAAGGGAAATGCAGTGGGGTGGCTGCGTCCATGTGGCTGGTCATGCATTTCTTTTTCTGTCTTCGTTTTCTCTCCCTTCCTTCTTTTCTTTCTTTCATTTTCTTTCTTCTTTTTTTTTCTTTCTTTCTCTTTCTTTCTTTTTCCTTCCTTCCTTTTTTCTCTCTCCTTCCTTCCTCCCTTCCTCCCTTCCTTCCTTCTCTCTCTCTCCTTCCTCCCTTCCTCCCTTCCTTCTCTCTCTCTCCTTCCTTCCTTCCTTCTCTCTCTCCTTCCTTCCTTCCCTCTCTCCTTCCTCCCTTCCTCCCTCCCTCTCTTCCTTCCTTCCTTCTCTCTCTCCTTTCTCCCTTCCTCCCTCCCTCCCTCCCTTCCTTCCTTCCTTCCTTCTCTCTCTCCTTCCTTCCTTCCTTCCTTCCTTCCTTCCTTCCTTCCTTCCTTCCTTCCTTCCTTCCTTCCTTTCTTTTCTTTCTTTCGACAGTGTCACTCCATCACTCAGGCTGGAGTACAGTGGCACAAACATGGTTCTGCAGTCTCAACCTCCTGGGTGTAAGCAGTTCTCCTGCCTTAGCCTCCCATGCAGTGGGACTACAGGCACCCACCACCACGCCCGGCTAATTTTTTTTTTTTTTTTTTTTTGACGGAGTCTGTCTCTGTTGCCCAGGCTGCAGTGCAGTGGCACGATCTCGGCTCACTGCAACCTCTGCCTCCCAGGTTCAAATGATTCTCCTGCCTCAGCCTCCTGAGTAGCTGGGACTACAGGCAATTGCCACCACACCCAGCTAATTTTTGTATTTTTAGTAGAGATGGGGTTTCACCATGTTGGCCAGGCTGGTCGCAAACTCCTGACCTCAGGTGATCTGCCCGCCTCGGCTTCCCAAAGTGCTGGGATTACAGGTGTGAGCTACCATGCCTGGCCTAATTTTTTATTTTTTATTTTTATTTTGTTGAGGCAGAGTGTCACTCTGTTGCCCAGGCTGGAATGCAGTGGTGCCATCTCGGCTCACTAGAACCTCCTTCTCCTCCCAGGTGCAAGCCTGATTCTCCTGCCTCAGCCACCCAAGTAGCTGGCTAATTTTTGTAGTGTGGTTTTTTTTTTTTTTTTTTTTTTGAGACGGAGTCTTGCTCTGTCACCCAGGCTGGAGTGCAGTAGCCGGATCTCAGCTCACTGCAAGCTCCGCCTCCCGGGTTCACGCCATTCTCCTGCCTCAGCCTCCCGAGTAGCTGGGACTACAGGCGCCCGCCACCTCGCCCAGCTAGTTTTTTGTATTTTTTAGTAGAGACGGGGTTTCACCGTGTTGGCCAGGATGGTCTCGATCTCCTGACCTTGTGATCCGCCCGTCTCGGCCTCCCAAAGTGCTGGGATTACAGGCTTGAGCCACTGCGCCCGGCCTAATTTTTGTAGTTTTAATAGAGACGGGGTCTCGCCATGTTGACCAGGCTGTTCTCAAACTCCTAATCTCAAGTGATCTGTCCACCCTGGCCTCCCAAAGTGCTAGGATTACAGGTGTGAATCACTGAGCCTGGCCTAATTTTTCTTTTTTTTTCTTTCTTTCTTTTCTTTTTTTATTTATTTATTTTTTTGAGACGGAGTCTGTCTCTGTCGCCCAGGCTGGAGTGCAGTGGTGCGATCTCGGCTCACTGCAAGCTCCACCTCTCGGGTTCATGCCATTCTCCTGCCTCAGCCTCCCCAGTAGCTGGGACTACAGTCACGCACCACCACCATGCCTGGCTAATTTTTTGTATTTTTTAGTAGACATGGGGTTTCACCGTGTTAGCCAGGATGGTCTCGATCTCCTGACCTCGTGATCCACCCGCCTCACTCTCCCAAAGTACTGGGATTACAGGCGTGAGCCACCACGCCCGGCCGAGCCAGGCCTAATTTTTCTGTAGAGACAATGTCTTGCCATGTTGCCCAAGCTGGTCTTGAACTCCTGGGCTCAAGCCATCCTCCCGCCTTGGCCTTCCAAAGTGTTGGGATTACAGACATGAGCCACTGTGCCCAGCCCCTGAAATATTTCTGTCTGTTCCTTTACAGAAAGAATGTGCCAACCTCTGGACTATATTCATATATCTCTCGGTGGAGGAAATGCTCAATAAATGTCTGATGTTATTGTTGATATATTATCATCGACACCTAATTCATAGGACTTCAAAACAACCTGGCTATGTCACGCAAAAGATATTAAACAAATGTTGGCTGGGCGCGTTGGCTCACACCTATAATCCTAGCAGTTTGGGAGGCCAAAGAGGGTGGATCACCTGAGGTCAGGAGTTTGAGACCAGCCTGGCCAACGTGACATAAACCCCGTGTCTACTAAAAATACAAAAATTAGCCAGGCGTGGTGGCACAGGTCTGTAATCCCAGCTACTCGGGAGGCTGAGGCAGGAGAATCGCTTGAACCCAGGAGGCAGAGGTTGCAGTGAGCTGAGATCATGCCACTGCACTCCAGCCTGGGCGAAAGAGCAAAACTCCATCTCAAATAAATAAATAAATAACAGAAAACAAAGATTAGCTATTGAATGAATGAGTGAGTGAATGAATGAGTCGGTAGGTGCAGTGGAGGAGGATGTGAAGTGGGTGGGAGTGAGGGTGCTAGAGATCTCCACATCCCTCACCAAGGCAGAGAGCTTATCAGGGGAGGAGGAGCAGAAGCAGTGAGTTCGTTTTCAGAAATGTTGCTGGAGGTGAGTTGACTAGCTCCACAGAAACCCTGGGAATGATCACTGAAGCTGGGTAATTTCACCATTGTCTTCACTATCTGACCCCTGATGGAAGATTCTGCAGCTTCACCCAAAGACCTGTATACCTCTGGAATATTTGTATAGGGAATATAAAAGAAATGAGTGTGGGATTTGGGGGACTGGGGAGAAGATTCTGAGGAGCTGGTCGTCTGAGAAGAGTTAATCAGCCAAGTCCAGTAATTATCCGGTTCCAACTACATCTGAAACACTGTGCCAGGACCCTTATGTAATTGTCCTTCCAACTCTGAGGAGTCATTTTATCCTTCCCTTTTCACATGTGCAGACATTGGGATAGGAATAAGCTGTGCGCCGTCCCAGGGCATCGCCTCCTCCAGCACTGGGTCTAGGTTTTGCACCAACCTGTCTGACTGCCAGCTGGCCATTTGTGTCTTCATGCTACCCACAGGGCCCTTGAGGCTCTAGCTCTGAGATTCAGCAAGGGAAGCTCGGTCCTGCCTGATGGAGCTCACAGTCCAGGGGGAAGGACGGACAATAAACAAGCAAACAATACACAAATAAAATAGGTCGGGCTTGGTGGCCCACACCTGTAATCCCAGCACTTTGGGAGGCCCAGACGGGTGGATCACTTGAGGTTAAGATTTCGAGACCAGCTATGGCCAACATGGCAAAACCCAATCTCTACTAGTAATACAAAAAAATTAGATGGGACTGGTGGTGAGTGCCTGTAATCCCAGCTACTGGGAGGCAGGAGAATCGCTTGAACCCAGGAGGCAGGAGTTGCAGTGAGCCAAAATTGTGCCACTGCACTCTGGCATGGATGACAGAGCAAGACTATGTCTCCAAAAATAAAATAAAATAAAATAATAAAAAAATTGGCTGGGCGCAGTGGCTTACACCTGTAGCACTTTGGGAGGCTGAAGCAGGCAGATCACCTGATGTCAGGAGTTCGAGACCAGCCTGGCCAACTTGGTAAAACCCTGACTCAGCCGGGCGCGGTGGCTCAAGCCTGTAATCCCAGCACTTTGGGAGGCCGAGATGGGCGGATCACGAGGTCAGGAGATCGAGACCATCCTGGCTAACACGATGAAACCCCGTCTCTACTAAAAAATACAAAAAACTAGCCGGGCGAGGTGGCGGGCACCTGTGGTCCCAGCTACTCCGGAGGCTGAGGCAGGAGAATGGCGTAAACCCGGGAGGCGGAGCTTGCAGTGAGCTGAGATCCGGCCACTGCACTCCAGCCTGGGCGACAGAGCCAGACTCAGTCTCAAAAAAAAAAAAAAAAAAAAAAAAACCCTGACTCTACTAAAAATACAAAACTTGGCTGGGTGTGGTAGCTCACGCCTGTAATCCCAGCAGTTTGGGAGGCCAAGGCCGGTGGATCACGAGGTCAGAAGATCGAGACCATCCCGGCTAACACAGTAAAACCCTGTCTCTACTAAAAAAAAAATACAAAAAATTAGCCAGGCATGGTGGTGGGCGCCTGTAGTCAGTCCCAGCTACTCGGGAGGCTGAGGCAGGAGAATGGCGTGAACCCGGGAGGCGGAGCTTGCAGTGAGCCAAGATGGTGCCACTGCACTCCAGCCTGGGAGACAGAGCAAGACTCTGTCTCAAAAAAAAAAAAAAAGAAAGAAAAGAAACAAAAATTAGCCAGGCGCGGTGACACACACCTGTAATCTTAGCTACTGGGGAAGCTGAGGCACGAGAATCGCTTGAACCTGGGAGGCAGAGTTTGCAGTGAGCCACAATCGCACCACTGCACTCCAGCCTGGGCAACTGTGCTAGACTCCATCTCAAAAAATAATAATAATAAAATAAAAATAAAATAAGAAATGCAGAATTGTTATAGGAGTTGTAAGGGAACAAGATAATAGAGTTAGGGGGAGGCTGCAGGCGGAGACCAGATGAGATGCTCATGGGGGACCCCTTGGAGACCTGTAGAGCTGCAGGAAGGATGTTCTAGAAAACACCAAGGGCCCTGAGGCAGGAAGGAGTTTTCAGGCATCAAAAATGAAGCTACTGTCCTTGGTGCACAGCCAAGAAAAAAAAGGTGGGAGAAGTTGAGGTTAGGGGTGGGTGGGACCAGATTACAGGGGCCTTGTAGGCCCTGCCTGTGGTTGGAATTTCATTCTAAGTGATGGGGGCTTTAAGCTGGGGAGGGAGGTGACCTGATTCACCCTGGAAAAGAGTGCCCTGGATGCTTGTGGAGAAGGAAATGAAGAGGGCGAGATGGAAGGCAACCTGGAGACAGTCCTCAAGGATGCCACTCCCTGCCTCACCCCCGTCGATCCCCAGAAGCTTAGGTGAAACCACCTTCTAGCTGGTCCTTCCAGTTCCTGCCTCTCTAGTTGAGGGGGAAGCCTAGCAAGTTGGGGTAGGGCCTGCTATATAATTAGCTGGGCCCAGTGCAAAATGAAAATAAGGACTCCTTGTTCAAACTTACTGAGAAATGCAAGATGCTGACAGCAGTGTTCAGCCAAGCAGGAGGCCCTTCTGAGCACAGATCCCATGAAGTTGACCCTGGGGAGAAGACTTTAGACCCAATGGTTAGGGAGGCTGCTCTGTGAAGGTGACACTTGACCTCCTTCAGAGATCATGGCCTTCTTGGGGCTGGTGTGGTGGCTTACACCTGTAAGCACTTTGGGAGGCCCAGGCAGGAGGATTGCTGGAGGCCAGGAGTTCAAGACCAGCCTGGGCAATGTAGTGAAAAGCTTGTCTCTACCACCGCGCCCGGCCTAGAAAAAAACTCTGGCCGGACGCGGTGGCTCACACCTGTAATCGCAGCACTTCGGGGTCTGAGGCGGGCGGATCACGAGGTCTGAAGATTGAGACCATCCTGGCTAACACGGTGAAACCCCGTCTCTACTAGAAATACAAAAAATTAGCCAGGCATGGCAGTGCGCGCCTGTAGTCCCAGCTACTTGGGAGGCTGAGGCAGGAGAATGGTATGAATCTGGGAGGCGGAACTTGCAGTGAGCCGAGATCGCACCACTGCACTCCAGCCTGGGTAACAGAGCGAGACTCCATCTCAAAAAAAAAAAAAAAAAAAAAAATTTAAATATTAGCTGGTATGGTGGTGCGTGCTTGTAGTTCCAGCTTCTCAGGAATCTGAGGTGGGAGGATCCATTGAGTTCAGGAGTTCAAGGCTATGATCTCACTGCTGCGCTCCAGCCTGGGTGACAGAGCCAGATTCTGTCTTTTTTAAAAAAAAACAGGCTGGGTGAAGTGGCTCACGCCTGTAATCCCAGCACTTTGGGAGGCCAAGGTGGGCGGATCAACTGAGGTCAGGAGTTCGAGACCAGCCTGGCCAACATAGTGAAACCCCGTCTCTACTAAAAATACAAAAAATTATCTGGACGTGGTGGCAAGTGCCTATAATCCTAGCTACTTGGGAGACTGAGGCAGGAGAATTGCTTGAACCTGGGAGGCGGAAGTTGCAGTGATCCAAGATCGCACCACTGCACTCCAGCCTGGGAGACAGAGTGAAACTCCATCTCAAACAAACAAAAAAACACAAAGAGAGAGAGAGAGAGATTATGACTGTCTTGGGACCAGCAGATGTTGCTTTGTAATCATCAAGTGGGGAGAGGGAGTGGCAGCCTGCCTTTTTACACACCTGGACCACATTGCCCAACAACACTGCTCCACCCAGTCTGCAAAACCTCCCTCAGAGGCTATCTTCACCTAACATAGACACCTATTCAAAGCATCCGATGAGGTCATGTGTGTGCTACCACTTGGGAAAATGAAACTAAGAGCACTATAGGAACAATGATGAATATGATCATCATCATATTTACAAAATGCTCGCATAGCACGCCTGTAATTCCAGCACTTTGGGAGGCCAAGGCAGGCGGATGACCGGAGGTCAGGAGTTTGAGATCAGCCTGGCCAACATGGCAAAACCCTGTCTCTACTAAAAATAAAAAAATAGGCCAAGCGTGGTGGCTTGCGCCTGTAATCCCAGCACTTTGGGAGGCTGAGGCAGGCCAATCACCTGAGGTCAGGAGTTCGAGACCAGTCTGACCAACATGGAGAGACCCCATGTCTACTAAAAATATAAAATTAGCCAGGCATGGTGGCAGGTGCCTGTAATCCCAGCTACTTGGGAGGCTGAGGCAGGAGAATTGCTTAAACCTAGGAGGTGGAGGTTGTGGTGAGCTGAGATTGCACCATTGCACTCCAGCCTGGGCAACAAGAGCAAAACTCCGTCTCAAAAAAAAAAGTTTGGGCCGGGCGCGGTGGCTCAAGCCTGTAATCCCAGCACTTTGGGAGGCCGAGACGGGCGGATCACGAGGTCAGGAGATCGAGACCATCCTGGCTAACACAGTGAAACCCCGTCTCTACTAAAAAATACATAAAAAACTAGCCGGGCGAGGTGGCGGGCGCCTGTAGTCCCAGATGCGCGGGAGGCTGAGGCAGGAGAATGGCATAAACCTAGGAGGTGAAGCTTGCAGTGAGCTGAGATCCGGCCACTGCACTCCAGCCTGGGCGACAGAGCTAGACTCTGTCTCAAAAAAAAAAAAAAAAAAGTTTGAATAAGTATTTATTATGCTAATATAAAATATTTATTATCAAAAAATAAACAATCTATTTGATTGAACCATCGTGTATCATCCTTCTTCTTAGTGGAAGACATTATATAGATACTGTATCTCATATTTCTCCTGATAATACTACAAGATTGATCCTTGTCCAACAGCTATTTCCTGAACACCTACTATGTGCTGCAAGTACTGAGATCCACAGTGCAACCCGGCAGCCAGGGAGCACCCCAATCACAGACACTGTGACCCCGCAGTGGACGGGCACCTCCGTCGCTGGAGCTCACTTTTCCTGCTCTGTTGTTGTCATAGAAGAAAGTTCCATACCCAACGTCACATTCTTTCCCTGTTTGTTTGTCTCTCTTTTCCTCTACAACTGCAGGAGCTGGGAATTTGAACTGTTTCATTCACTTCTGGATCCCAGCATTTAGAACAGGGCTCCACTCACAGCAGCCACTATTGCTAAAGAAGCAAATCCCGCGGGATTGCTTGAGAAGGTCATTGGACTTTAAAAGAGATGTCTGGGGTGGAGACAGGACTTGGGAAGATGCTGGTTCATGGATGGTGTGGGGGCTGCAGGAGGAGATGCCTGGGGAGAGAGTATTCAATAAGAAGTGACAACGTTGGCCGGGCGCGGTGGCTCACGCCTGTAATCCCAGCACTTCGGGAGGCTAAGGTGGGAGCATCACCTTAGGTTAGGAGTTTGAGACCAACCTGGCCCACATGGTGTAACCCTGTCTCTACTAAAAATACAAAAATTAGCCGGGCGTAGTGGTGGGCGTCTGTAATCCCAGCTACTTGGGAGGCTGAGGCAGGAGAATTGCTTGAACCCAGGAGGCAGGAGTTGCAGCGAGCTGAGATCATGTCACTGCATTCCAGCCTAGGCAACAGAGTGAGACTCCATCTCAAAAAAAAAAAAAAAAGAAGAAGAAGAAGTGACAATGTCCTTGGGTCTGCCTTGGTGCCGCAGGGGAGTGTGGTCATAGGATGAAAACAGAGGAAGAGCCATTAAGAAATGGGAGTAGCCCAGAGGGGTGAGTGATGGTTAACTGAGGGCTCTCTCTGGAAAGCAGGACTTGTCCACACTCCTTAGTATCTTGATGCTGCTGAGAGATCCTCAGGGCTGGGAAAAGGGCTGTTGGATTCAGAGAGAAGGAATGAGAGTCAGGAAGCACTCTGGGGGCCCGCTTCCAGGGACAGGGGACATCAATGGAGGGGAAATGAGAAATAAGTGGAACCTGCACCTTTTGCTAAGGGAGGCTGTTAGGGGAAGAGAGAGACGGGGCAGTTGCTAGAGGGATGGTGGCCAAGGGAGGGTTTGCTTTTTTTTTGAAAGATGGGAGAGATTTTAAGTGCTGAAGGGAAGGATGTAATTCAAAAGGAAATCTTGCGTATTCATGGGGGATCAGGAGTAAGGAAGGTTCTGAGGTGGCAGGCGGGGCTAAGAGGCGGGATTGGGTTTCGGAGGGACATCCTTTAAACGGAGGAGAGAAGCTGGGGACCAGGAGTGAAGCCCAAGGCCTTCCCAGGTCCCGGAAACCCTCTGTGCTGGGCCGGTCCCCTGCTGCTTCTCTGGTTTCACTCCCTTTCTCAGCCCTCTTCCCACTTCTGCTCTGGCTCCCGGGCTCCCTGACTTTTCCCTGAGTCCTCCCACCAGGCTCCCGCCTTTGCCTCACTTTCCCCTCTCCCTAGGATTTTTTTTTTGCTGTAGAGATCCATGTGGCTCAGTCCCTCACTTTATCTGGGTCTCTGCTCTCCTGTCCCTTTTTCAGAGCTCTTCCCTGACTACCACATAGGTAACAGCATCCTTCTATTACTTTCTATTCAGACCCTCCCGTTTACCACAGGGCCTTTGCACCTGCTACTCTCCCTGCCTGAAATACTGTGCCTTCCCTGATTATTATTATTATTTTGAGACAGAGTCTCACTCTGTCACCCAGGCTGGAGTGCAGTGGCATGATCTCGGCTCACTGCAACCTCCACCTGCTGGGTTCAAGTGAGCATCTATGGCTAATTTTTGTATTTTAGTAGAGATGGGGTTTCACCACATTGGCCAGGCTGGTCTCGAACTCCTGACCTCAAGTAATCAACCTGCTTTGGCCTCCCAAAGTGCTGGGAAATGGCAGTAGCCCAGAGGGGTGAGTGATGGTTAACTGAGGGCTCTCTCTGGAAAGCAGGACTTGTCCACACTCCTTAGTATCTTGATGCTGCTGAGAGATCAACGTCAGGGCTGGGAAAAGGGCTGTTGGATTTAGAGAGAAGGGATGAGAGTCAGGAAGCACTCTGGGGGGCTGCTTCCAGGGACAGCGGACATCAATGGAGGGGAAGGATGTTTGAAAGATGGGAGATTACAAACCTGGGATTACAGGCATCTGCCACCACACCCCCAGCCCGATTTTTTCTTTGTTTTTTTTAAGACTGACTCTCCTTCTGATGCCCAGGCTGGAGTGCAGTAGAGCAATCTCAGCTCACTGCAACCTCTGCCTCCCGGGTTCAAGTGATTCTCCTGCCTCAGTCTTCTAAGTAGTTGAGATTACAGGTGTCTGCCACCATGCCTGGCTAATTTTTGTATTTTTAGTAGAGACAGGGTTTCACCATGTTGGACATGGCTGGTCTTGAACTCCTTACCTCAGGTTAGCCACCTGCCTCGGCCTCCCAAAGTGCTGGGATTACAGGTGTAAGCCACTGCACCTGGCCTGATTTTTTTTTTATTTTTTGTAGAGATGGGGTCTTGCTTTGTTGCGTAGGCTGGTCTTGAACTCCTGGACTGAAGCTCTCCTCCCACCTCAGCCTCCCAAACTGCTGGGATTATGGGAATGAGCCAACAAGACTTGCCCCTTCCCTGATCTTTTTTTTTTTTTTTTTTTTTTTTTTTGAGACGGAGTCTCGCTCTGTCGCCCAGGCTGGAGTGCAGTGGCGTGATCTCGGCTCACTGCAAGCTCCGCCTCCCGGGTTCACGCCATTCTCCTGCCTCAGCCTCCCAAGTAGCTGGGACTACAGGCGCCCACAACCGCGCCCAGCTAATTTTTTGTATTTTTAGTAGAGACGGGGTTTCACCGTGGTCTCGATCTCCTGACCTTGTGATCCGCCCGCCTCGGCCTCCCAAAGCGCTGGGATTACAGGCATGAGCCACCGCACCCGGCCTTCCCTGATCTTGTTAATGACTCAAACTTCATCCCTAGCTCAGGCATCTGTCTTCACTCTTGTCTCTTCTTTCTCCCCGACTAGGTCAGATTCCCTCACACAGGACCCTTGGAGAGCTGGGCACTTCTCCAATAGCATTCATTGAAGTTACTATTGTTTATCTGTGAGATTGGCTAAGACCTCTTTCTTGCTCCAGACTACAGGCACCATCCAAGCAGGGGCCACATCCACCTTACCCAAATGTGTATTTTCAGTGCCTGCTAGAGTGCCAGGCTCCCAGCGGGTACCCAGAACTTAGGGTGTTGGGTGTACTCATGGATCAGAACTTCAATTCAGCCCGAGCTGTAGACCTGATGACTGAGGCTCAAGATATTCCATCATCACATATCGAGGGTGGGAGGGTAAATAAAAGAAAAAGAGCCAGGCGCAGTGGCTCACGCCTGTAACTCTAGCACTTTGGGAGGCCAAGGCAGGCAGATCCCTTGAGGTCAGGATTTCGAGACCAGCCTGGCCAACATGGTGAAACCCCATTTTTCCCGAAAATACAGCAATTAGGTGTGGTGCCAGGCGCTTGTAGTCCCAGCTACTCGGGAGGCTGAGGCAGGAGAGCCGCTTGAACCTGGGAGGTGGAGTTTGCAGTGAGCCGAGATTGTGCCACTGCACTCCAGCCTGGGTGATCAAAAGAGAGAGAGAGAGAGAGATCATCAATACTCATTTATCAAGTACTAAAACCCATATGTGTCTACACATGCTATTGACCTAAACTATATTTTTCAAGAATATTCTTCACTGCCCAGGCTGGAGCGTAGCGGCATGATCTCATCTCATTGTAACCTCTGCCTCCTGGGTTCAAGTGATTCTCCTGCCTCAGCCTCCCCAGTAGCTGGGACTACAGGCCTGCACCGCCATACCCAGATAATTTTTGTGTTTTTGGTAGAGATGGGGTTTCGTCGTGTTGTCCAGGCTGGTCTCAAACTCCTGACCTTAGGTGATCAGCCCACCTTGGCCTCCCAAAGTGCTGGGATTACAGGTGTGAGCCACCACGCCTGGCCTCAAGAATATTGTTCATTTACAGAGGCATAGAGGTTAAGAGTACCCTCTGGAATTACACAGCCTGGATTTGACTCCTAGCTCTCCCCTCTGCAATCTTTCTGGCACCAGTCATGTTGGTTCAGCTCCCTTGGGCCTCACTTACCCATCTGTAAAATGGGGATAATAACACCTGCACTGTACATCTATTAGGAGGATTAATGTGATTATCACAGGTAAAAGGCTAGAGCCATGCTTGACACACGATACATATTCAAATTCCAGTCCAGCTTCTCTTTTTGAATGCCAGGTTTCGTGCTAAACTCTTACTGGTTTTTACACTGAGCCCCCAAAGATTATCAACCCAAATTTCAGGGCGCATGTGTTTTTATTAATGTCTCAGAAAAGTCGGATTGGAAGTTGCATGCCCAATTCCTGCCGGAACAAAGTGCAGCCGTCTCTCTACGCTAATGCATTTCCAGCTGGTGGAGTTCAGTTTTTAAAGAGCAGTAAATACTTGCAAGAGACGAACCGCAGGAAGTGAATGAAGGAATAGATACATTTTTAAGATCCACTGACAGCTTGGACATTCTGGAAGCCATGTGGGGCAGGGGGATGAATTTATTGGCTTTCACGTCAGATGCTGTGCAGGTCGTGAGATGTGCCTTTTGTCCTGACGTCAGCTGAGAGCAGATCTTTGGAAGGATTTGTCCATTGAGCACATTTGCTGAAACATCTTGGCTTCATTACATTTATGAGTTTTAAAAGCATGTAAAATATTTTATGTGGTTCTTGCAAAAGGGTAACAACATAAATAACCTGCAGGGATAGGATGATTTTCAAGAAATGGGGTCAGCCAGCAAGCCAGTGTTCACTCTGTGGGTACAGAGTGAGTGTTCAGAATATTAATACTTCATTTGCCCCTCCGGATCCACTCTCCATTTTCTCTTCCCTGCTCTGTGCCCAAGAGGCTGAGCAGTGGGGACCACATCTCCTGGTTCTATGACATCCGGTTTCTTGCTGGGTTCAGCCAATGAGGAGCAGGAATGGGAGATGGGAGGGCCGAGGTGGGGCTGGGGTATTGACTCCCTGGCCGGCCATGGTCTGGCAATGGCTGTGCCCCTCTACTGAAACCCACAGCTCCTGTGGGGTGGCCTTTTTCCTATGGATCTTGCCATTTTCTGATAACCGCTCCCTCCTGCTGCCTTTGGAGGCCTTGGAGAGGGAAGGGCTTCTGGTTGTTGGTAGCCCTGGGGTGCTTCATCAACCCTGCTGGTTTCTCTATACCTTGTTTATATCTTGGTAAATACCCCTTTTATTAAACCCTCCTTAGCCGGGCATGGTGGCACGTGCCTGTAGTGCCAGCACTTTGAGAGGCCGAGGCAGGAGGATCACTTGAACCTGGGAGGTGGAGATTGCAGTGAGCTGAGATTGCGCCTCTGCACTCTAGACTGGGCAACACACTGAGACTGTCTCCAGGAAAAAAAAAAAAAAAAGGCACCACTAACAATAAAAAACCAAAAAACCAAAAGACTCCTCAGTTACTCTGCTCAAGTGAGCCTTTTAATTATCTTGGGGATCTTGAATAGGCACAGTTATTATTTTGTTTGTTTGTTTGTTTTGAGACAGAGTCTCACTCTGTTGCCCAGGCTGGAGCGCAGTGGTGTGATCTTGGCTCACGGCAACCTCTGCCTCCTGGGTTCAAGCAATTCTCCTGCCTTCACCTCCCAAGTAGCTGGAATTACAGGCGTGCACCACCACACCCAGCTAATTTTTGTATTTTTGGTAGAGTTGGGGTTTCACCATGTTGGCCAGGCTGGTCTTGAATTCCTGACCTTAAGTGATCCGCTGCCTCAGCCTCCCAAAGTGCTGGGATTATAGGTGTGAGCCATCATGCCCGATGGGCAGTTATTAATATCATGTTAGATTAAAAATCAAAATCTTATAGAAACTTAAGCCTTTATATCACGATGGCTTCCTATCCCTATAGCAAGGTAATCCTTAAGAGAGAGGCCAAGCTCAAAGCTGTAGCCAAATAATTTAATATCTGTGAGGTGACTTTTACATACCTCATACTAAATATGCAAGCTACACATGATCTCTATCATCCAGAAATACCTGTGTCAGCAGCGAAGATAGACAATCTGATGAGAAATTGTACTATGGGAGGAACATGGCTTGGCAATTAAGAATCTCTATTTGTTTCCTGGGGCTGCTGTAACAGAGCACCACAGATGGAGCAGCTTACATAGCACAGATGCATTGTCTGAAGGCTCTCTGGATGCTGTGAGGGAAGGATCTGTGCCAGGCCACTCTCCCTGGCTCGTAGATGACCGTCTTCTCCCTGTGACTCTGCTGTCATCTTCCCTCTATGTCTGTCTCTGTGTCCACATTTCTCCCACATGTCACCAGTCCTGTTGGAATAGAGTCTCAGTAAAGACCCTGTTTCCAAGTAGAAACACATTCTGAGGTGCTGGGTCTCAGAGCTCCAACATCTCCTTTTTGGCAAGATACAATTCAATGCATAGCAGAGGCTGGCTCCAATATCTCCTTTTTGGCCGGATACAATTCAATGCATAGCAGAGGCTGACATCCATGAGTTTCAATCCAGGTCGTGTCACCTTGGGCAAATTATTTATTTATTTATTTATTCATTTTTGAGACTGAGTCTCACTCTGTCGCCCAGGCTGGAGTGCAGTGGCGTGATCTCGGCTCGCTGAAAGCTCCACCTCCTGGGTTCGCGCCGTTCTCCTGCCTCAGCCTCCCCAGTAGCTGGGACTACAGGCGCCGCCACCACACCCGGCTAATTTTTTGTAATTTTAGTAGAGACGGGGTTTCACCGTGTTAACCAGGATGGTCTCAATCTCCTGACCTTGTGATCCGCCGGCCTCGGCCTCCCAAAGCGCTGGGATTACAGGCGTGAGCCACCGCCCCTGGCCAACTTTCACTATTATTAACCTAAAGTGTACTTTCACATAACAACTCCATTGAGTGTCTTCAGGCATCTCAAATTTCCCCATCCAGTTGGCTCGTTTTCCAATCTTACCCATCTTGGAAAATGGCACCCTCACCAGCCTAGTTACTCAAGCTGCCCATGATCCTTCTCTTCTCATCACTGACACTTTCACTCCACCAGTGAACCTGCTGGATACCCCTACAAGGACACGCTATATTCTAAATCCATTGCTTCTCTTCATCTCATCAGTTAGATCTGATGAGACGACCCTGCTGTCCTCTCGGACAGCCTCTTGAACAAAGCAGTAACCTCTTAGCTTGTTTTCCCACTTTCACTGCACCCCCACTAGAGATCATCCTCCGTACAGGAGCCAAGGGATCTTTAAAGACATGGATCCCAGCCAGGCGCAGTGGTTCATGCCTGTAATCCCAGCACTTTGGGAAGCCGAGGAGGGCAGATCTCTTGAGGTCAGGAGTTCGAGAGCAGCCTGACCAATATGGTGAAACCCCGTCTCTACTAAAAATACAAAAATTATCCAGGTGTGGTGGCGGGCACCTATAGTCCCAGCTACTGGGGAGGCTGAGGCAGGAGAATCACTGGAACTGGGGAGGCTGAGGTTGCAGTGAGCCAAGATCGTGCCACTGCACTCCAGCCTGGGTGACAGAGCGAGACTCCAAAGAAACAAACAAAAACAAAACATGGATCCCATCATGTCTTTTCCTGCATAAGGCTCCGGATTGCTTTCCATCGAAACTAGAACCACATCTACAAGTCTTTTTTCTAAGGCCCTCTTCCAAGGCCCTAATGATCTGGTCTCTGCTTGCCTCTCCAACGTGACTTCCTACCATTCTCCCCTGGATCACTACATTTTAGTTACGTGGGTCTTCCCGCTTTTCCTCCAATATAACAAGCAGATCCAGCTTCAGTGCCTGTGCACTTGCAGTTCTCTGGGCTTGGAATACCCTTCCAAGAACTTTCTCCCTTACTTCATTCAGGTCTCTGCTCAAATGTTACCTCTTCAAGGAGGTCTTCCTTGCCCACCGTATTTTTTTTGCCATGTGTCCAGTCTGGTCTCGAACTCCTGACCTCAAGCAATCTGCTCACCTCAGCCTCCTAAAGTGCTGGCATTACAGGCATGAGCCACCACGCCTGGCCGAGATTCCCTATTTCTTTTTTCTTTTGTTTTCTTTCTTTTTTTTTTTTTTTTTTTTGAGATGGACTCTCGCTCTGTCACTCAGACTGGAGTGCAGTGGCATGATCTCAGCTCACTCCAACCTCCACCCTCTGGATTCAAGCGATTCTCCTGCCTCAGCCTCCTGAGTAGCTGGGACTATAAGTGCACGCCACCACACCCGGCCAATTTTTGTATTTTTAGTAGACATGGGGTTTCACCATGTTGGCCAGGATGGTCTCGATCTCATGACCTCATGATCCATCTGCCTTGGCCTCCCAAAGTGCTGGGATTACAGGTGTGAGCCATTGCACCCGGCCAGCTCTTAACTGCATTATTTTATATTACCATTCTCACAGCATTAATCACCCTCAGCAGTTATATTTACGCACTTCTTTGTTTTGCTTATGGTCCACCTCTGCCATCAGAATGTAATTGATCTGATAGCTGAGGTCGCCCATGCTCACTGCTAAATCCCCATCACCTAGAACAGCGCCTGGCACTTAACAGGCATCTAGTAAATCTTTGCCGAGGTCGGGGACAGGAAGCAAACACAAAATGATATGTGGTTCTCTTCTTTCTTTTCCGCCCCTTACCAAACAAAACCACCAGCAGAGGAAAGAACCAAAAAGTCTATGAGTTGTCAAGATTTCTGCTTTGGGGCACAGTTGGTCATGACTGTGATCCCAGCTTTTTGGGAGACTGAAGTGGAATGATCATCTGAGCCCAGTTGTTTGAGACCAGCCTGGGCAACATACCAAGACTCCATCTCTAAACAAATTTTTTTTTTTTTTTTTTGGAGACAAGGTCTTGCTCTGCCACCTGCATTGGAGTGCAGTGTCACTATCATAGCTCACTGCAGCCTCAACCCTCCAGGCTCAAGTGATCCCCTCACCTCAGCCTCCCAAGTAGCTGGGACTACAGGTGTGCACTACCACACCTGGCTGATTTTTTTGTAGTGATGAGGTTTCGCCATGTTGCCCAGGCTGGTCTTGAACTCCTGGCCTCAAGTGATCCTTCCTCCTTGGCTTCCCAAAGTGCTGGGATTATAGGTGTGAACCACCATACCTGACTCTACAAAAATTTTCTTAAAAAGTTAGCCAGGCATGGTGGTACATGCCTGTAGTTCCAGCGAGGTGAGGTGGCAGCATTACTTGAGCCCAGGAGTTGGAAGCTGCAGTGAGCTTTGATCCTGCCACTACCTGGGCAACAGAATGAGACTCTGTCTCTAGAAAAGTAAAACAAAAAAAGATTCCTGCTTTGGAACAATGGCTAGGGGCTGGGACTCTAGGATGGATCCAGAGTGGCCAAGTCTTGGCTTCTTATAACTGCAGAATCCCACGATGGATGTGTGGGTGGGCTGGGGTAACAGATCTACACAGGGTGGGGGCTGGGGGTATCGTGAGGTGTTTAAGCCTGTCAATAAAAAAAGTGACCGCTGCTTTGTATCTGCAGCTACTCAAGGGAAATAAAGCCGTTTGCTTATAAAGAATTTCCATAAACATTTCTGAGGATGTGTATTAGGGGTAATCTTGGGATGTGCATTAAACTAAACAGGGTAGTATAAACACAGGAACAGGCTGAAAGAGGGAGAATAAATGGCCCAGGTTTGCCCTGGCCCGATGGCCTTAGGCAACTTGTGCAGCCTGCAGAAACAGAGACTTCAGTTCATTATTTAAAGAAGGCGGAGACAAAGAGGGAAAACCAAACGCAGCCCTCCCATGGGTAGATAGATTCTTGAACAACCTCTGGAATTAAGCTTTTTTTTCTCTCCTCCTAGTGTTCAATGCTTTGGATTCCTGAAGTTATCTATGTTGAAATACTCGAGAGATGGTAAGGAGAACAGAAACAGGTAGCTTTGGGAAGCACGTGCTCCGGGCTAGGCATAGTTCTAACAGCTGTGTGTGCACGATCTCATTTCATCCTCCCGGTACCGCTTTGGGGAAGGTAACACTATTGCCTCCACCTTGCAGATGAGGAAACTGAGGCAGAGAGAAGTGTGATGACTTGCAGAAGTATACAGAACTCATTAGAGTGGGGTTTCAGTGTCTGAGCTCTAGAAAAGATGCTCCACCCTAGGAAGGAAAAGGTCCATTGGTATTATCTATCTATCTATCTATATTTTTTGAGACGGAGTCTCGCTCCATCACCCAAGGTGGAGTGCAATAGCACAATCTCAGCTCACTGCAACCTCTGCCTCCCGGGTTGAAGCAATTCTCTTGCCTCAGCCTCCTGAGTAGCTAGGATTACAGGCATGCACCACCACACCTGGCTAATTTTTGCTTTTTTAGTAGAGATGAGGTTTCACCATGTTGGCCAGGCTGGTCTCGAACTCCTGACCTCAGGTGATCTGCCCACCTCGGCCTCCCAAAGTGCTGGGATTACAGGTGTGAGCCACCACACCCGGCCTGAACCATTTGAATTTGCTAACTCATTCATGTGTTGATAATATAAATAATTGTAAAAGCGTCCCCTTGTGCAAAACAATGATGAAAGCAGACCATGAATGGAGGCAGGTGATCAGCGTGTCCTGGAGTACCCTCAAAATAAACCCCAAAGCTCAGAACCACATATAGATGATGATAGGCTAGGCACGGTGGCTCACACACAAAAAATCAGAGGTGGGTAAGAATCCATATCTGCACCTGCCAGGAGCCAGGTGGGGGAGGATTAGGAGTTGGGGGAGGCTTTCCACTGTGCCCATTCTTTCTAGATTTTGGGTCATATGAATGTATTATCTTTTCCAAAATTTGAATTATTATTTTTGTTTTGTTTGTTTGTTTGTTTGTTTTGTTTTGTTTTTTCTGAGACGGAGTCTGGCTCTGTGGCCCAGGCTGGAGTGCAGTGGCCGGATCACAGCTCACTGCAAGCTCCGCCTCCTGGGTTCACGCCATTCTCCTGCCTCAGCCTCCCAAGTAGCTGGGACTACAGGCGCCCGCCATCTCGCCCGGCTAGTTTTTTGTATTTTTTTAGTAGAGACGGGGTTTCACCGAGTTAGCCAGGATGGTCTCGATCTCCTGACCTCGTGATCTGCCCGTCTCGGCCTCCCAAAGTGCTGGGATTACAGGCTTGAGCCACCGCGCCCGGCCTGTTTTGTTTTTTTGAGACAGAGTTTCACTCTCGTTGCCCAAGCTGGAGTGCAATGGTGCAATCTCAGCTCACCACAACCTCCGCCTCGTGGGTTCAAGCAATTCTCCTGCCACAGCCTCCCAAAGTGCTAGGATTACAGGCATGAGTCACCGTGCTCGGCCTGAATTATTTTTTAAAACCTTTGATAGGATATAAATGAAAAAAAATTGTAATGTGATACAAAATAATTTTTTTTTAATAAAAAATATGAAACTGGGCCAGGCGCGGTGGCTCACACCTGTAATCCCATCACTTTGAGGGGCCGAGGCGGGTGGATCACCTGAGGTTAGGAGTTCGAGACCAGCCTGACCAACATGTTGAAATCCTGTCTCTTCTAAAATACAAAATTAGCTGGGCATGGTGGCGTGTGCCTGTAATCCCAGCTATTCGGGAGACTGAGGAAGGAGAATCGCTTGAATCCAGGATGTGGAGGTAGCAGTGAGCCGAGACCATGCCGTTGCACTCCAGCCTAAGCAATGAGAGTGAAACTCTGTCTCAAAAAAAACAAAAACAAAAACAAAAACAAAAACAAAACAAAACTGAAAAGCTTTCAGGAATGCAAGGGCAATAGCCAGCAAGCAGGTGAGAGCAGAGATTAAAATGGTAATGAAGATGGCAATTCCACAGCCTTTTCTTTTTTTTTTTTGAGACGGAGTCTGGCTCTGCAGCCCAGGCTGGAGTGCAGTGGCCAGATTTCAGCTCACTGCAAGCTCCGCCTCCCGGGTTTACACCATTCTCCTGCCTCAGCCTCCCGAGTAGCTGGGATTACAGGCGTCCGCCAACTCGCCAGGCTAGTTTTTTGTATTTTTTTTTTTTTTTTTTTTTGAGACGGAGTCTCGCTCTGTCGCCCAGGCTGGAGTGCAGTGGCCGGATCTCAGCTCACTGCAAGCTCCGCCTCCCGGGTCTACGCCATTCTCCTGCCTCAGCCTCCCGAGTAGCTGGGACAACAGGCGCCCGCCACCTCGCCCGGCTAGTTTTTTGTATTTTTTAGTAGAGACGGGGTTTCACTGTGTTAGCCAGGATGGTCTCGATCTCCTGACCTCGTGATCTGCCCGTCTCGGCCTCCCAAAGTGCTGGGATTACAGGCTTGAGCCACCGCGCCCGGCCGTTTTTTGTATTTTTTAGTAGAGATGGGGTTTCACCGTGTTAGCCAGGATGGTCTCGATCTCCTGACCTCGTGATCCGCCCATCTTGGCCTCCCAAAGTGCTGGGATTACAGGCTTGAGCCACCGCGCCCGGCCTCCACAGCCTTTTCTAACTACATGGAAATTATCTTCCTTGACAGTAGCCAATCTGTGCTTCTATTCTCTCTCTTTCTCTCTCTCTCCTCCCACCTGCTTGCCATGACCTATTTCATAGTCCTGGCACATGTGAAATGCCTGGCAGGAACTTCAGAGGACAGAGACGCAGTGCTCCAAAAAGGTTGAATGGCAACTTTATCATGGATGTTTTTGGTGATTACAATATCTACATTTCCTGGGGGGTATCAGAATCAGAGAAATTGTTTCAAGTTAGCCCGAGGCTGCTCAACGCTGAGGTCAAAACATCTGGGAGAAAAGGTTAAGTAAAAAATCCGGTTGTTTCTATGTAACTGGATTCATTCATTCAATGACTATGTACTGAACACCCACCATGTACCAGACCACTCTGAGGACCAGCTGGAGGCAAGGCAGGCACCTCAGGCACAAAATGCAAGAAGGCCTCATTCTCTGTGGCTGCTACACCTGCCAAACCCCTAGTGTGAGTTCCCTTTGCATTTCCTGCCGGCAGTGCCTCCCTGGCCTCATCCTAGTGCCTGTTCCATACCAGACACTGTTCTAAGCACTGACACTGCAGCAGTGAACAAAACAAAAGAAGTTGGACAAATGATCAAGACTCCACATTTCAGAACTGGCTATTTTGGTGCCGAATTGACTGCGTTAAGAAACAGAGGTTACCCAGATACAGTGACTCATGCCTGTAATCCCAGCACTATGAGAGGCTGAGGCAAGAGGATGGCTTGAGCCCAGGAGTTTTGAGACCATATGGTGAAATCCCAGCTTTACAAAAAATATAAAAATTAGCTGGGCATCGTGGTACACGCCTGTAGTCCCAGCTACTTGGGAGGCTGAGGTGGGAGGATCACCTGAGCCCGAGGAGGTTGAGGCTGCAGTGAGTTGAGATTGTGCCACTGCACTCCAGCTTGGGCAACAGAGACTCTGTCTCAAAAAAAAAAAAAAAAAAGAAAGAAAGAAAGAAACAGGTTGGGCCCAGTGGCTCATGCCTGTAATCCTAGCACTTTGGGAGGCTCAGGCGGGTGAATCACCTGAGGTCAGGAGTTCCAGACCAGCCTGACCAACATGGCAAAACCCTGTCTCTACTAAAAATACAAAACTTAGCCAGGCGTGGTGGTACGCACCTGTAATCCCAGCTACTTGGGAGGCTGAGGAAGGAGAATCACTTGAACCCGGGAAGCGGAGGTTGCAGTGAGCTGGGATCACGCCACTACACTCCAGCCTGGGCGACAAGAGTGAAACTCTGTCTCGGAAAAAAAAAAAAGAAACAGAGGTCTTTGCCTACTCTTCAGCGTGGCGTTACTAAGTGATCTCAGTCTTGCCTCAGTTAACTTCTTACTCTGCATCCCCAGGTAGCCCTTTGTTGTTCAGGACTAGCCTGGGCAATGGGATGCCCCCCTTTCTGAGTGCTCCCCAGTGTCTGGGGCTATAGATAGATTGACCAATGCAAGCTATGTCATGCCCCATGAGGTGGGACCAGTGATTCTCTGATTCTTACCACTTTCCAAACTGAGGTCACAGTTGGTCTGAAAGCTGGGAGGGGTCACCCATAGAGAAAACTGGCCAAGACAAGATTCAGGTATGGCGTGGGTCCGAGAGACTCCTGTAAGGGTGTACTCTAGCACATTACTTAAGGTTGGTTGAGCTCTGAGGCACAGTTAAGTGTTGATGACTTGCTGAAGGCTGCAGAGCTCATTCAGATCAGGGGGCCAGGGTCTGAGCTCTTCAAAAGATGCTCCACCCTAGGAAGGAAAACGCTCGTTGTTATCATCATCGACGTTTGGTCACTGAGCCTTGAGGTTTATTTTGAGGAAACTCCAGGACACGCAGTGGAATTGATCACGTATCTCCATTCACGGCCTGCTTTCATCGTTGGTTTGTGCAAGGAGACGCTTCTAAAATTATTTATTTATATTATCAATATGTAGATGTATTAGCCATTGCTTCTCCCTGTCAAGTACAAGACCTGACAAGACTGTCATCCCCAAGGTGACCCCCGAGGTGCTGTCATTACTCACTGTCCTACCCTCTGGCCCAGCTGCAAAGAACGGGTCTAGCTTAGCTTTCTGATCCTTTCTGCCATCCCAACCCAATCTGCTCTGATTGGTCACTTCCTCCCTGAGCATCCTCACCAAAGCCCTTCAGCACCAGTGTCAGTAACAACAGCCAGTATGGCCTGGGTCTTCTTTCCTGTGCGCCTTCAAATAACACGATTATTACTGGACTGCCTATTATTTGCCAGGTCCTATGGTTGGCACTGGAATGCAACAATAAGCAAAAACAGACATGGTACCCATCTTCATTTAGCCCATAGTCTAGTGGAGGGAGGTGGACATCAGTTAAATAATCACCTCCAAGTACGCAGAGAGATCTCCTTGCACACTGATAATGGATATGGAGATAAAGTGTCAGGCACCAACACCAGGAGTTGAGAATGGTCCAGGAGGGCTTTTCTGAGGAAGGGATCTTGGCGCTGAAACCTGTAGGATGAGGCAACAGGATAAAGTGGGCAGAGAGAGCCTCTGGGCTGAGGGTCCCGCAGTGACACTGGAGAGGAAGCCAGAGGCCCACCTGGGAAAGACCTTGAGATGGGTCTGAGGCAGGTGATGGGGGACATCCATGGGGTCTTACTCTGAGCATTCATGGGATTCAGTTTGGGTTCTATCCAGTCCCTGCCGGCTGCAGTTGGAGAACTCACTGGAGGGAGGTGAGAGTGCATGGGAAGACCAGTGAGGAAGCTCCCGCCCGTCTACAGGTGACGGACGATGGGGATAGTGGGGTGGTAGCGAGGTATAAACAAATGGACTCATGCTGTACTTGGAGATTTGGTGACAGCGTGCATGGGGATAAGGAGGGGAGTGAGAGGTCCCTGACCTCCTGCTCAAGCAACTAGAGCAACAGTAGATCCTCAGGTGATCTTCCCAAATTCAAACCATCCTTCCCTCCCTTGCACAGGTGAGAAACAACATTGAAGGGTCTACACTGAAAACAGAACTTTGTGTTCCTATTTGTTTTTCTCTATGCTAATTAAAATGTCCTTTGTAATGGCCGGGCACAGTGGCTCACACTTGTAATCCCAGCACTTTGGGAGGCCGAGGCAGGCAGATCACCTGAGGTCAGGAGTTCAAGACCAGCCTGACCAATGTGATGAAACTCCGTCTCTACTAAGAATACAAAAATTGGGCCGGGCGCGGTGGCTCAAGCCTGTAATCCCAGCACTTTGGGAGGCCGAGACGGGCGGATCACGAGGTCAGGAGATCGAGACCATCCTGGCTAACACGGCGAAACCCCGTCTCTACTAAAAACACAAAAAATTAGCCGGGCGAGGTGGCGGCGCCTGTGGTCCCAGCTACTCGGGAGGCTGAGGCAGGAGAATGGCGGGAACCCGGGAGGCGGAGCTTGCAGTGAGCTGAGATCTGGCCACTGCACTCCAGCCTGGGCGACAGAGCGAGACTCCATCTCAAAAAAAAAAAAAAAAAAAAATTGGCCGGGCGCGGTGCCTCACGCCTGTAATCCCAGCACTTTGGGAGGCCGAGGTGGGTGGATCACCTGATGTCAGGAGTTTGAGGCCAGCCTGGCCAACATGGTGGAACCCCGTCTCCACTAAAAATACAAAAAAATTAAAAAATTAGCCAGACGTGGTGGCAGGCTCCTGTAATCCCAGCTACTTGGGGGGAGGGGGGTGCCAAGGCAGGAGAATCACTTGAACCCTGGAGGGGGAGGTTGCAGTGAGCCAAGATTGCGCCATTGCACTCCAGCCTGGAGGACAAGAGCAAGACGTCATCTCAAAAAAAAAAAAAAAAAGTACAAAAATTACCCGGGCATGGTGGCCTGCGCCTGTAATCCCAGCTACTTGGGAGGCTGAGACAGGAGAATTGCTTGAACCTGGGAGGCAGAAGTTGCAGTGAGCCAAGACTGCATCATTGCACTGCAGCCTGGGCGACAAGAATATATATATAACTCCGTCTCAAAAATATATATATAAAAACAAAATGAAATCCCCTTTGTAAATCAATCCAAAGGAAACTTTTCCTTTTTTTTGCCAATGAAATTAATTATGTCGAGAAACTTGAATCTCATCTCTTCTCTCTTCATGTCTATTACATTCTCAAAAGACACACTATCTCTCAGTGTCAGGGTAGGATAATGAGCTGAGCAGAAATAATTTTTCAGGTCACTTGAAGCTTAATTTCATTAGCAAATAAAGACTGCTTCAGATACCACCATTGGTCCTCTAAAGTTTATTTAATCAATTTAGGAAGGTCTCAGCTTCCCAGGTTGAAAATCGATTAAAGTGATTTTTCCTTCATAAAAGTTTATAGCTTGCCGGGCACGGTGGCTCACGCCTGTAATCTCAGCACTTTAGGAGTCCTAGCCAGGTGGATCACCTGAGGTCAGGAGTTTGAGACCAGCCTAACCAACATGGTGAAACACCATCTCTACTAAAAATACAAGAATTAGCTGGAGGTGATGGTGGGCGCCTGTAATCCCAGTTGCTTGGGAGGCTGAGACAGGAGAATCACTAGAACCGGGGAGGCGGAGGTTGCAGTGAGCTGAGATCACCCCACTGCACTCCAGCCTGGGGGACAGAGTGAGACTCTGTCTCAAAAAAAAAAAAAAAAAAAGTTTATAGCTCTACAGGCACACACAGCCTCCTTAGGTTTGCAAAGCCACATTCATATTATTTTCCAGAATGACCAATACCGGAAAAAAGTGAGTTGCAGAACAATAAGCAGATATGATCTCATTTATGTAAAAACAAAACAAAGCAGAGACAAAAGCTAAAACTGAAAATCACCCCGAATTCAGCAGCATTGGCATCACCATGGAGCTTGTTAGAAATGGGGAATCTCAGATCCTACTCAAGACCCACTGAATCATTTTAACAAAATCAACAGTTGATTCTTCAGCACATTGAAGTTTGACAAGCACTGCTGTGACAGTTCTTTTTCTTTTCTTCTTTTTTTTTTAAGACAGGTTCTTACTCTGTCACCCAGGCTGGAGATCACAGTTCACTGCAGGGGCTCACGCAATCCTCCGGCCTCAGCCTCCCGAGCAGCTGGGACTATAGGTGCATGCTATTTTTTATTTTTTCTAATTTTTCTCTTTCTCTCTCTTCCTTCCTTCCTTTTTTTTTTTTTTTTTTTTGAGATATAAGGTCTCACTATATGGCTCAGGCTGGCCTCAAACTCCTGGACTCAAGTAATCCTTCCACCTCAGCCTCCCAAAGGGCTGGGATTATAGGTGTGAGCCACCATACCCAGCCTATATTTATATTTCTACACACACAGAAACACTTGTGTGTGTTATATATGTAGATAAATATATTATCTATGTATCTAATATATCTATTATCCTAGACATACATAGATATGTGTATATGAACAGAAACATAAATGCGTAGAAAGGTTTGGACCAAACTCCTCACAGTGGTTAATTTTGAGAAGGAGAAAGGATTTCAAGGAGAATGTGGTGGTGAAGGGTAGTAAGTGGGAAATTCAAAGGGGGCTTTTGCATTTTACCAGATATACCAGATATCCTGGATTTATTGATTTAGTCTACAGAGAGAACTTCTTTTTTTTTTTTTTTTAAGATGGAGTCTTGCTCTGTCGCCCAGGCTGGAGTGCAGTGGCACGATCTCAGCTCACTGCAAACTCCGCCTCCCGGGTTCCTGCCATTCTCCTGCCTCAGCCTCCTCAGTAGCTAGGACTACAGGCGCCCGCCACCACGCCCAGATAATTTTTTTTTGAATTTTTAGTAGAGATGGGGTTTCACCATGTTAGCCAGGATGGTCTCGATCTCCTGACCTCATGGTCTGCCCACCTTGGCCTCCCAAAACGCTGGGATTACAGGTGTGAGCCACTGCAACCGGCCAGAGAGAACTTCTTAATACATTACTTGGGTAATTTAAATTTAAATATTAAGATAGTATAAAGCTGAGGACCTAAAAAACTAATCTTACAAATAACATGGACATCTCAAGTCCCTCCTCTCTTTGACCTACCAATTCCTCCTGGTGGGAGGTGCCCTCAGAATTACTCACACATGTGAGAAATGATGTGCAACCAAGAAAATTCAAAGGAGCACTGTTCGTAATAGCCCAATATTGAAGTCAACTTAAAGGCCCATCATAGCCCGGGCATGGTGGCTCATGCCTGTAATCCCAGCACTTTGGGAGGCCCAGGCAGGCAGATCACTTGAGGTCAGGAGTTCGACACTAGCCTGGCCAACATGGTGAAACCCCATCTCTACTAAAAACACACAAATTAGCTGGGTGTGGTAGTGCATGCCTGTAATCCCAGCTACTTGGGAGGCTGCAGCAGGAGAATCGCTTAAACCTGGGAGGTGAAGGTTGCAGTGAGCCAAGATGGTGCCACAGCACTACAACCTGGGTGACAGAGCAAGACTGTCTCAAAAACAATAAAGGCCCATCATTTGGGAATTGGTTAAATAGAATAAGGGATATTCACAGGGTAACACTATGCAGTCATAGAAAACAGAGATCAAAGGGCCGGGCAGGGTGGCTCACACCTGTAATCCCAACACTTTGAGACGCCGAGGTGGGAGGATCACCTGAGGTCAGGAGTTTGAGACCAGCCTGGCCAACATGGTGAAACCCCGTCTCTACTAAAAACACAAAAATTAGCCGGGCGTGGTGGCACACATCTGTAACCCCAGCTACTCAGGAGGTTGAGGCAGGAGAATCACTTAAACCTGGGAGTTGGAGGTTGCAGTGAGCCGAGATCGTGCCACTGCACTCCAGCCTGTGTGACAGAGCGATACTCTTGTTAAAAAAAAAAAAAAAAAAGAGATCAAGCTCTAAATGTGTTAAGATGGAACAATGGCCAAGAGAAATGGTTCATGCAAGGACAAAGTTGCCGAGCCGTCTGGATGGTATGTTAACAATTGTGTAGAAAGGGAGTGGGGAGTGGAATACATATTTACATTTGGTTATATATGCACAGTGTAGCTCTGAGTATCATGTTATACAACATAAAGGAGTGGTGGTTGGCTACGAGAAGGGGAACAAATGGGTGGCTGTGGGACAGTGGTTAAGAGACTTTTCACCATTTGTTAAACTTGGCGATTATTTGAAGCACTTGGATGCATTACCTATTCAAAATCTTACCAAAACAAGAACAAAACAAACAAACAGAAGCTTCTAGGATTCTTTATTTCTCTGAAAATCCTTACTGCTGGGAACTACGTCTGGGGAACTCATTGTGAGCCCAATAACACAAGGGCTTGGTTTCCCATGAAAAGAAGGCTGCCTTTCAAGGAAAGAGAGGGACATTCTCCATCCTAAGGGGACACCCCCCACCCACCCCATGCTTCCTTTATTGCCATTTCGTCCTTTGCTGCTCTCATTTGATGTGGCTCGGTGTTTTTTTCTTTAAGTTCCCACCAGTTCTCTTTAAAGACAGCACCAAAACGAAAACTAAAAACTAATGTAATTTTGCTTTTAAAGCACCCGACTATCTTTTATTTTTTTTTTAATTTTTACAATAATGAAGATCTTATTCTAGGATGAAAATAACAAATAAGAAAGAGCTGTTTATTCTTCCTTCTTCCCATCCCTGAATATTGAAGTAAAACTAAATAACAATGAAAGTGACTAGGAACAGCAGACCACGGGAAATATGTCAGGATCAGAACACCTCATGTCATCTCCAGGGCTGGGGGAGAAACATTTTTTGTGGTACAAGGTCCCAGTACCAAAGAAATACAATTTTTCAAAAAGTTCTGTAAGTGATACATGCTTGTTACAAAAAATCTCTACCATTTTCAAAGCTTAGAAGCCAGAAACTCCTTGTTAGTTGGTAATTTCTTTGTCTTTCTCATGCTCTCCTGATATGGAATTATGCTAGAGAAAAAGAGGAAAATAAAACAAGACAGAAAATAATGCTTCCTTAGGTAAATACAATCGGCTAAGAAAGGCTTCCAAGAAGAAGCATAATTCACTGAGTCCCAGTTTATTGAGAGAATCCCCAAACAAAGGACTTTTGTGAAGGGATCAGTCTCAGTCACCATAACTTAGCATACAATGGGACGGCTTAATAAAAGAGGTTTCCAAAGCCCAAGATGGTTATCGAAGATCTCCCAAGGAGAGAGGGAGAAGAGACAGAGAGAAAAAGAGAGAGAGAAAGAGAGAAGGAATAACCTTCTGGAATGTTCCCAACTATCTTTCCAATTAGCATTCATGAATACGTGAAAAGTTTCATATCACTTGGAGTCCCACCCACTTTTCAAAATAGGAAACTTCTCCCATTTTCTTCTGGATCTGTTATTGGGTCAAGAGAACTCTCTGCCTCTTGTCCAGGAGATTTGGATATTTATTATTTGTTATTTGTTTAGGAGATAGGGTCTCATTTTGTCACCCAGGCTGGAGTGCAGTGGCACAACCATGGCTCACTGCAGCCTTGACTTCCCAGGTTCAAGTGATTCTCCCGTTCCAGCCTCCTGAGTAGCTAGGACTACAGGCACCATCGCACTTGGCTAATTTTAAAATATTTTGTAGAGATGGGGTCTTACTATGTTGCCCAGGCTGCTCTCAAACTGCTGGCCTCAAGTGATCCTCCCCCGCCTTGGCTTCCCAAAGTGCTTGGATTGCAGGTGTAAGCCTCCCACTGCACCTGGCCTAGATTTGTAAGTTTATATAATTACTTTTCAATGAATGTAATGAATGTTGCAATGGATGTCTCCTTGTTTACCTTAGATGACTGGGTGAAATAAACAGCTCCTCAAATTTTGTTATGTTACTCTGCCATATTATATAACATACGACATATATTGTTATATTGTATTACATATGTATGTCTATACATATGTTTATGTGTATGTAGATGTTTATACCTACAGCATATTAAATCCATCAAGCTTTTCAACAAAGGTGAAAGGTTGTAGACTTCACACACTTAAATAATGTAGGTTGTAGAGTCAGAGCAACTTCTGGTTGTTCCAGTGAACTTGGATAAGTGACTTAACCTCTCCGGGCCTCCATCTCCTCCTGGCAGGTAGGGATGGTAACTGCCCATATGGAGGGGGTTCCATGAGATAAATTTGGAAAAACACAGGCAAGTGGCACAAAGCAGTGGTAGCTGTGGTTGTGTCCCCTCCGGAGAGTTGTTATTAAAAAGACTTATAGGCTGGGCACGGTGGCTCCTGCCTATAATCCCAGCACTTTGGGAGGCCAAAGTGGGCAGATCACTTGAGGTCAGGAGATCCAGACCAGCCTGGCCAACATGGTGAAACCCCGTCTCTATTAGAAATACAAAAATTACTGGGTATGGTGGCACAAGCCTGTAGTCCCAACCTACTCAGGAGGCTGAAGCATGAGAATCGCTTGAACCCGGGAGGCGGAGGTTGCAGTGGGCCAAGATGGCACCACTGTACTCCAGCCTGGGTAACAGAGTGAGACTGTCTCAAAAAAAAAAAACAAAAAAAAAACAGATGTATGTTCTGGGCTTTAGGAGACTGTCTTGGGGGCTGTGCAAACGCGGGCTACTCTATTCAAATTCTGGATTTCTTTAAAAAACAAAACCACAAACACCAAAATACTCTGATAGTGCCTCAAAACCTCATACTGGCCAGTGTGTGGCTCATAACTGTAATCTGGCACTCTGGGAGGCTGAGGCAGGTGGATTGCTTGAGCCCAGAAGTTTGAAACCCCATCTCTACAAACATGATAAAAGTTAGCCAGGCATGGTGACTATGGGCCTGTAGTCCCAGCAATTCAGGAGGCTGAGGTGGGAGGATCACCAGAGCCCAGGAGGTCAAGGCTGCAGTAAGCCGAGATCATAAGATCATGCCACTGCACACCAGCTTGGGTGACAGAGTAACACCCTGTCTCAAAACAAACAAACAAAAAAGCCCTCAATTCAGTGGTCTCAAAATTTAGAGTATATTCAGCAAAATAGAAAAAAGAATGAAATTCTTACTTGAGGCCGGGCACGGTGGCTCACGCCTGTAATCCCAGCACTTTGGGAGGCTGAGGCGGGCGGATCACCTGAGGTCGGGAGTTCCAGACCAGCCTGACCAAAATGGAGAAACACAAAATTACCCGGGCATGGTGGCACATGCCTGTTATCCCAGCTACTCGGGAGGCTGAGGCAGGAGAATCACTTGAACCCGGGAGGCGGAGGTTGCCATGAGCCGAGATCATGCCATTGCACTCCAGCCTGGGCAACAAGAGCAAAACTCTGTCTCAAAAAAAAAAACAACCAAAAAAAAAAAACAAAAAAGAAAAAGAAACACATGTTAGTGCACTTTCATATGCCCTGGGCACACTTGTTTAAAATGTAGGCTTGTACACTTTCTTCCAGGGATTTTGCTTAGAGAAACCATTCTGATGCCACTGGGGCCTTTCAAAGCTTTGAGAAACACCGCAGGAGACCTGACCCAAGTCTTATCCACCATCTGGACATCCACGGTGCCTGATGTTCCATCCTGAACACTTTGTTTTGTCCATCCTTTCTGAAATTTTATGTCCAGGTTGCTATCATTTCTTTATTTTACAGGGGAAGAAATGGAGCCTGGGAGACAGAGGTTGCAGTGAGTTGAAATCACGCCACTGACGCCACCACACTCCAGCGAAGCTCAGGGCTATGGTTTCAGTGGACCTCGAAGTGGGCAGATGGGGACTGTAGGTCAAGTGTGTTCTCCTGCAGCCCACAACTGGTCACTGCAGTTCTAGCGGCACCTAGGAATGTGGTTGACACAGGCTTTTCTTGCTGTGGTGGGCCTTACTATATATGACCCCAATATAGTAAAATACGACCACATTCCACATTCAGTTAAACAAATGTGCGTAATTTTTGAAATGTTCTGAAATGAAATGTGCAATTACTAATTTTGCTCAGATAGAATATTTTGCTCTTTTTTTTTTTTTTTTTTTTTTTTTTGAGATAGAGTCTTGCTCTGTCGCCCAGGCTGGAGTGCAGTGGCGCGATCTCGGCTCACTGCAACCTCTGCCTCCCAGGTTCAAGTGATTCTTCTGCCTCAGCCTCCCAAGTAGCTGGGATTACAGCTGTGTGCCATCACACCTGGTTAATTTTTGTATTTTTAGTAGAGACGGGGTTTCACCATATTGGCCAGGCTGGTCTTGAACTCCTGACCTCAGGTGATCCACCCGCCTCGGCCTCCCAAAGTGCTGGGATTACAGGAGTGAGCCACCACACCCAGCTTGCTCTTGTGATTTAAAGACCTCTAAAAACCACCAGTTACAGATGCCAATTAGCATGATGCAACAATTTGTAGCCATTTGTGAATTCTCTCTGTATAGCTTATCACTCTTTAAATTTTTATTTAATTTTTAGAGAGGAAGGGTCTTGCTCTGTCACCTAGGCTAGAGTGCAGTGGCATGATCATAGTTCACTGCAGTCTCAAACTCATAGGCTCAGGCAACTTCTCACCTCTGCCTCCCAAGTAACTAGGACTACAGGCATGCACCACCACACCAAGCTAATTTTTCAATTTTTTATAGAGACAGGGTTTTTTCATGTTGCGCAGGCTGGCCTCCAACTCCTGGCCTCAAGCCATCCTCCTGCCTTGGCCTCCCAACATGTTGGGATTACAGGCATGAGCCACTGCATCAGCCTCTATTTTTAAATTTGTTTTGGTAAGCTAGAATTTGATATTTTTCTTTGGTTCTTGCAAAGCTCTTGGGTCCTTGGATCTAGTACCCCAGCACCCTGTAAAAATATCCCTGAAAGTGTAGGCAAAGTCACCCTCGGTTTTGCAGTAGAAGTGATTCACTGGTTGTCTGGTTTCATTCACTCTTTATCTCAAAGCGCATTTCTGATTTCTCTACTTCATTCTGTCCAATGTAGCCTGAGGAGGTGAAGGTGGGGCTCTGAAGATGGCTGAGAGGTGGGGACTGGGTCCAGGTATGTCTAGTAATCTGAGTATTTCTTAATCTTCCAGTGTATGCAAATACTTTACTGAGCTACATGATAGGAAGAAATATAAAACAAAACCCCTTTAGAAGATTGCAAATGAATACTGTAGAGGAAGCTAGCAGGCACATATAAGAAAAGATTCTTGACCTCAGGCATTATAAGAAAAATGCAAATATAATTAGTACATCTTTTTTTTCCTTATCAGATCAACAGATATCCAACCTTTTGATAATGCTGTCTTAGCAGGGTGTGGGGAATCAGGCTCTGACATGCACTGCCAAGAGGGTGGGAGTTAAAAATGCTTTAGTCTCCTTGGGAGTATTTGGAAACTTAAACTAAAATGGATACTGTACATATTCTTTTTTTTTTTCTATTGAGACAGGGTCTCGCTCTATCGCCCAGGCTGGAGTGCAGTGGTACAATCAGCTCACCGCAGCCTTCACCTCCTGGGTTCAAGTGATTCTCGTGCCTCAGGCTCCAAAGTAGCTGGGACTACAGGCGCCCGCCACCACGCCCAGCTAATTTTTTTTTTTTGTATTTTTAGTAGAGATGGGGTTTCGCCATGTTGGCCAGGCTGGTCTTGAACTCTCAAGGGATCCACCTGCCTTGGCGTCTCATAGTGCTGGGATTACAAGCATGAACCGCCATGCCCTACTGATATGTACATACTCTTTGACCTAACAATTATTCTGCTGGAAATTCATCCTATAGACCCACACTCAGGAATATATGATAAATGATGTATGTATAAGGAAATACATTGCAACATTGTATATAAAAGCTAAGTAATAGAAGCAACCCAAATGTCCATTCGAGGAAGCTGTCAAAGCTGTCAAGTTCTGGTCATCTATGATATGGCATTGTATTTCTGCAGTTGGAGGCAGCTGTGTTTGAATTGATATTCTGTGAGAGATAGACTGAAATTAAAAACACAAGCTGGGGCCAGGTGCGGTGGCTCACACCTGTAATCCCGGCATGGGAGGCTGAGGTGGTCGGATCACCGAGAGGTCAGGACTTTGAGACCAGCCTGACCAACATGGTGAAACCCCATCTCCACTAAAAATACAAAAACAACCCAGGCGTGGTGGCGCATGCCTGTAATCCCAGCTACTCGGGAGGCTGAGGCAGGAGAATAGCTTGAACCCAGAAGGCTGAGGTTGCAGTGAGCCAAGATCGTGCCACTGCACTCCAGCCTGGGAGATAAGAGTGAAAAGTGAAACTTCATCTTGAAAAAAGAAAAGAAAAGAAAAGAAAAACACAAGCTACCTAACTGTTTTGGATACTACCAACTGAGTAGGAAAAAATATTAGGTTGAACCATGTGAAAGTACCAATATGAGACCATTTTTGACATATAAACACAATCGTTTCATGTACTTCAATGTCATATATAGGTATGTGGGCTTTTTTTACTTTTTATTTTGAAATAAGTGAAGATTCACATGTTTTTGCTGTTGTTGTTTTTTTTTATTTTGAGACGGAGTCTCGCTCTGTCACCCAGGCTGGAGTGCAATGGTGTGGCCTCAGCTCACTGCAAGCTCCGCCTCCCGGGTTCACACCATTCTCCTGCCTCAGCCTCCCAAGTAGCTGGGACTACAGGCTCCCGCCACCACACCCAGCTAATTTTTTGTATTTTTAGTAGAGTCAGGGGTTTCGCCGTGTTAGCCAGGATGGTCTCGATCTCCTGACCTCATGATCCTCCCACCTCAGCCTCCCAAAGTGCTGGGTTTACAGGCCTGAGCCACTGCACCCACTCAGCCTCATGTGTACTTTTAAGAAATAATAGCTACTGTGTAAACTTTACCCAGTTCTCCTAATGGAAACCTCTTACAAAACTTTAGTGCAGTATCATAACCAGGATGTTGACATTGACATATTCAAGATACAGAACATTTCCATTATCCATAAAGATTCCTCGTGTTATACTTTTATAGCCACACCCACTTCCCTCCAGGCCTAACCCCTCCTTCATCCCTGGCAACTACTGATCTGTTCTACATTTCTATAGTTTTGTCATTTTAAGAATGTGGCATAAAAGGAATCATATAGTGAATAATCTTTTGAGATCAGCTTTTTCTTTGTATTTATTTATTTTTTGAGATAGGGTCTCGCTCTGTCACTCAGACTGGAGTACAATGGCACTATCTGGGCTTACTGCAGCCTCTGCCTCCAGGGTTCAATCAATCCTCCCACCTCAGCCACCTGAGTAGCTGGGGCTATAGGTGTGCCCCACCATGCCCGGCTGAATTTTTTTTTTTTTTTTTTTTTGAGACAGGGTCTCATTCTGTCACCCAGGGTGGAGTGCAATGGTCGATCTTGGCTCACTGCAACCTCTGCCTCCCGGGTTCAAGTGATTCTCCTGCCTCAGCCTCCTGAGTAGCTGGGATTACAGGCACCTGCCACTATGCCTGGCTAATTTTTGTATTTTCAGTAGAGACAGCGTTTCACCATGTTGGCCAGGCTGGTCTTGAATTCCTGACCTCAGGTGATCCGCCTGCCTCAGCCTCCCAAAGTGCTTAGATTACAGTCATGAGCCACCGCTCCCAGCTGAACACAGTTTTTCTTTCTCTGTGATAAGTGCCCCGGAGCGCAACTGCTGGGTCGTGTGCTAGTTGCATGTTTAGTTTTTTTTTTTTTTTAACAAACTGACAGTTTTCCAGAGTGGCTGTAACACATGACATTAACTCCGGAAATGTATGGGTGCTATGTACAGAGTGGTACAAAAATCTCTGTTGCCAAACCATTTGTACTCTACCGAAAGTGGGGTGGGTGTGAACAAATGAACAAACTCTACATTGTATTAGACAGGGATAAGTGCTTTGGAGAGAATGAGGCAGCCAGTAGGGGTGGGGTCTGCAAGGATCTGGATGGATCAACTGCAGTGGTGAAAGGGAAGTCTTTGGAGGGAAAGTGATACCTGAAGATACAAGAAATGTGTTATCCTGGAATGCAATGCTGCGCCACTGTCCCCCAACACCTTTTTTTTTTTTTTTTTTCAGTGCCTTCAAGAGACTTAATCTAGCTGAACTCTCTTCTCACCTGCTTTTTTTTTTTTTTTTTTTTTGAGACAGAGTTTCTCTCTGTCACCCAAGCTGGAGTGCAGTGGCACGATCTCAGCTCACTGCAACCTTTGCCTCCTGGGTTCAAGTGATTCTCCTGCCTCAGCCTCCTGAGTAACTAGGATTACAGGTGCATGCCACCACACTCAGCTAATTTTTTGTATTTTTAGTAGAGATGGGGTTTCACTATGTCGACTAGGCCAGTCTTGAACTCCTGACCTGAAGTGATCCACCCACCTTGGCCTCCCAAAGTGCTGGGATTACAGACATGAACCACTGCGCCTGCCTTGATTTTAGATTCCCATCTGATGTTCTCTATAACTTTGATGGCTCCCCAAACAAAGGCTCCCGAACACACTCTGAGGCTTATGTTAATGAATTTAAATAAGCCAGCTTGTGTACTGGGTGTAGCACACGTCCAGAAGCAGGAGACCCTCACTGTAGAAGCTGCTGTTCTGTCGGGAACATTGTAACATTACTGCTGCTCCTATTATCAGTTTCATATCCCAGAATGGGAGTGGTTTCTTGCCATCCTTGACACAGTTGCCTTATCTTGATGACAGTGGTAGGATGAATAATAATTATCTACCATTGTCTAACTTAGACATCAAGTACTTTGTACCTACTCTTATTGAGTGCTCAAATAAACCTTAGGAGGAATATGCTATCAGTATAATTCCCTTTTTATAGCTAAGGCCACAAAGGCTCTGAGTGGTGAAGTGGTCCACGAAGGTCTCAGAGCAGTAGTGGGGAAGAATGAGATTTTGAATCCTAAAGCACTAGAGGAAATGTTCTTCAAATATGCCTCAGAGGTGTCCTGGAAAATCGGACCGGAAGAGTATTCACCAAATTTAATATTTGTGCTGCAACGATTGGAAATCCATAAGTAAAAGAATGAAAGTGGACTTTTCCCTCACATCATATGCAAAAAAAAAATTTGAAATGAATCAATAATCCAAACAGAAGAGCTAAAGCCATAACATTCTTAGGAGAAAACACAGGAGGAAATTTTCATGAACTTGGAATTGGTAATGGGTTCTTAGATATGAACACACAAAACGTGAGCAACAAAATAAAAAAGCACAAGCAACAAAAGGAAATAAATTGGACTTCATTAATTTCTTTTTTTTTTTTTTTGAGGCAGAGTCTTACTCTGTCACCCAGGCTGGAGTACAGTGGTGCTGTCTTGGCTCACTGCAACCTCTGTTACCCAGGTTCAAGCCATTCTCCTGCCTCAGTCTCCCAAGTAGCTGAGAATACAAGTGCGCACCACCACACCTGGTTTCACGATGTTGGCAAGGGTGATCTCAAACTCCTGACCTCAAAGGATCCTCCCACCTTGGCCTCCCAAGGTGCTGGGATTACAGGAGTAAGCCACCACACCCAGCTGGGACTTCATTAAATTTAAAAACTTTTGTACATCAAAGGACATTATCAAGAAAGGAAAAAGACAACTCACAGAATGGGAGAAAATATTCACAAATCAATCATAAATCTGGTAAGGGTCTGGGATCTAAATTTTTTTTGTAGCCACCATGCCTGGTTAATTTTTGTGTTTTTAGTAGAGATGATATTTCACTATGTTGGCCAGACTGGTCTTGAACTCCTGATCTCAGGTGATCCACCCGCTTCAGCCTCCCAAAGTGCTGGGATTACAGGCGTAAGCCACCACTCCCAGCCTGGGATCTAAACTTTGTAAGGAATTCTTGCAAAGCAAAAACAAGACAAACAACCCAGTCAAAATATGGGCAAAGGACTTGAACAGATATTTTCTTCCAAAAGAAGATGTACAAAAGGCCAGAAAGCACATGACAAGATTCTCAGCATCATTAGTCACTAGAGAATGCACTTCAAAATCACGAGGCATCATTTCACATCTACTAGGATGGGTATTATCAACAAAACAAAATAAAACACAAAAACAAAACCAGGCCGGGCGTGGTGGCTCACACCTGTAATTGCAGCACTTGGGAGGCCAAGGTGAGTGGATCACCTGAGGTCAGTAGTTCAAGACCAGCCTGGCCAACATGGCGAAACCCCATCTCTACTAAAACTACAAAAATTAGCCAGGCATGGTGGCATGCGCCTGTAATCCCAGCTACTCAGGAGGCTGAGGCAGGAGAATAGTTTGAACCTGGGAGGCGGAGGTTGCGGTGAGCCAAGATTGCTCCACTGCACTCTTGCCTGTGCGACAGAGTGAGACTCCGTTTCAAAAACAAAACAAAACAAAAAAAACACCAGGTGCGGTGGCTCACGCCTATAATCCCAGCACCTTGGGAGGCGGAGGCGGGGGGATCATGAGGTCAGAAGGCAGAGATCATCCTGGCCAACACAGTGAAACCCCGTCTGTACTAAAAATATAAAAATTAGCCTAGCTTGGTGGCACGTGCCTATAGTCCTAGCTACTCAGGAGGCTGAGGCAGGAGAATCACGTGAACCCAGGAGGCAGTGGTTATAGTGAGCTGAAATCGAGATCACGCTACTGCACTCCAGCCTGGGCAAACAGAGCAAGACTCCGTCTCAAAAAAAAAAAAAAAAAGAAAAGAAAGAAAACAGGCATTCAAATATACATACATACGTGTTCAGAGTAGCGCTATGCACAATAGCCAAAAGGTGTAAATATCCCAAATGTCCATCAACTGGTGAGTGCAGAAATGAAATGAAGTACTGTATAAGTTCTGTTGTACAAGAGAATATTATTTAGCCATAAAATGGAATGAGACACTGATGCATGCTACAATGTGGATGAACCTTGAAAACATTACGGTTAGTAAAAGAAGCCAGACACAAAAAGCCACATTTGATTTTGTTGATATGAAATAGGAATCTGAATCTGTTCATATTAACCAGAATAGCTAAGGCCACAGCCAGATGCCGATTGGTGGTTGCCAGGGCCTGGGGGCTAGGGTAGAACTGGGGAGCAACTGCCTACTGGCTACAGGGTTTCCATTTGGTGTGATGAAAATGTTTCGGTGCTAGACAGAGGTGGTGATAACACAATGCTGTGAATATACTAAATGCTCCTGAATTGGTCGCTTTAAAATGGTTAATTTTATGTTATGTGAATTTCATGTCAATTTTTTTTTTTTTTTTTTTTTTGAGACGGAGTTTCGCTTTTGTTGCCCAGGCTGGAGTGCAGTGGTGTGATCTCGGCTCACCGCAACCTCTGCCTCCTGAGTTCAAATGATTTTCCTGCCTCAGCCTCCTGAGTAACTGGGACTACAGGCATGCGCCACCATGCCCAGCTAATTTTGTATTTTTAGTAGAGACGGGGTTTCTCTATGTTGGTCAGGCTGGTCTCGAACTCCTGACCTTAGGTGATCTGCCTGCCTCGGCCTCCCAAAGTGCTGGGATTACAGGCGTGAGCCACTGCGCCCGGCTTCATGTCAATTTTTAAATTTCACGTTTGATTCCAGGGGTTGGGAATTTGCTGCCCCTCACCATGGAGTTTGCTGTAGCCAGTGCAGGGGTGAAAAAGGGAAGAGCAAAACAGGCAGATCTCCTTTAGGAGAGATACTACGATTTATCTGATGCTTATCTCTTAAGTCACTTCTGATGCAAAGAGCGCTGGACTTGGAGCCTGAAGAACTGAGACTTCCCGACATTTGGCCTTAAGCAAGCCTGAGCTTAGACTTCCTGAGCTTTTCCCGATGTTTTGTGTCCCCTGGACAGCTGCAGGGATGGAGGGAAGTGATGGATGTATGCGTGTGGGCCTGTTCCTTCCTTCTCTATTCCACAGGTTGTCAGGGTACAGGTATATTTGCACACAAGAAGGATGTTGGCCCTGGGGTCTCAGAGGCACCAAAGAACTGGCCAGCTTTGTCCAATTCATCCAAAATCTGGTGAATGGGGTAAAGAGGAAGCCATCACACCAGGCCTTTGCCAAAAGCAGACAGAGGCTGCCGGGCCCAGGAGCTGCCAACTCTTAGTCGCCTGTTGGTTTGAGCAGATGCAGCCATGACAGCAGGGTTACAAAGGCCACCCCAGCCAGGCCACCACCCTCCACCAGGGCTCTGCCAGGATGGATTGAACCCTGGCCCTCATATGTTACTTGATGACAGCAAGATATCTGATAAGAAACTGTTTGGATGTCACAGAGAACACATTTTAACAGCCCAGAGAGGTGGGATTATCACAGAGTGGTGTAAAAGAAGCAAAATTATTTCGGATAAACCATGAAGGAATTTTATTACCCAGTGCAGTTATAAATCAAGTTCTCTGTAAATGCAATAAAACAATTGTTTAGTCTGCATGATTCATACCACAAACCTCAGGATTCTTGGTTTTGATCTTATTGCCGCAATAAACTGTCTAGACAGCAATTAACAAACTGTTTTTCCTTCAGATGTTTGGAGTGCCGGTACAGCGGGAATCGGCACTTAGAAATTCAGGGACTTCTTCCTGGCTCCTATTAATTATCAGGCTGGGTGAGTGGGAAAAGCCCAGAATCTTCTCAGAATTAGCCTTCTGGAAGTGTCCTCCCCCATGAGTGCACCACTTCAGCATATAACACTCACTTATAACTGGCAGGAAATCTAAATATTCAGATTGTTCTTAAATCTTGGCCTGTTATTGCACTGTCACTTTAGAGAGAAGTGAGCAGAATTAACTTTTTTTTTTTTCTGGAGACACACTCTTGCTGTCACCTAGGCTGGAGTGCAGTGGCATGATCTCAGTTCACTGCAACCACCACCTCCTGAGTTCAAGTGATTCTCCTGCCTCAGCCTCCCAAGTAGCTGGGATTACAGGCATGCACCACCACGCCTTGCTAATTTTGTATTTTTAGTAGAGACGGGGTTTCACCATGTTGGTCAGGCTGATTTTGAACTCCTGACTTCATGTGATCCACCTGCTTTGGCCTCCCAAAGTGCTGGGATTACAGGCATGAGCTACCACGCCCGGCCTAGCCTTTGTATATCCTTGGATAAAAATTTATATACAGATAAATCATTTCTTCTTGTATTCATTCATTTATTCAGCATTAGGGTATAATAGTTTAGCACACTCACTCAGGAGTCAAATCGACTTTAGTGCCATTTCAGGCACATGATTTAACCTTCCTGGAACTTATTTTGCATATGTTGAAAGTCATGGTGAAAATTAAATGAAATTATGTGTGTAAATTGCCTGGAACATAATAAGAGCTCAAAACTGTTCACTCTTATTGTATATCATCCATGCATGCTTCTGTCCATCCACCTACTCACCATCCCTCTATCTATCCATCCATCTACCCACTTATCCATCCATTCCTTCACCCTTCCTTTCTTCCTTCCTTCTATCCAATTATTCCCCTATCTGTCCATTCTTCCTTCCTTTTCTTTCCTTCCTTCCATACATTTACCCATCCATCCATTCAGGCATCCACCCTTCTCTCCATCCATCCATCCATCCATTCATCCATCCATCCATCCTTCCATCCATCCATCCATCTGTCCATTTATCTACACACTCACTCATTCATTCCTTCTTTGCCTGCCACATTGTTGAGAATATAAAAGCAGATAAGACATATCCCAACTTCATGGAGATCCCAGTTTAGACGGAAAGACAGAATTAGGTATCTGGCTGTAGGGAGCATCTGATCCTGAAGGAAATAGTGAGAGAAACCTGGGGAAGTGTTTAGTTTCTGGTCTAGCCCTGGTGATTTAAGAAGATATGTGAGACTCACTCACCTCCCAGGGCTCCCGATGGCTCAGAGCTCAGTGGATGACCAAGGCTTCATCCACACAGTCAGTTACAGGGTGAGACTACACATTTGGCAAATGCCCCAAACAAACAAACAAACAAAATGAAAATTTGGGTTCAAGGTGACAGTAAATCACACTCTTCAAACCTAAATATTCTTCTCTAGGCTTCTTCCCACCTTTTCTTCCCTTCTTTCTGCCAACTCCTTCACCTCCATTTTGCATCAGACACCATGTGCATTGGGAGGATATTGCTAGGTCACACTGGGGACACTTGCTCTATTTACAGAGAAAACAGGGCTCCTCAGATTCACAGGGTTTGCAAAGGAAAGCCCTCCCAGAAAGGAATTCCAGCCTTCCCTTCTGAGGGTGGTGCAGCAGGGTTGGGGGCTGTAGGAACAGACCAGAGAAAGTGACTCAGAATTCCCTTCGGCCACAGTACGTTTTGGAGAACCATTTTAGGTATGAGCTGTGGCTCCCCTCTCGCTTTTTCCTCGGCCTCCAGGGAGCTGTCATTTAAAAAATCTTGGCCTGGCCAGGCACGGTGGCTCACGCCTGTAATCCCAGCACTTTGGGAGGCTGAGGTGGGTGGATCGCCTGAGGTTGGAAGTTTGAGACAAGCCTGACCAACATGGAGAAACCCTGTCTCTACTAAAAATACAAAATTAGCTGGACGTGGTGGCGCATGCCTGTAATCCCAGCTACTCAGGAGGCTGAGGTAAGAGAATCGATTGAACCCGGGAGGCAGAGGTTGCAATGAACTAAGATCATGCCATTGTACTCCAGCCTGGGCAACAAGAGCAAAACTCCATCACAAAAAGAAAGAAAAGAAAAGAAAAGAAGGAAGGAAGGAAAGAAGGAAGGAAGGAAGGAAGGAAAGAAACAGAGAGAGAGAGAAAGAAAGAAAGAAAGAAAGAAAGAAAGAAAGAGAAAGAAAAGAAAGAAAGAAAAAAAGAAATGGATTTCTTTCTTTGAGATGAGAAATGAAATGGATTTCTTTCTTTCTTATGTACCAACATCCAGATAGAAGCAGTCCAGGACGGGCATAGCAGCTCCTTTGGTAGAACCCACCTCCATTGTGCTGCCATGCCTGGCATGTTGCCCCCATCCCCATGGTCCACGGGTCCTCTCCTCCACATCCCCATCCAGCCAGCAGAAAGGGGAGACAATGAAGGGAAGGCACGCCCCAGAAGGATGTGCCTCTGAGGCCTCTCGCATCACTGGAATGCTCTTCCCATAGCCTAGGATTCAGTCACAAGGCTGCACAGGGGAGTTGCGCTCTTTGTTCTGGTTGGCCATGTGTCTACGTCTATTACTACACAAAAGTGGGGATGGCCATGGAGGGAGAACCAGCAAACTCTTTCATACCCTCCTATGGCCTTGGTCCAACCAGCGGGAGGATTTCTGAGCCCCTCACTTTTCCCACTGCCTCTTCTGCTGGGAGCATGATTCCCGGGCTGTGGAAGGACAGGCGGGTGCATTGAGAGTCTCTAGGCTTTGCTTGAATTGCAAACGCTCTGGTTTTCTGGCAAGATGGAGGTGGGTCTCTGGGCAGAAGTGTCAGAAGACCTGGGGCTGCCTCTGAACTTCACTGTTTCTGGGTCTGAGACCCTGGACTCGGAAATGAAAGAAACCTCTGAACCTCAGTGAAATGGGGGAAAAAAAAAATGACTTCCACAGAGTTATTGGGAGGACCAAATTGCATTACCAAATACATTCTGAAAAGGTAAAAGTTCTCCAAATTGTGTGTTTTATCAACTCTACCACCACCATTTTTCTTCTTTTTTTTTTTTTTTTTTTTTGAGACACAGTCTCACTCTATCGCCCAGGCTGGAGTGCAGTGGCACCATCTCTGCTCACTGCAAGCTCCACCTCTTGGGTTCACGCCATTCTCTTGCCTCAGCCTCCCGAGTAGCTGGGACTACAGGCTCCTGCCACCATGCCTGGCTAATTTTTTGTATTTTTTGCCACCATGCCTGGCTAATTTTTTGTATTTTTTGCCACCATGCCTGGCTAATTTTTTGTATTTTTTGCCACCATGCCTGGCTAATTTTTTGTATTTTTAGTAGAGACAGGGTTTCACCATGTTGGCCAGGATGGTCTTTTTTTTTTTTTTTTTTTTTTTTTGAGACGGAGTCTGGCTCTGTCACCCAGGCTGGAGTGCAGTGGCCCGATCTCGGCTCACTGCAAGCTCCGCCTCCCGGGTTTACGCCATTCTCCTGCCTCAGCCTCCCGAGTAGCTGGGACTACAGGCGCCCGCCACCTCGCCCGGCTAGTTTTTTTTGTATTTTTTAGTAGAGACGGGGTTTCACCGTGTTAGCCAGGATGGTCTCGATCTCCTGACCTCGTGATCCGCCCGTCTCGGCCTCCCAAAGTGCTGGGATTACAGGCTTGAGCCACCGCGCCCGGCCCGCCAGGATGGTCTTAAGCTCCTGACCTCGTGATCCGCCCACCTCGGCCTCCCAAAGTGCTGGAATTACAGGTGTGAGCCATGGCGTCCGGCCCATTTTTCTTTTTGCTTTATGCATGTATGTAGCTGAATTTGGGTATGTACAATGGATCCATGATGAGAGTCTATTTATTTAATTTTTTTTTTTTTCCAGATGGAGTCTCACTCTGTCACCCAGGGTAGAGTGCAGTGGTGTGATCTTGGCTTACTGCAACTCCGGCCTCCTGGGCTCAAGTGATTCTCCTGACTCCCAAGTAGCTGGGATTACAGGCACCCAACACCATGCCTGGCTAATTCTTGTGCTTTTAGTAGAGACGGGGTTTCGCCATGTTGGCCAGGCTGGTCTTGAACTTATGACCTTAAGTCATCCGCCCGCCTTGGCCTCCTGAAGTGCTGGGATTACAGGGGTGAGCCACTGCGCCTTGCCTAATTACAGAAATTTTATTTGGAGAGAAAGGTATGGTCTTTCTCTAAGCATTTCCAACATTACGTTCTTTCAAAGCAACGCGAACAACTTCTGAAAGCACTGGCCTGGGCTCTAGGCTCAGATCTGAGTCAGGGAAGATTCTGTGAACAGGCCCTGGTCAGGTTTAGGGGAGGCCCATGAGCAGGTCTTCTCGCCAGGAGCAATATCCCTAGGAAACCAACCCACAGAATAGAAATTGAAAGGGCAAAAAGGCTTCCATTTCCAAGAAAGGCCATGATGTCTACAGGAATAGCACAACTATCCCCTGCAGGGCTTATCCCAGAAGAGAACATTCAGAGGGGCCTCTGAGTTGCTCTGCACCCTCAGCAGATGCCCTGCTCCAAATGGTCTCTCTTGTCTCCAGCTCTCCACCCAGGCGCTACCTGGAATGCTCTTCTCTGATGTGTCCTCACACAGCTTCTTCACCTGAGCCACAGGCAGTGCCCCAGATAGGCATCCTGGTGGGTCCTGGTGGGGCTATCGTAGAGGCTCAATGAACTTTAAAGTGAGTTCAGGCCAGGCACAGTGGCTCTCACCTGTAATCCCAGCACTTTGGGAGGCGATGGCAGGCGGATCACCTGAGGTCAGGAGTTCAAGACCAGCTTGGCCAACATGGCGTCTCTACTAAAAATACAAAAATTAGCCAGGCATGGTGGTACATGCCTGTAATTGCAGCTACTTGGGAGGCTGAGGCAGGAGAATCACTTGAACCCGGGAGGCGGAGATTGCAGTGAGCCAAGACTGGCCACTACACTCCAGCCTGGGTTACAGAGCGAGACTCCATCTCAAAAAAAAAAAAAAAAATGTCGGTTCAAACATTGAGATTCAACAACTGGGTGACTTGGCTCTCTGGAGTCAATGAATTCACCAATCCATGGATACTGATGAGCTTGACCTGAGCTGCTTGGGAAGCTGAGCTGCAGTGAATACGCCACAGTAGACTGAGCCAATGCTGCAAAGCAGACCCGCAGGCAACACAGAGTTCCCGGGACTCCCTCAAAATCCTCCCCTTTATCTACACTGGCTCCCGCAGACCCGCAGACAACACAGAGAGTGCTTGGAACTCCCTCAAAATTCTCTCCTTTATCTACACGGGCTCCCACGACAGAGTCTCAACCCTGGTTGTACTTGAGAATCAGCTGGGAAACTTCTAACAGTTCCGATGCCTGAGCCATACCCACAGATCAATTATATCAGAAACCCCGTAGCTAGGACCCGGGCATTAGTATTTTAAAGCTCCCCAGGTGATTCCAAAGTCCAGCCAAGGTAGATATCTACTGCTGTAGAGACTTTGTCCATCCCACAGGTAGAAGGCCCCATCTGTGACCACTTTTCTGAGTTCCAGACTTGCCTATTTATTTTCTCAACATCACCATTTCAGTGCCTAACAGACATCTCATCTTGCCAGAGTAAAGTGGAGTATCCCCTCTACACCTGCTTCTCTTCTCGCCAGGGTCCCCCAGCTGTTTCAGGGCAAAAACTGAGCACCTTCTGATTCTTCTCTTTGTCTCACAACCCACAGCCAATGTGTTAGGAACTCTCATCAGCTGTAATCTCAAAATACATCACCATTCTAATCTCTGCTCCCTACCTCCCCTGCCAGCCTCGAGATCCCCTATTCTCCTTTTGAATTCTTCTAGTTTGCTCTCTGCCAACAACTCATGTAAAATCTATGAAAAAAATGAAACTCCGGGTTGGGTGTGGTGGCTCATGTCTAATCTCAGAACTTCTTGTTGTTGCTGTTGTTTTGAGACTGAGTCTTGTTCTGTCGCCCAGGCTAGAGTGCAGTTGTGAAATCTCGGCTCACTGCAACCTCCGCCTCCCAGGTTCAAGTGATTCTCCTGCCTCAGCCTCCTGAGTAGCTAAGACTGTAGGTGCTCATCACCACGCCTAATTTTTTTCTTTTTTTGTATGTTTAGTAGAGGCGAGGTTTTACCATGTTGGCCAGGTTGGTCTTGAACTCCTGACCTCAAGTGATCTGCCTGTCTCGGCCTCCCAAAGTGCTGGGATTACAGGCATGAGCCACCACACTCGGCCAGTCCCAGCACTTTGGAAGGCTGAGGTGGGAGGATTGCTTGAGCCCAGGAGTTGGAGGCTGCAGTGAGCCATGATTGTGCCACTGCACTCCAGCCTGGGCAACAGAGCAAGACCCTGTTTCCAGAAGACAAACAAACAAACAAACAAACAAACAAAAAAGCCCAAAAACTCAGCATGAAAAGATGCTCAGCTCATTAGCCATTGGGGAAATTCAATTAAAACCAAAAGAAGGGCTGGGCGCGGTGGCTCACGCCTGTAATCCCAGCACTTTGGGAGGCTGAGGTGGGTGAATCACCTGAGGCCAGGAGTTCAAGACCAGCCTGGTCAACATGGTAAAACCCCATCTCTACTAAAAAAAAAAAAAAAAAATTAGCCACGTGTGGTGGTGTGCGCCTGTAATCCCAGCTGCTCCGGAGGCTGAGGCAGGAGAATTGCTTGAACCTGGAAGACAGAGACTGCAGTGAGCCGAGATCGCACCACTGCCCTCCAGTCTGGGTGAAGGAGTGAGACTCCATCTCAATAAATAAATAAATAAATAAATAAATAAATAAATAAATAAATAAAAAGATATGTTGAGATACACAAATACCATTGTGTTACAATTGCCCACATTATTCAGGGCAGTAACATGTTGTACGTGTTTGTAGCCTAGGAAGAACAGGCCATATCGTATAGCCTGGGTGTGCAGATTCCCTCCATCATGTACCCATAATGACAAAATGCCGTAATACACCAACAGGAGAATAGGTGAACAAATTATAGTATGCTTATACAACAAAATACTACTCAGCATAGAAGAAATGAATTACCGACGTAAGCAGCAACATGAATAAATCTTAGAGACATTCCTCTGAGCAAAAGAAGCTGGGTAAACTTTATGAATGCATTTATATGAGGTTCTAGAAAAAATGATTCAAGGGTGATATGTCAGAATATGGCTCCTAGCTAGTGGGATGGTCAGAGGATTGACTAGATTGATTGAAAAGGAGCGTGAGGGAGCCTTCTGGAGTGATGGATGTGATGTTTTGTCTTGTTTTGGATGGTGATTACAGGTATCCAAAGTCACTGAACTCACTTAAGAGCTGTAAGTCTTGGCTGAGCACGGTGACTCGCGCCTGTAATCCCGCACTTTGAGAGACCGAGGTAGGTGGATCACCTGAGGTCAGGAGTTCGAGAGCAGCCTGGCCAACATGATGAAACCCTGTCTTTACTAAAAAAAAAAAAAAAAATACAAAAATTAGCTGGGCATGGTGACATGTGCGTGTAGTCCTAGCTACTTGGGAGGCTGAGGCAGGAGAATTGCTTGAACCTGGGAGGCAGAGGTTGCACAGTGCAGCCTGGGCCACAGAGCAAGACTCCATCTCAAAAAAAAAAACAAAAAAACAAAGGAACTGTAAGTCTCACTGCATGTAAATTATACCTGAAAAAAGTAATTTGGGGGCCAGGCACTATAATTCCATGCATGCCTACAATTCCAGAACTTTTGGAGGCCAAGGCAGGGGGTGCGGATCGCCTGAGACCAGGAATTTGAGACTAGGCTGGGCAACATAGCAAAACTCCATCTCTATAAAAAATACAAAAATTAGCTGGGTTTGGTGGTACACACCAGTAGTCCCAGCTACTTGGGAGGCCAAGATGGGAGGATTGCTTGAGCCCAAGAAGTTGAGGCTGCAGTGAGCCATGATTATACCACTGCATTCCAGCCTGGATGATGAAATAAGGCCCTGTCTCAAAAAAAACAAAACCTCAGAGTCCCACAAACCTCTGCTCAAACTCCCCCTACCCTCACTCCCAACCTTTAGGATGAAATCTGGAGCACCCACTCTAGTCTTCAGAGCCCTGCATGGCCTGTCCTCTTTTCCCTCCTTGGCAGTTTCTACAACCACCCTTCCCTTTGCTTTTTTTTTTTTTTTTTTTTTTTTTGACAGAGTCTCACTCTATCACCCAGGCTGGAGTGCAGTGGTGCGATCTCAGCTCACTGTAACCTCTGCCTCCCAGGTTCAAGCGATTCTCCTGCCTTAGCCTCCATGTAGCTGGGATTACAGGCATGCACCATCGCTCCCGGCTAATTTTTTTTGTATTTTTAGTGGAGACAGGGTTTCACCGTGTTGGTCAGGCTGGCCTTGAGCTCCTGACTTCAAATGATCCGCCCACCTCAGCCTCCCAAAGTGCTGGGATTACAGGCATGAGCCACCGCACCTGGCTGACTTTTCTTTACAGAATGCCTGCCCATGTAGACATTACTAAACAATCGTTCTTTTAGTTCTCACATACTTTTTTGGAAACACCATGCATTCTTTTGTACTCAGGGGCTTTGCTTTAATATGATGTTCCTGAGATTCATCCAGGACCACTATTAATTTTTACAGTCATATTCTAATCTATGATGATCACAAAATTTATTCACCCATTTTCTCGGGAAGGGGCATTTAGGTTGTATCCAGATTTTTGCTGTTACTCACAGTGCTGCCAAGAGCATTGTTGTACATGGCTCCTGGGACATGTATGCAAGAAATGTTTAGGGTATTTATCTAAGAGTGAAACTGCTTGGTCAGAGGGTATGCGCGTTTTCAGCTGTGTCTGATATTTCAAAGCTATTTTTTAAGATGGTTGTACCAACTACACTTTTCACCAACTGTGTAAAAGAGTTTCCTTTTTGTCCTACATCCTTATCAGTACTAGGTGCCCTTAAATTTATTAATGTTTGCCAATCTGGTGGTTTTAATTTGCATTGTCTCGATTATTAATAAGGTTAATCATCACTTTATATATTTATTGGGCATTTATCAAAAAATAAAGCTGTGTATTTTTAGATGGGAATGAATGCACAGAAAAAGATCCAAAACCGTGATTCTCTCTAAGAAGGGGAGTGGAAAAGGAGGGCTGGGATGTGAATACTTTGTTCTGTGTGATCTTGACATTTTTACAACAAAAACTATTTAATATGCTGATAAAATTAATATAAAAATGGCCAGGCATAGTGGCTCATGCCTGTAGTCTCAGAACTTTAGGAGGCCCTGGGTAGGTGAAATCACTTGAGGCCAGGAGTTCGAGACCAGACTGGTCAACATGGTGAAACCCCATCTCTACTAAAAACATGCACACAAAAAATCAGCTGGGCGTGGTGGTGCACACCTTTAGTCCCAGCTACTTGGGAGGCTGAGGCAGGAGAATTGCTGGAACCCGGGAAGTCAAGGTTGCAGTGAGGCAAGATCGTGCCACTGCACTCCAGCTTGGATGACAGAGTGAGACTCCGTCTCAAGAAAGAGAAAAAACTGGCCGGGCGCGGTGGCTCACGCCTATAATTCCAGCACTTTGGGAGGCCGAGGTGGGCAGATCATGAGGTCAGGAGATCGAGACCATCCTGGCTAACGTGGTGAAACCCTGTCTCTACTAAAAATAAAAAAATTAGCCGGGAATGGTGGTGGGCACCTGTAATCCCAGCTACTCGGGAGGCTGAGGCAGGAGAATCACTTGAACCTGGAAGGCGGAGGTTGCAGTGAGCTGAGATCGTGCCACTGCACTCCAGCCTGGGAGACAGAGCGAGACTCCATCTCAAAAAAAAAAGAAAAAGAAAAAGAAAAAGATGATATAAAAATTAAGCAAGATATACATCAGTATGCATCATTGATCTTATATTTTAAAAAATTATATGTAAACACACACATACATTCATTGCTTTATATGTATGTGTGTGTGTGTGTGTGTGTGTGTGTGTGTTTGTGTGTGTATAGAAGAAGGCCTGAAATAATTTTTTTTTTTTTTGAGACGGAGTCTCGCTCTGTCGCCCAGACTGGAGTGCAGTGGTGCAATCTCAGCTCACTGCAAGCTCCGCCTCCCGGGTTTACGCTATTCTCCTGCCTCAGCCTCCCGAGTAGCTGGGACTACAGGCGCCAGCCACCTCGCCCGGCTAGTTTTTTGTATTTTTTAGTAGAGACGGGGTTTCACTGTGTTAGCCAGGATGGTCTCGATCTCCTGACCTCATGATCCGCCCGTCTCGGCCTCCCAAAGTGCTGGGATTACAGGCTTGAGCCACCGCGCCCGGCCAGCTTGAAATAATTTTCTCAGAGTTTTTAAGGGTGGTTTTCTGTGTGGAGGTGGGGATGAACCTGTGCAGTGGTGGTGGTAAGGAGGGCAGGGATAGTAGAGGATGGTATATAATTGTTCCCTTTTAATTTGATATACCTTTTAAGTTGAATATTTTCTTCAATCTTTAACACAAAATTCACTAGCTCTGCAATTGAACATTTTTATAGCTATTTTACAAAAATCTTTCTGATATTTCCTTCATTCTAAATATCCAAATTTTCTTTTCTTTTCTTTCTTTTTTGTTGTTTTTTGAGACAGAGTCTCGCTCTGTTGCCCAGGCTGGAGTACAGTGGCACAATCTCGGCTCACTGCAAGCTGCACATCTTGAGTTCACGCCATTCTCCTGCCTCAGTCTCCTGAGTAGCTGGGACTACAGGTGCCCACCACCAAATCCGACCAATTTTTTTTGTATTTTTAGTAGAGACGGATTTCACTATGTTAGCCAGGATGGTCTGGATCTCCTGACCTCATGCTCCGCCCGCCTCGGCCTCCCAACGTGCTGGGATTACAGGCGTGAGCCACCGCGCCCGGCCTAAATATCCAAATTTTCTGTGGACTATCACAGGTATAAAGTAGTTCCCCACCCCCACCCCCACCATGTCCAAAAAAACCAAAAGAGTAAAACAAGGCTCCAGTGACCTGGAACATACCTAACTCTGCGTCGTTTGGTAACTCTGATATGAACAGCACACATCGCAGGAACACAGGGCCACTGCCGTGATATAGGTGGTAAATTCCCTTTATCATAAACATGTACAACGATTACATATCCATAATAATTAAAAATAAAAAAATTTAAAACGGTAAATCTAAGCAAAAAAATAAAAAATAAAGGTTCCCTTATGTTGTTGAGAGCTGAAAAGGAAATTATATGTACAGCCTTCACAATACCTTTTATTATAAATCTCTGCTTATGAGTTTAAAACTATGCTGTCCAATATGTAGCCACTAGCCATATGTGGCTATTTAAATTTAAATTGATTGAAATTAAATAACATTAAAAATTCAGTTCCTTAGTCACATGGGGCTATTATTTCCAGGGTCCAACAATTACTTTGGGCTAGTTGCTATTGTATTATATAATTCAGATTACAAAATATTTATACCAGTGTGGAAATTCTGATGAACAGTACTGGTTTAAAACCTAATAATATGCAGATATTATTCTTGTTCACCACCATGTGAGAAGATTTTTACCACAGGAAGGAATTCTTCGTTTTCTGTTTTTTTTTTTTTTTTAATTGAGACAGGGTCTTGCTCTGTTGCCCAGGTTGGAGTGCAGTGGCACCATCACAGCTCACTGCGGCCTCGACCCCCAGGTCTCAAGTGATCCTCCCACCTCAGTCTCCCAAGTAGCTGGAACTACAGGCACCCACCACCACACCCAGCTATTTTTTTTTTTTTTTTACTTTTTGTAGAAATGGGATCTTACTATGTTGCCCAGGTTGGTATGGAACTCCTGGGCTCAAGCGATCCTCCTGCCTCAGCCTCCCAAAGTGCTGGGATTACAGGTGTGAGCCACCATTCCCTGGGCCATTCTTGTATTTTAAGTACTAAGAGACATCCAGGAAAGGTAACCGAGTGGGTAACTCCAGCACTTCGGAGAGTGCCTTATGTGCGATCCTAAGCTCATCACTCCAGGGACGCACCACCCAATTCCAGCTGTGTCTTTCCTCCATTTAAATCACCCCCTGTGGATCCTATTAAGTATTCTCCCATTCTGGTCAAACTGGTTTATGAAACTACTATTTGAGAAGTCCAGTCTTGCAGGCTGATGGGACCCTGCCTTTGTGTGGCCGTAATAAGGTTATTTATGGGGGCTGGAGCCGATTCTCCGGGAAGATGAAAGGTTCGGTGGTAAAGGAAAGCAGAAGCTTGGGGAGCAGGTTTCTCCTTATAGCAATGACTCTCCAGATAGGATAAATCACCGGGGACCATTAAACCTTCAAGAAGAGTGCTCGTAAACCTCCGCTGGAAACTCACAAAGCATCTTCTCTCCTGGAGCAGCCTATGTAGAAAGGGACTTGCCTCTTTTTCCAAACCACCAGCCAGTCATAGTTTAACCCTGCTGCCATCTCTGCCCAGGACACTGAAGCAGAAAATCACTTTCTTTTTGTTTTTTTGTTTTTTTGAGACAGAGTCTCACTCCGTCACCCAGGCTGGAGTGCAGTGGTGCAATCTTGGCTCACTGCAACCTCCGCCTCCCGGGTTCAAGTGATTCTCCTGCCTCAGCCTCCCAAGTAGCTGGGATTACAGGTGCCAGCCACCATGCCCAGCTAATTTTCTGTATTTTTAGTAGAGATGGGGTTTCACCATGTTGGCCAGGATGGCCTCGATCTCTTTACCTTGTGATCTGCCCGCTTCGGCCTCCCAAAGTGCTGGGATTACAGGTGTGAGCCACCGTGCCTGGCTGAAAATCACTTTCAAAGTCATCCTTTCAGGTGGCCAACTGTCCCCGTTTGTCTGAGACGAAAGGGTTTCCTGGGACACGGGATCAGGAAAGTCCCAAGCAAACCTGGATGAACTGGTCGCTCTATTTCCTCTGTATCTTGGGGGCAAGCAATGCCTGCAACTCAACAGGACAAAAACATTTGTTCATATTTAGCCCCCATTTATGAGGCTCCGCAATGTGCCAGGTGCTGGGCAAAGACAGCGCTTTACCTGACTTGTCTCCTTTCATCTTAACAACCAAATGAGCTTGGTGTTATTATTTTCCTCACTTGACAGGTGAGGAAACTGAGGCTCAGAAAGCTAAAGTGACTTGCCCAAGGTCACACCTTTTTTTTTTTTTTTTTTTTTTTTGTGAGGGAGTCTCGCTCTGTCGCCCAGGCTGGAGTGCAGTGGCCGGATCTCCGCTCACTGCAAGCTCCGCCTCCCGGGTTTACGCCATTCTCCCGCCTCAGCCTCCCGAGTAGCTGGGACTACAGGCGCCCGCCACCTCGCCCGGCTAGTTTTTTGTACTTCTTTTTAGTAGAGACGGGGTTTCACCGTGTTAGCCAGGATGGTCTCGATCTCCTGACCTCATGATCCGCCCGTCTCAGCCTCCCAAAGTGCTGGGATTACAGGCTTGAGCCACCGCGCCCGGCCAAGGTCACACCTTAAACGGTGTCTGTGTCTCCATAGCTTATGCTCTGAATTGCTCTTCTAATTCTTCCTCATCTTTCTTTTCTGTTTGAGATGGAGTCGCACTCTGTTGCGCAGGCTGGAGTGAAGTGGTGTGATCTCGGCTCACTGCAACCTCCACCTCCGGGGTGCAAGCGATTCTCGTGCCTCAGCCTCCAGAGTAGCTGGGATTACAGGCGTGCACACACCCGGCTAATTTTTGTATTTTTATTTGTAATTTTTTTTGAGATGAAGTCTCACTGTATTGCCCAGGAGTACAGTGGCACGATCTTGGTTCACTGCAACCTCCATCTCCTGGGTTCAAGCGATTCTCCTGCCTCAGCCTCCTGAGTAACTGAGCTTACCAGGCGCCCACCACCATGCCCGGCTAATTTTTGTATTTTTAGTAGAGATGGGGTTTCACCATGTTGGCCAGGCTGGTCTCAAACTCCTGACCTCAAGTGATCTGCCCGCCTCGGCCTCCCAAAGTGCTGGGATTACAGGCGTGAGCCACTGCACTCGACCTGTATTCTTGGTAGAGACGGAATTTCACCATGTTGCTCAGGCTGGTCTCAAACTCCTGAACTCAAGCAATCCACCTGCCACAGCCTCCCAAAGTGCTGGGATTACAGTGTGAGCCACTGCACCTGGCCTTCATCTTTCTTAATCTGCCTCAGATTTTTGGGGTTCCAGAAGCTTCCCACAAAAAAAAGTCATTGGAGATACTTATATTGTTAACGAACGGGGTAAGAGAATGACTTACAGCTGAACTTTATTTGCACATTAAAAAGTCAAGTCTAATTTTCTAAAACTGTCTGGACTCTTTCACTGGCAAAAGCCAAGTTGGAAGGGAAGTCCATAAATCACTCACAAACCTACATTGGCCATGGCTAAATGCAAACCCAGTACTGCTGGTCTAGCCACCTGGGAGCACCAGGCATAGGATGGGGTGAGATTTCCCCACCAAATTCAGGGCACATCAGAGCTCAGAGTACCTGCAACCAAAGGGAAATACCCCGAACACTGGTTTCAGGAAAGTTCTCATTAGATAGATACAGGAAAGTTTTGCCTTAATCCTCAGTATTGGCTAATAGATCACTTTTATTGAGGGATTACTATGTGCCAGGCAATGCCCGTTTTCATTCACTTCTCATGTCCAGCTATCTGCGAAATAGATAAGATTATTATCCCAGCCCAGAGATGAGGAAACTGAGGTGTGGAGAGCTGGCGTGATTGATCTAGACCAGGGGTCCTCAAGCAGGGGAGGGTTTGCCCTCCATGCACATTTGCCACTATCTGGACACGTTTTTGATCATCACAACCTGGGATGGAGGTGCTGCTGGCATCTAGTGAATAGAGGCCAGGGATGCTGCTCCACATTCTACACTGCACCGAACAGCCTCCCTCTCCCCCAATAAAAAAATTACGTGGCCCCAAATGCCAATAGCTCTGAGGTTGAGAAACTCTTGTCTAAATCAAGAGAAGGGTTGCAACTCCTGGAGAACCCCTCACTCCAGAGCTTGAGGGGCTCACATGCCTAGCAAGGGGTCGAGCAGCAATTAGATCCCACTTGCTTTTACCTTCCTGTGCCCTGGAGAACGATTACTGAAAGGTCAGTTTAAGAGGGTATGAACTTGTTTTGTGATGCTGGAACAGTGCTGGGCACAAATAGGTGCCCAGTAAATCCTTGTTGAATGAATGAATGAATACTAAGCATTAATACCATTTATTGAGGGCTTTCTGTCAATGACCACACCAAGTATATTGCCAGCATCATCTCATTCGATCCTCAGAGTAGACCCCAGAGGCGGGTACTACTCCTTGCAGTCTTATTTTACAGAGAGAAGAGGTCTCATGCCAGAGTCATACAGCTTGGCCAGTGACTGAGGTTTTCTATTCAGGGTGGTCCAAGTTTAACTTCCAATTACACTGCCTCATAGCAGAATCTCTGGAAAGAAGAATAATTTCCAGGGCTTACATGTAGCAACTTTTTTTTTTTTTGAAACAGAGTCTCATTCTGTTACCCAGGCTGGAGTGCAGTGGTGCGATCTCGGCTCACTGCAAGCCCCGCCTCCTGGGTTCACGCCATTCTCCTGCCTCAGCCTCCCGAGTTGCTGGGACTACAGGTGCCCACCACCATGCCCAGCTAATTTTTTTGTATTTTTTTTAGTAGAGACAGGGTTACATTGTGTTAGCCAGGATGGTCTCGATTTCCTGACCTCATGATCTGCCTGCCTTGGCCTCCCAAAGTGCTGGGATTACAGGCATGAGCCACCGTGCCCAGCCCACATGTAGCAACTTTTTTCACTGTTCCAGATTTTATAAATATATCCCCTTTTTCAGAACTTGCTCTCTCTTACGTTTCTTTTTTAGGCGGGGTCTCGCTTTGTCACTCAGGCTGGAGTGCAGTGGTGCGATCAAGGCTCACTGCAGCCTCAACCTCCTGGGCTCAAGCAATCTTCCTGCCTCAGGCTCCCAAGTAACTGAGACTATATGTGTGTGACACCACACCCAGCTAATTTTTAAATTTTTTGTAGAGATGGGGTCTCACTATGTTGCCCTGGCTGGGTTCAAATTCCTGGGCTCAAGCTATCTCTGCCACCTCAGCCTCACAAAGTGCTGAGATTACAGGCATGAGCCACTGCACCCAGGCAGCCCCTTTCTAAAAAAATAAAACGGGCCGGGCGCGGTGGCTCACACCTGTAATCCCAGCACTTTGGGAGGCCGAGGTGGGTGGATCACGAGGTCAAGAAACCAAGACCATCCTGGCCAACGTGGTGAAACCCTGTCTCTACTAAAAATACAAAAATTAGCTGGGCATGGTGGCATGCGCCTGTAGTCCCAGCTACTTGGGAGGCTGAGGCAGGAGGATCGCTTGAACCTGGGAGGCGGAGGTTGCAGTGAGCTGAGATCACGCCACTGCACTCCAGCCTGGCGACAGAGTGAGACTCTGTCTCAAACAAACAAACAACAAAAAAGACGAGTTTTACACTATTCTATAAATAAAAGGGTTTCAGGGTTAGCCCATGAAAGGCCCCAGTGGCAAAGCTGTAATGTGATCAGAAATGAAAAGCTCAAAATAAGATTTCAGTTGGTGATGAAACAAGGCAAGGATTATTAATCTCACAGGCGTTTCATTTCTCCGGAAACTGAAGGCACCTTTGCCAGGAGAAAAAGGCAGTTTCTCATGGCAGGGACCCAGCCTTGACTTCCCCAGGATCTGTCCACATGAACGTTGTAATGAGTCCACCCAAGATGGGGGCTCTCCATTGTATTTCCATTTTATGACATCTTTTTATATTTCACAGGAGAGGATTCTGAATAAAAATGAGCTGGGCTTTTAGGGCTGTTTTTTATTATCAGCATTTGGTAAAAAACATCCTTAATGAGGTGTTAAGAGTCATCCTGCATCCTATTGTGGAGGAGGCCTGGGAGCTCATAAACCCCTGAAAAGCCACAGGGCAATTTATGATCCTTGATGCCACCCCTTCCTGACACAACCGCTTCAGACGGAGCATCTTTAGTTCTTGGGCACTTCCTGCAATTTACACGCCCAAGCTGCTTCGACTACAAGCTGAATTCAACCTTATTAAAGTTCAGCCCAGGATTCTTCTCGCCAAGCTGTTCACCTCTGAGAAACTCTGGCCAGCCTGCCTGAAATTAATGAGAGTTTCCGTTGAGTCTGGACTGAAGGTGTGGCTCTAGAAAGTGTTCACATTTCTCTCCTCACTGGTGAGGAATTTAACAGTTATGGTGCTGGGGAAAAACAGTAACAATAACAACAACAACAAAAACCACTTTTGCTTCTCTGCAGGAAGAGGAGTTCCTTGATAAATACTGTGATGTTTTACTCGTAAGTTAACATCCTTTCTGAAACAGACTTCGATTAAGACTGAGGATGTCCTTCTAAGCCCCAGAACGATATGCTACTCCATTGATAAAAAACAAATACCGCCACTCATATAAGGGATCTAAAATAGCCAAATTCATAGAATCGAAGTGTGGAATGGTGGTTGCCCGGGGGTTGTGGGAGAGGGCAATAGGGAATTACCGATCAACCAATAATCAATGGGCATAAGGTTTCAGTTAAACAACAGGAATAAGTTCTAGAGATCTGTTGTATGACATTTAACCTAGAGTCGACGACAGTGGATTATACACCGAAAAACTTGTTAAGAGGGCCAGCCTTGTATGGCTGGGCGCAGTGGCTCATACTATAATCCCAGCTCTTTGGGAGGCCAAGGCGGGTGCATCACCTGAGGTCGGCAGTTCGAGACCAGCCTGACCAACATGGAGAAATCCCGTCTCTACTAAAAATAAAAAATATTAGCCAGGTGTGGTGGTGTGTTCCTGTAATCCCAGCTACTCGGGAGGCTAAGGCAGGAGAATCACTTGAACCCAGGAGGTGGAGGTTGTGGTGAGCCGATATTGTGCCATTGCACCCCAGCCTGGGCAACAAGAGCGAAACTCCATCTCAAAAAACAAAGCAAAAAAAAAAAACAACACAAAAACGGAAAACAAGTATTGGCAAGAAATTGGTACCCTTAGATACTGTTGGTGGGAGTGTAAAATCGTATAGCCACTATGAAAAACAATATAGTGGTTCTTCAAAAAATTTAAAATAAATGGCTGGGCGCTGTGGCTCACACCTGTAATCTCAGCACTTTGGGATGCTGAGACGGGCAGATCACCTGAGATCAGGAGTTTGAGACCAGCCTGGACAACGTGGTGAAGCCCTGTAGCTACTAAAAATACAAAAATTAGCCAGGCATGGTGGCCCATGCCTGTAATCCCAGCTACTCTGGAGGCTGAGGCAGGAGAATTGTTTGAATCCAGGAGGCAGAGGTTACAGTGAGCCGAGATCGTGCTACTGCACCCCAGCCTAGGTGACAGAGCAAGACTTCATCTCAAAATAATTAATTGTTCAATTAATTAATGACCATAAAAAACTATCACCTGATTCAGCAATCCCACTTCTGGGTATATGTCCAAAAGAACTGAAAACAAGATCTCAGAGAGAGATTTGCAGCATGTGCACTGCGGCACTGTTGACAATAGTCAAGATGTAGAAGCAACCAAAATGCCCACTGGGTGAATGGATAAAGAAAATGTGGGCCGGGAGCAGGGGCTCGCACCTGTAATCCCAGCACTTTGGGAGGCTGAGGCAGGTGGATCACTTGAGGTCAGGAGTTTGAGACCAGCCTGGCCAACATGGTGAAATGCCACCTCCATTAAAAATACAAAAATTAGCCCGGCATGGTGGTGTGCGCCTATGGTCCCAGCTACTCAGGAGGCTGAGGCAGGAGAATAGGTTGAACCCAGGAGGCGGAAGTTGCTGTGAGCTGAGATCGTGCCACTGCACTCCAGCCTGGGCAACACAGCAAGACTTCATCTCAAAAAATAAATAAAAATAAAATAATAAATAAATAAATATACCCAGACAAGGCACTTGTTTATAGAATGAGAGCTGCAATTAGAAGGTAGCGTGGCCAGGCGTGGTGGCTCACGCCTGTAATCCCAGCACTTTGGGAGGCCGAGTGGGTGGATCACGAGGACAGGAGATCGAGACCATCCTGGCTAACACAGTGAAACCCTATCTCTACTAAAAACACAAAAAAATTAGCCGGGCGAGGTGGTGGGCCCCTATAGTCCCTGCTACTCGGGAGGCTGAGGCAGGAGAATGGCGTGAACCCGGGAGGCGGAGCTTGCAGTGAGCTGAGATCGCACCACTGCACTGCACTCCAGCCTGGGTGACAGAGTGAGACTCCATCTCAACATCTTAAAAAAAAAAAAAAGAAGGTAGCGTGTTGTCTTGTCCATGTCGGGCACTGCTCTGTGCATGTCTGCAAACGACCTTAAGAGCACCAGGAGTATTAATTTGAGGGTTACAAATAAATTTCAGTGAGTAGGTGAATTTGAAAATATGCAGGCCTCAATTAATGAGTATCACTGTCTTTTGAAGACCACCATTGCATAAGTGCATTTGGAAGAGCCAGCCTCATTCTGATGATGAAAAACTGGGGGAGTATTGCTGGAGAAATGTTAGGAGTCGAAATTTTTCCTTATTTGCAGCTGAGAGTCTCCTAACTGATCCAGAACCCCAGATTTCACCAAGAATTATGAATGAAAGGGAGTGTTTTCCATAGCATCTGGGAGACAGAGATTTCACACACCCAAGATGAGTCACAACTGATTATTGAGGGATTCTCTGTGGCTAGGATATTTCAGTCAAGAGCTGAAGAATGCGGAAATCCCTCCTCCATACAGGAGAGCCTATCTTATTATTTCCTTCTCTTTTGTTCCTAAGACATGGCTGTTTACTTTTTTTATTTTTGAGACACAGTTTCACTCTGTCACCGAGGCTGGAGTGCAGTGGCGTGATCTTGGCTCACTGCAATCTCCGCTTCCTGGGTTCAAGCCATTCTGCCATTCTCATTCCTCACCCTCCTGAGTGGCTAGGATTACAGGCATGGGCCACCATGCCTGGCTAATTTTTGTATTTTTATTAGATACGGAGTTTCACTAAGTTGGCCAGGCTGGTCTTGAACTCCTAACCTCAAGTACTCTGCCTGCTTTGGCCTCCCAAAGTGCCAAAGCACTCAAGTGGGTAGAGTTCGGGGATGCTGCTAAACATGCTACAATACACAGGACAGCTTCACACAAGAGAAGTATTTGGCCCAAAATGTCAGCAGTTCTAAGATTGAGAAACATGGTTTACAGGAAGGCACTTAGGTGACAGTTTTCTCTGTATGACCAGAATGCTAAATTCCTTAGGATCTGGATGGGTTAATTTGCAATTAAAAGCCTGATAAGGACTCTTCAGTGTATGTGGCATGGTATCTAGTTTCCTGGCTTAAATTCCTGGAATTCCTCGTGATATTTTGAATAGGATATTAAAATCCAGAAATTATTGCCCAGCTGTGTTTTTAGGTGTCCACACTTCCCTGTGAGACAATTCAACGGGATTCACATCACTCAGATCAAAAGGCATTTCTAAGGCTGGGTTGTTCTAGATCAAGGCTCTGTAAGATACGGTCCCGGCCAAGCTTGCCCATGAACAGAATGGCTTTCATATATTTCTTTAATTAGATGAGAAACAATCAAAAGAAGGTCGGATGAGGTGGCTCACACCTGTAATCCCAGAACTTTGGGAGGCCAAGGCAGGCAGATCACCTGAGGTCAGGGGTTTGAGTGAGACCAGCCTGGCCAACATGGCGAAACCCCATCTCTACTAAAAGTACAAAAATTAGCCGGGCATGGGCCGGGTGCGGGTAGTGGCTCACGCCTGTAATCCCAGCACTTTGGGAGGCCGAGGTGGGTGGATCACCTGAGGTCAGGAGTTCGAGGCTAGCCTGGCCAACATGGTAAAACCCCGTCTCTACTAAAAATACAAAAATTAGCCAGGCATGATGGCGCAAGCCTGTAATCCCAGCTACTTGGGAAGCTGAGGCAGGAGAATCACTTGAACCTGGGAGGCAGAGGTTGCAGTGAGCCGAGATCGTGCCATTGCGCTCCAGCCTGGGCTACAAGAGCGAAACTCCGTCTCAAAAAAAAAAAAAAAAAAAAAAAAAATTAGCCGGGCATAGTGGTGCACACTGTAGTCCCAACTATTCAGGAGGCTGAGGCAGGATAATTATTTGAACTTGAGAAGCGGAGGTTGCAGTGAGCTGAGACAGTGCCACTGCACTCCAGCCTGGGTGACAGAGCGAGACTGGGTCTCAGAAAAAAAAAAGAAAAAGAAAAAAAAAAAGAAAAAGAAAATAAAAAAATCAAGGCGGAGCTTGCAGTGAGCTGAGATCCGGCCACTGCACTCCAGCCTGGGTGACAGAGCGAGACTCCGTCTCAAAAAAAAAAAAAAAAATCAAAAGAAGAATATTTTATGACATGAAAATTATATAAAATTCAAATTTCAGTGTCCACAAAGAAAACTTCTTTGGAACAGTCACCACCATAATTTATATAAAAGTATTGCCCAGGGCTGCTTTTGTGCTGTAACACAGAGTTGAGTGGTCTCACCACAGAAGCCATAGGGTCTGCAAAGCTGAAAATATTCACCACCTGCCCTTTTACAGAAAGACTTTGCTAATTCCTGCTCTAGATACTAAAGACCTCAGTGGATTTTTTCTTTCCTTCCCTCCCCCTACCCATTTGTTCTTTTATTTTGTTAAGATCAAAATTATCCTGATAATTTGCAGGTGTAGACACAGAGCAAATGACCAAATGGACATTCTTCGGGAAGCTGAGTGCAGAGGGGATTAGCTTCCATGCAGGGGCGTTCATGTGAAAGATTCCCCTTAGATGAATTTAGGGAACAAAGACCTCGTGGTCAATGATTTCTGTGGGTATGAAAGTAAAAGACTGGCTGAGTTCTTTTGTCAGTTTTGCAGCACAGATCATACAGTTACTGAATACTCCCCTCCACGGTAGTATTCTTTTAATGCTTCACTCCATGACCTCACAAAAATAATTGCTGGGAAGCAAATTTACTTCGCCCTCTGCCTTTATTTGCTGACCAAGGGGCTCAGCCGATAGCCTTATTGTTGATGGAAATGCAGAAGTGGGTGGAGGGAAGAAGAAAGAATACAATTTGGCTAGGGAAGATGGATATATTGAAAAGATTCAAGGATTTGTCTTTGCTTTATAATTGGAGTCAGGATTTTCCTTCAAGTTACCCTGCGCGGACTGGAAGGAAACGTCTCCAGTCTCCTGTGCCCCCACGGCCTGTCAAACTCTTTCTCAACAATTTGAAATCTGGCTTTTAAATCCTTGTCATTTTTATGATTATATGATTATAGCCAACATTACAACTTGTCCAGTGAATGGGCTTTTTTTTACAAAAAAAAAATTTTTTTTGTAGTGAGCATCAGGCTATGTTGACCAGGCTGGTCTTGAACTCCTGGGCTCAAGCAATCCTCTTACCTTAGTCTCGTTTTTTCAAATTCTGAGACTGTCTTTATTCAGAAAGAAAGCAAAAACTGATTAAAAATGATTTGTATGCATTGGGAGCAGTTGGGATTTTTTTTTTTTCTCTAAGTCCACAGGAGTTTTCACCGATGGCTTTCAATTCACTTTGGAATTCTTGGAAACGGAAGCTCCCATCTTGGAAGCAAACCTACAAACAACCTTATATTGTCCCACACCCTCATTTTAGAAAACAGACCACTCTTTGATTACTGTGGGGATTACCTGGAGTGATCTGGGATTCCCTTGGCAGGCAACAAAGTGGAGAGATTTTCCAGCCCTTTAATTTGTAAAACGAAAACCTGTGTTGGCTGCTACTGGTAGAAAAATAAAAAATTAATACACCCAAAGTAAAAGTTAGCAACGATAACAGCCAGGCCAGACACAGTTTGTTGTAAGCCCCGCAATGTGCAATATTGAAAGTGGTTTCCTTCCCCCAATACTTAGGCGTCCAATCAGTCAAACCATCTGATAACTGCTTATCTCCTCTAATACGACTGAGGTGTGTTTGATGACCCTTTGCATTTCAATCGTAAAGCTCACCTTAGGTAAGCACCTTGAGAAGAAAAAAGAAATTCACAAGTCTCAGCTTTTGCATTCATGGAATTTTCTTTTCACAATGGAAGGAGAGTTAAGTTGGTGTCCATTAGGGGGAGGGGTGCAGAGATGGTTGAAAATCTTTGAAAGGGAGGGGCGCAGTGTTCAGTTTGTGTGTAGTGCACACACTCATACACAAAGGTAAAACACTTCATTTGGGTTAAATGGTTGAAAAGCAATTGAAAGAAGAATATTTTATGATGCGTAAAAATGATACGAAATTCCCATTTCAGTATCCATTAAGAAAGCTTTATTGGAATGTAGCTTCTGGTCTCAGAAGCCAAAATAGTAAAGCAAAGCAAAGCAATCCTCAGAGAGGGGGAAGATGAAAGATGAACTGGCTACTCTATGCTTAATTTTTAGCTACCCGAGGACACAGGAAAAATAGAAAATGTGGCCGGGCGCGGTGGCTCAAGCCTGTAATCCCAGCACTTTGGGAGGCCGAGGCGGGCGGATCACAAGGTCAGGAGATCGAGACCACAGTGAAACCCCGTCTCTACTAAAAATACAAAAAATTAGCCGGGCGCGGTGGCGGGCGCCTGTAGTCCCAGCTACTCAGGAGGCTGAGGCAGGAGAATGGCGGGAACCCAGGAGGCGGAGCTTGCAGTGAGCCGAGATCGCGCCACTGCACTCCAGCCTGGGCAACAGCGTGAGACTCCGTCTCAAAAAAAAAAAAAAAAAAAAAAATAGAAAATGTGTATAAGGAAAGATTTCCACGATTTTCATAATCATAACTTGGAATGTCTGACTCCCTGCACCCACAGTGCTTTTTATAATCCTCTACCCAGCAATCTTCTGTGAAATGGGGAAGAAGCAGGGTACCTCTCTCATAGGAGTAAAAGGTTGACAAATAGGCACACGTTTATTCTAGCCTGGCACACAGTACACGCTCAGAAAATCTTACCTGTTATTCTTATTGGGGTGGTTATTGTTAACAGCAGTTGCTCTTGTACTTTTTCATCTCCTATTGTTGGAGAAGTATTAGATTGGTGCAAAAGTAACTGTAGTTTTTGCCTTACTTTAAAAAAATTTTTTTTTTTTTTTTTCAGATGGAGTCTTGCTGCGTCACCCAGGCTGGAGTGCAGTGGTGTGATCTCAGCTCACTGCAACCTCCACCTCCTGGGTTCAAGAGATCCTCCTGCCTCAGCCTCCCCAGTAGCTGGGATTACAGACACCCACTACCAAGCCTGGCTAATTTTTGTATTTTTAGTAGAGACAGGGTTTCACCATGTTAGCCAGGCTGGTCTTGAATGGCAAGTTATAGTTGGTTGGTGCAAAAGTAATTTCTGCAATTAGTTGGTATAACTTCAACTTGGTTATAATTTGGTATAACTTCATTTGGGAGCAGTTTGGCAGTATTTGCCAAACTTTAAACATATACTTTCACCTAGCAACTCAGTTTATAGGAATTTTTCCTGTGGATCAACTCCCTCTTCATATGCCAATCAGAATTCATATTTTTGTTTTGAATTCCAAACCACACACACGTATTATTGTTTTAGTTCTGCGTTATCAGGATGTACATATTTAGGATAATATCACTTGGTGAATTGACTCCATTATAATTTTGAAATGTCCCATTTTATCCCTGGAAATATTTCTCAAATTGAAATCTATTTTGTCTGAAATTAGTGCAGCCATTCCACTTTATTAGGCTTTGTATTTGCATGGAGTATCTTTTTCAATTCTTCTAATCTACCTGGGTCTTTATATTTAAAGCGGGGTTTCAGGCTGGGAGCGATGGCTCATGCCTGTAATTCCACAACTTTGGGAGGCTGAGGCAGGCAGATAACCTGAGGTCAGGAGTTAGAGACCAGCCTGGCCAACATGGTGAAACCCCTTCTCTAGTAAAAATACAAAAATTAGCTGGGCTTGCTGGCGCGTGCCTGTAATCCCAGCTACTCGGGAGGCTGGGGCAGGAGAATCACTTGAACCTGGGAGGCAGAGGTTGCAGTGCACTGAGACTGTGCCACTGCACTCCAGCCTAAGCAACAGAGTGAGACTCCACTGCAACAAAATAATAAATAAGAAATAAAGTGGAGTTTCTTAGAGATAGCATATGGTTGGGTCTTGCTCTTTTACAAAACCAACAATCTCTGACTTGAATTGGAATATTTAGATCATTTAACCTTACAGGAATTTTTTATATGGTTGAACTCAAATTTATCATCTTGCTCTTTATTTTTTATTGTCCTATCTGTAGGTTATTCTTTTTCCTTCTTTTTGCCTGGCTCCCTTTGGATTGAGTTATTTTTTAGGATTCCCTTTTATTTCCATGACTGGTTTATTAGCTATATCTTTTTTTTTTTTTTGGTTGCCCTAGGGTTTGAAGTATGCATCTTCAGCTTATCACAATGTACCATCAAATAACACTTCACATATAATATAAAAATCTTGTAGCAATATAATTCCATCCTCCCATGTCTTCTGCACTGCATTTGTCATATTACTACTTATGTTATAAACCCTGAAATATTTTTTTTTTTTTGCTTTAGAGTCAATTGTCTTTTTTTTTTTTTGAGATGGAGTCTCGCTCTATCACCCAGGCTGGAGTGCAGTGGCACGATCTCGGCTCACTGCAACCTCAGCCTCCCGGTTCAAGTGATTCTTCTGTCTCAGCCTCCCGAGTAGCTGGGATTACAGGCGTGTGCCACCATGACCAGCTAATTTTTATATTTTTAGTAGACACGGGGTTTCACCATGTTGGCCAGGCTGGTCTTGAACTCCTGACCTCGTGATCCACCCGCCTTGGCCTCCCAAAGTGCTGGGATTACAGCCATGCACCACCACACCTGACCAATTCTCTTCTTTATAAATAAAATTTTAATTTTAGAATAGTTTTAGGTTTACAGAAAAATTGAAAAGATTGTACTAAGAGTTACCATATACCCTACGCACAGTTTCCCCTGTTATTAAAATCTTTTTTTTTTTTTTTTTTGAGACGGAGTCTGGCTCTGTCGCCCAGGCTGGAGTGCAGTGGCCAGATCTCAGCTCACTGCAAGCTCCGCCTCCCGCGTTCATGCCATTCTCCTGCCTCAGCCTCCAGAGTAGCTGGGACTACAGGTGCCCGTCACCTCGCCCGGCTAGTTTTTTGTACTTTTTAGTAGAGACGGGGTTTCACCGTGTTAGCCAGGATGGTCTCGATCTCCTGACCTCGTGATCCGCCCGTCTCGGCCTCCCAAAGTGCTGGGATTACAGGCTTGAGCCACCGCGCCCGGCCCTAAAATCTTACATTAGCATGGTACATTTGTTTTAATGACTTAAACTATTAGCCATACATTTTTATTTATTTATTTATTTATTTATTTATTTTGAGACAGAGTCTTGCTCTGTCACCCAGGCTAGAATGCAGTGGTACGATCTTGGCTCACTGCAACCTCCACCTCCGGGGTTCAATTGGTTCTCCTGCCTCAGCCTCCTCAGTAGCTGGGACTACAGGTGTCCACCATCACACCTGTCTAATTTTGTGTATTTTTAGTAGAGACAAGGTTTTACCATGTTGGCCGGGTTGGTCTCGAACTTCTGACCTCAAGTGATTCACCCACATTGGCCTCGCAAAGTGTGGTATTACAGGTGTGAGCCACTGCACCCGGCCAATTTTTGTATTTTTAGTAGAGATGCGGTTTTACCATGTTGGCCGCGCTGGTCTTGAACTCCTGACCTCAAGTGATTCACCCAGCTTGGCCTTCCAAAGTGCTGGGATTACAGGCATGAGCCACCGCAGCTGGCCAATTTTTGTGTTTTTAGTAGAGGTGGGGTTTTACCACGTTGGCCATGAGTCAGTCTCAAACTCCTGACTTCAGGTGATCCACCCACCTTGGCCTCCCAAAGTGCTGGGATTACATGTGTGAGCCACTGCGCCGGACCAGCCATACATTATTGTTAATTCAATTGCATACCATATTCAGGTTTCCTTGGTTTTCACCTAATGTCCTTTTACTGCATTAGGATCCTGTCTAAACCACCACATTACATTCAGTTCTAATGTCTCTTTAGGTTACACTCAGCCGTCATTGTTTCTTAGACTCCCCTTGTTTTGACAGCCTTGAGAGTTTTGAGGAGCACTGGGCAAATATGTTGTAGAATGTCCCTCAATTGAATCGCTGGAACCCGGGAGGCAGAGGTTGCGTTGAACTGAAATTGCGCCATTGCACTCCAGCCTGGGCGACACAGCGAGATTCTCAAAAAAAAAAAAAAAAAAAAAAAGAATATCCCTCAATTTCGATGTATTTGTTGTTAAATGTTTGTGGAAGGAAAACCACAGAGGTAAAGTCATTCCCATCACATCACATCAAAGGTACATTCTATCAACACGACTTACCATTGTTGATGTTAACTTGGATCTCCTGGCTGAGCTAGTATTTGTTTACTGTAAAGAAAATCTTTAGCTATGTGTTTATGAGCTCATGTCTACTTTCAAAACCAAAATGGCAGAAATGGAGAAGTAGTTTGCCAAAATCCCCAAGAACCATATACTTTGGATAACGACAAAATTTAGAGTTATTCTGGTGCAGGCACCTCTCCAAGTCACCCTCAGTCTCCTCACCAGTTCCTTACTACCTTGCTCCTCCAGCCAACTTGGTCATCAGAAAGTACTTATTTATTTATTCATTCATTTGTTTAGGGCCTGTGACCTTGCAGTGACACATTCTCTTTCTGTGTCTCTGCATCAGGTTTCTCTTCAACTCCCTGAGCTTCAGATAGTTCCTCTTACCTCCTCTGTCCTTCCTGAGTGCTGGGATGATGGGCGTTGGAAAAAGACATTGAAAGCTGTATATATAGCACTATACAAAGGCGAGTCATTGTTGCCGGGGGCCGTGGCTCACGCCTGTAATCCCAGCACTTTGGGAGGCCGAGGCAGGCAGATCATGAGGTCAGGAGATCGAGACCATCCTGGCTAACACGGTGAAACCCCGTCTCTACCAAAAATACAAAAAAATTAGCCGGGCGTGGTGGCGGGTGCCTGCAGTCCCAGCTACTCGGGAGGCTGAGGCAGGAGAATGACGTGAACTCAGGAGGCGGAGCTTGCAGTGAGCCGAGATCGGCCACTGCACTCCAGCCTGGGCGACAGAGCCAGACTCGGTCTAAAAGGGAGTCATTGTTATAAATGTAAGGTCTGCTGTCGCCTGCCATCTCTCTGTATCTCCCTTCCTCTCCCCTCCACAGTCTAGCTAGAATGTAGAATATAGAGATCCAACGTACCTTCCTCCCATTACGTGTCTTCAAACTCAGAGCTCTGGTCAGTGGGTCCCAACGTTTTTGGCACCAGGGACTGGTTTTGTGTAAGACAGTTTTTCCATGGATGGGGTGGGTTGGGGGAAATGGTTTTGGAATGAAACTGTTCCGCCTCAGATCAGCAGGCATTAAATTCTCCTAAGAAGCGTGCAACCGAGATCCCTCCAATGCGCCATTCAGACTGGGGTTCCCGGTCCTATGAGAATCTAATGCCTAAAAAGATCTGACAGGAGGTGGAGCTCAGGCGGGAACGCTTGTCCCCCCACCACTCCCTTCCTGCCCCGTGGCCTGGTTCCTAACAGACCATAGCCCAGTACCTGTCCGCGGCCTGGGGGCTGGGGAGCCCTGCTCTAGTCCATAAGACTAAGCCCTTTGTATGGTCTAAATATTTCCTCCAAAATTCATGTGTTGAAACTTAATGGCCAGAATGACACTATTAAGAGGTGGAGCCTTTGGAGGTAATTAAGTCATGAGATTAGGGCCCTTGTGGAGGGGATTTGGCCCCTTATAAAAGGGTCTGCTGGGTGCAGTGGCTCACACCTATAATCCTAGCACTTTAGAAGGTTTAGGAGGGAGGATCACTTGAGCCTAGAAGTTTGAGACCAGACTAAGTTACACAGTGAGACTCTGTCTCTACTAAACACTTAAAAATTAGCTAGGTGTGGTGGTGCATTCCCACAGTCCCAGCTACTCAGGAGGCTGAGGTGAGAGGATTGCTTGAGCTCAGGAGATAGAGGCTGCAGTGAGCTGTGATAGCACCACTGCCCTCCAGCCTGGGCAACAGAGTGAGACTCTGTCTCAAAAATGAATAAATAGCCCTCCCCCCCGACCAAAAATAAAAATAAAAAATAAAACAGCTTAAGAGGCTGGGCATGATTGCTCACTCCTGTAATTCCAACTCTTTGGGAGGCTGAGGTGGGAGGACCACTTGAGGCCAGGAGTTTAAGACTAGCCTGGGCAACACAGTGAGACCCTGTCTCTACAAAAAATCTGAAAAATAAATAAATTTTAAAAATAAATAAATACATTTAAAAAACCCCAAAAGTAAAAGGGTTTGAGAGAGTGGGTTTGCCGTCTTCTGCTTTTACCACGTGAGGACACCTAGATGGCACCAGACATGGAGCTTGTCTGTGCGTTGATCTTGGACTTGCAGCCCACAGAACGATGGGATGTAATTTTCTATTATTTATAAGTTGCCCCGTCTGTGGCATTTTGTTATAGCAGCAAAAATGGACTAAGACAGGCTTTAAGTACGATTCAGGGTAGTTAAAGTAAGATAATCATTTCTCCCTCTGTGAGCCAGGCTGGAGTGCGGTGGTACAATCACAGCTCAATGCAGCCTCCAACTCCTAGGCTCAAGCAATTCTCCCACCTCAGTCTCTTGAGTAGCTAGGACTACAGGTATGTGCCGCCATGCCTGGTTAATTTTTAAAATTTTTTGTAGAAATGGGGTTCTTACTATATTGCCCAGGCTAGTCTCCAACTCCTAGGCGCTAGTGATCCTTCCACCTTGGTCTCCCAAAGTGCTGGGATTACAGGTATAAGCCACTGTGCCTGGACCCAATATTTAACTTTTTTTTTTTTTTGAGATGGAGTCTCACTCTGTCATCCAGGCTGGGTGCGGTGGCACAATCTTGGCTCCCTGCAATCTCTGGCTCTGGGTTCAAGTGATTCTCCTGTCTCAGCCTGTTGAGTGGCTGGGATTACAGGCACCTGCCACCGTGTCCAGTTAATTTTTGTATTTTTAGTAGATATGGGGTTTCACCATCTTGGCCAGGCTGGTCTTGAACTCCTGACCTCACAATCCACCCGTCTCAGCCTCCCAAAGTGCTGGGATTACAGGCGTGACCCACCGTGCCTGGCAGCAACATTTAATTTTTAAAAACTATTCATTTAGTATGAATTTCAGACTTAAGAAGAGCTGCAAAAATAGTACAAAGTCCTCTTGTATCCTCACCTTCTTTCTTCTATTGCTAACAGTCTGCATACTTGTAGAGTACAATGACCCAGAACAGAAAATGTAACACTGGTACATTATTGTCATTACTACTGCTACTACTACAGACCTCATTTACATTTCATTGCTGCTCTCCCCAACGTCTCTTCTGTGTCCATGATCCCTCCCAGGGTCCCACATTGCATGTGATTGTTCTTTGTCTTTAGTCTCTTCCAGCCTGTGCCAGTTTTCTTTCCTTGTGTGTGTATGTGTATGTGTGTGTGTGTGTGTGTATGTGTGTTTAAACAGAATCTTGCTCTGTCTCCCAGGCTGGAATGCAGTAGCACTATCTAAGCTCACTGCAACTTCCACCTCTAAGGTTCAAGCGACTCTTATGCCTCAGCCTCCTGAGTAGCTGGAATTACAGGCGCCCACCACTGCACCCAGCTAATTTTCGTATTTTTAGTAGAGATGGGGTTTCACTGTGTTGGCCAGGCTGGTCTTGAACACCTGACCTCAAGTGATCCACCCACCTTGGCTTCCCAAAGTGCTGGGATTACAGGTGACAGCCATCACACCCAGCCAAGAATTATTTTTCAAAACAACTTATTGATATATTTAGTACATGTAATCCTCCACTTTTTTTTTTTTTTGAGATGGGGTCCTGCTATGCTGCCCAGGCTGGAGTGCAATGGCTATTCACATAGTGCACTACGGCCTTAAACTTCTAGACTCAAGCAATCCTCTTCTCTCAGCCTCCTGACTAGCCGGGACTAGAGGAATGTGCTATCATGCCCAGCTGGGACTTCAATTTGAAGGCAATTTTTTTGATTATATGTAATTTTTTACTTTCTTTATATTTCATTTTTTATTTATTTTTATTTTATTTTTATTTTTATTTTTTATTTTTTGAGACGGAGTCTCGCTCTGTCGCCCAGGCTTTGCCTCAGCATCCCTAGTGACTGGGATTACAGGTGTGTGCCACGATGCCCAGCTCTAATTTTTTACTTTCTCCAGTGATTTCAAAACCAAACCTCCAGTTCAAATGCAACTTTAAAAATTATACTGCTATAATTTATGGATATTAAAATTACCCAAAGTCACAAACTATTTTCCTTTCTTTTATCCTATATTAACATATACTCAGACATATTGACCAATGAGAACATCTTCCTTCAGTCTCAGGTCCTGAAGAACAAAGGTTCTATTTTAACAACTGAAAATCTGAATCGAGTTTTGTAGCTTTTTTTTTTTTTTTTTTTGAGACAGAGTCTTGCTCTGTGGCCCAGGCTGGACTGCAGTGGCACGATCTCAGCTCACTGCAAGCTCCGTCTCCCGGGTTCACTCCATTTTCCTGCCTCAGCCTCCCAAGTAGATGGGACTACAGGTGCCTGCCACCACGCCCAGCTAATTTTTTGTATTTTTAGTAGAGATGGGGTTTCACCGTGTTAGCCAGGATGGTCTCTATCTCCTGATCTCATGATCCGCCTGCCTTGGCCTCCCAAAGTGCTGGGATTGCAGGCATGAACCACCACGCCCAGCCGAGTTTTGTAGCTTTTTACTGAGTATTTTCATTTCTGGGACTTCATTCTGGAGAGTCATGTCATAAGCAAGCCAAGTTTTTTGCATGAGGATGTGTTTTGCAGCTTTGTTTGCAACTGTGAAAATTGGAAATAAACTCAATGTCCGTCAGTAGGGAAGTGATTAATTATATTGTATATCCATATGGAAAAGTGAGGGATTGATTAAAAAAAAAAAAAAAGAATGGCCAGGAGTGTTGGCTCACGCCTGTAATCCCAGCACTTTGGGAGGCCGAGGCAGGTGGATCACCTGAGGTCAGGAGTTCGAGGCTAGCCTGGCCAACATGGTGAAACCCTGTCTCCACTAAAAATACAAAAATTAGCCAGGTGGTGGTGCACACCTGTAATCCCAGCTACTTGGGAGGCTGAGGCAGGAGAATCACTTGAACCCAGGAGGCAAATGTTGCAGTGAGCTGAGACTGGGCCACTGCACTCCAGCCTGGGTGATGGAGTGAGACTCTGTCTCAAAAAAAAAAAAAAAGAATGAGGCAGAAAGTTTATGTAACGACATAGAAAGTTATGTAGATCAGTGCTAGAAAGTGCTACCCAATAGAACTTTCTGCAATAATGGAATGTTCTGTGCTGTGCTGTCCAATACAGTAGCCACTAGCCACATGTAGTACTTGAAATATGGCAAGTGCAATGGAGAAACTGAGTGTGTAATTTAATTATTTATTTTATGTTATTAATTAATTTATTTTTAGAGACACAGTCTTGCAATCTTGCCCAGGCTGACCTTGAACTTCTGGCCTCAAGCAATTCTCCTTCCTCAGCCTTCCAAGAAACTGGGATGTTAGGTGTGTGCTACTGCACCCCGCTATTTATTTGAATTTAAATTCCCACATGTGGCCCATGATATTGTACTGGACCTCACATATTTCAAATGTGTTTTGAGAACAGGCTAGTTGAAAAATGAAGAGTATGATTCCTCTAAAAGATAATAAATAATATATATTAATTTACAAAGTTTTTAAAGTCAGATGGAAAATACACTCAGTGGGTTTCCCTGAGACATGCTGAAGACTTTTTTTTTTTTTTTTGAGACGGAGTCTCCCTTTATTGCCCAGGCTAGAGTGCAGTGGCAGGATCTTGGCTCCCTGCAACCTCTGCCTCCTGGGGTCAAGTGATTCTCCTGCCTCTACTTCCCAAGTAGCTGGGACTACAGGCGAGTGCTACCACACCCAGCCAATTTTTGTATTTTCAGTAGAGACAGGGTTTTACCATATTGGCCAGGCTGGTCTTGAACTCCTGACCTTGTGAACTACCCACCTCAGCTTCCCAAAGTGCTGGTATGAGCCACTGTGCCTGGCCATGTTGAAGATTTTTAATACCATATATTCACACAGTAGTTGAATTTTTAAATAAGGAATACAATTTGTTTTGAAGTAAATAAACACTGCAAAATAAAGTCAAACTCTGAAATTCTAAATTACTTCTAGTTAAATGAACCGAGAGTGTGGTTGGAGGAAAAACCTGAGAGAATCTTCTGGAAGAATTACCAGAATTTCACGTACTCTGAGGAAGACGCTGGGGCTGACAGGTTTGAGCCACCAGCTGGGGTTAACAAGGTACCATGGGGGCTCTTAGGAGGTGGGTTTAGGAAACAATTTTCATAAAGACAAAGAAAGCTGAACTCTAATGCTCTGCTCCTCTGGTGGGTTGCAAATTCTAGAATAGTGTCTTCTTACTGTATCCCAGGGCTTAGCACAATGACTAGCACAGAATTGCTGTGCAGTAGACAGGAATGGAAGCCTGACAAGATGCTTCAAAGCTTTCATTACTGGGAATTCAGCATCCAAGTTTAAACATGGTCTCTGTTGGTACCAAAGTGCACACAGGTTTTAAGTATTTTAAAAGAGTACCCAAAATATAATGGAAAGAGGCTAATACTTTCCTTTGCCAGGCCCTCCCTGCCAAGTCTAATAAACTGATAGATGGAAATTAGCATCGGGAGGATGGGCATTGTGGGGAAGGACAGAAATCTCTCTTTGCCTTCAGGAAGTTGCAATTAGGTAGATTGACTTTACGTGGGATAGAGGTGGGGGGGAGGATAACATCTTTTTTTTTTTTTTTTTTTTTTTGAGATGGAGTCTTGTTCTGTCAGGTAGGCTGGAGTGCAGTGGCGTGATCTTGGCTCACTGCAGCCTACGCCTCCTGGGTCAGCCTCCTGGGTTCAAGCGATTCTCCTGCCTCAGCCTCCTGAGTAGCTGGGATTACAGGCAGTGCCACCACACCCAGTTAATTTTTGTTGTATTTTCAGTAGAGACAGGGTTTCCCCAGGCTGGTCTCGAACTCCTGACCTCAAGTGATCCACCTGCCTTGGCCTCTCAAGTGCTGGGATTACAGGCGTGAGCCACTGCACCCGGCCTGAGGATAACATAGATCTAAAGACCCTTGATATGGAGTTTTTCTTAAACTTTAAAGCTAACGGTATTCTCCACACTAGCAGGGGCAGAGGAATTTCACGGAGTGCTCTGATTAGTGTAGTGTGATTTCTTGTTCATCCCTGAACCACGAGGAAGGCAATGTTGATGGTAGGGGCATGGGATACAGGTCTCTGATTGGCTGACTTGGGTGGGTAGATGGGGCGTGTGCAGTAAGGCAACATGATTGACAGCTTCCCCTGCCTCAGTGGAGTCAGGAAGGAATTCCCTAAAGGTAGTGGAATGGCTGATGAGGAAAAATTTTGCTGGGAAGACGAGAGCAATGTGCCGCACAGCTCCACAGCTGCCATTCTCACAGAATCACACAGATATGTACATCCTTCTTCCTTGCTTAAAATTCCCAAACTGCTACCTCAGCTGCCCAGTATTAATACAGTAAAACAGACTTACCCACCCCTGTGGGAGGCACCTCAGCTTCAGAGGCACCCGTCTCCATCCCATTATCTCTGGATGACGTGACTTCTGCTGGTTTAGTCAGGATGTGACTTCTCAGGAGCTAGTAGCCTGTGGCCAAAGGATACATTTATTTACCCCTAAATTATACACTCCTATTATATCCACAATTATGTACTCCACACAGTATATGGTGGTCCAGTGTATAAACATGGAGGCATAACCAGATAACTGGAATCTAATCATTCTACAAATATTAACTAGGGCCCTCCCATGTGCTGGACCTTTGCTTTTATTTTCATCTCTCTAGGTCTCAGTTTCCTCATCTGTGAAATGAACATAATTCCGTTTGAGGATTCAGAGGCAGTACACATCAAATGTTTAACACAAGTACCTGGCACCCAGCACACACTCAATAAACAACAGTTGTGCTGGGCATGGTGGCCCACGCCTGTCATCCTATGGAAGGCCGAGGTGGGTGGATCACTTGAGCCCAGGGTCTCACTATGTTGTCCAGCCTAGGAGACTAGCCTAAGAGACTAGCCTGGGCAACATAGTGAGACCCTGTCTCTACAAAAAGTACAAAACATTAGCCAAGTGTGGTGTCTGCCTATATCCCAGGTACTTGGGAGTCTGAGGTAGGACAATTGCTTAAGCCCAGGAGCTTGAGCCTGCGCAGTGAGCTATGATTGCACCACTGCACTCCAGCCTGACCCACAGAGCAAGACTCTGTCTCAAAATAAGAACAAAAAACTAAAAAAAACAACCACAGCTGTTATTAGTGTTCTACCATGCCTGGTGACCCTCAATTATGTAGCCACTGAGTTTTTTGTTTTTATTTTTTTTTTTGAGACAGAGTCTCGCTCTGTGATCCAAGCTGGAGTGCAGTGGCGCAATCTCGGCTCACTGCAACCTCCGCCTCCCAAATTCAAGCAATTCTCCTGTGTCAGCCTCCTGAGTAGCTGGGATTACAGACACATGCCACCACGCCCGGCTAATTTTTATATTTTTAATAGAGATGGGGTTTCACCATGTTGGTCAGGCTGGTCTCAAACTCCTGACCTCCACCTGCCTCGGCCTCCCAAAGTGCTAGGATTACAGGCGTGAGCCATCACGCCCGGCCTGAGTTTTAAGTATGTTGCATTATACGCAGGACAAGAAAGTAAGACATACTTCTTTCCCTTCCAGAACAAGCAGGCCATTTGGGAAGGCAAGTCTCTCAGTTGTACAGATCAGAGATAATCCCACGAAGTGGGTGCCAAGGCACTCCTAGACAAGCCGCCCCTGCTCCTAGGTACCTGATTGGTTGCAGCGAAGGCCAGTTGGGAAAGCAACCCTATTGTATGCCCTCAGCTGTGGAGTCCTCATGGTCACAGTCACAGTCACAGGGTATTGCTTCATTAAGCTTCTCTGCTCTTCTTCTCCATGAGTAGACTATCTTTCCATCAATCCAATTCTTTGTTTTCATGCTTTTGTTTGTTTGTTTGTTTTTTGTTTTTCAAAATGGAGTTTCCCTCTTGTTGCCCAGGCTGGAGTTCAGTGGCATGATCTCGGCTCACTGCAACCTCTGCCTCCTGAGTAGCTGGAATTACAGGCACCCGCCACTATGCCCAGCTAATTCTTTGTATTTTTATTTATTTATTTTGAGATCTAGTCTCTCTGTCACCCAGGCTGGAGTGTAGTGGCGCGATCTCAGCTCACTGCAACCTCCTCCTGCCGGGTTCAAGCAATTCTCCTGCCTCTGCCTCCTGAGCAGCTGGGATTACAGGCGCCCACCACCACGCCCAGCTAATTTTTGTATTTTTAGTAGAGACATGGTTTCACCATGTTGGCCAGGCTGGTCTCAAACTCCTGACCTTATGATCTGTAACCTTGGTCTTGTCCCAAAGTGCTGAGATTGCAGGCATGAGCCATTGTGCCCAGCCTAATTTTTTGTATTTTTAGTAGAGACAGGATTTCATCATGTTGGCCAGGCTGGTCTCAAATTCCTGACCTCAGGTGATCTGCCTGCCTCAGCCTCCCAAAGTGCTGGGATTACAGATGTGAGACACCGTGCCCGGCCTCTCAATCCAATTCTTTGGATTCTCAGCAAACAGTTTGATTGTTTTCAAAATCTATCAGAGATGAATACATGGTATTTGACTCATTCAAAAATATATATTGACTCTTGGCTTCAGTAGCACATATGTCAAAAATTGGAATGATACAGAGATTAGCATGGCCCCCGAGCAAGGAAGACTGGGAAATTCACAAAGCGTTTCATATGTGTATATATATTGAGCACATACCATGCATTACACATTCCTATAAGCAAAACGGAGGCAGGAGTGAGCAAGGCAGATATTGACTTTTTTTCAAGATGGAGTCTTGCTCTGTCACCCAAGCTGGAGTGCAGTGGTATGATCTGGGCTCACTGCAACCTCTGCCTCCCAAGTTCAAGTGATTCTTCTGTCTCAGCCTCCCAAGTAGCTGGGATTACAGGCATGCACCACCACACCCAGCTATTTCTTATATTCTTAGTAGAGACGGGGTTTCAGCATGTTGGCCTGGTTGGTCTTGAACTCTTGACCTTGTGGTCCACCTGCCTCGGCCTCCCAAAGTGCTGGGATTACAGGTGTGAGCCACCGCACCCGGCCCCAGATATTGACATTTTGATGGGAAAGAAGGACAATAAACAGAAATAGATACATAATCTGTCAGGAAATGCTAGAGCTCCAAAGAAAAAGAAAGTAAGGTAAGGGGGAGCATAGGGACTTAAAAATATGTCTGCAAATTCCTTGACACTCCTTGCAGAGGATGAAGCCTAGTTTCCTTCTCCTTGAGCATGGGCTGGTCTGCGTGCCCACAGCTAGTGAAGAGAATACAGCCAAGTGATGCGATGTTGCTTCTGAGGGTCCGTTTTGCCCAGCTCTCTTTCTGTCTCTTGGGATGCTTGCCCTTGGAATCCAGCCACCATGTTGAGAGGAAGCCCAAGCCACAAGGAAGCCACATTAGAGGTTCTCAGTGACAGCCTCAGCTGCACTTGAGTGACAAAGAGCATGTGATCTGTCCTCAGCCTCTCACCCTTTTTTTTTTTTTGAGGCCGAGTTTTGTTTGTTTGTTTGTTTTGCCCAGACTGGAGTGCAGTGGCACAATCTCAGCTCACTGCAACCTCCACCCCCTGGGCTCAAGCGATTCTCCTGCCTCAGCCTCCTGAGTAGCTGGAATTACAGGTGCACACCATCATGCCCCGCTAATTTTTGTATTTTTAGTAGAGACACAGGTTTTTCCATGTTGGCCAGGCTGGTCTCGAACTCGTAACCTCAGGTGATCTGTCTGCCCCGGCCTTCCAAGGTGGTGGGATTACTGGCGTGAGCCACCACGCCCGGCCCAGCCTCTGACTCTTAACAGCTGCAGTCCCAATAATTGCGGACAGAGAAAGCTGTCTCCACTATGCCGTTTCTGAATTCCTGGCTCACAGAAGCCTGGTGAAATGATAAATCATGATTATTGTTTTAAGCCATTCATCTTGGGGATAATCTGTTACACAGTAAGGAATAGTTAATAAAGGGGAGAGGGTGGGGCATGGTGACTCACGCCTGTAATCCCAATACTTTGGGAGGCCAAGGCGGGTGGATCTCTTGAGGTCAGGAGTTTGCGACCAGCCTGGCCAACATGGTGAAACCCCATCTCTACTAAAAATACAAAAATTAGCTGGGCATGGTGGCGGGTGCCTGTAGTCTCAGTTACTTGGGAGGCTGAGGCAGGAGGATCATTTGAGCCCGAGAGGCGGTGGCTGTGGTGAGCTGAGATGGCACCACTGTACTCCAATGTGGGTGACAGAGTGAAACTCTGTCTCAAAATAAATAAATAAAAAATAAAGGGGAGGGAGAGTGAGGTGGAAGGTGATAGGAGAGTGAGTGCTAATTAAACAGGGTGGTCAGGGCAGACCTTTCTGATGAGGGGACGTCTGAGCAGAGAGCTGGATCGAGTCGGGGAGCAAGTGAGGTGGATACAGGGGAGAAGCTTTCAAGCGGAGAGAAGGGCCAGGGTAAAGGCCCTGGTGGAGGAATGCGCTTGTGATTCAGTATGGGGGCCGGTATGGCTGGAGCAATACGGAGGAGAAATACAGTGGCAGGAAGTAAGAGAAAAGAAGAGGCGAGGAGAAATTGCAGGCTATGTAGACCTTTGCAGAGAATTGAGCAGAGAATGCTGCAATATGATCTCGGCTGAAATTTAAGGCTACTTCGGCTGCTGTACGGAAAAACAATGGTTAGTGAAAGCGTGGGCGGAGGGAGACGCCAGCTGGGAGGCTACGATGGTTGTCCAGGTGAGACATGGACGGTGGCCAGCACTAGTGCGGAGGAGGAAGTGAGATGTGGTCAGAATGTGGATATATTCAAGGTAATGGTGACTCACTTTTTGATGGAAACAGGGTATCAGAGAAGCAGAGGCTGGCAGAGCGGATGAGCTCTAGGCGGGACTCAACGTGTGGACCATAGACCGGCAGCACCAGCAGCACCTGCGTCACGTGGGCGAAATGAGGACTCTCGGGCTCTGCCTCTACCTACTGAATTGTAGCAAGACTCCCAGGTGTTCCCCATGCACATCAAACTTTGAGAAATGTTATTCTAGGTTGCTGTCAAGGCTGGCTGCAGATTTGAAACACCTGGCAAGCTTTTACGACAGCTACCCATGCTAGGTCTGGAGGTGGAGGGGCTGTGTTTGTTGGTATTCATATTTTTTAGCTCCTCAGATGACCCTCATCTAATCCTTGGATCCCCATCTAGGCTTTCCACAAACTCTGTTGGTTCTGACATTAAAATATATCCCAGTGTTACAGCTCTTTCAGAATTTGTCTAGCAGGCTTTCCAGTTTTTGCCAGAAAGCCCCTCTCACGCTTAAAATAATAAAAATTAAAATAAAATATATCTTAAGTCTCATGCCTGCGATCCCAGCACTTTGGGAGGCTGAGGCGGGCGGATCACTTGAGGTCAGGAGTTTGAGACCAGCCTGACCAGCGCGGTGAAACCCTGTCTCTACTAAAAATACAAAAATTAGCAGGGTGTGGTGGCGGGAACCTATAGTCCCAGCTACTCAGGAGGCTGAGGCAGGAGAATTGCTTGAACCTGGGAGGCAGAGGTTGCAATGAGCTGAGATCGCACCATTGCACTCCAGCCTGGGCAACAGGGTGAGACTCTGTCTCAAAAAAAAAAAAAAAGATGAAGTCTTGCTATGTTGCCCAGGCTGGTTTCGAATTCCTAGCCTCAAGTGATTCTCCTGCCTCAGCCTCCTGAGTAGATGAGACTACAGTTGTGAGCCACAGAGCCTGGCTCCCACCCTCATTTATGTTATTTTTTGATTCAGTTTTCCTTTTGGTGTACAGTGTTTTTTTTTGTTGTTTTTTTTGTCTTTGAGACAGGGTCTCACTCTGTCACCCAGACTGGAGTGCAATGGTGCCATCTCAGCTCATTGTAACCTCGGCTTACTGCAACCTTCACCTCCTGGGTTCAGGTGATTCTCCTGCCTCAGCCTCCTGAGTAGCTGGGATTACAGGTGTCTGCCACCATGCCCAGCTAATTTTGGTATTTTTTGGTAGAGACAGGGTTTCACCATGTTGGCCAAGCTGGTCTCAAACTCCTGGCCTCAAGTGATCCGCCCACCTCAGCCTCCCAGAGTGCTGGGATTACAGGTATGAGCCACCACACCCAGCCGACATGTTTTAACTCATCTATCGATTTGTGTTACTATCAGGAGGCAGAACCAGTTCCAGCACTCTGAAGAGCTGCCGGGACACCCTTTTTATAACCACACCATCCTTCTATGCCTAAGTGAAGATCTGGTGCTGGGTTTACAAGGGGAGGATGAGTGAAGTCAGCTGTGACGATTGAAGACTTGTGGGCCAAGAGACCCAGCAGGTCAAGAAAGAGACATTTTTCCAACCTCAATCTAGGACTCAATGAGGATAGCAAATACATTTCATCTGATGTGCCCACGCCACCCAACTGCCTGGCAGGCTGAGTTGTGAAGTCCTCTAAGGCATATCAGGGCTCAACTGAAGAGTACAATGGTTGATTAGTGATGCCTCTTGTGGACACAGGCCAATGAGAGGGGGTGCACGTGCTGGAGTGTGTTGTTAGTGTCAGGGCTGATTGTCTATGGAGAGGGCGGGGAATGCCCGAGGGGAATGGGAGAGAGAATATCCAAGCCGAAATCAGACACCCGTATATATTGTTTTTGTTTTGAGATGGAGTTTCACTCTTGTTGCCCAGGCTGGAGTGCAGTGGCACAATCTCAGGCTCACTGCAACCTCCGCCTCCTGGGTTCAAGTGATTCTCCTGCCTCAGCCTCCTGAGTAGCTGGGATTAACAGGCACCCGCCACCACTAATTTTTGTATTTTTAGTAGAGACAGGGTTTCACCATGTTGGCCAGGCTGGTCTTCAACTCCTGACCTCAGGTGATCTGCCCATCTCAGCCTCCCAAAGTGCCGGAATTACAGGTGTGAGCCACCACCCCTGGCCTAATATCTAATTGGATATTAGATCTGAGATGCTCCATCTTTGAAATGTTTATACCATCTGTCTTTAGTTGTGCTCAGTAACAAGAATCATGACTTCCTAATAAATGCATAAAATCTCAGGGAGAGAGAGAATTATGTCTGTGTGAGTATTTACAGTAGTGCTTAAAAATCCCGGATTGATTACAAGCTATCCCAGATGACTTCAAACACAACAATACTGGAAGGAAGCAAGTTTATCATCAAAGAGAAAACTAGGAAGCAACTGTGGGAAATACAGTTTGTCCAGATAAGAGAAGTCTACAAAGAGGCAGCAGGAGGGATTTGAACTGTTTTGTATTCTTACTGTAGTGGTGGTTACACAACTCTCAAAGTATGTTACAATTCATAGAATGTACATGCATATATAAAGTCAATAATTTAAAAATCTAAAATCTATTTAGCCATGAAATACGATGCTATAGAACTTGGTTTGCTGCTGGGCATGGTGGCTCATGCCTATAATCCCAGCACTTTGGGAGGCCGAGGTGGGTGGATCACGAGGTCAGGAGTTCAAGACCTGCCTGGCCAACATAATGAAACCCCGTTTCTACTAAAACTACAAAAATTAGCCAGGTGTAGTGGCGCATGCCACCTACATTCCAGCTACTTGAGAAGCTGAGGCAGGAGAATCTCTTGAACCTGGGAGGCGGAGATTGTGGTGAGCCGAGATCGTGCCACTGCACTCCAGTCTGGGCAACAGAGCCAAAAAAAAAAGAAGTTAGTTTGCCAAAATGTGGCACACACAGAGCTGGTTGTACACAAGATGATATAAGATGAAACACAGATGAACATTTGAATTGTATAGTTATGTATTTGCACTAATTCATATTAGAAGAATATCTAGTTTATCAAGCCCATAATTTAAAAAAGACAATTATATAAGATTAGGCTAAGTAGAAATTTGAGTTGCTTTAAAGGAAAATATAAAGTAAATAATTGTACAGGTTTTATGCATATAGACAGGATTTTTGACTGGCGTATGGGAATAAAGTTATTTGTCTGAAAGCCCTACCTTGACTAGATGTGGTGGCTCATGCTTGTAATCCCAGAATTTGATGCGGGGGAGGGCCAAGATAAGAGGATTGCTTGACCCCAGGAATTTGAGGCCAGCCCTGGCAACACAGTGAGACCCTGTCTCTACAAAAAAAATAGAAAAATTAGCCAGGCATGGTGGTGCGTGCCTGTGGTCCCTGATACTCCAGAGGTTGTGGTAGGATGGCTTCAGCCCAGGAATTTGGGGCTGCAGTGAGCTATGACTGTGCTACTGCACTCCAGCTTGGGTGACAGAGTAAGACCTGATCTCAAAAAAAAAAAAAAAAAAAAAGTCCCACTGTTACAAACTCTATAAAAGCAAGTGCAGAAAAACAGGGATATTAAAAGATTATGTAATAATTTTAAAAACCAGTTACCAATGCATAACACTGTGAATGTATTTAATGCCACTAAACAGTACACTTTAAAATGGTTAAAGTACTAAAATTTATGTTATACATATTTGAACACGATAAAAACCCAATTTCCAAACATATATTAAAAATAGGCCCGGCGCGGTGGCTCACGCCTGTAATCCCAGCACTTTGGGAGGCCGAGGCAGGCAGATCACGAGGTCAGGAAATCGAGACCATCCTGACTAACAAGCTGAAACCCCATGTTTACTAAAAATACAAAACAATTAGCCGGACGTGGTGGCCGGCGCCTGTAGTCCCTGCTACACAAGAGGCTGAGGCAGGAGAATGGCGTGAACCCGGGAGGCGGAGCTTGCAGTGAGCCGAGATCGCGCCACTGCACTCCAGCCTGGGAGACACGGAGAGACTCCGTCTCAAAAATAAATAAATAAATAAATAAAAATAAAATTTAAAATGATGCCATGCTGTGGTCGGGTGCAGTGGCTCACGCCTGACGCCTGTAATCCCAGCACTTTGGGAGGCCAAGGCAGGCGGATCGCCTGAGGTCAGGAGTTTGAGACCAGCCTGACCAACATGGAGAAATCTTGTCTCTACTAAAAATACAAAAATTAGCCGGGCGTGGTGGTGCATGCCTGTAATCCCAGCTACACAGGAGGCTGAGGCAGGAGAATTTCTTGAACCCGGGAGGCAGAGGTTGCAGTTATTGCACTCCAGACTGGGCAACAAGAGTGAAACTCAGACGCAAAAAAAAAAAAAAAAAAGCCATTTTTGTAAAAGACATGCACATGTCTTTCTTCTGCATAGGAAATTGGAAGGATGGATAGCTACTTTTATACATAGAAAATTGGAAAGAAAGAATACTGGTGGCCGGGCGTGGTGACTCACACCTGTAATTTCAGCACTTTGGGAGGCTGAGGCGCACGTATCACGAGGTCAGGATATCCAGACCATCCTGGCTAACATGGTGAAACCCTGTCTCTACTAAAAAAATACAAACTAATTAGCTAGGCATGGTGGCAGGTGCCTGTAGTTCCAGCTACTTGGGAGGCTGAGGCAGTAGAATTCATGAACCCTGGAGGTGGAGCTTGTAGTGAGCTGAGATCGCACCACTGCACTCCAGCCTGGGCGAGAGAGCAAGACTCCCTCTCAAAAAAGAAAGAAAGAAAGAAAGAAAGATGGCCGGGCGCGGTGGCTCAAGCCTGTAATCCCAGCACTTTGGGAGGCCGAGACGGGAGGATCACGAGGTCAGGAGATCGAGACCATCCTGGCGAACACCGTGAAACCCCGTCTCTACTAAAAAATCCAAAAATTAGCCGGGCGAGGTGGCAGGCGCCTGTAGTCCCAGCTGCTCGGGAGGCTGAGGCAGGAGAATGGTGTGAACCCGGGAGGTGGAGCTTGCAGTGAGCCGAGATCGCGCCACTGTACTCCAGCCTGGGCGACAGAGCGAGACTCCGTCTCAAAAAAAAAAAAAAAGAAAGAAAGAAAGAAAGAAAGATAATACTAGTTATTTCTGAATGATAAGATTATGAGTGAGGTTTTTGTTTTTGTTTTTGTTTTTGTTTTTTTAAGACAGAATTTCATTCTTGTTGCCCAGGCTCCAGTGCAATGGGATGATCTGGGCTCACTACAACCTCTGCCTCCCGGGTTCAAGCGATTCTCTTGCCTCAGCCTCCCTATTAGCTGGAATTACAGGCGCCTGCCACCACGCCCAGGTAATTTTTTGTATTTTTAGTAGTGATGGGGTTTCACTATGTTGGCCAGGCTGGTCTCAAACTCCTGACCTCAGGCCATCCACCTACCTCAGCCTCCCAAAGTGCTGGCATTACAGGCGTGAGCCATCATTGAGCGATTTTTATTGTTTTTTTTTTTTTTTTTTTTTTTTGAGACGGAGTCTCACGCTGTTTCCCAGGCTGGAGTGCAGTGGCGCGATCTCGGCTCACTGCAAGCTCCGCCTCCCGGGTTCCCGCCATTCTCCTGCCTCAGCCTCCTGAGTAGCTGGGACTACAGGCGCCCGCCACCGCGCCCGGCTAATTTTTTGTATTTTTAGTAGAGACGGGGTTTCACTGTGGTCTCGATCTCCTGACCTTGTGATCCGCCCGCCTCGGCCTCCCAAAGTGCTGGGATTACAGGCTTGAGCCACCGCGCCCGGCCGATTTTTATTGTTTATTTACATTGTCCAACATCTTCTAGAATACATACATATTAATTTACAATAAGGTTTTATTTAAGAGGCTTTTTTTTTTGTTTTGGAGACAGTTTCACTCTGTTGCCCAGGTTGGAGTGCAGCAGTGCAATCTCGGATCACTGCAACCTCTGCCTCCCGGGTTCAAGTGATTCTTGTGCCTCAACCTCCCGAGTAGCTGGGATTACAGGCATGCACCACCACGCCCGGTTAATTTTTGTATTTTTAGTAGAGACAGGGTTTCACCATGTTGGCCAGGCTGGTCTTGAACCCCGGCTTCAAGCAAGCCGCCTGACTTGGCTTCCCAAAGTGCTGGAATTACAGGCATGAGCCACAGCGCCCGGCCAACGTTTCTGAGATTTTTTTATTGAATGGCCAAAAAAAGGCGGGAAGAAGGGAGGGGTATCCTGGGGAGGTCAACAGAAATAAAACCAAAATAAGATTTGAAAAAAGAAAACCACTAAAAATGCAATGTAGCATCTTAGCCTAGAACAGGAACAAGACATTAGTGGGAAAAATTAATAAAATCCAAATAAAGTATAGAGGTCGTTAACGGTATTTTATTAGTGTTAATTTCTCAGTTACCATGGTATGTAAGATGTCAAAATCTGGGGAAATTGAGTAGAGAGTATGTGTGAACTCTTAATACAATGTCTTTGTAACTTTCTGGTAAAATTAAAATTACTCCAAAATAAGAAATTTATTTTAAAAATTTAAGTTTAGAGGTTGGAATCATCTTTTTGTTCTTCAGTTTTTATTACTGTCATCAACAATAGCCATTAATGACTAATGGCTAACTTTGGAATTTCCACAAATAGCAGGAGAAAACCATTTGGAGTAGGCAACTGTGAAAACTTATGTTTAGATAGTCCCAAAACAAAAGAGAGACATTTGCAAATTCAGAGGTGATTTCTTTTTCTTTTTTTCTTGGCATTCTATAAAAGTTCAGTGACGACTTTAAGAAATTCTCCTTTGGATATCCTTAGCTTCCAGGGCTGGATCCAGCACCCTCTAGCCTTCTATGACTCAATCCATGCATACAGATTAGGGGCCAGATATTCTACTTGCATTTCCAGAAATATGAGGGGGGAGTACTTCCCAAGGAGAGGATGTAGTCTCTTTGAAATTTGACCCTTTAAAAGTTGGGCTGCTGGACATTAATAAGGAAGAATTGAAAGTGCAGATCAATAAGACTTGCTGAAAATAAAACACACATTAGCATAGAGTATTCTCCCTATAACCAAGATTAATGCCTTTTTAAACCAAACCAGAGCACAAAGGTATATCTTTGAGGCTAATTGCCACTAGCAGATTGCAGAGAGAAAGAAAGACAGGCTGGGGGGCAGGGGCTGGTGGACAAAACCCAATTGCAGAACTCCTGAGAGCAGGAGTGAAATGAAATAACCCCTTGAGTTATGCAGAGAATTTAACCAGCACTGGGCTCGGTTTTATTAGGCATGCATTTGAAATTTAAATACGTTCTGGGGACAATGGCTTTTTACAGCATAGCCAGGAGCTTGCCAAATAGGAGCAGAGCAAGTTTATTAACAAGAGGACATGATCAAACATAAAATAGCAGGCTAAGGACTCCTTTTCTTGTACAGCCACGTTGAAAAGACTTCTGTGGAATTCCAATCCTTCTCTCGACACACCCCTTGTCTAGGACTGTATTTACTCAAACAGCCACCCTCATTTCCTTTTAAAATTTATTTGTCATTAGCCATTACTCACTGAAAAGCCACTTTTTGAGGCTTTAATATCCCTTTTAATAAGGCACTATTTTTTGAAAACTACCATACCAACATTTTTGTTGGTGCAATGTTTTTTGGTATTTGAAAAACTATGAAATCAGAAGAACTTGTGCCTTGAGATAGTCCCAGATGCATACATATCCTAAATCAAATGGGCACTTGTTTAGAATGCTTTCTAAGGATGTTCCTCACCCATCTAAAACCCTTCCGACATATCGCATCGTGGTTAAGCAGGTAGAATCTAGAACATGATTGTCTGGGTCTAAACCCAAGCCTCCCCGACCTTGGCCTTGGGCAAGTTCCTTAACCTTTCTGTACCTGATGTCCTCATTTCTAAAATGGGGCTAATAGTAGAACCCACCTCACAGGGTTGTTTTAAGGATATACATGTGTATATACATGTTGCAAATGTATATATTGCACATGTAATTGTATATCTGTGTGTGTATTTATATATAGATATGTGTGTGTATTTATATATAGATGTGTGTGTGTGTGTGTGTGTGTGTGTGTATTGTACTTCCAGGAGAATTCTCAATAAATGGGAACTGTGGTTGTTTTAGCTTATCATTGTATTATGGCTGTGAGGCAGAGCTTGTGTTCCTGTGTATTTTCCCCAGGGGTGGTTTGGCCATGGAAATGAACGGGGTGGCAGGTGATGCTGGGGAGACCAAGGAAAGCAGGAAGAGTGAGGTTGGGAGCAAGAGAAAAGAAGGACGGGAGATTCAGTCTCAGCTCCTTGCCCTTCTCCTGCCATCTCACTAGCCTCTTACCCCAGGCTTAGTCTCTCAGCTCTTGCCTTTGTTTTCTCCTGAGTTGATCCATTTTCTTAAAGTCTGATTGTCTTTCCTACCAATGTATTAGAAAACAAATCATAAGGCTGGGCGCAGTGGCTCACGCCTGTAATCCCAGCACTTTGGGAGGCCGAGGCGGGTGGATCACGAGGTCAGGAGATTGAGATCATCCTGGCCAACATGGCGAAACCCCGTCTCTACTAAAAATACAAAAATTAGCCGGGCGTGATGGTGGGCACCTGTAGTCCCAGCTACTCGGGAGGCTGAGGCAGGAGAATGGCGTGAACCCAGGAGGCGGAGCCATTGCACTCCAGCCTGGGCGACAGAGCCAGACTCCATCTCAAAAAAAAAAAAAAAAAAAAAAAAGAAGAAGAAATAATAAGGCTGGGTACGGTGGCTCACACCTGTAATCCCAGCACTTTGGGAGGCCGAGGTGGGCTGATCACATGAGGTCAGGAGTTCAAGACCAGCCTGAGTAACATGGTGAAACTCTGTCTCTACTGAGAACACAAAAATTAGCCGGGTATACTGGCGGGCACCTGTAATCCCAGCTACTCGGGAGGCTGAGGCAGGAGAACTACCCGGAGTCGGAGGTTGCAGTGAGCTGAGATCGTGCCATTGCACTCCAGCCTGGGCAATAGAGCAAGACTCCATCTAAATAAATAAATAAGCCAGCCAGCTGTGGTGGCATGTGCCTGGAGTCCCAGCTACTCAGCAGCTGAGGCAGAAGAATTTCTTGGACCCAGGAGGTGGAGGTGGCAGTGAGCTGAGATTGCACCACTGCACTCCAGCATGGGTGACACAGGAGACTCCATTTCGAAACAAACAAACAAACAAAAAACCCCTACCGAACTCCCGGTCAACCTCAAATCTGCATTCCTACAAGATTCACCTGCTTGGCTCCTGACAACTCTATCCCACCACTGGCAAAACAACGGACAAACAAATAAACAAAAAACCAGGAGATTTCTTTGACTTTTCAATTTCTCTGCTTTCCCATCCAACCCAGCCATCCAGCTTCACCTTTGAAACAGATTCGGAATCAGGACCCTTCTCTCCATCCCCACTGCTCCCATCCTGGTCCAAATCTGGACGTGATGCTAACTCCTCAGCTGCCTCCTGCCCCATGCCCTGTTCTCCACACAGCAGGCTGAGTGATGTCATGGAAGTGTAGGCTGGACAACGTAGCTCACGTGCACTCTCAGGTGACGCCTGAATCCCCACGATCTCTGCCTCCCTTGACTCCTGACCACAGCTCCACTACTTTCTCCCCCTGGCTGGCTCCTCCAGCCACACCAGCCTCCTCGCTGCTCCACGAGTCCCCCAGGAGGCTCTACCTTTGGACCTTGGCACTGGCTGTGCCCTCGGTCTGGGGCACTTCCCCCATATTCCATGCCCCCCCTCCTCCCTTGCTCTGTCCTTCCTTCAGATCACCTTCAGTGGGGCGTGGTGGCTCATGCCTGTGATCTCAGCACTTTGGGAGGCCAAGGTGGGCAGATCACTTGAGGTCAGGAGTTCAAGACTAGCCTGGTTAACATGGGGAAACCCTGTCTCTACTAACAGAACAACAATTAACTGGGCGTGGTGGCAAGCACCCGTAATCCCAGCTACTCGAGAGGCTGAGGCAGGATAATTGCTTGAACACAGGAGGCAGACGTTGCAGCGAGCTGAGATCATGCCACTACACTCCAGCCTGGGCAATAGAGTGAGACTCAAGTCTAAAAAACATAATAATAATAAAAAATAAAAATAAATAAAAATCACCTTCTCTGTGACCTTCACTGACCTCTGGATATAAAATGGCAATCCTTACCCATCAGCATTGGTTCCTCTCTCTACTTTTAAAAAAAAATCCATAGCATTTCCCAGTATCTAACACATTATACATTTTACTTAGATTATTTTGTTGATTATCTGTCTCCTTTCCCTTACCGCCCCCCGGCCCCCACCCCATGTGAGCACCATGAGATTAGGGGCTTTCTTCATTCATTGCTCTATCTCCTGTCTAGAATAGTATCTAGAATAGTATCTAGCACATGGCAGAGCTCGAGCATTATTTACTGAATGATTAATATCTGTCTACTTGACTACTACCATCTCCTCTATTCGAACACTCAAAGTCAGGGGCTGTATCTGTGCTTACTCCAATGGCTGGTGCATGGCAGTTGTCCAGTACATTTTGTTGGGTGACTATACATGGGCCCCGTAGGGCATCTGCTTCCTTCTCTGCAATAGGAGAAGTGGGGAGTGCTGATTAGAAAGCCTGACGAGCGCAGTGGCTCATGCCTGTAACTTTGGGAGGCTGAGACGGGTGGATCACCTGAGGTCAGGAGTTCAAGACCAGCCTGACCAACATAGTGAAACCCTGTTTCTACTAAAAATGCAAAATTAGACGGGCGTGGTGGTGCATGCCTGTAATTCCAACTACGCGGGAGGCTGAGGCAGGATAATCACTTGAACCCAGGAGACAGAGGTTGTGGTGAGCCAAGATCATGCCATTGCACTCCAGCCTGGGTAATGAGAGCGAAACTCTGTCTCAAAAAAAAAAAAAATAAAAATAAATAAATAAATAAATAAATAAAATAAATTAAAAAAAAAATAGTAAGCCCAATCCTGCCTATAGGGGGAGCTTCCCCTTGGCCCCAGCATGGTGGCTTACGCCTGTAATCTTAGCACATTGGGAGGCTAAGGCAAGAGGACAGGTGAGGTCAGGAGTTTGAGACCAGTCTGAGTAACATAGTGAGACTCTGTCTCTGCAAAAAAATAAAAAAATAAAAATTAGCCAGGAATGGTGGTGTGCCCCTATAGTTCCAGCTACTTGGGAGGCTAAGGTGGGAGGATCGCTTGAGTCCAAGTGTTTGAGGCTATTGTAAGCTGTGATTGCACCTTTGTACTCCACCCTGGGTGACAGAGTGTGACCCTGTCTCAAAAAAAAAAAGAGAGAGAGAGAAAGAGCTTTGTTTCCTGCATAACAAATCACCTCAACACTTAATGGCTTCATACAACCACCTATATATCTCATAATTGTGCAGGCTGGTCAGGCAGGTCTTCCAGTGTGGGGCAGCTCAGCTGATCTCTTCAAATCAAATAATCCTCCCAGTCAACACAGATTAAAATCGAAACCCCTGGCAAGCAGAGGGCTTTTGTATTGAAGGAGGAAAACTCACCATCCCACAAAAGGTTGGCATGAAATTAAGGTGACAAGGGAAAAAAGAGCCATGAGCTACTGGCCAAATAATTCAGCTTAATCTCCAGGAAGTGATTGTCATAGCCTTAGGAAGGTACATGTGCAGATTTGGAGAACCCTGGCTGAAACAGCTAGGCGGCCTTGGAAACAAATTCATATTGCATGCAACATGCCTGAGGGCAGCGGGCTCTGGCTGCAATAATGACTATATTACAAGAATGGAAATGAAGAATGGATTTGGGAGTGGCAGACATCTAATGATGATTACAGAGAACATGAACCGCAAGATACTTTTTTTTTTTTCAGAGACGGGATCTTGTTCTGTTGCTCAGGCTGAAGTAGCATAATCATAGCTCACTGTAGCCTTGAACTCCTATGCTTAAGTGATCCTCCTGCCTCAGCATCCCAAATGCTGGGATTACAAGCGTGCACCACCATGCCTGGCTAATTTATTTTATTTCATTTTTTGTAGAGATTGAGTCTTGCTTTGTTGCCCAGGCTGATCACGGTTACTTTTGAGTATATATAATCAGTGGCTATCGGGAACACAGGAGGCCCAGTACTTCCATTTCTTGAGATATTAAAAAATTTTAAAGGAGATATTCTGTGTGATATATTATCAAAACTGTGTGATATGCTAAATGTGTATAGTTTTCAATCATAACTTTTAACAAACCCCCAAAAAAGGCAAAAAAAGAAAACCAAAAAAACTCTAAAAAAAAAAGTAACGTAATTGTGCTAGTCAAAGATAGTTCTGTTTGTTTGTTTGTTTGTTTTGAATGGAGTCTCAGTCTGTTGACCAGGCTGGAGTGCAGTGGCACAACCTTGGGTCACTGCAACCTCCACCTCCCGGGTTCAAGTGATTCTCGTGCCACAGCCTCCCGAGGAGTAGCTGGGATTACAGCAGGAACCACCACGCCCAGCTAAGTTTTGGATTTTTAGTAGAGACAGGATTTCACCATGTTGGCCAGACTGGTCTCGAACTCCTGACCTCAAGTGATCTGCCTGCCTTGGCCTCCCAAAGTGCTAGGATTGCAAGCCTGAGCCACCATGCCTGGCCAGCCAAAGATAGTTTTAAGAAACATTAATTCATTTGTGCTGTACACTGTGGTCCAGTGATGAGACCCACTTTTAAAATTGTACAAAATCTTCCTGATGATGAAATATTGTACAGAGCAACTGGTCTAAGCTCTTCAAAAAGTTAACGTCAGGCCAAGCACTGTGGCTTATGCCTAAAATCCCAGCACTGTGGGAGACCAAAGCAGGAGGATTGCTTGGGTCCAGGAGTTCAAGACAAGCCTGGGCAATATAGTGAGACCCCTGTCTGGCTTCCTTAATTTAGTATAATGTTTTTGAAGTTTTTCCTTATTGTGTCACAGAATTCCAGCCAGGCAAGGTAGTTTATACTTGTAATCCCAGTGCTTTGCAAGGCTGAGGCAGGAGAATTGCTTAAGCCCAGAAGTTCAAGATCAGCCTGGACAACATGGCAAAACCCCATCTCTATTAATTAAAATTAATTAAAAATTATAAAAAACATAATTTTTGATAATATATACTATATACTATATATAACATACTATATAGTATATACTATATAATATATAATATTAAAAATTATAAATAAATAAAAAATTAATAATTAAAAAAAAGCCAGGCATGGTGGCACACGCCTGTGGTCCCAGCTACTTGGGAGTCTGAGGTGGGAGGATTGCTTGAGCCCAGGAGGTAGAGGCTGCAGTGGGCTGTGATCACACTGCTGCACTCCAGTCTGGACACAGAGAGACCCTGTCTCAAAAAAAAAAGTTAATGTCATAAAAAAAAAAGCAGGGTGGCAGGGAGAGCTGGTCTAGATTTTATTTTTATTTATTATTATCTTTTGAGACAGAGTCTCGCTCTGTCACCCAGGCTGGAGTGTGGTGGCGTGGCCTTGGCTCATTGCAACCTCTGCCTTCCAGGTTCAAGAAATTCTCCTGCCTCAGCCTACTGTGTAGCTGGGACTACAGGTGTGCTCACCATGCCCGGCTAATTTTTGTATTTTTAGTAGAGACGGGTTTCACTATGTTGGCCAGGCTGATCTCAAACTCCTGACCTCAGGTGATCCTCTCGTCTTGGCCTCCCAAACTACTGGGATTACGGGCATGAGCCACTACACCCCGCCTGGTCTAGATTTTAAAAGAGGCACAGGAGAGCCAGGTGCAGTGGCTCATGCCTGTAATCCCAGCACTTTGAGAGGCCAAGCCAGGTGGATCACCTGAGGTTCGGAGTTCGAGACCAGCCTGACCAACATGGAGAAACCCTATCTCTACTAAATATACAAAAATTAGCCGGATGTGGTGGCACATGCCTGTAATCCCAGCTACTCAGGAGGCTGAGGCAGGAGAATCGCTTGAACCTGGGAGGTGGAGGTTGTGGCGAGCTGAGATCACGCCATTGCACTCCAGGCTGGGCAACAAGAGCAAAACTCCGTCTCAAAAAAAAAAAAAAGAAAGAAAGGAGAGAGACACATAGGACATATAACAACCACAAACAACCACATGTAACGTATGGGCCTTGATTAGATTCTGCTTTGAATAAACCAGCTGTAAAAGATATTTCTGGGAAAAATGTGGTTGTTTAAAAAAGTCCTCCCTATTGTTTTGGAGATGCAGCCTGAGAGATCTAGTGACAAACATTCCCAAAGTCTGTAATGTGAAATCTTCAAGGGAAAAATCAATGATGGATGAAGCAAATACGGCAGCATGTGAACCATGATCCTATCCAGGCAATGGGTGCACGCATAGAGATAGAAACTGCTGTCTGTGCTTTTCTACATGCTTGAGAATTTTCATCATAAAAAGTGAAAATAGAACACAGAACACTCAGGAGCTAAGAACAAGCATGAAGTTCTGTTTGTACTTAATATAGTCATCTGTATTATAAATGAGGGTAAATAAAAGATAACAGGAATATTTTGAGGAGAAAAAAAAAGGGCATGAGGAATGTCATCTTCCCATCTTCTTACCAGTGTTTTCTCTGTGACTCTGAGGATGACCTCATGTAGAGAGAATGTCAAAAGTCCACGTTTTAGACCCTGCATCTGAAGACAGGGTCAAATGGCTTCCTTGATCTCCCTGTGATAGGATGAGGTGGCTATTGTCTTCTTCTTCCTTCATTTTGCCCTCCCGGTGATTCTATCAAAACAGAGATATTAGAATGACCCGACGGGCCCGCCCAACTTCTTATAAGTACTCTGTTTACTTTCCAAAATGGAAGAGAGAAGGTGACTTTGAAGATAAGGAAAGAAGCTGATTAACCAGTTAAACCATTTCTGTTAGTTCAGTGATCAAATTTCACTGTATTATTTCCAATGTGAATAGTTAACTTCCTGGTGCAGTCATATATAAAGAAGATGAGTTCAGATAGTAAATGACCATAGTTATATTCCCCTAGCCAGCTCCTCACCCCTCTCTGATCAGAAATCAGCTTCCTGATTGCCCTCTGAAACTTAGTACTGGAATCTAGAAGACACTGTTGGCCACAAACGCATGTCACAGTAGCAGACGCTGGATTCGTTTTATTTTTGATGAAGGAATTCCTGAAGAACCAAAGTGCATGGATGCAATGTTTTGCAGCCTTCTACACAGTGAAATACCTTAGCATAGAATCAAACCACGGCAGCTTGTCACTCAGATCTGGGATTCACGGTTATCTGGAACTGACTCAAATTCCAAAATTCAAACAGTATTTTGAAACAACAAAAAATTCCAAAAAGCTTTTAAGATAGATCCCATTCTCATACTCACCCAAACTCATCCATGGAGAAAAGAATCCATGGCTATGGGAGCTGACAACAAAATTAATCACTTTCAATTTTTAAAAAATTGAAAGTTGGAGTCAAGTGCTGATGCAGGTGGGTGGAATTAAACATTAGCAAGAAGAGCTATATTAATTAAAAATCTAAATGTGTGACCTATCTCCTTATCTGGTTTCAGTGGGCTGGCGGGGCGGTTCTGTCAATCAAGATAGCATGACATAATGTAACAATGCCATTTCTAAACGCATAAAAATTCACAGAATGCACGTCTACACTTTTCTCTGTAGAATTTAAAAAAAAAAAATCAATGAATTAGCCGGGCGTGGTGGCATGTGCCTGTAATCCCAGCTACTCAGGAGACTGAGGCAAGAGAATTGCTTGAATCCAGGAGGCGGAGGTTGCAGTGAGCTGAGATGGCACCACTGCACACCAGCCTGGGTGACAGAGCGAGACTTTGTCTTTCTTTTGGGGGTGGGTGGGGGGTGGGGATGGAGTGTCACTCTGTCTCACAGGCTGGAGTGCAATGGTGTGGTCTCAGCTTTCTGCAACCTCCGCCTCCTGGATTCAAGCAATTCTCCCGCCTCAGCCTCCCAAGTAGCTGGGACTATAGGTGCGTGCCACCACACCTGGCTAATTTTTGTATTTTTTTTAGTAGAGACGGGGTTTCACTATGTTGACTAGGCTGATCTCGAACTCCTGACCTTGTGATCCTCCTGCCTCAGCCTCCCAAAGTGCTGGGATTATAGGCGTGAGCCACCGCGCCCAGCGAGACTCTGTCTTTAAAAAAAAAAAAAAAAAAAAAAAAAAAGAAAGATAATACTATGCTTGTCCCCATTTTAAAGGTGAGGAGACAGGCTCAGAGAGCTGAAGTAACTTATCTAAAGTCCCACAGCCAGGAAGTGGCGGAGCTACAACCTCATCTCATAATTATGAGTGTAAAGTGAGATTGGGCCTGCAGGAAACATGCTTTAACAGGTGCCTGTAATAGAGCAAGCTTTCAAAAAATTAGATCTGCCTGGGCACGGTGGTGCATGCCTGCAGTCTCAGCTACCCTGGAGGATTGCTTGAGCCCAGGAGTTTGAGGCTGCAATGCGCTATGATCACACTGGGCAACATGGCAAGACCCCATCTCTAAAAAATGAAAAGAAATAAAATAAATTATATCTGTTGCTATTATTAATTTGGAACATAAGCCATCAGAAATTAACAAATGAGGCCGGGCGCGGTGGCTCAAGCCTGTAATCCCAGCACTTTGGGAGGCCGAGACGGGCGGATCACGAGGTCAGGAGATCGAGACCATCCTGGCTAACACGGTGAAACCCCGTCTCTACTAAAAAATACAAAAAACTAGCCGGGCGCGGTGGCGGGCGCCTGTAGTCCCAACTACTCGGGAGGCTGAGGCAGGAGAATGGTGTGAACCCGGGAGGCGGAGCTTGCAGTGAGCTGAGATCCGGCCACTGCACTCCAGCCTGGGCGGCAGAGCGAGACTCCGTCTCAAAAAAAAAAAAAAAAAAAAAAAAGAAATTAACAAATGAGTGGAAACCTGAGCTAACCCTTCAAATCTTGCCTTCATAGCATGTTTATTGAACTGACATCTTCGGGGGGCAGCTACCATGTCAAAATGGTGTTTGTTGTTCTGGGGAAGGTGATAGATTACACAGAGTTTGCTTTCCTTGGTCTCTGGATTAATTGTCAGTTTTTTAAACAGGATTTTGACACGCTAAGATCTCCCAGAAAGTATGCCATTAAAACGAAGAAGAAGAAGAAAAACAAGAAACCTCATGGAGGTGAGACTAGAAGCTGAGTGTGTACATTTTACCACTGCAGTTTGCTGGCCACTTATGGTCAGTTGGTTCACATACAAACCACAACAAATTCATGCATATAATGAAATAAATTGGCTACTTGAACCGTTTTACTTTCTTTTTTTTTTTTTTTTTTTTTTTTTTTTTGAGACGGAGTCTGGCTCTGTCGCCCAGGCTGGAGTGCAGTGGCCGGATCTCAGCTCACTGCAAGCTCCGCCTCCCGGGTTCACGCCATTCTCCTGCCTCAGACTCCCAAGTAGCTGGGACTACAGGCGCCCGCCACCTAGCCCGGCTAGTTTTTTGTATTTTTTAGTAGAGACAGGGTTTCACCACGTTAGCCAGGATGGTCTCGATCTCCTGACCTTGTGATCCGCCCGTCTCGGCCTCCCAAAGTGCTGGGATTACAGGCTTGAGCCACCGCGCCCAGCCGTTTTATTTTCTTTATAACTTAAAAATATATAAGTCACATGTTGTTGGAGAAAGTGCAGATATAAACAACAGGAAATAGAAAAATAATCACCCATAATCCCACCTTGAAATAACCATCTTTTTTTTTTTTTTTGAGACGGAGTTTGGCTCTTCTTGTTGCCCAGGCTGGAGTGCAGTGGCGCGATCTTGGCTCACTGCAACCTAGCCTTCCAGTTGGCAAGCGATTCTCCTGCCTCAGCCTCCTGAGTAGCTGGGACTACAGGCACGTGCCACCACACCCAGCTAATTTTTTGTATTTTTTAGTACAGACAGGTTTTCACTATGTTGGCCAGGATGGTCTCAATCTCTTGACCTCGTGATGCGCCCGCCTCGGCCTCCTAAAGTGCTGGGATTACAAGCGTGAGCCACTGTGCCTGGCTGAAATAACCATCTTTAACACATACTAGGGATCTAGTTTTGTTTAAATAAGGGTTTTGTTTTGTTTGTTTTTTTCCTCCGCTGCGGGAATGGTTTCAATGGATCACAGTGTAAAGCATTTAAATAAACGATGGTAACTCACTGGAAACTGATGATCCGAGAGGCAGACTGAGAGATCTCCAGTCTCTGTGTTGTGCATGTCTGGACTCTTTCACCAAAAGTACTTTTTTTCACCAAGCCTGACTCTGTTTAAGATGAGAAAAAAACCTAATAAGGATCCATTTTTAAGTTAAAAATGTAATGATTAGAATGAATTTAGAGCATATATTTAAAATGCCAATATCAGTTCCAAATGTCTCTCTTTAGATGGCAGAGCAGTCTGCATACACGTTGGAGCACGTATTTTCACTGACATCTGGAAAGCCTGGCATTAGCTAAATATCCCCCCATGAGATGGAGCGGTCAGATGGTGTCCACATGCCTCCAAAACAACTTGTCAATTCAATAAGAAAAAAAAAATCCCAATCCAACCATCTAGTCAATTTAGGGCCAAATTATCAGTCAACCATTTGTCATGTAATCCAAACAAACGGTCGCCTAAGTAAATCTACCTTTTAATTAGTTATGCTTATATCACATAGACACTGTCAGGCAAGACTTTTGGTAGCAAAACAAAAGACCATGAAATTTGTAAGGAGGTATTTCCAATCGATCCTCCATAAGACCCACCCAGGGGTGAAAACACAGGTTTGTATTCATCTTAGTCCATGATTATTGGAAGAAAGAAGAAATTAAATGTCTATAGGTTGGCCAGACAAGGTGGCTCATACTTGTAATCCCAGCACTTTGGGAGGCCAAGGTGGGTGGATCACCTGAGGTCAGGAGTTCGAGACCAGACTGGCCAACATGGTGAAACCCTGTCTCTACTAAAAATAAAAAAATTAGCGAGGCTTGGTGTGCATTCCTGTAATCCCAGCTGCTCAGGAGGCTGAGGCAGAAGAATCACTTGAACCCGGTAGGCGGAAGATGCAGTGAGCAGTGAGTGCTACTGCACTCCAGCTTCAGCGACAAGAGTGAAACTCTGTCTCAAAACAAACAAACAAACAAAAAATAAAAAATAAAAAACAACAAACAGAATTAGCTGGGCGTGGTGGCTCATGCCTGTAATCCCAGCTACTCAGGAGGCTGAGGCAAGGAGAATCGCTTGAACTCAGCAGGCAGAGGTTGAAGTGAGCCAAGACCGTGCCACTGCACTCCAGCCTGGGCAACAGAGTGAGACTCTGTCTCAAAGAAAAAAAATAAAAAAGTTCTTTAAGCCCTCAAACTTTTATAGAGAGGAAGCAACTTGCAAACTACTTCGGCTGCAAACATGAGCTGCCTTTCATGAGAGAAGGATAACTCAGAAAACAGATCCAAGAGTCCAGAAGGTAGATCCAAGAGTCATGGAGGACAGTAAAAGAGCACCCCAAGGTCCATCTTCATACACCAATTTGCTGTGTGACTTGAGAAAGCTGGAGACTTTTTTGGGCCTCACTGATCGCCACAATTTATAGCATTGGTATTTATAAAACTTAGACAGTTAGAATGAGTCAACGCGTTCATTTCATGAAAGACATTGTCCTTTCTTAGTATTTACATTAAGTAAAAGGACAGAACTTTTATGTTCCAGCTCAAACATTGGCACACTAGCTGACTTCAGATAAGCAACCTATGCGTCCATGCTGAGCCTCAGTTTTCTCATCTCTAAAATGGGGGCAAGTGAATTGCAAGGAATGTGGTGTGTGGAAAGTAGAATGAACCAGGATAAAGGTTTGGCATGTTTTATTATTTATCTGTCCATCATTTTTGCATATGCCTCCTATTCTTTCCTTCCTTTCCTTTTCCTTCCTTCCTTCCTTCCTTCCTTCCTTCCTTCCTTCCTTCCTTCCTTCCTTCCTTCCCTCCCTCCCTCCCTCCTTCCCTCCTTCCCTCCTTCCCTCCTTCCTTCCTTCCTCTCTTCTTTCTTTCTGAGACAGGAACTCACTCTGTCACCCAGGTTGGAGTGCAGTGGCATGGTCTTGGTTCACTGCAACCTCTGCCTCCCAAGGTCAAGCAATCCTCCCACCTCAGCCTCCCGCATTGCTGGGACTACAGGCGCATGCCAACATGCCTGGCTAACTTTTTGTATTCCTGGTAGAGAGGGCATTTCGCCATGTTGCCCAGGTTGGTCTTGAACTCCTGAACTCAATTCACCCACCTTGCCCTCCCCAGAGTGCTGGGATCACAGGCATGAGCCACTGTGCCTGGCCAATGCCTCCTTTAAAAAAAGAAAAAATTAAGACAGTTTACAGAGATTAAAAAAAAAAAAAAAAAAGAATAGCCAGGCCAGGCATAGTGGTGCACGCCTATAGTTCCAGCTACTTGAGAGTCTGAGGCAGGAAGATTACTTGAGCCCAGGAGATCAAGACTAACCTGGGCAACATAGTTGCCCATCTCTAAAAAAAATAAAGAATATGGTGCATTTGCTCATACCTGTAATCCCAGCACTTTGAGAGGCCAAGGCAGGAGGATTACTTGAGCTAAGGAGTTTGAGATCAGGCTAGGCAACATAGTGAGACCCCCATCTCTACAAAACAAAAATTTTTTTAATTAGCCAGGCACGGTGGTGCATGCCTGTAGTCCCAGCTCCTCAGGAGACTGAGATGGAAGATGGCTTGAGCCTGGGAGGTTGAGGCTGCAAGTGAGCTATGATCGTGCCACTGCATTCCAGCCTGTGTGACAGAGACACTGTCTGAAAAATAAAGAAGGATATAAGATAACATAAATTCTAAATTGGTGGTAATTGCTTGATTATCTCCATAACAATTCACTCAGCCACCTGTGCAGCCTCTTGATTTTGAGCCTTTAAAACCTTTTGTTTTTGGCCGGGCGCGGCGGCTCACGCTTGTAATCCCACCACTTTGGGAGGCCAAGGTAGGTGGATCACAATGTCAGGAGTTCGAGACCAGCCTGGCCAACACAGTGTAAACATGGCTCTACTAAAAATACAAAAGTTAGCTGCACGTGGTGGCGGGCGCCTGTAATCCCAGCTACTCACGAGGCTGAGGCAGGAGAATTGCTTGAACTGGGAGGTGGAGGTTGTGGTGAGCCAAGATCACACCACTGCACTCCAGCCTGGGTGACAGAGCTAGACTCCATCTCAAAATAAAAATAAAATAATAATAATAATAATAATAATAATAATAAAACTCAAACAACTTTATTTTATTTTATTTTTTTGGCCAGGCACAGTGGCTCACACCTGTAATCCCAGCACTTTGGGAGGCCAAGGTGGGCCGATCACTTGAGGTCAGGAGTTCAAGACCAGCCTGGCCAACATGGTGAAACCCCATCTCTACTAAAAACACAAAAATTAGCCAGGCCTGACAGCAGGCACCTGTAGTCTCAGCTACTCAGGAGGCTGAAGCAAGAGAAGCGCTTGGATCCAGGAGGCAGAGGCCACAGTGAGCTGAGATCTCTCCAGCCTGGGTGATAGAGTGAGACTTTGTCTCAAAAAAAAAAGAAAAAAGAAAGAAAGAAAGAAGTCTGGTATTTATACATATACCGTGGAATATTATTCAACCTTAAAAAGGAAGAAACTCATGCGATTTGCAACATTATACTGAATAAAATAAGCCAGGCACGGAAAGACAAATACTGCTTGATCTCACTTACATGGGGAATCTCAAAGAAGTCGAACCCATGGAAGCAGAGAGTAGAATAGCATTTGCCAGGGGCTGAGGAGTAGGGAAAATGGAGAGATGTTCAAAGCGAACAGTTTCAGTTACGCGGGATTCTGGAGGCCTAATGCATAGCATGGGTATTACAGTTAATAATCCAGTGTGTGCTTGAAATTTGCTGAGTAGGTCTTTAGTGTTCTTGCTGCAACACACACAAAGATAACTATGTGGGGCGATGGATACATTAATTAGATTGTTGTAATCATTTCATAATGTGTGTGTATTTCAAATCATTATGTTGTATGCTTTACATTTATACAATTTCTATTTGTCAATTATGCTTCAATAAAGTTAAAGAAAAAGAAAAAACACAGCTCTCAGTCAGGTGTTCTCGACCTTTTTGGGCCCTAGGACCCTCTGGAGTTTTCAGGTTTTGTTTTTTTAGAGGCATGGTCTCACGGTGTTGCTCAGGCTAGAGTGCAGTGTCACAATCGTAGTTCACTGCAGCCACCATCTCCTAAGCTCAAGCGATCCTACTGCCTCAGCTTTTTGAGTAGCTGGGACTACAGGTGCACACCACCATGTCCAGCTAATTAAAAATTTTTTTTTGCAGAGACAGAGTATCATTTTGTTGCCCGGGGCTGGTCTTGAACTTCTGACCTCAAGCAATCCTCCTGCCTCAGCCTCCCAAAGTGTTGGGATTATAGGCTTGAGCCACCGCGCCTGGCACCAGACTTTGAAAGTCTGGTGAAAGCCATGGATCCCTTCTCAAAGTGGTTTTTATTAAATGCATAAATTAAAACACAAAGGTAATTAATTATATCAAACTATAATTATTGAAATATTTAAAACACCTTGTGACATAGTAATATATGTGCTGCTTTTTCAAGGCATTCAATGGCAACATCAAGCGGTGGATCTGAGGGTTCCTGTAACTTCAGCGTGCGGCTGAACATAAATGGTGTCTCGAGCTATCTGCTATGACTGCAGTGAGAATGACCTGGGATTCCTATGGGTGACAGTCATAGGTATTGCCCATGTTGCTGTGGCTTCTTGTCTCCATTCATAATTGAAAAGAATGCTAAATTTTAGTAATAAGGCAATGAAAATAAATATAAGGATTTTTTTCCTATCCAGGTTCACAAAATCCGTAAGATCTCTTGATGAGGTGCGCAGTTAAGAACTGCCCTGGTGTAAGAGGTGTAAGATCTCTGAGTTGAGATCCCAGTTCTGCCATTTACTAGCTGTGTGTGTGTGGGCAAATTACTCACCTTTTCTGGACTTCAGTTTCTCTCTCTGTAAACTGGGGATTATAACAGTATCCATCTCATAAGGTTACTGTGCACACTGGAGTAAGTCACCTACATAATGCCCTTAGAAGGGTGTGATTTAAATCCAACAAGCTCAGCAAACCGAACTTTAAAAAATTAATTTGATAGCCAAAGCTCATCTGATCTGAACTCATTTGCTGGCAAAACTTGAGTTGAATTGGCACAAGAGAATTTCTGTGAATATCCATAGTTTTTGCTGCAGAAATATCCATGTGTTTGATGATGCTATGCATACCCCTACTGATACAGATGCTGTTATTATCTGTCTAAGTGGAAACATGTTGAATTCCAAAATTCATGGCACTAATGAACGTATATTTCTCTTGCTATAAATATGACTTTTTTTCTTTAGTTGAGTTTCCAACTAATTATTTCATCTGATCCTCATGAGTCAGGTAAGGCAGGCATGATGACCACCTACTTAATAAATGGAGAAACTGAGGCACAGATTCCCAATTTGTCAGGCAACTTGTCCGGACTCCAAAACAAACAAGGCTAACCCAGTTAAGGAACATGCCTATCAACACTGCAGGATCCCCAGGAATTAGTAGCAAGGGTATTGTCATTGGCTACTTTTAAAAAAATAAATTAAACTAACCAGTCCTGGTGGCACATACCTAAAGTCCCAGCTACTCTAGTTCCAGCTACTCCAGAGGCTGAGGTGGGAGGATCACTTGAGCCTGGGAGGTAGAGGTTGCAGTGAGCTGAGACTGCACCACTGCACTCCAGCCTGGGTGACAGAGTGAGACCCTGTCTCAAAAAAACAAAAACAAAAACAAAAACAACTTATTTATTTATTTATTTATTTAGAGATGGAGTCTTGCTCTGTTGCCAGGCTGGAGTGCAGTGGTACCATCTCGGCTCACTGCAACCTCCGCCTCCCAGGTTCAAGCAATTCTCCTGCCTCAGCCTCCCAAGTAGCTGGGATTACAGGCGCACGCTGCCACGCCCGGCTATTATTATTATTATTATTATTATTATTACTTTGTATTTTAGTAGAGACAGGGTTTCACCATGTTGCCCAGGCTGGTCTCGAACTCCTGAACTCAGGCAATCTGCCCGCCTCGGCCTCCCAAAGTGCTAGGATTACAAGTGTGAGCCACTGTGCCTGGCCAACAAATTTAAATGTTAGGGTTAAAATCAAGGTGGTAAGAGTCAGTGAAACACACTATAGATTCTATTTCCTCTCAGAGTCTTGGTAAAAATAAGTAGCAGCAGCGGTAATAATGATCAACGCCATTATTTACTGAGTACTTGCTGTGGGCCAGGCATGTGTGTGATCTCATTTAAACAGGAAGGTAGCTTCTATTAATATCCCCATTTTACAGAAGAGAAAACTGAGGCCCAGGCAGGTGAAGGAGCATACACAAGGCTGTAGTTAGTAAATGACACAGTCAAGATTTGAACCTGGTGCTATCTGGCAAGGCAGAACCTCTGTCAACTAATTCTTTGCCCCCATAAGCTTCTCCGTATTCAGGGTTTTATCCTTTTTTGCTGAAATCACATTTCATTCCACTGACCTTTTCAAAGGCTTTTGTCTAAAAGGTTAGGTTAGAAGTAATTCCACTTCTGGGAACTGATTCTCAGAAATACTCAGAGATATGAACACAGATTTATGTTCAAAGGTATTTAGCATGACATTATTTATAGTAGTCTAAAAAAAAACAGTGTGAGAGAGACTAAATGGCGAACATTGAACAATATGGTACGAATATTATGTAACCATAAAAACAGAATTGTTAAGGCCTGGCATGGTGGCTCATACCTGCAATCCCAGCACCATGGGAGGCTGAGGCGAGACTGCTTGAGGCCAGGAGTTTGAGAACCAGCCTGGGCAACATAGCAAGACTTGGTTTCTACAAAAAATAAAAATAAAAAATTAGCCAGGCATGGTGACAAGCAACTGCAGTTCTAGCTACTCAGGAGGCTAAGGTGGGAGGATTGCTTGAGGAAGTTCAAGGCTTCAGTGAGCTGTGATCACACTACTGCACTCTAACCTGAGCAACAGAGAAAGACCCTGTCTCTAAAAATAAATAAACAGGCTACTCTGGGCACACTGCCCATAGGGTAGCCCTGATGTTTTACTCTTAATTTTTAAGGAGCAGTTAAATATAAATAAAAAATAAATAGAATTGTTAAATAGCTTAGTATTCTAAGGAGATGTTCATAATATATGGTAAGATTTTAAAAAGGGATACAGGCCAGGCACAGTGGGAGGTCAAGGCGGGCAGACCACCTGAGGTCCAGAGTCCAAGACCAGCCTGATCAACATGGTGAAACCCCGTCTCTACTAAAAATACAAAATTTGTGGCCGGGCGCAGTGGCTCACACCTGTAATCCCAGCACTTTGGGAGGCTGAGGCGGGCAGATCATGAGGTCAGGAGATCGAGACCATCCTGGCTAACACGGTGAAACACTGTCTCTACTAGCCAGGCGTGGTGGTGGGTGCCTGTAGTCCCAGCAACTCGGGAGGCTGAGGCAGGAGAATTGCTTGAACCCAGAAGGTGGAAGTTGCAGTGAGCCAAGATCAAGCCATTGCACTCCAGTCTGGGCAAAAAGAGCAAAACTCTGACTCAAAACAAACAAACAGGATACAAGGCCAGGTGTGGTGGCTCACACCTGTAATCCTAGCACTTTGGGAGGCTGAAGTGGGCAGATCACTTGAGGTCGGGGGTTTGAGACCAGCTTGGCCAACATGGCCAAGTAGAAACCCTGTCTCTACTAAAAATACAAAAATTAGCTGGACGTCCTTGCTTGAATCCAGGAGGCAAAGGTTGCAGTGAGTCAAAATCATACCACTGCACTCCAGCCTGGGCAACAAAGTGAGACCCTGTCTCAAAAAAGGCAATTCAGTATTTTCGCAAGAATGGTTGCTTGAGGAGTTGAGGACATTACCTTTTGGCCCACGAAGTCTAAACCTTTTTTTTTTTTTTTTTTTTGGGACAGAGTCTCGCTCTGTTGCCCAGGCTGGAGTCCAGTGGCTGGATCTCAGCTCACTGGAACCTCCACCTCCCGGGTTCAAGCGATTCTCTTGCCTCAGCCTCCTGAGTAGCTGGGACTACAGGCGCGGGCCACCATGCCCAGCTAATTTTTGTATTTATAGTAGAGATGAGGTTTCACCATATTGGTCAGACTGGTCTTTAACTCCTGACATCATGATCTGCCCGCCTTGGCCTCCCGAAGTGCTGGGATTACAGGTATGAGCCACCGCGCCCAGCCCACGAAGTCTAAAATATTTACTTTCTGGGCTTTGATGGAAAAAAATTTGCTGACCCCGGTATATAACAAAACAAAGCAAACACCTCTTGTGGCTAAACTGGGCGCACTCAAATGACCCAGGATATCTCATTCGGTTGATTAGCAATTTTAATCCCATCTGCAACCTCGATCCCTCCTTGCTGTATAACATAACCTTGTCCCAGGTTCCTTATACGTGGGAGAGGAAGGCAGGGGAGTCCGTGTCAGAGGGATGCGGCCTGAGAGACTCCACTGTTATTGTTGGCCCTGAAGGTGGACGGGGCCATGAGCCGGGGCAGGCAGGCAGCCTCTAACAGCCAGAAAAGGGAAAGAAAGGAATTCCCCACTAGAGCCTCCACAAGGGACACGTCCTGCCGACGCCTTGATTGTAGTCCATGGGACCCCTTTGGGCTTTTGATCTCCACAACTGGTAGATAATAAATGTATGGTGTTGGAAGCCACCCGTTTGTGGTAATTTGTTACAAAAGCAACAGGAAGCAGATACAGCTCTGGTGAATTCAGGAAGTGAGTAATGGTAGAGAGTGGGGAAATCAGGAAAAACATCAACAAAGTCAAATTAATTATTTGGTGGAATATGGGAGTGTACCCATTCATTCATTCAAGCAATAATTCATTCAACAAATACTTATTGGGACACTAGGCCTGGTGCAGTGGCTCATGCCTGTAATCCCAGCACCTTGGGAGGGGGAGGATCACCTGAGGCCAGGAGTTAGAGACCAGTCTGGCCAACATGGTGAAACCCTGTCTCTACTAAAAATACAAAAATTCGCACACGCCTGTAATACGATGGCACACGCCTGTAATCCCAGGTACTGGGGAGGCTGAGGCAGGAGAATCGCTTGAACCCAGGAGGTGGAGGTTTCAGTGAGCCGAGATTGCGCCACTGCCCTCCAGCCTGGGTGACAGAGTGAGACTCTGTAAAAAACAAACAAACAACAAAAAAAAAACCTCCAAAAAACCTAAATACTTATTGGGACACTTGACTGTGCAAAGACTTTGGCCAGGTTTCTGGGATCCGACGGTGAAGGAGACAGGCTAGCCTGATCCCATCCCACGGTACCTACAGTCCCGTGTGGGAGGAAGACAGTTAAAGAGTTAACCAGGGGATTAGTGAAAGGTGGTGAGGGGATGAGGGGGAGTCGAGGGGGAGAAGGGAGGTCTCCTGAGGAAGTGATAATGATGCCCAGATCTGGAAGACAGCTAGTAGGGAGAGGGTAGGGCAGGATTACAGGAAGTGGGGGCTTGCAGGGAGAGGACAGCAGGGGGTACCCTGAGGGCCTGGGTTATATCCCTTCATCCTCTATGTGGGGCTGGGAGCATAGGGGAGTTAGAAGGAAGGAGGAAAAACAGGAAGGAGGGAAGGTGGAAATGAGGAAGAGAAGAAGGAAGTCAGAGAGGGAAGGGAAGAGGGAGAAAGGAGAGAAGGAGGAAAAACGAAGGGAGAAAGAAAGTAAGGAAGAAAGCCGGGTGCTGTGGCTCACTCCTGTAATCTCAGCATGTTGGGAGACTGAGATGGGCGGATCACCGAGGTCAAGAGTTCGAGACCAGCCTGGCCTACATATAGTGAAACCCCATCTCAACTAAAAAAATACAAAAATTAGGCCGGGCACGGTGCCTCACAGCTGTAATCCCAGCACTTTGGGAGGCCGAGGCAGGCGGATCACCAGAGGTCAGGAGTTCAAGACTAGCCTGGCCAATATGGCGAAACCCTGCCTCTACTAAAAGTACAAAAATTAGTCTGGCGTGGTGACGGGCACCTGTAATCCCAGCTAGTCAGGAGGCTGAAGCAGGAGAATTGCTTGAACCCAGGAGGCGGAGGTTGCAGTGAGCTGAGATTGAGTCACTGCACTCCACCCTGGGCGACAGAGCAAGACTCCATCACTAAAGAAGAAAAAAAAGGGGCCGGGCGCGGTGGCTCAAGCCTGTAATCCCAGCACTTTGGGAGGCCGAGGCGGGCGGATCACAAGGTCAGGAGATCGAGACCACAGTGAAACCCCGTCTCTACTAAAAATACAAAAAATTAGCCGGGCGCGGTGGTGGGCGCCTGTAGTCCCAGCTACTCAGGAGGCTGAGGCAGGAGAATGGCGGGAACCCGGGAGGCGGAGCTTGCAGTGAGCCGAGATCGCGCCACTGCACTCCAGCCTGGGCAACAGCGTGAGACTCCGTCTCAAAAAAAAAAAAAAAAAAAAAAAAGAAAAAAAAGGAAGGAAAGAAGAAAAGGAAGAAAGGGAGGAAGGAAATAAGGGGGGAAAAGACACATTTAACCTAACTAAGGAAGAGCTGGATACATGTTGCTAACACCTGATACACACTCCATCTATGTTGACCAAATAGACTTTTACCCCAGTTCTGAGAACTCCGGGTCTCCAGGGTAAGCCGTCCCCACCCACAGTCTGTGAGCCTTGGCCTTAACGGAAGATGCTCACTGCATCTTTCTCGACTTCCCATGGCATAGGGCCCTCCATGGGAAGGGGCATGTAGACATCACAATGCCTCGTCACTGCCATTAGTCATATTTCTGATCACTATTCTATGAAATGCGCAGAAAAGGCAATTTTTGTTTGTTTGTTTGAGACAGGGTCTCATTCTGTCACCAAGCTGGAGTGCAGTGGTGCAATCATGGCTCACTGCAGCCGGGACCTTTCAAGCTCAAGGCTTCCCCACCTGCCCACTCCAGTAGCTGGGACTGGAGGTATGTGCCACCACGCCCGGCTAATTTTCATATTTTTCATAGAGATGGGGTTTCACCATGTTGCCCGGGCTGGTCTCGAACTCCTAGGTTCAAAAAATCTGCCCCCCTTAGTCTCCCAAAATGCTGGGATTACAGGCGTAAGCCACCACGCCTGGCTGAAAAGGCAAATCCATAGAGACATAAAGTGGATTGATGGTTGCCAGGGGCTGGGGGTGGAAACAGGAAGGACAGGAATGAGGGAACCTTATTAGGATGATGAAAATGTTTCCAAAACTGAGTTTTGAAACTAATTGCATACGGTGCATATACTTAAAAAATCGTTGACCTGTGCACAAAAAATGGGTGAATTTTATGGTATGTAAATTATACCGCAATAAAATTGTTTTTACAAATTCGATTTAAACACAAAATTTCCTGGTTTGCCTAACCCAAAATTTAGTTAGTTTTTTTTTTTTTGTTTTGTTTTTTGTTTTTTTGAGACAGTGTCTTGCTCTGTCACTTAGGCTGGAGTGCAGCCTTGACCTCCTGGACTCAAGCCATCCTCCCACATCAGCCTCCCAAGTAGCTGGGACTACAAGCGCACGCCACCACACCTGGCTAATTTTTGTATTTTTTGTAGAGACAGGGTTTTGCCATGTTGCCCAGGTTTGTCTCAAACTCCTGGGCTCAATCGATCCTTCTGCCTCAGCCTCCCAAAATGCTGGGATTACAGGTGTGTGCCACCATGCCTGGCAAATTTAGTTTCTAAAATGGTCACAGGAATGATCTGAGTTAACACAGCATTCATTCATTCAGTCAGTCATTCACGCCACAAATATTCATTGAGCATCAACTATATGCCATGCATAGTTCTGAATACCAGAGATAACAGCAGAGAAATAACAGACAACAATCTCCCAATCTTCTGCTGCCTTTTTGTACTGACAGGACCCTTGTGATTACATTGGGCCTGCTCAGAACATCCAAGATAATCCCTATATTTGAAGGTCAGCTGATTAACAACCTTAATTCTATTTGCTTCCTTAATTTCCCTTTGCCACGTAATACAACATATTTATAGTTGCCAGGGATTAGGATGTGCACAATCTCTAGGGGGCCACCGTTCCGTCTACCCCACTGGCTACTTTGATAGCCTATAGACACAGCTGTCTCTCCGCATCCCATAATTGTGGATTCTTTACAGATGTTATTTTATGTAGTCTCATAAGGATCCTGAAATGTGTATGCCACTATATCAACTTTGCATATGAAGAGCATGAGGCTCAGAGAAGTAAACTGAGTTTTCCAGGATCACACAGCTACAGTGTCAGGGTTGCGGATGAAGCCCAAGTCTGTGGGGCCCTGAAGTCTGTGAGTTTCCAACCAGGTTAAGCTTGGCTACAGCTAATGTTTGCAGAATGATCTCTTCCGTGTACTGGCTACACTAGAACAGACAGACACCTCAGTGAATTCAGTGGCTCAGCCACGTGGACTGACTTGTGGAGAAAAGTATAAAGGCAGGGCAACCCTCCGGAGACCTGAGTTCAAATCCCACCTCAGGGAAATGACATCAGCTCTTTGAGCCTCAGCCAGCTTCTCACGGGGATGCTAAATCATCCAGGAGAGCTGAGTCATTTGTACAAGAAAGATTTTAAGCTCCTCTATGTGCCAGACTTCATTCTAGAAATTGCCAAAGCACTCCGTAAAAGCAGGATCAGATCACTCTTTTTTATTTGAACCATGCGGATAATTTTGCCATCAAGTTATGTTCATGATAAAAATCATGGCCAAAGCTACCACGGGTTTACTGTGTGCCAGGGACCCAGCTCTGGGCTTTGCAAATAGGGGACAGTTCTGCATCACGATTCACTCTAACAACTGGACTTCAAAAGAAACAGCAAACTTCATTCCCCTTATTCAAATGGGGATATTCCCTTAATGAAATCCCAAATTAAGACCCAAATAGCTGGTGATCATAAGAAGAACCACCATCCTTACTGTGGGGCGAGAGGCTCCTGGCGGGACACTAATTCTCCTCATTTCCCTTCCTGGAGTTGAGCCTTTGATCTTCCAGCTCACAGATGACAGGGCTGCCCACCAGTCACTAGGCATTGCTGAAGTGCGTTTCTGTCTTGCTGAGTATAAAGGTGTGCAGACACTCAGAGCCGCCTTGCTCACGATCTGATTTTATGAGCATTGAACTGTGAGTTTGGAAGCAGATTGATCTGCTTTTTTGAAGTCAAAGCTGTTTGCCTCTGCTGTGTACTCATTGGAAAGGGAGAAAGGGAACTAGGAATGTTGACTTTTTCTGGGGAGTGACTCCTGCCTAAAACCTAGGAAGCCTCTCGTTGCGCGGAGGAGGTCATTGCTGGGACTCACCATTTGGTGTGTGTGTTGCTTCTCAGAATGAATTTTATGACAACAACAACAATAACAACAACTGATTTTTAGAAGTTTGGGGAACTTGATAACTAAGTGAAGATGAAAGGAAAAAGCTGACATTTGTGTCCAGCAAATAGCTTTTCCATGATTTTTGGAAAACAATCTCAGTCTTTTAGTCCAGCCTCTACATTTGGTGGTGATGGGAGGGACAGCTAGCATGAAAAACTCAAGGGCACTTAGAAAATGAATTTTAAGGCCAGGCGCAGTGGCTTATGCCTGTAATCCCGGCACTTTGGGAGACTGAGGCGGGATGATCACAAGGTCAGGAGTTCGAGACCAACCTGGCCAACACAGTGAAACCCCATCTCTATTAAAAATACAATTACCCGGGCGTGGTGGCACACACATGTAGTCCTAGCTGCTTGGGAGGCTGAGACAGGAGAATTGCTTGAACCCAGGAGGCGGAGGTTGAAGTGAGCAGAGATCATGCCACTGCACTCCGGCCTGGGTGGCAGAGCAAGACTCTGTCTCAAAAAAAAAAAAAAAAAAAAAAAAAGGATGTACAGGGACACTCATTACTGCATTGACTGTGATAGAAAAATCTGGAAATGGCCAGGCACGGTGGCTCACTCCTATAATCCCAGCACTTTGGGAGGCCGAGGCAGGTGGATCACCTGACCAGCCTGGCCAACATACTGAAACCTCTTCTCTGCTAAAAATACAAAAATTGCCGGGCCCGGTGGCTCATGCCTGTAATCCCAGCACTTTGGGAGGCTGAGGTGGGCGGATCACGAGGTCAGGAGATCGAGACCATCCTGGCTAACACGGTGAAACTCCATCTCTAGTAAAAATACAAAAAATTAGCCAGGCGTGGTGGCAGGCGCCTGTAGTCCCAGCTACTTGGGAGGCTGAGGCAGGAGAATGGCATGAACCCGGGAGGTGGAGCTTGCAGTAAGCCGAGATCGCGCCACTGCACTCCAGCCTGGGTGACAGAGCAAGACTCCATCTCAAAAAAATAAAAAATAAAAAATAAAAATAAAAATACAAAAATTAAGGCCGGGCATGGTGGCTCACACCTGTAATCCCAGCACTTTGGGAGGCCAAGGCGGGCAGATCACGAGGTCAGGAGTTCGAGACCAGCCTGGCTGATATGGTGAAACCCCATCTCTACAAAAAGTACAAAAATTAGCCGTGGCAGCGCACACCTGTAGTCCCAGCTACTCAGGAGGCTGAGGCAGGAGAATTGCTTAAACCCGGGAGGAGGAGGTTGCAGTGAGCCGAGACTGCGCCACTGCACTCCAGCCTGGGCAACAGAGCAAGCCTCTGTCGCAAAACACACACACACACACACACACACACACACACACACACACACACATTAGTCGGCATGGTGGTGCACGCCTGTAATCCCAGCTACCTGGGAGGCTGAGGCAGGAGAATCGCTGGAACCTGGGAGGCAGAGGCTGCAGTGAGTAGAGATGGCGCCACTGCACTCCAGGCTGGGCAAGAGTCAGTCTGTCTCAAAAAAAAAAAAAAAAAAAAAAAAAAAGGAAAGAAAAGAAAAAGAAAAATTTGGGGCGCAGTGGCTCACGCCTGTAATCCTAGCACTTTGGGAGGCCGAGGCGGGCGGATCACGAGGTCAGGAAATGGAGACCATCCTGGTTAACACGGTGAAACCCCGTCTCTACTACAAATACAAAAAATATTAGCCGGGTTCGGGGGCGGGCGCCTGTAGTCCCAGCTACTTGAGAGCCTGAGGCAGAATTACTTGAATCCGGGAGGCGGAGCTTGCAGTGAGCCGAGATCATGCCACGGCCGTCCAGCCTGGGCGACAGAGCGAGACTCCGCCCCCCTCCAAAAGAAAAATCTGGAAACAATCTGTTTATTAATAAGTCCATCGTTAATTAGTTGACTTCTTAGTTCTTCAATATCCCCATCTGTAGAACAAAGATATTCAGAATACTTATTGGCTGATGATGAAGACTAAATTAGTTAATAGCGTTTAGAACAAGGCTGACACACAGTAAGTTCTCAATACTCTTTGCTATTATGTATTATTACAACTCGATATTAGAAATGAACATTACAAAAAGACTAAAGTTGATCTATATGTACTGAAATGTTCTTATTTATGGTTAAGGAAAAAACCCAAAAAATGGCAGAATATGTTGAATATGGTTGATCACATTTGTGCTTTTCAAGCAAGGCTGTGCCTGTGCCTTGTATTTACTATGTACGTTTACTTGTATATGCAACATTTCAGGAAGGATACACAAAAATTGGTGGTTATAAAGGAATTTCTGTCTAGACTCTAGAGAGTTAATGTTAAAACACAGCAATCTGTCTACATTCTTTCAAAAGACATCTGTTGACTGCCAACAATTCTAATTTATGGTTTATGGCACATATAGAAATGGAGTGATTTGAGTCACAACTGTCTAATATGGCTTTGTTTGAAACTAGTGGGTACAATTAATCTATGATTTGAACTAGTGACAAAAAGCACTTATAATATATGTTTTAAGAAAAAAGTCATATGGCTCTGCTGGCCGAAAACCTTTTTTTTTTGGAGGCAGTCTCTCTCTGTCGCTCAGGCTGGAGTGCAGTGGCGCAATCTCGGCTTACTGCAATCTCCTCCTGGGTTTAAGTAATTCTTGTGTCTCAGCCTCCTGAGTAGCTGGGACTACAGGCATGTGTCACCATGCCCAGCTAATTTTTTTTTTTTAATTTTAGTAGAGATGGGATTTCACCATGTTGCCCAGGCTGGTCTCCGACACCTGAGCTCAGGCAATCTTCACACTTCGTCCTCCCAAAGTGTTGGGATTACGGGCGTGAGCCACCGTACCCGATTGGAAAACCATTAATTTTGAAAATGATTGCTATCAATAAAGCTGCATAAAGTGTCGTTTTTGGGAATAAAAAGCTTTGAAACTTCCAGGCTTCATTTTAACTTAACTTCGGAGTCAAATACTAGAAACAAATTAATGGCAGAAATTCAGGGAAATATTTTCGTGTAAGATTCTATAGGAATAATTAAAAGTTGGTATCAGGGAGTTATTGCTTAAATGTCATCTTTTATGCAAACAACATAATTGGAAAAACGAGCAGAGCCTTATGTTTGATTTTTCTCTGCACATATTGTCATTCAGGTTCATACTCGTCGAGCATTCATCCATGCTTACTAAATATTTTTTAATTGTGTAAAACCTGGGTCATTTTACAGATCTGTTTCTGGGTCTACCTGAGTGGTATGTCGCCAGAGATCTTTCTCTCCCTGACCAAATTCTGCCACTTTTCTGAAATGTCTTTTAAATGTTGTTCATTGCAAGGTTATTATCTTTAATGAAAAAATGCCTGCTGAGCGAACTACAAACCATTTGGTTTCCTCCTGTCAGGGGAGGAAAAGAATAACATTGAACAAGGCTGAAGCTTTTTATTATCACGTCGTAAATGAGCAAATGGCATCTGTCAATACAAAGTGACTCAGAGGCGCATGGAAAAAGAAGCTGTATGGGGAGGCTGTCGAGTGACAACACGGATTTTTATTAACCTCCTGGTCCAGCATCTCTTCTCCTATTTTATTTTGCCTCATTCACTTTGCAACATAATAATGCTATAAAAACACCCATACAGGAAGCTGATAACCATTAAAAACTGCAGGACCGCCCTGTTACTGAGCAACAGCAAAGAGTTTGGATCATAGACTATCTTTAGGGTTTTAGACGTAAGTGTGCCGACATGGGTGTATTTTCACATGCAGCCCCTGCCTGCTTTCGGTCTTTTTGAGAAGATATTTCTTTCCAAGAATAACATAGCCTGTTTGCCTAAGTGTTAATTCTCACAAAGTTTTCATATTTGGGTCATAAACATCCTTCACGACACTGGTAAAATGGCCAAGGTGTTTATGGGCTGCAAGAAATGTTTATGCCAATGCATAAAAGCAAAATGGAACCGTTCACATCAGACCTGCAATGAGCTGCCCTGGAGTGGGGGAAGGGGTACCAGAGCCCCACCCGCCACCCCCAATGACCCCCCAATGATTTCGCTGGAAGTTGTTAAGGTGGACGTCTCATAAAAATGTTTTGTAAATGTTAACAGCGATTCAAGCTTAAGCAGGTGTGGGGGCAGTGAACCACCGGAGGACAACGGGAAGAGGGACGGGAAGTCCTGCCCACTCTGAGGGGAAGCAAGTGCTTTCCCTTATGCCCAAGGCAGGGCATGGAGGAGGCCTGGGCACAGAGTGCCAGAAAAATGCCAAGGCTCAAGTTCTGAAATTCTGACAGTTGGGGCCCACCATGTTGTTCAGTGAAATTTAAAGGCTGGATATGAACTGGGTGACAACTTCCATGAGAAGTCAATAGCTACAGTGCAGATGTTTTAATGTCCTAAAGACAGTGACAATATGGTAGATCTAAATTTGTTTTGACACAGAAAGATTTCCACAATTATTTTTAATAGAGATGGGGGTTCACTATGTTGACCACGTGGTCTCGAACTCCTGGCCTCAAGCAGCCCTCCTCCCTTGGCCTCCCAAAGGGCTGAGATTACAGGGGTGAGCCACCACACCTGGCCTCTTCCACAATTTTTTTTTTGAGACAGTCTCGCTCTGTCACCCAGGCTGGAGTGCAGTGGTGCCATCTTGGCTCACTGCAAGCTCCGCCTCCTGGGTTCACACCATTCTTCTGCCTCAGCCTCCCCAGTAGCTGGGACTACAGGCATCCGCTACCATGCCTGGCTAATTTTTTTTTTTTTTTGTATTTTTAGTAGAGACAGGGTTTCACTGGGTTAGCCAGGATAGTCTCCATCTCCTGAACTCGTGATCTGCCCACCTCAGCCTCCCAAAGTTCTGGGATTATCGGCGTGAGCCACCGCGCCTGGCCCACAATTTTTTTTAAATCAAATTTTAGCCAGGCATGATAACTATATTCCTCAGTTACTCAGGAGGCTGAGATGGGAGAATTGCTTGAGCCCAGGAGTTGGAAGCCAGCCTGGGCAACATAGCAAGACCCCATCTCACAAAATAAAAAATTTCCAGCTTAGAAGATCCTTTATTGTTGTTTTAAAAAATAGCATCTACACAGAGAAAATAACCTGGGGAAAACAGCCCAAACATCACAATGGGTTTGAATGCTCTCTACTCTATATTTCTGTATTTTTTTTTTTTAAGGTTATGTAGAGATAAAATGTCATAGATCTACATATAAGGACATTAAAAAACAAAAGTGAGGGCCGGGCACAGTGGCTCACACCTGTAATCCCAGCACTTTGGGAGACCAAGGAGAGTGGATCATCAGGTCAGGAGTTCGAGACCAGCCTGGCTAACATGATAAAACCCCGTCTCTACTAAAAATACAAAAAATTAGCCAGCTGTGGTGGCACGCACCAGTAGTTCCAACCTGAGTGACAGAGCGAGACTCGTCTCAAAAAAAAAAAAAAAAAAAAGTGAGTGCATCTGATTATGGCCTGTAGCCTTGTTGACTGTGTTGCATCATTGTCTGTTTCCTGGTTTTGATAATGTTACCATGGAGAGCAACTGGGTGATGAGTAAATAGGACTTACTGTACTATTTTGACATTTCTGTGATCTATAAATTACTTCAAAATAAAAAGTTACCATAGGGCATCTATTAGTTTGTAAGTGAAAAAATAAAGAAAAACAAAGTAAAATGATTCATAAAATAGATGCCCACAACATATTGTTGAAATTTAAAGATGCAGATGGCAGAGCAGAATGTATACACAAAACATACCCAGCAAAATGGTGCACAAATATGCTCAGAGAAGTGTATGGTTGGAGGCTGCCAAATCTAATAGTGGTGATCAGTAGATGGAAGTGTCCACTTTTTGGGGTACTTTTTTTTTTTTCTTGAGACAAAGTGTGGCTCTGTCGCCCAGACTGGAGTGCAGTGGCCAAATCACGTCTCAATGCAACCTCTGCTTCCCGGGCTCAAGTGATCCTCCTGCCTCAGCCTCCTGAGTAGGTGGGCATACAGGAGCCCGCCACCATGCCTGGCTAATTTTTGTTTTTTTTAGTAGAGACAGGGTTTCACCATGTTGGTCAGGCTGGTTTCGAACTCCTGACCTCAAGTGATCCACCTGTCTTGGTCTCCCAAAGTACTGGGATTACAGGTGTGAGCCACTGGGCCCGACCACTATCCATTTTTTTTTTTTTTTTAGTTTTTTATTTGTTTTGAGATAGGGTCTCACTCCACTGCCTAGGCTGAAGTGCAACAGTGGTACTTAATTTTTTTTCTTTTTTTGACACAGAGTCTTGCTCTGTCACCCAGGCTGGAGCACAATGGCACTATCTCAGCTCACTGCAACCTCCACCTCCAGGGTTCTAAGCGATTCTGTTGCCTCAGCCTCCCAAGTAGCTGGGATTACAGGCATGCACCACTACACCCAGCTAATTTTTGTATTTTTAGTAGAGACAGGGTTTCGCCATGTTGGCTAGGCTGGTCTTGAACTCCTGACCTCAGTTGATCCACCTGCCTCAGCCTCCCAAAGTGCTGGGATTATAGGCTTGAACCACCGCGCCTGGCCCTTAATTTTCTTTCCTTTTTCTTTTGAGATGGAGTCTAGCTCTATTGCCCAGGCTAGAGTGCAGTGGCACAATCTCATCTCACTTCAACCTCTGGCTCCTGGGTTCAAGTGATTCTCTTGCCTCAGCCTCCAGAGTAGCTGGGATTACAGGCAACTGCCACCACGCCCAGCTAATTTTTGTATTTTTAGTAGAGTCGGGGTTTCACCGTGTTGGCCAAGCTGGTCTCGAACTCCTAACCTTGTGATCTGCCTACCTCGGCCTCCCAAAGTGCTAGGATTACAAGTACGAGCCACCACACCAGGCAATTTTTTTTCAAGAAATTATGACTATACAAACACATGCACAGTCAGCTCTTTAAAAAAATTAAGTACATGTATAAATACATGTATATGTATATAGTTAAACCTCAGAATAGCACAAAGTGTTTGCAATAGCAAACATTGTTAAACCCACGAGCTAGTTTCTTGTTTTTTTTTTTTTTTTTTTTTTTTTTTTTGAGACTGACTAGTCTTGCTCTGTCACTCAGGCTGAAGTGCAGTGGTGCCATTTCGACTCACTGCAAGCTCTGCCTCCTGGGTTCACCCATTCTCCTGCCTGAGCCTCCCAAGTAGCTGGGACTACAGGCACCCGCCACCACGCCCGGCTAATTTTTTGTATTATTAGTAGAGATGGGGTTTCACCATGTTAGCCAGAATGGTCTCAATCTCCTGACCTCATGATCTGCCCGCCTCAGCCTCCCAAAGTGCTGGGATTACAGGCGTGAGCCACCATGGCCTGCCTAGTTTCTTTTTAATAAAGGGAAAAGTCATCATTAATGAACTGGAAATCTCTTTGGTAGCCCTTTCAAATTCTACTTTCCATCTTCCCTCTTCAGACAACCATTATCAAGATGGTATGTGTACCTTTCAGCCTGTTCCTTATATTTTATTATGCATGTAAGAATTCAGGCTGGGAGCAGTGGCTTATGCCTGTAATCCTAGCACTTTGGGAGGCTGAGGCAGGTGGATCATGAGGTCAGGAGGTTGAGACTATCCTGGCTAACACGGTGAAACCCTGTCTCTACTAAAAAATGCAAAAAAGAATTAGCCAGGTGTGGTGGTGGGCGCCTGTAGTCCCAGCTACTCAGGAGGCTGAGGCAGGAGAATGGCATGAGCCCAGGAGTTGGAGGTTGCAGTGAGCCGAGATAGCACCATACACTCCAGCCTGGGTGGCAGAGCGAGACTGACTGAACAAAAAAAAAAAAAAAAGAAGAATTCAAATGAATTCATACTTTTAAAAAATTGTATGATTGGTATTTTACATATCGTTCTTCAACTTGCTTTCCAAATTTGCCATTATATTTTTGGGATCTATTCATGTTGATTCATATGTCTCCTGTTCAGAACTCTTTTTCTGTAAAGGGCCAGAGTAAATATTTTAGACTTTGTGAGCCATATGGTCCCTGTTCACTCTGCTACACCCTAATGCTATAGCTGAGAGGTAGTCATAGCAATACATAAATGAATGATGTGGCTGTGTTCCATTAAAATTGAACACTAAAATTTGATTTTCATATAATTTTGCATGTTATGAATATTCTTTGGTCCTTTTAAAATTATTCAAAAATGTAAAAATCATTGTTAGCCCATGAGCTGTCCAAAATCAGGCAATGCGTCACTTTTGGCTGTCTGCTGACCCCTGCTCTAGTTCTTTAATTTTAACAGCTGTGGAGGGTTCCACTCTGTCTATACCCATTTCACGTATCCATTCCCCTACAGAGAGACTTAGCTTGTTTCCTTTTTTATTGCTGTTGCAGAATGAAGCCCTTAAGCAAGTCGTCTTACATCATATGTCCTATTTAATAGAAACAATAAATGCATTTCATGAATGAGTGAAAAGGCAATATTGTATCAATACCATCTGTGTCCTTTTGAAAAATAGATGCTTGCCAAAGAAACCTATGGAAGAATTGGCACAAGAATGAATGCTTTTTAAAAAGCTCCAGATGAATTAAATTATTGCCCACAGTACTTACATTTTCTTCCTCTCTAGCAAGTGTTTAGGGGTTGCAATTTAATGAGATTTGGGTGCAGTAGGAGTGCTGGCTCCGAGACGGGGCCAGCAGCAGACGGCGGTTGATCATAGTGCTATGTGCTTTAAATCCGAGTCTCACCACAGGCCTGCAAAATCAGGACTGTTTTTAGCCCCATTTTTCAGATGAGCAAGATCGACGGGCAGTAGAAGTGTCAGTGGCTAAGTATGGCAGGAAAGGGAAACGGGATAGAGAAGTTTACACCACCTGGTAGAGCAAGAGGCTCGCATGAAATTATATGGACTGTGGTGCAGTCGGTTGAATAACGGCCCCCAAAGATACCCGTGCTCTCGTCGCTAAAACCTGTGAATATGTTATTTTACACAGCCAAAGGGACTTTGCAGATATGATTAAAGCTTGCTTTTTTTTTTTTTTTTTTTTTTGAGACGGAGTCTCGCTCTGTCACCTAGGCTGGAGTGCAGTGGTGTGATCTTGGCTCACTGCAACCTCCACCTCCCAAGTTGAAGCGATTCTCCTGCCTCAGCCTCTTGAGTGGCTGGGATTACAAGTGTGCACCACCATGCCTGGCTAATTTTTGTATTTTTAGTAGAGACGGGATTTCACCATATTGGCCAGGCTGGTCTGGAACTCCTGACCTCAAGTGATCCACCCACCTCAGTCTCCCAAAGTGCTGGGATTACAGTTGTGAGCCACGGCGCCCGGCCAAATTAAGGCTCTTAAGATGGAAAGATCATCCTGGATTATACAGGTGGACCCAAGGTAATCACAGGTACTTACTTATAAGAGGGAGGCAGGTAGGTCAAAGGAGGAAAGAGGGGGTGCACCAACAGAAGGAGTGGTCGGGTGATGTGAGAAGGGTTTCAGGAGCAAGGGATCAGCCAGAAAGCCAGGAGAGGGAAAGGAAATGGCCTTTCCATTCCAGACTCCCCAAGGAACCAGCCCTGCCAACACCTTGACATGCATCCCCTGAGACTAATTTAGGATTTCTGTCCTCCAGAACGGTAAGAATAAATTTGTGTTGTTAGCCCCTCAGTTTTAAGTTTGTGGTAATGTTACAGCAGCAAGAGAGAACTAACGCAGGGCGTGTGCGCGAGCTAGGGAGAAAAGTGAAAGGGGACTTTAATAAACAGTGCTACTGCACCGGGGGTGGTGGCTCACACCTGTAATTCCAGCACTTTGGGAGGTCGAGGCAGGAGGCTTGCTTGGGTCCAGGAGTTTGAGACCAGTCTGGGCAACATACTGGGCGGGAGCCCTGTTGCTGCAAAAAGTTATTTAAAAAGTAGCTGGGTGTGGTGGCAAGCACCTGTAGTCCCAGCTACTTGGGAGGCTGAGATGGGAGGATTGTTTGATCCCAGGAGTTTGAGGCTGCAGTGAGCTATGATTGTACCACTGCACTCCAGCCTGGGTGACAGGGCAAGATCTCATCTATAAAAATAAAACAATAAAAATAGCACTAATCACTTTAAATGGACTCCTCTTAATTTTATTTAGATAGAGGAAAAAACCAGAATTCCTTGTGTTGCTTGATTGTGCTTCTTTAAATCCATCTTCTTGCATTGCCTGGGCTGCATAGAGCCAGTTTTGTTTTCAGATTTTGCAACTGTTCATGGACTGTGACTATGAGAACAGAGGAGCTAAATCCACTCACAGGATGGGAAACTATGGCACAGGCAGATCCACGCTTCCCTAAGGAACCAGAGTCTGAAGCTGTGTTCATTTACATCATGAGATCTCACCCTCGGCTGGGTGCGGTGGCTCATGCCTATAATCTCAGCACTTTGGGAGGCTGAGGCAGGTGAGGTCAGAAGTTTGAGACCAGCCTGGCCAACTTGGTGAGACCTTGTCTCTACTGAAAATACAAGGATTAGTTGGGTGTGGTGGCATGTGCCTGTAGTCCCAGCTACTCAGGAGGCTGATGCAGGAGGATCTCTTAAACCCGGGAGGCAGAGGTTGCAATGAGTTGAGATCTTGCCACTGCACTCCAGCCTGGGCAACAGCTTGGGCCAAAAAAAAAAAAAAAAGAAAACAGAAATCTCACCTTCACTGTTATGTTAATGAATACAGAGTCCAATTTATAGTCTATAGCGAGACAAGAACAAAAATTGGGAAATTGTGTAGGTAGAATATGGCAAAAGTAAACTATAAAACTAACATAAATATAAATATGTATAGTTACTTTTTTAAAAATAATTTTACACAAATAACTCTTCTAGACAAATTTTAAAATACAGATTTAAAAAAAAAAAATAGCCAGGCACGGTGGCTCACGCCTGTAATCCCAGCATTTTGGGAGGCCTAGGCGGGTGGATCACAAGGTCAGGAGATCAAGACCGTGGCTAACACAGTGAAACCCTGTCTCTACTAAAAAATACAAAAAAATTAGCCGGGCGTGGTGGCGGTTGCCTGTAGTCCCAGCTACTTGGGAGGCTGAGGCAGAATGGCGTGAACCCAGGAGGCGGAGCTTGCAGTGAGCCGAGTTCACGCCACTGCACTCCAGCCTGGGTGACAGAGCGAGACTCTGTCTCAAAAAATAATAATAAATAAATAAATAAATGTTCTTGTTACAATATGGAACAGATAACTACTGTTGGCCTAAATACACAAGTATTTTCACAAAAAAGTGATCATACTGCATAAACCATCTTGTGACTACTCGGTATTCTAAATCACCATGTACATCTTTCCATGCCAAAAAGCAAGTTTTCTTTTTCTTTTTTTTTTTTTTTTTCTTTTTTTGAGATGGAGTCTCGCTGTGTCTCCCAGGCTGGAGTGCAGTGGTGCAATCTTGGCTTACCGCAACCTCCGCCTCCCAGTTCAAGCGATTCTCCTGCCTCAGCCTCCCAAGTAGCTGGGATTACAGGCGCACGCCACCACGCCTAGCTAATTTTTTTTTCTTTTTTTTTTTGTAGTAGAGATGGGGTTTTACCGTGTTAGCCAAGATGGTCTCAATCTCCTGACCTCAAGTGATCCACCTGCCTTGGCCTCCCCAAGTGCTGGGATTACAGGCGTGAGCCACCACGCCCGGCTAAGCAAGTTTTCTTAAAAGTATTTCCCAGAGTGGTTTCCAAAGAATGTTAACCGGTATTACAGTAAGTTCTAGGATGTGATTATCTTGAAGAGCCTAGGGTAAAGGCAGTTGGGGAACTTTGCTGCAAGATTTCCCAGATACTTTGATAATGAGAGACAAACGGAGGGATCTAAGAGAGGGGAACAGTACAAGGGACCAATTGATCTGGCCACAGAAACTCTTGCCCATTTTCCTTTTATTGATTTATTTTTTTGCGACAGAGTCTTGCTCTGTTGCCCAAGTTGGAGTGCCTTGGCACAATCACAGCTCACTGTAGCCTCAACCTCCTGGACTCAAGCAATCCTCCCACCTCAGCCTCCCTAGTAGCTGGGTCTATAGGGATGCACCACCTCGCTTGACCAATTTTTTTTTTTGAGGCAGAGTTTCACTCTTGTTACCCAGGCTGGAGTGCAATGGCATGATCTCGTCTCACTGCAACCTCTGCCTCCTGGGTTAAAGTGATTCTGATGCCTCAGTCCCCTGAGTAGCTGGGATTACAGGTGCCTGCCACCACGCCTGGCTAATTTTTGTGTTTTTAGTAGAAACGGTTTCACCACGTTGGCCAGGCTGGTCTCCAACTCCTGACTTCAGGTGATCCACCTGCCTCAACCTCCCAAAGTTCTGGGATTACAGGTGTGAGTCACCCCGCCCGGCCCTGGCTAATTTTTGTATTATGTGTAGAGATAGTGTTTTGCCATGTAGCTCAGACTGGTCTCAGATTCCTGTGCTCAAGCAATCCGCCCACCTTGGCCTCCCAAAGTGCTGGAATTACAGGCATGAGCCACTGCATCTGGCCTTCATTTATAATTGAGGAGAAATTTATAAAACATAAAATTAACCATTTTAAAGTGAACAATTCAGTGGTATTTAGTACATTTGCAATGTTATGCAACCAACACCTCTGTTTAGTTCCTAAATATTTTCATCACTCCACAATAACCCTTATCCTGGGATCACGAATGCCTCACTCTTCCTGGTGTTTGTTGAATGAATATTAGAAGCATGGTTTAAGGCTATAATTACAATTCTTTCAACTGTGATCTGTAGGACTACCTATCTAGAAGAACAGGCAAGGCCAAGATATAAACACACTCCACGATAACCCGAAGGTCCTCTCTCAAACTCCAGAGAAGGGAAAAAAACCTGCTACAATGTGGTTTGTTACTACCATAGCCCAACCAAACAATATATTTATTCAGTGTACTTAAGGTTAAGAAGAGGCTATTTTTTCCAAAGCATTTTGGCAGGTTATAAACATTTGAACATGTAACTTACTAATCATCTCCATCTCCTAAATGGCTAGAAAAGTTATCCTATCTTGTATCTTTCTGTTTGGAACCTTAAGAAAAAAAAAAGTACTTTAGAAACAAAATAATAATGATAGATAACTATCAAACGGAAGAGAAAAAAAAGACATAACGATTCTAGAAAGTGAGCTCTTTCGGCTGAGCAGGGTGGCTCATGCTTGTAATCCCAGCACTTTGCCAGGCCAAGGCAGGTGGATCACTTGAGGTCAAGGGTTCGAGACCAGGCTGACCAACATGGCGAAATCCCATCTCTACTAAAAACACAAAAATTAGGTGTGATGATGGGCGCCTGTAATCCCAGCTACTCGGGAGGCTGAGGCAGGAGAATCACTTTAACCCAGGAAGCGGAGGTTTCAGTGAGCTGAGACTGTGCCACTGTGCTCCAGCCTGGATGACAAAAGTGAAACTCCATCTCAAAAAAAAAAAAAAAAAAAAACCCTTCTTTCTTCCCTAGCAAGAAGTCAAAAGATTAAATTCTATAACTGATGCTCAACATGCCTGTAATCCCAGCAGTTTGGGAGGCCAAGGTGGGCAGATCACGAGGTCAGGTGTTCGAGACCAGCCTGGCCAGCATGGTGAAACCCTGTCTCTACTAAAAAAATACAAAAAATTAGTCGGGCGTGGTGGTGCGCACTTGTAATCCCAGCTACTCGGGAGGCTGAGGCAGGAGAATGGTGTGAACCCGGGAGGTGGAGGAGGTTGCAGTGAGCCGAGATCACGCCACTACACTCCATCCTGGCGACAGAGTGAGACTCTGTCTCCAAAAAATAAACCAGCCAACCAAACAGAAAATCTTAAGGCAAAGTACTACAAAATGAAAATAAAATAATATGTATTTGGCCACCTTTAAGAAAAAAAAAAAAATCCTGGTGCTTAGGCTACACCCTGGACCAATAAAATCTGAATCTCTGGGGATGGGATGCAGTCATTAGTATAATTTTTTAAAGTTCTCCAGATGACTCTCAAGTCATCTGGTTGAAAACCAGCACTTTAGAGACCCTGGAAGGTTTCTTTTAGCTTTAGCTTTCTGTAGTCTATAATTTCCTGTCTCTGCAAAAATAGCTCCAAGGCATTTGTGGTGGTTTCTAACCTATGTTCTAAATAATTAATCTTTAAAGTAATGAGAAAAAAAATAATATAATATTACATTAGAATGTGGGAAATATCATTTGTCATAAGGAGACCAACAGCTTTCTCTGTGCATCCGTGTGAAGGTATCACATATTTGGGTTGTAGGTGACCACTGGTAGCCTGTATTTTTTTTTGAGACAGTCTCATTCTGTTGCCCAGGCTGAAGTGTGGTGGTGCAATCTCAGCTCACTGCAACATCGACCTCTCTGGCTCAAGAGATCCTCCCACCTCAGTCCCCCCTCCCTGAGGAGTAGCTTTTTATTTGTATTTTTTGTAGAGATGGGGTTTCATCATGTTGCCCAGGCTGGGTAGCCTATATTTTTATAATTTTATTTGACCTATTGAATTTAATTAAATTCCCTCTCAACCTACTCCACACTCCCTGACTTCAAAGAGAGGGTAGGGTCAGTTCAGCTCTACAGAGGAGAAGAGAACGTTCTGAATGTTTCAATATCTTGGGGAAGCTGGAATGTTAGGATATTTTAGCTGCAAATCACAGAAACCCAGCTCAGCAGGGCATCTCTCAAGAAGTTTGGCGTTAGGATGTCTCTAGGATGGTGATTTAGTAGTTAATTTGGGAGCTACGTTTTTTTATTATTATTATTAAAGACAAAGTCTGGTTCTGTCACCCAGGCTGGAGTGCAGTGGCACGATCTTGGCTCACTGCAACCTCCACCACTTGGGTTCAAGCAATTCTCGTGCCTCGGCCTCCCTAGTAGCTGGGATTACAGGTGCCCACCACCAGGCCTGGCTCATTTTTGTATTTTTTAGTAGAGATGGGGTTTCATCATGTTGGCCAGGCTGGTCTTGAACTCCTGACCTCAAGTGATCGGCCCGCCTTGGCCTCCCAAAGTGCTGGGATTACAGGTGTGAGCCACTGTGCCCCATGGAGGAGCCAGGATTTTTCCTTCCTTTCATTCTCGTATGCTCAGCTTGTTTTCTCAGGCTGCCTCTCATCATGGCCCCAAGAGGGTTGCAGAGTTGTAGAAGTCACAGGGAGATGGCAATATCCAGAGGCCAAAAGAAAAGTCCTGGCCGGGCACGGTGGCTCAAGCCTGTAATCCCAGCACTTTGGGAGGCCGAGGCGGGCGGATCACAAGGTCAGGAGATCGAGACCATCCTGGCTAACACGGTGAAACCCCATCCCTACTAAAAACACAAAAAACTAGCCGGGCGAGGTGGTGGGCGCCTGTAGTCCCAGCTACTCGGGAGGCTGAGGCAGGAGAATGGCGTAAACCCAGGAGGCGGAGCTTGCAGTGAGCCGAGATTGCGCCATTGCACTCCAGCCTGGGGGACAGAGCAAGACTCCGTCTCAAAAAAAAAAAAAAAAAAAGAAAAGAAAAGTCCCAGCCTTCTCTCCCTTTTTAAGGGTGAAGAAAACCTTCCCTGAAGCCCTCTCAACCACTCTCCCTCATATCTTGTTGGTCAAAGTTGCATCACATACCTATTCCCAACTCACGACTTGGCAAGAAATTGAGATTGCCCTGGTGGGCTCACATCCAAGGCAACAGGGGTGTGTGTGTGTGTGTGTGTGTGTGTGTGTGTGTCTGTGTGTACATACATGTTCACACATCTAACATTAATATAAAAGACATTTTATTCCAGTGTATTCTGATTTGGTTAGTAGTTCCTGTTTCCTTTGGCAATGTTACATTAGTGAGTTAAATATCAAAGTGTACACATACATATACTTCTGTGTGGCCACATTAATTTATAAGATAACAATTTTAAAATTATATATAATGAAGCCAATTATATTTGGGCATTTAGCATGTGATAAAAATTGCCTTTAAAATGAGTAGGGGGTGGCTGGGCACAGTGGCTCACGCCTGTGTAACCCCAGCACTTTGGGAGGCCGAGGCGGGTGGATCACTTGAGGTCAGGAGTTCAAGACCAGCCAGACCAATGTAGTGAAACCTTGTCTCTACTAAAAATACAAAAATTAGCCAGGTATGCTGGCAGGCGCCTGTAATCCCAGCTACTCGGGAGGCTGAGGCAGCAGAATCGCTTGAACCTGGGAGGCAGAGTTTGCAGCGAGTTGAGATCGCGCCATTGCACTCCAGCCTGGGCGACAAAGCTAGACTCTGTCTCAAAAACAAACAAACAAAAATGAGTAAGGGGGAAAAATGAATTAGACCATAAATGGTATTGGGATAACTCAGTGGCTATCTAGAAAAACCATAAACTTAGAGCTACATTTCCAAGCATACCCAAGGATGAATTTCTAAAGGATAAAAAATTTCATTGCAAAAAAAACAAATTATAAAAGCACTAGAAGAAGTTATCAGAATGTTAAAATAATCATGAAGAGGGGGAGATCTTTTTTACTAAGACACATAAATCAGAAACTATAAAATTGAAACACTTGCATGGCAGAAGCTATCGTAAGTAAAGTCAAAAGGCAAGACACTTGGAGAAAATAATTGCAACTTATATAACTAAGTATTAATTTCCCTATATACAAAGAGTTTCTAAAAATCAATCAGAAAAAGGCCAAGAGTCTGCCAGAAAAGCTGAAACCAGGATATATATGATAGTTCACAGAAAAGGGAATACTAGTGGCTTTTAAACATGTGGGAAGTGATTAACCTTCCGTATAATAAGAGACATGCAAAATAGACTATATGGAGATAGTGGTTTTGTTCACCTACTAAATGACAAATGATCAAAAAGTTTGATAACATATTATGTGGGCAAGAATGTGGTAAAACAGCCATTTTCATATCTATCAAAATTATAAACACATATGTCCTTTAAACCAGTAACTGTATTTCCAAGAATTTATTGTGCAGACATACTTATACATGTGCAAATATCTAACGTCTTATATGAAAAGTGTTAATCAATGCAGCATTGTTTACAGTACCAAAACATAAAACAACTGTCTGGGTGTGGTGACTCATGCCTATAATCCCAGCAGTTTGGGAGGCCTCGGTGAGTGGATCACCTGAGGTCAGGAGTTCAAGACCGGTCTGGCCAACATGGCAAAACCCCAATTTCTACTACAAATACAAAAATTAGCCAGGCATGGTGGCAGGTGCCTATAATCCCAGCTACTCAGGAGACTGAGACAAGAGAATCACTTGAACCTGGGAGGCGGAGGTTGCAATGAGCCAAGATCATGCCATTGCATTACAGCCTGGGCAATAGAATGAATCTCCTTTAAAAAAAAAAAAAAAAAAAAAAATCAAAGCTGCAAAAATAAGCTTATTTTATGTGGTGTTTTTAACCAAATGCAAGTCATAATGACAGCCTCTGCATTAGTTCTGAGGATGTCCTTAAGAATGAATAAATATTATTTGTTCTTTTGTTTTGGGGATTAATTTTCCCGAGAAAAATCATAGCCCAGCATGTTAAGATAGTCTTGACTTTATATTCAACTTTGTACTGGATCATAAAGTCAGTTTTTTGTTGCTGTTGTTTCGTTTTTGAGATGGAGTCTTGCTCTGTCGCCCAGGCTGGAGTGGATTGGTACCATCTCAGCTCACTGCAACCTCTGCCTCCTGAGTTCAAGCCATTCTCCTACCTCAGCCTCCTGAGTAGCCCAGCTAATTTCTGTATTTTTAGTAGAGACGGGGTTTCACCATGTCGGCCAGGCTGGCCTTGAACACCTGACCTCAGGTGATCCGCCCGCCTCGGCCTCCCAAAGCGCTGGGATTACAGGCGTGAGCCACGATACCCGGCCACATACATTTTGAGGGGACAGAAGCAACTAAAATTTCAACAAAATCAATTCTTTGTCTTGCTCCCTCACTTCTTTCTATTGACCTAATCAACATCACACAGCACAGTGATGGTTGAAGACCAGTGGAAAAGAGACAATGTGAAAACCTAACAGGATTTCTTACTTGCACAATTTTTATGTTTGCAAAGATGTGATATGAAATTCCATTTATTGCTGTCAAATATTGACATCTATCTGTGGACACAAAATAATCTTTTTTTTTTCCTCCCCCATTGTCTATATTTCCCTACCCAACCTTGCATTAAGAAAGCAATTGACAAACTAATGTATGGAAAGCGAATCTTTTGTGCCGTCTATAATGACCAAATTTTCCTTTGGGCTCACCAAAGCTGTTCAAACAAGAGCTCCATTGTCCCTTTCAGAAGAGAATAATAGAAAACTTAAATGAAATCGGGAGGTCATTTGACCTCTTAGGAAACGTGGAGGTAGACATCACGGCTCAAAACCCCCGAGCCTGTTAACATGTGACACATTATACACACTCATATTTTTAGAGGAAAAGATGAGGATTTCTGCTGCTCTATGAGGTTGTGCAATAGTGCTTTCCTCATTTCAGGATTCTGAGCCTGTTCCACATCAGAGAACCCATCAGATATATTTTATCCAAAACCAAGATAAAAGTTGAGTAAAAATAATGATGATAATTGTAACAGTAAGCATAAGAATGGCCACCATTTATTGAATGCTTAATATTTCATCATTTCATCCCCACTATGACCCTATGAGGTGGACATGATTGTGTCCATTCTATAGATGAACAAACTGAGGTTCAGAAAGGAAAAGCAGCTAATCCAGGAAGTCTGAAAGCTGGTGTTTAGATGTACACTATTTGGGAAGCTTCTTTCCTAAACATTGTGTTATTCTGGAGTGCAGTGTGCGATCTCGGCTCACTGCAACCTCTGCCTCCCAAGTTCAAGCGATTCTCTTGCCTCAGCCTCCCAAGTAGCTGGGATTACAGGTGTCCACCACCCCACCTGCCTAATTTTTGTATATTTAGTAGAGACAGGGTTTCACCATATTGGCCAGGCTGGTCTCAAACTCCTGACCTCAGGTAATCTGCCTGCCTCAGCCTCGCAAAGTGCTGGGATTACAGGCGTGAGCCACTGTGCCTGACCTCTGTTTTTTTTTTTTTTTTTTTGAGACAGAGTTTCGCTCTTGTTGCCCAGGTTGGAGTGCAATGGCATAATCTCAGCTCACCACAATCTCTGCCTCCCAGGTTCAAGCGATTCTCCTGCCTCAGCCTCCCGAGTAGCTGGAATTACAGGCATGTGCCACCGTGCCCCGCTAATTTTATATTTCTAGTAGAGATGGGGTTTCTCTACACTGGTCAGGCTGGTCTCGAACTCCCGACCTCAGGTGATCCACCCGCCTCAAAGTGCTGAGATTACAGGTGTGAGACACTGTGCCCGGCCTCTGTTTCTTATCTCTTATAAAATCTTCTGTTGCCTTAAAAAGTTAAAAAATTCAGCATGTAGATAGGTATGGTGGCTCAAGCCTGCAATATCAGCATTTTGGGAGACCAAGGCAGGAGGATCACTTGAGGCCAGAAGTGTGAGAGAAGCCTGGGAAACATAGTGAGACTCTGTCTCTACAAAAAATTAGCCAGGCGTGGTGGTGTGTGCACCTGTAGTCCCAACTACTTGGGAGGCTGATGTGGGAAAAATGCTTGAGCCCATGAGTTTGAAGTCATAGTGAGCTATGATTGCACCAGTACACTCAAGGTCAGCCAAAATAACCATGTATTTAATTACATAATAAACGTTACTGAAAATTGTTTACTGGTACATAATTTTCACAATTTAACCAAGGAGGTGAAAGATCTGTGCACTATAAAACTATAAAACATTGATGAAAGAAATTAAAGAAGATACAAATAAATGGAATGATAGCCCATGTTCATGGATGGGAAGAATGAATATTTTATTTCTACAAATTGATCCAGCAGAGATTCTCCACCAGTGAGAACATCAAGCGTCTCACACCAGTGAGAATATCTGCTAGATCAATTCCTAGAAATAAAATAGCTGCATCAAAGTAAAATATGCATGGTAAATTTTGGCAAATATTGCCGAGTTGCTTGTTCATCAATAGTAGCCAAAGAAATTATGGTACCTTCTTACTGAAGAACATTATGCAGCCATCATAAGAATGAGGAGGTATTAAAAGTAATTGCAGAAACCACAATTACTTTTGCACCAACCTAATATTAGCTGATATGAATGCCCCTATCCTATACAGGTAAATTAAAAAGCAAGGTACAAACTGGTGTTATGGTATTTATCATTGTTAAGGTTTTATAAATGTGCATTATTATGCAAGGAGTTGCTCTGGAAGAATAAACAAGAAAATTATTAACTCACTGGCTTCAGGGAGGGAAACTGAATGGCTGGTGGGTAATGGGGAAAGAAGATACTCTACTCTTTGGCACTTCTTGAATTTTGTAGCATGTGAATGTATAACATGTTCAACTGAAAAATTCACCCTACAGATTTACAAAATATCAGAACTATCATCTTGCCACTGGCCCAGTTATATGGATGAGAAAACTGAGGCCCAGTAGAGTCAGTTGATGCAGGCCTGGCCCAATGCTCTGCACACTCTGCATCCTGCCCCTAAACATCCTCATGCTTTCTCCTTTTAAGGCTCTCAGGTGCTTGGGAGCAGACAATGTGGCACTGAATACCGGGAAGAAATGCATCACAAAGGCCATAGAAATCTTTTCTGGGGGGTTGGCTAGAAAGGTGGGACAGTTTGAACGGCACCAGTGATCACATGGTCAGGAACATCACCCACAACACAAACAGCCACGGCACTTTTTTTTTTTTTTTTTTTTTTTTTTGAGACAGAGTTTCACTCTTGTCGCCTAGGCTGGAGTGCAATGACGTGATCCCGGGTCACTACCACCTCCACCTCCTGGGTTCAAGCGATTCCCCTGCCTCAGCCTCCTGAGTACCTGGGATTACAGGTGCATGCCACCATACCTGGCTAATTTTTGTATTTTTAGTAGAGACGGGGTTTCACCATGTTGGTCAGGCTGGTCTCGAACACCTGATCTCGTGATCCATCTGCCTTGGCCTCCCAAAGTGCTGAGATTACAGGCGTGAGCCACTGCGCCCAGCTGCCACAGCACCTTTGTTGGATGACACTCATGTGCTACATTTACCTCCCTTAATTCTGAATTCAGCCCCTTGAGTCAAACTCTATGGCCACCTCCATAGGCTATGGCACCATTGACTTACATCTCGAAAGCCAACAGCCACAGTCTAGCACTATGCTCAGCCATCTTTCTCTCTTTAAAAGTCATTGATTGGCCGGGCGCGGTGGCTCAAGCCTGTAATCCCAGCACTCTGGGAGGCCGAGGCGGGCGGATCACGAGGTCAGGAGATCGAGACCATCCTGGCTAACACGGTGAAACCCCGTCTCTACTAAAAAAAATACAAAAAACTAGCCGGGGAGGTGGCGGGCGCCTGTAGTCCCAGCTATTCGGGAGGCTGAGGCAGGAGAATGGCGTAAACCCGGGAGGCGGAGCTTGCAGTGATCTGAGATCCGGCCACTGCACTCCAGCCCGGGCGACAGAGCGAGACTCCGTCTCAAAAAAAAAAAAAAAAAAAAAAAGTCATTGATTGAGACTGGCCAGTGGCTCACACACGCCTGTAATCCAGCACTCTGGTAAGCTGAGGCGGGTGGATCACTTGAGGTTAGGAGTTAAGAGACCAGCCTGACCAACATGGCCAGGTTTCAGTAGAAACCCCGTCTCTACTAAAAATACAAAATTAGCCGGGCGTGATGGGAGGCTACTTGGGAGACCGAGGCAGGAGAATCTCTTGAACCTGGGAAGTGGAGCTTGCAGTGAGCCAACATCGTGCCATTGCACTCCAGCCTGGGCAATAAGAGCGTCTCAAAAAACAAAAGTCATTGATTGATCTCTTTCTGGTTTAACTGCTATTATTTAGTTGATGCCACAAATGTTCATATTCAAGTTTTTATAGCATTACAATGCCTAGATTCTATTTTCAAATATTGATTTGCTTAACATAATTTTTATGAAGACATTATTTCTACATCATTGGGCTCTCTAGAATTAGATTGCATGAATACTGTAGTTTTATTTCAATAAAAAGTCCACTGTTATTGAAACCATGACTAAAGCTTGACATGAACAGAGACTTTAAAACAATAAACATTGCCAGGCATGGTGGCACACGCCTGTAGTCTCAGCTACTCAAGAAGCTGAGACAGGAGGATCTGCTGAGCCAAGGAGTTCCAACCCAGCCTGGGCAACATAGTGAGATCCCGTCTCTTAAAAAAAAAAAAAGAAAAAAAAAAGACTGGGCGTGGTGGCTCAAGGCTGTAATCTCAGTACTTTGGGAGGCTGAGGTGGGCGGATCATGAGGTCAGGAGTTGGAGACCATCCTGGCCAACATGGGGAAACCCCGTCTCTATTAAAAATACAAAAATTAGCTGGGCGTGGTGACGCGTGCCTGTAGTGCCTGCTACTCTGGAGGCTGAGGCAGGAGAATCACTTGAACCCAGGAGGCGGAGATTGCAGGGAGCCGATACTGTGTCACTGCACTCCAGCCTGGTGACAGAGTGCGACTCCATCTCAAAAAAAAAAAAAGAAAATTGTAAAAGAAAGTAACTTTTTTGTTTTTTTTTTTCTGAGACAGAGTCTCACTCTGTTGTCCAGGCTGGAGTGCAATGGCACAGTCTCGGCTCACTGCAGCCTCCACCTCCTGGGTTCAAGTGATTCTCGTGCCTCAGCCTCCCAAGTAGCTGGGACTACAGGTGTGCGCCCCCATGCCTGGCTAATTTTTGTATTTTTAGTAGAGATGGGGTTTCACCATGTTGGCCAGGATGGTCTCGAACTCCTGGGCTCAAGTGTTCTATCTGCCTCAGCCCCTCAAAGTGCTGGGATTACAGGCATGAGCCAACGTGCCTGGCTAGAAAATTGTGAAAGTAACTTAGTATCTGCCTCATACACTTTTGTTTTATTTTAAAATGCAACTCCTCAACCCCAAATCGAAACAAGAACAACAACCTTCTGATGGCTTCCCTCCCTTTCTCTTTGTACAAATGAGACTTTCTCCTGTGTGATTCTGACCACCTTGGTCTACTTTATGGAGCTCCAACCCTGCCTTCTTTCCTTCTCAGGCCATCTGTCCTGGCTGGCCTCACTGTTGGAAATGCTCTTCTCAAGATGTTCACGTGGTAGGTTCTTTGTCCTTCAGTCTCAGTTCAAATATTCCCTCCTCCAGGAAGCCTTCCTTGACTTCCTAGGTGAAAGTGGTTCCCTTCCCCTGAGTCACTACTATGTTTTCTTCAGTGCACTTATTAATGGCCAACACTGTCTCCTTTCCTATCTGCTTATGAATTTAAAGTCTGTTAGCAGCAACTGCAGCTTTTTAAAGGCTCCTTGTTTCTTTTTTTTTTTTTTTTTTTTTGAGATGGAGTCTCGTTCTGTTTCCCAGGCTGGAGTGCAGTAGCGCAATCTTGGCTCACTGCAAGCTCCGCCTCCTGGGTCCACGCCATTCTTCTGCCTCAGCCTCCCAAGAGCTGGGTGGGACTACAGGCGCCCGCCACCACGCCCAGCTAATTTTTGGTATTTTTAGTAGAGACAGGGTTTCACCGTGTTAGCCAGGATGGTCTCGATCTCCTGACCTCCTGATCTTCACACCTCGGCCTCCCAAAGTTTTGGGATTACAGGCATGAGCCACTGCGCCCGGCCTCTTTTTTTTTTTTTTTTTTTTTTGAGGCAGAGTTTCGCTCTTGTTGGCCATACTGGAGTGCAATGATGCGATCTCGGCTCAATGCAACCTCCATCTCTTCAGTTCAAGTGATTCTCCTGCCTCAGCCTCCTTAGTAGCTGAGACTACAGGCATGCACTACCATGCTGGCTAATTTTTGTATTTTTAGTAGAGACAGGGTTTCGCCATGTTGGCCACTCTGGTCTCGAACTCCTGACCTCAGGTGATCCGCTCACGTTGGCTTCCCAAATGCTGGACTTACAGGCATGAGCCACTGCACCTGACCCAATTGTCATTTTCGCTTTTTTGTTGAGATGGCGTTTCTCTCTGTCACCCAGGCTGGGGTGCAGTGGCACAATCTCAGCTCACTGCAATTTCCGTCTCTTGGGTTCAATCGATTCTCCTGCCTCAGCCTCCCAAGTAGCTGGGATTACAGGCGTGTGCCACCACGCCCAGCTAATTTTTTATTTTTAGTAGAGATGGGGTTTTACCATGTTGGTCAGGCTGGTCTCAAACTCCTGACCTCAGGTGATCTGTCCACCTCGGCCTCCCAAAGTGCTGAGATTACAGGCATGAGCTACCACGCCCGGCCCTCAATTGTCACTTTTAGTGCATGTTTTCTGGTTGTATAAAAGCTCTCCCATGCAAGAGAGCTGATGTTATAACAGTAGATTATTATACTATCCTGTATTTTCATCAGGTAAAGAAAGCTTTTTATGTTTCACTGAGAGTAGTCAACCCCTTCACAATCTAGGACCTGAAGACTGCATCTTCTGAGAACACCAGAGAAAGATTGTCCTTGCCATCCACACTGCAAGAAAACTTCGGGATCTTGAACCTTTTGTTCATAATCTTAGAAATGAAAAGGGTCCCGCAACACTCTTGGAACTGTATCTTTAAGGTAAAGCTAACCAAGGAAGTCTCTCCCCAGAAGAAGATGGCATCCTTGATATGAACAGCTTTTCTTAAGATCATGGATCAAGACTTCTACTGTCATGAGACTCTTGTGAATATTTCCTTGTTTATGTCTCTGTCTCTCTCTCCATATATATGTATATCTATATATAGATATATCTATATCTAGATATAGATTTTTTTTTTTTTAAGGCAGAGTCTCACTCTGTTGCCCAGGCTGGAGTGCAATGGTGCAATCTTGGCTCACTGCAATCTCCGCCTCCTGGATTCAAGTGATTCTCCTGCCTCAGCCTCCCAAGTAGCTGGGATTACAGGCATGTACTACCACACCTGGCTGATTTTTGTATTTTTAGTAGAGATGGGGTTTTACCATGTTGGCCAGGCTGGTCTTGAACTGCGGACCTCAGGTGATCCACCTGCCTCAGCCTCCCAAAGTGCTGGGATTACAGGCATAACTCACCGTGCCTGGCCAAAAAGGGGAATTTTTAAACAAAATTATGGGAGGCCATTGTTTTGGATTGAGCTTATACACTAGGACCCAACAGACCAAACAAAAATGGAGCTGCTCATGCTAAATGTGACATAATCAAACTAAGTCTTTAAAGATCCTAAGGAAAAGAAGAGGTGTAACTGGAGTGGTGGCTCCATCTCAAAAAAAAAAAAAAAAAAATGAACTCTAAAACTAGAAAATGATTTTTTTTTTTTTTTTTTTTTTTTGAGACAGAGTCTCGCTCTATTGCACAGGCTGGAGTGTAGTGGCACGATCTCGGCTCACTCCAACCTCCACCTCCCCTCCCTGGTTCAAGTGATTCTCCTGCCTCAGCCACCCTAGTAACTGAGACTACAGGCACATGACACCATGCCCAGCTAATTTTTTTGTATTTTTAGTAGAGACGGGGTTTCACTATGTTGGCCAGGCTGGTCTCGAACTCCTGACCTCAGGATATCCATCTGCCTCAGCCTCCCAAAGTGCTGGGATTACAGGTGTGAGCAATCTCGCCAGGCCTAGTTTTAGACTTTTGAACCTAGGGGATATACACCCATGAAAAGTTAAATAATAAGGATGTAAGATAATTGTATACTGCCTTATAAATATTCTTTTAAAAAATAAACTGGTTAATTTTTTTTTTTTTTTTTTTTTTTTTTTTTTGAGACGGAGTCTTGCTCTGTCACCGAGACTCGAGTGCAGTGGCCGGATCTCGGCTCACTGCAAGCTCCGCCTCCCGGGTTTACGCCATTCTCCTGCCTCAGCCTCCCGAGTAGCTGGGACTACAGGCACCCGCCACCTCGCCCGGCTATTTTTTTGTATTTTTTACTAGAGACGGGGTTTCACTGGGTAAGCCAGGATGGTCTCGATCTCCTGACCTGGTGATCCGCCCGTCTCGGCCTCCCAAAGTGCTGGGATTACAGGCTTGAGCCACCGCGCCCGGCCAAACTGGTTAAATTTTTATAAGAAGCCTATCTTTCCAATCTTTGAGACAAATGACACTAATGACTTTTTAAATAGGAAAAGATTTACATGCCACTGTAAATCAGTTAACTAGGGGGTTGGGGATGAAGAGAGGATGGTTAATGGGTACAAGCATATAATCAGATAGAAGGAGTAAGTTCTAATGTTCTATAGCACAGTAGGGTGACTGTAGTTAACAAGAATGTATTGTGTATTTCAAAATAGCCACAAGAATAGATTTGAGCCGGGCACAGTGGTTCACGTCTATAATCCCAGTACTTTGGGAGGCCAAGGCGGGTGGATCATCTGAGGTCGAAAGTTCGAGACCAGCCTGACCAACATGGAGAAACCCCGTCTTTACTAAAAAAACAAAATTAGCTGGGTGTGGTGGCGGGCGCCTGTAATCCCAGCTACTCAGGAGGCTGAGGCAGGAGAATCGCCTGAATCTGGGAGGCAGAGGTTGCAGTGAGCCAAGGTTGCTCCACTATACTCCAGCCTGGGCAACAAGAGCGAAACTCTGTCTCAAAAAAAAAAAAAAAAAAAAAAAAAAAAACAGATTTGAAATATTTCTAACATACACACATACAAGTAAGTTAATTAGTATGAAAATATTGAAATACCTAATGCCTTTTTTTTTTTTTTTTTTGAGATGGACTGTTGCTCTGTCATCCAGGGTAGAGTGCGGTGGCACGATCTCAGCTCACTGCAACCTCCACCTCCTGGGTTCAAGCAATTCTCCTGCCTCAGCCTCCTGAGTAGCTGGGATTACAGGTGCACGGCACCATGCCCGGCTAATTTTTGTATTTTCAGTAGAGGCGGGGTTTCCACCATGTTGGCCAAGCTGGTCTTGAACTCTTGACCTTGTGATCCGCCCACCTCGGCCTCCCAAAGTGCTGGGATTACAGGTGTGAGCCACCGCGCCTGACCATGCCTCTTCTTTTCCTTAGTCCTTTCATACCTTGGGGATAACTCTTATTAATAGCAGCCCCCCATCTTCCCTCCACTCCTCACCACTTTAACCATCTTTATGGTTAGATTATCTCACACATGTAGATTTACAATTTACCTTGTTTTTTAATTTTTATTTTTTGAGATGGGGCTTTTGCTACATTGCCCAGGCTAATCTTAAACTTCTGGGCTCAGGCAATCCTCCTGCCTCAGCCTCTTGAGTACCTGGGAACAGGCACGCACCACTTGAGCCCAAGCAATTTGTCTTTTCAATTGGCAATACAACCGATGCATTTCCTGTCAGAATATCTGCTCCTTCATTTTATTTTAGTGGTATTTTATCCTTTGCATGTACCATAAATTTTTTTTTTTTTTTTTTTTTTTTTGAGACGGAGTCTCGCTCTGTCACCCGGGCTGGAGTGCAGTGGCCGGATCTCAGCTCACTGCAAGCTCCGCCTCCCGGGTTCACGCCATTCTCCTGCCTCAGCCTCCCGAATAGCTGGGACTACAGGCGCCCGCCACCTCGCCCGGCTAGTTTTTTGTATTTTTTTTAGTAGAGACGGGGTTTCACCGTGTTAGCCAGGATGGTCTCGATCTCCTGACCTCGTGATCCGCCCGCCTCGGCCTCCCAGAGTGCTGGGATTACAGGCTTGAGCCACCGCGCCCGGCCCTTTTTTTTTTTTTTTTGAGACAGAGTCTCACTCTGTTGCCCAGGCTGGAGTGCAATGGTGTGATCTGCGATCTCGGCTCACTGCAACCTCTGCCTCCCGGGTTCAAGTGATTCTCCTGCCTCAGCCTCCTGTGTAGCTGGGATTACAGGCATGAGCCACCACGCCCAGCTAATTTTTGTATCTTTAGTAGAGACGAGGTTTCATCATGTTGGTCAGGATGATCTCGAACTCCTGACCTCATCATCGGCCCACCTCGGCCTATCAAAGTACAGAGATTACAGGCATGAGCCACTGCGCCTGGCCATGTACCATAAATTTTTAAGGAAAACCTCTCATGGTGAATATTTAGGCATTTCTATTTTTTCTACTATCATAAATAATGTCATAGTATAGATGCCTCTGTATATGTTGATAGGATTTAAACCACTATCATTTTTTTCTCTTTTTTTTTTCTGAGATGGTGTCTCACTCTGTCCCCCAGGCTATAGTGCAGTGGCGCCATCTCCATTCACTGTAACCTCCGCCTCCTGGGTTCAAGCAATTCTCCTGCCACAGCCTCCCAAGTAGCTGGGATTACAGGCACGTGCCACCACGCCTGGTTAATTTTTGTATTTTTAGTAGAGACGGGGTTTCACCATGTTGGCCAGGATGGTCTCGATCTCTTGCCCTCAGGTGATCCGCACGCCTCAGCCTCCCAACGTGCTGGGATTACAGGTGTGAGCCACCATGGCCGACCTTATTTTTAAAATTTTATTTATTTATTTTTCGAGACAGAGTCTCGCTCTGTCGCCCAGGCTGGAGTGCAGTAGCGCGATCTCAGCTCACTGCAATCTCTGTCTCGGGTTCAAGCGATTCTCCTGCCTCAGTCTCCCAAGTAGCTGGGATTATGGCGTGTGCCACCACGCCCAGCTAATTTTTGTATTTTTAGTAGAGACGGGGTTTCACCATGTTGGCCAGGCTGGTCTCGAACTCCTGACCTCAGGTGATCCTCCCACCTCGGCCTCCCAAAGTGCTGGGATTATAGATGGGAGCGACTGTGCTCAGCCTACCACTATCATTTTTATGGTAAAATTAATTTAGTAGGCCTATGCCCTCGGCAAAGTGTCTTCACTTCATTGTGGCTTATTTACCAAACGGGAAGGCTCATGTTTTTTTTTCTTATTTTTAATTTTTATTTATCGTTTAATTTATTTTTTTTTCTTTTGTTGCTAATCATGTTTTTTTAAAAAAACTCCAATGCCAGTTTCACAGACTTAAGACTCAGATAACTAACTTTTAAAAGAATCCTTGTAAATATTACTTCAGTCAAAGTCATTTTTTAGTCAGTAATAAAACTCAGTTTAGGAACCCAAGAGCAAAGGCAGAGCCTCAGAATGAATTTACATGTGACCGTTTTCTGAAATCTTACGTCTAAGGAAAAAGTAAGAGACTGACATTTCTAAATCTAATTTATTTTAGGCTTAAGAATATAGATGCGCCGGGCGCGGTGGCTCACGCCTGTAATCCCAGCACTTTGGGAGGCCGAGGCGGGCGGATCACAAGGTCAGGAGATCGAGACCATGGTGAAACCCCATCTCTACTAAAAATAGAAAAAATTAGCCGGGCACAGTGGCGGGCGCCTGTAGTCCCAGCTAATCGGGAGGCTGAGGCCGGAGAATGGAGTGAACCCGGGAGTCGGAGCTTGCAGTGAGCCGAGATTGTGCCACTGCACTCTAGCCTGGGCGACAGAGCGAGACTCCGTCTCAAAAAAAAAGAATATAGATGCATAAGTTTTCCCAGAGAGTTAAAGAAATCTTTGTTGGATAACAGAGAGAATCAAACAAAAGTAACACATCACAAGAGAGGACCAGCTCACAAAAATATCTGAATGAAGGCACGTATTGCATCATTGTTGGCAATCATGAAAAATCTGAAAAACATTAAATGGCCACTAAAAGAGAAGTGGTTGTATATGTCATGATATATCTATCCATGGACTGTGTATAAATATAGAAGAATGAGGCGGACTTATATGTACCAATTTGGAAAGACTGGCAAGTCTAATAGTGAGATAAAAGAAGTATGATTGTCATTATGGTATGACAGCATTAATTTAAAAAAACCACGGCAATATATGTGTATAGATATGCATTTATGCATGTATATATGTAGACATGTGCATTTATGGATGTAAATTCCTAGAGATACAGAAGACACACACATCCTAGCAAGCGGGGAGCGACCTAATGTTAGAAACAGAGAAACAGTGAAAGAGACATTTAGATTTACTTTGCAAACTCTCAGTGTCGACTCTTTTACACATATGCACGGCTGGTGTTATTAAGTATATTTTCAAGCACAAGGGAACCAGAGGTCGATGGTGAAATCAGATGCTTTCAAAGGAAACGTATTTCATTCTTCTAAAAATAATTTTGGTGATTCGGAATCCATCCTTAATCGTAGCGGCCAGCCCATTTTTGTGGCTCTTTCATTTCCCCCAGGAAAAAAAAAAAAAAGTGTATAAACACAGCAGGATATAAATGCATGCATCTGGAGAAGATGAACTTTTACACTAGTTCTGCCTTTTCAGCTTTCTAAAATGTGGACCTTACCAATTTCTTTGACTTCCCCCTCCTTTTTTTCCATTCCAATGCATGGCGGTGACAAGGCATTGAATTACCAGTTTGTCACTAACGCCATAGGCTTTATTATTCCTTTGAACAGAAGCTGGGCTTAAAAAGAAAAGTTTTTCTTAATAAGTAGCTGTTCATCCTTTGATATGCACATCTGGATCTGTGGTCTTATCTGCGGCATGCTAATGCTGCTTCCTGCAGATAATGATAAAAGGACAACTCAAAATAACAAAAAAGGAATAAAATGTGCCAGATGCCTAAAAAATAAGGAGGACAATGCAAATAAAAGCAACTGGTTTTTCTATTCTGGAGAATAAACTCTACCCACAATTGAAGTAATCATTTTGGTGGTTACTTGATGCACACATTTTTTTTTTAAAGAGATTAGGAAGGCGGAAAAAAAAAAAAAAGGCAAACATCAGCTGACAAGTACTGCCACATTCTGTTAGAAATTAGGAGGGAAATAAACCTAAGTATGCTATAAATCACTTTGGGGTTTAATTTTGTTTCTACCCTGCTACATCGTTTCTTCTGTTTCTTCTTTTTTCTTCATTTGGCTGTGGCTTAAACATTGTTAATTAAAAGCCAAACTGAAAGATTTTGATTCATACATTTTTTAGGAAGTATAAAGTATTTCAAATATACAGAAAAGTACCAAGAATACCATAAGGAACATTCGTGTATCTACCATCAGGGTTTAATGATTTTTCCTTTTTTCCTTCCTGTTCATTTTTAAAGAATACATTTCCTTCATTCCGAGTCTTTTCAAATGTGATTTTTCTTGATTTCTATATCACCTTTGTTCACTAAAAGAAGGTGTTCTTCTTATAAAAATATTATGATTTTCTCAGTTTTAGTTAAGTTTCTCAAAGGTGCTTTCTTCCCCTGCTCTGTGTAAATGGGTCTTGTTTTGAAAGTTAGGTTAGCGTTAAGACGTAAGGGTGAAATTGTTATGTAATACATATATGATTTCTAGATATTATGTATGATTTCTGTCTAGGTGATCTTTGTTCTTTACGACTTCTTTTCACAAGAGGCGAAGATCAACCTGCTTTGTCAATACGTGCACAGACCATCAGTAGTTCTGAGGCTGATTGTAACTGATATTTTAACGGGCAAATAAAAACTTCTGCTTTACATAAATTGCTCCATAAACTGGGAGCTGAGGATTGTGAGGAGGGCGAAAAGGCCATGGTGCCCTCTCTACCACTGCACAAACCCAGATTGTGTGTGGTTGGGATCCCTTGGTAGCCCAACCAGATAAGAGTCATGAATTGATTCCACATTAGCATGCAGCAGGCATGGGAAAATGATAAACTCCTATTACCACTGTCATGGCAACTGAAAAAATGGCTGCTTTGGGGGGAGCAAGGTCCACAAGAGAAGAAAAGCGAAGCCCCGTCTCTTTCTTCTGTTTGACATCTGTTGTTTAACATACAAATTGTATTATCATGACGCAAGCGAGTCAGCCAGGGCTAAAGCCTGGCTAGGAATTGTGAAAACCATACTGCCCGACTCCCATTCCCCTCTCTCTACCGTGAGAGTATATAATTTGACCCTGGACATTTTCACGGAGGGCAGTAAATTCCCCTCCCTTTTCATCCCAGGTACAAAAAGCGTGAAGTGCCTTGGGAAGGTGGAATACAGGGAGGAGGGTCTTTTTGCGGGGTAGCGGAGAAGGGAGACACGCTATCAATTATGAAGTAAAAATAAAGCTCTTCTCCGTTTGCGGCTGCTTTTCTAAATGATTCATTCCTCCCTCCTCCCTTCCCCCAACCGTCCCTCAAGACCATTTTTAGATCTTTTCTTTCTTTTCTTTTTTTTTTGAGACAGAGTCTTACTCTGTCACCCAGGCTGGAGTGCAATGGCCCAGTCTCGGCTCAATGCAACCTCTGCCTCCCAGGTTCAAGCGATTCTCCTGCCTCAGCCTCCCTAGTATCTGGGATTACAGGCACATGACCGGCTAATTTTTGTATTTTTAGTAGAGATGGGGTTTCACCATGTTGGCCAGGCTGGTCTCGAACTCCTGACCTTGTGATCTGCCTGCCTCAGCCTCCCAAAGTGCTGGGATTACAGGCGTGAGTCACTGCACCCAGCCCTAGATTTTTCTAAAACAGCAATTTGAGCGGGGCTTGTGAACACAGACAAAACATGGGCCGATAGGATACAAGCAGGAACGCCAGCCTTAGGCACAGGGGTGAAGGTTGAAAAGCCTGATTGCAGGTCATTGAGAAAAGGCTGGAAGGAAACACACCTGAGTGCTAACCAGGAGTTGGACAAGAGGTGGATTTTTATTTCCTTCTTAATATAGCCCTTTTCGAAATGTTTAATAAAGTACCTATGTCAGTCACTCTCATACTCCGCAGAAATATCCAATAAGCCTTCGGAGCTCCAGGAATGGGTCTCAAAGGAGCGTGCAAACGATCTCAAACATCTCAAAGGGTCTCTCAAAGGATTGAGGTGTAGATGCTCAGACCAAAATTCTGTTCGGCAAATTTCCATATGATCCAAACATATCACTTGAAGCAAATCCTTTGCATATAAATATATACAAATGTGTATATATATTTATATTAGATATAGATTATATGTTTATATTACATATACATTTATATATTATATCGTTCATGAAATTTATATAAATATATATATTTCATGAGGACATTTAAATGAAGTGACTTTCAAACGTGCTTCACTCCCCACCTCCCCACAGTTGTGTAAACAGAAAAACCCAGTACCATTTTGGGTTGTTTTCACAACATAGCCTTGAAACAGCTGTGAAAGAGGCATCCTAAAATGGACTAAATTGTAATTTCCAGTAAGAGTGAGATTAAGCCCCTTGATAGGACAAGATCAGATAAGTGCAAACAACAGAAAGAACATTTATATAATTGACCTCGGCCATGAGCACAGTTAGCATTTTAAGGTGGTAAAACAAAAAAGGAACCTCTTGGCCAAACCCACGCCCCATGTGCAGTTTGGAACTTCCCAGTTTAAAGGCGACAGGATCCTACCGAATGGGTAGGCTTTGAGGGGATGCAGAAGCAAAACCACTCGGAAAGGTCAGAACTGCTCTGTTTGTTTTTCCAAATTGTCGGAGTAAAGTTACAATATGCCACCTGGGTAAGCCCACTAGCTAAATATCCAGATAATGTACACAGTAACCACAGGGATTTCTCCGACAGATTGGAAACGTTGGAGGAGGAATTTGCTTGGGGGAAGGGAACTAGAGGAACCTGGGTTAAGCCCTCCCTAAGCATGGAGGGGTTGCTCCAGGCCTGACATGAAAAACGGTCTTATTTTTAATCCTCAGGACATCCCTTTGAGGAAGGTATTATTATTCCCAGAATAATAATAGGGGATGGGGGATGGCTCGTGTGACTTGCCCCTGGCATTTTCCTTCATGGATATTCCGGTATCTGACCATTTCTGCTTCTGTTTGAGCTCTCAGTTTCATCAGCATAATCTTTGTCGGAGGGCGGGAGTTTTACATTTGCAATTCTAGATTTTTCTTTCTGCTGGTGTTCCGGCAGACCACTACTGTTTGTTATATATCTACTTCACATCAAATAAGTCAAGCTCTAGAAATAGTCCTGGGAGGTTTCCTGGGGTGGGGGTGTGGGGCCCCTGTGATACTTCTCTTTGCAGTTTAAGATTTTGAAAGGCATAGGGTCTGAAGGGGAAGGGGAGAAAGTTCTCCCGGACAGCCTTTTCTTTTTTTCTTTTCTTTTTTTTTGAGAAGGAGTTTTGCTCTTGTTACCCAGGGTGGAGTGCAGTGGTGCAATCTTAGTTCGCTGCAACCTCTGCTTCCTGGGTTCAAGCGATTCTCCTGCCTCAGCCTCCCAAGTAGCTGGGATTATAGGTGTGCACCACCACGCCTGGCTAATTTTTGTATTTTTAGTAGAGATGGGGTTTCACCATGTTGACCAGGCTGGTCTCAAACTCTTGACCCCAGGTGATCTGCCCATCTCGGCCTCCCAAAGTGCTGGGATTACAGTCATGAGCCATCGCAGCAGGCACAAAGAGGCTTTTCAATTCAAATCCTCACCTACCTTCTCCCTAAGTCTTTTCACTGGATGTCTGGGGGCTCACACCTGCTCTCTGATACTCCCATAATAAAGTTATTTCCAAGCCCAACTATGGATCAGACTCACCTGGTGAATTTTTAGAAAACAGATATTTGCTTCCAATTTACATACAGGCTCAGACCCCGAAGCTCTAGTAATTAGACTCATTGCAAAATTGCCCTTCCCTGATTCTCAAAATCAGAAATAACTATGAATGCATAGGAACACCTACAAATTTAAAGTTATGAGAATCACTAATACATCGAAAACAATTTCAGATTTGATTGCTGGCCAGGTCCACAGCTCAGCGTAAATGTCACCTGTTTAAAGAGCTCTTCACCATCGTCTTCCAAATTCCAGCCCTTTTAATAGCACAGAGTGGATATCATTTATCTGTGCTTCATCATCTGCTTCTCCCCAACAGAACATTAGCTCCCTAAGACCTAGAGTCTTCTCCACCCTCTTCTTGGTCAAGTTCAAAGTATCTAGGTTAGTGTCTACACATCGCAAGTACTCAGTTTCTGCTGGGTGGGTGCACGAGTGAACACATATTTTTTTTTGAGACGGAGCCTCGCTCTATCAGCCAGGCTGGCGTGCAGTGGCGCGATCTCGGCTCACTGCAAGCTCCGCCTCCTGGGTTCAAGCAATTCTTGTGCTTCAGCCTCTCTCCTCTCAACAATACTTAATTGAAACTCCTTTAAGACAATTTTTCCAGTTTTACTTCATTTTATTTAAGGTCTATATAATATTCCCAGGTGTGAATGTGTCAGGATTTTTAATTTTGTTTCTAGAGGTTTTCTGTTGGTTTTGTTTTTGTGTTTGCTACCATTAACAATACTGTAATACACACCTTTGAGTATTTGAAAGAAAAAATTCCAGGTGTCACAGGAGAAGAAAGTTGTTAACAGCAGCCACTGTGGCAGGTATGATGAGAGGCCCGGGAATGGTGACCTCAGCTAGCCTGGGCGGCTTTCTGTCCTGCCTCGCAGCATTTCTTAAACAAGGAGGTCAGATCAGATAAGCGCTAGGGTCTCTCTCAACTGACTGAATCTTTTATAATCAAATCCTTCGTTCACGCCGGGCAAACAGTGGCTCACACCTGTAATCCCAGCACTTTGGGAGGCCTAGGCAGGCGGATCACTTGAGGTTAGTAGTTCAAGACCAGCCTGGCCAACATGGTGAAAGCCCGTCTACTAAAAATACAAAAATTAGCTGGGCGTGGTGGCGGGTGCCTGTAATCCCAGCTGCTCCAGAGGCTGAGGAGTATTATGGCGGAAAGGGAGAAGGTGGTAGAACTTTTCTTTAAAAAGAAGAAAATTAAATAATGGTGGTATTTTAAAAATATGTATGATATATTCACTGTATGTATCTATGAAAATTGCACAATTAAACATGCTTGTATGTAAGCAGAAGTTTTCTTTTTAAAAAAATGTGGGATGGCTGGGTGCGGTGGCTCATGCCTGCAATCCCAGCACTTTGGGAAGCTGAGGTGGTTGGATAACCTGAAGTCATTCAGGGAGTTTGAGACCAGCCTGACCAACATGGTGAAACTCCATCTCTACTAAAAATACAAAATTAGTGGGACATGGTGGCACTTGCCTGTAATCCCAGCTACTTGAGAGGCTGAGGCAGGAGAATCGCTTGAACCCGGGAGGCGGAGGTTGCAGTGAGCCGAGATTGTGCCACTGCACTCCAGCCTGGGCAACAAGAGTGAAAATCCATCTCAAAACCACAACCACCACCACACAAAAAAGCAGGATGCACCTGAAGTGGTAAATAGGATAATATATAGCTTCAAATGTAGGAAAGGATTAAAAATAAGTAAGCTAACATTTAACTCAAAACGCAGTAAGAAGAAAAACAGGGTCAAATATAAAGGAAGATGAAAATAAAATAACCATCTGAAAAAAATGTCCTAAAGCTAATATGAAATGTTCGGCCAGGTGCAGTGGTTCATGCCTGTAATACCAGCACTTTGGAAGGCTGAGGCTGGCACATCACTTTAGGTCAGGAGTTTGAGATTAGCCTGGCTGAGATGATGAAACCCTATCTCTACTAAGACTACAAAAATTAGCCGGGTATGGTGGCACACACCTGTATTCCCAGCTACTCGGGAGGCTGAGGCAGGAGGATCACTTGAACCTGGGAGTTGTTGCAGTGAGCGGAGATCGCGCCACTGCACTCCAGCCTGGGTGACAGAGTGAGACTCCGTCTCAAAAAAAAAAAAAAAAGCTAATATGAAATGTTAACAGTTGTGGCTGGGCACGGTGGTTCACGCCTGTTATCCTAGCACTTTGAGAGGCCAAGGCAGGTGGATTGCCTGAGCTCAGGAGTTCGAGACCAGCCTGGGCAACACAGGGAAGCCTCGTCTCTACTAAAACACAAAAAATTAGCCGGGCATGGTGGTGTGTGCCTGTAATTCCAGCTACTCAGGAGGCTGAGGCAGGAGAATTGCTAGAACCTGGGAAGCGGAGATTGCAGTGAGCCGAGATCGTGCCACTGCACTCCAGCCTGGGCAACAGAGTGAGACTCCATCTCCAAAAAAAATAAAAAAGGAAACATTAACAGTTGTTACTTTGAAAGAAGGGTAAAAGGCTGCTCATTTTTTTTTTTTCCTACTTTCTCTATTTTTAAACTTTCCTGTTAGAAAACTATATATCAAAAGTAAAGTATCCCCATGAGGTCATTCTGTCCCCAGGATTGGGAAGCTTGCTGGGCCCCTAGGTGAGATGATGCCGTGCTCCTCCCATCCTTGATACCAGGACTTCCTAACCAGGGGACACCTGATTTTGGTTCTGGTCAGCCTGACTTCGCTTCTCTCCTTACTGCCCCCTTATGGTAGGCATTTGCCAGGGTTTTGTCTTCCTTGGTTATCTCCCTAGCTAAGTGTGTTCTGGAGCCTTGATGTGGATTTGGTGTAGAGGATGAAAGCTGAAAAGTCAGGGAACCACTTAAGGTACCCCTGGCCTGGGGAAAGGAGCCTTCCTTCTTCCCATTTCCCTTGTTAATGATGCCGGCTCCATGGATTCTACTCCCATACTTGGGTAGATAATCTGGAAGTCTACTCCTCAGTTTTTATGCAGGTTTTAGCTCTGGGTAGTTCTTCAATCCTGTCCACTCCCCGCTCCCACCCCCAAACGGTGCACTATGTATGAGCCATACAGTAGGCACCCCGCATAAAGGAAAACTCGCACCTCCCTTCCTCACAGACTCCCGTGGTGGGGAAGCTGAATTTGGCACAGGTGGAGTCCTGGGGAGTAAGTTCTCGGGCTAGCATGTTCTTCATCTCACTGGTGGGCTCACCTTGGGCAAATGACAATTTCTCTAAGACTCAGTTTCTTCTTGCAGAAAACTAGGACCGCAAACTGGGTATCCATTAAGTAGATAATGAGTGTTTGGACTTTTATTTAGTGTGTATCTTCCCCAGTTTGTCTGGAGGGCATAGTCTTTCCAGGTTTCGTTCACCATGGTTTTCTTAGAGCCTTTAGGAGTGCCTGTCACGTGTAGGCATTCTGGAAATATTTGTTGAATGAAGTATTTTTTCTTTGTAGTTTTACTTTAAATCTTCCCTTAATTCTCTAGGAGGAGATTTTTTTTTTTTTGAGATGGACTTTCAGGCATGGAACTAGTTGCTTTTCATGAATTATATATTTAATTAGAAAAACCTACAGCATGGTTATTCAAGTGCAGTCACCAATAGGTGCATTGAATCTACCTGATTTCTACTAGTTGTGTGGAGAGAAAACGGAGACAGAGAAAAAGAAGACTGATTTAAATTATCTGGGCCACTGTGTGCACTCCTGCAGGTAAGAGATGAGGCACACATACATTTTCTGGTCTTGAGCTCTGTCCAGTCCCTGACGGTGATACTATAGTAGAAAAGGTATGCAAGGTCATTTTTGACCATACGCAAATTTTGCCTCTATACACTGGCTTCTAGAATGAACTCCTTTGAAAGCAAAGGCTTAGAGGGGGCTAAATGTCTTCTCTAGCTGAGTCGCACACCAGGAGGAGCAGAGGCAACCACTATAGGGACCCAGAGACTTTGATCCTAACCTATCTCCTAAATTTAATACCTCACTGGGTTTTATTTCTTCAATACAGATTCATGCTATGAGCACTTTACTGCATCATTTATTGTCTGTTATATAAATTTCTTCCAAAGAGCGTGGTGCTGAGTGAACCTCAGGAGAAATGCTGAAGATTGCAGTAAAGTCCCTTTCATGGGGGGTCTTTTAAATTACAACTTTAGCCAGATTGACTTAGATAGGTTGGATGCTCTGTTTGGAGACAGGGAAAGAAATCTGAAAGCTCATCCCAAACCCGGATTCTGTGACCATCTCACTGTTTCCCAAACTTTATTTATTTATTTATTTTTGAGAGAGTCTTGCACTGTCACCCACACTGGAGTGCTGTGAAGCAATCTCGGCTCACTGCTAGCTCCGCCTCCCAGGTTCAGGCCTTTCTCCTGCCTCAGCCTCCCGAGTAACTGGGACTACAGGCGCCCGCCACCACACCTGGCTAATTTTCTTTTTCTATTTTTTTAGTGGAGACTGGGTTTCACCATGTTAGCCAGGATGGTCTCGATCTCCTGACCTCATGATCCATCCACTTCAGCCTCCCAAAGTGCTGGGATTACAGGCGTGAGCCACTGCGCCCGGCTCCAGACTGTTTTTCTTTCTTTCTTTTTTTATTTTTTTGAGATGGAGTTTCGCTCTGTCACCCAGGCTGAAGAGCAATGGTGCAATCTTGACTCACTGCAACCTCTGCCTCCCAGGTTCAAGCAATTCTCCTGCCTCAGCCTCCCAAGCAGCTGGAATTACAGGTGTGCACCATCACGCCTGGCTAATTTTTGTATTTTTAGTAGAGACGAGGTTTCACCATGTTGGCCAGGCTGGTCTCAAACTCCTGACCTCGGGTGATCCACCTGTCTTGGCCACCCCAAGTGCTGGGATTACGGGCATGAACCACCTCACCTGGCCTCTGAAATTTTCTTGATCACGGAAAACACTCACTAAAAAACAAAAACAAAAGATAACCACACAATCCAACAAGAAAACGTAGTCCCTGGCACATAGTAGGTGCAAGATATTTTTTGAATGAGTGATCAAGGTAAAATTGCGAAATTGCCAATCGAAGAACAAAATGTAAAGTCTGATTTGTTGCTCACGGCTTCCCAAAACTACATTTCTGTCTTTCCATGTGTTTATACACACACACACATCCTTATGCTTTTTAATATGTAGGTTTGTACAATCATAGGTAAAATCTTTTTTTGTTTGTTTTTTGAGATGGAGTTTCACTCTGCCGCCCAGGCTGGAGTGCAGTGGCCTGATCTCAGCTTACTGCAACCTCCGCCTCCTGGGCTCAAGCAATTCTGCTGCCTCAGCTCCTGAGTAGCTAGAATTACAGGTGTGTGCCAACAAGCCTAGCTAATTTTTGTATTTTTAGTAGAGACGGGGTTTCACCATGTTGGCCAGGCTGGTCTCAAACTCCTGACCTCGTGATCTGGCCACCTCAGCCTCCCAAAGTGCTAGGATTACAGGGATGAGCCACCGCGCCTGGCCTGTAAGTAAAATCTTAAGTGTCTGACAAATTGTTTAAAGTACCCCTCTTTGGGGAGAGAAAATCTTTCCTCCTATTGTGCTTAAATTTTAATAATTTAGTCACAGAAATGCGATAGCTTTAATAGTTAATTTTAATAATTGTTAATAATTTGATAATTATAATGATGTGATATATGTAATCATTTTAATAGCTTGAAAAAATAAGTGTGGCAAGTAAGAGTGATAACCTCTTTTTAATAACTATTTATCACTGATTTTCTTTTTCAAAACAAATTTGAGAAATAGTCATGCAATGCCTGTCTAATACAAGGCTCAGTGCTACGTCTGCTCAGGACTCAGGCCTCAAGCCCATGTCTGCCCTGGAGCATATGACCAAGGACATATGCTATTCCTGTGTGACATCTTGACAATATGAGATGGACATTACATCTCCGGATGACAACAGAAAGTAAGTCTGGATTACTGCCGTGAGGGATGGAGGGGAAAGGCAGTCAGGTGGTCTGCAGAGAGCGGTCAGAAAGGCCGGTTGAAAAGACAAGGATTAAAAAAGACTTAACCCAATAATCCAATAGAAAAATGAGCAAAGATTCCCAGGGAAGGAAATCTGAGCAGCCCTTAAACATAGGAAAAGATGCCCATCCTCACCAAGGGGAGAGAATGACAAGTGGAAACCATGAGGCTGTATCACTGTCCATGTGCAACGGCCTGGCAGAGAAAACCACATGTGGATGTACCCTGTGAGGGCGAGGCCGTGAGACACATGCAGGCTCCCTACATAGCACGTATGACTGTCAACTGCCATGGTCTCCTGGGAAGGGAATTTGGCAGTGAGACCAAAATGAGACAGGCCCATATTCTCGGACATAGAAATTTCAATTCTGGATTTCTCCTCTAGTGCACTTGGATGGGGTTGAAATGATATCTGCACAAAGCTAGCCATTGAAACATTCTTTAAGAGCAAAAGGATTAAGTTGTGGAGCTGGGGACAAACTAAATGTCCATTAAAAGGGGACTGTTTCAATCAGTTACAGTAGAGACATACAATGCAATATTCTGTGGCTAATAAAAGTCTAACATTGAAGCTGGGTGCGGTGGCTCACACCTGTAATCCCAGCACTTTGGGAGGCTGAAGTGGGTGGATCACCTGAGGTCAGGAGTTCGAGACCAGCCTGGCCAACATGGCGAAACCCTGTCTACTAAAAATACAAAAAAAATTAGCCATGCATGGTGGCACGCACCTGTAATTCCAGCTACTTGGGAGGCTGAGGCAAGAGAATCACTTGAACCTGGGAAGCAGAGTGAAACTCTGTCTTAGAGGGAAAAAAAAAAAGTCTAACATTGGTTAGGTACAATGGCTCACGCCTGTAATTTCAGCACTTTGGGAGGCTGAGGTGGGAGGATCACTTGAGCCCAGGAGTTTGAGACCAGCCTGGGCAACAAGGTGTAACCCAGACTCTACTAAAAATACAAAAATTAGCCAGGTGTAATGGCACATGCCTGTAGTCTCAGCTACCTGGGAGGCTGAGGTGGGAGGATTGCTTGAGCTCAGGAGGTTGAGACTGCAGTAAGCCATGACTGCACCACTGCACTCAACCTGAGCGACAGTGTGAGACCTTGTTTTAAAAAAGAAAAGAAAAAAAAAAGTCTAACAATTGAGTGTGCTGGGCATTATTTTAGGTCTTGTGTGTTTCAGTACTCAATTATCTCAACAATGCTGAAGTACATATTTGGGTATATTGTCACCTTCACAGATGAGGAAACTGAGGTACAAAAAAGGGTAGTAACTTGCCCAGTGGTACACAGCTAATAAGTGGCAGGGTTAGTATTAGGTGAGAAAAATCATGGTATAGAACAGTGTGTATAGCCTGCTCCCATACTGAGTACAAAAGACAGTAAAAGATCGGGCTGAGCACAGCGGCTCGTGCCTGTAATCCTAGCACTTTGGGAGGCCGAGGTGGGCGGACTGCTTGGGCCCGGCAGTTTGAGACCAGACTGGGCAACATAGCGAAACAACATCTCTATAAAAAAACCCACAAAAAACAACAAAAACAAAAATACGGTGGGCACGGCGGTGTGCATCTGTGGTCCCAGCTACTCGGGAGGCAATTATCACTAAAAATACAAAAATTAGCCGAGCCTGATGGAGTGCCTGTAATCCCAGCTACTTGGGAGGCTGAGGCAGGAGACTAGCTTGAACCCCAAGAGGTGGAGGTTTCAATGAGCCGAGATCACACCATTGCACTTGAGCCTGGGGGACAAGAGTGAAATTCCGTTTAAAAAAAAAAAAGAAGGAAGCAAAATATCAAATTCATAATTTCTTTTTTTTTTTTTTTGAGATTGAGTTTCACTCTTGTCACTGAGACTGAAGTGCAATGGCACCATCTCGTCTCACTTCAACCTCCACTTCCCAGGTTCAAGTGATTCTCCTGCCTCAGCCTCCCAAGTAGCTGGGATTACAGGAATGAGGCACCATGCCCAGCTAATTTTTTGTATTTTTAGCAGAGGTGGGGTTTCGCCATATTGGCCAGGCTGGTCTCGAACTCCTGACCTCAGGTGATCCACCTGCCTCAGCCTCTCAAAGTGCTGGGATTACAGGTGTGAGCCACTGTGCCCAGCCTCAAATTCGTAATTTTTATATTGCTTATATGTATGATCATATTTTGGATATACTGAGTTACATAAAGTCTGTATTATTAAAATTAAGTCCACCTGTCACTTTTTACCATTTTTTGAAAAAGCTAGTCGAGCACTATTCACAATAAGCAAGACACGGAATCAATCCAAGTGTCTATCAATGAATGAATGAAAACAATGTGGTACCTCTATACAATGAAATGTCATTCAGGAGTCAGGCACAGTGGCAAGGCACGGCCTTGCTGATACCTTGATTTCGGATTTCTGTTCTCCACAACTGTGAGAGAATACATTCCTGTTGCTTTAAGCCATTCAGTTTGTGGCTATCTCTTATGGCAACCCAAGGAAACAAAGACAATCACTACAGGCAAATCACTCTGGGCTTTGATTTTCTCACCTGTGACCTGTGAGGTTGGATTATACTGGTGGTTCTGAACCCAAGACCATGGGCCAATCTGTGAGGGGATCGTACAGAATACCTACATGTCAGCTGGAGGGTCTCAGTCAGGGGTGCTTTTACCTCCAGAAAACATTTGGCAATGCCTGGAGATATTTTTGGTTTTCACGACTCGACGGGAAAGGGAGAAGAGGGGATCATTATTGGCATTTAGAGGGCAGGGGCCAGGGATGCTGTTAAACACCCTCTAATGCACAACCAAAAATTATTTAACCCAACATGTCAGCAGTGCTGAGACTGAGAAACCCCGATGTATGCAGTCATCCCCCCGTATCCATGAGGCACTAGTTTCAGGATTCTCCTGTGAATACCAAAATGCCCAGATGCTTAAGGCCCTTCTATAAAATGGCCTAGTATTTGCATGTAAGCTACACACATCCTCCTGTATACTCTAAATCATCTCTATTTATTTATTTACTTAGAGATGAATTCTTACTCTGTCACCCAGGCTGGAGTGCAATGGCACAGTCTCAGCTCACTGCAACCTCCGCCTCCTGGGTTCAAGCAATTCTCCTGCCTCAGCCTCCCGAGTAGCTGGGATTACAGGCACCCACCACTACACCCAGCTAATTTTTGTGCTTTTAGTAGAGACGGAGTTTTACCATGTTAGTCAGGCTGGTCTCGAACTCGTGACTTCAGGTGATCCACCTGCCTCAGCCTCCCAAAGTGCTGGGATTGCAGGCGTGAGCCACTGTGCCCAGCCTCTAGATTACTTATAACAGAGGTACCAGTCCATGGCCTGTTAGGAACCAGGCTGCAGAGCAAAAGGTGAGCAAAAGGTGAGCAACAGGTGAGCAACAGGCGAGCAAGCAAAGCTTCCTCTGTATTTACAGTCACTTCCTATGGCTCGCATTACCACCAGAGCTCCGCCTCCTGTCAGATTAGTGGCCACGTTAGATTCTCATAGGAGCGCGAACCCTACTGTGAACTGTATACGTGAGGGATCTAGATTGTTGATGATCTGTCACTGTCTTCCATCACCCGCAGATGGGACTGTCTAGTTGCAGGAAAACAAGCTTAGGGCTCCCACTGATTCTACATTACGGTGAGTTGTATAATAATTTCATTATATATTACAGTGTGATGATAGAAATAAAGTGCACAATAAATGTAATGCATTTGAACCATCCTAAAACCATCCCCCTACCACCGGGTCTGTGGAAAAATTGTGTTCTGCGAAACTGGTCTCTCATGCCAAAAGGGTTGGGTACCGCTGACTTATAATACCTAATACAACAAAGTAGGTGGATCACTCGAGGTTAGGAGCGCAAGACCAGCCTGGCCAAGAGGGTGAGACCCCGTCTCTACTCAAAATACAAAAAAACTAGCTGGGCATGATGGTGCACGCCTGTAATCCCAGCTACTGAGGAGGCTGAGGCAGAATTGCTTGAACCCGGGAGGCGGAGGGTGCAGTGAGCCAGGATTGTTCCATTGCACTCCAGCCTGGTCAACAGAGCAAAATTCCATCTCAAAAAAAAAAAAAAGAAAAGAAAAACTGAAAACAAATAATGTAAATGTTACATTAATAGTTGTTTATACTGCGTGTTTTATGTATATCACTTTTTATCATAGTCTTGCTATTTTTTATTTATTTATTTTTTTCCAACTGTTTTCCAGCCCTGGTTGAGTCTGCAGACATGGATATGGAGGGCCGACTGTACTATGTGCTTTTTACAAGCAAAATGTTATTGAGGGCAGGCCTGCTATCATGCTAATAATACCCACACTTTGAGAGGCCAAGGCCAGAGGATAGCTTGAGCGCAGGAGTTTGAGACCAGCCTGGGCAACATAGTGAGACCCTGTCTCTACAACGACAACATCAACAACAACAACAACAAAAAGTGTTATTGAATCTTCACAGCTACCCCCTTAGGCAGTTATTATTAGTGCTATTTTTCCTATTTTACAGATGAATAAATTGTAACTAAGAGAAGTGATTTCTCCAAGGCTACAGAACTAAATGGTGGTAGAGCTGGGATACGAGGTTTTTGTTTTGTTTGTGAGATGGAGTGTCACTCTGTTGCACAGGCTAGGGTGCAGTCATGTGATCATAGCTCAACCTTTCCAGGCTAGAGTGGTCCGCCCACCTCAGCCTCCCAAGTAGCTGGGACTACAGGTGTGCAGCATCACACATGGCTAATTGTTGTATCTTTTTGTAGAGACAAGGTCTCTCTGTGTTGCCCAGGCTGTTCTCGAACTCCAGGCTCAAGCAATCCACCAGTATTGGCCTCACTAAGTATTGGGATTACAGGCATTAGCCACTGTGCTCAGCCTGCTTTTTTTTTTTTTTTTTTTTTTTGAGAAGGAGTCTCGCTCTGTCACCCAGGCTGGAGTGCAGTGGCACAATCTCAGCTCATTGCAACCTCTGCCTCCCAGGTTCAAGCGATTCTCCTGCCTCAACCTCCCGAGTAGCTGGGACTACTGGTGTGTGCTACCATGCCTAGCTAATTTTTGTATTTTTAGTAGAGACAGGGTTTCATTATGTTGACCAGGATGGTCTCCATCTCTTGACCTTGTGATCCACCTGCCTTTGCCTCCCAAAGTGTTGGGATTACTGGCATGCATCACCTCATCCAGCCGAGATTGGGTCTTAAGTAAAAAGAAAGAAAATAATGTTACTTTTATGAAAAAAGTTTTTCCAAAACAAAAAATTTAGTGAAAAGAGTAACATTTTTTACTTCTTTTTTCTTGCTAATCCCTCTAATACCTTGCTTTATAGATGATGGCTAGATATACACAGCAGCTTCTACATTTACTTTGTTGTGATATCATATGTCACGCAGCCTCTGGAAAATCCCACTGTACTTGTGATTGACTACAAGTGAAAATGACAAATAAAGGCTTAGTATTATTTATTATGAAAGAGTCTTAATCTTGTGAATTTCCTGAAAAAGATGTTCCTGAATAGTCTGCTGACCGCAATTCTAGGGTTCTCTCCTAAAAGATATAGAAAGGATGGCAGGAGAAGATGGGAGATGGATCTCCAATCCAGTGTCTCCCCATATTCATCTTTTGTGTACCATCTTAGCAATTTCTACCAAGTCTAAGGAGTCAGATGTTTTACTTAACATGCATATAGGCTGGGCGTGGTGGCTCACGCCTGTAATTCCAGCACTTTGGGAGGCCGAGGTGGGTGGATCATGAGGTCAGGAGATCGAGACCACCTTGGCTAACACAGTGAAACACCATCTCTACTAAAAATACAAAAAATTAGCTGGGCACGGCGGCTCACGCCTGTAATCCCAGCACTTTGGGAGGCTGAGGAGGGCGGATCACGAGGTCAGGAGATTGAGACATCCTGGCTAACACGGTGAAACCCCATCTCTACTAAAAAATACAAAAAATTAGACGGGCACGGAGGCGGGCGCCTGTAGTCCCAGCTACTGGGGACGCTGAGGCAGAAGAATGGCGTGAACCCGGGAGGCGGAGCTTGCAGTGAGCCGAGATCGCGCCACTGCACTCCAGCCTGGGCCATAGAGCAAAACGCGGTCTCAAAAAAAAAAAACAAAAAAACAAAAAAACAAAAAAACCCAATATGCATAATTAAAACAATTTAACTCATGTCCTTTCCCTTCTACAAATTTATTTTCACAGGAAACTTTATATATTACTATTATGCATGGGGAACTTAGTATTCATTATTAAACAGCAGGTAATGGCACAAATTAATTTCCAAAAAAGAAAAAAAATTCTAGGCCAGATATGGTGGCTCACGCCTGTAATCCTCACACTTTTTTGGGAGGCTGAGGTGGGAGGATCGTGTGAGCCCAGGAGTTCAAGACCAGCCTGGGTAACAGAGTGAGATCCCATCTCTAAAACAATGACAAAAAGTTAGCCAGGCATGGTGGCACACACCTGTAGTCCCAGTTACTCAGGAGACGAGAGATTCCTTTGACCTCAGGAGTTGGAGGTTGCAATGAGCTATGATTGCACCACTGAACTCCAGTCTACGAAACAGTGCAAGACTCTGTCTCAAAAATACATAAATAATGGCTAGGCTCAGTGGCTCATACCTGTAATCCCAACACTTTGGGAGGCCGAGGTTGTTGAATCACCTGAGATCAGGAATTCGAGACTAGCCTGGCCAACACAGTGAAATCCCATCTCTACTAAAAATACAAAAATTAGTTGGGTATGGTGGCGGGCGCTTGTAATCCCGGCAACTCGGGAGACTGAGGCAGGAGAATTGCTTGAATCCGGGAGGCGGATGTTGCAGTGAGCTGAGATGGCGCCACTGCACTCCAGCCTGGGTTAACAGAGCAAGACTCTGTCTGAAAAAAACAAAATAAAATAAAATTAGCTGGGTGTGGTGGCATGCACCTGTGATCCCAGCTACTTGGGAGGCTGAGCTGGGAGAATTGCTTGAACCCGGGAGGCAGAGGTTGCAGTGAGCGAAGATCACGCCATTGTACTCCAGCCTGGGCAACAGAGTGCGACTCTCTCTCAAAATAAATAAATAAATAAATAAAAATTCTAGGTAAGCACTCTAATCTGCTAAAGGCTGTGCAGCTGAGGCTTGCTATCTGTTCAACATGGGAAATTAGTAAGTGTGGAGAGGTGATAAAGATCTATTAGCACCAAACGGAGACTTTCTCCTTAATGTAATCCAAAAGATTGAAGATGAACCCCTGTAGCATTATTTATTGTTATTATTACTGTTATCTTTTGAGACAAGGTCTTGCTCTCCTGCCTCAGCCTCCTGAGAAACTGGGATTAAAGGTGCACCCAGCTAATTTTTGTATTTTAGTAGAGACGAGGTTTCACCATTTGCTGAGGCTGGTCTCAAACTCCTGGACTCAAGCAATCCTCCTACCTCAGCCTCCCAAAGTGCTGGGATTACAAGCATGAGCAACCACACCAGGCGTTACAGCATTATTTAATGCCACATCCATGTACCACCTAAATTATCTAGCTTATGGACAATAACAATATTCAGACCACACTTTGGAGCCATTCCTCACTCTGGGGAAACTGGCACTGCCAGAGTTTCTCAAAACATTTTCCATAGTGATTTGATAGGCATTAAACTGATCTCCTAATGCAAGACTTTTTTTCAATCCTTATGCACTGAATGAAGAACAGTCTCACTTTTTTAGGACCAAAGATTGTTTACCAATAACTTACCTAATATTAAAATATGGTTTTAATGCCCATTTGCTTTAGGGCAAATAGGAGGGTTATAAAATCTCACTGGATGGATCCAAGAGAAGAAAAAAAAAGATTGGCTTTAAGCGCAAAACGAGAATGCCTGATTAGCTTTTTGTTTTGTTTGGGTGACATCACATGTATCATTAGGCTTAGAAAGTTCATTTGACACCTTATTTGTATGAGTTCTTGAGTTCCTTCCATATCTGTTTTCCTGCATTGGGGCTTTTTTTTTTTTTTTTTTTTTTTTGAGACGGAGTCTCACTCTGTGGCCCAGGTTGAAGTACAGTGGCACGATCTCGGCTCACTACAACCTCTGCCTCCCAGGTTCAAGCGATTCTCCTGCCTCGGTCTCCCGAGTAGCTGGGACTACAGGCACGTGCCACTATGCCCGGCTAATTTTTGTATTTTTTAGTAGAGACAGGGGTTTCACCATATTCGACAGGCTGGTCTCGAATTCCTGACCTCGTGATCCGCCTGCCTCAGCCTCCCAAAGTGCTGGGGTTACAGGCGTGGGCCACCGCGCCCGGCCGCATTGGGGCTTTTAGAATTGAATTTACTGCCTGTGAGAGTTCTCTTCTATTTCAATTTTAGGGCTAAAGAATGTGGGGTTTTTTTCCCTCCAGGCAAATGAGATTAAATAAATATTTAAATTTTGTGTGAAATTTATCCAACATTTTCCACTCTTTGCTATTGCTTAAGTGCAAAGTTTTGTTTTTTTTTTAAACATTATAATCGCTACTTAGAATTCTAAGCTGTAATTTTGCTGTTATGTAAATTACATCACTTCATAGTAAAACCAAGCAAATAGTATTCATTCCTTCCTCTGCCTTGGAAACTGATTCCTTCTGAAAATAACTGCAGAAACTAACAAAAGCAAGATCCAGTTCCTGCCTAGATCTAGCTGGTCTGATTTGCAGCCACTCCCCAGAGGAAAGAACAGATAAAATGATGCAATACTGGCTAGCATTCCTGGCTGTTTCTGACAATCCAGGTGCTATGTGACTAATATATCAAGTGAAAAAAATACTTCCTTGATTAAAGTCATAACAACACATTATGTGTAATAACACAGGGAGTATAGATGACTCAGATTCCAGGAATAATAGAAATTGGTGGCTCAGCAACTTAAACCAGCTAGAGGGGATTGTTATGCCAGATGGGGGTTGGAGAAGGGCTTGCCAATTGCACACTGAAGTTAAACAGAAGCCTAACTTAATTTGTATTCCTGGTTTAAAAAAAAGTCTACTATATACATCCAGCCATAAAAACAGTACCTTGAACAAGATAAAAGGGTATTTTCTCTCAAACACTACATAGGTAGTCCAAGGCTTCAGTGACTCTCCTTGGTCCCAAGCTGCTTCTTTTTTTATTTTTGATTTTTGAGGCGGAGTCTCGCTCTGTCGCCCAGGCTGGAGTGCAGTGGCGCGATCTCAGCTCACTGCAAGCTCCGCCTCCCGGGTTCGCGCCATTCTCCTGCCTCAGCCTCCCGAGTAGCTGGGACTACAGGCACCCGCCGCAACGCCCGGCTAATTTTTTGTATTTTTTTAGTAGAGATGGGGTTTCACCGTGTTAGCCAGGATGTCTCAATCTCCTGACCTCGTGATCCGCCCGCCTCGGCCTCCCAAAGTGCTGGGATTATAGGTGTGAGCCACTGCGCCCAGCCTAAGCTGCTGCTTTCTCCGCTCTCTGCTTTGCAGAGTCGAATGACCTCATGGTCCAAGATGGCGGCGTCCAAGTTCCAGCAGCGAGACGGAGAAAGGGACAAAGAAAAAGAAAGCAAACATACCCACCCGAGACTTGACACTTCCGTTTATATCCCATTGGCCAGAACGTAGTCACGTGACCTTACCTAAACTACAAGGGAGGCTTGGAAAGGTAGGCTTTCTTTCAGAAAAAATCCAGCCCTGCTGAAAATTCAGTTCCATGGAAGAAAGAGACAGGATCTTGAGAGACAACTAGAACTTTCATTAAAAAACAGAACTGGGCCGGGCGCGGTGGCTCACGCCTGTAATCCCAGCACTTTGGGAGGCCGAGGCGGGCGGATCACAAGGTCAGGGATCGAGACCACGGTGAAACCCCGTCTCTACTAAAAATACAAAAAATTAGCTGGGCGCGGTTGTGGGCGCCTGTAGTCCCAGCTACTCGGGAGGCTGAGGCAGGAGAATGGCGTGAACCCGGGAGGTGGAGCTTGCAGTGAGCCGAGATCGCGCCACTGCACTCCAGCCTGGGCGACAGAGCGAGACTCCGTCTCAAAAAAAAAAAAAAAAAAAAAAAAAAAAAACCAGAACTGGCCGGGCGCGGTGACCCACTGCTGTAATCCAAGCACTTTGGGAGGCTGAGGCGGGTGGATCATCTGAGGTCAGGAGTTCGAGACCAGCCTGGCCAACATAGTGAAACCCAGTCTCTACTAAAAAAAAAATTAGCTGGGTGTGGTGGTGCGCAACTTTAGTCCCAGCTACTCAGGAAGCTGAGGCAGGAGAATCTCTTGAACCCGGGAGGCGGAGGTTGCAGTGAACTGAGATTGTGCCACTGTACTCCAGCCTGGGCGACAGAGTGAGACTCCGTCCCAAAACAAAAACAAAAAAATCTTTTTATTTTTTTGAGTCAGAGTCTTGCTCTGTCGCCCAGGCTGGAGTGCAGTGGCGTGATCTTGGCTCACTGCAACCTCTGCCTCCCATGTCCAAGCATTTCTGCCCCAGCCTCCTGAGTAGCTGGGACTACAGGTGCACCACTGCACCTGGCTAATTTTCGTATTTGTAGTTGAGATGGGATTTTGCTATGGTAGCCAGGCTGGTCTTGAACTCCTGACCTCAAGTCATCCACCCACCTCAGCCTCCCAAAGTGCTGGGATACAGGCGTGAGCCACTGCGCCCGGCCAATAAATATTTATTGAGCACCTACTATGTGCCAGGCACTGTTCTATGGGCTGAGATATACTGGCAAATAAAACAAAATCCTGTCCTCTTGGGGCTTACATCCTAGCAGGAAGGGAAAAACAATAAATAATAAATATAAGTAGTTACATTACTGCTATGGACTAAATGTTTGTGTCCCTCCAAAAATCATCTTTGAGAGGTGATTACATCACGAGGGTGGAGGCCTCATGAATGGAATGAGTGCCCTTAATAGAAGGCTCCCTGCTCTCTGCTATGTGAAGATACTAGAAGGTGGCCAGATATGAACCAGGAAGTGGGCCCTTAGTAGACACTGGATTTGCCAGTGCCTTCATCTTGGACTTCTCAACCTTCCGAGCTGTGAGAAATAAATTCTTGTTTTTTAAGCCACCCAGAGTCCAGGGCAGAGGCTCATGCTTGTAATTCCAGCACTTTGGGAGGCTGAGGCAGGAGGATTGCTTCACCCCAGGACGTTGAGGTTGCAATGAGCCAGGATCATGTCACTGTACTCCAGGCTGGTAACAGAGTGAGACCCTGTCTATTAAATAAATAAATAAATAAATAAATAAATAAATAAAGCCACCCAATCTATGGTAATTTGTTATAGCAGGCTGAATAAGCTAAAACAATTACATAGTGTATTAGAAAGAGTAAGTTATTAGATACAATAAATTATGTCTATTCTTTTCTTTTTTTTTTTTTTTGAGACAGAGTCTCACTCTGTCACCCAGGCTGGAGTGCAGTGGCACGATCTTGGCTCACTGCAACCTCCGCCTCCCGGCTCGAGCAGTTCTGCTGCCTTAACCTCCGAAGTAGCTGGGACTACAGGTGCATGCCACCATACCGAGCTAATTTTTGTATTTTTAGTAGAGATGGAGTTTCGCCATGTTGGCCAGGCTAGTCTCAAACTCTTGACCTCAAGTGATCCACCCGCCTCGGCCTCCCAAAATACTGGGATTATAGGCATGAGCCACCACGTCCAGCCGATACAGTAAATTATCACAGTAAAAAAGAAAAATGAGGAAAGGGATGTGGAAGTGGAGGGAGGTGGTGGCAATTTTACATAGGTGATCAGGGGTTGGCCTCATTGAGAAGGCAACAATTGTGCAGACTCAAAGAAAATGAGGGAGTGAGGTCTGCAGAACTCCAGGAGATGAGGCTTCCAGGCAGAGGGAAGAGCCAGAGAGACGGGCAAAGTACTGATATGGGGAAAGAGGCAGGGAGACCAGAGCTGGTTGAAGCAGAATGAATATTGAGGAGAGTAGAGGAAGCTGGGAAAATTGAGGGGAGTAGAGGAAGTAGGGGAAGTGAGAGGAAGCTGGTTCCTCCAGGGTGGGCTCTTACAGCTATCATAAGGACTTTGGCTCTTACTCTGTGTGAAATGGGAGCTATTGCAGTGTTTGGAGTTGTAGAATTCTAAATGCATAGGGTTTATAAATAAATAGTCATTTCTCTATTGGAGAGAGGGCTAAACATTTGAAAACTGCTGGGGTGCATCATTTAAAAAATTTGAAGATCATGAACTGGACTTATTTTCTGCGTCTATGTAACAACAGCTGAGAAATAATGCCATTCTACTTTACCAAGTTTTCTTTCTTGGTTTTTTTTTTTTTTGAGACAGGGTCTCACTTTGTCATCCAGGGTGGAGTGCAGTGGCATGATCTTGGCTCACTGCAACCTCTGCCTCCCAGATTGAGGCAATCCTCCTGCCTCAGCCTCTTGAGGAGCTGGGATTACAGGTGCCCACCACCACACACAGCTAATTTTTGTATTTTTAGTAGAGACGGGGTTTTACCATGTTGGCCAGGCTGGTTTCGAGCTCCTGACCTCAGATGATTCACCCAGCTCGGCCTCCTAAAATGCTGGGATTACGGGCATGAGCCACTGCGCCCAGTGGAAACTTTTATTTCCGATCAAAATTTTATTTATGAGCTATATTGGACAACCCTGGGTGACCATAATTATTACGCTCATTTACATGTAGTGGGAGATCACTGTGGCCCAGTCCTCTTCTAAGTCCTTTATTCAGATTAGCCTGTTGAATCCTCACAACCACTTTATTATTATTACACATTTTATAGATGAGGAAACAGAGAGGTGAAGTTACTTGCCCAAAGTCACACAGCTAGCAAGGGGAGAAGCTGGAGCTGAAACCCAGGCTTGTGTGTAGCCCACGCTCTTCACACTATGCCAAACTGCCTCTGAGATGATTCAGAGGCTTGGTGTATCTCACAAACCAAATGAACCAAGAAATGTATTCAACAGTGGCATCCTATTTAAGCCCAGTGGAAGTAAAGCACTGCTCTGAACAGGGAAGAGGGCTGCCACCTGCCCTTTCTGGTCTGCAAGACTTTTTTTTTTTTTTTTTTTTGGACACAGAGTCTTGCTCTGTCACCCAGGCTAGAGTGCAGTGGCATGATCTCGGCCCACTGCAACCTCTGCCTCCCGGATTCAAGCAGTTCTCGTGTCTCAGCCTCATGAGTAGCCGGGATTACAGGTGCATGCCACCACACCTAGCTAATTTTTGTATTTTTAGTAGACTGGGTTTCACCATGTTGGCCAGGCTGGTCTCGAACACCTGATCTCAAGTGGTCTGCCTGCTTTGGCCTCCCAAAGTGCAGGGATTATAGGAGTGAGCCATCATGCTTAGCCAAGGTCTGCAAGTCTTGATGTTGATAGGATTTGCTGATCCAACATCTGAGAGTCTGTGTGTAGGACTGGACACGTCCTTGAGGATCATCATGATGGCCTCATGTTACCTGGTGTTCCTGGCAAAATGGCCCCATTCAAGTCCGGCTTCCTGGGTCCTCCCTCCTCTGTCCTTCATGCTGTCCTTATAGCTTGCTACTTAAAATCACTACTAATATGTCCAACTGAAATACAATAGAGAATAATGAATGCGGGCAGAACCTTGGCTCAGGGAAGACTTGGGTTTGAGTTTTGGCTCTGGTGCTTCACAGCTGCGTGACCTTGGGCAGGCCACCTAACCTCTCTGAGCCTTAGGTCCCTCATGGTAGATCTTACCTCAAAGGTTCCGGGAGGGATTAATTAAGATCATGCATGTAAAAAGCACGTAATAGAAGCTCCAGAGATGTTTCCTATTATCACTTTTAAACCGATGAAACCCATGTACTATTTTTCCTGTAAAACCTGAATATAACTGTTCAGAAAAGCAGAAAACTAAAATTATAATCCAGAAATATTTGTACTTCAATAACTTGAGATGCTCCTGCCCTCCCCCCGCTCTAGTAGTCAGTTCTGCTGTAACCTTTATTGTGAAAACACAAATTTGTTCCAATTGATTGATATATTAGGGAGCAATAGCATCTATGAACACAATATACATTTTACATTTGCTTATGTGCAAGTTCATTTGCAGGAAACTCTAGCTGAATACTGAAACTCCACCCAGGTAAACAGAATCACATAGGTATACACAAAATGCATACACCTATTCATCTCCAGGGACTTCTCTCACCACATGTTAGGAGCCACACTCATCTATACCTGGCCTGTCTCATTTCAGATAATCTTCCATAGCTTCACAATGGCCCATAGGATGCAATTTTTTTTTTTTTTTGAGGCGGAGTCTCGCTCTGTTGCCCAGGCTGGAGTGCAGTGGCCAGATCTCAGCTCACTGCAAGCTCCGCCTCCTGGGTTTACGCCATTCTCCTGCCTCAGCCTCCCGAGTAGCTGGGACTACAGGCGCCCGCCACCTCGCCCAGCTAGTTTTTTGTATTTTTAGTAGAGACGGGGTTTCACCGTGTTAGCCAGGATGGTCTTGATCTCCTGACCTTGTGATCCGCCCGTCTCGGCCTCCCAAAGTGCTGGGATTACAGGCTTGAGCCACCGCGCCCAGCCCATAGGATGCAATTTTTTTAGAATCATATTTCCACAAGCAAACTTGAGGACTTTTTAAAAGTAAAGTGCCATTAATCTTAGCATTTATATACTTTTAAAGAATTTAGTATGTGTACAACTGTGCTAAAATTTTTATTTGTGTGTATTTTGAGACACGGTCGTGTTCTGTCTCCCAGGCTGACATGCAGTGGTGCAATCATGGCTCACTGCAGCCTCTACCTTCCACACTCAAGTAGTCCTCACCCCTTGGCCTCCCAAATAGCTGGGATCACAGTCACACATTTGGATTTTTGGTAGAGACAGGGTTTCACCATGTTGCCCAGGCTGGTCTCTGACTCCTGAGTTCAAACAATTTGTTCGCCTTGGCCTCCCAAGGTGCTGGGATTACAGGTGTGAGCCACCCACCCTGCCTGGCCATGATTTTTATTAAGTTCCCATCTTTTAAAAAATGCATCACTGATGAGGTTTTGAGTGTAGGCCACCACCCCTATTTTTCCATAAGCCTGTGGTTTTTATTGTGCAATGTTCTTTGCACAGTGATTTTCAGGAATGCATGTGTCATCTTACAGAACTGACCGTATATGAAGCGAATTACATGTTCACTGTAGAAAAATTAGAAAAGGGCTAATAAGGGAAAAAGAAAAAGGAGAGCAAACTTCACCCATAGTTCCACTCCCCTAGAAGAAATCACATTCCTTGTTTTCTCTGCATCTACACATAAATATACAACCATGCACACACCACAAGCATCATTTTTCTCTAGCTCTATCCCCTTCAAATGCAACAACGGATGCCAGGCGCGGTGGCTCATGCCTGTAAATCCCAGCACTTTGGGAGGCCAAGATGGGTGGAACACCTGAGGTTGGGAATTCAAGACCAGCCTGACCAACATGGGGAAACCCCATCTCTACTAAAATACTAAAAAATACAAAAAAACTAGCCGGGCGAGGTGGCGGGCGCCTGTAGTCCCAGCTACTCGGGAGACTGAGGCAGGAGAATGGCGTAAACCCGGGAGGCGGAGCTTGCAGTGAGCTGAGATCCGGCCACTGCACTCCAGCCTGGGTGACAGAGCAAGACTCCGTCTCAAAAAAACAAACAAACAAACAAACAAAAAACAAAAACAAAAACAAAAAAATACAAAATTAGCTGGGCATGGTGGCACATGCTTGTAATCCCAGCTACTTGGGAGGCTGAGGCAGGAGAATCGCTTGAACCCAGGAGGCAGAGGTTGTGGTGAGCCGAGATAGTGCCACTGCACTCCAGCCTGGGCAACACAGCAAGACTTCGTCTTAAATAATAATAATAAAATAAAACATATATATGTAAATAGAAATAGTCAAAATGCCAAAACAGCATATTTTAATGCCTTCAGCATAAACATATTTGTTTATATTTAATGAATAACACCTTGTTATATTTAAACATATAACACATTACATGGCTTGCTTGTTTTTTTTTTTTTTGAGACAGTCTTCCTCTGTTGCCCATGCCAGAGTGCAGGGCACGATCTTGGTTCACTGCAACCTCCACATCCCAGGCTGAAGTGATTCTCCTGCCTCGGCCTTCTGAGTAGCTGGGAGTACAGGCATGCACCACTATGCCTGGCTAATTTTTTTTTTTTTTTTTTTTTTTTTTTTTTAGTAGAGATGGGTTTTCACCATGTCGACCAGGCTGGTCTCAAACTCCTGACCACAGGTGATCTGTCTGCCTTGGCTCCCCAAAGTGCTGGGATTACAACACCCAGCCACATTACGTGTTTTATATTATGATATGTGTGTATGTATGTATGTATGTATTTATTTAGAGACAGGGTCTTGCTCTGTCACCCAGACTGGAGTGCAATGGCACAATCACAGCTCACTGCAGCCTTGACCTCTTGAGCTCAAGCAGTCCTCCAACTCAGCCTCACAAGTAGTTGGGACCACAGGCGTGCGCTATAATACCTGGCTAATTTGTATTTTTATTTTTTGCAGATGAGGGTCTCACTATGTTGCCCAGGCAGGTCTCCAACTCCTGGCCTCAAGCGATTCTCCTGCCTTGGCCTCCAAAAATGCTGGGATTATAGGCATAAGCCACCATATCCAGTCTATGTATGTATTTAAAATGTGTACACTTAAAGCAGTGGTTCTCAACCAAGGACAATTTTTGCCTCACTCCACTCCACCCCCTAGGACATTTTCAATGTCTGGAGACATGTTTTGTTGTCACAAGTGGGGGTGACGCCACTGGCATTCACTGGGTACAGAGCATAGGGATGCTGCTAAGCATCCTTTGCTCAGAACAGCCCCCACCACAAAGAATTATCTGATTCAAAATGTCAATACTGCAGAGACTGAGAAACTGATTTAAACAAGCAAATACCACACAACCGTTAAAATAGTATCTAGCATATGCTGAGTGCTGAGAATTTTACATTTATCATCTCTTTTTAATCTTTTTGTAACACTTTGAAAGGGGTAGAGACTCTTCTGTCATTCCTATTTGCAGACGAAGAAACTAAGGCAGAGTTAGGGACCTTGTCCAGGATCACACAGCTAGTGAAAGGCAGAGTCAGGATTTGAACCCAGGCTCATCTGAATCCAGAGGCCAGGATCTTACCTACTGTGCTATTTGGCCTTGGAAAGCTGCCTTGGGTAATTTGTTAGGCAAAAACAGGCGAGTGTTAGACAAATTAATAAGCATGATTCTGTTATTGGAAAAGAACAAACCTTAGTGTGGACACTGCAGAAAAATCAAACAGGATGAATATGCATCATGCTTTTGCCAGTGGTCCCTCTCTTGGTAGCATCAGTTTAGGGAGGCGTGCTCAGACATGTCATACACAAACACATCCCTTTCGTCTCCCATGGTAGCATCTCAGTGCAAATTGCACATTTTCCACAAAGCACTTTAGTACATCATATAATTTTATATTGCCTTGTGAGAGTCTTTGATTAATACCTTTCACTCTTACTATACTGTTGGCTCCTTGAGAACAGCTTCTGTGCCTGTTTGTTTCCTTGTTTCCTCAGTTTAATCCTCAGGTTAGCCCAGAGCCCAGCATAGGAAGAATTCTCAATGCATATTTGCCAGATAGATAGGAAGATGGATGGTTGGGGTGAGACCATGGGAGACCTCTCCTTCCTACATGATAGACTATTAGAATGTTTGAATTTATTCACATCAAATGCATTGTTTTTAAAATCAGAAAAAATATATATATATATTTTTGGAGACTGTAGGTGCATGCCACCATGCCCAGCTAAGTTTTGTATTTTTAGTAGAGACGTGGTTTTGCTATGTTGACCAGGCTGATCTTGAACTCCTGACCGTGTGATCCACCAGCCTCAGTCTCCCAAAGTGCTGGGATTACAGGCGAGAGCCACCATGCCTGGCCAACTATTTATATTAAAGGTATATAAAAAATAGCAGGTGTAGTCCTAGCTACTTGGGAGGCCGAGGCAGGAGGATCCCTTGAGCCCAGGAGGTCGAGGCTGCAATGAGCCGTGATCACACCACTGCACTCCATCCTGGGGGAGAGAGTATGACTGTGTCTCAAAAAAAAAAAAAAAAAGAAAAAGAAAAGAAAAAGAAAAAAATTATTATACTGTATCTTTTTTTTGTTTTTTTCTTGAGACGGAGTCTTGCTCTGTTGCCCAGGCTGGAGTGCAGTGGCACAAACTTGGCTCACTGCAACCTCCACCTCCTGGGTTCAAGAGATTCTCCTGCCTCAGCCTCCTGAGTAGCTGCGATTATAGACGCCCACCACCACGCCCAGCTAATTTTTGTATTTTTAGTAGAGATGGAATTTCACCATGTTAGCCAGGCTGGTCTTGAACTCCTGACCTCATGATCTGCCCGTCTTGGCATCCCAAAGTGCTGAGATTACAGGTGTGAGCCACCGTGCCCGGCCTATTATACTGTATCTTTTTTTTTTTTTTTTTTTTTTTGAGACAGAGTCTCGCTCTGTCTCCCAGGCTGGAGTGCAGTGGTGCGAACTTGGGCTAATTTTTGTATTTTTAGTAGAGACGGGGTTTCACCGTGTTGGTCAGGATGGTCTCGATCTCCTGACCTCGTGATCCGCCAACCTCAGCCTCCCAAAGTGCTGGGATTACAGGCGAGAGCCACTGCGCCCAGCCTATACTGTATCTTAACTACCTTTTCTACGTTTAGATATGTTTGGAGGCACAAATACCACTGTGTCACCATTGCCTACAGTATTCAGAACAGGCACGTGCTGTACAGGTTTGTAACCCAGGAGCAATAGGCCATATTGTCTAGCCTGAGTGTGTAGTAGGTAGGTTTGTGTAAGTACAGTCTAAAATGTTCCCACAACAGTGAAATTGCCAAATGACACATTTCTCAGAACAGAAATATTATTCCTTTTTAAGGAAAACATAATGAGGACAGTCAAAAAAGTTTAAGAGAAACAAAAAGCCATGTATGTGGGAAGGAGAAATCTAAGTAAACAAAAGGCGGTCTGAAATATAAGTAAAAGTGATATGGTTTCTAATTTCCACCAAAGCAAAATGTGGACCAGATGGGGTTAGAGGGTGAGCCGGCCCCATAGAGGAATGCAGTTTGCTTTGGGGAGAGTAAGCTATTTCTTGTGTTTGTGTGTGTTTCTGTGTGGGTGTCTGTGGGGGTCTTTGTGTTGTGTGTGTGTGTGTGTGTGTGTGTCTGTCTCATTTCAGTCAATTGACTGAAATGTCATTATGCAGCATATCACTGTCAATGTTCATGTGTCTTTTAGGTTTCAGTTGTTTTTATATCTTATATAATGTATTACACTTATATGTGAATATTTTATCTTATCCATTGTAGGGACAGTCTGTGTGTGTTTGTGTGTGTGAGCAACAGAGGTTGGGGAAGGAGGAAATGTGGCCAAAATGATTTTGTGGCCAATGACCCCTTGGTAAAGGCACACACAGGCATGCTTGGAAACACTTATGGGAAGAAAACTGTCCCTGCAGGGACACACCCACTTTCAGATCATATAAATCTCACTTTTCCCCTTACACAAAAGATGCAGGAAGCACTTAAGGAGGGTGTCTACCCGGCCTGAACAATGCGTCTTTTCCTCCCCTGGTTCCGTGGCTGAGTTTCCATTCCCAGGGGCAGAGTCTGGGGCTGGGAAGGGCTGCTTGTCAGGGAGCCTGAGGGCGAAAGCAAAGAGGCTTTGGTCTGTCCGGAGGAGGGGGGGCGGAATGCTGATGGACTTCAGTGATAACAGCTGACACCTGCCGTACCCTGTCCTAAGCATACCACATCAACTGGCTCCTTCCACCCTCAGAGAAAGCCCAGGAAGACAATATAATTATGCCTATTTTACAGGTGAGGAAACAGAGGCACCGAAAGGAGAAATCACAGGTTCCGCAGCTTGCGAGGGACACAGCTGAGATTTGAACCTTGTCAGCTGCCTCCGGAGTCCAAGCTTTACCCTCAACCAGTGGATCTCAGGGGTGGTAGAGGGTGTGTGGGTATTCTGACCCCTAGAGCAGCAGTCCCCAGCCTTTTTGGCACCAGGAACTGGTTTCCTGAAAGACGATTTTTCTGCAGACTTGGGGGAGGGGGTGAGGGCGGAGCGGGGGATCATTTCAAGATGATTCAAGCACATTGCATTTATTGTGCACTTTATTTCTATGATTATTTGATTGTGATATATAATAATTATACACCTCACCATAATTTAGAATCAGTGGGAGCCCTGAGCTTGTTTTCCTGCAACACGATGGTCCCATCTGGGGGTGATGGGAAACAGTGACAGATCTTCAGGTATTAGATTCTCATAAGTGGTGTGCAACCCAGATCCCGTGCATGTGCAGTTCACAATAGGGTTCGTGCTCCTATGATAATCTAATGCCTGCAGTAAATACAGGTGAATCTTTGCTCGCTTGCCTGCCACCACCTCCTGCTGTGTGGCCCGGTTCCTACTGGTCTGTGGCCCAGGGGTTGGGTATGCCTGCGCTAGAGGACGTATGGCAATGTTTGGAGTCATTTTTAGTTGTCACAATTGGAGGATGCTGCTAGGATCTAGCAGGTAGAAGCTGAGATGCTACTAAACACATCACACAAGACGCACGACAGCTCCCTCCCCACCAAATCATCCACTGCAAATGTCAACAGTGCTGCTGTTAAAAACTCTGTCCTAGACTATTTTAGGAAAAGACTACTTTTCTTCTAGAACTCTAAAAAATTATTTTGTTTGCTTTCCAAATTACAAATCATACATGCTCATTGGAAACATAGAAACAATTAGATGTTTATAAAGGAAGACCTGAAAGATTCTCTCCACAGTTCCGCGCCCTGCTGTAAACACTATCAACAGTGTGGCATATTCTGCTGCAGCCTTTTCTATTACAGACCTTTGTTACATTGTCAGTCTATTTACTTACATATTTATCTCTTTTTCTCCCCTTTTCAAAAATAGAAGCCTACACATATTTTTCTTTTCTTTTCTTTTTTCTTTTCTTTTTTTTTTGAGACAGGTTCTTGCTTTGTCGCCCAGGCTGGAGTGCAGTGGCAGATGTATTAACCTGTTCTCACGCTGCTAATAAAATCATACCTGAGACTGGGTAATTTATAAAGGAAAGAGGTTTAATGAACTCACAGTTCCACGTAGCTGGGCAGGCCTCACAATCGTGGCAGAAGGCAAAGAGAAGCAAAGGCACATCATACATGGCTGCAGGAAAGAGAGCTGGTGTAGGGGAACTCCCATTTATAAAACCATGAGATCTCGTGAGACTTAATCACTATCACGAGAACAGTATGGGGGAAACCGCCCCCTGATTTAGTTATCTCCACCTGGCCCCGCTCTTGACACGTGGGGATTGTTATAATTCAAGGTGAGATCTGGGGACACAGTCAAACCATATCACACAATCATGGCTCACTGCAGCCTTGAACTCCTGGCCTTAAGTGATCCTCCCACCTCAGCCTCCCAGGTAGCTAGGACTACAGGCACACACCGTCATGCCTGGCTAATGTTTTGTATTTTTTGTAGAGACGGGATCTTACTCTGTTGCCCAGGCTGGTCTTTAATTCCTGGACTCAAGCGATCCTCCCATCTAGGCCTCCCAAAGTGTTGAGATTACAGGCATGAGCCACTGTGCCTGGTTCATATTTTCCTTCATATCTTTGTCATTCAATGCTGAACTCCAAACCACAAACTTTTGCACCTGCTGTTCTTTCTTTCTGGAACATTCTTCCCTCAGGTATCTGCAGACCTGCATCCCTGGATGTATTAAAATCTGAGCATATCTCCTCCTTAAAAGGGAGCTCCCTGACTTCCCTCTGTAACCATTTCTCCTCTTCCACTTCCTCTTCCTTTTTTTTTTTTTTTGACGGAGTCTCACTCTGTTGCCAGGCTGGAGTGCAGTGCTGCAATCTTGGCTCAATGCAACCTCCACCCACTGGGTTCAAGAGATTTTCCTGCCTCAGCCTCTTGAGTAGCTAGGATTACAGGCATGCGCCACCATACCCAGCTAATTGTTGTATTTTTGGTAGAGATGGGGTTTCACTATGTTGGTCAAGATAGTCTCCATCTCCTGACCTTGTGATCCACTGCCTCGGCCTCCCAAAGTGCTGGGATTACAGGCATGAGCCACTGTGCCCAGCCTCTACCTCCTCTTCTTACCCAGTGTGACTTTTTCTTTTTTTTTTTTGCAGGTCTCCTTTCTGACACGTGGGCGGATGCTTATTTCTTAGCTTGTTTGCTGGTTGTGTCCTTCCTAGAATGCTGGCTCCATAGTGGCAGAAATTGTGTCTGTCTTTCATAATGTGTGTCCCCAGCACCTAAAGCAGAGTCTGGCACCTAATAGACACTCTATAAATATCTATTATTGGCCAGGCATGGTGGCTCACACCTGTAATCCCAGCACTTTGGGAGGCCAAGGCAGGCAGATCACTGGAGGTCAGGAGTTCGAGACCAGCCTGGCCAACATGGTGAAACTTCGTCTCTACCAAAGATACCTTTGGGTGTGGTGGCATGTGCCTGTAGTCCCAGCTATTTGGGGGGCTGAGGCATGAGAATCGCTTGAACCCAGGAGGCAGAGGTTGCAGTGGGCCAAGATCATGCCATTGCACTCCAGCCTGGGCAACAGGGTGAGACTCTGTCTCAAATAAATAAATAAATATTTATTTATTTATTATAATCAACAAATGGATAAATGAAAGAACAATGAATGTATCATATATATCCTTTGATGTCCATGTATGCAAATAAAACCATATCTCATTCTCTTTAATGGCTATCCAATATTCATTTTACTATTCTCTCTCTCTCTCTTTTTTTTTTTTTTTTTTTTTGACATGGCTGGCTCTGTCACCCAGGCTGGAACGCAGTGGCGCAATCTCTGCTTACTGCAACCTCCACCTCCCAGGCTCAAACCACCCTCCCATCTCGGCCTCCTGAGCAGCTGGGACTACAGGCACACGCCACTATGCCTGCCTAATTTTTGGTAGGAACGGGGTCTCACCATGTTGTCCAGGCTGGTCTCAACTCCTGAGCTCAAGCGATCTGCCCATCTCAGTCTCTCAAAGTGCTGGGATTACAGGCCTGAGCCACTGTATTTGGCCATTTGACTATTTTCAAGTTGATGAAAACATAAGTTGTCTGTATTTTTTCCTTTTGTGGGGGACAAATGGGAGTGATTTTATGAATCATGCCACAGTGAGCATCTTATACAGGTATTTATACACTTGTGCAGGAATTTCTGTAGGCTAGATTCCCAGAAGCAGAATTGTGGATCAAATGTAAACTTTTTATCAGAGTTGCTACAAATTTGAGTTCCAAAAGTAGAATGCCCTTTTCTTGTCTTTCCTCATCAGCACTGGGTAATTAAGAGCCAACATTAATTAACACTATGTTCTAAGCCCTTTACACGTGTTAATCTAATTCTTAGATAAATCAGAAAATGAAAATAGTGATTACAGAAAATGATTATATAGGACATGCTGAACACTGTCCTAAGTGTTTTTTTGTTTTGTTTTGTTTTGTTTTGTTTTTCTTATTCTCTGTTTTTTGAGACAGAGTTTTGCTCTTGTTACCCAGGCTGGAGTGCAATGGTGTGATATCGGCTCACTGCAACCTCTGCCTTCGGGGTTCAAGTGATTCTCCTGCCTTAGGTTCCTGAGTATCTAGGATTACAGGCACATGCCACCATGCCTGGTTAGTTTTTGTATTTTTAGTAGAGACAGGGTTTCACCATGTTGGCCAGGCTGGTCTTGAACTCCTGACCTCAGGTGATCTGCCCACCTCGGCCTCCCAAAGTGCTGGGATTACAGGTGTGAGCCACCACCCCTGGCCCTATGTGTTTTATATACATCATCTCACTTAGTCCTTGTAAAAATCCTCTGGGGTGGTTACTGTTATTATTATCATTTTACAGATGAGAAACTCAAGCATGAAACCTTAGGTCCAGTAATTTCTCCAGGATCCGACAGTCAAAAAGTGGGATAAGCCAGGTTGAATCAGAAAGTCCAGTTATAGAGTCCTTACTGTAAACCACCCTGCTATCCTCCTCCATGAGTAAGAGCAATGACTGTCTCCATTTTACAGAGAGGAAAACTGAGGTACAAAGAAGCTAGGAAACTTGGACAAAAATATTGTCAATCTGTTTAATTGGTGCAAATGTGATGGATGAGAAATGGTATCTTATGGTTCTACTCTCTAAAGATAATCTCTTATTCTTTTCTTCTTTGAATTTGAAAACAACGTAATTCCTTATTCGGATAAAGTAAATTTCTCAACTGATAAACTATGTATCCTGTTTAAATATAAATGTCTGTAAAATGTGAATTCTTTTGCCATCTAGATCCAAATGATTAAAATAAATTCAGATTTATTTTCACTCCTAAGATGCCTCTTAATAGGGACAGTCATGGTGGCTCACGCCTGTAATTCCAGCGTTTTGGGAGACCAAGGTGGGCAGATCACCTGAGGTCGGGAGTTGGAGACCAGCCTGAGCAACATGGAGAAACCCCTTCTGTATTAAAAAAAAAAAAATACAAAAATAGCCGGGTGTGGTGGTGCATGCCTGTAATCCCAGCTACTTGGGAGGCTGAGGCAGAAGAATCACTTGAACCCAGGAGGCAGAGGTTGCAGTGAGACAAGATCGTGCCATCGCACTCCAGCCTGGGCAACAAGAGCGAAACTCCATCTCAAAAAAAAAAAAGCCTTTTAATTTTCTTGAGATTCATAGGCATGAGCCACCGTGCCTGGCCCATATTTTTATTTTTATTTTAAAGAGATCGGGTCTCCCCCTGTGTTGCCCAGGCTGGTCTTGAACTCCTGGGCTCAAGCTGTCTTCTCACCTCAGCTCAGCTCCCAAAATGCTGGGATTACCGGCATGAGCCACCATGCCTGGCATCCTTTTTTTTTTTTTTTTTTCGAGACAGAGTCACCCTGTCACCCAGGCTGGAGTGCAGTGGCGCGATCTCCGCTCACTGCAAGCTCTGCCTCCCGGGTTCACGCCATTCTCCTGCCTCAGCCTCCTGAGTAGCTGGGACTACAGGCGCCCACCACCACACCCAGCTAATTTTTTGTATTTTAGTAGAGACGGGGTTTCACTGTGTTAGCCAGGATGGTCTCGATCTCCTGACCTCGTGATCCGCCCGCCTCAGCCTCCCCCATATTTTTAAGTTAAAATAATTTGTTTATTTTAAGAGGCAGTAATTTTCTTGAAAGATAAATCGCAAATAAATTTGTTGAGAGATAAGTCACAAAAATATTTGAATTTGCAAGTTTATAATTGCCGGAATGTAACGTGGTTTTCTGGGTTTGATCCTAGACAAGGATATTAGTGGAAAAACTGGGGAAATCCATGAAACCTGGAGTTTAGTTAATAGTATTTGTCCAATATTAATTTCTTAGTTTGGACAAATGTACCCTTGGGAGGCAAGATGTTACTATTAGGGGAAGTGAGGTGACAGGAGTTCTCTGTATTAACTTTGCAACTTTTCTTTACTTCTAACAATTATTCCAGATAAAAAGTATATTTTAAATGAGTGCTGAAGGCTATTTTTCAGATCTGTAAACACACTCCCAATGCGGTTAGGCAAACATGGGAAACACCTGGCCATGGCCACGTTATGGTAAAAAGAAATAAAAGATCTCTGTGACCCTTCTGCTGGACAAAAGGGTATATTTAGCCTCCGATTTTTTGCGGTGACCTTTGCATTCTGAAATGAATTAGAGGTTTACGTGTAAGAATGTAAAGAGCAGGAAACCAGGAAGTTGATGGGGAACGACCTTCCTGTTACATTTCACTTGTTTACATACAGCAGCATCACCGAGAGCAGAGATGTTGCTAGATTATGTCGGCATCACACATCCCTGAGCCACCACTGGGGGCTGAAAGCAGCGTGCACCACCCCCAACCAAATTGCTGGAAATTCCCAGGTGAAATTTCAATCGCATGGTTTAGCTGTATTATTATTATTATTATTATTAGCTGGGTTATTACTATTCTTATTAGCTGGGTTATTATTATTATTTTAGCTGAGTTATCTTAATTTGCTCTTTTTCTCTGGCTATTTTGATCTGAAATGAATTACTTATCTTTTCTCTTGTGGGCAGTAAAGAAGTTCTTTTATGTCTCAAAAGGAATCTAAGATAAATTTTGGAAAGTAAACCATGCTGTTTGACAAATAACTTGGTATTCACCTCTCTTCATGGTAAACACTGGAAATGTGAACATCTGTTTGTCTCTCGTTTGTTCTTTAACAAATGTAACATTTTCAATACAGGTAACAAAAAGTCCAATTTCAGAGAATTCTGCCTATCTGGCTCACCCCTCTACACCAGGATCTGATACAGCATCAGACACTCATATTTGTAGGATAGACAAATAAAGAGGAAGAAAATGCCATATAATATTCTTTCATTTAAGATCTTTAGGAAGGATAAAAGCATATTTCTCTGCAGGAATGTTAAAGTAGCATATCTGATAATGTGATTACAGGACAGTATGTGTTGCCTTTAATATTCATTTTTTTAGGAATAGTCTTTATTCTAAGCCATTTCCATGTTAATTTGAGTAAGAGGTTATTTTCCACCTTATCACTCAAATCTACAATGTTTGGCTTCTCAGAAATCTCAAAATGCTTACATTTTGTTTTCATTCACGAAACAAATGTATGGGTTTTGGTTGGGCTTGGACTCAAATGACATTTTAAAACAGGAGCATATGTTTCGGGAGTAATTAGCGATTGTTTAATATAACGACCCTGCAGGCTGGAAAGGCTGCAGGTCAGAATTGTTAACAGGCAAAGCAATGAAAAATAGTAAAGCATTAGCAGATAGCATAAATAGTCAAATTTGACCTCCAAAGGTCAAGAGAGAACTAAATAATTTGGCTGCAGCACTGACTGATTTAAATCAATGCAATCCCAATTTCCTTTTTTGCCGGTTTGCCTTTGGTATTCCACGGTCTAGTACTTGCCAGGAGTCGGGAGAGAGAACAGGGTAGGGTCTACTCAGTGATATAATTTTACTAAATGTGGGTGGTTTCAAGAGAAAAAATAGCCAAAAGTATTTCAAGGACCAAATGAAATTATTTAAACAGAACACCATTGTGTCCATCCTCTTAACTACTTGGTTTTGTTTCTCTAAGGATGATTTATGATGGTAACACTGATACAAATACATAATTAACCATGGGAGCATTTTGCATCTCAGGTTTCCCACATTTTTCCTCATTTGTAGCCTTCTTAGATTTAGAATTATACCTTTACCCTATGAAACTGAAAAAATCAGCAAGATTTGTAAATTGCTAGACCAAATAAGTTTTATCTTTTTAAAAGTGTGAAAAAATGATCCCCTGAATTCTTTTGGATTTCTACCCAAATTTGTTTTTTAGTGGAATGATCCCCTCCCTCTTGACTGCTTCTGTCTTCTATTTTTTCATGTAGGATTACTCCTCTTCTTCATCTGTCACATAGATAATATGTGGCTTGCTCAAATTTATTTTTAAGGTACTATATCCTGTTTTGACCAGGAACAGTATATTTTAAAGAAAAAAAATTCTTTTGGTGATTACAAAATCACTTTAAGACCCAGGGGGAACTATGCCTCAGTGACAAAACAAATTTGCCACAAATCATTGTACAAAAGAACAGCAGGACCTAAGCCTAAACTCAGGGACCGCTCCCATTCATCTTTCATTTGTTTTGGAAACTCCACCCTCCTCCTGCCATGTTCAATATCTAATTGGCATTCTGACCCTTCAGATAACTCAACATCTGCTACTCTGATGCATCTTGGAAACTCTTTGTTCCCGTAAGGCGGAGTTCAAGGGGCTCTCTTCACTGATACACAAGATTCATGCAAGCCATTGTGTACGCAGCTTCTGGTGCTGAATGGAGACAAAACTTTTGCAAGCCAATATGAAAAATGAAGCAACTCTCATATTCTAACCAAATAATCTTCAGCAGGGTTAAAATTATGCATGGCTGGAGAAGACAGCAGTGCATTAACCAAACAATTAAGCTTTGCTTCTTTCATAAGCAATTTAAGGCTGGAATCCACGTATCTGTTTTTACTTTGACTTGTTTGCATATTTTGTCCTGATAGCCTTTGTTTTTCTCTATTATGAGGCAACGTATGTACCGATGTTTAATCTCCTAAAACAGATTATGTAGATATAAACTGGGATTTTTAAAAGCAGAATCACACAGGTGATTGATTTTTTAATGCATTATTTCATTGAATCCAAGATACTACAAACTGTACATTTTAGAATTATTTTTATGTACTATAGAGAAAGAAAAACTTACACTAACCAATCTGTGATATGCCTTTGATTCTAAGATGTAGGCCTAATATCTGAGATGTAAAAATGTGAAAAAAATGTGTATCTGGGATTGATGCAATTTGGTAGTAGGTGCACACCCTAGCACAGTTTTGTGGGAGAGATTATGCAATTTACGTCTCTGCAATTTACCAGGAAACTTGCCACCTGCTTCAGCTGTGTTCCTTTCCTTTGGTGACTGCGTTTTGCTGAGGGATGTCCAATGGCTTCCCCTACCCTTCGGTTTTGAGACTCATCCAAGGAAGATCCCGTGGTGCCACCTGCTAAGATTATGTACCCTGGGCTACAAGTCAGATCACAGTATGGGCAACTGGTTTCCTTTTATTATTTTACTGGGCAGCTTGGTTAGGATCAGTTTTATTATCTTCTGGGAAGAATTAAAAGACCCACAATGAGCTGAGAAGGGTTTAGGTCATTTTTTTAAGTGTCAGCCATAATTCCCTCCATAATGCTTGCACATGAAAGTTATCTTAAGTTTTGTACCAGCCTAGAAGATTCTACAATTCTATTGCTAATAGTTTAGGCTTCAGGAGAAGCCAACAAAAGGGCATGAGAAATAAGCCATCAGGAATGTAGGGAAGCTTTACCATTAAAAAAAAAAAAAAAATCAAGTAACTGGGCTTGACATGGCAGCTCATGTCTGTAATTCCAGCACTTTGGGAGGCCAAGGCAGGAGGTCACTTGAGGCGAGGAGTTTGAGACCAAAATGGGCAGCAAAGCGAGAGCCCATCTCTACAAAAACAAACATAAAAATTAGCTGGGGGTGGTGGCATGCTCCCGTAGTCCCAGCTACTTGGGAGGCTGAGGTGGGAGGATCCTTTGAGGCCAGGAGTTGCAGGCTGCAGTGAGCTATGTTCATGCCACTGCACTCTAGCCAGGGCAACAGAGTGAGACTCCATCTCTTAAAAAAAAAATCAAGTAACTGATTATTTTTCCCTTGGTTTAAATGGTCATGAGGAATGTTATGTTTTGGTTCAAATCTCTGCTCTGCCTTTTTCTAGCTAGGAGACTTTTGAGCAACGGTTTGCATTTTTGTAATAGGGATCAGTATTCACCTTGCAAAATTAAATGAGTTAGTGCATATAACATGTTTAGCTCAGTGTTCTGTGCATATTCTTAATTGTGATTATTCCTGCTTTTGTTAGACACAGTCGCTTTTGACCCAAAGCTGCCAAAATTTCATGCTGGTTCCCAAACAGATGCACTGTTCTCCTGCCATAGCCTGGAATTCCTCAAAGGGTAAACTATCACTACTGTTATTAGGATTATTATGAATAATGTGCTTTTCTTTGTCTCTGTCAGTCCTTCCTTCAAAACTGTAAGTCAGTATTTTCCTATATCTAGCTGCAATAACTGCAAATTATCAGGCAAAATGTCTACATGTGCTCCTTTTCCTATTTTTTTTTTTTTGAGATGGAGTCTCGCTTTGTCACTCAGTCTGAAGTGCAGTGACACAATCTCAGCTCACTGCAACCTTCGCCTCCCGTGTTCAAGCGATTCTCCTGTCTCAGTCTTCCGAGTAGCTGGGATTATAGGCCTGCACCACCATGCCCAGTTAATTTTTGTATTTTTAGTAAAGATGGGGTTTCACCATGTTAGTCAGGCTGGTATCAAACTCTTGACCTCAGGTGATCCACCCACCTTGGCCTCCCAAAGTGCTGGGATTACAGGCATGAGCCAGTGTGCCCCGCCACGCTTTCTTATTCCTAAGGCCTGTTCATGAGTATTATTTTCTAGGGCTTTTATTGTTTAAATGCTGGTCTTTCTTCCCTAGTAAGTTGAACCAGTTACATCATCAATGACCTATCTTTTGGTCTTCAGCCATCATTGTCATCTTCTGACTCTGAGCATTATTTGTTAAAATTTCCAAACAGGGTGAAACATCCTGGTAATCAGCTATTTTGCTTTGGCTTGATACCTATATGAGGCCTTTCTGTGTGTGAACAGCTGGAGACAAAAAGATAAAAGAGACATGGTTTTTGCTGGGGAGAAACACGTAGTAGGGAGGGCAAAACCCCCAACCCAGCTATTTAATTTATTTACTTTTTAGGACCTTTTAAAATATCTCATTAGCCACCAAACAGGCAGGGCTGGGACTAGAGGGAGGCAGAAAATTTAAGGGGCTGTAAAAAAAACCTCAGTAATCAAGATAAATAATATTTGATTGCAATGTTTTGCTCTGCCACTCTCTAGCTATGTGGCTTTAGACAAATTATTCACCTTTTGTGTCTAATCTGTGAAATGGAGGAATGTTCACCTGAGTTGTTAAGGATTCAATGAGGTTCAACATTTCCTGATCTGAAATGCTTGGGACCAGAAGTACTTCAGTTTTCGATATTTTCAGATTTTGGAATATTTCCATTGTACTTGAATTTGAAAACCTGAGCCGGGCGCGGTGGCTCACGCCTGTAATCCCAGCACTTTGGGAGGCCGAGGCGGGCGGATCACAAGGTCAGGAGATCGAGACCACGGTGAAACCCCGTCTCTACTAAAAATACAAAAAATTAGCCGGGCGCGGTTGTGGGCGCCTGTAGTCCCAGCTACTCGGGAGGCTGAGGCAGGAGAATGGCGTGAACCCGGGAGGCGGAGCTTGCAGTGAGCCGAGATCGCGCCACTGCACTCCAGCCTGGGCGACAGAGCGAGACTCCGTCTCAAAAAAAAAAAAAAAAAAAAAAAAAAAAAAAAAAAAAAGAAAACCTGAAATCTGAAATCTCCAGGGAGCATTTCCTTTGAGAGTCATGTGGGTGTTCAAGAAAGCTTCAGCCTTTGGAGCATTTTGGATTTGTGATTATTTAACCAGTAATACATACAATGCTCAGCACCCAACAAAAGTCCATGATGAGCGAAATTCCAAAATTTTAGGTAAAGAACAAAATCTGTGAGCAAGGTTTCACTGAGTTTTGAAAAAAATCCAAATGGGTCATTTGGAGCGAAGTAACTAACAAGAATTCTGATGCCAAGTAAGGGCAGGCAAGCAAGGCTTGTGCGGATCATCCCTGTCTCCTCTTTTTTCTTCTCCTTTGTTAAAAACAGGTATCAGGCTGGGCCGGGCGCGGTAGCTTACACCTGTAATCCCAGCACTTTGGGAGGCTGAGGCAGGCAGGTCATGAGGTCAGGAGAACAAGACCATCCTGGCTAACATGGTGAAACCCCATCTCTACTAAAAATACAAAAAAATTAGCCGGGTGTGGTGGTGGGCACCTATAGTCCCAGCTACTCAGGGAGACTGAGGCAGGAGAATGGCGTGAACCCAGGAGGCAGAGCTTGCAGTGAGCCGAGATTGTACCACTGCACTCCAGCCTGGGCAACAGAGCGAGACTCCGTCTCAAAAACAAACAAACAAACAAAAACAAAAAAACAGGTATCAGGCTGGGCGCTGTGACTCACGCCTGTAATCCCAGCACTTTGGGAGGCCAAGGCAGGTGGATCACTTGAGTCAGGAGTTGAAGACCAGCGTGGACAACATGGTGAAACCCTGTCTCTACTAAAAATATAAAAATTAGCTGGGCATGTTGGCACCTGCCTGTAGTCCCAGCTACATAGTAGGCTGAGGCATGAGAATCACTTGAACCTGGGAGGTGGAGGTTGCAGTGAGCTGAGATCGTGCCACTGCACACCAGCCTGGGTGACAGAGCAAGACTTCATCTGAAAAAAAAAAGGGGGCCTGGCACAGTGGCTCATACCTATAATCTCAGCACTTTGGGAGGCCAAGATGGGTGGATAGCCTGAGGTCAGGAGTTCAAGGCCAGCCTGGCCAACATGGTGAAATCCCATCTCTACTAAAATACAAAAATTAGCTGGGTGTGGTGGCAGGTGTCTGTAATCCCAGCTACTTAGGAGGCTGAGGCAGGAGAATTGCTTGAACCCAGGAGGCAGAGGTTGCAGTGAGCCGAGATTGTGTCACTGCACTCCAGCCTGGGCAACAGAGCGAGACTCCATCTTGAAAAGAAAAAGAAGAGGGGGCGAGAAGTATCAAACAGTGCATAGGATCTAAACTTTGATTGTCTTGAGTTCAAATTCTGGATCTATGACTTATTAGCTGGGTGGCCTTAAGAAAGTTACTTAACCTCTCTGAACCACACTTTCCTCGTCTGTAAAAGAGGGGCAATGAAATAGATCCCACATGAGGACTAAATGAGATCATCTGTGGAGAGCGAGCACTCAGTCAGGGGCAGCGGTGTTGCTGACGAGACAGTGCAACCCAAAAAAGAAAACGGTCATCTCAGCTTACTCAGCCTCTGCTTGCCACTGATGGTGCCGGCCACCACTTTCTGAAGGGCGTCTCTACCTCATCCATGCAGATAAGAATGTGTTCATGGCCGGGCGTGGTGGCTCACACCTGTAATCCCAGCACTTTGGGAGGCCTAGGCAGGAGGATCACTTGAACCTAGGAGTTTGATACCAGCCCGGGCAACATAGTGAGATCCCATCTCTACAGAAAATAAAAATTAGCCAAGCATAGTGGTGTGTGCCTGTAGTCCCAGCTCTACTCAGAAGGCTGAGGTGGGAGGACTGCTTGAGCCTGGGAGTTTGAGGCTGCAGTGAGCTGTGATTGCACCTTGCACTCCAGCCTGGGTGACAAAGCGAGACCTTGTCTCAAAAAAAAAGAGAATGTGTTCGTGATTTAGTGTACTTACAAAGCATGGCCAGGTCACAGAACCAACTGATGTAGAACTCTGAATTTTCATACCAACACTGACAATTTTTGGAACTTTTTTTTTTTTTTTAGACTACAGGTGTACACCACCACACCCGGCTAATTTTTGTGGTTTTTGTAGAGATGGGGTTTCACCACATTGCCCAGGCTGGTCTTGAACTCCTGGGCTCAAGGGATCCACCTGCCTCAGCTTCTCAGAGTGCTGGGATTACAGGTGTGAGCCACGCACCTGGCCTCTTTGGGACATTCAAGAAAGCTTATTATTACAATTATTATCATAATTGTTTTGGCAAAAATATTAGAACACACCTAAAAGTAGAATGAATAGTACTTTGGACCCTCATAGGCCATTATGAAGATTCAATAATTAAGATTTTGCAACACTTACTTCAGAGAGTCTCCTCTCCTTACCCCACCTTTATATTTTAAAGCATATCACACTGTAGGATGACTACAGTTAATCAAAACATGTTATATGGTTTCAAATAGTTAGAAGGAAGATATTGAATATTCCCAGTGCAAAGAATGTTACAAAGATGATGGACATGACTAACTACCCTGATCTGATCACTATACATTATATGCATCACACCATCACTGTGTACCCCAAAAATGTGCTCAATTATTATTTTAAAAGTTTTTAAAAAGTGTATCATATAATTTAAAAAGTTTTTAAAAATGCATCATTGGGCCAGGTGTGGTGGCTCACGTCTGTAATTCCAGCACTTTGGGAGGCTGAGGCGGGTGAATCACCTGAGGTCAGAAGTTCAAGACCAGCCTGGCCAACATGGTGAAACCCTGTCTCTGCTAAAAATACAAAAAAAATTTAGCCAGGCCTGGTGGCAGATGCCTGTAACCCCAGCTACTCGGGAGACTGAGGCAGGAGAATACTTGAACCTGGAAGGCAGAGGTTGCAGTGACCCGAGATTGTACCACTGCACTCCAGTCTGGGGAACAAGAGTGAAACTCCATCTCAAAAAAAAAAAAAAAAAGAGGCCAGGCACGGTGGCTCATACCTGTAATCCCAGCACTTTGGGAGGCCGAGGCAGGTGGATCATGAGGTCAAGAGTTTGAGACCAGCCTGACTAAGATGGTGAAACCCCGTCTCTACTAAAAATACAAAAATTAGCTGGGCATGGTGGCGCACACCTGTAGTCCCAGCTACTTGGGAGGCTGAGGCAGGAGAATTGCTTGAACCCGGGAGGCGGAGGTTGTGGTTAGCCGAGATCATGCCATTGCACTGCAGCCTGGGCGACAGAACAAAACTCCATCTAAAAAAAAAAAAAAAAAAATGCATCCTTGACTTCATGTCATTTTACCCTATACACTTAGTATTCATCAATACTTTTAAAGTTTATTTAGGAAAACTCCCACACAATGCCATTATCACGTCCAACAAAACAATGACTCCTCGATATCATCTACTACCCAAAGGTCCTCAGCATCTCAAAAATGCCTAATTTACCCTGGATTTGATGGAATCAGGATCCAAGCAAGGTCTGCCCCACTGCATTTGGTTGTCGAATGAAACCCTTTTCTATAAGAACTCACAGCAGGCAACTGTTGAATTTCTAAACTCTTCAGTTTCCCTGACTCGCAAGCACAGAACACAAGCAAACAAACAAAATCCCAACCTATTTTTCAAACATGTTATTCAAGGGGAAGAGTGTCAAGCCAGAGGCCCTGCAAGGAGCGGAAGGGGTGGTTAAGAAGCGTGTTGGGAGAGACTGTGTTCCTTCGCAGCATGGTGAGCCTCCCAGACTGGATCCAACCTCGTATCCAGGTGTTGGGCCTCAAGCCCACTTGAGCCGTTGTTTATCGCCCTCCCGTGGATTAATCCCCTGTCAGTTACACCAGAGAAGCTCTGGAGAAGGCCTGCATAGCATCCCATGTGTCAAGGCCCCCTTTGATACACTTTATCTCCCCTTATCCCTTCAGACTCGCCATGACTCCTCTGCTGGTCATGGCCTCAGGGCTTTAGAATCTCTGCACAGTGACTGACATCCCTCCTATGGAGGAAAGGCAGGGGATTTTTCTTTTTTGGACAGAAATCATTGTTGATCTGATAAGATGTTTTTCAGGGAATCAAATGTCAAACTGGGAGCGCTGTGAGTCAGGGATGAAGTAGCAGTTACAGGACTAAGCAGCTTTGCCTATTCATTTTGACTGCAAGGACGCCTCCTTGGTCTTGTCAAAACTGTGGACCTCATTTTGTTTATTTATTTATTTATTTTCTGTTGGGGAGAGGGTGATCCAGGAGAAGTGATGCATGAATAGGGTTTCAGATCCTTGTGGGGATTAACACATTGTCATATATTCAAATTTCAATGCTATACTATCGTAAATATTCACCCGAGGAAAAAGGCAGGCTACTGCATTTCGTTGTACAATAAATATAAATGTAGTAATGTTAATTAATTAAACCAATGTGCTTGGTTGCATGTTGTTTTTTTAGTGGTGACTGCTGCTCTTATTAGTTTTCATACCTTTAACATGATTGCCTTACAATTTTAAATCAAATTTTAATTATACAACCAATGCATAAATCCAATTTGTTCTGTAAAAACATGCATGCTTCAGAAATAAAGCTAAAAGTCTTTGATTACCATCCCTAAATTCAGTCCCCATCCCCTTAAGAGGGAGCAGTTGCTATCAGGTTGCTATATACAAATAACAGACTTTTTTTCTTTTTTGAGATGGAGTTTTGCTCTTGTTGCCCAGGCTGGAGTGCAATGGCACGATCTCAGCTCACCGCAACCTCCACCTCCCAGGTTCTAGAGATTCTCCTGCCTCAGCCTCTGGAGTAGCTGGGATTACAGGCATGCACCACCATGCCCAGCTAATTTTTGTATTTTTAATAGAGACGGGGTTTCACCATGTTGGTCAGGCTGTTCTCCAACTCCCAACCTTAGATGATCTGCCCGCCTCGGCCTCCCAAAGTGCTGGGATTACAGGTTTGAGCCACCACACCCGGCCCAGACCTTTATTTCTATGCAAGTACAGCCATACAAATGTTTTAGGGTTAATTCAGAAATTCTTCCTGGAGTCAGTATATGCGTGCTTCATAATTTTTGCCTCCTGAAGATCATGGTAATGCATTTCAGGAGCTATTGTCCAAAAAGTGTTAATACACCAATTTGTTGATGCATTGTACAAAATCTAGCCAGCTGCACACATCTTGGTAGGTACACCCAAATGAACCACTCTTGTTCCCTCTGGAACAAAATTGGAATTGTTAGACAGAATTCCAATATGATACTGAACATCAACATGTTCGAACAAATGCTGAAAATGGCAATTCTATTTTCTCACCTCCAGCCTTAAATCTTAAATTGACCATCAAAGTTGAATGAAAGTAAATTTTCCTAAAGCAAGGAACCCCATTCACCTAACTTCCATCCTCTCTTGTTAATAACATTTGGCATTATTTTGCCCCATTTATTAAACATATTGAAGAGAAGATGAAACTGGAATAAGATCATTCTTAACCAATATGTTATGAGTTTTCTAGTGAAAAACAGAAATCACTTAACATGATTTTTGTCTGCCACAATCTTCAAAATTTCCCCAAGCCAATTTTTCTTTTTTGAGTATATATATATTCTGCTGCTTTTAAGTGATACTTGTCCATTATTAAATTCCTGATGCCATGCATCCCTGCCACAAAAACAGGTTTAGGAAAGTAAAACAGTCAGACACGGATGTTTTTAATTTCCTCCTAATATAAAGCATCAGAAACCCAAGTTTGCATAATTCTAATAAACATAATTATGGCTAACATGTATTTCACATATCATTCAAGGCATTTTGCATGTATTATCTCATTTCTTGTCAAAATTACCCTAGGAGGTAGATACTACTACTCCAGAAATGCTAAATCTAAGCATTGGGTAAACTGAACAGATCAATGTCCTCCCCTTGTCAGAGCTGACATTTTTAGGGGCAAATCGATTAATTAATAAGAAAACAAATGAATACACCAAGTCCTCTCAAAGAGTGATTAGCGCTAAGAAGACCTAGTGGGACCATCTTTTATCTTTAGAAAAACACAGCATGCAGTCATACTGCCTTTCTGTAGATGAAGAAATTGAGGAGCTCAGAAATTGCCTAAGGCCACAAAGGTGACAAGTGGCAGGCAGAACTAAAGATGGCATCTATGAGTTTGTGACTTGTTGATGCAATTTTTGATGCATGGAAGATTGCATAATTATTATTGGATCCCTTCTCTTTCCCCCCTACCTTCCCACTGGAAAACCAAATAAAGCTATCCCAACCCACCAAGTATAGATAATTTTTATATTTTTGTCAAAGCAAGAGGGTCAAAATGGTTCCATCACTGAACCACTATTTCTTGAGTAACTTCTGCATAGTTAGTTGCTGGGGATGGTTTAGTGACCTGGACAGACACACTCACACTAGAGTGCACCGTCTAGTGGGAGATGTGACAGTAAGCCTGAGAATGAAAGAACCAGTACATATGATGAAGAGCAATGCATATGATGAAGAAGTAAACTGGGAACTTGGGTAGAAAATGACTGCATGGGTGCATGTGAGGGTTTAGTGGGATGGTCAGGGAAGCCTCTCTGAGGAGATGAATTCTGAGCTGAAACCTGAATGATGAGATTATGCAAAAAAAAAAAAAAAAAAAAAAAGTGGGGGAAGCGCATTCTAGGATGGGGGATTAGCACATACAAAGCCCCTGCTGTGGGAACCAGCTTGGCATGTTCAAGAATAGCAAGGAGGCCAGTGTGGCTGACAGAGGGAGGGAGGCAGAGAGAGAGCCAGATCAGAGGGTGCAGGTCCTTGTGGAGTCTAAGGAGTGTGGACTTTATTCGAGGGACCATGGGAGTGATGTGATCCAATGAACACAAGTTGTGGTACAACAGACTGTTGCATAGTATTGACGTGGAACATCCCAGATAGTGAGGAATTTGGCACAAGAACTGCTGAATCTCAGGGTCTCAAAAAGTATAGCTAAGCCCTATCTTCTATAGGACACCCACGCGGGGCTCACAGATAGGCATCATGCAGATTCCAGTGACTTTGAACACTTCACCCAAATTTATTTGTTTTTTAAAATTTTTATTCTTTTAGAGACAGGGTCTCACTCTGTTGCCCAGGCTGCAGTGCAGTGGTGCAATCATGGCTCACTGCAGCTTCAACTTCCTGGGTTCAAGTGATCCTCCCGCCTCAGCCTTCCAAGTAGCTGGGACTACAGGTGTGCACCACCACACCCAGCTAATTTTAAAATTTTGGGGGGCCAGATGTGGTGGCTCACGCCTGTAATCCCAGCACTTTGGGAGGTCGAGGCAAGTGGATCACGTGAGGTCAGGAGTTCAAGACCAGCCTGGCCAGCATGGCGAAACCCTGTCTCTACTAAAAATACAAAAGTTAGCCAGGCGTAATGGCAAGTGCCTGTAATCCCAGCTACTCTGGGGGCTGAGGCAGGAGAATCGCTTGAACCTGGGAGGTGGAGGTTGCAGCGGGTCAAGACCATGCCACTGCACTCCAGCTTGGGCAACAGAGCAAGGCTCTGTCTCAAAGAAAAAAAAACAACTTTTTTTTGTAGAAACAGGGTCCCACTGTGTTGCCCAGTGAGCAACTCAAACACCAGGCCTCAAATGATCCTCCTGCTTTGGCCTCCCAAAGTGCTGGGATTACAGGTGTGAGCCACCATACCTGTAAACCTTGAAGGTGAGGCAGAAGAAGCTTGAGTAACACATTACGTTTTTCAGGATTCAGCTTTTATTGGCTACTATAGATGATTTAGGTTCTGCTAAAATTACCATTTGAAGTGTTAGAAAAAAAAAAACCTAGAAGGGAAAAACGTAAATGACATGTAATAAGAGACTTTGGGGAATATTGAAATTGGCATTGTATATCCTATTGCATACTCTTTGAATAAGTTCACTGCATGAAAGGGCTCCCCAGCAAACTGGCTGCATTGATCTCTTCTGAGGAGGGAACAGGAAACTGGGGACTGAAGGAGGACTTCTCCCTGCATACCCTTGCGCCTTTTAAGTTTTGTAACGTAAGACTCTTTGGCCCTGCTTTAAAAAAAGGAAAGTTATATAAACAAATAAATTAATGTATTACCCATATTTTTATCAGTTAAATAGGCAGAACTGCTAATTGGTACATTGTCTTAAATGCGTCTTAAGCTGGTTTGGTTTTCGTTAGACTTTGAGAATGCTTTTCCTTGTTATAATTCCACTGAACGCCTATCAAATACAGTCCCTTGACTGAATTCTCTAGTAAAATAAAATCTTTCTTAATCAAAAGTGGAATGAATGGCAAATAACACAAAAGTTAAACTATTAGTTGATTATACAGCATGTTTAATCTATTGTATTCCTTAATGGATGTTTTCGTTGTTCCTGTTTAGCGAGAATTATATGAAATCATCACTAAGACTTCATTTACTTGGAGTGATTTATTTTGGGGAAAACCAGATGTTTGGGATGGCTGATAACGCATGAAAAGCTTCATTCTTTGCTGTTCGTTTTCTAAGGGTGTGTTAGGCAACGATGACAAATATTAAGGTACCACATTACTCTGTCTTACTGACATGCCTGTGACTGATCTTTTTTATCAGTTAGTTGAAAACACACACAAAAAAAGAAAATTTAATAAAAAGCTTTAAATGTGTGCACAGTTCAAGAAGTTAATTTAGATTTAGATTGCTAACCTATCCTTTGTGTCTAAAAGTTTTTAACAAAAACCTCACACACTAATACTACACATGCGCGCGCGCACACACACACACACACAGACACACACACACACTTCTACAATCTGTTGGAAATATTTCTAAAGGACCACCTTGGGTGAGGAAAAAACACGCTTTGGCTATTTGGTTTGAATAAGTGATATAATTGCTATTTGTCTATTTTTAAAATTCCAATTCTTATTGAATTAGGCACATGGACCCTGATGAAGTTGCAGGAAACAGCTGAACTACTTGTGTGGCTAATTCCAGAAATTCAAAGAAAATGCAAACTTGAGCATGTCACATAACATGTTTATGGCAACATGCAGAAGGGAGATGGCCTTGGTCATTGACTTGATTTCTCTCCTTGTATCCAGATGATCCTGCAGGGGAAATGTGATGATTCTCCAAAAATTGAGCTGGGAGAGTCCGAGATCCACACCCAGGGCCCACCAGGGCCACCTGCCCCCTCAACTCTGCCACAACTGTGGGTTCAATCCCGGCACTGGGAGATTTCCCATCCAATGAAAGAAGCCTTCCAGTCCACCCTGGGGCTGCAGACCAGGCAACCCAAGGCACAGCTGAGCAATGATTCACTCGCCAGCCTTAGACTTATTTCTGCCCCTCTGGCACTGCTGGCCATACCTGAGTCTTCAAATTATGTTCTCCACGTGTTTTGAATGCAGGCAGTGCCTCAGTGCCAAGTCCAGGCTGTACTTTGCCATCCAAGGATAACAGTATCATGGGGAGAGCTTCTCTCATCTTACACGGAACTAAAAATAAGACAATCTTTCAGCATTCAGAGATAGAAACTTCCAGACTTTTCTGAGCAAAACCTTATTTTTGATTTCCAGTGCTAGAAATAGAAAATGGTGGGCAGATCATCTGTCTCCACCAAAGGTCAGTTCTTTTGCTTTACGTCTTTTGATGAAAGAGTGTAATACATTAAAATATGTATCTCCAGCTGGGCTCGGTGGCTCATGCCTGTAATCCCAGCACTTTGGAAGGCCAAGGCAGGCGGATCACCTGAGCTCAGGAGTCTGAGACCAGCCTGGCCAACGTGATGAAACCTCGTCTTTACTAAAAATACAAAAAATTAGCCGGGTGTGGTGGTGCATGCCTGTAATCCCAGCTACTTCGTAGGCTGAGGCAGGAGAATCACTTGAACCCAGGAGGTGGAGGTTGCAGTGAGCCAAGATTGCGCCACTGCACTCCAGCCTGGGCAACAGGGTGGGACTCCATCTCAAAAATAAATAAATAAAATAAAATAAAGTAAAATAAAGTAAAATAAAATAAAATAGGTATCTCCTATATTATAGCATGATGTGGCTGTGGCAAGTGGCATTATGGGTGGGAGGACCACACCCGGCAGAGCATATAATGCTTTTATAAGGTGAGCCTGAGCACGCACATAGGGACCTCACTGGGGATAGTTAAGTTTCTCCTTTGTGTGTGTGTGTGTGTGTGTGTGTGTGTGTTTGGTTTTTTGTTTGTTTGTTTGTTTGTTTTTGAGACGGAGTCTCGCTCTGTCGCCCAGGCTGGAGTGCAGTGGCGCGATCTCGGCTCACTGCAAGTTCCACCTCCCGGGTTCACGCCATTCTCCTGCCTCAGCCTCCCGAGTAGCTGGGACTACAGGCGCCCACCACCACGCCTGGCTAATTATTTGTATTTCTGTTAGAGACGGGGTTTCACCATGTTAGCCAGGATGGTCTCCATCTCCCGACCTCATGATCCACCCGCCTTGGCCTCCCAAAGTGCTGGGATTACAGGTGTGAGCCACCGTGCCTGGCCCTTTTTGTGTTTTTTAATGTGAGTGAGGGACTTTGATGGCTCCAATCGCATGGCGGGGGAGTGAGGCCCCAGTGTACTCCAATGCAAGCGCTGAGGCTGTGTCAACAAGACTAAACATAGTCGAAAGCTGAAAGATTCAGTAAGTCAACACTTCAGGGTTTGTGGAGGGAGGGAAAGACCATTGATGACTGAGCTTGAATAGGTTTCTCCCTTGAATTAATTTATTATTATTATTTAAAAATATACAAGAATGAGAGCAGCTGCTGCCTTGTGTCAGGCCTGGTTCTGAATGCTTTACAAACATGAACTCACCTACAGCTCATGGTAACTTCTCTTATCCACATTTGAATGATGAGGGAAGCAAGTCATGAGAGGGATTGTAAACTGCTGATCTACGGCCCCCCTTTCACTCACAGATGGATTTTTTTTTTTTTTTTTTTTTTTTGAGATGGAGTCTCCCTCTGTCACCCAGGCTGGAATGCAGTGGCGTGATCTTGGCTCACTGCAACCTCTGCCTCCCACGTTCAAGCAATTCTCCTGATTCAGCCTCCCAAGTAGCTGGGATTACAGGCGCCCACTGCCACACCTGGCTAATAATTTGTATTTTTAGTAGAGACGGGGCTTCACCATGTTGGCCAGGTTTGTCTCCATCTCCTAACTTCAGGTGATCCACCTGCCTCGGCCTCCCAAAGTGCTGGGATGACAGCTATGAGCCACAGCACCTGGCCCCGTAGATGGATTTTAACCTACAAAGAGTTTAGAAGGTTGGTAAAATTCACATAAAATGAAAACTTCTGGCTTTTCTTTAAAAAATGGAAAAATTGGGTGGTTTTGGGTCTGCATTTCTGCATGGAGACCATTGGCTGGATCACGGGGGCAACAGCGAGAGGTTGACTGGCAAGACACACAGACACAGCCCCTGGAGACAGAATGGCCTTTGTCGTCACTAGAGTTCCTACCTGGCCCGCTGCACACATTTCTGAGCCATGCCAGGGCCCCCTGAGATCATTGGAGTTGTGACCCTTATATTTCAAGCCATTAGAGTTCATTGAAGTGGGCAGATCAGTGGCGGTGGTGATGGGGTCTGAAGAAATTGAGGAGGGAAATATTTGTCGAGTGAATGAATGAATGAATGAATGAATGAATGAATATGTCCCTGGGCTTGGGTTGAGTTTTCAGAGTAGCCTGAAGGATAGAAAATACAATGAATGCCCGAATGTGATGGTCTGTGGCAGGGACTCTGGAGTCAGCCTGCCTGGATTCAAACCCCATCTTATTAGCTGCTGCACAGTGAACTCTGGACTTCACGGTTCCCATCTGTAAAATGGGGAAAGTAGCTGTTCCACCAGGTAGCTGCATGAATTAAATGGGATATCAAGTGTTAGGCACAATGCATGGTACACAATAGGTGTACAACAAATGTTAGCTATGAAAGTCCTTTAAAAATGCACCTTTTGGGCCGGGTGCGGTGGCTCACGCCTGTAATCCCACTACTTTGGGAGGCCAAGGCAGGTGGATCACCCAAGGTTAGGGGTTCAAGACCACCCTGGCCAACATGGTGAAACCCCATCTCTACTAAAAATACAAAAATATTAGCTAGGTGTGGTGGTAGGCACCTGTAATCCCAGTTACTCAGGAGGCTGAGACTTGAACCCAGGATGCAGAGGTTGCAGTGAGCTGAGATCGCACCACTGCACTCTAGCCTGGGCCACAAGAGCAAAATGCTGTCTCAAAAAAAAAAAAAAAAAAAGTACCTTTTATGAAGTTGAAACAAAGGTCTGTAGTTTAGTTAATAATAACATACCCAGGTTAGTTTCTTAACAGTGACATGTATCCCCAGTGAGGGGAAAGCGAGGAGGGGTATATGGGAACAGTCTGTACTCTCTTTGCAAGTTTTCTGTAAAACCCAACTTGTTCCATGATAAAAAGTGCACCTTGGTTGGACACGGTGGCTCAGGCCTGTAATCCCAGAACTTTGGAAGGCCGAGGTGGGCCTGATCAACATGATGAAATTCTGTCTTTACTAAAAGTACAAAAAGTAGCCAGGCATGGTGGCGGGCGCCTGTAGTCCCACCTACTTGGGAGGCTGAAGCAGGAGAATTGCTTGAACCCAGGAAGTGGAGGTTGCAGTGAGCCCAGATTGCACCACTGTACTCTAGCCTGGGCGACAGAATGAGACTCTGTTTAAAAAAAAAAAAAAAAAGCGCACCTTTGGCTATAAACTATGTAAGTCTCGTTTCATCAATGCTTATGCCAAATATTTACTGAAATTAAAATCTGCAAACGTACTCTCAGGTTTTCATGCATCGAGACCATAAAATCTGTGTTTGTGAAATGATTTCCCAAATTGGTTTTTAAAATGCGTGGCTATTTTGGGAAATACCACTTTCTATATCGTTGGCTGACCCAATGTCATGATATGTACAGGCACTAGTGAGCCATGGTGGGTATCAGAGCAGAGGTTGAGCAGCACCACAGAAGTTCCAAGTTGGGATGAATATCCTGGCTGAAACAAAGAGGTAGAATGAAGTCCAGAAATCAGACCAACTGGTTTGAGTCTCAATTATACGGCTGCCACCTGTGTGACCCAGAGCAAGTCACTTGGATTCTCAGAGACTTAGTCCCTCCATCTGCAGAATGGGCATAATCATAAGAGACATAAGACTTAACAGATTTAAACTTAAAAAAAAAAGTACTTCTGGGCCAGGTGCGGTGGCTCACGCCTCTAATCCCAGCACTTTGGGAGGCCAAGGCAGGCAGATCACCAGGTTGGGAGTTCAAGACCAGCCTGACCAACATGGAGAAACCCCATCTCAACTAAAAATACAAAATTAGCCGGTGTGGTGGCGCGTGCCTGTAATCCCAGCTACTCGGGAGCCTGAGGCAGGAGAATCGCTTGAACCCGGGAGGCGGAGGTTTTGGTGAGCCAAGATCATGCCATGGTACTCCAGCCTGGGCAACAAAAGTGAAACTCCATCTCAAAAAAAAAAAAAAAAAGTTACTTCTAACAGGACTTAGGTTTTAAAAAAAACAAAAAACAAAAAACAAACTCAGCAGAAAGTCTGACCTATTGAAAACACTGAATAAATAATATAGTTGAGGTCAGGTGCAGTGGCTTACATCTGTAATCCCAGCACTTTGAAAGGCCAAGGCGGGCAGATCGCCTGAGGTCGGGAGTTTGAGTCCAGCCTGACCAACATGGAGAAACCCCTTCTCAACTAAAAATACAAAATTAGCCAGTGTGGTGGTGCGTGCCTGTAATCCCAGCTACCTGGGAGGCTGAGGCCGGAGAATCACTTGAACCCGGCAGGCAGAGGTTGCAGTGGGCTGAGATTATGCCACTGCACTCCAGCCTGGCTGATGGAGCAAGACTCCATCTCAAAACAAAACAAAACAAAAATGCAAAATAATAATAATAATAATACAGTTGAGTGCTTCCATACTCCCTTTTTTTTTCTAGTACACTGTGTCTCATTATTATTCCCAAAACACAAATTAGAAAACACAGTATAAATAGAGGCCACGATGGCTTTGTTAGGCTTGTGAGGCTTAAGTTTCAGGGCCTCTTTCATAGCCCCAGCAGGGGCCTTAGCAATGTTGTCACATGGTGACATGTGTCTGTTAAATTTGCAAACATGAGGTGTTTTTATAGGCTTTGTTTTAGAGGCCCCCACCCCCTCCAATTGTAAAGTTTCAGATTCCACAAAATCTAGATCTGTCCTGTATGGAGGAGAAGTACCAGCACAACAAACTCCACACAACCAACTTTTCCCTCTCTGGACTGGAATTCCACGGCATCCAATGCCACTGTAATGAACATGGGATCACTGGATTTGGGACTCGATTGGCTGGCTCCAGATTCCTCAGCTGTATGACTCTGGACACCTTCCCTTACCTCCCTGAGCCCTGCGGCCTCGTGAGTAATATGGGGATTAATCACGATAGCACACAACCAATCCTAGGAGACTCTCCATAGATGTATGTTTCTTAAAAATGGAAAACAGCCCTTTTCATAATGGGATTCCATGTGGAAACTATAAACATCGCACAATTCTTATGCATCTGTCCTTCTGTTCTTAAACTTGTGGCTGAAATACCCATCACTCAGGTCATGTCTCCAAACTTGATTACCTTCAGATTCCAAAGGACAATGGCCTTCACATGACAATAGCCGCTATCTCTTAGGAGGATAATCAAATAAGAGCATCTAATCCAGGAACACTGGAATGTGAGCTCTATGGGCACTGAAACCCCAACTAGGTGATCAGTGAATATCCCAGGGGCTGAAATAGACCAAGAAAACCAGAGACCACGAAGGCCCTGCACTTTTCTCTGCTTAACCCAGGCTACAAGATCTCCCACATCCAGTTCTGATTGGCAGTTGAATGTAACAGTAAAGAATGCTCGTTGTGGAGCTGACAGGAGAACCTAGTTCAAATCCCAGATCTACCATTTATCATTTGTAGGACTCTGGGCAAATTGCTTAAAATTTCCTGGCCTCAGTTTCTTCATCTGTAAAATGAATATAATAGTACCTACCTTTTTTGAGATTATACACAAACAGCTTTTAGCATAGTGCTTGCTGAACAGTAAGTGCTCAAGAAATGTTAGCTGTCAGTATCAGACAGCAATAAGTGGCCGCTATCTTCCTTCCTATCTTCCTTCCTTCCTTCCTTCCTTCCTTCCTTCCTTCCTTCCTTCCTTCCTCCCTCCCTCCCTCCCTCCCTTCCTCCCTCCCTTCCTTCTTTCTTTCTGATGGAGTATTGCTCTGTTGCTCAGGCTGGAGTGCAATGGCACAATCTCGGCTCACTGCAACCTTTGCCTCCCAGGTTCAAGTGATTCTCCTGCCCTAACCTCCTGAGTAGCTGGGATTAGAGGCACACTGCCACCACACCTGGCTAATTTTTGTATTTTTAGTAGAGACAAGGTTTTACCACGTTGGCCAGGCTGGTCTCGATCTCCTGATCTCATGATCCACCTGCCTCGGCCTCCCAAAGTACTGGGATTACAGGCGTGAGTCACCGCACCTGGCCTATGTTTCCTTTCCTTTTCTTTTCTTTATTTTTTTGAGATGGAGTCTCGCTCTGTCGCCCAGGCTGGAGTGCAGTGGTGCGATCTCGGTTCACTGCAAGCTCCACCTCCCAGGTTCATGCCATTCTCCTGCCTCAACCTCCCAGGTTCATGCCATTCTCCTGCCCCACCTGTAGCTGGGACTACAGGTGTCCGCCACCACACCCGGCTAATTTTTTGTATTTTTAGTAGAGACGGAGTTTCACCATGTTAGCCAGGATGTTCTCAATCTCCTGACCTCATGATCCACCTACCTCAGCCTCCCAAAGTGCTGGGATTACAGGCATGAGCCGCTGTGCCTGGCCTATTTTCCTGTTTCTTGAATGTTTGGTAGAAGTGTAAACCTGCTTACGTCTGGTGTGTGGGGGCATGTTTACACATGTATGTAGGCATGTACACATGTATGCATACATGTTAGCTACTAATTTAATTTTCTCAACACTGTTAGGTCTATTTAGGATTCTGGAGTCTCTTGGTTCAGTTTCAGTAAATAATGTTTCTCTCGGAAGTTGTTAATTTCGCAGTGTTCAACTTTTCTTGGCATGAATTTTTTATAGTATTAAATTTCAGTTATTACTCTCTTCTGCATCTGCAGTTAAGCCCTCTTTTTATCCCTAATATTTTTAGGCATTTGTTCTTTTTTATTAGCACTTAGTAGACTAGTAAATTATTAGACTTTCCAAAGAACTAGCTTTGGATTAGCTAGTTTTTGTGTGAAAATCTTTGTTTGCTATATAATTTTTTTTTTTTTTTTTTTTTTTTTTTTGAGGCGGATCTCGCTCTGTCACCCAGGCTGGAGTGCAGTGGCCGGATCTCAGCTCACTGCAAGCTCCGCCTCCCGGGTTCACGCCATTCTCCTGCCTCAGCCTCCCGAGTAGCTGGAACTACAGGCGCCCGCCACCTCGCCCGGCTAGTTTTTTTGTATTTTTTTTAGTAGAGACGGGGTTTCACCGTGTTAGCCAGGATGGTCTCGATCTCCTGACCTCGTGATCCGCCCGTCTCGGCCTCCCAAAAGTGCTGGGATTACAGGCTTGAGCCACCGCGCCTGGCCTGTTTGCTATATAATTTTAAAAATTACCTTTACACCTTGTTCCTTCTGCTTTCTTTGGATTACTCTTTTTTTTTTCTCCTAATAGCTTGCATTTGTAAGAATTAAAATGTGACCAAGCAATAGTACTAAGCTCACAGTTTTTGAGACAAAGTCTCGCTCTGTCGCCCAGGCTGGAGTGCAATGGTACGATCTTGACTCACTGCAACCTCCACCTCCCACGTTCAAGCTATTTTCCTGCCTCAGCCTCCCGAGTAGCTGGGATTACAGGTGTGCACCTCCACACCGAGCTAATTTTTGTATTTTTAGTAGAGACGGGGTTTCACCATGTTGGCTAGGCTGGTCTCAAACTCCTGACCTCATGATTCACCCGCCTCAGCCTCCCAAAGTGCTGGGATTACAGGCATAAGCCACTGCGCCCAGCAGGATTGTTGTGAAAAGTAAGATTATGCATATGCTTGATAAATGTGAACTATTATCTTCGTGTCTCAGTTTCATCACCTCTAAAATGCATCCATGGACAGATTAAATAAGGTCATCTGTGTAAAGTACTTGGCTTATACATGTTACTTGTGATCAGTATTATTCCCTGGATGTACAAAATACTTGTCATTCATTATAACAGTCATGATTGTGTCCAGGGGTGAGCAAAAGCCTCAGTGTCACTCAAGGGTCCGAGGATCAGCCACAGAATTTGCAGTGCATGGTGCAAAATGAAAATACAGGGCCTCTTGTTAAAAATATTAAGAATTTCAAGATGGCCACAGAAGAGCATTAAGCCAAGCTAGAACCCATCTGAGCTCGGGGCCTGTGTGACCGCAAGGGCTGCATGGCCCTGAAGTTGGCCCTGTCTTCTCTCTAGGTCACCTGGGCAGAAAGTTGGTGTGTGGGTCTTGAAGGATGAGTTTTGTAAAGGCCCCTTCCCCTACCCCTTCACACATGTGCATTCTCATTCTTCTAACTAATTCCAGCACCTTAGAATTCTATCTGACCCCTAAGGGCTGCTCCTAATGCAATCAGGGGGAACACTGGATTCAGAGTCAGCCCCCAAATCAAAGGCCAGCACAAAACCCTGGATAAATTACAGCTGTTATAAAGAAGCCACCTCTTCATCCTTGTTCTCATATTCCTTGCATTTATAGTCACAACGCAATGAAGCCATCAACATTTGCCATTCATAAACTTGTTGGATAAGCAAGGCTGATGGGCTCACAATGATAACTAGAGGCACCAAAGAAAGTGACAAGCTTCAAATTGGAGGCCAAACCATACTTCTAAATGTACAGCATATTTTAAGAAAGAATGTGTGATGGTTTATATTGATGTGGCTCAGAATAACATATTTATATAAGAAACTGTTAAATGAATTTGCAAAAGTCTAAGTTGGCTTGTGTGCTCCATGTATGGGCAGACAAACATCACGGAAATACTAGTTTTCTCTGTTGTAAATGCTGCTGCTGTCCAGTATGAATAGGCACCATGTCCTCCTCGCATCAGCTGGCATCCCTGCAGCACTGATCACATACATGCCAGGTCTCCTGCTGGCATCCTTAAAGGACTATTTCATTTAGTTTTCTCAACCCCCATATGGCTACTAAGCTACCCAAGTTCACTTAAGAAGTGGGTGAGTTGGCCGGGCGTGGTGGCTCAAGCCTGTAATCCCAGCACTTTGGGAGGCCGAGACGGGCGGATCACGAGGTCAGGAGTTCGAGACCATCCTGACTAACACGGTGAAACCCCGTCTCTACTAAAAAATACAAAAAACTAGCCGGGCGAGGTGGCGGGCGCCTGTAGTCCTGGCTACTCGGGAGGCTGAGGCAGGAGAATGGCGTAAAAACCCGGGAGGCAGAGCTTGCAGTGAGCTGAGATCCGGCCACTGCACTCCAGCCTGGGCGACACAGCGAGACTCCGTCTCAAAAAAAAAAAAAAAAAAAAAAAAAAAAAAAAGAAGTGGGTGAGCTAGGTTTACAATCCACCTGTCTCACCACAAAGCCTATGTTCTAAGACACTATCTAAAATAGTCACCCAGGGCCAGGTGCAGTGGTTCACATCTGTGATACCAGCACGTTGAGAGGCTAAGGCAGGAAGATCGCTTGAGCCCAGAAGTTCAAGACCAGCCTGGACAACATAGTGAGATCCCATTTCTACCAAAAAATTAAATAATTAGCTGGGTGTGGTGGTGTGTGCCTGTAGTCTCAGCTACTTGGGAGGCTGAGGTGGGAGGATCACTTGAGCCTGGGAGGTCAAGGCTGCAGTGAGCTGTGGTCGTGCCACTGCACTCCAGCCTGGGCAACAGAGTGAGACCTTGTCTCCAAAAAAAAAAAAAAATTACCCTGTCATATCAATATGAGTGACAGAAAGAGATCAAGATACTGAAAAAATAATACAAATGTATTCAATAAAAACTGTACTAAGACCTGGCCAGGTGCGGTGGCTCACACCTGTAATCCCAGCACTTTGGAAGGTCGAGGCGGGTGGATCACGAGGTCAGGAGATCGAGGCCATCCTGGCTAACAGGGTGAAACCCCGCCTCTACAAAATATACAAAAAATTAGCCGGGCGAGGTGGTGGGTGCCTGTACTCCCAGCTACTCAGGAGGCTGAGGCAGGAGAATGGTGTGAACCCGGGAGGTGGAGCTTGCAGTGAGCTGAGATCACGCCAGTGCACTCCAGCCTAGGCGACAGAGCAAGACTCCATCTCAAAAAAAACCAAAAAACAACAAAAAAAAACTGTACTAAGACCTTTACTCCTATGCCTGCATTTGCATCTCCTATTGGTGTTGTGAAGAAGGTCTGATTATTTATTTATTTTTTTGAAACGGAGTTCTGGTCTTGCTGCCCAGGCTGGAGTGCAATGATGGTGCGATTTCGGCTCACCGCAACCTCTGCCTCCCAGGTTCAAGCGATTCTCCTGCTTCAGCCTCCCGAGTAGCTGGGATTACAGGCACGTGCCACCACGCCCGGCTAATTTTGTATTTTTAATACAGATGGGGTTTCTCCATGTTGGTCAGGCTGGTCTCGAACTCCCAACCTCAGGTGATCCACCCACCTCTGCCTCCCAAAGTGCTGGGATTACAGGCCTAAGCCAGTGCGCCTGGCTAGGTCCGATTATTATTATCCCTGTAAGGTAGATGAGCAAACTAATGTTTGGGGAGATTGAATGACGGAAGACTGTGCAGCTAGTGATGGATTTCAAGACAGTATTTAGAAGCAGTTAGATCTTCAGAAAACAAACAGGAGACACTTACTTTCTTTGAAGCAATGGAGAACGGTGTGGCCAACTTTTTAATTCTTCGTTACTTATTTTTTCCATTCAACATGGAACGTGTTTAGCCTTTAGTGGCTCAAATGTTGAGAGGTAAAGGAGTATGTAGGGCTCAAAACCCTGAAGCCACAGGAGAAGAAAAGAAAAATACGTGGCTTGATGCTAGTGAGGAAAGAGTTAAAAATTCTCTTGCTTGTCTGACTTAGACGTTGCTGGACGAGACCAGAAACTTTTCTCCCCTCAGAAAATGTTATAAGTAAACACTGTAGGTAATAGGTCTGTATTCTCTAACTGTAAGCCCTCGACAGCACTGGAAGGTTACAGGAGACACAGGGACAGACAATCTAGAGGGCTGGAGGTGAAAGAGGTTTCTTTTCTTTTATTATAGGTTTGTTTTTATTTAAATTTGGAGAATATTTAAATCAACTGAAAAGTACAGAATAAAGTATAACAAACACCTATAGCTTCACTACTTAAGATTACCAAATATAACCTTTGTGTTGTAGCATCTTAGATAGTATTTTATTTATTTATTTATTTATTTATTTATTTATTTATTTATTTATTTATTTTTTGAGACAGAGTCTCACTCTGTTGCCCAGGCTGAAGTGCCATGGCGTGATCTCGGCTCACTGCAACCTCCGCCTCCCAGGTTCGAGCAATTCTGCTTCAGCCTCCTGAGTAGCTGGGATTACAAGAGTCCGCCACCACGCCCTGCTAATTTTTGTATTTTTAGTAGAGGTGGGGTTTCACCATACTGGCCAGGCTGGCCTCAAACTCCTGACCTCGTGATCCACCTGCCTTGACCTCCCAAAGTGCTGGGATTACAGGTGTGAGCCACTGCGCCTGGCTGATACTATTTTAATAAAAAATAAGACATTACTGATAAAGTTGAGCCCACTGGACCTCAAGGCCTCCCCAGGAGCTATTGCTACCATGAAACTGATGTTTCCTTCCAGCCCATGTTGATCAGTTTAGTAATAAATGTATGTGTCCATGTCTATGTGTGTATATATATTTACCTGTATCTTTAAATGCTATAAGGTATTCTTAATTTATATACATAGTTTCTTCTTTGACTCATCCTTTTGTTTTTAAGATGTAACATGTTGGCCAGCAGCCACTGCACTTAGCCCCATCTGCTATGTTTAAAATAATTTTCTGCCTTTACCAGATGACAGATGAATGGATTTTAAAAATGTGGTATATACATACAATAAAATATTATTCAGCCTTAAAAAAGAAGGAAATAGCCTGGGTGCAGTGGCTCATGCCTGTAATCCCAGAACTTTGGGAGACTGAAGCTGGCAAATCACCTGAGGTCAGGAGTTCAAGACCAGCCTAGCCAACGTGGTGAAATCCTGTCTCTACTAAAAATACAAAAATTAGCCAGGCATGGTGGCGGGCGCTTGTAATCCCAGCTACTCTAGAGGCTGAGGCAGGAGAATCGCTTGAACCTGAGAGGTAGATGTTGCAGTGAGCTGAGATTGCACCACTGCATTTTAGCCTGGGCAACAGAGCAAGACTATGTCTCAAAAAACAAAAACCAAAAAACAAAACAAAACAAAAAGATGTGATGTATTGACACATGTGATTATTTTTGATTGCAGTTTCATATTCCTTTTCGGGAACAGATCACAGTCTATTACCCTCCCCCTGCCTGGTGGATATTTAGGCTGTTGGCAATATTTTGCCATTCCAGCCATGCCATGAGCTTCCTTATGACCTTGGGACATTCCTGAGGGTGCGTTCCTAGGTTCTACGGCATGAACATGTTACTTTTCTCTTGATGTGGTACTCTCCAAGCTATCACAGAGAAATTTATCCTGGTCTTGCACCCCTCTTAACAACTAGGGACTAACAAGTGACACTTATGGTCAATCTGAGCTCTTCACCCAGCCTGTGGATCCAAGGAGGCGCAAGGTGTTGGCAGCCCATCCCTGCCTCTTCTCCCTGTCTGGGTGCCCTGGAGCTCCCGGCCACCCTTTGCTCCTGGAACATGCCGTGTTCTTCCCAGCTTCCAGAACTTGCTCTAGCTGTTCCTTGGGCCTCTGATGTCCTTCCCCAGACTTCCGCTATCCATCAGGTCACCACACGGCCCAGGTGGTGACTCCACATTTGAGATGTGACTGGTGCATGGGAGGAACTGGATTTTTTTTTTTTTTTTGAGACAGAGTCTCGCTCTGTTGCCCAGGCTGGAGTGCAGTGGCACAATCTTGGCTCACTGCAACCTCTGCCTCCTGGGTTCAAGTGATTCTCCTGCCTCAGCCTCCTCGAGTAGCTGGGATTATGGGCACATGCCATCACGCTTGACTAATTTTCGTATTTTTAGTAGAGACGGGGTTTCCCCATGTTGGCCAGGCTGGTCTTGAACTCCTGATCTCAGATAATCCACCTGCCTTGGCCTTCCAAAGTGCTGTGATTACAGGCATGAGCCACCTCGCCCTGCCAGAATTGGATTTTTAATTTTACTTAATCTGCATTAAAACTTCAAAACTGATACTTCACTCAGTTATTAGAAAACTTTTAAGTATCTTTAGTACAACTGGCATATACGAATCTACCTTGGTAACTGTCAACTGTATGAAACCTGAATTCAGATTAAGTACTTCTAGTGAGAATTTACAGTCCAGATTGAGGTGCGTTGTTGGTATAAAATACACACCAGATTGTGAAGACTTGGTATGAAAAGAAGAATGTAAAATATTTCATTTACTTTTTAAAACACATTTTTGAAAATGACAACATTTTGGAAAAAATAGATTAAATAAAAATAAAAGATATTATTAAAATCATTTTACTTGTTTTTTTTCCATTTTATTTATTTATTTAGAGACAGGGTCTCACTGCACTTCATAGGCTGATCTCGAACTCCTGGGCCCAAGTCGTGCTCTCACATCAATGTCCTGAGTAGCTGGAACTATAGGTGTGTGCCACCACGCCTGGCTTGTTGTACCTGTATTTTATGTGTTCTTTTTAAAAATCTTTTAAAACTGGCTATGAGAAAATTTAACACTACACATGAATTGAATATAATAAAACGTGAGGCCGAGGCGGGCGGATCACAAGGTCAGGAGATCGAGACCACGGTGAAACCCCGTCTCTACTAAAAATACAAAAAATTAGCCGGGCGCGGTTGTGGGCGCCTGTAGTCCCAGCTACTCGGGAGGCTGAGGCAGGAGAATAGCGTGAACCCGGGAGGTGGAGCTTGCAGTGAGCCGAGATCACGCCACTGCACTCCAGCCTGGGCGACAGAGTGAGACTCCGTCTCAAAAAAAAAAAAAAAAAAAAAAGAATACAATAAAACGTATTATTAAATAAACAAATAAGCAAAATTAAAAATGTAAAATAAATAAAAATGATGACAATGCAAATAAATATATTATTAAAATAAACAGAAAATATATTAAAATTGGTCAGGCGCGGTGGCTCACACCTGTAATCCCAGCACTTTGGGAGTCTGAGGCAGGTGGATCACCTGATGTCAGGAGTTCGAGACCATCCTGGCCAACATGGTCGAAACCCTATCTCTACTAAAAATACAAAAATTAGCTGGGCATGGTGGCGCATGCCTGTAATCCCAGCTACTTGGGAGGCTGAGTCAGGAGAATTGCTTGAACCTGGGAGGCAGAGGTTACAGTGAGCCAAGACCATGCCATTGCATTCCAGCCTGGATGACAAGAGTGAAACTAGTTTCAAAAAAAGAAAAAAGAAAAAAAGAAAAAAAAAAGAAAAAGAAAATATATTAAAATTGCTTCTACCCGTTTCTTCTTTCTTCCTCCTCCCCCCTCTCCCTCCTTCTCCTCCTCCTCCTCCTCCTTCTTCTTCTTCTTTTCTTCTTCATATTATTATTATAAGACTGGGTCTCATTATGTTGCCCAGGCTAGATTCAAACTCCTGGGCTCAAACCATCCTCCCACCTCATCCTATTAAGAAACTCTGAGACTACAGGCTCACACCACTGCATACGGCTCACTCATTTCTTTTTACCCTTTTAAAATATAGCTACTAGAAAATATAATAGTACATATGGATCTAAATATAATAAAATAGGCCAGGCACAGTAGCTCGTGCCTGTAGTCCTAGCTACTCAGGAGGCTGAGGCAAGAGGACCGCTTGGACCCAGGAGTTCGAGGTAGAAATGAGATATGGATGCGCCATTGCACTCCAGCCTGGGAGACAGAACAAGACACTGTCTTAGAAATATATATATAAAATTGGCCGGGCGCGGTGGCTCAAGCCTGTAATCCCAGCACTTTGGGAGGCCGAGGCGGGTGGATCACGAGGTCAGGAGATCGAGACTATCCTGGCTAACATGGTGAAACCCCGTCTCTACTAAAAATACAAAAAACTAGCCGGGCGTGGTGGCGGGCGCCTGTAGTCTCAGCTACTTGGGAGGCTGAGGCGGGAGAATGGCGTGAACCCGGGAGGCGGAGCTTGCAGTGAGCCGAGATCATGCCACTGCACTCCAGCCTGGGAGACACAGCGAGACTCCGTCTCAAAAAAAAAAAAAAAAAAAAAAAGAAATATATATATAAAATAAAATATATTATTAAATAAATAAGTAACAAAATACATATAATAAATTATAAACTCATTAAAAAATATATGAAATTATTTCCATACATTTCCTTTTACTTTTTAAAATCTGGCTACTAGAAAATTTTTTAGCACTACAGACATGGCTCACATTACTTTGTTATTTTTGAGATAGTCTCACTCTGCCACCCAGGCTGGTACAGTACAGTTGGGGCAAGGATGGCTCACTGCAACCTCTACCTCCTGGGCTCAGCCTCCTCAGTAGCTGGGAATACAGGTGCCCCACCACGCCTGGCTAATTTTTGTATTTTTTTGTAGAGATGGGGTCTCACTGTGTTGCCCAAGCTGGTCTTGAATCCCTGGGTTCGAGCAATCCACCCGCTTCTGCTTCCCAAAATGTTGGGATTACAGGCATGAGCCACCATGCTCGGCCCACATTACATTTCTAATGGGAGCGCTAGCTACATCTTCCTGAGTTGTTCTCCTTCTTCTCATTCAGATCTTTACTTTGTCATCACCTCCCCAGTGGGGTCTTTCCTAACCATGCAGAATCTATGCACTTAGCCCCTGTCCCAGTGCCCTGTCCCATTGCTCATTACCACCTGCCATTTTGGGGTTCTTTGTTATTTGTCTCTCTAGCAGAACATAAGCACTTTCTCAGTGAAGTCTCCGCTGTCTTGTTCACGCAGCCTGCTAAGTGCTAGAACGGTGTCAGCCTCCTCGTTTTCGCTCATCAATATTCATTGCATCAACTCATCCTGATCATTTCTTATGAAAATTTTCAAGAATCATACAAAACAAACTATAAGTGTATACTCACTGCCAATTCAAGGTCTCAGGACTATTTACCTTGAAATTCAACATTGAGAGATGGCATCCTTTTCCATTTTGGATTCCACATCATTTGATCTAATTATGTTTAATTTGCCACCCAGCCTCTCTGAAAAGTGGATGCACAGGGTGGGATGGAAGAAAAGAAAGATACAGTTTGGATTTATGTAGGAAGCATGTTTGCCTGCAGCTTGATAAAAGATCATGGCCTGAACCAAAAAAAAAAAAAAAAATCAATCAATCATTCGTTTCTTGATGGCTATTTTAAATATTTAGCTGAAATTGTCCTCATCTGGGTGTCAGCTGTTTTCTCTGCAAACACCCATAACCCTTGTGATCACACACAATGCTGGGATGGTGGGGGGAGCCCCAGCTGCAGGACACCTCTTGTGTTTTCAATTTAAAGCCTCTGGGTTGATAGTTCACATTAACATGGAAAGAAATATACAACTTACGAGTTGGGAAAGCAGTTTTTACTCATAAAACCCTTTGATAGTTTAGCCATCTGGTCAGAGTGAAGGCCCCCATAAAAGAGACCCAAATAAGGTTAAAGGGCACAGTCTCTGAGGGTCAAGGAAGCCTACCAGAGTTGGCTCTAGTGGACTCTGCTAAAAGGATGCCTGACAAATTATTGTGCATTCCATAGCTTTTTGCGTAAGTATTTGATTACAGTGGACAGGAATGTTGTTGATATTTTCAACCTTGAGTTGGGGAGGAGGGGAGGCCGGAGCTCTGCTTTTCAGACCCTCATATTCCCTGCCCTTGTGGGGAGATGTGCTCTAAGCATTTTATCAAATGGGGTTTGCTCTGCTCTGGGCTCTATCTGCTCAATCGAAGTCTCTTGGCTTTGGCAATGGTGTGAAGAGATAGTTTCCTGTCTTGGGGAGAAAAAAAAAAACCACGTTGCATTTCTGTGACTCGCCAGGAAAGCCCCTGTGCTGTTTTTCTTGCTGTTTAGCAATAAAATCGGAGAGGAGACCACAATACTTGGAGCTCTGTGCTATTTCCGGTGTGAATGTCAACAGAACTCAACATATTTATGGCTTTATTTCTCAGAGGGGATCACAGACAGAAGGGAATTTGAGGTGATTAAGCGTCATGTTCTTTAGAGGCCTGGACAAAAGCAGAGGAAATCACTTGATTTTATGGGGTCTTTGATAACACAAGTACAGTAAGTAAATGGCAGGTCTCTGAGCAGCTCTAGCACACATCTTGGATTTCTACAAAGTTCCAAGAAGGCAGCTCTTTCACTTGAAATTAAGAAGAATGAAGACATGATCTGAACACACTTCTTGGCGGGGCTTGATAAGGTGGTTTGTTATCCATTAAGGAGAGGAGACTGTTTCATTCTGGTAAAAGACACCACATCTGTGAAGGCTTTGCAGCTCTTTTTGCATAAGACTTTGTTGTAGGCCAGGCGTGGTGGCTCACGCCTGTAAAACCAGCACTTTGGGAGGCTGAGGCCGGGAGTTCGAGACCAGCCTGACCAACATGGAGAAACCCCATCTTTACTAAAAATACAAAATTAGCCAGGGGTGGTGGCACATGCCTGTAATCCCAGCTACTCAGGAGGCTGAGGCAGGAGAATCGCTTGAACCGGGGAGGCAGAGGTTGCGGTGAGCCGAGATTGCGCCATTGCACTCCGGCCTGGGCGACAAGAGCAAAACTCTGTTTCAAAACAAAAACAAAAACAAACAAAAATAGACTTTGTTGTAACTATTTCAGCTGCCAGACCAGGAGGAAGCAAAGAGGTGGTACAGGTGGATGCATGGGTCAGTCCATGAGGAGACATGTGTGCAAGTGGACACCCGCATCTCCAGCAGATGGAGGATTTGCTATGGTGGGGGATCTGAGTGTCAGGAAAGCCCCCCATGCCTTTCTAGGAGGGACTGGAAAGTCACTGGACTCTCTCTCTTTTTAATTGTGGTATAATACACCTAACATAAAACTTAACATTTTGAAGTGTACAATTCAGTGGCATTTAGTACATTCACAATGTTGTGCAACCAGCCAACACTGTTTAGTTCCAGAACATTCTTATCAACCCCAAAGGAAAAGTTTGTGCCCATTAAGCAGTCCCTCAGGCCTCCTGTGAAATAGCTCTTTTACTCATGGTGGGGACAGCGCAATAAACCCCTAAAAGATGGTGGGAAATTACTTACTGAATGTGTTTGTTTACTGGATTGATTTCTTTCTTGATAGGATGTAAAGTCAGGAGTTAAATAAATCCAGACACATACATACACACACACACATATATATATAGCTTAGCTGTGTGTTTGTGTGTGTGTGTGTGTGTATATATAGATATATATGGGGAGAAAAAGACAGAGAGAACAAGAATGACTGACAGATGAAATAGATCAGGAAGAGAAGGAGAAAGGAAGAATTACTTCATTATTGCCTGCTTGTGTGAAATTTTAAGTTCTGCTCACAGGGAGGACTCCGTAGGTCATTGTGGTCTTGGTGATTTCACTACGTGGCACATTAAAACATCCCCTAGGCCGGGCGCGGTGGCTCAAGCCTGTAATCCCAGCACTTTGGGAGGCCGAGATGGGCGGATCACGAGGTCAGGAGATCAAGACCATCCTGGCTAACACGGTGAAACCCCGTCTCCACTAAAAACACAAAAAATGAGTCAGGTGTGGTGGCGGGCGCCTGTAGTCCCAGCTACTCGGGAGGCTGAGGCAGGAGAATGGCGTGAACCCGGGAGGCGGAGCTTGCAGTGAGCTGAGATCCGGCCACTGCACTCCAGCCTGGGCGACAGAGCGAGACTCCGTCTCAAAAAAAAAAAAAAAAAAAAAAAATCCCCTTGCCGGCTGTGGTGGCTCATGACTGTAATCCCAGCACTTTGGGAGGCCGACATGGGCAGATCATTTGAGGTCAGGAGTTTGAGACCAGCCTGGACAACATGGTGAAACCCTGTCTCTATTAAAAATACAAAAATTAGTGGGGCATGGTGGCACATGCCTGTAATCCCAGCTACTCAGGAGGCTGAGGCAGAAGAATTGCTTGAACCCGGGAGGCAGCAGAGGTTCCAGTGAGCCAAGATCACACCACTACACTCCAGTCTGGGCGACAGAGTGAGACTCCATCTCAAAAAAAAAAAAAAAAATCACCTTGGTGGGCCTCCAGGGGACAAAAAGTTAATGAAAATGATTGTGACTGAAAACAGTAGTAAAAGTCATCAAAAAGGAATGAGAGCTCACACCACCGAGTGCTTACTTTGTGCCAGGCACGGTACTAGGTTCGGATATGCGTCATCTTCTCATCCCACCAGAAGAAGGAGTCTGCAAAATGGGCTGAGTGGTCCACGATCTCATTTTAGAGATTAGGACATTGAGGTTCTCAGAGCTGAGAGGCAAAAGGCTATACAACTGGTTAGTGCCAGATCTGAGGGGTCTAAACCCTTCACCTCAATGCCATGAAAAAAGTGTAAGTTTAATATAAATCATATACTGAAATGACAGAAATACATACAAACACCTAATGTATACATATGCTTTATAAACAATCTGAGTTTTTTTTTTGAGAAAGGATCTTGCTCTATTGCCCAGGCTGGAGTGCAGTGGTGCCATCTCAGCTCAATGCCTTCCAGGCCCAAGTGATCTTCCCACCTTAACCTCCCGAGTAGCTGGGACTACAGGCGCCCACCACTATGCCCAGCTAATTTTTGTAGTTTTGTAGAGACGGAGTTTCACCATGTTGGCCAGGCTGGTCTCGAACTCCTGGTCTCAAGCAATCCACCCGCCTCTGCCTACCAAAGTGTAAGGATTACAGGCGTGAGCCACTGCTCCTGGCCACAGTCTGAGTCCCTGAAGTGTTGCAGACACTTGCTTTGCCTACTGAATAGCCATCTCCTCTTATTCCTTGTAACTGGATCCTGATTCTGCTGAAACCGAATGGTGCTCAATTTCTGGTTTCTTCTAAACCAATAGTTCTGAAACTTCTTGGTGTCAAGCCACCCACTTAGAAATGAAAACTGAGAAAATTGTAAATTTTTATATATTAATTCATTAAAAATAATCCTCTTACCTATTAATACACATAAATAATATTTATGAAATATGTTATGATCAACTACACTTCCAAAAAAAACATTTAATGAGAAGAGTTATCACTCCATTTTTTACACATTTTGCAAATCTCTTCAATGTCTGGCTTTAATAGACGATGGCAGCATTTTCGTGTCTGCTTCTGTGGTTCAGTCTGTTGTGATGTACTGTTTTGGTTGAAGTATGAGAAAAAAACCTGGTTCTCATAGATATATATTTAGACAGGAGAGATGTATTTTAATGGTCTTTTCAGATAGTTGTAGAGGTACTAACTTGACACTTCACCAAAACTTGACAAATAGTTTCTTTTTTCAGTTTTTTTTTTTTTTTTGAGACAGAGTCTTGCTCTGTTGCCCAGGCTGGAGTGCAGTGGCACGATCTTCTTGGTTCACTGCAACCTCTGCCTCTCAGGTTTAAGCGATCCTCCTGCCTCAGCCTCCTGAGTAGCTGGTATTATAGGCACCTGCCCCCACGCCTGGTTAATTTTTGTATTTTTAGTAGATAATGGGGTTTTACCATGTTGGCCAGACTGATCTCAAACCCCTGACCTCAAGTGACCCACCCGCCTCAGGCTCCCAAAGTGTTGGGATTACAGGCCTGAGCCACCACGCCAGGCCTTTAGAGGTTAATTGTAATACCAATTCTGAAACCTTATCACTGAACTTTTTGTACTGTCTGTGACATTAAAATCAATTGCTCTGTCTTGCACTCTGAATGAATCTTTTACCTGTGCCTGATTTTGTAACAACATATATTGACCATCTGGAAAATATTGCTGTTTTGAGTTTTACAGATCTTCAAAATGTTGGCACAGTTCATTATTAAATATTAAAAACCAATTGTTAATATAACGATCGATCTCATTAGAAAAGTATTTAAGTATTGTGAAGCTTTCAAACTCATGGTTGTGAATATAAATAAATATCTCAAAAGTTGAATTTTTTGCTTGAAAGCTCAAATGTTACTGGCAATGAAGAGTCTGTGTTGTTTTTCTTGAAATAACAGACTTGGCCGGGTGCAGTGGCTCAGGCCTGTAGTCCCAGCACTTTGGGAAGATGAGGTGGGCGGATCACCTGAGGTCAGGAGTTCAAGACCAGCCTGGCCAATATAGCAAAACCCCGCTCTACTAAAAATACGAAAATCAGCTGGGCGTGGCGGCGCACACCTGTAATCCCAGCTACTCAGGAGGCTGAGCCAAGAGAATCGCTTGAACCCAACAGGCAGAGGTTGTGGTGAGCCGAGATCGCACCTCTGCATTCCAGCCTGGGCAACAAGAGCGAAACTCTGTTTAAAAAAAAAAAAAATTCCTGGTTAACACGGTGAAACCCCGTCTCTACTAAAAATACAAAAAATTAGCCAGGCGTGGTGGCGGGCACCTGTAGTCCCAGCTGCTCAGGAGGCTGAGGCAGGAGAATGGAGTGAACCCGGGAGGCGGAGCTTGCAGTGAGCTGAGATCGCACCACTGTACTCCAGCCTGGGTGACAGAGCGAAACTCCTTCTCAAAAAAAAAAATAAAAATAAATAAAAAAAAAGAGGGAGTCACAGGAGAAAAAAGTCACTTTTGCCCCTACTCTCATACCCCCTTGTTGTGTGAGAATATGATATTGGCCGGGGGTGTGGTGGTGCATGCCTGTAATTCCAACTACTCGGGAGGTTGAGGCAGCAGAATCGCTTGAACCCAGGAGGCGGAGGTTGCAGTGAGCTGAGATTATACCACTTCACTCCAGCCTGGTGACAGAGCGAGATTCCGTCTCAAAAAACAAAAAAAAAAAAAAAAAAGAGAGAGAGAGAGAGAAAGAATATGATATTGGTTGCAGTGGCAGCCGTCCTGGGGCAATGAAATAAGACATCAGTGAAGTGCTGAGGAAGGTCATGTGGAGGATGGGAAGTGCCCCTGTCCTGGATGACACTGTTGAATCATTTGGAGATGCAAGATTTTTATTTTCTGAGACAATTAAATGTCTTTGTCTAAGCCATATTGTGTTACTTTTGTGCACACATCCATCCTACACGATATATCACATTACAGAAAATACCAGAGGCTAGTAGATTTTAGAAGTTATAGGATTGGGAAGGTACTTTTTAACTTTTACCAAATTAAACAAATTAATGCTTGAAAAAATACTTTGCAAAATGCAAACTTATAGAATCTATGCATACACTATCCATTCCATCAGTCAACAAAAAGCTACTGAGCCCGAATCAGTTAGGATTAGGTCTGGCTAGGAAAGATAGAAAACTTAAAGTAACAGTGGTTTAAACACAGAGAGAAGTTTATTTTTCTTGCGTATCTATAGGCAGTACAGAGCCAATATGTTGATTTCATGATTATCAGGAATTGGGGCTCATTCTAGCTGTTCTACTATTCTCAACATGTAGTTATCACTGTGGTTCAATATGGAAGCATGAGCTCCAGAGAGCACATCAACATTTACCTAGCAGTAAAGAGGAGGGGCGGCAGAGAGACCCCACTCCTTCCCTAAGGCTGTTATTGGGAAGTTGCCTGTGACACTTGCATTTACATCTGATTTGTCAGAACAGTCACATGACCATACCTAGTAGTAAGGAAAGCTGGGAAATATAGTCTTAATTCTGGACAGCAAAGAATCCTGCTAACAGTAAGGGTTTCTGTTTATAGAAACCCTTTATAGGGAAGAAAAGAATGGCTAAGGTAAAGAGCAGCCTATAGGTTCCCAACATGTGCCATTTATAAAACACTGATGGCAGAGCTTTGATATGGTTTGGCTGTGTCCCCACCCAAATCTCATCTTAAATTCCCATGTGTTGTGGGAGGGACTCGGTGGGAGGTAATTGAATCATGGGGGCAGGTCTTTCCCATGCTGTTCTCATGATAGCGAATAAGTCTCACGAGACCTGATGGTATAATAAGAGGGAGTTTCCCTGACCAATCTCTTTGCCTGCCACCATCCACGTAAGATATGACTTGCTCCTCCTTGCCTTCCGCCATGATTGTGAGGCCTCCCTAGCCAGGTGGAACTGTAAGTCATTAAACCTCTTTCTTTAGTAAATTGCCCAGTCTCAGGTATGTCTTTACCAGCAGTGTGAGAACGCACTAACACAAGCTTCTACTAGGAAAATAAAGTATGCTTTTCATTTATTTATATATTTATTCATTCAACAACTATTGCTTGAGGGCTGTTTGAACAATCTATGAGATATGAGACGTTTGGTGATAGAAAAACAAAGCAGAAGAAATCATTATATAGTAAGAGAAACAGCCTGATTGGGAAGAGAAGCTTACGAGCAATCATCACGAATATTTTTCCCTAAGAGAATAAATTGAGGATATGCGCACATTTTTTGTTTTCTGGTTTTTGTTTTGAAATGGAGTCTTGCTCTGTTGCCTGGGCTAGAGTGCAGAGGCACAATCTCGGCTCACTGCATCCTCAACCTCCTGGGTTCAAGCAATTCTCTGCCTCAGCCTCGCAAGTAGCTGGGATTACAGGCATCTGCCACCAAGCCTGGCTAATTTTTTTTTTTTTTTTTTTGTATTTTTAGTAGAGATGGCATTTCACCATCTTGGCCAGGCTGGTCTTGAATTCCTGACCTCATGATCCACCTGCCTCAGCCTCCGAAAGTGCTGGGATTACAGGCGTGAGCCACTGCGCCTGGCCACAAAGTTTTACCTATATGGAAGCTCCCTGCACTTTTATTTAAACCAACGAAAAATGGAAAACAACTGAAATAGCAGGCTATTTTAACAATTAATTATGGCACATAATTAAAAAACAATCTGGCAAAATCATAGCTAAAGCTAACATATGCCAGACACTGCACCAGCTCTTTGCATGTGTTAGCTTATGTGATCCTTATGAGAGTCCTGCAAGATCATGATTATTTTCCTTTTTTCTCTGGATGGAGTCTTGATCTGTCATCCAGGCTGAGTGCAGTGGCATGATCTCGGCTCACTGCAACCTCTGCCTCCCAGATTCAAGCAATTCTCCTGCCTCCGCCTCCTGAATAGCTGGGATCACAGGCATCCGCCACCACACCCAGCTAAGTTTTTGTATTTTTTAGTAGAGATGGGGTTTCGCCATATTGGCCAGGCTGGTCTTAAACTCCTGACCTCAGTAACACCCAGATCTTAACAGTCAGTGGTTATCTCTGGGTGGTGGGGTAGTGGGTAGTTGTTTTCTTTCCTTATATGTGTATTTTATAAGTTTTTTGCAATGTTCACGTATTCCTTTTGTACCTTAAAGAAAAAGGCGGGTCGCGCCTGTAATCCCAGCACTTTGGGAGGCTGAAGCGGGCGGATCACCTGAGGTCAGGAGTTCAAGACCAGCCTGACCAACATGGAGAAAGCCCGTCTCTACTAAAAATACAAAATTAGTCAGGCATGGTGGCACGTGCCTGTAATCCCAGCTTCTAGGGAGGCTGAGGCAGCAGAATTGCTTGAACCTGGGAGGTGGAGGTTGCAGTGAGCCGAGATTGTGCCACTGCACTCTAGCCTGGGCGACAGAGTGAGACTCCGTCTCCAAAAAAAGAAAAAAAAGAAAAGAAAAGAAAAAGGCTTTATAAAACCATCTGGAATAATCTGAACTGGAGAGACTGTGCACACAGTGAGGAAATGAAACATGGGGGGTGGCTCAGGAAAACAATTCCTTCTACAAAGGCTGACCTGGGGCCAGGCGTGTTTTGACAGATCTGGGGACTGACTTGACCCAAGGATGACACATCTGAATGTCCTCCCATCGATGGCCAAGGCTTTAACGCTGCACTGAGTTCACGTGTCAAGCTTGCTCGGAGGAGACTGTCACTCACCAAACCTTGCTCCACCCCGTGCCTCCATTTGTCACCAGAAAGTGACACGTTTTGATAACATGCTGGCCCTTGCCTTTTTTATTTTTATTTTTATTTTTATTATTATTTTTTGAGACAGAGTTTCGCTCTTTTTCCCAGGCTGGAGTGCAATGATGTGATCTTGGCTCACCGCAACCTCTGCCTCCCGGGTTTAAGCGATTCTCCTGCCTCAGCCTCCCGCGTAGCTGGGATTACAGGCATGCGCCACCACCCCGGCTAATTTTGTATTTTTAGTAGAGATGGGGTTTCTCCATGTTGGTCAGGCTGGTCTTGAACTCCCGACCTCAGGTGATCCACCTGCCTCGGCCTCCCAAAGTGCTAGGATTACAGGCGTGAGCCACCACGCCCGGCGCCTTTTTTATTTTTATTTTTTTGAGACAGGGTCTTGCTCTGTTGCCCAAGCTGGAGTGCAGTGGCGTGATCACAGCTTACTGCAGCCTCAACTTCCTTGGCTCAAGTAATTCTCCCATCTCAGCCTCCCAAATAGCTGGGACTACAGGCACATGCCACTGTGATCAGCTATTTTTTTTTTTTTTTTAAGAGATGGGATCTCACTATGTTGCCCATCCTGGTCTTGAACTCCTGGGCTCAAGCCATCCTCTTGCCTTGGCCCCCCAAAGTGCTGGGGTTACAGGTGTGAGCCACCATGCCCGGCTTGACCATTGTCATTTTGCCCAGCACTCGTTGGCCCTCTGCCCACTCTCTGCTGACACCTAACCCACAGCTCTGCAAAGACCTGTCTCTGGGTCTGACTCTCTTGCAGGTGAGCCACTGGCAGGCAGGCACCGGGTTTCCCTAGAGCAGGAGCTATTGCACAGTCTGTTCAAAGAACAACCTCCACCTCTGCTTGTGCAGAAAGCAACCATTCCCTCTTGCCAATCCAACTTGCTCTCTTCAAGAAAGCCCCAATTTTCACATTTTCCACCTTGAGGATTTAAATAATAAACACGTCCTATACAGGTATCCCAAAACTTACAATTAAATTAAATTAAAAATTAAAAAATAAACATACAAACTATGGGAGTTAACGCTTTCAGGTGATCCTAGAGGGTGTCCATCCAAACCCCAAATAAAACCTCGATGTGTTAGTTAATCCTTTTTCCAAAAACAAGGTTCTGGTTAGGACTTTTTTTTCTCTCCATCACTTTTTTTTAAATCTAGCAAATATACAGGGACCATTTCCTGTGTTCTAGAACACATACCAAGCAATGTAATATAGCAAAAGATAAGAAAAATAATTTTTATATTTTTAGTAGAGATGGGGTTTCACCATGTTGGCCAGGCTGTTCTCGAACTCCTGGCTTCAAGTGACCTACCTGCCTCAGCTTCCCAATGTGCTGGGATTACAAACCTGAGCCACCACGCCCCAGGTAAAATGATTTAACTGCCTTGTCGATGAGTGCCAGGAAAGAGACGTTCTCAACACAACAGAGTTTATTCGAAGAGTCCTGGCCCAGGTTTGTGAGAACACAGGGCGGGCAGTGGAGGCTTCCCAGGGAAATTACTTTTCATTTTCTGGATAAAAATATTAATATTGGGCCGGGCGCGGTGGCTCACGCCTGTAATCCCAGCACTTTCGGAGGCCGAGGTGGGTGGATCATGAAGTCAGGAGATTAAGACCATCCTGGCTAATATGGTGAAACCCCATCTCTACTAAAAATACAAAAAAAAATTATGTGGCACGCACCTGTAGTCCCAGCTACTCGGGAGGCTGAGACAGAAGAATCGCTTGAACCTGGGAGGCGGAGGTTGCAGTGAGCCGAGATGGCGCCACTGCACTCCAGCCTGCGAGACAGAGCGAGACTCCGTCTCAGGAAAAAAAAAAAAAATTAATATTTATTTCCAGGCTGGGCATGGTGGCTCATGCCTGGAATCCCAGCACTTTGCGAGGCTAAGGTAGGTGGATTGTTTGAGCCCAAGAGCTTGAGACCAGTCTGGGCAACATGGCAAAGCCCGATCTCTACAAAAAATACAAAAATTACCCAGGTGTGGTGGCATGTGGCCGCAGTTCCAGCTACTCAGAGGTTGAGGTGGGAGGATTACTTGAGCCCAGGAGGTTAAGGCTACAGTGAGCCATGATTGCAGCACTGTGCTCCAGCCTGGACAACAGAGTGAGACCCTATCTAAACAAACAAACAAAAAAATTATTTACATATATAAATGAATGGGAACACTGTGCTAGAAGACATTGTAAAGAAGCCTGATGAGAATTCCAGCGGATAACAGCCACGTTCGGATTTAGAAAAATGTAAGAGCAAGATCATGTGTGGACACTATTCCAATGAGAATGTACAGGTCAGACTCGTATCAGATAAGAAAATGCAAAATTATCTTAATTGACATTGAGAAAATAGGCCAAGGCATTATTGTTATAGAAAAAAGAGTAGAACACAGCTGGGTGCAGGGGCTCACACCTATAATCCCAGCATTTTGGGAGGCTGAGGGGGGTGTGGATCAATTGAGGCCAGGAGTTCAAGACCAGCCTGGCCAACATGGTGAAACCCCTGTAAAGATACAAAAATTAGCTAGGTGTGGAGGTGCTCACCTGTAATCCCAGCTAGTTGGTAGGCTGATGCACAAAAATCACTTGCACCCAGGAGGCAGAGGCTGCAGTGAGCTGATATTGCACCACTGCACTCCAGCCTGGGTGACAGAGTGAGACTGTCTCAAAAAAAAAAAAAAAAAAAAAAGAAAAGAGAAGAAAAGAAAAAGGAGTAGACATGTAAACAGCAATCAGTGAGACAGAAGTACAGCCACATATGGAAATACTCTGCAGCTACTTTTAAAAATGTAGTTGGTAGCATGGCCAGGCGCGGTGGCTTACGCCTGTAATCCCAGCACTTTGGGAGGCCGAGGCAGGTGGATCACCTGAGGTCAGGAGTTCGAGACCAGCCCGACCAACATGGAGAAACTCCATCTCTACTAAAAATACAAAATTAGCCGGGTATGTGGCACATGCTGTAATCCCAGCTACTAGGGAGGCTCAGGCAGGAGAATTGCTTGAACCCAGGAGGCGGAGGTTGTGGTGAGCCGAGATCACTCCATTGCACTCCAGCCTGGGCAACAAAAGCGAAACTCCGTCTCAAAAAAAAAAAAAAAAAAAAAAAAGTGTAGTTGGTAGTTTTCTCTATACTGGTGATATGGATCAATCTACAAGTTGCATATGTAGTGAAAAAAGCGAATGCAGGTCAGTGTGTTTAGTGAGTGTGCTTCCTCTGTAACAATAAAAAGAGAGTATGGCCAGGTGCCATGGCTCACGCCTGTAATCCCAGCACTTTGGAAAACTGAGGCAGGAGGATCATTTGAGGTTGGGAGTGCAAGACTAGCCTGGTCAACATGGTGAAACTCTGTCTCTATTAAAAATACAAAAAAAAAAAAATTAGCTGGGCGTGGTGGCACATGCCTGTAATCTCAGCTACTGGACAGGCTGAGGCAGGAGAATCACCTGAACCCAGGAGGCAGAGGTTGCAGTGAGCCAAGATCATGCCACTGCACTCTAGTCTGGGTGACAGAGTGAAACTCCATCTCAAATTAAAAAAAAAAAAAAAAAAAAAAAAGAGAGAGAGAGAGAGAATAACATTATAACATTATTTGCTTGTAAATGTATAAACATCTCCAGAAAAGTATACAAGAAACAAATAATGGTGGCTCCACCTGGGTAGGAACGGGTAGGTGGAAAATGTTTCCATGCATAGCTCTTTGTACCTTTTGAGTATTGAATCATGTGAATAGATTGCCTTTTTTAAATAAATAAATCACACGCGTACACAAACCACAAAAACACATCAAACGAAAATTGCAAACACTGAAATAACAGAGGATTATCAAAGGTATCCCGGCCCAATGAAATTAAGAATGACTGGTTTAGAATTTCGCTCAGACTTTAAATCATGTTAGGGAATTAGGGCTTCCTAATGGAATTCACTTAGGGAATCTTATGTTTTCTATGCATGTCCCAGGATCAATTGAGAGTTGCTCTTAGTTTTCACCGTAATAATGGTGTGTAACAGACGGGTTCACACCGTGTTTCCATAGTTTCTTTGCATGTTGGTATTCACAAAAATCTGTTTTGCTTCTTTGGGCCTTTTCTGTAATTAAATTTTTATTGCTGTTGTTCTGCATGTGTATTTAGTAATTAAGGGTGGGAAAAATTAATATTATTTAAAATTAATATGATGATTAATAGGTTTCTATAAGAAAGCTCACCAAAAAAGTCTTTAAACTCAACTAAAATTTAAAATAAAAAGAAATAATAAGAGACTCCTGTCTGGCTGTGGAAACTTTAAGGCATCCTTTCTTTCTTAGAAATATTAAGCTCCCAATAAGTAAATTTAAAAACTTTACCCTCCATTAAATCCTAAAACAGTGGAAGTGAATGATCCATCCCACAGTGTCATATTTCCGGAGGGGACAGTGATTATGAATGTCTCTTGGATCTGCACGCTCCATTAAACTCTGTTAGGGAGAACACTTTCAAGCTCCAAGAGACAATTAATTTCTTACAGGGAGTGGCATTCTTGAACGGACAACTGGGATTTTAATTACACTCGAGCAGAAAGTAATACTTTACAGGGCTGGGTAAAAACACTCATTCGGAAGTAAAGTTGGGGGGTCATAAAAACTGGGGATTACTTTAGTTAGTCATTTGTAACAGGTAAAAGTTGTGTTTTAACTTCCTGGAGTTGGGCGGGGGAGGCAGAAGGGGCTGTTTTAGGAGGAAGGAGAGTCCAGTTAAGGAAAAGGAACGTCCTTACGAATTTTTCCAGGGTTGCGAATTCACGAGTAACAAGAGCATTTATTGTAAGAAGGACAGAACTTGAGGATTAACCTTTCCACACATCTGTACTTAACCCATTGCCCCAGTAAAACAGAGCCCATTGTTGATTCAGTGTGTCAATCATTATTAGAGAAAATGCACACACATCTCACCCAAAAGTTGGCAAGAAAGCTCGGAAAACAGTCATCAAGCTCGAGGTAACTTGCATGGTCTAGCCCGGCGGTTCTAAGTGGAGGTGATTCTGTCCTCCAGGGGACAGCTGGCACTATCTGGAGACATTTTGGGTTCTCATAACTGGGGGGGGGGGGTGCGACTGAGGGTAAAGGTCAAAGATACTGCTAAACGTTCTACATTCAGCCGGGCGCAGTGGCTCACATTTGTAATCCCAGCACTTTGGGAGGCCGAGGCAGGCGGATCACCTGAGATTGGGAGTTTGAGACCAGCCTGACCAACATGAAGAAACCCCATCTCTACTAAAAATACAAAATTAGCCGGGCGTGGTAGCACATGCCTGTAATCCCAGCTACTCGGGAAGCTGAGGCAGGAGAATCGCTTGAACCTGGGAGCCGGAGGTTGCGGTGAGCCAAGATGGCACCATTGTACTCCAGCCTGGGCAACAAGAGCGAAACTCTGTCTCAAAAAAAAAAAAAACAAAAACAAAAACAAAACACACACACACACACAAACACTCCACATTCTAAACACAGAATGCCCCTACAACAAATAATTCTCCACAACATGTCAGTAGTGCCAAGGTTGAGAGACCGAGGTCTAGTGCATTGATGGATGATATTGGCAGGGACTCTCTCCTTGCAATTCAATGTGACATAAATTCAGAGCAACAACTCCTTTTTAGGACGAGGCCTAGCCCATGACACATAATTTTTTTGGGGGGAATTATTCAGATCCCAGGAGGACTCCCCAGTAACCACAAAAACAATCATTTTTCTGTTCTCCAAGATCATTTGGAGGGCAAGGAACATATCCTTGGTCTCCACAATAGGCAACATACATCCCGTCATTTAAGAAACAGCTTACAAAGCATGGAAAAGAAGAAGAAGATATTTAGTCCTTTTCTTTGGTAGGGAGGGTGTAGGGAAAATCAACACAAGTTGAAAGAGGAAGTTTGGCTTTGTAGTAATCTCGCTAATTGGAGTCTTTGAAAGTCTTGGATGGAGTTCAAGAGGGTCTGTGAAGTTGCTTGAAATTAAATGCAGAATGTAGTTTGTATGTGCAAAGGGCTGCAGCTTTCATCAGATTCTCAGTAGGATGCATAACCCCCCAAAGATTAAGAACCACAACTGCAAAGGGTTCCAAATATCAGTTGTAGCTAAATGCACTTATTTTTTTACTGCATTTGAACAGGCCACACTTGCATGTGGTGGAAATAAAATCAGTCTGAAAGGGCAGCCAGTACAGCGATTCCTCACTCGCCTGGAGCGTGCAGTTTAAGGTGGTGCCAAAAAACTCAGTCATCTGGATAACTGCTATTTCCATGCAACATTTTAAACAGCACAACTAATGGAAATGAAAAAAATTAATGAAAAAAATGATGGTGAACAAAGTATCAACATTTGAAATAAAGGCCAGGCAAAGTGGCTGAAGCCGATAATCCCAACACTTTGGGAGGTCGAGGCAGGAAGATCACTTGAGCCCAGGAGTTTGAGACCAGCCTGGGCAACATTGCAAGACCCTGTCTCCACATAAAATAAAGTAATAATAATACATTAGCCGGGCATGGTGGCATGCACCTGTAGTCTCAGATACTTGGGAGGCTGAGGTGGGAGGATGGCTTGAGGCCAGGAGTTCAATGTTGCAGTGAGCTATGATGGTGCCACTGCACTTCAGCTTGGGCAACAGAGTGACACTCTGTCTCTAAAATAAAATGACATACTTAAATAAAAACAAGATCAGTCAGGTGTGGTGGCTCGTGCCAGTAATCCCAGCAATTCGGGAGGCTGAGGCAAGAGGATTGCTTGAGCTCAGGAATTCCAGACCTGCCTGGGCAACAAAGTGAGACCCCTTCTCTATAAAAAATGCAAGTAAAATAGCCAGATGTGGTGGTGCACACCTGCAGTCCCAACTACTCAAGAGGCTGAGGTGGGAGGATCATTTGAGCCCGGGAGGTCGAGGCTGCAGTGAGCCAAGGTCACACCACCACACTCCAGCCTGTGTGACAGAGTAAGACCCTGTGTCAAAACCAAAACCAAAACCAAACTCCCCCAAAACCCCAAAATCAATATTACTCCTTGTTTCTTTTTACCTCAAGCTCCAATAAAGCTTGGGAGGATGCTGTTACTGACCCTGGCTGTTGGAAGTTTCTTATGTGTTTTTCCAGACATATTCTATACAAATATAAGCAAATATGTATCTATCTACTACCTACATGTATGCTTTTTGTTACAGTATACACATCATTCTATATCTTGCTTTCTTCATTTAATATATCTTCGGAAATGTTCTATATGAAAAATGTATATTCTATGTTACATATTTGTGTTCTAAATATACATTTCATATATTACAATTGTGCAAGAAAACCCACTTGTCTTCTTTTTTGAAGTGTGGCTATAACCGATTGCTTTATATCCATTTCTTTTCTTTTCTTTTTTTTTTTTTTTTTTGAGATAGAGTCTCGCTCTGTTGCCTAGGCTAGAGTGCAGTGGCGCCATCTCAGCTCACTGCAACCTTGGCCTCCCAGGTTCAAGCAATTCTCGTGCCTCAGCCACACAAGTACCTGGAATTACAGGCATGTGCTACCATACCCGGCTAATTTTTGTATTTTTTTGTAAAGATGCGGTTTCATCATGTTGGCCAGGTCTCGAACTCCTGACCTCACATGATCTGCCTGCCTAGTCCTCCCAAAGAGATGGGATTACAGACGTGAGCCACCATGCCTGGACTTAAAAATCCATTTCTCTAATGCTGGATGCTACATTTGTTTGCAAGGTCATATCATATTTTAAAAATCTCCGGGGAACTATACTTAATTAGTTCTCTATTTTAAAAAAGTGCACACCCCCTTTCCTTCCTCCCTCGAGTTGGTAAAGTGGCCAGAAATGGCCAGACCAACTTGGGGAGACTCCTGGGTAAACTAAGTGCCTTAGGAGGGCACGTTGGCCTCCTCGAGTTACTGGTCACTGCTAATTAGTTTAGAGAGTCTAAACCCTTCGTACTCTCAAATTCCATTTTCAAAGAAAATGAGGCTTAAGTCACCACAGATGCGAATGATGTCACAGACAGACTTCATGAGCCGTGGCCAAAAATCATCTGATGCTGGTAAGGCAACATGAACCCACGACGTGGCCCTCTGCTAATAAAATTTAGCCAACACAAGAACCATACAGCTTATCCCTTCTAGAGCCCAGGGGCCCCCAATACATGCTGCAGAAAATGCGCACTTGATAGTTTCACTTTGAGCCTAAAATAAAAGAAAGTTGCCAGACATGGTGGCTCACACCTGTAATACCAGCACTTTGGGAGGCTGAAGTGGGCAGATCATTTGAGGTCAGCAGTTCAAGACCATCCTGGCCAACATGGTGAAACACTGTCTCTACTAAAAATACAAAAATTTGACCGGGCGCGGTGGCTCATGAGGTCAGGAGTTCCAGACCAGCCTGGTCAATATGGTGAAACCCTGCCTCTACTAAAAATACAAAAATTAGCCAGGCATGGTGGTGTGCACCTGTAGACCCAGTTACTCGGGAGGCTGAGGCAGGAGAATCGCTTGAACCCGGGAGGTGGAGGTTGCAATGAGCTGAGATTGTGCCACTGAACTCCAGCCTGGGCAACAGAGAGACACCGTCTCAAAAAAAAAAAAAAAATTAGCCAGGCATGGTGGCGCTCCAGTCTGGGCAACAGGGCAAGACTCCGTCTCAAAAAAAAAAAAAAAAAGAAATTTGACCAGTACACTGTCACAGGAGAATTTCTTGATGCCAGTAAGGGCCATGGTTTAACACAACTTCCTTTATGTATGTAAGTAAATGAAAAATTCCTTTATTGCCTTTCTGATGACAAATTTACTATATACAATAATCCAGCAAATAGCTATAGAGGGCGAACCTGGGCAACAAGAGCAAAACTCCATCTAAACAAACAAACAAACAAAACTGAAACTTTAAACCATCCGCTTTTTTTTTTTTTTGGAGACGGACTCTTGCTCTGTCACCCAGCCTGGAGTGCAGTGGCACAATCTCGGCTCACTGCAACCTCCACCTCCTGGGTTCAAGCAATTCTTTTGTCTCAGCCTCCTGAGTAGCTGGGATTACAGTCATGTGCCAACATGTCTGGCTAATTTTTGTATTTTTAGTAGAGATGGGATTTTGCCATATTGACCAGGCTGTTCTCAAACTCCTGACCTCAAGTGATCTGCCCACCTTGGCCTCCCAAAGTGCTGGGATTACAGGCGTGAGCCACTGTGGCCAGCCCCATCTGCTATATTTAAAAGAATTGTCTGCCTGTATCAGGTGACAGATGAATGGATTTTAAAAATGTGGTATATACACATAATATTATTCAGCCATAAAAAAGAAGGAAATGCTGCAATCTGCAACAACAGAGCTGCAGCGTTTTTATTTTACTTTTTTTATTTATTTTTTTTGAGACAGTGTCTTGCTCTGTCACCCAGGCTGGAGTACAGTGGTGCAATCTTGGCTCACTGCAACCTCTGCCTCCCAGGCTTGAGCAATCCTCCCACCTCAGCCTCCTGAGTAGCTGAGACTTACAGGCACGTGTCACCATGCCCAGCTAATTTTTTTGTATTTTTAGTAGAGACGAGGTCTCACCATATTGCCCAGGCTGGTCTCAAACTCCTGGACTCAAGCAATCCTCCTACCTCAGCCTCCCAAAGTGCTAGGATTACAGGTGTAATGCTGTACCCGGCCAGTGATGAAAGTTGAGGACGTTATGTTAAGTGAAATAAGCTAATCACAGAAAGACAAACACTGCATGATTCTACTTATATGAGACATCTGAAATAGTCGAATTCACAGAATCAAAGCATGGAATAGTGGTTGCCAGGGGTTGAGAGAGGGGGAAATGGTGAGTTACTAATCAATGGGTATAAAGTTTCCAACTAAGCAAGATGAATAAGTTCTAAAGATCTGCTGTACATGGTACCTAGAGTCAACAATACTGTATTGTACACTTAAAAATGTGCTAAGAAGGGCCTGCCATAGTGGCTCACGCCTGTAATTCCAGCACTTTCGGAGGCCGAGGTGGGCAGATCACCTGAGGTTAGGAGTTCGAGCCTGGCCAACATGGTGAAACCCTGTCTCTCTTAAAAAAATACAAAAATTAGCTGGGCATGGTGGTGTGTGCCTGCAGTCCTAGCTACTGGGAGCCTGAGGCAGGAGAACTGCTTGAATCCGGGAGGCAGAGGTTGCAGAGAGCTGACTGCACCACTGCACTCCAGCTGGGGTGACAGAGCCAGACTCTGTCTTTTGGCTCTGTTGCCCGGCTGGAGTGCAGTGGCACGAGCTCAGCTCACTGCAGCCTTGACCCCCTGGGCTCAAGCTGTCCTCCTGCCTCAGCCTCTGGTGTATCTGGGACCACAGGTGCATACTATCCCACTAATTTTTTTATTTTCTTGTAGAGAAGGGGTCTCATCTTGTTGCCCAGGCTGATCTCTAACACCTGGGCTCAAGCAAGCCCTCTGCTTTGGACTCCCAGAGCGCTGGGATTATAGGCATGAGCCACTGTGCCCAGCCTTAAAAACTATTTAAACAATGAAATGCATCCACACAAACTATAAACTGACAGGTAGAAAACTGTACTGCCAGCTGGGCACCGTGGCTTATTCTTGTAATCCCAGCACTTTGGGAAGCCGAGACGGGTGGATCGCTTGAAGTCAGGAGTTCAAGACCAGCCTGACCAACATAATGAAACCCTGTGTTGGCTGGGCGTGGTGGCTCACGCCTGTAATCCCAGCACTTTGGGAGGCCGAGGCGGACGGAGCACGAGGTGAGGAGATCGAGACCATCCTGGCTAACACGGTAAAACCCCGTCTCTACTAAAAATACAAAAAAAGTTAGCTGGGCGTTGTGGTGGGCACCTCTAGTCCCAGTTACTAGGTAGGCTGAGGCAGGAGAATGGTGCGAACTTGGGAGGCGGAGTTTGCAGTGAGCTGAGATCGCGCCACTGCACTCCAGCCTGGGCGACAGAGTGAGACTCCGTCTCCAAAAAGAAAGAAACCCTGTCTTTACTAAAAATACAAAAATTAGCCAGTCATGGTGGTGTGTGCCTTTAACCCCAGCTACTCGGGAGGCTGAGGCAGGAGAATCACTTGAATGTGGGAGGCAGAGGTGGCAGCAGGCTGGGATCACGCCACCGTGTTTCAGTCTGGGCCACAAAGCAAGGGTCCATCTCAAAAAAAACAAAAGAAAAAGAAAAGAAAACTGGACTGCCCTTTGTTAGTTGCTGTATTTGATGGAACAAGTGCTCCTAGAGAAAAGCACAAAGTCTCCATGTGGCTGTACTCCTCACTGAAGGGTGACTAGGCTAGAAAATGAGATGAGTATTCAAAATATTGATCCCAAAGAGTTCCTATCCTTTGAGGAATAAGTAAGAAAATACATATGAAAATGGGGTGGGGGGGGAAGAAAATTTTAAAAAGCCACAACAACTTTAAAGTAATTTCCAAATCTTAATTATATATGCACATTTTTAAAAAGATTATCTCATTTTACTTTTTGTATTGAGGTCAAATTCACTTAACAGAATTAACCACCTTAAAGTGTACAATTAAGAGACACTGTCATTTACGATGTTGCACAGCCCCCAAGCTGGATTATCTTCACAAACATGTACATTGCACAGGGCTCTGGGTACGACGGGCTTCGTTATTTTATGGTATAGTCACGTAGTGTCCCTCAAAGACACTCAGCTCCTGAAGAATTCCCCAACCCTAGGCCTCTGGCTCATACTGGGTTTCCTGCCTCTTCTACATCTCGTCATTGAATTTCAAAGCTTTATAACACACCAAACAAATTGCCATGGGTCTTAATTCACAGTCTCTTTGATATGTGGCTGGTTTATAAAGCAAGTAAGTGTCTGGGTCTCTGATTGGTTAAAAAGCCAAAAATAATCCTGATAATGAGAAAATTTTAATTATAACCATACTTGGTTTGAAAGGCCCCCAGATTCTGTTTGTTTGTTTCTTTATTTGAGACAGGGTTTCACTTTGTTGCCCAGGCTAGAAAGCAGTGGTGCAATCATGGCTCACTGTAGCATCGACCTCTCAGGCTCAAGTGGTCCTCCCACCTCAGCCTCCCAATAGCCTGGATTACAGGTGCACGCCACCATGCCCAGCTAATTTTTGGTGGACATGAGGTTTTGCCATGTTGCCCAGGCTGGTCTTGAATTCCTGACCTCAAGGGAACCACCGCCTCAGCCACCCAAAGTCCTGGGTTTACAGGAATGAGCCACTTCGCCCGGAATGTTTATATACAAACTCAAAATGATCTCCTCTGCCCTTTGTCAGGTTGTTTGATGGGAGACAGATTCAATGCTTATGGTTGAAAATTTCCAGAATAAAAGTTGGGCTCAATAACATTTAATACTTATAAATGCACTGAACTATAGAAGACAGTTCAAAGCTTTTCCTATACTGATAATTTGAACTATCATTTCTTTTCAAATGCAAATAAGTTCTTTGGGGTATTATTAGAAAAAAATTAAAACTACATTATTTGCATCATAGTGTAGGAGGATTACTTTTTAAAATAATGACGGTTTTCACCCAGACCCCAGCCCTGCTTTAACTTCCAGACAGGTAGTTATAGATTCACAAAAAAAGAGAAATCCTGGCTATTCTTTGAAGCTACAAACAAGCCCTGCATTTCTGTATGTTCTTAGAAAATGCTCTGGTCAGGCAGTTTTTGTGTGTGTGATCACACCAGTAGCATTACTGAGTTCAAAGTAGGGGGAAAAACAATTTTAACAATGCAAGAATTTCCCAAAGTCCAAATGCCGGGGCCACACTGCTCCCACAAATGGAAATAGTATCAGATCTGCATCATAATTGATCCTCCAGATTTCCACCCACAAAAGAAGGATGTGGTCAGTAAGAACAAATAACGCAGAGGCCGTGAAGAGAAGCTGTTTTGCAAACTTTCCCCTCACTCCACCCACCAAAGTCAAGCAACCGACGTACATGTCAGCACAATTGCTCAAGATATGATGGCGTTTGAAGCTTATGAAATGTTGTCAAATGCCATGGACAAGCACATCGGCGATATTTTTTTTTCCGCTGAGATGTGAACTGCTGATCAATATCCATGGTTGAGTTTTTTCCGTACTTTGATTCTTCAAAAGCTAAGCCATTCAAGGTGTCAAGGCTTTTTGCCCCTGCCTTCCACAGATAACAAGGGGGAGAAAAAAGAAAAAAAGAAAAAAGAGGATGAAAATGAGGGGGAATAAGAGAGAAAAAAAATGGACACAGATAAAAGAAATTAAGCGAGCCATAATGTCTGCGCTTTATTTTAACTGGGTTGTCCTGTCCCGCTGTGCAGCCCATAATCCAAGCTGGGAGAGAGGCCCCCGCTGGGTAGCTAATTAAAACAATTATAAATACAAAGAAGGTATCAATGGCATTCCAAGACTCAAACAAAGAGATAAAGCACTGAAGATTTAAATTGTCAATGGCCAGTCTCTTTAGGCAATTGTGAAGAGGAGTCAGTGTCCCCAAGTCTCCCGAACTCCTTTATAAACTGACTTATGTTTGGTTACAGGGGACCCTCCTCCCTCCTTTTTGGGGGGCTTATCGACATCAAAATACATCAGCGATGGAATTAAGGGAAGTTAATTTGTAGGCTCGCACACATTTATTTGTCCTGGCACATCAGAATAGTGGACCTGAGTTTAAAAATAAAATCTAATCTGAAAAAAAGACCCCAGCCCTCCTTATGGAATCAGTATTTTTATTTTTATTTTTTGGCAAGAAATTAGGTGCAGGTATCAGTATTTTTAAAGACAAGAAAACAAACAAAAAGATCTTTTAGCCCCAATTGAAAGTGACACAAACCGTTTTTTTTTCTTTTTTTTTTTTTTAAAGTACTGTGGGCAACTTTGGGAATGTTAAAAATGTAGCAAGTGTGCCAGACTACTTCCTCAATGTATTTTTAAAAAATGATTTGCAGAATCAAACTTATCCAACAAAAATAGAAAACTTTCCTCATTTCTTAGACCTAGGATTTCCCCTCCCTGCTTCCTGGCTTTTGTAGAACACTTAAAGGAACACTCAAATCATGCATGCTAAGAGATGGCAGCCCAGTGCAGTTTAAAAGGACTCTCAGCCCACAGTCTGAACGAATAGAATGGATGGCAGAAGTTTCCAGGTGGGTCTCTTGGAGAGGGTGGTCAGTTTGTTCTCAAGAGCTGGGTGTGATCAGCGACAGCCTGAGCTCCAGGGCCTGGCCCGTGAGTGTGCTGCAGGAGAGGGAGCCAAAGGCCCCAGCCCTTAGAAGGCTCACTCTGAAAAGGAGGTGGTGACAGCAACTCTGGTCCCTCTTTTCACCATGAAAGAAAGCGCAGTAACTGGTGTAACTGGTAAGAGCCAAGAGGGAGGAAGGCAATGAAGGTCGAGGAGACTGGTAAGAACTCAGTAGGGGTCAGAGAAGGCGTCTCCTTCTCCTTCATCCTCCCTTACTTTTTCCTTTCCCCTTCCCACCCTCCTCTGCTCCTCCTTTCTCAGCTCCTCCCACTACCACTCCTTCCTTTTTCTCCTTCCCTCTTCCTCTCCTCCTTTTCCCTCCTTTTCTTCTTCTTCTAATTCCTCTTTTTTTTTTTTTTTTGAGACGAAGTCTTATTCTGTTGCCCAGGCTGGAGTGCAGTGGTGTGATCTCAGCTCCCTCCAACCTCAGCCTCCCAGGTTCAAGTGATTCTCCTGACTCAGCCTCCCAAGTAGCTGGGATTACAGGCGAGAGCCACCATGCCCGGCCTCCTCTTTTAATCTTCCACCTCCTGGTCCGGCGTGGTGATTCACATCTATAATCCCAACACTGTGGGAGGCCGAGGCAGGTGGATCACGAGGTCAGGAGTTCGAAACCAGCCTGGCCAACACGGTGAAACCCCATCTCTACCAAAAATACAAAAAATTAGTTGGGTATGGTGGCGCATGCCTTTAATCCCAGCTACTTGGGAGGCTGAGGCAGGAGAATCGCTTGAACCTGGGAGGCAAAGATTACAGTAAGCGGAGATTGCACCACTGCACTCCAGCCTGGGCGATAGTGTGAGACTCCGTCTCAAAAAATAAAAAATAAAATAAAAAAATCTTCCACCTCCTTCTAATTCTTCTTCTCATCTTCCTTCTCCTTTATCTTCTTTTCCTTCTCTTTCTCCTTATACTTTTTTCCTCCTTCCTCTTCTCCTTCTACTTCTCCTCTTCCTCTCCCTTTCTCCTCTTTTTACTTTTTTACTTTGCCTCTAGTTGTAAGGAGATTGAAACTTCTTTCTTTTCTTTTTTTTTGTTTGAGACAGAGTCTCGTTCTGTCGCCCAGGCTGGAGTACAGTGGCGCCATCTCGGCTCACTGCAAGCTCTGCCTCCCTGGTTCACACCATTCTCCTGCCTCAGCCTCCGGAGTAGCTGGGACTACAGTCACTGCCACCGCTCCCGGCTAGTTTTTGTATTTTTAGTAGAGATGGGGTTTCACTGTGTTAGCCAGGATGGTCTCGAGCTCCTGACCTCGTGATCCACCCACCTCGGCCTCCCAAAGTGTTGGGATTGTATACAGGCGTGAGCCACCGTGCCTGGCTGAAACTTTCTTCTTTAGGAATATCCATGGCTTCTAACTCTTTGCCTTACTGTTATTTCTAATGCAAGTAATTGGAAGATACGCTTCTTTCGTGGGTGGAAATATCAATAAAAAGATAGAGGTGTGAGACTGAATGGAAACATTAGCCCGAAGCATTTGCCACAGGTGATGGTGATTACGAAAAAGAAAAATAGGATTTGACCAGAATGACTTTGTTTTCTGGGCTAAAAACGTTGCCTAATAAAGCACCTTTGCTGATGTATGTATTTGTGAGTTATTATGTGTCCAGAGTATTTATAATATAAAGTACAGAAGCTCCTCTGGTTATGAATGTTCAATTCAGAACTGATTTGAACAAAAGGTCCACACGGAAGCAAAAGTGTGGCCGGGTGCGGCGGCTGAAGCCTGAAATCCCAGCCCTTTCGGAGGCCGAGGCGGGCGGATCACCTGAGGTCGGGAGTTCGAGACCAGACTGACCAACATGGAGAAACCCCGTCTCTACCAAAAAAATACAAAATTAGCCGGGCGTGGTGGCACAGGCCTGTAATCCCAGCTACTCAGGAGGCCGAGGCAGGAGAATCGCTTGAACCCGGGAGGTAGAGGCTGCAGTGAGCCAAGATTGCGCCATTGCACTCCAGCCTGGGCAGCAAAAAGGAAACTCCGTCTCAAAAAAAAAGCCGCAACAGTGTGATAATTCTGCCCATGGCCAACAGAGGGCGATAGATACTGGGATCTGACATTTTCGTCTCAAAGTTTTTAGAGTAAGACAAGGACTGAAACTCACTTAAGAGGCAGAGCAAGACAGACGGGCAGATCTTTCAACCATGTCTGTGGACCATAGCCCACATATCATATGCTGGAATGTGTAAAAATAAAAAATCAATCTGAAATAAAACATTTTATCCTCCTACTTTGACAAGTATACATTTATAATGACAGAAGCAAAACATATCTGTCAAGCTGTGGTTTACATATGATTAAAAGTCAGAAAACGATCAAAGATGAGGGAATGTAATTATTATTGCATATGTCTGGGTGTTGTATTGCTGGGCCTCTGATATTATTAGTATGAGTAACAAACATAATAAATTATTATATATTTATTCCATAACATTTCTTTTTTTGTTGTTGATTTCAGCAACATCACTAAATATGTAGTGATCAAGTTTTTACATAATTTATATTCTACTGACCAGGATGTGGCAATTTTTTTTTTTTTTTTGGTAGAGAGTCAGGTAGTACTAGGCTTTGTGGTCCGTACATGCTTCTTTGTTTTACAAATCTTTAAAAATATAAAAAATTAGGCCAAGCATGGTGGCTCATGCCTATAATCATAGCATTTCAGAAGGCTAAGGCGGGAGAATCACTTGAGCCCAGGAGTTTGAGACCAGCCTGGGCAACAGAGTAAGACTTCATTTCTACAAAAAATAAAAAATTAGCTGGGTGTGGTGACACATAAATATTTCATTTAATATTTATAAAAATAGTTATAAAATATTTTATAAATATTTTATATGGAAATATAAAAATTTATTTAAAATATTTACATATTACATATATTATATAAATATGTATAATTTATATATGTAAAATTTATATATGTAATATATAAATATTTTAAAGAAATTTTAAAATATTACATATAGGTATATATAATTTATAAATATATTAATATACAAAAATACCTAATAAATATATATTTGTATACTGTATATATACCATCCTTAGTTCATGGGTTAAATTCAGCCCTCAGGCTGTCATTTGCTGGCCTTTGCTATTGGCAATAATCATCTAAAAGGTGAAAAAAATGAAATACAATTATAAAGTATAAAACATTTTAAAAAGTAAACCAAGAAACTCATGTTTACACATATTTTTCTTCTGAAATATTCAAAATATTTAAGATTGAAAAGTAAAATACAGAACAATTGATATCAAGCCTTCACATCAAAATTAAAGAAAATGTAAATATATTTTTTAAAGTTTTAGCTAAATCCCATTAAATATTTGTTATAAAAATAAAACTAGCTTCAATTCTGGAATTCAGTGTCCATCTATAGTTGCCAATGTGAAGAATCTATAGCCATGTTGGTTACATCAAGGCCCGTATAAGCAGATTCAAGAATAATCTGGGTTGGGTGCAGTGGCTCACACCTGTAATCCCAGCACTTTGGGAGGCCGAGGTGCTCCCAAAAGTGGGTGGATCACTTGAGGTCAGGCATTCGAGACCAGCCTGGACCAACATGGCCAAACGTCGTCCCTACTAAAAATACAAAATTAGCTGGGCATGGCGGTGCACGCCTGTAATGCCAGCTACCTCGGGAGGCTGAGGCAGGAGAATTGCTTGAACCCAGGGATGGAGGTTGCAGTGAGCCGAGATTGTGCCACTGCACACCAGGATGGGTGACAGAACGAGATTCTGTCTCAAAATAAAATAAAATAAAATAAAATAAAATAAAATAAAGAGCAATCTGAATTGTTGATTCTGCAAAATGTTCTTCAGCTGCCGTTTGCAACTAGTACAAATACTGTGCTTTTTTTAAGCCCATTTGGAATAATGAGTTGGGATACTGAGAAGCAAGAAAGAGGATGCTCAGGTGTTGCTGGGCATTGACTCTGCAAGTATCTGATGCATTCAAGCTACGGGAGAGAAAGATGGGAGGGTTAACTCAGTTGTCTTTTCTCTTTCCACAGTGTTTTCCCTGATCAAATTCTCCCTGCACTGTGGAGCAGTGCCTTTTGATTTACAGATACAGGACAAAAGAGGCAGAGAACGGCTTCCCTGGGGCCTGAGCAGTGTTAGTGGCGACGGTGGGTGTTTAGTGCTATGGATGGCACAATGCCAGTGCTAAGCAGCAGACACTAAGGGGCTGATTTACCCGTGTTTTTTTGTTTTGTTTTGTTTTGGGGGGGGTTCTTTTGTTTGTTTGAGACAGGGTCTCACTCTGTCACCCAGGCTGGAGTGCAGTGGCACAATCTCAGTTCACTGCAGCCTTGACTTCCCTGGGCTTAGGTGATCCTCCCATCTCAGCCTCTCAAGTAGCCGGGTCTACAGGCATGCACCACCATGCCCGGCTAATTTTTGTATTTTTAGTGGGGACGGGGTTTTGCCATGTTGCCCAGGCTGGTCTCGAACTTCTGGGCTTGAGTGATCTTCCTGCCTTGGCCTCCCACAGTTCTGGGATTACAGGCATGAGCCACCATGCCTGGCTTACCCATGATTTTTAATATTTTGTGTGTGTATTTTATATCGAGAGCCAGTAAAATAGAGCAGGGGCTCCTTTTGCCCAAGTCTAAAGGTAGACTGCAGGTTGGATGAGATAAACACACAGCTCAAGTGGGAGATGAAGGCAGTGCTGACACAGCAGGCAGGACCACAGAGGTGACGGATGTGGCAGAGGCTGTGGTGACCTGGGGAGCCTGTGCTCGTCTATAGAACACCGTCAACATTCTCCCCTTACCAGTGCCTGATTGGTAGGAAAGGGGACCTGGCCTTGTCGAAATGTTTGATTTCTCAAGAGAATGCCACATTTTAAATTGTCACGTGAAAAGTGGATATTGATGAATAATTAAAATTTAAAAAAAACTAAAAAGCACATTTGGGTGGGGATCACATCTTTGGGCTAGATTTGTTCACAAAGCCACCATGATCCGCCCTCTGGTCTACTGCATTATGATATATTTGTGCGTATTTTTGAAGTGTTTATGGTCATTAATTCCTTATTTTATTTATTTTTTTGAGATGGAGCCATGCTATGTCATCCAGGCTGGAGTGCAGTGGTATGATCTTGGCTCACTGCAACCTCTGCCTCCTGAGTTCAGTGACTCTCCTGCCTCAGCCTCCCGAGAAGCTGGGATTACAGGTGCTTGCCACCAGGCCTGGGTAATATTTTTGTATTTCTAGTAGAGAAGGGGTTTTGCCATGTTGGCCAGGCTAATCTTGAACTCCTGATCTCAAGTGATCTGCTCACCTTGGCCTCTGAAAGTGGTGGGATTACATGCATGAGCCACTGCGCCTGGTCAAATTCCTCATTTTAGAAAAGAAGGTGAAAGTTAAGTGTATAGCAGTGTGTACACAAGGGTTATATGTGCGCTGCCACTTTGACTTAGCAAAACATGGAGCAAGCAATCTCCTGTTTATATGTAAAGAAACGGTTTGGCACGGTGGCTCACGCCTGTAATCCCAGCACTTTGGGAGGCTGAGATGGGCTAATTACTTGGGCTGAGGAGTTCGAGACCATCCTGGGCAACATGGCAAGACCTCGTCTCTACAAAAACATACAAAAAAAAAAAAAAATAGCTGAGCATGGGTGATGCACACCTATAGTCCCAGCTACTTGGGAGGCTGAGATAGGAAGATTATCTGAGCTCAAGAGGTTGAGGCTGCAGTGAGCTGTGACTGCACCATTGCACTCCAACCTGGGTGACAGAGTGAGACCCCCATCTTAAAAAAAAAAAAAAAAAAAAAGGCAGAGAAGTTTCCATACCTGAAAATGTCAGTTTGTTTTGGGCTCTGCCACTAAGTTAGGATAATTTTTCAGAGAGCTTCACTGTACTGCACCTTATTTTCAGTAAGAGCAGAGTAGAGAACAATTTTCTAGTGAGATTTTCCCACTCTAACAGAAGAATAAAGTTAGATATCCAAGGAGAGTGTTTCTGGAAGATGTAAAGCCTCAGCACATGGTTTATCCTACAGTTCTGGAAGGGACAACAGAAAATATCTGGTATGGAAGTAGCAAAGGCACCAGAAGATAGGAAGGCAGCAAGTTATGTTTCCAGCATTTTGGAGCACAAGTGAGATGTCTGGTGTAGTGGTTAAGAGGCCAGACTTTCCCAAGTTCAAAACCCAGTTTTTGCCTGGGCATGGTGGCTCACGCCTATAATTCTGGCACTTTTGGAGGCCAAGGTGGGTGGATCACTTGAGGTCAGGAGTTCAAGACTAGCCTGGCCAACATGGTGAAACCCCATCTCTACTAAAAATACAAAAATTAGCTGGGTGGGGTGGCATGTACCTATAATCCCAGCTTCTTGGGAGGCTGAAGCACAAGAATTGCTTGAACCTAGGAGGCGGAGGTTGCAGTGAGCCGAGATCATGCCACTGCACTCCAGCGTGGGCTACAAAGTGAGACTCTGTCTAAAACAGAACAAAAACAACCCAGTTTTTGTACTCACCAGCTGGAAAAAGTTGCTTTTCCCTCTGAGCTCCTGCTCCATCATTTATATAAGGTGATGATGATTACCTACCTCAAAGGGTTGCTGTGGGCAGTAAATGAGTTGATCAAAGTCAAAGTCTAGTACACATTCCTCAGTAAGTACTCAATAAGCACTACCTATTCTTCATTGGAGAGTGATTGGAATTAGCAATGATAATTTGTGTAGTTATATTCAGAGCCACTAAAATGAGAAGTCCAGGGCAGGGGCCCCTTTTGCCAAAGCCTAAAGCCAGACTGTGTGCTAGATGAGATATCTGCAGTGAGGTACACAGTTGAGATCTGAAGAGAACACCTGGCAGAGCCTATACGTTTGGGGGCATACGTGTTTGGGGAACATGTGGAACCTTCAAAGAGGGTCAGAGAAAGAAGAGTAAGGAAGGAGAAAAGCCAAGGGAGGGAAAAGGAAGGCTCTGTTTGAAAATAAAAAGTAGAGGCCTTATTTTCAGAAAAGTGTTGAGAGTGTAAGTGAGTTAGAATGGCATTTTATAAGCTTTAGGACATCTATGAGTCACCTTGGAGAGGGGAGAGGTAGACATTTAAAATGCAGATTCCCAGAAAGTATGACTCAGTAGTTCTGGGCGGAGGCCCAGGAATCTACAGGAATTCTAACTGGGTGTCCGTGTGTGTCACCCCTACTACCCATGTACAAAAAAATACAGAGTCTACAAAAGAAAATAGGTAGCTTTCAATAGGTTGCTAGGGGAGTAAAGGAAGAGATGGTGGCTGGAGGTGTTTATTTTTTCTATATGTATATAACGGTCAAAGGCACTCAAATATCTGTGACTTTGGGTCTGGATGGATGAATTAAATTGGTTTTCCAGGATTAAACCAACCTCGCATTCCAGGAATAATCCAACTTGCTCATGATGGTTAGTGGAAAAGAGAGACATTGATCAGAACTCAGTCTCAGGCTTAAGGCACAGTTTGCCTTCCCTGAGTTCTAGGCTGATGTGACCTTCTGTCTAAACAACACAGTAGCTTCCTGGGACTTGGACATAAACATGGGGTCTTCTAGAACAGTGATCTTCAAACTATCTTCCTCATATATACCCTCTAAAATAATTTTTTTTTTGAGATTGGGTCTCACTATGCTGCCCAGGCTGGAGTGCTGTGGCTATTCAGAGATGCCATCACAGTGCACTGCAGCCTCAAACTCCTGGGCTCAAAGGATCCTTCCTGTCTCAGCCTTCCAGATGGCTGGGACTACAGGCACACACCACCATGCCTGGCTTAAAATTTTTTTTTTTTTTTTTTTGAGACAGAGTCTTGCTCTGTTGCCCAGGCTGGAGTGCAGTGGCGCAATCTCGGCTCACTGCAACTTCCACCTCCCAGGTTCAAGCGATTCTTCTGCCTCAGCCTCCCAAGTAGCTGGGACTACAAATGCATGCCACCATGCCTGGCTACTTTTTGTATTTTCAGTAGGGATGGGGTTTCATCATATGGGCCAGGCTGGTCTCAAACTCCTGACCTTGTGATCCTCCCGCCTCAGCATCCCAAAGTGCTGGGATTACAGGCATGAGCCACTGTGCCCGGCCAATAATTTTTAAAAAGATATATAATTCCTTCCATGTTCTAAACTTGATATCTATAATGTTTTCATATCTTTAGATATCTTTAGAGGATTCTGGGGTATTATAAATATTTGTACATCATTACTTAAATTTGTATTCATCATCATTCATTTAAACTACGCATGAACAAGCTGTTTTCCTAACAGTTGAAGCTTTTTTGTTTTTTTGGTTTTTTTTGAGATGGAGTTTCGCTCTTGTTGCCCAGGCTGGAGTGCAATGGCACGATCTCGGCTCACTGCAACCTCCGCCTCCCGAGTTCAAGTGATCCTCCTGCCTCAGCCTCCCGAGGAGCTGGGATTACAGCAATGCGCCACCACACTCAGCTAGTTTTTGTATTTTTAGTAGAGACGAGGTTTCTCCATGTTGTTCAGGCTGGTCTCGAGCTCCTGACCTCAGGTGATCCACCCGCCTCAGCCTTCCAAAGTGCTGGGATTACAGGTGTGAGCCACCACACCCAACCCAGTTGAAGTTTTACATCATTTTTTTTTCCCCTTAACCTTGTACTTCAACTCCACTTCCCCTGTGCGATTTTATGTGAACATAATAATTTGGGGGTCTTCGAAATTGTTTATTGATCATTCTATTGGACTTCTCAGCAAGACAATTTTTAAAAATTAATGAATTAATTAATTATTTTGAGATGGAGTCTCGCTCTGTCACCCAGGCTGGAATGCAGTGGCACGATCTTAGCTTACTGCAACCTCTGCCTCCCGGATTCAAGCAATTCTCCTGCCTCAGCCTCCTGAGTAGCTGGGACTACAGGCACGTGCCACCATGCCTGGCTAATTTTGTGTGTGTGTGTTTTTAGTAGAGACAGGGTTTCACCATGCTGGCCAGGCTGGTCTCGAACTCCTGACCTTGTGATCCACCTGCCTCGGCCTCCCAAAGTGCTGGGATGACAGGCGTGAGCCACCGCGCCTGGCTCTCAGCAAGACAATTTATAGAGAAATTTTAAAAATTTAACTTTCTTTGATCAGAATTAAGCTACTCTTACAATTATTTTTACATAATTAATGAAAACAATGTGAATGTCCCACACAACCTGAATGACAGAACGTTGATAACTGAAGCTGTTCCTGGGGCAGGGAGGATCACTATGGTTCTCACTCCATTGTCTATGTTTGACATTTCCGATAATAAAAAGTTTAAACACATGTTTAAAAAATAAGTATGTCACAAATTTTGGGTAACAATTTCTAAACAAAAGAAATGTAACATTTTATTGGCAATAACATTTTAACAAGATGTTTAACAAGATGGATGTGACTTGAATGGTCTCTGGTTTTGGTGTCAACCAAGTAGCAAACACTATCATACATACACTATCATACTATCATACACTATTCATACATACTCCTTTTGATCTGCAAGTGGTAACACACTGTGTGTTCCATTTTGCATTTTTTTTTCTGTCTATATAGCTTTAGCTATGACCATGTCACATATCTATAAAAGCAAGTCTTTATAGATATATGTGTATGTGTATATATGTGTATGTGTATATATACATAGACTTGTTTATATATGTGTTTATGTGTATGTGTTTTATGTTTACGTGTATGTGTATATATACATAGACTTGTTTAAATATATATATATGTGTGTGTGTATATATACACACACACACACACACACACTTTTTAGAGCTAGAGTCTTGCTCTGTTGTCCAGGCTGGAGTGCAGTGGCACTATCACGGCTCACTGTGGCCTCAATTTTCTGGACTCCAGCAATATTCCCACTTTGGCCTCCCAAGTAGCCAGGACTATAGATATGCATCATTATGCCCAGCTAATTTTTAAATTTTTTGTAAAGACTAGGTCTTGCTATGTTGTCCTGGCTGGTCTCAAACTCCTGAGCTCTAGCAATCTTCCGACTTCACCCTCTCAAAATGCTGGGATTACAGGCATGAGCCGCCGTGCCAAGCTGCTTTATATTTTTTAATATAAAGCTTTTAATGCTTTCAATGAATTCCAAGGAATGAATTTAGCCAGCCTGCTCCCTATTTAGAAATATTTAAGTGGTTTTCAGTCTTTTGCCTTTACAATCAGTGTTATCATGAATAACCTTCACAAATATTGTTTTGTTAATCTCTGAGATTATCTTAGAAAAAACAACACAATTTTTCAAGACTAGTTATAATATAAAAATGCCTCCTTCCAATAGCTTAAGAAGTATGTTTCCTAAATGCTCATCATCACTGGCCATCAAAGAAATGCAAATCAAAACCGCAATGAGATACCATCTCACACCAGTTAGAATGGCGATCATTAAAAAGTCAGGAAACAACAGGTGCTGGAGAGGATGTGGAGAAATAGGAACACTTTTACACTGTTGGTGGGACTGTAAACTAGTTCAACTATTGTAGAAGACAGTGTGGCAATTCCTCAAGGATCTAGAACTAGAAATACTATTTGACCTAGTCATCCCATTACTGGGTATATACCCAAAGGATTATAAATCATGCTGCCATAAAGACACATGAACATGTATGCTTATTGCGGCACTATTCACAATAGCAAAGACTTGGAACCAACCCAAATACCCATCAATGATAGACTGGATTAAGAAAATGTGGCACATATACACCATGGAATACTATGCGGCCATAAAAAAGGATGAGTTCATGTCCTTTGTAGGGACATGGATGAAGCTGGAAACCATCATTCTCAGCAAACTATCGCAAGGACAGAAAACCAAACACCTCATGTTCTCACTCATAGGTGGGAATTGAACAATGAGATCACTTGGACATAGGAAGGGGAACACCACACACTGGGGCCTGCTGTGGGGAGGGGGTAAGGGGTAGGGATAGCATTAGGAGATATACGTAATGTAAATGACAAGTTAATGGGTGCAGCACACCAACATGGCACGTGTATACATATGTAACAAACCTGCACGTTGTGCACATGTACCCTAGAACTTAAAGTATTAAAAAAAAAAAAAAAAGAAGTATGTTTCCTACAATTGAAACTGACAGAGTGATTCTCTTGGGTCACCTTCATGCGGGATTCTTGTCCAGCTTCCACTTCTCTAACTTCAACCTGAGCCAACTCCAATGACTAACTACAAATCTCATCTTGTTATTTCTTTTCTGAATCCTGAAGCCCAACTGATTGCTACTTTTCCTGAAATGACAGAGAAGGAAAAAACCAGCAGGTATTGAGAATTTACCCTGTGCAGGCACTGGACCAGGAGCATTAATATATTATCTCCTGGAGACTTCACAATAACTTCATGAGATTGGTGTTTTCTAAAACTAAGAAACCTGAGGGGCTGGGCACAGTGGCTCATGCCTGTAACACTCTGGGAGGGCGAGGTGGGAGAATCACTTGAGGCCAGGAGTTTGAGACCAGCCTGGGTTACATAGTGAGACCCCATCTCCACAAAAAATAAAAAAAAGTTAGCTGGGTGTGGTGACACACACCTGTAGTCTTAGCTACTCAGGAGGCTGAGGCAGGAGAATTGCTTGAGACCAGGAGTGAGGCTGCAGTGAGTGGTGATTGCATCACTGCACGCCAGTCTGGGCAGCAGAGCAAGACCCTGTCTCTAAAAAAAAAAAAAAAAAAAAAAAAACTAAAATTTAAAAGACAGAAAATAAAGAAAAAGAACACTGAGGTTCTGAGAGGTTAAGTCACTCACCCTAAGTCACACAGCTGGTAGCTGGCAGGGAGAGGGACTCAGTTTCAGGTCTGAGTCCCGGGATTCATGCAGTATCTCTGGAGTACTACAATATACATGCAGACCATCCAAGCTAACACTGTCTTGTACACTTTTAAAACTTTTAATTTTGGACATTTATTTATTTATTTATTTATTTATTTATTTGAGACTGAGTCTCCCTCTGTCTCCTAGGCTGGAGTGCGGAGGCGCGATCTGGGCTCACTGCAACCTCTGCCTCCAGGGTTCAAGCAACTCAGCCTCCCGAGTAGCTGGGACTACAGGCATGCACCATCATGCCGGGCTAATTTTTGTATTTTTAGTAGAGACGGGGTTTCACCATGTTGGCCAGGCTGGTTTCAAACTCCTGACTTTAAGTGATCCTCCGGCCTCGGCCTCCTAAAGTGCTGGAATTATAGGTATGAGCCACTGTGCCCGGCCAATTTTGGATTACTTTAAATTTATGGAAATTTTGCAAAGATAGTACAGACAGTTCCCGCATATGCTTCACCCAGCTTCTCCTGATGTTAGCATCTTAGGTAACCGTGATATATTCATCAAAACTAAGAAATTAACATTGGTGGCCCGGCGCGGTGGCTCAAGCCTGTAATCTCAGTACTTTGGGAGGCCGAGATGGGTGGATCACGAGGTCAGGAGATCGAGACCATCCTGGCTAACACGGTGAAACCCCGTCTCTACTAAAAAAATACAAAAAACTAGCCAGACGAGGTGGCGGGCGCCTGTAGTCCCAGCTACTCGGGAGGCTGAGGCAGGAGAATGGCATGAAGCCGGGAGGTGGAGCTTGCAGTGAGCTGAGATCACCCCACTGCACTCCAGCCTGGGGGACAGAGCGAGACTTCGTCTCAAAAAAAAAAAAAAAAAAGAAATTAACATTGGTACAACACTATCAACTAAACTAGAGGTTTTATTTGTACTTTGCCAATTTTTTCACCAATGTCCATTTTTTTTCCTCCAGGACCCAATCCAGAATACCACATTCCCTGTAGAACCTTGTACTGTTGTAAATTATTTCTTTCCTGTATGTCTTAGCCCCCCAACTACTTCTGGAGAGCAGAAATATTACGGAACGTTTCTCTTGAGTCCATCCTAGAGCCCTAGAGACAGTGCTGGACCCACAACAGGAAGTCAGTCACGATGTGATATGATTTATCTGGCGTGGCCTGATTTGTTAAGGTTCTGGTTGTAGAAGGAAACAGAAAGTTCCAGGGCTCTGGAATATCAAGTGTGCTAATGAACGGCTTGTAAAGCTGGGTGGGGCACATCAGCACCCTGTCACCTTGTCTGCCAGGCGCTGGAGGAAGTGGGAGATTTGCTTGTAACACCGGGTCATTTCCTCCCTTCCTGTCCTGACCGCCCAAGTTTTCCCCGACAGCCAGTAGAAGCCATGGCCCAAGTCACTTAGTGACATCTTAAGGTGAGGCAAAGAACTGACAGGGAGCGCTGGTCCTAAACTCAGACGGGAACTTCCAAATCCAGATCCCCCTCCTTAGAGGGGTTGCCACCTGGAAACAGGAGAAATCTAGATCCTGAGTGGATGTCAGAAAATACCTAATAAAAAGAACATTTTGCTTTGCAATTTCACCCCATTCCCATAACCATCTACTACCTACTATCCATAATGGAGTTTTTAAAAATATGCGAGTTTCATTCACTTATGCATTCAACAAACATTTACTGATACCTACTGTATTTCAGACACTGTTTTAGGGGCTAGGTATGGGCAATAAATGAAAGAGTACTGACCCCTTTCCTATCAATAGTATAGGAAATAGGCAAGTGAAATGCTAACCAACTGTGGTGTTACATTTATTTATTTATTTATTTATTTATTTATTTATTTATTTTTATTTTTAAAGCGTGAGTTTTGTCTTTGTTTTGGGACGGAGTCTTGCTCTGTTACCCAGGCTGGAGTGCAGTGGCACGATCTTGGCTCAACGCAACCTCTGCCTCCTAGGTTCAAGTGATTGTTGTGCCTCAGTCTCCCAGGGAGCTGGGATTACAAGCATGAGCCACTACTCCCAGCTAATTTTCATATTTTGAGTAGAGATAGGGTTTCACTATGTTGGCCAGGCTGGTCTTGAACTCCTGACCTGGGGTGATCCACCCACCTTGGACTCCCAAAGTTCTGGGATTACAGACGTGAGCCACTGCGCCTGGCCTGTTACACTCATTTAAAACATATTTGAGCACCTCTGGGTGCTAGGCACTTTTCTAAATCCTGAAGATGTGATGGGGAGCAGAAAGGTTTTGAAGCAAAGACAGATTCTAATAAAAGGGGAGGCTATTTTATTGCCTTTTTTTTTTTTTAAAAAAAAGACAAGGATTTGCTCTGTCGCCCAGGCTGGAGTGCAGTGGCACATATCTCAGCTCACTGCAACCTCCACCTCCCAGGCTCGAGCAATCCTCCCACCTCAGCCTCTCAAGTAGCTGAACATGTGCCACCAGGCCTGGCCTGGCTAATTTTTTGTATTTTTTGTAGGAACGGGGTTTCATCTTGTTGCCAAGGCTGGTCTTGAACTCCTGGACTCAAGTGATCCTCCTACCTCAGCAAAGTGCTGGAATTAAAATTGTGAGCCACCACACCCAGGCAGGCTATTTTAAATAAAGGAGTCAGGGAAGGCCTCCCTAAAAAAGTCTTGTTTAATTTGGGCTCTAAGAGATGAAAAAGGCTGTGGCTCATCCCTATAATCTCAGCACTTTGGGAGGTGGAGGTGGGCGGACTGCTTGAGCCCAGGAGTTTGAGGCCAGCCTAGGCAACATGGCAAAACCTTGTCTCTATTTTAAAAACAAAAAATTAAAGAAGAAAAAAAAGATGAAAAAGAGCTAGTTTTGGAACAAGGGTGGAAAGAGGATTCCAAGCAAATGGAGCAGTGTGTGCAAAGGTCCTGAGGCAGAAAAGACTTGAGAGGTTTGAAGAACTGGGAGAGAAGAGCATAGTGATGAGTGTGCAGTGAACAAAGAGAGGAGAGGGCAGCATGATAAAGCTCCCCTTCCCTGAGTTCCAGGTTAGAGACTGTCAGGGGAGGTATGGGTGAGAACCCTGGTAGTCAGAAGAGAGGCTAGCTGGAGGGAGCTGCAGGCTAATGAGGGGCGTCAGACAGCTTCCTGGGGAACATCATGAGGATTAACTGTGGTTGCTGCTCAGTGAGAGCTTTCTAAAGGTTTGAAGGGGCTTCTGGCAAGCTTATGAAAACTACCCATTGGGCCGGGTTGGTAAATTATGGTAATCTATGGCTTGAGAAATCTGGTCCACTTGTTTTTATGAATAAAGTTTTATTGGCACACAACCACACCCATTTGTTTGTGTATTGTCTATGGCTGCTTTTGTGCTACAACAGCAGAGTTGAGTGGCCCACAGAGCTTAAAATAGATACGAAAACTAGGCTGGGCATGGTGGCTCATGTATGTAATTCTAGCACTTTGGGAGGCCAAGGCAGGAAGATTGCTTGAGCCCAGGAGTTCAAGAACAGCCTGGGCAACATAGCAAGATCCCATGTCTAAAATAATAATAATAATAGTAATAATAAAAAGGTTTGCCAACCCCATGCGAGGATGTGGCAGGCTAACCCTGACACCCAACGAAGGTTTTTATGCTAAGGAATGATATGATCCAGATAATGTTTTAAGAATTTTTTTGTGTGTGACTACTTGGAGGGTAAATTGGAAGAAGGCAAGACTTGAAGTAGGGAGGTAATAAAGAGGCAATTATCCAAGTGAAACATGACAATTATATGTACCAGAAGGGCAGTAGTGGGGATGGAGAGAGGAGGAAGCAGAAGATATAGTCTAGAGACAACCAGTACCAATAGGTACACCTAGTGCCCATGTCATGATTTCTAAATACTATTCTCCAATTAAAGAAACTGGGGCTTTGAGAAACGGCTGATTCCAGGGCTGGGGTAGGAAACATACAAGATGAACCTGGAACATCTTGTGATGCCAGGAAGTAAGAATGTGCTTAAAAAATGATGGGACATGTTGAAAGGACCTAGGAGCCAACTTGGAGGACCTCTCAAAGACCAAATCTGAAGCAATTTGAGCAACCAAATAAGCAATGAGAATAATGAACTAGTTAAGTCCATAACTGAATAAATCAATAAATAGGGGAGAAAGAACAGTGCTTCCCTACAGAAGAATTCTAATTAGTAAGTGTGAAAGGAATGATAGAATTTGAAAAGCACCATTTGGCAAACACCAAAGGAATAACTCTTGCAGGCAAGAATCTTCGAGGATGGTTTGTATTGGGCAAAAGAATGACGACAAATGGGATATTTGCCATCTTGAAGAATCTCCCCACAAGATACTTATCAAAGACAAAGGGGCAAAGAGTTATGACTTTACAGGGGAGAAATCCTACAGACACCACCTTCACCAAGTGACCAAAGGTAACATCAGCAGTAATAATGAGACACTCTGACTTCAGGTAACTCCTCATGTGATGCACTAAAAAGGCCAAGTGTGGCATTTCCAAAAAAAAAAAAAAAAAAAAAAAGGCATAATCACGATCTAATCATGGGAAAACATCAGAGAACCCCAAACTGCGAAATATTCTCGAACAACTGGTCAGTACTCTTCAAAAGTATCAAGGTCATGAAAGATGAAGGAAGACTTTGAGTTCCAGATTCTGAACTGGATCTTGAGCTAGAAAAGGAACCTTAGTGGAACATTGGCAACATTTAAATATGGTCTGTAGCTTAATATTGTATAGCAAGGTTACTTTCCTGATTTTGATGTTTGTACTGTGGTTATATAAGATGTTGTCACTTGGGGAAGCTGGGTGAAAGGTTTTTCTGGGAACTCTGTACTATTTTTGCAACTTTTTTCTACATCTAAAATTATTTCAAAGGGGGAAAAAGATCTAGGTTGGAGACAACAGTAACAGGATTGCTGGTCAATAGGTGTGCTGGGGAGGAGGGAGAGGGAAAAAATATTTACTGCTTTGTTGCTTTGTCATCAAGCAAGATAAGAAGAAATAGACACATGTAGCAATTCTGGGCCAGGTGTGGTGGCTCACGCCTGTAATTCCAACACTTTGAGAAGCCAAGGCGGAAACGCAGAAAGACTGCTTGAGCCCAGGAGTTCGAGACCAGCCTGGGCAACAAAGCGAGACCTCTCATTTCTAGCAAAAGACAAAAAAAAATAAAAAAGCCCTAACACTTAAGATAAACTGTATAATCTGTGTATTTCCATCTGTTTGTATACGGTAAAATCTATTTTATACGTTAAGTGCATAATTGGGCATCATCTCATTCATACATTTCTGGAAGGGTTGCATATGATAGGAGAGGAGAGCAGCTTTATTAATTTGTATCTTGATTTCATTATCTGAAATTGGAATATTTTCTGAATATTTGAGACCAAACACTAGAATTAGCCAGTATTTATTTTGTGTCTGTACCAGAGTCTATTTTGACAGGTCAAAAATTTTTGGAGGATCAAATACAATGATCCATTATTAACGGAGCACCTATTATGTGCCAGGATTTGGACCAGGTGCCAAAAATGCCTCATCTCACATAATCCTCCCAACAACCCTGTGAACACCACTTAGATGAGGATGCTGAGCTTCCAAGAAATTGATAGACCTGCTTACGATCTTACAGTGAGGGAACAGTAGTGGAGGTATTTGGGAGTAACTTGCCCAGGTCTCTCAGCCAGTGAGCAGCAGAGCTGGTCTGAGATGTGAGTCTACACTTCTTCTTTTTTTTTTTTTTTTTTTTTTGAGACCAAGTCTCGCTCTGTCGCCCAGGCTGCAGTGCAGTGGCGCAATCTTGGCTCACTGCAAGCTCCGCCTCCCGGGTTCATGCCATTCTCCCGCCTCAGCCTCCCGAGTAGCTGGGACTACGGGCACCCGCCATCAGGCCCAGCTAATTTTTTGTATTTTTAGTAGAGACGGGGTTTCACCGTGTTAGCCAGGATGGTCTCGATCTCCTGACCTCGTGATCTGCCCGCCTTGGCCTCCCAAAGTGTTGGGATTACAGGCGTGAGCCACCGCACCCGGCCCTGAGTCTACACTTCTGACTACAGCTGCAGGGCCTGTTCTGTCTCCCATTCTCCACAACTAGCTGAGGGCAGGACCATTTAGGGTCTTTACGATTTTGTCCGAGTCAGTGTGTTTACTTGCAAGAGTAACATAGCAAGTTTGTATATTTTGGGGACTGGATACTCAAATCCCATGTTTATGTTTTAGCTACCCCTGCCAACACGTGTATCACCAACTATAAAACGTCTGCCAGTCTTACAGTTGGAAACAATCTCGCTTGTTCTCAGGTCTATTTCCCTGTCAGGTTAAGTCTAGCTCTTTTTATGTGGCACTAACCGCGTCTGTCCTCTTCAACCAATGCCTGTCCACAGCTTCTGTCCATGTTCTCCCCAAAGGATCAACTTTTTCTGATTGATTTGAGTTCTTTGTGCACTCTGGATGCTGGATGTTAACCATTTGTTTAATGTAGGCGAAAAATATTTTTCCCCATACCCTGCTTATCTTTTTCCTTTCCTTTTGGTGTCTTTTTTTTTTTTTCTTTTGAGATTGAGCCTCACTCTGTTGCCCAGCCTGGAGTGCAGTGGTGTGATCTCAGCTCACTGAGAGCTCTGCCTCCTAGGTTCAAGCTATTCTCCTGTCTCAGCCTCCTGAGTAACTGGGATTACAGGTGTGCACCACAACACCTGGCTAGTTTTTTGTATTTTTACTAGAGATAGGGTTTCACTATGTTGGCCAGGTTGGTCTTAAGCTCCTGGCCTCAAGTGATCCACCTGCCTTGGTCTCCCAAAGTGTTGGGATTATAGGTGTGACCCAGCCAGTCCTATTAGGGTCTTATTACCATTACCATTATTGCTGTTTTAAATCTGGAGGTGTCAAATCTCTTTATTTGATGGTTTTCTTTCTTTTAAATAAAGTCATAAATATATGCTTCTATATTTTCTGCCACAACTATCACAGTTTTTGCTTTTTAGGTTTTGTTATTTAATCAGTGAGGATTTATATATTTTTTTATTTTCGAGATGGAGTCTCGCTCTGTTGCCCAGGCTGGATGCAATGGTGTGATCTCAGCTCACTGCAACCTTCGCCCCCTGGGTTCAAGTGATTCTCCTCCCTCAGCCTCCTGAGTGGCTAGGATTACAGGCACGCACCACCATGCCCGGCTAACTTTTGTATTTTTAGTAGAAATGGGGTTTCACCATTTTGGTCAGGTTGGTCTCAAACTCCTGACCTCGTGATCAGCCCACCTCAGCCTCCCAAAGTGCTGGGGTTACAGGCGTGAGCCACTGCACATGGTCCAGGATTTATTTTTACAAGTAGAGTAAGGTAGGGAAACTAACTACTTTTTTTCCAAATTGATAATTGTTTTCCCAGCCAACTTTATTAAATTGTCCTCCATCTTTCTCTTCTTAAATTATATATAAGGTTTAACTGTTTTAAAAATGAACATATATTATTTGTATAACAATAAGAAATACAATTACTTAAAAGGAATATAGATTGGGTGCAGTGGCTGAAACCTGTAATCCCAGCACTTTGGGAGGCTGAGGCGGGAGGATCACTTGAGTTTGGGAGTTCGAGACCAGCCTGGGCAATACAGCGAGAACCCCATTTCTACAAATAATTTAAAAAATTAGCCAGGTGTGGTGGCGCACACCTGTGGTCCCTGCTACTTGGGAGGCTGAGGCAGGAGGATCACCTGAGCCTGGGAGATTGAAGCTGCAGTGAGCTATGATTGCACCACTGTACTCCAGCCCAGGCAACAGAATGAGACCTGGTCTCCAAAAACAAAGAAACAAAAAGGGCTGGGCTAGGTGGCTCATGCCTGTAATCCCAGGCCTTTGGGAGGCCAAGGCGGGCAAATTATTTGAGATCAGGAGTTCAAGACTAACCTAGCCAACATGGTGAAACCCCGTCTCTACTAACATTACAAAAATTAGCTGGGCGTGGTGGTGCACACTTGTAATCCCACTCAGGAGGCTGAGGCAGGAGAATCACTTGAAACCAGGTAGCGGAGATTACAGTGAGCTGAGATTGCACCACTGCACTCCAGGCCTGGGTGATAGAGCAAGACTCTGTCTCAAAAAGAAAAAAAGACAAAAGGAATACAATTATGTGCTGATGCTTACCTTTCTTGCATTTCTCAGTTGTCTTGCACGAGACCAGGCACATAACATGTGCTTAATAAGTATTTCTGAACTTAAGGCACCAACTTGTCTATTTTCTATTTAAAAATATTATGGACAATACCTTCTTCTTGTTAACTATGGTATCATTCCAGGCATTTGGTGGTGAGATCACAGTACTGAAGGTTTTGTTCTCTTGGTGTCAGTTTTTTAGTTAGATTGTAAATAATCCCGTTCTACAGATATAAGAACAGTAATGTTGGGTGCCAGGATTCGGTATTTGAAAAAACGAAATTGACAAGCCACATGTAATCTTTATATCCTCTTATGCCCTTATTGGATTATTCATATCACACATTTTTAGCTATTCTTAAACTACTTTGCAGCAGTGCTGAATCTTTTCCCAAATAAGGAAACGAGGTTACAGAAATAAGGGTACAATGAGTAGCCTTTTATAGATACTACCTGGGACTGGCACGGTGGTTCATGCCTATAATCCCAGCATTTTGGGAGGCCAAGGTGGGCAGATCACCTGAGGTCGGGAGTTCAAGACCAGCCTGACCAACATGGAGAAACCCCATCTCTACTAAAGAAAAATACAAAATTAGCCGGGCATGGTGGCGGGCGCCTGTAATCCCAGCTACTTGGGAGGCTGAGGCAGGAGAATCGCTTGAACCCGGGAGGCGGAGATTGAGGTGAGCCAAGATTGTGCCATTGCACTCCAGCCTGGGCAACAAGAGCAAAACTCCGTCTCAAAAAAAAAAAAAAAAAAAAAAAAATAGACTGCCTGTGCATTTCTCCTTCCTTCATTTTAAATATGTCAAGTTTTAAGGGATCTCTGGGGGAAGATTTCCTCAGCGCCCGCCCTCGCCCCTCCCCAAGGCGGCTCCCATTCATTTTCTGACATAAGGAGCTTTGTCAACCGCTGCGCATTTCCAATTTTCAGGTTGCCCTCAGAGTTACTGAAAATCCGGCAAAGCTGTCCATTTATTTTATTGTGGCGCCCACTCCATTGGCTTTCCTTGATCACTGCTTTGTCCGGCGATCAAGATTTACATTTAAATATAGGAATGGAAACAGACTTTGAGGCTATTAGCAATGAAAGATAATCAATTGGAAATGGTTCCCTGCTGGGCAATTTTCAAGCAGAGTCATCACCAAAAACCAATTGTGCTGGCAGCTTTTGGCTGTTGTGAACATCACCGTCCAATTAGAATTACAGCCCTTGCCGAGTCCCGTGATTCATACACAATTGATATTGAGTATTGATTCAGCAAAGCAAGGCCTATGGGATAAATTCCCAACATTTGGGGAACAAAAAGATTTTAAATAATTCCTGTTTTTGCTGATTACTACAATGGTTATGTACAAAAATGGTGAAACTTCAAATGATTTTATGCTTATAGCACTTATGTTGTCTGATTAAGGGGTTGGTAGATTTTATATACGTATATTGACACCTGGTCATTAGAACACTCATGATCCTTGATATTTTTGGTATGCTTTTATTTAATATACTATATATCACCTAAACAATGCAAAAATATGATCTCATATGGATTTTCAAAAATTCTTTACTAATGTCATTGAGTTATTAATGCTATAACAATAATCAGCTTATCTAAATTAGCACAGTACTTAACAAAAGAATATGCATTTTGGAAAACGGGACAGTCACCATTTTGGCCTTTCACCATTGCTGAGGGTAAACCGCTATAGTCCTTGTGGAAAACAATTTGGCAATGTTTAGCAAAAGCCTTAAAAATGTTCATAACGTTTAACCCATTAATTCAATTTCTGGGAATCTATCTGAAGGAAATAACCCTATATACGGAAAGAGCTTGAAGCATTAAGATGATAAACACAACATTATTTTTAATTACACAAATGCAGGATGAGGTGGCACACACAGTCCTGGCTATGGAGTAGGCTGAGGTGGGAGAATCGCTTGAGCCCAGGAGTTCTAGGCTGCAGTGAGCTACGACTGCACCGGTGGATACCCACTGCACTCCAACCTGGGCAACACAGCAAGACCTACCTCTTAAAAAAAATGAGAAGAAAACCAAATGCCTACCAAGAGAGTAATGGTCAAGTAACATGTTTTTAAGTCATATATAATAATATGAAGAAATGCCATATTAGTTTTCAAAGAAGGAAAAGAAAACGTTCACATTGCACACACATTAACATATACCATACAATGATGTAAAAACATAATAGAGCAAAAGGCTAATAGAGCAAAATGTTAGCAGTAGTGGCCTATAGATTTGGGACTAGATTATATAGGTAATTCTACTTTCCCATATTATTTTGTATTTTCCAACATTTCTGTATAATACATGAATTTAATGCATATAATGAAAATGAGTGACTTATAATATTTTCTTTTCTTATGAAAATACCAATAATACATTAGTGTACTGTCTCCCAATACAATATTAATACTTTTTTTTTTTTTTTTTTGGAGATGGAGTCTGGCTCATCGCCCAGGCTGGAGTGCAGTGGCGCGATCTCGGCTCACTGCAAGCTCCACCTCCCGGGTTCACGCCATTCTCCTGCCTCAGCCTCCCGAGTAGCTGGGACTACAGGCCCCGCCACCACGCCCGGCTGATTTTTGGTATTTTTAGTAGAGACGGGGTTTCACCGTGTTAGCCAGGATGGTCTCGATCTCCTGACCTCGTGATCCGCCTGTCTCGGCCTCCTAAAGTGCTGGGCTTACAGGCGTGAGCCACCGCGCCCGGCCCAGGAAGGCAGTTTGTTCTCCAGACTCACATCTAGAAAGGACAGATTACATGCAATTCACAAATTGCATTATAAAAAGCTCTTTTCGGTTTGTCACCCTAGTACTTTCCAGAGAGTGGCAGAAAACCAAGTTAAAAATATTCAGGCCGGGCGCGGTGGCTCATGTCTATAATCCCAGCACTTTGGGAGGCTGAGGTGGGTGGATCACAAGGTCAGGAGTTCAAGACCAGCCTGGCCAAGATGATGAAACCCCATCTCTACTAAAAATACAAAAATTAGCCAGGCATTGGGCGGGGGGCACTGGCTCACGCCTGTAATCCCAGCACTTTGAGAGACTGAGGCGGGCGGATCACCTGAGGTCAGAAGTTCGAGACCAGCCTCTAATCAAAATACAAAATTAGCCAGGCGTGGTGGCAGGCGCCTGTAATCCAAGCTACTTGGGAGGCTGAGGCAGGAAAATCACTCGAACCCGGGAGGCGGAGGTTGCGGTGAGCAGAGATTGCGCCATTGCACTCCAGCCTAGGCGACCAGAGTGAAACTCCGTCTCAAAAAACAAGACAAAACAAAACCCCCAAAAAGGTGGTGGATTACTAGTGGGGAAATCTGGGCAAAATGTAGAAAAGATATTTCTTTATTATTCCTCACAGCTGCATGTGAATCTACAATGATCTCCATGTAGACTGAGATTCAAATAAAACTATTTACAAAAACAGGTGGCAGGACAGACTTAGTCCCTGGACTGTAGTTTGCTGATCCCTGGATAAGACTATTGGGGCCAGTTTTTACTTCCCTGGGATAGGATTCTTTGTGCACACCCTTTGTGATATAAATTTGCAGGGCTCTCCCACTGCACACAAAGTATATTTCCCCACCCTCTGATGCTGGACTTGCTCTAGGTAGTGGAACATTGGTAGACATGATGCAAAGAGGGGCTCTACCCTGTTTTGTGAGTTTGCTTGCCCTCTTGCACTCCTGTGATCTGCCATGAGAAAATCAGTCATTGTTGACCCAGGGAGAATGTAGGGATCCAGGGAATAGAACTGAATCCAATCTAAATCTGAAGCCATGCCCAGTTACCCAGAAGCCTAGAACAGAGCTGCCCTGTTCAATCATGAGCCAGAAAAATAAGCACTTGCTGTAAGGCCCTGGGCTTTTGGGGGTGATTTGTTATGGGGCATTATCTTAGCAATAACTGACTAATACACCATCCAGCATTCTTGGCCAACAAGCAATAGATGTTGCTTTGCACAGCTGGGGTGACCTCTGTCAGGGTATGTGTTTTGTTCACTATAGTCTCCATTTTCCAGATGAAGGACTATTGATTTGCAGCAAATAGTCGAATAAAACAAATGTGGAATTATTTTAATAGTCAACCATGCCCACTGGATATAAAAATGCAAGTTTTGGCCAGGCACCGTGGCTCACGCCTGTAATCCCAACACTTGGGAGGCTGAGACGGGTGGATCACCTGAGGTCTGGAGTTCGAGACCAGCTTGGCCAACATGGTGAAACTCCATCTCTACAAAAATTAGCTGGGCATGGTGGTGGGTGCCTGTAATTCCAGCTACTTGGGAGGCTGAGGCAGGACAATTGCTTGAACCCAGGAGGCAGAAGTTGCAGTGAGCCGAGATTGTGCCATTGTACTCCAGCCTGGGCAACAAGAGTGAAACTCCATCTCAAAAAAAAAAAAAAAAAGTTTTATTGCTAGAGGAGGAAGAGGAGGAGGAAAAGGTCAGGGTGATGTGTGCTGTTTTAGTCTTGGCTTACCCAAGAACAATTCTTAAATCTTGAATAATTTTAAAGAAAAGAAGAGCAGATCATCAGTCCATCCTCAGTGCACTGACCCTCAAACAATGCAGGGATTAGGGGCACCAACGGCACATATTTTGTACATGTATTACATACTGAATTCGCACAATAGTACAAGCTAGGGAAAAGAAAATGTTACTGAGAAAAGTGGGAGTGGATCATCATGCAAATCTTCATTCTCATCATCTTCACATTGAGTAGGCTGAGGAGGAGAAGGGATTGGTCTTGCTGTCTCAGGGGCGGCAGAAGAGGAAGAAAATCCACATATAACTGGACCCACATAGTTCAAACCATTTTTTTTTATTTTTATTTTTTTGGAGATAGGGTCTGTGTTGCCCAGGCTAGGGTACAATGGTACGATAACAATTCACTGCAGCCTGCAACTGCTGGCTTCACGCGATCCTCCCACCTCAACCTCCCAAGCACCTGGGACTACAGGTGTACACCACCATGCTCAGCTCATTTTTTATTTTTTTATAGAGACAGGATCTCACTCTGTTGCCCAGGCTGGTGTCAAACTCCTGGGCTCAAGTGATCCTCCTGCCTTGGCCTCCCAAGGGGCTGAGATTACAGGCATGAGCCACCATGCCAGCCAACTAAGCAGCTTTAATGAGACGGTCACAAGCAACGTGTTATGACAGACGGGAATGTGTCTCCAAGGTGACGGGCAGTGACCCTTGCAGGAACGTTGTACTGCACATCCTTCTCAGGTGGGGCCCATGTGTTGATGGAAGCAGTGAAGAGAGAGAGAGCAGAGGTGTCATTCACAAGATGGCGATGAGAAGAGTCATTGCTGCTTGGTGTGTAGGAATGAGGTAGGGTGGTTAGAGGGAGGCATCGCAAAATGCCCTGGGAGCACTACCTGCTGATGTCTGATGACTCTGCCCTTCGGGAGCCTCCTCCGTAATGTGGGTCAGCATCACTTACGTTGGAAAGTTGCTGGATGATGCTGAGGTGTTTGTGACACTCACAGCAACACCTGGCACTGGTAGCTCCTGTAATTGTTAATTTGTCAGCTAACACAAAAACAGCCACGACGACAAATTTTAAATCACAACTTTTGGCTGGGCACGGTGGCTCACGCCTGTAATCCCAGCACTTTGGAAGGCCGAGGCGGGCAGATCACTGGAGGTCAGGAGTTCAAGACCAGCCTGGCCAACATGGTGAAACTCTGTCTCTACCAAAAATACAAAAATTAACCAGGCGTGGTGGCATGTGCCTGTAATCCTAGCTACTTTGGAGGCCAAGGCACGAGAATCGCTTGAACCCGGGAGGCGAAGGTTGCAGTGAGCTAAGATTGCACCACTGCACTCCAGCCTGGGTGATGGAGTGAGACTTTACCTCAAAAAAGCCCCACAAACTTTTACAAATACACCAAGACACTATTAATGATGACTGCTTTTTGGGAGGTAAAATCAGGGAGAGTGAAAAGAGATGTTTTCCTATACATCCCCAGGTATCGCTTGACAAAAAAAAAAAAAAAAAAAAAAAAAAAAGCACATTATTTTAAAAGACAAAATGTTTTAAGGATGTAGGAGTTTTTATAAATGGCTTTCCTGGCCAGGCCTGGTGGCTCACACCTGTAATCACGCCACTTTGGGAGGCCAAGGCGGGCGGATCACTTGAGGTTAGGAGTTCAAGACCAGCCTGGCCAACATGGTGAAACCCTGTCTCTAGTAAAAATACAAAAATTAACCTGGCGTGGTGGCGCACGCCTGTAGTCCCAGCTACTTGGGAGGCTGAGGCAGGAGAATCACTTGAACTTGGGAGGTGAAGGTTATAGCGAGCCGAGATTGTGCCACTGCACTCTAGCTTGGGTGACAGAGTAAGACTCCATATCAAAAAATAAATTAAATAAATAAATGGCTTTCCTATTTAGAAAAGATGTGTTTAGTTTTGTAGTGGGATGAACATTTGATATATGTAAATTTACTTCATATCATTTATATATATTCTTGAGAAACACTACAGTCTCTAAATATACCCACAACTAGATGACAAAGGCCTTTGTATTTGAGCTTAATATAAACCAATATTTGGGAACAGCATATATCAGAAAAAAAAATCACAAATACTGTGTTCATGTCAAAAACAATCTGAGAAATAAGAGCAGTTTAATTCTCATGTTTATTGCCGCACTATTCACAACGCAAAGGTAAAATCAACCTCAGTGTCCATCAACAGACAAACGGATAAAAATGTGGTACATATATAGATGGAATACTATTTGGCCATAAAAAGAATAAAATCCTGTTATTCACAGCAACATGGGTGGAACTGGAGGTCATTGTGTTAAGTGAAATAAGCTAGGCACAGAAAAACAAATACGCATGTTCTTGCTTGTATATGAGAGAGAAAAAAAAAAAGTTCATCTCATGGAGAGTAGATTGACAGATACCAGAGGCTGGGAAGGGCCTGTGGGTGTTGGGGTAGAGGGTGGTGAACAGAGGTTGATCAATGGATACAAACATACAGTTAGAAGGAATAAGTTCCAATGTTCAATAGCAGAGTAGGTTGACTATAGCTACTAAAATGTATTGTGTATTTCATGGCCTTTTTTTTTTTTTTTTTTTTTTTTTTTGAGATGGAGTTTTGCTCTTTTACCCAGGTTGGAATGCACTGACATGATCTCGGCTCACTGCAACCTCCGCCTCCCGGGTTCAAGCGATTCTCCTGCCTCAGCCTCCCGAGTAGCTGGGATTACAGGCAACTGCAACCATGCCCAGCTAATTTTTGTATTTTTAGTAGAGATAGGGTTTCGCCACGTTGGCCAGGCTGGTCTCGAACTCCTGATCTCGTGATTTGCCCACCTTGGACTCCCAAAAAGATGGGATTACAGGCATGAGCCACCGTATCCGACCTGTATTGTGTATTTCAAAGCAGCTAAAAGAGAGGACTTAAAATGTCCCCAACACATAGAAATGATAAATACTTGGCCAGGTGCAGTGGTTCATGCCTGTAATCCCAGCACTTTGGGAGGCCAAGGCGGGTGGATCACCTGAGGTCTGGAGTTTGAGACCAGCCTAGTCAACATGGCGAAACTCCATCTCTACCAAAAATACAAAAATTAGCCAGGCATGGTGGTGGGCGCCTGTAATCCCAGCTACTCAGGAGGCTGAGGCAGGAGATTTGCTTGAACTGGGAGGTGGAGGTTGCAGTGAGCAGAGATCGTGCCACTGCACTCCAGCCTGGGCAACACAGTGAGCCCGTCTCCAAAAAGAAAAAATGAATACTCGAGGCGATAGACACCTCAAATACATTGACTAGATCATGACACATTCGACGCATGTAACAAAATATCACGTGTATCCTATAATCACAAATATCATGTATTAATAAAAAAAATTTTTAAAGCAATAGTTTAAAATTCAATACCATATTTCATAAGCTGCTCTGACCGGCTAGAGCAGGAGTTAGGAAATTATGGCCTATGGATCAACAATAGCCAATAACCTGCTAGTTAAATTGAAATTTTTGAGATAATTGTAGATTCATGTGCAGTTGTAAGAAGTAATACAGAAAAAGCCCTTGTATGCTTGGCCCAGTTTCTCCAGCGGTAATCCACCTCTTTTAGGTAATCTACCACCATGAGCTAAGAACGCTTTTTGAATTTTTTTTCTTTTTGGAAACAGGGTTTTTCTCTGTTGCCCAACCTGGTATACAGTGGTGCAGTTATGGCTCTGGGCTAGGATTAGTGAAGAAAAGAGTATCTAGAATAAAAATTATTCTTTCAAAGGTTAAAAATTCTAAGTGACATCTGCACCATTCTCTTAAACATTGATATAAAAACTGTTTTCTTGCAACCAGGGACAAATGGAAAACTGAAGTACAGTTAATATTTGGTTTTTCTCAAAATCCAGGGTTGTCTATGCATTCATTCATTCATTCATGAAAAGTTCTGTCGCCCAGGCTGTAGTGCAGTGGTGGGATCACATAGATCATAGCAGCCTCCATCTCCTGGGCTCAAGCCATCCTCCTGCCTCAGCCTCCCGAGTAGCTGTGACTACAGATGCATGCCACTGTACCTGGCTAATTTTTAAAGTTTTTTGTAGGGACGGGGTCTACCCTATGTTGCCCAGGCTAGTCTCAAACTCCTGGCCTCAAGCAATCCTCATATCTTGGCCTCCCAAAGCACTGGGATTACAGGCATGAGCCACTGCTCCCGGCCACGTCTATGCCTTTTAAAAGAACTATACACAGAGAATCAATTTCTCTTAAAGAGATAGTTTATCAAAAGGATGCTCAAAGCTAACAAGTACAGATGACACTGGGCTGGGTACTAGAATTAAGTTATTCATGTGCTGCCCCTCCCAGCTATGGGATAAAAATCCTGCCCTTGGCATTAGGATGAAATCATTCTTTTGTGACCTTTCAAGAAATATATATCGCACAGCGTGAGAAACAGCACTAGTGCAATGCCTTTAGAATTTTGGGACTGACAAATGTACATTTGTTTTCTGTATGCCTAAGTCCCTCAAACTAACACATGGAGATTGAACCATCTTAAGAGCAGTTTATGGGAAAAAGACTAATAGAGAGGTATTACAAAGAGCCCTGTTTGGAGAATCCTTCCCAAATGCAAGGGTTTTTATTTTTTATAGAGATGAGGGCCCACCATGTTGCCCAGGCTGGTCTCGAACTCCTGAGCTCAAGGGATCCTCTCACCTCGGCTTCCCAAAGTGCTGGGATTACAGGCATGAGGCACTGTACCTGGCCCGAAGGGTTTTGTTTTGTTTATGTGGGGGGGAATAAGTATTCAAATGCTGGTTCTACTTGTTCTGGTTAAGATGGAAGCAATTGCAAGTCAAAATTTTACCAAGAAAACTGGATCCCAGAAACTCCTTTAACATCAGACTTTTTTTTTTGAGACAGAGCCTTGCTCTGTCATCTAGGCTGGAGTGCAGTGGTGTGATCTCAGCTCACTGCAACCTCCGCCTCCTTGGTTCAAGCAATTCTCATGCCTCAGCCTCCTGAGTAGCAGGGATTATAGGCACATGCCATTACACCCGGCTAATTTTTGTATTTTTAGGAGAGACAGGGTTTCACCATGTTGGCCAGGCTGGTCTCGAACTCCTGGCCTCAAATGATCTGTCCTCCTCGGCCTCCCAAAGTACTGGGGTTATAGGTGTGAGTCACTGTGCCCAGCCTTAACATCAGAGATCTAACGTGAGGTCAGGGGGACAGTGTATGGAATTTTGCAAGTCCAGGAACTTGTGTGTGAAAATCTTTTATTTTTAAAAATTTTGTGTAGAGGCAGGGTCTTACTCTGTTGCCTAGGCTGGTCTCAAACTCCTGGCCTTCAGTCATCTGCCCACCTTGGCCTCCCAAAGTACTTTGATTACAGGCATGAGCCACTGCACCTGGCCAGAAAATGAATCTTTAGTTTCACTAGCCTCTGAATGAAATCCAGTATTTCTGCCAATTTTGGATGTAGGCACCAAATCACAGTAGCATTAGCCAACCTGTGCTTTAGTCAACAAAACAAATTGGATATTTTCATATAACATCATGGCCATTGTAGATTGCTAGTTCAAAATAAAAGTAGTTACTAGATCTGCTGCCTGAGCTTGTGTTTAATGTTAATAAAAACACACCTAACAATTTAAAAAATATTTTGATAACTATTTTAATGGCAATGGTTCCTTTTGCAAACCTATGCATTTTATTCTTTTAAACATCGCTGAGCAGATTCACGGATTTCATCGAATTGCCAAAGGGGTCCATGACTCAGAATGAGCTGTGTCTTAAAGCAGGTCTCCTAAGCAAGGGGCATGGGGTATTGAAAGGGGATCCACCTCAGAGACCCAAGACATGGGTTCTAATCCTGACAAGCTGCTTGACCTCAGACAGGCTTCTGTCTCTCATGCCTTCACTTGCATCTCTATTGAAATAAGATTGGGCCAGGTGCAGTGGCTCACAGCTGTAAAAAGCACTTTGGGAGGCCAAGTGGGGAGGAGAGCTTGAGGCTAGGAGTTGAGACCAGCCTGGGCAACAAAGCAAGATCCCATCTCTACAAAAAAAAAAAAAAAAAAAAAAAAAGCATGTGAAGCAGCCTGTGGGGAGTAAACGAGATGCAATCGTGAGTGTCTCCTAAGAGTAGCTTCTCAAGCTCAAGTGGCCAGTGAAACTCACATAAATAATCCATGTTTGGTTACCAGAGATCAGCATTTGAGCAAAATTTATAATTTTGTAACCTATGTTGGGGGAATGCAACGTTGGTCATTCCCGCAACACTTTCCCCAGCACACAGGCAGCCCAGGGACATTTTTCCAACCTAATGATACTCACATTTGAAATCTTTTCCCATCCTACTATAGACCTCATCATTCTTGCAAAAAAGACTTTGTTCTATCTCAACACTTAGAACTCATGATTCTGTTCCTGAGCTGCCCACCTCTGCCAATGGGAGACGCCCTAGACTAAGGTGAGAGGTTAAGGAAGCTAGTGGAAGGCTGGGCATGGTGGCTCACACCTCTAATCCCAGCACTTTGGGAGGCCGAAGCGGGCGGATCACTTGAGGTCAGGAGTTCAAGACCAGCCTGGGCAACATGGTGAAACCGTCTCTACTGAAAATACAAAAATTAGCCAGGCGTGGTGACATGTGCCTGTAATCCCAGCTACTCGGGAGGCTGAGGTGGGATAATTGCTTGAACCTGGGAGGCAGAGGCTGCAGTGAGTATCACTGCACTCCAGCCTGGGTGACAGAGCAAGACTCTGCCTCAAAAAAAAAAAAAAAAAAAAAAAAAAAAAAAAAAAAAAAAAAAAGAAGAAGCTAGTGGAGAAAGACTACAGGTGCCCGGGTCCAGCACAGCAGGTTAGACTCCCCTGTACCAGCTGCATGACGCTGAGTGAGTTAATGTCTCTGAAGATCAATTTGCCTCGCAAAGATGAAGGCAAATACTTTCCATTGTGAGGTCCCATCAAAATCATGAAGCGGACACTAGTGAATGTTAGTGGGCGCCAGGGCTTGTTCCTCCCATCCAGAGACCTGGATGGTCACCCCTATCCAGGAGTCTTGATTTCAATGGTCAAAGGGCCTTCCCACAGCTTATTAGTGATGCAGACAGGCTTAGGTATGCCCTTGTCTTCAGAAAACTGGCTATGTTATTTGCAAGGCTCCATGCAAAACATTTTCAAAATTGTTATTCAAAAAATTAAGCAATTTCCAGTTGGTGACAGAACATGCAACCGCACAGGGGGCCTCCTGACTATGGGGCCCTTTGTGACAGCACAGCCCGTGAACACGGTCCATCTCCAACTCGTGCGACTCTTCCCCACCCTGGTTCCACACTACAATCACCTGCAGAACTTTAGAAAGTAGAGGTGCCCTCGTAGCTCCCCCCGAGAGATTTCAAACACCAAAGAGGCTCCCAGGGGATCGCAGCAGGCAGGCGCGGTTGAGTGCTACTGGAGTAGAGCCTTAGGATGCCTTGGAAGACTGTCATGGCCCAACATCCACAAGCAGCAGGCAAAACTGTCCCCATAAAGCCCCGATAAGACAACTGCTTGCGAACGGAACACCTCAGGGTCTTTAGGACCCGTATCACGTGCTTAATACCTCCAACCCCATGAGCCTGCCTTACCGTGCAGAGAGCAGAGGATGCTCATGGGTTCAGCATCTCCCCTTCCAGGTTTTAACCGGCACAGCCCACTCCAGAGGAACCTGCTTCCCCGCGTCCTTTGTAGAGCTATGGTGTGTGACTAGGTGGGGAGGCAAGCAGCAGCTTATGTGTGACTTTCCAGCAGCGTTAAGGACACGACCTGCTGTCCTGGTTGGAGCTTAAGGTGTCATCTGGGACTATGTGTTAAAGATGTGTGTGGTGGGGGGCATGGGAAGATACAAGTCATGATCCCTGCTGATCATAAGGCCACAGTACCTAGATCTTGGTTATTCCTCCTCCCCCTATAAAAGAAAAAAAGCAAGCAGGGCCCAGGCAGTGGGGGAGACAGAGGGAGCCAACTTCTCTTAAGTCAGTAGATTGTATCATTAGGCCAAATGCCAGGCACGACCCATTTTACAGAAGAGCAAACAGACTCACGTGACATCCCTCTAGCTGAACGAGACAGGGATTCCCCATCTTCAACTGCATTAGCTTATAACTAAAAAAAAAAAAGGTGGCTTCTCAGAGTAGAAGGATGGTTGCCAGGAGTTGGGGGAAATGGGGAGATGTTGATCAAAGGGCACAATCTTTGTCATGACATGAACAAATTTTGGGTTGTAAGGCACAGCATGGGTTGTGGTGGCTGTGTTGATCTGTGGTAGTCATTACACAATGCTTAGGTATTTCCAATCAACACATTATAGACACTGAATATACACAGTCTTTGTCAGTTAAATATTTAAAAGAGGCAGCTTTTGGCCAGGCGCGGTGGCTCATGCCTATAATCCCAGCACTTTGGGAGGCCGAGGCAGGTGGATCACGACGTCAGGAGTTCGAGACCAGCCTGGCCAACATAGTGAAACCTCGTCTCTACTAAAAATACAAAAAATTAGCAGGTCATGGTGGCAGGCATATGTAATTCCAGCTACTGAGGAGGCTGAGGTAGGAGAATCGCTTGAACCCAGGAGGCGGAGGTTGCAGTAAGCCGAGATGGCACCATTGGACTCCAGCCTGGGTGACAAGCATGAAACTCCATCTCAAGGAAAAAAAAGAGACTTCTAAGAAGTCACAACCCTAACCCAATTTATTACTGAGTCAAATTGTTATGTTTTAGGAAGTTTCTTCCCCTTATCCTTCAGTTTCTGCATTTAAACGAGGGACAGGGGCTTGGTGGGGTGGGAGAGGCCATGGCCTCAGGCACACATTTAAGGTGGTATCCCAGATCTCAACTGATAAATACCATAATGCAACTTTTTAAAAACCAAAATGAATGCAAAAGAAACCTACAATGAACAGGATGTCAGAACTCTAATCACGGGATCCAACTCTGCTTGCACAGCCCTGACTTGCCCTAATCCCAGGCCAACTTTCCACAAAACTACGAAAACAAAGCAGACGACCTGTGAGGCCACCATTTGCCAATCGGCATTAAGATATTTTTTGGCGACTGAGTTCTCAGCACTCCCTTAAGTCTCATGTCCCAGGCGAGTGCCTCACCCTACAGAAAAACACCTGCAGACAGTTAAAGTTCTTACTGCAGTGCCTGGCTGAGTCATGATGGCAACCTGAATTGAGGCTCATCTGCTTTCTTAGAAGAGGTTAAATACAGGGAGACAAATAAGCTATTTGTGCTCTGTAGTGTCTAGAAGGCAGCAAAAAACCTTAAGCAGAGTGGCAGGAGATCGCCTTGATTTCTGCTCTTCAATGGGGATTTTACAAGCTGATCTGAGTAAAAATCAAAAGGATCCAGTTTTCCCCAATACCTGACGGGAAACTCATCTGTCTGTGGCATGAAGCAACACCTTCCTTAAAGTGGCCCCATGAAATTTTTTTAAAGATGGAGTCGTATTGCTACCCAGGCTGGACTTGAACCCTTGGGCTCAAATACTTCTTCCCAGCTCAGTCTCTCAAGTAGCTGGGACCATAGACACTCATTACTGATGCTGGCACAATTTCATGTTAACATTTCTCCCTTGCCTTTTATCCAAGGCCAATCATCCTGTTGCTTGTACTCAGGGGTTAACAGACTGGCCTACCAAATCATGTCCTTTTTATAAATAAAGTTTTATTGGCCCAGAGCCAAACCTATTTCCTTCCCTATTCTCTGTAGCTGCATTACAGTGGCTGAGTTGGAGCCTCTGTGCTATAACAGGAGGGGCAACAGAGCTGATGACAAGTAGGACCAGCAAAGCTCAAAACATTTACTATGGCCGGGCGCGGTGGCTCAAGCCTGTAATCCCAGTACTTTGGGAGGCCGAGACGGGCAGATCACGAGGTCAAGAGATCGAGACCATCCTGGCTAACATGGTGAAACCCGGTCTCTACTAAAAAATACAAAAAAAAACCAAAACTAGCTGGGCGAGGTGGCGGGCACCTGTAGTCCCAGCTACTCAGGAGGCTGAGGCAGGAGAATGGCATAAACCCAGGAGGCGGAGCTTGCAGTGAGCCGAGATCCGGTCACTGCACTTCAGCCTGGGCCACAGAGCGAGACTCCGTCTAAAAAAAAACAAAAAAAAAAAACCAAAAAAAAAACCATTTACTATCTGGCCCTTAACTGGAAAAGTTTGTGGATCCCCGGGGCTCAGGTGAAGTCAAACTGCAAACACTCTGTTTCCTCTTCCAGATCCAGAGGGCTCTGCAAATGGAGGCTGGTATAAGAATTGCCATTCTGGTCTGTGCCATGTTAGCTGCTTCTTTCTATTAAGGCTGTTTTATTTGATCATTACCTGTACATGTTAAGTCTCATTCTAGCAGGTTTAGCCAGTTCAGCCCCCACTTCTGAATGATTTAACTCCACTCACTGCCCCCTTCTAATTTCCTAGAAACGGTAAGACAAGACCACCCCGACTCCTAGAAGTTTCCTGGTCCTAGACTTCCCTCTGAGCCTACTTTTCTGAATGTTGGAATTCTTACCAGTCTCAAAAATTCTTTTCAGTTTCCCCAAGTTTTTTATAATACTCATTCAGCCTTATTCTCTTGAACTACACTCTCAGCTTTATGCAAATCCATTTGTGTCTCTGCCAGAAAATTTGGTATCTTTTAACGTGTTTTACAAGTCACACTTGCCAGTTCAGAGCAAAGTCCTCTGCAGGAGAGTTTGCTATATTCTAGGGCCATGGGCCACATTGAGCCTGCCACCTGTTTTTGTAAAGTTTTATTGGAACACAGACATTTGTTTTTTCTTGCAATCTATGGTTGCTTTTGCACTAAAACCACAGAGCTGAGTAGTTGCAAAAAACTTTATGGCCCCCTCATTGCCTGAAGTATTTAATACTAGGTTCATAGCTTTTTACTCACCTCTGCTTTACTGGGAATCCAAGTTTGCTGGGTGATACCAGCTTAGATATAAAACCCTTAAAGTCCATACAGCCGTTAATAACAACAACAAAAAAGCCTTCTAAAAAGGCTGATATCTTTCCTCTTTATCTAAAGAGCTACAACAAGAAGTACAAGGAACGCTTATGTGATTTCAATCTATGGGTTCCCACTTGAAATGTCAACAACCTTCTAGAACAGAAATGCAGATCAGACTCAACGACAAACAGCAGAAAGGTAACAATAGCAACTGTACAATCGCGCCAGCATTCAGTAATCACTTTTTGATCAAAACCATTATCTCCAAAGAGACTAATTCTATCCTGGGTCTCTTTTCTTCTTACAATAGAGATTCAGCAGTAGTACACCATCACCCTGCTGGAAAACTTCAACGGAATCAGATTTACCTAAACTACCACTATTAACAAACTAGGTACCTCTATTTCACGAGTGAAATAGTCCCTTCCATACAATCTATAAAATTTTACATCCTTTTTTCCTAGTTTACCAAGAACAATGGATCCACTTAATCTGTTTCAATTCCAGAGATATTCAACTTGATGAGGGCACACAAGAATTTATATTAAAAAAGAGTATTTGGAGGAAAGATGCCAAAAGTAGAAACCAAGCAACTTTGGGTAAGTATTATATCCACTGAGATTTCATAACCTCCTAAAGATCCATCTATGAGAAGAGGTTGGATTTTCAGTAGTTTGTCAGTTCAGCAAACACTAAATGCTTTCGGTGATGAAACAGATGCTGGTGTGAGGCTGTCCCACGTATCACATATCCCAGCACCAAGCTCAGGGCCCACTGGGCCCCCTGGACTTCTCTCTCCAAATAGAAGTAAACAGAATTTTGAATTCCACAACAGACAAGCACAGGCTGGGCTAGTTAGCTTGATCTTTGGCGCCACCTCCAGATCAAACTGCATTTCGTTTTACTAGAGTAGGAACTCATTGAGAAATCCAAGGTGCATTTATAATTAAGTTACTGAATGGGGTGGGGGCTGGGGATGGAGAACCTCTCACCATAACTGTCTGTGGAGGACTGCAAAATTGAGTATTCCTTACATCATGCTACCATGAGTCTGCCTTTTTTATTGTAAGACAACAGGTAAAAGAAACCACACAAACGTAAGGCAAACACTTAGAACGATCACCCAGGTTATGAAACAGACGTTTTCCAGCAACCCCAGACCCTTCATGTACACCTTCCTCACCTTAACCCTTCCCACTATAGAGATTAGTTTTAGTTTTCTATATCGTCTAACTAGTGTAATAATTCCATCAGAGATGGATCAGTTTTAAAATTGGAATTCATTACGTAAAAGCTATCCCCATGGGATAGAGCAGGGCTCGGCGGACCCCTCCTTTGAATGACCAAGTCGACTTGCTCAGATAATCCTTGGAGGGAAGAGACAAATGCGAGAAGTGTCTCCACAGCACTGTTTTGCTTTCATCACTGTCGCCCCAGCCATCGCCTCTGGAGGCCTGTGAAGTTGGAGCGGCCAGCCCCGCAAGGGGTGCCCAAAACCTGTCTCACTGGCTTCACACCTTTGGAGGGCTGGGCAACAGCACCGCTCAGAAGTTCCGACAGCTGACGACCCCCTTCGGCTGAGCTAGAGGTCTTGGCTGGGCTCTAGGGGAGCCTCCAGCTGCCCCACGGAGACCAGGGTGCTGAGCTGCCCCGACGCACCGCTTTCCGGTGGGAAGGTGACCAAGTCTGAGTTCTTGTTCTCGCTCTGGTCACTGTGCTGCTTCTTGTGGCATCTCAGCGAGTCATCCCTGACGAAGGAGGCGCCGCAGGTCTCACAGCGGAAGGCCCTCTGCGTCACGATCTTGGCCACATGTTGAGAGCTGCTCTCTCTGAGCCCTTCCTTGCCCAGAGGGGCCCAGTTCTCCGTCTTGGCCTCGTCCCTGTGCACCTTGTCGATGTGCTTGGCCAGGCTGCTGGGCCGCTTCGTGTCGAAGCTGCAGAAGTCACACTTGAAGGGACGGTCCTTACAGTGGACTCTGCTGTGCACGCGCAGCGCGGCCGCGCTGGAGCAGGAGTAGCTGCACTCTGGGCACTTCTCCGGGTGGTCGGCCTGGTGCAGCCGGCTGTGCTCCAGGAGGTCAGCGCGGTCCCGGCCCTGGAAGGCACAGTGCAGACACTTGAAGGTGTGCTTGATGCGGATGTGCGATTTGAGATTCGCCTTCATGGTGCAGCGGACGTCGCAGAACTCGCACTTGAAAGGCTTCTCCCCCGAGTGCACGATCATGTGCCTTTTCAAGTCCGAGCTGATTTTGAACTTGGCGCTACAGAGCCAGCACTGGAAGGGGGTATCCCCTAGCAATGGAAGGTGTGTTTCCATTAGAATAGGCAGGCAAAACAGACCCTCCCACCCCAACCTGCCTCAGCACACTTGGCCGCAGTGAGATGGCTGAGTTTTGTGAACTCTACCCACAACCTCCTAAGGACAACACTTGTTGTGCATATTAATGCAATCTTCACTACAATCCTATGAGTGGGTACTGTTACTCCCACTTTACAGATGGGGCAACTGAGGCTCACAGAGATCAAGTTACTTCACTTAGGTCAAACAGCAGGGATTTGGAACCCAGGCACTATGGCACTCAAGTTCATATTCTTGATGACCCCTTCAGTTTCAAATCTAAACTCCCATTTAACTTGACATCCCGGAATTGAATGTGCAAGAAGAGGTGAGATTTAAATTACAAACAACTGCTTCAAATCAAGCTAAGACCTGTGAAGATGCTTACTATAGTGTTTAATCTATATGACATCAGTTATTGAGCTTGTATTTCAAGTGAAAGCTTCTTACTTTTATAACTACACGCTGAATTTTATTTATAATATTAATGCATAATTATGGCAGCAGGGGACAAATAATAAAGAGCCATGGTCTACTCTCTAATTTAGAGTCCCATTCCCTGGAGACATTGCTAAGGGTTTCTAGTTGTTTTGAAGGTTGTTGCTTTAAACATCAGTTGAATATACACAAAGATAAGCATCTTATCCTACACACCCATCCTTTCCCTAACCTCTCCCTGCATTCTGGTGGTTGTGACTTTTACACTTTTTTTTTGTTTTTGAGACAGTCTTGCTCTGTTGCCCAGGCTGGAGTGCAGTGGTGTGATCTTGGCTCACTGCAAGCTCCACCTCCCGGGTTCATGTCATTCTCCTGCCTCAGCCTCCCGAGTAGCTGGGACTACAGGCGCCCGCCACCACACCCGGATAACTTTTTGTACTTTTTTAGTAGAGGCAGGGTTTCACCATGTTAGCCAGGATGGTCTCGATCTGCTGACCTCGTGATCTGCCTGCCTCGGCCTCCCAAAGCGCCAGGATTACAGGCGCCTGCCAGCACACCCAGCTAATTTTTTTGTATTTTTAGTAGAGACAAGATTTCACCATGTTAGCCAGGATGGTCTCGATCTCCTGACCTCGTGATCCGCCCACCTCAGCCTCCCAAAGTTCTGGGATTACAGGCGTGAGCCATTGCGCCCGGCCGACTTTTGCGCTTTTAGCTGAGTAGTAGCCTCACATCTTAGTCCATCAGCTTGAGATTTTTTGAGGATTCACTCCTCTTCTCCACACTTAACTCCTCACTTGTTAGAAGCAGCTTTCTTTTCACCTTTAAGTAAAAAAAATTTCCATTCTGTCTGGTGAATTCTCATACTTTAATCATTTTCAGATTTCAAGTTCAGAAGCCAATTATAAATAATTTAAATGGTGACTAGGAATGTGATATTCAGAGCCAAACACTGCACCAGGATTACAATCACTTCCTTCTAAGTCTGCTGTCACACTCGGGCCAGTGGATGGGGTAACCCATCAATATAATTTTGTTTGCTTTTCTTACATGCTGCTCATTTGGGGGCACATTTTAGCTTGCTTCTTGATTAGATTGTATTTCTTGAAAAAAGGCATCTCAATTTCAGAAGTCATCCACTCTCACAATTTTATAACTTTCACAAGGAATTTTTTTAATGGATTTTTAAAGCTTCTGATTTAGTTTCTCTTGACCTTCTATACAAGTATCAGCCTGATATTTCTCTTTGCTGCAATCCCAGTTAGCCATATTCAGGTATTCACATATCAAATATCTCATGCCAGATGTTTTCTCCCTTCCTTTGCTAGAGTTTATCTTCTAGTAACTCCCACTAGCATGGTGGCTGGCAGTAAAGTCTTGAGTCCTTGCACATCATTCTATTTTGCTCTCATACTTGAGGTAATTTGGCTGGGTATAGAATTCTAAGTTCAAAATCATTTCCCAACTCTTGAGGGCACTGTTCCATTGTCTCCTAGAAGCCAATACTACCCCAGACATATTTCTAGATACAGATGTCCCCTGTCCACTCCCTTCCATCCTGATTGGAATCTTGTGAGCACTTTTACTCTCCTGGCCCCTTAGAATTACGGACTTTATTTCTCATTTGATTTTCTATTTTCACTCTATTTTCTTCTCACTTCCATTTTCTTTTCTTCCTAGACCTGGTCAGAAACCAGACTTCAGGACTGACTCTTATTCTCAGTTCACTCACTCAATTTTCCCCCCTAATCTCTGGGAAACTAATTTTATAGCTAGCAATCCTAGTTTTATTTCATACCTCTTTGTTCTCATTATCTCTTCATAGGTCTCTATTTGGATGCAACATTTCTGCCAGTGGGTAGACACCAATTAGAATGTGAAAATTACCCAAGTACTCTTACTTCCAGGATTAGTTATTGACTTGGCTCATTTTATTCCGTTCATTTCCTATAAATGACTTATGATCCTTGGTTGACTATATTTGGGAAGGTAGACTGGTTTAATGATTAGACATGGATGCCAGAGGTTTCACCTGCTACTGGGTTAGCTGGGCAGTTTTGCCAGGCCTTGGCTAGTCTCCCAAGCTTTGTGGCCCTGGCTGTCTACATGCTTGTTCCAAGCTCAGAGCCCTCAGGGCACTTGGATATTGGCTGGAACATTGGCTCCCAACTGTATGGCTGCCTCCCATTTGTCTGCTGGGACACAGCTTTCTATACTCAATTTTAAACATCACTATGTTCCTGTCTGCTCATCATTTTCCAGGAATTCACTGAAAATTTTCAACTTATGAACATCCTTATGAATATCTCAAACCCCATTTTTCCATGCCACAATGAGTTGGTCCTATCACTTCAGTAGGCTCCCATAAAGAAAGGAAGGAAGTTCCTAAGGTTAAAAGTTTGTGATTTTTAATTATACTTAATGGATCTTGCTACATTCCCAATTAAGCCATGCAATCAGTGTGTACATTTACTGAAACATCTAGTTTATAGGTCTGACTGGAGATAAATCCTTACCTTCTTGGCAGTTATAGTGGGTATCCACCCCAGCTGGATTCCATGTAGTCAAGATATAAAACCCAGCTGTCAGTCATATTTTACCAAAAGCTGTTGTTTTGGCAACAGAAAAATGACAAATCTCACAATTATCATAGAAGTTCCAAATTCTTGTACTTCTACCACACCAAGTCATTTAAGTTGCTTGGGTTAAGTAAATGAAGGTTAAGAAATTAGAGAAAAAGTAAGGGACTGAGGTTTCCTGGTCAGGGACTCACCCGTGTGGGATCGCAGGTGGACGGTGAGCTGGCTGGAGTTGCGGCTGGCATAGGGGCAGAGCTGGCATTTGTACGGCCGCTCGTCAGAGTGGATCCGCAGGTGCTTCTTGAGGCTACTGCTGTCCACGGCAGCATAGTCACACAGGTGACACTTGTGTGGCTTCACACTGGTGTGGCACCGCATGTGCATGGTCAGGTTGTCCTTCCGGCTGAAGCACTTGTCACAAAACTCACACTTGTGCGGTTTGTCTCCTTCAAACACATAAGGAGTCAAAGTTAAGGGTTTTTTGGTCAAGATGGCTACAGAGATTTGACCAAGATGGTAGCCTGGGCATATGGGTGTGCTGCCTCCTCCTGTCCAAATACCGAGAGAGGAAGATACTGAAGTCTACATCAGCATGTTGGGAAACAAGAATGTGTATCATTCATTGATAGCTCAGAAATCCTAAGGGACAGATGACATAAAAAATCAGATTGATGGAGGAAATTATAGGCCAAACCCTGCTTGGGAAAAATGGCAGTTGTTATAGAAGTACTCAGGATAAGAAGTGGCAGCTGTAGGGATCTTGGACAGCTTCATGAACCACATGGAGAAGGATCAGATGGACCCCTTCCTCTCACTTCTTGCAAACAGCAAGCAGCACGCCATCTCCCCCTAGGCTGTTGGTCAAAGGGCGCTGAGGTCAGAAAAAGAATCCAAGGGCCTGGTAGTTAGAGATGCCAGGATAGCAGAAGATCACATACCCAGAACATTTCCATCCAGCCATGTTTCATCACTACCCCCAAGCCCAACCATTCCAGGCTGATATCTAAATAAAAGTTAGTTTACCCAATAAACAAATGCTTGGGGAAAGCCAGAACCAGAAAGACACGCCCAAGTCAAGAACTTAGTTACTAAAACAAAGGGAAGAAATGAAATTAGCGAAATGAAAACTATGGACATCAAAATAAAAGTTCTAATAAGTTGACTAGCAAAAAGAGTGTTGAATGACAGCTATTGGTGGACATATGTCATCATACATTTGTCCACACCCACAAATGTACAGCAGCAAGAGTGCAACTTGGCCAGGTGCGGTGGCTCACACCTGTAATTCCAGTGCTTTGGGGGGGCTGAGGTGGGTGGATCGTTTGAGCCCAGGAGTTCGAGACCAGCCTGGGCAACATGGCAAAACCCTGTCTCTACACAAAATATACAAAATATTAGCTGGGTGTGGTGGTGCATGCCTGTAGTTCCAGTTACTTGGGAGGCAGAGGTGGGACGATCACCTGAGCCCAGGAGGTTGAGGTTGTGAGCGGAGATCATGCCACTGAACTCCAGCCTGGGTGACAGAGCAAGACACCGTCTCAAAAAAAATGGACCCGGCCGGGCGCGATGGCTCAAGCCTGTAATCCCAGCACTTTGGGAGGCCGAGACGGGCGGATCACGAGGTCAGGAGATCGAGACCATCCTGGCTAACACGGTGAAACCCCGTCTCTACTAAAAAATACAAAAAACTAGCCGGGCGAGGTGGCGGGCGCCTGTAGTCCCAGCTACTCGGGAGGCTGAGGCAGGAGAATGGCGTAAACCCGGGAGGCGGAGCTTGCAGTGAGCCGAGATCGCGCCACTGCACTCCAGCCTGGGTGACAGAGCGAGACTTCGTCTCAAAAAAAAAAAAAAAAAAAAAAAAAAAAAAAAAAAATGGACCCTACTGTAAACTATGGTCTTTGGTTGAGAATGTTGTGAATGTTGTGTCAGTGCAGGTTCATCTATTGTAAAGATGCACGACTCAATGTAATGTTGGAAGGCTGTGCATATGGAGAAGCAAGGGGCATATGTGAAATATCTATCTTCTGGTCTTTAGGTTCACTTTTGCTGTGAACCTAAAACCGCTCTTATAAAATAACAGAACAAAAACAAAAAACCATCTATTAAGAAAAATCTTAGAAATGGAAGATACAGTTAAAGAATCTCCCAAAAGGACAAGAGGAAAGATGCCAAAAGCTAAGACACGAAAACTCATTCTAGATGGTCCAGGACAGAACAGAGAAGAATTATTTCCCAACACTAAAGACAGCCATGTATCTTATTTAGAAGCAGGGTGGTCCAATTTCAGAACCCTAAGAATGGTGAGATCTGGAAGCTTCCAGAAAGAAAACCACCAGCAAAATGCTCATATCAGCATAAAGCTCCTCAGAACAGTGGATGCTGTCAAGATAGGAACAGGCTCTTCAACTTTCTATAGAAACTGTTTTAATAGATTCTTATACTTGAATTAGCATTCAGTGAGAGGAGAAGATAGTTGATATATGACTTGGTATCACACTTAAACAGTGTACACCAGAATAAAAGATAAGGGTGATGGTGAAGGTAAGATGGTAATATGAGAAAATAGTACAATGGAAAAAGTATAGCTTTCAGACAAGAGAAAAACAACCATCAAAAGACGGTTGGGGCGACTGGGCACGGTGGCTCACGCCTGTAATCCCAGCACTTTGGGAAGCCGAGGTGGGGGGATTACCTGAGGTCAGGAGTTCGAGACCAGCCTGGCCAACATGGTGAAACCGTCTCTACTAAAAATACAAAAATTAGCTGGGCATGGTGGTGTGCACCTGTAATCCCAGCTACTAGGGAGGCTGAGGCAGGAGAATGGCTTGAACCCAGGAGGAGGAGGTTGCAGTGAGCTGAGATCACGCCACTGCACTCCAGGCTGGGTGACAGAGGGAGACTCCATCTCAAAAAAAAAAAAAAAAAAGACTTGGTTGGGCAGAATGGCTCACATCTGTAATCCCAACACTTGAGTCCAGAAGTTCTAGACCAGCCTGGGCAACATAGTGAGACCCTATCTCTACCAAAAAAAAAAAAAAAAAAAAAAAAAAAGGATTAGCTAGGTGTGGTAGTATACCCTTGTAGTCCCAGCTACTTGGGAGATTCAGGTGGGAGGATCACTTGAGCCCAGGAGGTGAGCTCTGATCATACCACTGCACTCTAGCCTAGGTGGCAGAACAAGAACTTGTCTCAATGAAACAAAAAAACCAAACAGCATAAAATAAAAATCACATCAAATATCAGATAACTAGATGTCAAACTAAATATTATAAACAAAAACGTATTACATTTCCCTCTTAAAGATCTAAATTATAGGTCAGATGTTGTGGCTCACACCAGTAATCCCAGCACATTGGGAGGCCGAGGCAGGAGGATTGCTTGAGGCCAGAAGGTTGAGACCAGCCTGGGCAACATAGGGAGAGTTCATCTCTAATAAAAGTTTAAAAATATATTTAAGTTAAATTAAGAAAAAAAGCCACTAAATGCTCTGAAGATACGTAAATCAAAGTGATAGGAACAGAATAAGAAATTCTAGAAAAATACTTTTAAAAAGTAGGAATATCAATTTTAGCATCAGGCAAAATAGAAATCATGGTGAAATTCATTAAAAACTTCATATGGATGAGAGAGTTCAGTATGTAGATATAAGTCAAACTTTTATGAGTATAACATGGCTTCACAAATGACATTTTCAAAAATGTCAGCTTGGAAGTTTTAGAATGTCTTTTAGGACGGTTTTTGTCAAAATTAGATTACAAACTCTAGACACAGATAAGAGCTTCCTATTTCAAAACCTGTAGCCGTGGCTGGGCTCGGTGGCTCACGCCTGTAATCCCAGCACTTTGGGAAGCTGAGGCGGGCAGATCACCTGAGCTTGGAAGTTCGAGACCAGCCTGGCCAACATGGAGAAACCCCGTCTCTACTAAAAATACAAAAAAATTAGCTGGACGTGGTGGCAACATGCCTGTAATCCCAGCGACTTTGGAGGCTGAGGCAGGAAAATCGCTTGAACCCAGGAGGTGGAGGTTGCGGTGAGCCGAGATCGCGCCATTGCACTCCAGCCTGGGCAACAAGAGTGAAACTCTGTCTCAAAACAAAACAAAACACAAAACGAAAAAAGCCTATAGCCTATAATGGCTTTAAAGAAGTTTGTAGACTTAAGTTCATTTTTAACAAAATGCTGAAATCAAGTGCACAGTATGCAATTCAAGAAACCAAAAGACAGAATTGAGGCTACGTACAGCACTTGATCAATAAAGGTAAAAATGGTGCTAAAGAAGGAAGGCTTAGCTCAAAAAGAGAGGATACCAACAGACCAGGGTTCTTAATCTCAACAGTACTGGCAATTCTTTGATGCTTGGTGCTTTCCTCTGCGTTGTAAGATGTTTAGCGGCATCCCTGGCCTCCACCCACCAGATGCCAGTAGAACCCTTCCTTCCCCAGTTGTGACAACCAAAGATGTCTCCAGACATTGTTCCCCTGGGGGGCAAAATCGTACCTAGTTGAAAACCATTCCAACGGACTTTGGAAAAGCAGAAGGGGACTACGGATACACAAAGTCAATCGTGACTATTAAGCAGAACTTTACCCCAATAAATTTAGAAGACTGGATAAGATGGGTGATGGTCCAGGAAGATGTAAAATTACAAAGTCTAGATTAAAAGATCGAAAACAAGGCCGGGCGCGGTAGCTCACACCTGTAATCCCAGCACTTTGGGAGGCCGAGTGGATAGATCACGAGGTCAGGAGTTCGAGACCAGCCTGACCAAGATGGTGAAACCCCGTCTCTACTAAAAATACAAAAATTAGCCGGGCGTGGTGGTACGTGCCTGTAATCCCAGCTACTCAGGAGGCTGAGGCAGGAGAATCGCTTCCACCTGACAGACGGAGGTTGCAGTGAGTGAGATCGCGCCACTGCACTCCAGCCTGGGTGACAGAGCAAGACTCTGTCCCCCCCCCCAAAAAAAAAAGATCAAAAACAGGCTGGGTGTGGTGGCTCACACCTCTAATCCCAACACTTTGGGAGGCCGAGGCAGGCAGATCGGCCTTGAGGTCAGGAGTTCGAGACCTGCCTGGCCAACATGGTGAAACAGCATCTCCACTGTAAAAATACAAAAATTAACCAGGCATGGTGGTGCATGGCTGTAATCCCAGCTACTCAGGAGGCTGAGGCACAAGAATCACTTGAACCTGGGAGACAGAGGCTGCAGTGAGCCAAGACTGCACCATTGTACTCCAGCCTCGGTAAGAGGAAGACTGTCTCTCAAAAACAAAACAACCCAAAATGAAACAGATTGGTGACAATGAAGAATTATGTTAAAGATCTACTCTCCAAGGTGAATTGTTTATTGTTCGCAAGTATGTGCTGTAAATTCTGTGGAGAATTATGCTTCGCTGTCCCAGCAGCCTCTGGTTTGGGCATGACATACGCTGGCTAATGAAATATGACAGAAAGTGACAAGAATTGTTGTCAAGGGCCACTGTGTGGTTCCTCACACTTGTTTCTCTTGCCCAAGATACCCTGCAGTGTTCCAAATCAGGAGATTTAACAATTTTTTTTTACAGACGGAGTCTCACTCTGTCGCGTGGCGCAATCTTGGTCCACTGCAACCTGCACCTCCCAGGTTCAAGCGATTCTCCTGCCTCAGCCTCCCAAGTAGCTGGGATTACAGGCGGCCGCCACCACACCTGGCTAATATTTGTATTTTTAGTGGAGATGGGTTTCACCATGTTGGCCAGACTGGTCTTGAACTCCTGACCTCAGGTGATCCACCTGCCTCGGCCTCCCAAAGTGCTGGAATTACAGGCATGAGCTACTGTGCTCGGCCATCGGGAGATTTTTATCTGGGGTCTGCATGTAAATTTCACGGTCTAAGATCTGATATGGGATTACATTTTTATCTTCCCTACCTCTAGCTCCAGTTTAGCATTGCCTCCAATTATGGATGTAGGCAATGAACTACACTAACAACAGTGCTGGAGACGCTCGTCAATGGACCTGAAATGTGGTTGTACCACATTACACTCGCTGTAGTTCTCCAAGTTATCACTTATGCTCACTTCTGCACTTAGGGTAATTAACTTGCTAGCCACTAGGCTCCTGACATTAAATGCAGGTCTCTGGGACTACTGTGTATATTAACCGCCTGGGCTTGGGAGTGTCTCATTAAGATGCAGATTCTGATTCAGGAGGTCTGCGGTGCAGCCTGGGTTCCTGCATTTTGATCTACCAAGCTCCCGGCTGAAGTGGACATTTCTGGTCTTTGTACCAGTTTGGGTAGCAAGGGTTTAAAGTATGAAAATTGCACATTTAACATTGATGATTATATAATAATATGGTTTTTAAAAATGTGATATATCTTATTAGATTTAAAGACATCTTTTTGAGAAGAGTCCATCCAAATTGCCAGCAGTGCACAGCAGAACAAAGGTCAAGAATGCCTTCATCTGGCTGTTCTGGACAGAGGCAGATCTACCAACTGGGTCCTGGAGAGAAGACCACAAGGAATGCAGCTGGGGTGACTGTGGGGGACAACGGCATATACGGAGCAGTCTTCAGTTGTCACTGAGGTTGACATTGCTATCTCAGCCTAATCTATACCTCCTCCTATGTTCCTAAGGATTGGAGCAGAGAGGGGATTGTGTGCACGTTCTACCAAACTTTCAAGGAAAGGCTTTTCCATAGTCAACTGTTTCAGAGCATAGAGAAAGATTTTGCTTCAGCTCACTTTATAACAGCTATCTGATACCAATGCCACATGAAGAAATACAAAGTGGGAAAAAAGTACAAACAAATCAATCTTCTTTACGAAGCTAAATAAATGCCACAGGAGCTAGCGATACAGGGCTCGGGGGATGGGTGGCTCACGTCTGTAATCCCAGCACTTTGGAAGGCTGAGGCAGGAGGATCACTTGAGGCCAGGAGTTTGAGACCAGCCTTGACAACACAGACCTCATCACTATAAAATAAAAATAAAATTAGCTGGGTGTAACGGGGCATGCCTGTAGCCCAGCTACTCGAGAAGCAGAGACATGAGGATCACCTGAACCTGATCGCGCTACTGTGTTCCAGCCTGGGCGACAGAGCAAGACCCTGACTCAAAAAAGTAAATAAATAAATAAATAAAAAGGAAAACGCAATACATTTGAAATGCAACGACTATTCCCAATTAAACACACACCTCAGAAAACCAACCTCAGAAAGCTAGGAATAAACTTGAATGCCATAAGTGATCTCAACCAAAATCCCAGGGCTTCTAACCCTACAACGATGGCGACATCAAAGCATGCCCACAATGAGGAAATAAGACAGATGGTTTGCGTTGACTGCTACTCTTCAAGCTGAACTGAAGCACCAAAGCCAAGGCACACAAGGTCAAGTACAAAGTCATAAACAGAAAACTTATTTGCATATGTTAATTTTCTTAGGCAATCCAAAAGAACCACGTGTTAGAATCGCTGCCTCCCACTTACAGCTGGGTCAGAGACACCCTGACCTTTCCCCTCTTCCCTTGGTAACAGAACCTTCTTTGCAGCTGGGCACACGACCACACAGGAGAAACTTCCTTTTCCCAGCCTTCATTTCCACAGCTGGGCGTGGCCATGTGATTAAGTTCTGGCCAAACAGGCGAGCCCAAGCGATGTGCCTTTAAGGTGGCAGGAGGCCATTGTGGAGCAGGCTAATGAGAGTTGCACCCTTGGGGATGACAAAGCAACGCAAGAGCCTGGGTCCCTGAAACCACCAGGCCGGTCCCACACCAGCCTGATCACTTACACCTGGAACATCACGGGGCAGAAATACTTTGGTTTTAAACCACCATTACATGAGTCCCAGTAGTCACAAAGGATGCGACTTCTGGGTCATGCCCCAAGGGAGGAATACTGTGAGGCCCCCATGCCTCTTCTCCTACTTTCCATTAGTTACATTCAGAGAACTAAAGCAGTCACCTTGGGCCCAGAGAAGTGGCCTAAGTTTGCTTACACTAGGGAGGCGTGTCTGCTTCCCCCACTCAAGAACAAGGCCTTACGTTATATGTCCTGGACCCCCAGCATGCTCTGCAGTACCTCAAGAAAACATTAATCCAGCCCCTGTACATCTCTTGGGGTTGACCCCAGCCCAGTGAACGTTCCAGGCCTTTAATTCTTGTGAAGGTTATCTTCTGAATTTTAAGATTTTTGGCCTCCACCCATTGAATGGCAGTAGCCTAGCCCCAGTTGAGAACAAGCGCTCAAGTTATTTTCAGGATAGAGTCACCCACTCTGAAATTCCTTAAATTGAGCTGCCTCATCTTTCCTCAAAGGGTTCCGGAACCTGCATGCTTTCACTGACATCGTCACCCTGGTAGTCTGTCTTTCAAGGTGAAGATCAAACATTTCCTTGCTAACACGCTTGTCATGAGGCACCGTCCCCAGGCAAAAGTGGCCCTCTATTATAATGCCCTCTATTAAATATTACATAGGGCCTCTATTAAAAGTGACCCTCTATTATAACATTACAATGCCCATCTTTCTGGACAGAGACCGCCATCTTTGTCCAAAAATCTCTGTCCTCTCAGTGAAGGGGCTCCAGAGGCTCATCTGGGCATGTGCTGCCCCTCCTAAAACCATCCCTCATGTCCCCTTGACGCTCAGTGTGGCCATGACTAAGTCCCGCTCATGTTCCCCTAGGTCACAAGGGCCGCTGCTTCTGAGTTACAGCCCGAGGGAGGCATGCCGTGGGCCCCCTGGTCTGCTTCCATTGCCCGCTGGCTAAGAGATGCAGAGAACTACAGCACCTGCCTCAGACCCAGAGGCTAAGCTACGTGTCCAGGATGGCAGAGCCACTGGACCAGCTGTGGACTATGTGCCTCTGAAGCTGTATTCGAGAAATAAACCAGATGACATTTAAGCCACTGAGAGTGGTTTCTGAAAGAACAAACCAATATCCTCCCTCAAACACACAAGTATAGGATTTGTACTATAGACTAAGGGTTGGCAAAGTGTTTTGTAAAGGACTAGGTGCTATTTTAGGGAGGACGGGCCTGGTGGCTCATGCCTGTAAGCCCAGCACTTTAGGAGGCCGAGGCAGGTGGATCACCTGAGGTCAGGAGTTCGAGACCAGCCCGGCCAACATTGTGAAACTCCGTCTCTACTAAAAATAGAAAAATTAGCCGGGCATGGTGGCAGGCACCTGTAATCCCAGCTATTTCAAAAGGCTGAGGCAGGAGAATCACTTGAACCTGGGAGGCGGGGGTTGCAGTGAGCTGAGATTGTGCCAGTGCACTCCAGCCTGGGTGACAGAGTGGGACTCTGTCTCAAAAAAAAAAAAAAAAAAAAAAGTATTTAAGGCTTTGTGCACCCTACAGTCCCTGTAGCAACTACCCCCTTGTAAGGCCAGAAAGCTACAAACAATAGGTAAACAAAGGAGCATGCCAACAGGCTGGAGTTGCCCATGGGCTGCAGTTTGTAGACCCCTGGTATAGATCATGGCACTCCTTTGCTTCAGCACATCTTATTTGTCTTCTCAGCGCTCGCTGCCCTAAAAGAAAGCACCTTTAAGAAGCTACTTTATTCCTCTTCTAAGATTACTATAGCCACAGGCCTCTGTGTAGCTCATCCTGGCAACCTCTTCATCTTCATCTCATAGCCCTTCGTTCCTTCTCCCAAGCCCACCCTACTAGACTGAGTTTCACGAGGCAGATGAGGCAGAGACCGTCCGGTTCATTACTGTGTCCCTAGTGCTTAATTCACATTCACTTCCTATCTTCTTACTGAGCTGTTGAACAGAGTGGATACCTACCCGTATGGATTCTGAGATGGCGGTCCAAGTCTTTCATGCCATGCACAGTTTTGAAGTGGCAACCTACAAAACAAAAATACAATTTTTTTTTTTTTTTTTTTTGAGATGGAGCCGTACTCTGTTGCTCAGGCCGGAGTGCAGTGGCACGATCTCGGCTTACTGCAACCTCCGCCTCCTGGGTTCAAGCAATTCTCCTGCTTCAGCCTCCCGAGTAGCTGGGATTATAGGCACCTGCCTCCACGCCCGGCTCATTTTAGAATTTTTGGTAGAGATGGGGTTTCACCATGTTGGCCAGGCTGGTCTCGAACTCCTGACCTCAGGTGATTTTCCTGCCCCAGCCTTCCAAAGTGCTGGGATTATAGGAGTGAGCCACCATGCCTGGCCTGAAAAATACAATTCTTAAAAGAGAACCTCAGTTGAGTGTGGTGGCTCATGCCTGCCATCCCCAAGCTTGGGAGACCAAGGTGGGAGGATCACTGGAGGCCAGAAGTTTGAGACCAGCCTGGGTAACATAGAGAGACCCCCATCCCCTCCTAAGATGCTGGGACTACAGGCATGAGCCACCAGGCCCGTCCTCCCTAAAATAGCACCTAGTCCTTTACAAAACACTTTGCCAACCCTTAGTCTATAGTACAAATCCTATACTTGTGTGTTTGAGGGAGGATATTGGTTTGTTCTTTCAGAAACCACTCTCAGTGGCTTAAACGTAATCTGGTTTATTTCTCGAATACAGCTTCAGAGGCACATAACTTTTAAAACAAAAAACTTAGCCAGACGTGGTGGTGCATGCCTGTAGTCCCAACTACTCAGGCGGCCGATGAGGGAAGATCACATGCATCCAGTGAGTTGGAGGCCGCAGTGAATTATGATCACACCACTATACTCCAGCCTTAACAGAGCAAGACCTTGTCTTGAGAGTCTGAGGCAGGAGAATTGACAGAACCCGAGAGGCGGAGGTTACGGTGAGCCGAGATCGCGCCATTGCACTCCAGCCTGGGCAGCGAGAGTGAAACTGTCTCCAAAAAAAAAAAAAAAAAAAAACAGTTGCCAGGCGCGGTGGCCCAAGCCTGTAATCCCAGCACTTTGGGAGGCCGAGACGGGCGGATCACGAGGTCAGGAGATCGAGACCATCCTGGCTAACACGGTGAAACCCCATCTCTACTAAAAAATACAAAAAACTAGCCGGGCGTGGTGGCGGGCGCCTGTAGTCCCAGCTGCTCGGGAGGCTGAGGCAGGAGAATGGCATGAACCCGGGAGGCGGAGCTTGCAGTGAGCTGAGATCTCGCCACTGCACTCCAGCCCGGGCAAGAGAGCGAGACTCCGTCTCAAAAAAAAAAAAAAAAAAAGTGTCTGTATATGTATAACCTCAGGATGGAAGCTCCTACGAATCCAATGTTCTGGCGAGTTCCACGCTGAGCTCTGGATGCTACAGGACTCTTAGGCCCCACAGGGAAGGCTGTGTGTGCTGATGTAGATGCTCGCATGTTATCAGCATGCAAGAGTAACACGAGCAGGCAGCTCGGGGATTCACGCAGGGCTTACATATCAGCACTTGGCTCAGAATGCTGGGTTTTATTCTTACCTGGGTAGCAACAGTTGAATGTCCTCTCTCCAAGGGTGGCCATTTGCTCCCTTGCCTCTGAGGGAAGAGTGATGACAGGGGTCTTCTGAGTGTCACTGCTTTCAGTTGAGAGGCAGGCTGCTTTTGGAACATCCTTATCAAGCTCTGAAGCTGAAATTGAGGCATAAGGTTTTGCTTAGTTTTTCAGTTATAACCACCATGCTAAGTCTTAGAATACAATAGGTTTAAGTTTATTTCACCTTCCTTCACCTTTCCAGAAATAATTAAAAACAAAAATGAAAGCCATGTGCCCAGGCACGGTGGCTCATGCCTGTAATCCCAGCACTTTGGGGGGCCGAGGTGGTGGATCACGAGCTCAGGAGTTCAAGACCAGCCTAGCCAATATGGTGAAACCCTGTCTCTACTAAAAATACAGAAATTAGCCAGGCGTGGTGGTGTGTGCCTGTAGTCCTAGCTACTCGAGAGGCTGAGGCAGGAGAATCACTGGAACCTGGGAGGCAGAGGTTGCAGTGAGCCCAGATCGTGCCACTGCACTTCATCCTGGGCAACAGAGCAAGACTCTGTCTTAAGGAAAAGGGGGGGAAAAAAAAAAGCCACGTATGCTCTGTCTTGCAAAAGTCCTCTTCCCCTTACCACAGTTTCCAAGAAGTACAGGGGACAGGACACTGTCACGTAACAGGGAAACTGGCAAAATCCAAACTAAAAAAAGTAATATATGAGTACTTCTTAAATGGTGTGAAGACTAGTTTTTTTCCAAACAATTTCTAATCCATCCCAGGCTGATATTTCTGTAAAATATAATAAACACAAATTAGGAGAGAGTGGAATAAGACGAAAACAGCCCAAACATCGTTACCTACAGCAAAAAGCTGGATGACATGGCAATATCAAAGTTTTGTTTTTAAGATGCTTACTCTGGATTTCTGATTTGTTTTGCCTCAGTTCAGCAAAAGGTCACAGGCCACACATCACTGATCTCCAGGATAAAACAGTTGTTTCAACAAATAACTTGAAAGAAGATGGAAGAGGAGAAAAACCAACGACTGAGAGACTTGAGATGGTCGAAAACACTGTGACTCCTGATTAGAGTACACTGGAAAAGCTGTTTGAGATAGTAAGACGTGTGCTCACTTGCTGGAGTTTTGCTACAAGTGCTTTATACTTTGGTGTGAAAATGGAATTAGAGCTTAAAAAGCATTCCCCATAGTCTAAGGATGAATGCTGAAACATTTACAAGTTGTATGATGTGTAAGTTTTTCGTCAAAAATAATCCAGGGCAGGAGGAGAGCTGTCGTAAGGAGAAATGAGATTGGCCACATGTAATTAATGGTTGAAGTGGATCAGTAGGTGAGAATTCACTATATTATTCTATTTTTAGGAAGGTTGAACTATGTGAAATCGCCATTTTTGTTAGCCAAGACGGTCAAATAATTTCATGTTTCAATCTAATATGTAGGTTTTAAAATTCCTATAGCAAAGATTAAATACTCCTAGAAGATTCTGAAATATCTCAAAATAGACTTAAATCTAAAAGGAAAAAAGGTCCTCTCAAGGTCTGAAGTTTTGTTTTTGAAACGGAGCCTCACTCCGTGACCCAGACTGGAATGCAGTGTCATGATCTCAGCTCACTGCAACCTCTGCTTCCTGGGTTCAACCAATTCTCCTGTGTCAGACTCCCAGGTAGCTGGGATTACAGGCGTGCACTACCACGCCTGCCTAATTTTTGTATTTTTAGTAGAGACAGGGTTTCACCATGTTGGCCAAGTTGGTCTCGAACTCCTGACCTCAAGTGATCCCCCACCTCAGCCTCCCAAAGTACTGGGACTATAGTCATGAGCCACTGTGTGCAGTCATCTAAAGTCTTAAAAGATTGACTAGCTTATGAATTATAGGCCAAGATCTGGGACTTTCTCTGTTCCAAGGTTATTAAAAGAGGCGGATTTCACTTTTATTGGAGGATTTGTGGGGGTAAAGGAATCTTAGCATGAGAAGCTGTACAGCACAGTGGTGAGGGCTTCCGTCTTAGGCAGAGGGTTTGCTCAGCCATGTGCTGTGCTACTGGAGAGCTACTTAACCTGAGCTTCAGTTTACTCATTTGCAAAAGGAGACAACATACATGCCTCAGAGCTGCAGAGTTAAACAAGATGAAAAAATATAAGTTCTCAGTACAGTGCTCAGTCTGAGTAAATGCAATTATGTGGCTTCAGATGTCACAAGTGAGGACTACAGATTTCACATCCTAGCAGTTGTGCTCGAAGCCCCTTAACAAGTGATCTAGTCCAGTGGCTCTCAACTGGGGACCATTCTACCACCAAAGGACACTCAGCAATGCCTGGGAACATTTTCAATTGTCAATGTTTCTGTTTGCATGCATGCGTGAGAATGGCATCTAGTGGGTGAAGGCCAGGGATGCTGCTAGACATGCTATAGTGTGCAGGACAGCCCCCACAAGGAAATGATGCAGTCCCAAAGGTCAATAGGGCTGGGGTTGAGAAAGTCTGCATTAGTCCTACTCCAAATGTTTCTTCCAAGTGTAATTCTGATACTGTCACTATCAACTAGATCATGGGTTCAATGTAGTTTCCCAGGCCTTACCCTATAGTCACTGAAAACTTAGGGCAGGCAGAGGGTGGTAGTGTGGATCAAGTAGGGATTTGTGATTCCAAGGACTTGCGTTTTTTTTTGAGACACGGTCTTGCTGTCACCCAGGCTGGAGTACAGTGGCACCAACATGGCTCACTGCAACCTCCACCTTCCAGGCTCAAGCCATCCTCCTACCTCAGCCTCCCGAGTAGCTGGGACCACAGGCATGCACCACCACACCTGGCTAGTTTGTTATTTTTTTTGTAGAGACAGGGTTTTGCCACGTTGTCCATGCTAGTCTCAAACAATCTAGAGCTAGATTGCTAGAGCTCAAGCAATCCGCCCACCTTAACCACCGAAAGTGCTGGGATTAGACATGAGCCACCACACCTGGCCTCAGGGACTTGCATTTTTGAAGCACTTGCCAGAGGATTCTGCTGTATTACTTGCAAGTCCTTGCTACTCAAAGGGCGGTTCCTAGAGCACCAGCATCACCTGAGAGCTTGTTAAAAATGCAGAGTCTCGGCCGGGTGCAGTGGCTCACACCTGTAATCCTCTAGCACTTTGGGAGGCCAAGGCGGGCAGATCACGAGGTAAGGAGATCAAAACTATCCTGGCTAACACAGTGAAACCCGTCTCTACTAAAAAAAAAAAAAAAAAAAAAAAAAAAAAAAATTAGCCAGGTGTGGTGGCATGTGCCTGTAATCCCAGCTACTCAGGAGACTGAGGTAGAAGAATCGTTTGAACCTGGGAGGCAGAGGTTACAGTGAGCCCAGATCGTGCCATTGCACTCCAGCCTGGTGAGTGAGACTCCATCTCAAAAAAAAAAAAAAAAAAAAAAAGCAGCAGAGTCTCAGGCCTACAGAACCAATCCACACTTTAGCCAGATCCCCAGGTGACTCTGGAGCACAACACATTACGATTTGGCGTGTATCAGAATTGCCTAGAAGGCTGCTTACAACACAGGTGGCATAGGCTCCCCCTCCGGAGTTCCTGATTAAGTAGGTATGGGGTGGAGCCAGTGATTTTTCGCTTCTAACAAGTTCCCAATTGATGCCGATGCTGGTCTGGGAACCATACTTTTTTTTTTTTTTTTTTTTTGAGAGGGAGTCTCGCTCTGTCGCCCAGGCTGGAGTGCAGTGGCCGGATCTCAGCTCACTGCAAGCTCCGCCTCCCGGGTTTACGCCATTCTCCTGCCTCAGCCTCCCGAGTAGCTGGGACTACAGGCGCCCACCACCTCGTCCGGCTAAGTTTTTGTATATATATATATTTTTTTTAGTAGAGACGGGGTTTCACTGTGTCAGCGAGGATGGTCTCGATCTCCTGACCTCGTGATCCGCCCGTCTCGGCCTCCCAAAGTGCTGGATTACAGGCTTGAGCCACCGCGCCCGGCCGGAACCATACTTCTGAGACTCTTACTCTGTGAGCAAGAAACTGGCTCAGATGCTAAAGGCTGCAGGACTGGAAGTTTTCAGCTCATTGGAACCCACACTTGCCAGATCTGCAACCCATCCTATGGCCCTCAGGGGAAGACACAAAGCCTCATTGCTTAGCAACTCACATAGGAGAAAACCATGAAACTAATTCCACAGAAGTCAAGCAACACTGGAAACAAATCTAAGTGAGGTACTGTATAACACCGTGGTTTGGGGAATAGACTGGGAAACCAGTAAGTTTCAAGTTTTACCACTTATCAGCTGTGTCCCCCTGGATAAGATACTCAACTTCCCTGTTCCTCAGTTTCCACATCTGTGAAATGGGTATTATGGCCATCTCATTAGCTTAGATGAAGTTCTTTAGTATATATAAGAGAACCTCGTGTGTTAGTCAATACTGTATAAATGCTATTAGTGTTATTCACTGATAATACATAAGATTCTACCAGATTCTCAGAGGGAGAAAAACGCGTGTTTTCAATGGAAACTAGAAAATAAGAGGTGGGTTAAAGGATGACCCAGATAGAGCCTCTGATGAGGTGTGAGGAGCCTCAGATTTTTACGTTTAGACATCTAGGAAACCAAGGAAGGGCCGAAGTCCACTCTCCTAGGAAAGGTGCAGCGCGGGGAGGCCCTCGGCCTCTGGAAGTGGGGGTAGGCCACATTTGACAATTAGAAACCAGGTGAGCACCGCGAGGGTTTTAACCCCTGGGGAAACGGATGATGTTCCCTCAGTAAAGGTTCCTCTGGCCCCTCCGTCATTTTACTGGTGGGACAGGAAGTCTACTAGTTACTTTCCATTTTATTTTCCTCCAAAAGCTACTTGAGTTGCAAAGACACTTGCAAATTAAGAGTGGCCCAACCTTAGTAAAAAATGTACCCCCCTTGCCAGTGTCACAGACCAAAGATGCTAGGATAAAAAGTCAGCTGGAAGACGGCTTTTTCTCCGAAGTGGTGGCTGGGGTTGAGACACACTACTGGGCCGGCAGAGTCTGCGTCCTGCTCCCACAGAAGGCACCTCAGTACTCCAGGACGCACAACACCCTCCCCATGCCCGAAACACTGGGTGCGGCTCCAGAAGGCGCGTCGCAGCGCCTGCTGCAGGAATCCAAAGTAGCTCAGTGAACTGGCTTTCAACCCCAGCCTGGGGTTATTCAGCAACTCTCTTCTATAAACACCTCCCACAAAGACTCAGCATCCCCAGTACCTCCCCAGCTTCCCCTAGGCGCAGAGATCAGCAAGAGCCCCGCCCCTCCCCCCAAGGGGGCGGATGCTGTAAGTCCCACCTGCCTATCTCCGTCCCAGGCCTTGGGCACAAGGGTGGTTATACTATTCTGGTTATGGTAGCTCCACCCGGACAAACTTTATTTTAACATACAAGTTATTAGTTTAGTAGAGCCTTCATTAAACTACTCCCCTCCACCCCCTCCTCGGGAAGGTGTGGTCAAAGCCCACCAGACCGACTGTAGTGGAAGTTGATGCGGAAGTTGGAAAGCCTGCGTCTCTGGAGGGGTGAGCCTCCCCGGAGAGGGGACCCGACATCCTCCTTTCCGCGCCAGGAAAGAGCGGGGGAGAAGAGGAAGTCCAGTTACAACTCCTTTCCTCACCCTCTTAAGGGAAAGGTATCGGCTAACCACGGGGAGCTGGGAGCCGAGGAGAAAGTAGGAACCTGCAATCTCTTAATCTAAGCTCAAAATAAGCAAAAAGGGAAGCGCCTTAGAAATGCAGATTCCCCAGCCCCACCCCCGAGATTCCAATGGAGGCGGGGAACCGGCAGGGGCGAGGGGGTCCCTAATGTGCGGGAGGAATTCGGCGAGCGAGAAAAGGTCCCCTCCCGTAGGCTCTTCTGAAGCGGAGGATCCCCGGACGAAAAATGCTGCCCAGGGGGCTTAGGGTAGCCGAGGATCTCCTTGCTACATCCTGTGTCCACGTGGCAGCCGAGGAGGGGGTGTGGGGGCCGCCTGTTAAGTGAGACAGTATCACTGCTCTATCCCCACCACGGCTCCCACTTCGCTCAGATAAAATGCAGAGCTCTTACCCGGGCTCATGGCCGCCCCCCACCCCCCGCCCCCATCACCTCTCCGGCCTCCAGTGACCTCTCCGGCTACAGCAGCGCTGACGCCCTGGGCCCCTACGCTTGCGTTCCCTCGGCCTGGAATGCTCTTCCCCCGGGTACCTGCACGGCTCGCTCCCTCCCATCCTTCTGGTCTTCGCTCGAACGTCCACTTCTCAGTGAGGCCTTCCCTGGACAACGCATTTGAACCGTAACCCCAGGGCAAGGAGCCACCTTCCAGGCGCGCAGCCGAAGCCTAGTGCCAAGGGGGCCGGGGACCCCGAAAACAGCCTCTGAGTGGTCCTCTGAGCATCCTTCCAGCGTGTTTGGGAGGCAAACTCGTTGACTAGCTCTTGAGAGGAGTGGCTAGAGGAATTCAGGCGGGGAAGGGGAACCGGTTGACTCCAGGAGGATGTAATTTACAAAGGCGGGGCTCGGGGACGCCCAGGTCCGAGTCCCTGGACTCTGCGCCGGACGCTTCGCCCGCCCTTTCAGGCCCCCTGCCCGGTCCTCGTACCCGCGCGGGTCCAGAGCACCTCTGGGCACCAACCCCCAGCCCCCGGGCGGGGCTCCAGCAGCGCTACTCACCCGGCTCCCCCGCCACCTGCGGGGCCACCTCCGCACATTCCCGGCGCGCAGGGCAAGGCTCCTCGGAGTTGAGGTGCTGGGGCTTGGCCTGCTTGCGCCGCGACATGGCGCGAGGACGGGGCTCCCCGCGCGTCCCTAGGAGTGGCCTACTTCACACAACGAATTCCCGGAGTTCGGAAATTACCCCCCTTCGGCTGGAACGCGCATGTCCCGGCAATTCTGCTCATCAGCCGAGCAGGGCGATTTATCAAGAGTCCTGACGGCTGATTGGCCTGGAGCCAAGACCCCAGGAGTCCGGTGAACTTGTGGTTCGCGCCCTGGCAGCCCGCGCCACCTGGGAGCTCGTTAGAAATGCAGACTCTCGGGCTCTACCCCAGACCCGCTGAATCAGAATCTGCATTTTAACAAGATCCCCAGGTGATTCGCATGCACATTAAAGTTTGAGAAACCGTGTCTGCATTTTAACGAGATCCCCAGGTGATTCGTTGGCCCATTAAAATTTCAGAAGCGCAGCTCTCCTCCAACTTTAATGTGCGCACGAGTCACTGGGGATCTCGTTAAAATGCAGATTCTGACTCAGTGAGTCTGGGGTGGGGCCTGAGCTCCTGTATTTCTAACGAGCTCCCAGGTGAGGCTGTGGCTGCAGCGCTGCACAGGCTGCGCTTTTAGATTCGGACTTAATTGGTCTGGGCTGGGACCTGGGCATTGGGATATATATTTTTTAAAAGCCGTCTCCCTCCCTCACCACCCCCATCACACACACAGGTTATTCTGATGTGCATCCAAGCTGAGAAGCACGACCTCCACTCCTGGCTCTCAACCCTGGCTGCATACCCAAATTTAAATTTTAAAAGAGTTGGAGACACTCTGGTGTGTCCCTCCAACTGCAGGGAGAACATGTTCCTGGAGGACAGGGTTAAAAATGCAGATTCCGAAAGTTCTGGATTCAGGTGGCCGAGGCCAGGAATGTGTGTTTTTATACAGCACGCGCCCGCTCCCGCCCCGTGACTCGGGCGCACTGGGTCTTGGACCACACAGGAGGGCTTTTGGGGCCAACCCGACGCTGGCCCCAACCGGCAGGTGACGGAGGCGTGGTCCTCGGGGGGTTGAGCTAATTAGCGTTCGTGCTCAGACTGGCTGGGACCTCGATGAGACCCGAGGGAGACCCCTCCTTGCGCCGCGTAAATGATATCCAACGGGGAGTAAGAAAGCCACCTACGTACGCCAGGTGTTTACTTTCTTCAAATTGGGGAGTTACTTAAGACAGGGTTGTGCCCCAAGCTTGCCCGAACCTGAGAATCACGTGGGGGCCCTTGTTTCAAAAAGACCCAGCCAGGCTCTGCTCCGAGTTTTTGGGGCGGGGCCTGAGAATCGGTATTTTTAACAGCGCAGCGTATGAGTTTTACGGGGTCCCGGTCCTGGGGGGTTAGCAGCATCTGTAATGAGCCTTCTATGAGGTGAACATTGGCGAACCCCGGGGCAGGGCCTGCGAGAACAGCATTTTTTGCTTAATTGTTTCCATTTCTTAAACGCTGACCTGTTTTCCTCAAACTTCCCTTTGATTTTCAGGTTGTGAATCGACTTAGGGATATTTGTGTAATGCCGGGTGAAGTCATGTCAGGTTCCATTTCCGAGACTTAAACTTTTTTAAAAAAACAACGCTTCAAGTCTTCTTTGGGATGTATGTGTAGTTACACGTATCTGTAAAGACATTTGAAAATATATACACGTGGCCGGGTGTGGTGGCTCATGCCTGTAATTCCAGCACTTTGGGAGGCTGAGGTGGGCGGATCACATGAGGTCAGGAGTTCTAGACCAGCCTGGTCAACATGATTAAACCTTGTCTCTACTAAAAATACAAAAAATTAGCTGGGCGTGGGGGTGGACGCCTGTAATCCCAGCTCCTGGGGAAGCTGAGGCAGGAGAATCACTTGAACCCGGAGGTGGAGCCGAGATCGCACCACTGCACTCCAGCCTGGGTAACAGAGTGAGACTCCATCTCAAAAAAAAGAAAAAAGAAAAAAATATATATATATAATGTATATGTGCACACACACACTCATGTTTATCATGTCTCCTTTTGAGGAGACTAGATAAACAGTGGTTGCCTCTGGGGAAGTTGAAGAGGGGTGTGTGAGGGATATGGGAGACATCTGATACCCCCTTATACTGCTTGAGGTGTGTACGTGTGTTTGTATTGCTTTGTTGTTATTTCACCTCAGGTGTACACAATCAATCATTGGTACATGAGGTATTATTACTGCCCTATTGTTAGCCTACACTTGTACACCTGCCTACATTTTTTAGGCTGCTTGCTTGCACCCTGTTTATTATGACATAATAAGTACCAGGGAACCTACTGCCCCGAAGTAGGACCTTAACCACAACCTACATCTCTCTTTATATGGCCTCCTGATGTCCCCTCTCCTCCTCTGCCCTACAACTGAATAACCATCAGCCTGACTCCTACAGATCTCATTCATTTGCTTTAGCACGTTTTATTGTACCTACATTTATTCCTTAAAAAAATACAATTTTAATATTTAAAGAATATAAAAGGGTATATAATCTTCCAAGAATAACTTTTTTTCACTTAATATTATTTTGCTAAGATCATCCAAATTGCTGTCATTGTTTAATTGATTTTGACTGCTCTGTAAATATTCCACTGTGTGAAAATGCCAGTTTCTTCACCTACTCTCCTGTTGATGGGCACATGGGCCTTTGCCAGGTCTTTGCCATTGTGAACAGTGCTGCTTTGATCTTTCTAAAAAGTGTCAGAGTTTCTCATGAGTGAATATATACCTTGGGGTAGTATAAGAGATAATGCCAAAATGATTGTATTAACTTATACTTCCCCAGCAAGGTATAAGAAATAACATAGGTCAGGCTCAATGGCTCATGCCTGTAGTTCTAGAACTTTGGAAAGTTAAGGTTGGTGGATCACTTGAGCTCAGGAGTTTGAGACCAGCCTGGGTGACATGGCAAAACTCTGTCTCTATAAAAAATATACAAAAATCAGCTGGGTGGGTGACACACATCTGTGGTCCCAGCTACTCTGGAAACTGAGGCAGGAGGACGCTGAGCCTTGGAGGCTGAGGCAGTGGGCTATGTTTGTGCCACTGCACTCCAGCCTGGGCAACAGAGTAAGAACCTGTCTTGAAAACAAACAAAATACCCAAAATGTGAAGCCCATTCTTTCTCACACTCAGGATTATAAAATGTCTTGATTTTTGCCAACTATATTGACATAAAATGGGGTCTCAGTATAGTCTTGACTTGCATTTTCCATGTCGGTATACTTACAACCAAAAGCAAACTGAAAATTGTAAATGTGTTCCACAAATATAACGACAACTGATAGTCTTATTTTTGAAAAAAAATTGTTTTTACTCTTTTGCAAAACATCCAGAGTTCTAGTCCTAAATTAAGGTTTTGTGTTTTTTTTGTTTTGTTTTGTTTTGTTTTTTTGAGACGAAGTTTCACTCTTTTTTTTTTTTTGAGATGGAGTCTAGCTCTGTCGCCCAGGCTGGAGTGCCGTGGCACGATCTCTGCTCACTGCAAGCTCCGCCTCCTGGGTTCATGCCATTCTCCTGCCTCAGCCTCCCGAGTAGCTGGGACTACAGGCGCCCGCCACCATGCCCGGCTAATTTTTTTGTATTTTTAGTAGAGACGGGGTTTCACCGTGTTCGCCAGGATGGGCTCGATCTCCCGACCTCGTGATCCGCCCGTCTGGGCCTCCCAAAGTGCTGGGATTACAGGTGTGAGCCACCGTGCCCAGCCGAAGTTTCACTCTTGTTGCCCAGGCTGGAGTGCAATGGCACGATCTCAGCTCACTGTAACCTCCACTTCCCGGGTTTAAGCAATTCTCCTTGCTTAGCTTCCCAAGTAGCTGGGATTACAGATGTCCACCATGACGCCTGACTAATTTCTTGTACTTTTAGTAGAGATGGGCTTTCACTATGTTGGCCAGGCTGGTCTCAAACTCCTGGCCTCAAGCAATCCATCTGCCTTGGCCTCCCAAAGTGTTGGGATTACAGGCATGAGCCACTGTGCTGGGCCACCATGTTTGGTTTTGGTTTTAATGGCTTTATTTCAAGGCTCAAAATTAAATATCTGAAAATAAAAAATCTTACAGGGTCTACAGATGCAAATGAAAGCAAAGTATCATTGGCTATGCATAATCAGTCATGATTCTCCTCTTTCAGTCCCATTTGCCAATTACACAGGTTGACTATTCTGTTGAAATCCAGCTAGTAAATTTTCATCTTCCCTCATAACCAGGAGCTTCTGCAAATTAAAGTGAAGAAGACACATCACTATATTGTACCTGGAACAAATGGATTTCAAACCCAGGGAAGCTCTTTTTTTAAAAGATGTTTAAACAGGCTGGAAAAATCTGTTTGCTGGCTGAGTGCAGCGGCTTATGCCTGTAATCCCAGCATTTGGGAGGCCAAGGTGGGTGGATCACCTGAGGTCACGAGTTCGAGACCAGCTTGGCCAACATGTCAAAACCCCATCTCTACTAAAAATAACAAAAATTAGCTGGGTGTGGTGGCACGTGCCTGTAATCCCAGCTACATGGGAGGCTGAGGCTGGAGAATCACTTGAACCCAGGAGGCGGAGGTTGCAGGGAGCCAAGACTGTGCCACTGCACTCCAGCCTGGGTGACAGAGCGAAACTCCGCCTAAAACAAACAAACAAAAAACCTGTTGTTAAGTTTAAACACATAGATTGAGGTTCTCATAGGTGACTTTTCATTGTTTTCAGCAACAATATCACATAACAAGGGAATCATGACCAAACATGCATTTAAAAGTACTTTCTCCATAGGATGTTTCTGTTGAAAACTAGTTACTTCCTCTTCTTCATATATTGCCTTTGTCCTGATTTTTTTTCCCCCCCACTTAAACAAAACACTGAAACTTTAATTGAACCAGAATTACACCTGTCAAAGATCTGGGCCGTATACTCCTAACTCTTCTCTATAGCACCAGTTCCTTGTGAGGGGTTATTTCATCAGCCACCTGAGTAAGTGCTCCAGCTATCCCCAGATCAGCTAGAGACATCCCAAGCATGGCCACATCAGCATCAATGTCCAGGCATACTCAGGGTTCAGAATCGTGGGTTAGTACGACTTTTCCCACCACCCCCTTCTATTCCACAAAGGGACTCACAGCCAGCAGGTTAACTCTTCCCTCCCCACCCCTACCAAACCCTGGAAAACCACAGAGAGCCTTTTTACAGCTCCTCTTTCTCAGCCCACTTCTTCTGGAAGGCAGTTAGGATGTTGAAGCTCTTCTGGAACTCCTCCTTCTTCCGGTCACTCAGCTCGTTCTTCTCAATCAGCCTGGCGATCCATGTCATCTCTGATGCTGGGAAGTCCTCCCCTAGGTCTAAGATTTTCCCTATGATCTTCAGGTGTTGCTTGGCCCAGTTCTTCTCAGTCTCCCTCACACTTGAGAGGTGGTCCTGCCCTTGTTTCAAGAGGGCCTGGCGGGCCTCCACTCCAGAGGCCCTGACGAACTCCCCAGCCAGGGCGTCGTACGCAGGCAGGCCACCAGGCCACCAGGCCACCAGGCCACCAGGCCACCAGGCATCCCTAGATAGACGCATTTCCCCTTCAGCCAGCGCTGGATGGCTCCAACCTTAACTGCCCCAGTACATGGGACTGGGTTCTCAAAGTCCTCCTCCCAGAAGAGGTAGAAGACCGGGTAGCTCTCCTTGTGCAGCTTGTATGTCTCACTCAGCTCCATGTTCAGCTTGTCACCATAATCTGAGATCCCCGTCTCTGCCACCAAGAGATCATCGCTGGAATCCAAGTTTCCAGGAAGACGCCTGAACTCATCCTGCTTCTCACCATAGCGGTACTGGGTGTCGAACTTCACCAAGACGAATCAGCTTTTGGGAATGACCTTGTAGAAAGTGACCGTATCCAGGGAAAGGGCACCCTTGGTGTGCAGGCCGCTGCCGCCATGCGGACGGAGAGGAGCAGGAAGCCCAGGAGAAGGGGAAGCAGTGGGGGGAGAGAGACGCGGAGTGGGGCACGGCAGCAGCCATATCGCTGGGTTCCGCAACCGGGAGGTGGGGAAACTGTAGTGGAGAATGGCCCAAGTCAGCCGTCAATTTTTTTTTTTTTTTTTTGAGACGGAGTCTCGCTCTGTCGCCCAGGCTGGAGTGCAATGGTGCGATCTTGGCTCATCGCAACCTCCGCCTCCTGGGTTCAAGCGATTCTCCTGCCTCAGCCTCCTGAGTAGCTGGGATTACGGGAATGTGCCACCATGCCAGGCTAATTTTGTATTTTTAGTAGAGATGGGTTTCCCCATGTTGGTCAGGCTGGTCTTGAACTCCCAACCTCAGGTGATCCGCCTGCCTTGGCCTCCCAAAGTGCTGGGATTACAGGCGTGAGCCACCTTGCCCAGCCTGCAGATTTTTTTTTTTTTTAATAGTTGTTAGGTAATCCCCTTTGTTCACACAGAAAGTTAATAAATTTTCAAACATTATCGCTTTGTAGAAGAAAAATGGAGAATATCTGTAATTCTCACAATGCTTAAGTATTTTGCCAAGAGATAAACAGCATACTTCTGAATTATACAACAGATTTTCCTGGCCACTCTACCTCTCTTTACAAACATAAAGATTCCAGAGGCAGGATAATGTAGTAACTAAGGGCACATTCTGGAGCCAGCCTGCGTTAGAATCCTGGCTCTGGCTAGGCACGGTGGCTCACACCTGTAATCCCAGCACTTTGTGAGGCCGAGGAGGGTGCATCACTTGAGGTCAGAAGTTTGAGACCAGCCTGGACAACCTGGTGAAACCCCATCTCTACTAAAAATACAAGAAATTAGCTGGGCATGGTGGCGAGCACCTGTAATTCAGCTACTCAGGAGACTGAGGCATGAGAATCGCTTGAACCCAAGAGGCAGAGGTTGCAGTGAGCCAAAATTGAGCCACTGCACTCCAGCCTGGGCAACAGAGCAAGACTCCATCTAAAAAAAAAAAAAAATCCCTGCTCCTCGCTCTGGCTCTGTTCACATCCCACTTGTGTGATCTCGAGAAAGCTGTTCCGTGTCCCATTTTTCTCATTAATAAAATGGCAATGCCAAAGGTGGCTTGAGGATTAGTGAATTTATATATGTAAATGGGTACAGAACGACATGTAGTACGTAAATGTAGTACGTACATGTAGTACTCTAAGTATTAACAGTTGGTGTGATAATGGGGTAAGAGTTATAGTTATCTATGAAAGTAGCACTCATCTGTAATTGGTTATTCCATTTAACTAGGCACAGTTACTGTTTTACATGGAAATAGATTTGAAGCAAACAAGCACATGTGACCTTATTCCACTCTTCTGAGTTGCAGAATTCCCATGCTTTCACAGTTTCAATCCACATATTAAATGAGGAAAGCTTACTCTTCTTTTTAAAGAGAAAGAGATAATAACAAAGTATCAATACAGTGTTGTTTCTGATTGTCCTGGGCCTCTGGGGATGTGGGCACCCTGGTTGTGTTCTCCTACCTTTTTGTTGTTGTTGTTGTTGTTGTTGTTGTTGGGACAGGGTCTTTCTCTGTTCCCCAGGCTGGAGTACAGTGGCATGATCTTGGCTCACTGCAGCCTCAACTTCCAGGTCTCAAGTGATCCTCCTACCTTAGCCTCCCAAGTGGCTGGGACTACAGGCACATGCCACCACACCCAGGGTAATTTTTTTTTTTTTTTTTTTTTTTTTTTTTGTAGAGAATGTGTTTCACCATGTTGCCCAGGCTGGTCTTGAACTCCTGGGCTCAAGTGATCCTCCCACCTCGGCCTCCCAAAGTACTGGGATTACAAGTACGAGCCACCATGCCTGGCTGGGTTCTCCTTCCTAAGCATCCTCATTAAACTTGTATCATTAATACTACCATTCTCTACTGTGACTACCAGAATGAACAAATAAATGTTTATCCAGGCACAAATGATTCCCCAAAGGGGTGTAAAACTAGACAGGAGGCCGGGCATGGTGGCTCATGCTGTAATCCCAGCACTTTGGGAGGCTGAGGTGGGTGGATCACGAAGTCAGGAGATCCAGACCATCCTGGCTAACACGGTGAAACCCCGTCTCTACTAAAAATACAAAAAATTAGCCGGGCGTGGTGGCGGCGCCTGTAGTACCAGCTACTTGGGAGGCTGAGGCAGGAGAATGGAGTGAATCCGGGGAGTGGAGCTTGCAGTGAGCCGAGAACGTGCCCCTGTACTCCAGCCTGGGAAACAGAGCAAGACTCTGTCTCAAAAAAAAAAAAAAAAAAAAAAAAAAAAAAAAAAAACTAGACAGGAACAAATCTTATTTATTGATCATCACACTTGTCAGGAATTCTTTTTTTTTTTTTTTTTTTGAGACCAAGTCTCACTCTGGTGTCCGGGCTAGGGTGCAGTGGTGTGATCTCGGCTCACTGCATACTCTGTTTCCTGGATACAATCGATTCTTCTGCCCCAGCCTCCCAAGTAGCTGAGATTACAAGGCGCTCGCCACCATACCTGGCTATTTTTTTTTTTTCTTTCATTTTTAGGAGAGACAGTTGACCAGGCTGGTCTCGAACTCCTGAATTCAGGTGATCCACCTGCCTCGGCCTCCCAAAGTGCTGCGATTACAGGCATGAGCCACCATTAGTTCATTCGATAACAATTCTTTGAGCCCACTTTATTGCCTGGCTCTGTTCTAGGTGCTGGAGATAGAGTGATAAAGACAGACAAGAGCCAGAAGGGATTCACAGAAGTAACCAGAGAATGTACAAGGTCACTTTAGAGAACAATAGGTGCTATGATCAAAATATTGTGGTAGTGTGATCGGGAGTGACTGGGTGGTAGCGGTGGGTACCTGATTTTCGCTATAAGTGACCTTTGAGCTAAAACACGAATGTAATAGCCAGCCATAGAAGGAACCAGGGAGAGAGCGTTCCCAGGGGAGGGAGGAGCAACAGCAAAGATTCTTTTAAGAGACCAACTTTGGTATGTTTGAAGCAAGTTAAGGAGATTCAGGGGCTAGGTAGCTCCCAGATAAGAAAAACATGATATGTAAAAATTTGAAAAAAAAATGTTCAAGGTCACTTATGATTAAAGAAATGTTAGTTCAAATAAACGGAAATGCTAGTTTTCGCCTGTCCCGATAGAAAAGATTAAACACACACACATGCTGAGTGTAAGCCAGCTATTCCATGCCTATGCTGTATTTTTCAAACTCACTGTGCAGAGAAGTCACCTGGGGATCTTGTTAAAATGCAGATTCTGATGCCAGTGTGTCTCAAAATGTAACATGTATACAGATCACCTGGGGACCTTGTTAAAAGTCACATTCTGATTTCAGTGCTTCTCAAACTTTAATGGACAGAGGAGTCACCCGGGGATCTTGTTAAATGCAGATTCAGGGCAACAAACATGGAAGGGGTTACTAATTATAAGGGAATGGCTAGTAAAGCTCATTCCCACTGTTCTTTTCACCTATCGGATCAATAAAAATTAAAAACACTCAGAACATCTGTTAGCAAGAGTGCAGGGAAATTGGTTTTCTAATGCATTACTAGTGAGAGCATGAATGTTTATAGCCACTTTCGAGGGCAATTTGGCAATACGTTTTTAAATATGTCCTGCCAATCTATCAATTCTGCTTTCCATCTATTCTCCTCCAGAGAAACATTTGCACAGGCACACAAGGGAGAATGTCCAAGAATGTTTGTTGCAAGTCATTGTTGTAGCAAAAAAAAAAAAAAAAAAAAAAAAAGAAGAAAGATCCATCCTCAATGTCCAACAATAGGCAAGTGGCTACATTAAACTGAGGTTTAGCCATATCATGAAATACCAGGCCAGATTTATGAATATAAGCATGCTTAGATCTCTAAGATATATTGCATTAAAGAAAAAAAAGCAAGGCCCACATAGATATATAGATCTAAACACATACTCCAATCTATACATATTTTCTTTGTTTTTTTTTTAGGCAGAGTCTCACTCTGTCGCCCAGGCTGGAGCACAGTGGTGGTGTGATCTCGGCTCACTGCAACCTCCGCCTCCCAGGTTCAGACGATTCTCCTGCCTCAGCCTCCCAAGTACCTAGGATTACAGGCATGTGCCACCACGCCCGACTAATTTTTGTAATTTTAGTAGAGACAGGGTTTCACCATGTTGGCCAGGCTGGTCTTGAACTCCTGACCTCAGGTGACCCACCTCAGCCTCCGAAAGTGCTGGATTACAGGCGTGAGCTACTGCGCCCAGCAGGCTGACTCCAATTTTGAAAGAAGTTCTACTGTGGTTAAAATGCTATCAAACAGCATTGCATGTTACAGATAAATCTTTTGTGACAGGAAGTGTTAATTGATGCAGAAAAACTTCATTGTTGTCTTATTTTAAGAAATTGGCACAGCCACCCCAACATTCAGCAGCCACCACTCTGATCGGTCAGCAGCCATTGACCTCCAGGCAAGACCCTCCACCAGCAAAAGGATTATGACCCACTGAAGGCTCAGATGGTCACTAGCATTATTTAGCAATAAGTATTTTAAAATTAAGGCATGTACACTATTTTTTAAGACATAATGCTATTACACACTTAGTAGACTCCAGTATAGTGTAAATATAACTTTTTTTTTTTTTTTTTTTGAGACGGAGTCTCGCTGTGTCTCCCAGACTGGAGTTCAGTGGTGCGATCTCGGCTCACTGCAAGCTCCACCTCCCAGGTTCATGCCATTCTCCTGCCTCAGCCTCCCGAGTAGCTGGGACTACAGGCGCCTGCCACCACGCGCGGCTAATTTTTTGTATTTTTAGTGGAGACGGAGTTTCACCGTGTTAGCCAGGATGGTCTCGATCTCCTGACCTCGTGATCCACCTGCCTCGGCCTCCCAAAGTGCTGGGATTACAGGCTTGCGCCACCACGCCCAGCCTAACATATATTATTTGATTGCAGATACCTTCATACTGTTTTGTTAGTACCTGGGCCTCATAGGCATTGGAGCCCTGGTTTCAAAGTCACTTTAAGAATGAATGGGTTTCGCATGAGTTGACATGAGTGATTTCTGAATCTCCAGCCCCTAGAGGGTGGCATGTCTGTTACAGAGAAGTAGCTTGTACACAGTGGTGCTTAGTAAACTTTTTTCTTTTCTTTTTTTTTTTTTTTGAGGCGGAGTCTCGCTCTGTCGCCCAGCCTGGAGTGCAGTGGCGTGATCTCGGCTCACTGCAAGTTCTGCCTCCCGGGTTCACTCCATTCTCCTGCCTCAGCCTCCCAAGTAGCTGGGACTACAGGTGCCCGCCACCACGCCCAGCTAATTTTTTGTATTTTTAGTAGAGATGGGATTTCACTGTGCTAGCCAGGATGGTCTCAATCTCCTGACCTCGTGATCCGCCCGCCTCGACCTCCCAAAGTGCTGGGATAGTAAACTTTTCTTAAATGAATTCTGATTAAAAGATACATTGTTAAATGTAAAAAAAAAAAAAAAAGTCAGACTATTGGCCACTATGTAGAGTAAGAGCCCATTAAAAAGGATGAAGAAAAAAACTGAAACAGAAAAATAAGCTTGTGTCTGGACAGAAGTTTTCTGAAAATGCACAAAAGAAGCCACTACAAGTGATTGCTTTTGGGGAGCGGAGTTGGAAATTCAGTGCGAAAAGGAGAATAATTTTTCACCGCATATCACATTGAAATCTCTGAATTTCTTTTACCCTGTGCATGTATTACTTTTCAATGAAAAATTTACTGTAATAGACAGACATATGGTAAAGCAAAATAGTAACATGTGAATGAAACAATTTTGTGGTATTGAGTGTTTACTAAAAAATTCAGCTTTGTTGTATGTTTGACGCTTTTTACAAAAATATTGTAAAAAAGCAAACATTTTTTACTTTATTATTATTTTTTTGAAACAGGGTCTTGCTCTGTCACCCAGGCTGGAGTACAGTGGTGCAATCACTGCTCGCTGCAGCCTTGACCTCCCAGGCTCAATTGCTCCTGCCTCAGCCTCCCAAATAGCTGGGACTACAGGCTTGCACCACCATGTCTGGCTAATTTTCTTTCTTTCTTTCTTTCTTTTTTTTTTTGTACAGGCTGGTCTGGAACTTCTGCGCTTAGGCATTCCTCCTGCCTTTTCCTCCCAAAGTGCTGGGATTACAGGTATGAGCCACCACGCCCAGCCTAAAAATTTTTACTTTACAAAGTCCTACCACTATGATGAAATCAAAGGCCAGCCCTGAAGCACATCCAGCTCTCAGAGGGAAGGAAAGCATTCGTGGTGTGCTGGGGAATCTTTCAGCATAAAAGCACCAAGTTTTGTTTGCACTGTTCACGTGAAACCATCTAAGCTGGTGTCCTTGACAAGGGCAAGGGCTGAGCTCACAGCAATGAATTCTACGTTGGTATGGTCACAAATTCAGCCCAACTGGAGTCCTCACTGTTGGTGACAACAGATGCAACCAGAGCTTCTCTCTCTGGGAATGTATTAACTACAGTTTGTTGATTACATACACCAGAAACTAACACTGACCAATTAAACCAGGGTGGAAATTTATAGCAGCATATGAAGGAGCTGAGATCATCAATGGGAGGAGAGGAGAGCCAGGCTCAGGTGATGGGCAGAAAGTGAGGCGGGCCTAACAGCCATAACTATGACCAAGGCACTCTTCCAAGACTGCCTATGATGCTCCTGGCGGCATACTGGAACTGATGCACTGGGAGCCCCTAAGCTGCACCCCACTGCCCAGAAACCCTGCAGCAGCCATCATACACTAGTTAAAGCTCTGCTGAAATGCTGCTACTGCGAACAAATATTAATCTCTTCCCACAGTTTTGTGTGCTTCCTTGGTCTTGGGTGGCAGCAGCTGCCTGGCCAAGCCTACATTCCATGCTTGTTGTCCAGCTACTAGGACGTGGGAGGAGCAGCTGGTGCCTGCCAGCCTGTACAATGCAGGGTGGGTCACTATCTTCCACTGAGATGAACATAATGACTGATGCCTCTGCACAGGGAGACGGTGGACCTGAGCAGCCCTAATGATGACAACTATAAGCCACCGATGGCTTAACACAAGATATACTGGGAAAACAAATGATTAGAGCTGCCATTGAACATGGCTACATTAATTGACTGCCTACTGTGTGCCAGGTACTTAACAACTTAACATGTTTTTTTTTTTTTTTGAGACAGTCTCACTGTGTCACCCAGGCTGGAGTGCAGTGGCGCCATCTCGGCTCACTGCAAACTCCGCCCCTTGCGTTCAAGTGATTCTCCTGTGTTAGCCTCCCCAGTAACTGGAATTACAGACACCCGCCACGACACCTGTCTACTTTTTGTACTTTTAGTCGAGACGGCATTTTACCACGTTGGCCAGGCTGATCTCAAACACCTGACCTCGGGTGATGTGCCTGCCTCGGCCTCCCAAAGTGCTGGGATTTCAGGTGTGAACCAGCACGCCCGGTCCACAACATGTATTGTTTTATTTAATTCTTCCCTACAACATTATAAGGTAGGTACTTTTACTATCCCCATTATAGAGAAGAAACAAATTGGGGGAAGTTATTTCACTCATCTGGGTCAGATAATCTGGGAAGATGTGGAGCTGGAATTTGAACCCAGTTACTTTCTGACTTCGGAGCCCTTCGCTTAACCATTACCCTCTACTGTCAATCAGTCTAGTTCTCCATGGGCCTGTTTAAAACTACAACTCAGGCTTAAAAGGTCTTTGAATGACAGCACCTGCCTGCTTAAAGGTAATTTGGGTGCGTCTGTACTGTCTACACCAGATTAGGTTGAAAGATGCTCTGTAAAGATGACTGCTGGTTGGGTGCAAGAAATTTTAATACTGAGAAAAATGTAAATTCTCATTGAGTATTCAACATATCAGTCTTTCAAATCAGTCTGAAGTCTGACTCTCCTTCTGGAGACACATGGTAACTTGGATTTGGCCCAAAATGAATAGAATCCTCTTTAGGATTTTATGTAAAGTCTCATAAAAGCTTAGGCATCTCCAACACCTTATTCCTTTTCTGCATCTTCTCCTGTGAGGTGCTGAGTCTTAGAGCCAATAAGGAACTCAGTGCCTTTAATGAAAGACACCGTACGGAGGCAAGCAGGTGGTGGGCAAATTGGGTGGGGACTCCTATGGGCAGGTTTTCTGTCAGTGGAAAGAAGTTTTCTTTTTCTTTCTTTTTTTTTTAAGAGGAAGTTATATGGTTAGGTTTGTCGGAATTTTTTTTTCTTTTTTCTTTCTTTCTTTCTTTTTTTTTTTTTTTTTAAGATGGAGTGTTGCTCTGTTGCCAGGCTGGAATGAAGTGGCCTGATCTCGGCTCACTGCAGCCTCCACTTCCCAGGTTCAAGTGATTCTCCTGCCTCAGCCTCCTGAGTAGCTGGGATTACAGGCATGCACCACCATACCCAGCTAATTTTTGTATTTTTAGTACAGATGGGGTTTCTCCACATTGGCCAGGCTGGTCTCAATCTCCTGACCTTGTGATCCGCCGGCCTCGGCCTCCCAAAGTGCTGGGATTACAGGCGTGAGCCACCGCACCCGGCCCAGAATTTTTTTTTAAAGGAAGTGATATGGTTAGAAATTTTTTTTTTTAAAGGGAAGATTTTTTTTTAAAGGAAGTGATATAGTTAGGCTTTGTGTCCCCACCCAAATCTCATCTTGAATTATGATCCCCATAATCCCCACGTGTCAAGGGAGAGACCAGGTAAAGGTGACTGGATCCTGGGGGCAGTTTCCCCAATACTGTTCTCATGATAGTGAGTTCTCACAAGAGCTGATGGTTTTCTGAGGGGCTCTTCCCCTTCCACTCGGCACTTCTCTTTCCTGCCTCCTTGTGAAGAAGGTGCCTTGCTTCCCCTTCGCCTTCTGCCACGGCTGTAAGTTTCCTGAGGCCTCCCCAGCCATGCTAAACTGTGAGTTGATTAAACCTTTTCCCTTTATAAATTACTCAGTCTCACACAATTCTTAACAGCAGTATGAAAATGGATTAATACAGGAAGCAAGACAAGAAGACAGGATGGGAAGAAATTTTACAAAGACAAATACTGTTTTCACCAGACTTGTGTTGAGAGTGACTTCAAAGCAGTATTGTAGTGAAAACGTGATTTTCACTTATCCAGATATCGAACACTGTCTTCAGCATCTCAGTAGGAAATAATAAGTTGAGGATATTCACTAGTAGTCTACTACTGTTTAAGACAGTTTTTGCTATACGACAACCTCAAAATCTCAGTGGTTTTCCACATAAATGTTTATTTATTTTTTTCCTGGGTCTGTGAGTTCACTGTGGCTCTGTGGAGCTTGGCTGTGGCCTGTGGGTTGGGTTGAGGTCTGCTCCATATGTCTGTTCATTTCTGCTTAGGCCATCAGTTATGCAGGGTCTGTTCTAAGGCAGATCACTCCAGAGCAAGAGGCTGTGTCAAATTCTACAGCCACACTGAAAGCCCCTGTTCCTGGGCTAGATGTGGAGGCTCACGCCTCTAATCACAGCACTTTGGGAGGCCAAGGCAGGAGGATTGTTTGAGGCCAGGAGCTTGAGACCAGCCGGGGCAACATAGCAAGACTCTCTCTATAAATAATAATAATAGTAATAATAATAATGAAGCCCCTGTTCCCATCAGGTCCACTGATATTCCATTGGCCAAAGCAAGTCAAATGGCTTTGCCCCATTATGGTGGTACTCCACCCACCATAATGTCAATGGACAAGGTGGGTAAATATTCTGCAGCTGAAGAAAGTACAGAATTTGAGACCATTATCTAGCCTACCATAGCGACTAACATGAGGACAGGAATAAAATCATATAGCTGGGATGAGAACAGATTGATAAAGATGGACACATTTACAGTATTAATAAATGTATACCTAAACTGCTAGGGGGAAAAACCCAACCGATCTGCTTTGTGGCACGTGACTTGTTATTCTTGGAAACTGACCGGAGGGAGGTGAAATTCTAAACTGCCTTGTGTTGAGTTGCTGCACTCCACCACTGGAGGGCAGCATTAGTCACCATTTTACAGCTTCTGAGCTTGGTCTTCCGTCAGCAGCAAGGGCTGATTTCCACCTGGTCTCCCACCGTCTTTACCACTTTCAAAAGTGTCCCAGCTTAGATGATAAACTACACGATCGTCTTATATACATGGTATAACCGTGGCATTTCTTCTCCAGAAATGAACAAAATTTTCAGAAGCTAACACTCCACAAGGACCTCCGACCTCTTTTTTTTTTTTCCATTCCTTTTTTTTCTTTGAGACTGAGTCTCACTCTGTCACCCAGGCTGGAGTGCAGTGGTGCGATCTAGGCTCACTGCAACCTCCGCCTCCAGGGTTCAAGTGATTGTCCTGCCTCAGCCTCCCAAGTAGCTGGGATTATAGGCACGCACCACCAGGCCTGGCTAATTTTTGTAGGTTTTTTTTTTCCCCCCCAGTAGAGATGGGGTTTCGCCATATTGGCTAGGCTGGTCTCGAATTCCTGACCCGCCTGGTGATCTGCCAGCCTCAGTCTCCCAGAGTACTGGGATTACAGGTGTGAGCCACCGTGCCCGGCCTGGAACAGCAACTATCTTAACGAGAACATGCGACCTGGCTTCCTGATGTGCCTACTTCAGGGATTTCCCTTTTTGGTCTAATGCGCCTCGGGTAGTGGTTTCTCCCTTCTTCAAGACGGAGAAATGTCTGGGCATGGTGACTCATGCCTGTAATCCCAGCATTTTGGGAGGCTGAGGTGGGTAGATCGCTTGAGTCTGGGAGTTTGAGATCAGCCTGGGCAATGTTGTGAGACCCTTTCTCTACAAAAAATACAAAAATTAGCCGGGTGTGGTGGTGCACGCCTGTGAACCCAGCTGCTCGGGAGGCTGAGGTGGGAGGATCACCTGAGCCCGGGAGGTGGAGGTTGCAGTGAGCTGTGATCATGCCATTGCATTCCAGCCTGGGCAACAGAGCAAGATCCTGTCTCAAAAAAAAAAAAAGGAGGACTTTTCCCTGTTGCAGGAAATCACGCACTCACCCCACTGAGAACTAAATGCTAAGGCAGATTTACTGTGAGAATGCTGCAACTCAGGATCCCTCGGCTCCCCAAGGCCCCTTTTAAGTTCCTGTATTGGTAATTTTACATTTTTTTTTTAAAAAGTCTCCCTAGTTTGCATACACTTCAGGCCCCACAAAAACTGGATCCACTCCTGAATGAAAGTCAGATTTTATCCAGACTGCCTCTCTGCTAAATTTCTCATCTAGTCAGGAAAGAAGCTTGCCTGTTCTGTGTCTGGAAGCCAAGCCTTCCGAAGTAAGCCACTGAAAAACTGAACTCGAATTCACAGGTGTTTTACAGCAGTCACTGATTTATACAAGCAGGAGGTTATTAAGATATCTCAGTTTGGTGGCAAGCACCCTGTTTTAATCAAGTGTCATTGTGACTTAAGCCAGAGCCACTGGGGGACTGACAGCTTTTCAGCCCAAAGGTGCTTCTTTGTGATGCTTGAGGAAGGGTGGCATCAAGGTTCACAAACTGCCTTATGCCTTTTCAGGAGTTTATAGGCCATTCCCACAACAGGATACGGGGTGACTTGGACCATTTCAGGAAAGGGTCTCACACGTTTGTTTAATCACGTACCAACAACAATAGCAACAATAAAAAACCCTACAGGTGGTCTAGTTTTTAAACAGAATTCTCCATTCCAATATAAAAGGAAGTCATAAAATAAAATATAAATTCAATCTAATTTGAACTTATGGACCACTTGTTTTTTGTATGATCTGTGAGCTAAGAATGGTTTTCACATTTTTATTTTTATTTTTATATTTTTTTGAGATGGAGTCTCACTCCGTCACCCAGGCTGGAATGCAGTGGCACAATCTCATCTCACTGCAACCTCTGCCTCCTGGGCTCAAGCAATCCTCCCACCTCAGCCTCCCAAGTAGCTGGGACCACAGGTGCACGCCACACCTGGCTAATTTTTTGTATGTTTGGTAGAGACAGGGTTTCACCATGTTGCCCAGGCTGATCTCGAACTCCTGACCTCAAGTGATCTGCCTGCCTCAGCCTCCCAAAGTGCTAGGATTACAAATGTGAGCCACTGTGGCTGGTCTGGTTTTCACATTTTTAACTGGTTCACAAAAATCAAAAGAAAATTAAATTCTGTGAGGTGAAAATTTTATGAAATTGAAATCTCAATGCCTATGAATGGAATTTTATTGGAGCACAGCCATGCCTACTGCCCCAAATATTGACTGTGGCTACTTCCCTGCTACCCGGCAGAGCTGAATAGTTGCAACAGAGAAGAGACGACCCACAAAGCTGAAAACGTACTATCTGGCCCTTTACTGAAAAAACATTGCTGACTCCTGCTCTATGGCTAAAGGTCTTCAAATTGAGGGTTTTGTATTGTGGAAATATGCAAAGATTCCTTCCTTCCTTCCTTCCTTCCTTCCTTCCTTCCTTCCTTCCTTCCTTCCTTCCTTCCTCCTTCCCTCCCTCCCTCCCTCCCTCCCTCCTTCCTTCCCTCCCTCCCTCCCTCCCTCCCTCCTTCCTTCCCTCCCTCCCTCCCTCCTTCCCTCCCTCCCTCCCTCCTTCCTTCCTTCCCTCCCTCCCTCCCTCCCTCCCTCCCTCCTTCCTTCCTTCCTTCCTTCCTTCCTTCCTTCCTTCCTTCCTTCCTTCCCTCCCTCCCTCCCTCCCTCCTTCCTTCCTTCCTTCCTTCTTTCCTTCTTTCTTTCTTTCCTTCTCTCTCTTTCTCTTTCTTCTTCTTCTTTTTCTTTTTTTTTTTTGACATGGTCTCACTCTGTTGCCCAGTCTGGAGTGCAGTGGCATGATGATGGCTCACAGTTCACTGCAACCTTGACCTCCTAGGCTCAAGCAGTCCTCCCACCTCAGCCTCCCAAGAAGCCAGTACTACAGGCATGTGCCATCAAGCCCAGCTAATGTTTTGGTATTTTTTGTAGAGGCAGGGTTTTGACATGTTGCCCAGACTGGTCTCAAACTCCTGGGCTCAAGTGATCCTCCTGCCTCAGCCTCCCAGAGTGCTGGAATTACAGGCATGAATCACTGCCCCCTGCCAAGATTTTCAGTATATACAAGCATGATTGACTGGGCTCGGTGGCTCATGCCTGTAATCCCGGCACTTTGGGAGGTTGAGGTGAGTGGATCCTTTGAGGTCAGGAGTTCCAGACCAGCCTGGCCAACATGGTGAAACCCCGCCTCGACTAAAAATACAAAAATTAGCCAGACGTGGTGGTGGGTGCCTGTAGTTCCAACTACTCAGGAGACTGAGGCAGGAGAATTGCTTGAACCAGGAGGTGGAGGTTGCAGTGAGCTGAAATCACGCCACTGCACTCCAGCCTGGGTGACGGAGGGAGACTCTCTCTCTCAAAAACAAACAAACAAACAAAACCAGGCATGATTAAGGACATCAATTCTCAGATCCTTAACTTCTAGGCATACCTTTTCCTAAAACTGATCACCTAAGAACACACAGAGAAAGTGGCCCATTATTAACAAACCATACTGAACCAGTGGCCGGAGCCATGAAATCTGAGACATCACAGCGTCAGTGTTGAGAAGGCAAGTGATTCCATAATTGGAAAAGAAACCCAGGTTGTTTTCAGTTCTTTGTTTTTAACAAAATTGACCCAATTAATAACTGATCAATATGTGATTTTCTGGCACAGAATTCAGAAGAAATTAAAATAATCGAGAAATAGTGCTATAATAATACAATTTGTATTTCTATATTCTTATTTATGTGAATAAAACTCAGAGTTTACATAAATAAAAGAGAATTTGACACATAACTGAAAATAAACTGTATCTCATTCTAGCAACTGCTGAAAAACAGTTTTTTAAAAAAGTAATATTCATAAAGAATATGTAAGCTGACTAAAAACCAGGCCTATCTACCTCATTAAAATAGAAAAACACCAGTACATTGCTTATATTTAATAACTATTTTTCAAATTATATAATAAATGTATGTTGCTTTGGTCAAAATTCCTAATTATCTTGTTTTTTGAGATGGATTCTCATTCTGTCAACTCAGGCTGGAGTGCAGTGGCACGATCTCAGCTCACTGCAACCTCTGCCTCCCAGGCAAGTGATTCTCCTGCCTCAGCCTCCTGAGTAGCTGGGACTACAGGCATGCACCACCACACCCAGCTAACTTTTGTATTTTTAGCAGAGATGGGGTTTTGCCATGTTGGCCAGGCTGGTCTCAAACTCCTGACTTCAGGTGATCCATCCACCTTGGCCTCCCAAAGTGCTGGGATTACAGGCGTGAGCTACTGTGCCTGACCCTAATGGTAATCTGATATTGAAGAAATGTCTAAAGCTTGGAGCCCTCTGATCATAGAAAATAAAAGATGTGAATTTCAATTTATATAGCCATAATTTTGTTGCGGAGAAGTATGATGAAATAAATGATAATTTTTTAACTTTAATAATATTTCCTACTTTCAAGGCCCGCTCTCTATCTAAGAAGTTTCAGAAACTGATTCTCTCAACCTGACTGGCTAGGATGAGCCACTGCCTTGTTTTTTTTCCCTGGTAACACCATGATTTTGTCTCAACTTTGCTGGGCTACAGGACCTAGGGCATCTAAGAAATGGATCAGATTGGGATTCAACTTTTCATCTCCACCAGAACAGAGTTTAATGACTACTGAAGAGAAAAGAATGTTATGTCCAAGGATATAATTCATCTGCCAGGACAAAAGAAGTCCCACCTATGTGCCCTTCTGAGGAGCATACTCCAGGAAGTACTCTAACCAAATGAAAATGAAATCAGAGTAAAGGCACAACATACGGAAGTTGAAGGATGTAAGAAACAATGGTGAACGATGAATGCAGTAATTTTTGGTTAAATCTAAATGGAGATGGTAAACTGACTGGGAATCTGAATGTAAGTTTGCCCCATAGGGCAAAACTTAACAAAAGCCTAGAAATAAACTTATAAGTCATCTCAGCAAAACTCAGAATTTGAGGATAGGGGCTGTAGAAGATGAAGTCCAAAAGCTTCCTCTCATCAGGGAAGAATTTCTTAATGGAAGATTGAGGCATGGCTAATGTTTACTTTTTATACAGCAGTAAGCAAATATATATTTAACAATCACAATCATTGTTAGATATTGGAAAGTAGGCCAGGTGCACTGGCTCATACCTGTAATCCCAGCACTCTGGGAGGCAAAGGTGGGCAGATTGCTTGAGCCCAGGAGTTCGAGACCAGCCTGGGAAACATGGAAAAACCCCATCTTTACAAAACAAACCAACCAAACAAACAAAAATTAGCCAGGCACGGAGGCACACACCTGGAGTCGCAACTACTTAGGGGGCTGAGGTGGGAGGATCACTTGAGCTGGGGAGGTCAAGGCTGCAGTGAGCCAAGATCACTCCACTGCACTCCAGCCTGGGAGACACAGACCCTATCTCAAAAAAAAAACCAACACACAAAAAATTGGAATGTAACTGTCAGCAGAATGGAGATGAATATATACCTTTCTAGAGAAAAGAAATAAAAAGGAAAAAGGAGAAAACTGCAAACTTTAATAAATAGCAAATACTAAATAAGATGGAAGTGAATAATAGCACGTATATATTACTGTAATAAATACAAATGATTTGAATTCTCCTATCAAAGACAAGGGGAGGCTGATAAAGAAAGATACTGAATAACAGAATGGGCAGACATGAACCGGGCAAATGAAATAAAATACAAAATAAGACTTAGAACGTTATTATGAGATAAAGCATGATTTAAGGCCAAAAGCTATTATTAAATAGAAGGAACAGGTACATAAGAATAAAAGGAAAAAATGACAAAGAACATAGAATAGCTACAAACTTTGTATACATCAAATAACATATGGCAAAATATAATTTAAAAAAGCACCCTGGTAATATAAGGAAAGCTTGGTTTTAAAAATGCAATCCTCATGAGAGATTTTAAAATATTTCTTTCAGAGTTTACCAAATAGACACAAACTAAGAAAGGATTAGAAGAGCTGAATAATTCATAAACATTTAAACTTTACAGAGACTATATATTCTTCTCTAATAATCACCAAATACGTACAAAAATTGGTCATGTAAATAGCCATACAGAAAACTATTAAATTATAAGAAGACATACAAGCAGCCAACAAACATATGAAAAAATGCTCAACATCCTAATCATGAGAGAGACGTAAATCAAAAGCACCGTGAGATACCATCCCACACTAGTCACCGTGGCTACCGTGAAAAAGGCAGAAAACTAAAGATATTCGCGAGGTTGAGGACAAAAGGAAACATTTGTACACTGCTTGTGGGAATGTAACTTAGTTCTGCCAGTGTGGAAAGCAGTTCGGAGATTTCTCAAAGAACTTAGAACTACCACTTAACTCAGCAATCCCATTAGTACAAATCATTCTACCAAAGTCACATGCACGCGTATGTTCATCACAGCACTATTCACGATAGCAACATGGAACCAACCTAGATGTCCATCAGTGATGGACTGGATCAAGGGAATGTGGTACGTACACCATGGAGTACGTCACAGCCATAACAACATGAAATCATGGACTTTGCAGCAACATAGATGCAGCTGGAGGTCATTATCCTAAGTGAATTAATGCAGGAACAGAAAACCAAATACCACATGTTTTCACTTATAAGTGGGAGCTAAACATTGAGTACCTGTGGACACAAAGATAGGAACAACAGACACTGGGGCCTACTTGAAGGTGGAGGGAGGGAGGAAGTTGAGGGTTGAAGAACTACTTACTGGGTACTATACTCACTACCTGGGTGACCAAACCATTTATACACAAAACCCCAGTGACATGCAATTTACCCAGGTAAAAAACCTGCCCCCCCAAATGACATGCAATTTACCTAGGTAAAAAACCTGCATACGTACCCCCTAAACCTAAAATAAAAGTCAAAAAAATACAAAAAACAAAAACAAAACAAAGAAAATGGCATAATGAGGGAGAAAAATATTTATTTTACAGGTCACATTTTCAGGCCAAAACCCAGTAACATCAGAAACCAAAAGCCAAAATATAGTTTCACAAATTGTAATCCAGGCACACCTTGTTTGATTGTCCTTAGCTTTATTCTGCTTTGCAGATGCCCAGGTTTTTTTTGTTTTTTTTTTCTTCACACATTGAAGTTTGTGGCAAGCCCGCATCGAACAAGTCTTATGGGCACCATTTTTCCAACAGCGGGTGCTCACTTTGGTTCTCTGTGTCATATTCTGGTAATTCTCACATTTCAAGCTTTTTATTATTATTGTATCTGTTATGGTGATCTGTGATTGGTAATCTTTAATATTACTCTTGTAATTGCTTCGGGGTGCCGTGAACCATGTCCATATAAGATGGCGAAGTTAATTGATAAATGTACTGTGTGTTCTGACTGGTCCACAGAACAGCTGTTCCCATCTCTCTCCCTCTGCTTGAGCTTCCCTATTCCCTGAGACTCAACAATGTTGAAATTAGGCCAGTTAATAACCCTATAATGGCCTCTAAGTGTTCCAGTGAAAGAAAGAGTCCCACGTCTCTCACTTTAAATCAAAAGCTAGACAAGGTTAAGCTTGGTGAGGAAGGCATGTTGAAAGCCAAGACAGGCTGAAAGCTGGGCCTTTTGCACCAGTTAGCCAAGTGGTGAATGCAAAGGAAAAGTTCTGCAAAGAAATTAAAAGTGCTACTCCAGTGAACATATGAATGATAAGAAAGTGAAACACCCTATTGTTGATGTGAAGAACGTTTGAGTGGTCTGAATAGAAGATCACACCAGCCACGACATTGTCTTCAGCCAAAGCCTAATCCAGAGCAAGGACCTAACACCTTAAATTCTATGGAGACTGAGAGAGCTGAGGAAGCTGCAGAAGAAAATTGGAAGCTAGCAGAAGTTGGTTCAGGAGGCTTAAAGAAAGAAGCCATCTCCAGATCATAAAAGTGCAAAGTGAAGCAGCAGGTGCTGATGTAGAAGCTGCAGCAAGTTACCCAGAAGATCTAGCTAAGATCACTGATGAAGGAGGCTACACTAAATAGATTTTTCAATGTAGATAAAACTGTCTCCTACTGGAAGAAGACGCCATCTAGGATGTTCATAGCTAGAGAGGAGAAGTCAAAGTCTGACTTCAAAGCTTCAAAGGACAGGCTGACTTTCTTGTTAGGGGCTAATATAGCTGGTAACTTAAAGTTGAAGCCAGTGCTCATTTACCATTCCAAAAATCCTAAGGCCCTTAAGAATGATGCTAAATCTACTGTCTAGGCTCTAGAAATGGAACCATGAAGGCTGGATGACAGCACCTCTGTTTACGGCATGGTCTACTGAATATTTTAAGCCCCATGTTGAGACCTACTCCTCAGAAAATAGGTTCCTTCCACAATATTACTGCTTATTGACAATGCACCTGGTCACCCAAGAGCTCTGATGGAGATGTATAAGGAGACAAATGTTGTTTTCATGCCTGCTAACATAACCTCCAACCTGTAGCCCATGGATGAGGGGGTAATTTTGACCTTGAAGTCTTATTATTGAAGTAATACATTTTTTAAGACTATAGCTGTGATAGTGATTCCTCTGATGCGTCTGGGCAAAGTAAATTGGAAACCTTCTAAAAAGGATTCACTATTCTTTTTTTTTTTTTTCACCAGAACATCAAGATGAAGGATTCGCCATTCTAAATGCCATGAAGATCATTCGTGATTCCTGGGGGGAGGTCAAAATATCGACCTTACCAGGAGTTTGTAAGAACTTGATTCCAACCGTTATAAATGAACTTGAGAGAGTTCAAGACCTCAGTGGAGGAAGTAGCTGCAGAGATGGTGGAGATAGCAAGAGAACTAGAATTAGAAGTGGAACCTGAAGATGTGGCTGAATTGCTGTAATCTTATGAGAGAACTTGAATGGATGAGGAGTTGCTTCTTATGACTGAGCAAAGGAAGTGGTTCCTTGAGATGGCATCTACTCCTGGTAAAGATGTTCTGAACATTGTGAAAATGACAACAAACAACTTAAAATATTACTTAGCCTTAGTTGATTAAGCAGTGCCAGGGTTTGAGAGGATTGAGTCCAATTTTGAAAGCAGTCTTACTATGAGTAGAGTGATATCCAACAGCATTGGATGTTGCAGAGAAATCTTTCATGAAAAGGTTTAATTATGTCTTTTGCAGCAACACAGATGAAACTGGAGGCTGTTATTTTACATGAAATAACTCAGAAACAGAGAGTCAAACACTGGATGGTCTCATAAGTGGGAGCTCAATAATGTTTATACATGGGCATACAGTGTGGAATAATAGGCATTACAGACTCAGAAGGGTGGAAGGGAGGTAAGGGATAAGAAATTGCTTAATGGGTCTGGTGTGGTGGCTCACGCCTGTAATCCCAGCACTTTGGGAGGCCAAGGTGGGCAGATGACCTAAGGTCAGGAGTTCGAGACCAGTCTGGCCAGCATGGTGAAACCCCATCTCTATTAAAAATACAAAAATTAGCTGGGCATGGTGGCACGTGCCTGTAATCCCAGCTACATGGGAGACTGAAGCAGGATAATTGCTTGAACTCGGGCAGGGGAAGTCGCAGTGAGCTGAGATTGCGCCACAGCATTCCAGCCTAGGCGACAGAGTGAAACTCCATCTCACACACACACACACACACACACACACAGACACACACACAAATTGCTTAATGGGTAAAATGTACATTATTTGGGTGATGGTTACATTAAAAGCCCAGATTTCACCTCTATGCAATATATCCATGTAACAAAACTGCAAGCAGTTGTACCCCTTAAATTTAAACCAAAAAAGGCAAAAAAGAGGCCAGGTGCGATGGCTCACACCTGTAATCCCAGCATTTTGGGAGGCCGAGGCGGGCTGATCACAAGGTTAGGAGTTTGAGATCAGCCTGACCAACATGTTGAAACCCCATCTCTACTAAGCATATAAAAATTAGCTGGGCGTGGTGGGGCACGCCTATAGTTCCAGCTACTCAGGAGGCTGAGGCAGGAGAATTGCTTGAACCCAGGAGGCAGAGCTTGCAGTGAGCTGAGATCGCGCCATTGCACTGCACCCTGGGTGACAGAGCGAGACTCCGTCAAAAAAAAAAAAAAAAAAAAAAGGGAAAAAAGAGGAAGAGTCCATTGATGTGGCAAACTTTGTTGTTGTCTTATTTTAATAAATTACTACAGTTACCCCAACCTTCAGCAACCACAACCCTGATCAGTCAGCAGCCATTGGCATTGAGGAAGACCCTTTAGCAGCAAAATGACTGCAACTTGCCGAAGGCTCATATGATTGTCAGCAATTTTTAGCAACATAGTATTTTTAAATTTAAGTATGTACTTTTAAAAGTCACAATGCTATTGTGCCCTCAATAGACTTTAGTATAGAATAAACATAACTTTTATATGCACTGGGAAATTAAAAAATATGTGTGACTCACTTCACTGTGATATTTGCTTTATTGTGGTGGTCTGGAACCAGACTCACAATATCTCCGAAATATGCCCGTACTTGCAAAATAGGAAACGTACCTTTACAGAACCCCTGGATTCTGGTCCTATCCCCTTCAAAGCAACCAACTAACCATTCCCAAAACTGAAATAACAAAGTCTAGAAGTTTATGGAAAGAAGGGCATGTCATACAAAAGTTTATGGGGATGGATATAAGGAAAATTTTTGAATGATTTTGTAGGCAATAAAGATCACAGGATATCAGCCGAGCACGGTGGCTCACGCCTGTAATCCTAGCACTTTGGGAGGCCAGAGCGGGCCGATCATGAGGTCAGGAGATCGAGACCATCCTCACTAACACAGTGAAATCCCGTCTGTACTAAAAATACAAAAAAATTAACTGGGCGTGGTGGCGGGCGCCTGTAGCCCCAGCTACTCAGGAGGCTGAGGCAGGAGAATGGCGTGAACCCGGGAGGCGGAGCTTGCAGTGAGCCGAGATCACGCCACGGCACTCCAGCCTGGGTGACAGAGTGAGACTCCGTCTCAAAACAAAAAAAAAAGATGACAGGGTATCCTGTCAGTTCCTGGTTCTGGATTATCTGCTTCTATAGAGGTTAGTGCCCTTTAATGGTTTTGAGCTATTTTACACCTTAGGTTTTTTTTTTTTTTTTAGACATGGTCTCACTCTGCCACCAAGGCTAGAGAGTGGTGGTGCATGATCACAGCTCACTGAAACCTCAATCTCCCCAGATCAAGTGATCCTCCAATCTCAGCCTCTAGAGTAGCTGGGACTACAGGTGCACACCACCACGCCCAGCCAATTTTTTTTTTGGATAGTATTTGTAGAGAGAGGGTCTCCCCTATGTTGCTCAGGCTGGTCTGGAATGCTTGGACTCATGTGATCCTTTTGCCTTGGCCTCCCAAAGTGCTGAGATTATAGGCGTGAACCACCGTGCCTGACCATTTTACAACTTTGCAGGTTACAGAAACAGATAGTGTTGCAAATAACTCATCCACAGCACTGCAAACAGATTTCTTTTGATGGAACGCAACTGATTACTACTCTGGAGATAGTGACCAGTTTTGCATCTGTTGGTGAATTTATTTCAGCATTCCTGATTGCCTATGTAATCATGCATTTGTTGATTCTCCTTTGAGCCTGTTGTATCTTACAGATTCCTCCTTTAATTAATGAATACTTGACATGTGCTAATCTTATATTTGTATGACAGTCATGATTTTAACTCAAAAAATTATCTTTTAACACAGGTGAATGCATAATGGAAAATATATAGCTTTAAATATTGTTATTGCTAAAGACTGAATAAGTGAACTTAATATATGAAACTAGAATAACAAAATAAAATGAAAGAAAAGCAGGGGAAAGAATTATTAAACTAAAAGCTGAGGCCGGGAGCAGTGGCTCACACCTGTAATCCCAGCACTTTGGGAGGCCAAGGCAGGCGGATCACGAGGTCAAGAGATCGAGACCATCCTGGTCAATATGGTGAAACCCCATTTCTACAAAAAATACAAAAAAACTAGCTGGGTGTGGTGGTGCACACCTGTAGTCCCAGCTACTCAGGAGGCTGAGGCAGGAGAATCACTTGAACCCAGGAGGCGGAGCTTGCAGTGAGCTGAGATTGCGCCACTGCACTCCAGCCTGGGTGACAGAGCGAGACTCCGTCTCAAAAAAAAAAAAAAAAGCTGAAAGCTGAAATGAATGAAATGGGAGAGGGTAGAGAAATAAATAAAAGCAAAAGTGCTACTTTTACTTTAATACAAATGACTAAATAAGTAAACCCTTAGCATGCTAAGTAGAAGACTAAAAATACAACAATAAAAAAGGAAACCCCAAAACCAGTAGCAACAAGAAAGGTGATGGACCCCCAAATGCCAAAGTTATTAAAATATTTTAAAAAGAAAGTTAAATGGAATCATAGGGCCGCAAAATTGAAAATTTAGAGCAGAGTAAATGATTTTTTTTTCTTTTGCTAAATATAAACTACTAAAACTGATCCAGATAAGATATACGACCTGAACAGATCACTAATTACAGAAAATAATTGGGAAGTTTGTTAAGAACGTTACAATGAAAAAGACTATCAGCCAAGATAATAGAACAGGTAATTTCTGAGATAGTCAACCTATAGCAGGTCACCGAAAAAGAAGAGAAGAGCTCCAGTGTATTTTTAGAGTTGCACAAGCTCCAATTTATTTTTAGAGTTCTGTAAGAAACAAGCAAAAATCAGAGATAGCACTAAAAAAGAAAACTAGAGACCAGCTGCATGTATGTGTATACAAGTCATTGCCACTTATCAACAGGGATCCATTCTGAGAAATACGGCGTAGTCTATGGTTCCTAGGCTAGAAATCCATACAGCACGTGAATGTGCTGAGTACTGTAGGTAATGGTAACACAATGGTAAGTACTTGTCTATCTAAATATAACTAAACATAGAAAAGGTACTGCAGCCCAGGCGTGGTGGCTCGTGCCTGTAATCCTAGCACTTTGGGAGGCTGAGGTGGGTAGATCACTTGAGCCCAGGAGTTCAAGACCAGCCTGGGCAGCATGCCAACACCCATCTCTACAAAAAAATACGTCATGGTACATGCCTGTGGTCCCAGCTACTTGGGAGGCTGAGGTGGGAGGATCACCTGAGCCTGGGGAGGTAAAGACTGCAGTGAGGTGAGCTGTGATTGTGCCACTGTACTCCAGCCTGCGTGACAGAGTAAGACCCTATCTCAAAAACAAAACAAAACAAAAGTACAGTAAAAATATGGTATAAAAGATAAAAATATGGTACACCTGTTTAGGACACTTATCATGAATGGAGCTTGCAGGATTGGAAGTTGCTCTGGGTGAGTCAGTGGGTGAGCGGTGAGTGAATGTGAAGGCTTAGGTCAGGACCATGTACTACTGTAGACCTTATAAACACTGTACACTTAGACTACTCTACATTTATTAAAAAATTCTTTCTTCAGTAGTAAATTAAGTATAGCTTATTGTAACTTTTTTACTTTATACATGTATTAATTCTAAAGATTTTGACTCTTATCAGTCTTTTGTAATAACACTCAGCTGAAAACACAAGCATTATATAACCATACAAAAATATTATTTCTTTATATCCTGATTCTACAAGCCTTTTCTATTTTTTTCTCTTTTACTTTTTCAACTTAAAAAAAAAAAAAAAACTAAGACACAAACATGCACACTAGCCTCAGCCTATGCAGGGTCAGGATCATCAAGATATCAGTAGGCAATAGAAATGTTTCAGCTCCATTATTATTATGAGATCACCACTGTAATATGCAATCTGTTGACCAAAATGCCATTACGCAGCAAATGGCTAGAGTTGTAAAACTTCCAGGTAAGATATTAGAAAATGAAATCCAGCAGTGTTTTGGAAGAATAATTCAACATGACCAAGAGGATTTGTTCCAGGAATGCAAGGTGACTTAACATACCAGGGTATATGCTATACGAATTCACTGTGTCAACATATTTAAGTGCAAAACCTAAATACTTATGGCTAACGATTTTAAGGCGATATTTGATAAAATTCAGCAAGCTACCCTGATAAGTGAAATTGTATCAGTATTTTATATGAACTTATCAAAAGAATTACTATGAAAATATTAAGTCTTGTACTCAAAAACCTTTATTCAACTCCATTGTAAACATTATTCAGTCAAATTATTTAGTCTATTTTTATTATATAAGGTCTGTGTTTCTTTTTTTTGAGATGGAGTTGCGCTCTGTCGCCCAGGCTGGAGTGCAGCAGCGCAATTTTGGCTCACTGCTGCCTCCACCTCCTGGGTTCAAGCGATTTCACTCTAAGTGAAAACTGGAGCAGAAGAAAATGACCTAAGTATATAAAAACCATTATCCAAAGGAGTGGTGTATATTACATTGGAAAATTCTAAAGTTAGAATTAGGAATCACAGCAAGGATGCCAGCTGTATCAGCGTTGTTTGGAGGTTCTGGCTAAAGCAACAGGACAAGAAAACAAAATAAGTAGTAAAAATATTCTAAGGGAAGAGATAAAACAATATGAAAATAAAAGACTACATCAGATAATTATAAATCATATTTATCAGAGACCAAGGATTTCTAATAAATACAATTCATTACTGAGAATTTTTCTTTAATATAGACAAATATAGTCTATTTTGGCTTTTCTTGATGTCTGCAACAAATACAAAAATTCCTATTCACAATTATGATAAAATTATGGAATAATAAAAAAACACAGGGCCGGGCACGGTGGCTCACTCCTGTAATCCCAGCACTTTGGGAGGCTGAGGCAGGCGGATCACTTGAGGCCAGGAGTGCAAGACCAGCCTGGCCAACATGGCGAAACCCCATCTCTAGTAAAAATACACACACAAAAATTAGCCAGGAATGGTGGCAGGCGCCTATAATCCCAGCTACTCAAGAGGCTGAAGTGGGAGAATCACTTGAACCCTGTGAGCCAAAATTGCGCCACTGCACTCCAGCCTGGATGACATAGCGAGACTCCATCTCAAAAAAAAGAAACACAGACCTTATATAATAAAAATAGACTACATAATTTGACTGAATAATGTTTACAATAGGAGTTAAATAAAGGTTTTTGGGTAGAAGACTTAATATTTTCATAGTCATTCTTTTGATAAGTTCATATAAAATACTGATGCAATTTCAATAAAAAATTCCAAAAGGTTTTCTTTTTTGGTGGGGGTGGTTTAGGTACTGGATAAAATAACAGTTCCTTTGGAAGAATAAATATCTAAGAATTGCTAAGAAAATTTTGGAAAATAATAGCTGGGGGAAGTTTGTAAGTCTAAAAGATTAAGCTTACCTTAATGCTAATATGATCAAATAAGTGACGTTAGCAAGCCAGATCATCTTCTGGAATCTCAGATCTCTAATATTCCAGAATAAAGAAGTTCTGGAAGTATATTTGTGAACTTTATCTACATGAGTTAAATTAGGATTTCAGTTTTCAGGAAAATAATATTTAACAAATGGTTCTGGCATAAGCAGACAGTCAAACTTGTTCATCATAACATATAAATATGAGTTCTGGGCATGAGCTGTAATCCCAGCACTCTGGGAGGCTGAGGTGGGCAGATCACAGGAGGCCAGGAGTTTGAGACCAGCATGGCCAACATGGTGAAATCTCGTCTCTACTAAAAATATAAAAATTAGCCAGGCATGGTGGCACACACCTGTGATCCCAGCTACTTGGGAGGCTGAGGCAGGAGAATTGCCTGAGCCTGGGAGGCAGAGCGGGCAGTGAGCTGAGATCGTGCCACTGTACTCCAGGCTGGGAGACAGAGCCAGACTCTGTCTCAAAACAAGAAAAAAAAAAAAAAAGAAGGAAAAAAAAAAAAAGAATTCTGGCTGCAGCAAGGAGCCATTGAAAAACAAACAAGCAAGCAGGAAAAACACCAAAGGGAAAACCAATTTAATCTCAGGGGAAGGATGGATGTTCTTAGAAAATACAGGTGCCACAAATGAAGCGACAGGAGCATCTAACCACAGAAAAAGACAGTCATTTTTATATGGTGACAGCCCCACAAGTAAAGTCAAAACACAATGACAGGAGGGGAAGAAACTCAGCAATGTGTGACTGACGTCGGGTTAGTGTTCCCAACTTCCCAACAGCCAAGGAGAAAAAGGAGGCAGTAAGAGTTCTAAGTTCACAGAAGAGAGTAGCACACATGGTCAACCAGCCTATGCAGAGATGTCTCAGAAAACGCAGACCACACCACCAGCTAGGGGAGTGCATGAAGGCCAGATAACCATTTTCACACAGCAGATTGACAAAACTTCCAAAGGTAGTTAGGCCCACATCATGGATGAGACTATCATTGTGAAAATTAATCCATATTTATGTAAGTACAAACTATGCAAGCTCCATGAAACTTACTGTTTCGAATCTACTTACAGAAAAAAAAAAAAAAAGAGCAGAATATGAAAGTTTACTGGGGCAGTTTGTAATGACAAAACTATTCCTCAAACAACCTTAATAATCATAATAGCAAGATGACGGACTAAACCCTGGCATGTCTGTAACGTTTGTTTAAAAAAACTAGGTCTATAGATGGAATAATCAAAGCAAGTTGCAGAGAAATGTGCAGAGTATGATACAATTACTGTAGAACTAGGAAAACGTTTTCTATGTTATCTTTTGAGTCCACGTATATTGGTAAGAATACAGAGCACCTAACATTACTTACCTTGGATGGGGTGAGAATATGGAGGGGCTGGAAGTTGTTGGCTTGGTGTTTGTACAATTCTGTGTGTAATTTATTCCAAAGAATAAGTTTTACTGTTGTAGTTTGTAAAGAGACAAAACAACCAACAAATCAAATATGCATGTGTGTACATGTCCATGCATGTGTATGTATGTTTGTGTATGTATATATATGGAAGGCAGCTGGTAGGTAGAGATCTAAGGATGCAAAAAGAAATATAGAATATAAAAATATTATGCTTAATTAAACTACAACTTTATAACTGGAGTAGAAAACATATATACATAAGCATAAAAAAAGAGTGATAGGGTCTGGGCGCGGTGGCTCACACCTGTAAACCCAGCACTTTGGGAGGCCGAGGTGGGCAGATCATGAGGTCTGGAGATCGAGACCATCCTGGCTATGGTGAAACCCTGTCTCTACTAAAAATACAAAACATTAGCCGGGCATGGTGGTGGGCGCCTATAGTCCCAGCTACTCGGGAGGCTGAGGCAGGAGAATGGTGTGAACCCGGGAGGTGGAGCTTGTAGTGAGCCCAGATCGCACCACCGCACTCCAGCCTGGGCGAAGTGAGAGACTGTCTCAAAAAAAAAAAAAAAAAGATTGATAGGAAGTCCATCAAAATGGTTACAGTCTGTATAGTTTGTATCTGGACAGTAAGATTATTAGTAACTTCTATTTTTTTCTAGTAATATTCTGTTTTTCATATTTTCTATCTTGAATACACATTATAATCAGGAAAAAATCCTTTACAGTTGAAAAAAGTGGGAAAAAAGAAAGATGTAGAAAATAGGACCAGGACAATGGAAGTTTCCCAGCTGAAATTCAAAAGCAGAACAGTTTTCTAAAGGGTTGTAAGCAGTGAGTTTGAAGTGACAAAATTATTTAAATCACTAACATTGTATACTGTAAGCCTTTTCTGTTTCTTACCAAAAACCATAGCTAATAACTCACTATTATCATTGATGATAGGAAAATAAAGAAATTATGGCAAATATAATATAGCAAGTCATCAAAATTGTGTTCAAATATTATGGATCAAAGAAAGAAGAATAAAAGTGGCAAAAATGTATCTAAGTATTCTCATAATATTCTAAATATGCTTCTGTCGCAAGAGTAACCTCTTCTCACCAATCCTTGCTGACAGCAGAAATGAGTGGTATTACACCACTAGAGAATGGCTTAAGGTACAAGCATGGGTGATTCTAGCTTGCTCTCTGGCACCACCTACTGATCAAACAGCATCTCAACGGAAAACCGCACAATTTGAATTTTCCTCTTCTCAATACAACCTATGCTCTGGAAAAAATCTAGGTACGCTCTCAGTCCACTCATCTGGGTTCTGCACAGATATTAACATCTCAAAAATGCTATTCTAGAAAATTCTGTCTTGTTAGTAGAAACTTTGATCATTTTTGCATCTAAACAGAAATGCCAGGATTGTCAGTCTGAGGTTTCAAAATGAAAACGACAGTGGGATGGATCACTTTATCACGTTAGGTACCACATCTATTTAATGTGACTGTGGAGGAGGTAAGATGACTGTGTGATATTTATGAGAGGATTAAAAACCTTTGCTGCTTCAGGTTGTTTTTGACTAATGACTCACACCCCATCATTCCCAAATCCGACCTTGGCTCTAAAGAATCATTAACATTCGGTATATTTTAATCAGATATCAATTTATTAGGGAACCGTTCATTTGCTGCGCATTAGCACTAAACATTTGTTTTTGGGGGGTCAAGTATCCATGTCACATTATGTAGAAAATGGTCCTTCATGCCAACAGGCTTACATGTGGAAAACATGAATCCCCCCAAACTCTGGGGAGTATTCCAGAATGGGGCAAAAGAGAGGCTGGGAAGTACCATTTACTACACAAATTTAATAAGATGGACAAAAACCTTTACCAGAGTTGGAAAATCAAGTTGGAAACAAACACATATATTCACTACTTAATGCATTTAATTCCAACCCCTCATTGGAATCACCTTGGTAACATTTAAGATTCTACAACAGTATGATGTGACGATTCAGAGGTGGTCTCAAAGTTGTTACAGTGTTAAAAAAATTATAGTAAGCAGTATAAAATTACAATTTATTATGGGGCCAGGGGGATTCACAGCCATCCTTAAAAATATTAAGAGCAAACCACGGCCAGGCATGGTGGCTCACACCTGTAATCCCAGCACTTTTGGGAGGCTGAGGTGGGCAGATCACTTGAGGTCAGGAGTTCAACATGATGAAACCCCGTCTCTATCAAATATACAAAAATTAGCCAGTCATGGTGTCGTACACCTGTGGTCCCAGCTACTTGGGAGGCTGAGGCACCAGAATCGCTTGAACCTGGGAGGCTGACTTGCAGTGAGCCAAGATTGCGCCACTGCACTCCAGCCTGGGAAACAGAGCGAGACTCCGTCTCAAAAACAAAACAAAACAAAGAAAACATGAAGAGCAAACCTTTTAGAGAATTCTACTTATGATTTCTTTTTCTCAATTCCTTTCCCCCACTCCTTTTGTTTTTTAAGCACTAATCTGGTATGGAGTCAGCAGGACAGAGCAAAGCTGGATGGGCTGCCCCTTGAATGATGGAGTAGGTCTGCTTGGGTAGTTCTTGCTGGGAAGAGGAGGAGAACACCGGCGGCGCAGTGGTGGCCACTGCGATGTTCTGGCCTCCATCGCTCACCACTGTCACTTCTGCTGTCCCCTCCTGAATCAAGGCGTTTAGGCCTTCAAAGTCCGTGCAAGTAATACCCGAACTGGTAATGAAAGTCTGATTGCCAGAGCCTTCCTGGGGACCACCTGGGGCCGTGGGGATGAGAGTCTGGTGCAGAGTGGCTCCGTCCGTCTGGTCGTGAGTGGTCAGCAGGACAGCCGGCTGGGTCATTGCGCCCGCCTCGCTCGGACACCGCGAGGACTGAGGAGGGGCGATCAGACTGACCTGGCGCAGGATCTGCAGCCGGCTGTTCCCCGGGAGTTCCTCTGGGTTCTGGGCCACCAAAGCAGGCGGGACGATGTTCACTGCAGCGGCGGCAGCCTGGACGATGGTGTTCGCCTGTGGCACCTGATGCCCGACGATGATTTTGACTCTTCCCTCGCTGAACTGGGGCACTTGGCTGGGCTGGAGGGGTACCTGGAGGTGTCCCACAGTGAGGGGCGTGGCGGGCTGCTTGCTGGGGTCGATCTGAAACTGGAGGACGGTCACGTCCGAGTTCTTACTCTCATTGTACTCACTGTGCTGTCTCTTGTGGCTGCGGAGCGAGTCCTCCCGCATGAAGGAGGCGTCGCATATATCGCAGTGGAAAGTCTTCTTGGCATCGAGCTTGGCCACCTGCCGGCTGCTCTGCCTGCCCGTGTCCTTCCTCTCCAGAGCCTCAGTCTTAACCATGTCCGCATGGAACTTCTTCATGTGCTTGCTGAGGTTGCTAGGCTGTTTGGTGTCGAAGCTGCAGTAGTTGCATTTGAAAGGGCGGTCGGTGCAGTGGATGCGCTCGTGGATGCGCAGGGCGGCCTTGCTGGAGCAGGAGTAGCTGCATTCCGAGCACTTCTCGGGATGCTCCGACTGGTGCACGCGGCTGTGCTTCCGGAGGGTGGCTTTGCTGTCACCCAGGAAGTCGCAGTGCGGACACTTGAAGTTATTCCCGCTGTGCTTGATGCGGATGTGCGACTTGAGGTTCCCCTTCATGGTGCAGCGGACGTTGCAGAACTCGCACTTGAAAGGCTTCTCCCCTGAGTGCACCCGCATGTGCCTTTTCAAGTCCGAGCTGATTTTGAACTTGGCGCTACAGAGCCAGCACTGGAAGGGGGCGTCCCCTGTCAACACAAGGTGAGTTTCGATAAGAACAGGCAGGCAACAACCACAGCGGATCCCCCCGAAGCACACACCAGAAAATCGCTTATACAAGGTGGGTGGGTGCAGACCTTCTAACTGCAGCTTCTAGCAGCCCCTGGGAGTGGGGGAACAGGGGCAGGGTTTCTTTTTCTTTCCCCAGACCCAAACCACCACCACCGGTATCAAACCCAGAAGAAAAATGGGAGATCGAAAAGAGCAATTTAATTGTCCCAGATAAAATAAGATTTACAAGTATACTTGTTATATACTTTAGAACACTCAAACTATCTTTCATACTGTTAATGTGCCCACTCTGCTAGTTAACGGTTCACAGTTGAAGACTTTGGCACAACCCGCTGAGTTTGACTGAGTTACATGTTGTAACAGATTCAACAATACATTTTCGAACGGGTCAGCTCCGTGCTGCACTCATTGGAGTATGGTTTTACAATGATGGAAACACCCAGCTTCTATTTCATGCAGATCTTTATTAATAAAGATGTGTTTATTGCACAAAATTTATTTATCCCATATTGCCAGCTGCGTTCTTTATTTGTGAAGTTACAAAATCCAGCTGCTTGATTTTTTTTAAAAAAATTCATATTCGCTGAAAGATGAGCAAGGCAAGTGAAACTGCAAACATCTGAATGGATATCATATTCCAAATTTACTTCCTCAATGAATGCCAAGTCCAAATTATCTGAGGCAATGACAATTCAAGCAAATTGGCGACCCCTCATTTCAATATTGTTTAAGTAAGCAAAATAGCAGCTAATATTCTTCAATGGCTTCCGGGATGGCAGGCGCTATGCTGAGCACTCCACAAGCGTGGTCTCGCTTGATGCTGGGAAGATGGCCCTGTGGTGGGTACTATTATTAATATTGTTTTTCAACACAGTTACACAGAGGAGAAGGCTGAGACCCAGAGAGACTATATAACTTGTTCTCGGTCACCCAGTAGTGCAAAGCAGGGCTTGGATTCCAATCCAGGCTGACTCCAAATCTGGTATCTTTAGATGCTAGGTAATTATCTGTACATATAACAGATGTTTGCTTTCTTAGGACATAAACCCACAAGACTGGGATGGTGTTCCAGCTTTTTGACATAGGATCTGCTACTTCACCATGAGCTGCTTAAAGAATGCAAACAAAGATGGCAGGGGGCAATTGAACAAGCTTCTAGAACACTGAGAGGCCTAAACATAAACCTAAAAAAATGCTTTGTATGACTGAATACCACCAAGATCATGCATATTAAACTCCAGAACAAGGAACAGTAAGCTACAGCCTCTGGGCTAGATCCTACCCATAGCCTGTTTCTATTAATAAAGTTTTACTGAAACACAGCCACGCATATTTGTTTACATATGGTTACTTGCCTGCCATAATGGTAGAGGTGAGTATTTGTGACAGATACTGCATGGCCCACAAAGTCTAAAATATTTACTATCTGGCCCTTTTCAGAAAAAGGGCCTTTTGCTGCCTTAGAATGTTGTTCTTAACCTTTTTTATGCCATTACCCCTTTTTGGCAGTTTAGTGAAGTCCATGGAACCCTTCTTAGATAATATTTTAAATGTACCAAAAAAAACTAAAAGAAGAACCAATAGGAATATAAAAGAAACCAATTATATTAAAATAGTTATTAAAAAAAAATTGTGATATGCCAATGTGTGTGTTTCATTAATGTGTTCAAGAATCAGACCTAGTGGCAGGTCTAGTAACTACAGTCATTTCTAAATAAAGAGGAGTGTAAAAGATATTTTACTCTATCTGCAGCAATCATTATGAAGAGATTTTTGATTTCCACTGGCGACAACTTTACATGCACTGTTATCAGATTGGTTGCCTGTTTTCATAATCGAAGGACATGTCAAATTTCAATACAGGCTAGTGAAAATGAAGACTTTTTTTTTTCCCATCCAAGGACCTCCCTCCCAAATCTACTCATGGATTTCTCAGGGGCAGACGTCTGTAGACTCAAAGTCAGAATCCTTGCTCCAGAATGTTTTACTAGGTTTTCCAGTTACATCCCTGCCAAAATTATAGCGACAGTCTTTTTTCACTTCTTTAGCAATCTGCAGAGGTGAGACCCAGAAAATCCAGAAAACCAAATCTCACAGCTAAGTTGCAGAGCTTAACAACACCCTTTGGCATGAAAGCAAAGGTTATAAATTCCTTTGTCTTTTTTTTTTTTTTTTAAATTTAACCATAAACATTACTTTAATGAAGTATACTGGGCAAATAGTCCCACTGGACACTAAGGTCTTCAAACCTAATGACTATGTTCATTCTTGCCTACTACCTGATTCCCACTGTGTCTGGCACATAGTGAGGTTTAAAGAATGTTGGATGAATAAGCGACATATATTTAAGCTGACAGATCTTCCTTGAGTTTGGGTTGCTACTCAAACAAGTGTTGATGTAGTCTATCAAATCACCGAAAGGGTAAAAACAAAATCCTATTAATTTACAGTTTTACAAGTGCCACAGATTTATAAAAGGGAAAATGAACATTCCACGAAGACCATGCATAAATGGCACACATTTAAATTTTTGAAAAACACACGTTTTCTAGACCAATTTAAAGATGCTGCTATAAATAGTAACTTCATCCTTGTAAATAAAAATGAACCATTTTCATACATGAATTGTTCAGCTTCTCTAACTTAGGCTGGGGGAAATTTCTGAAGCAAATCAGTGGGGCATCGATTATGCCAATGTCTTAACTTGCTGTAGATTACTAAAATGTTCCCACATCTCCCCACCTCCCACCCCTCCTAGTAGCACGGCCTCTGCCCTGTCATTAGGATGTTCTCCCATGATCCATGATAAAAGCCTCAACCATGTCATTGGATTTAGCCAAAGGTATATTTAGTCACTTGAAACAAATAATGGCTTGAAATGGACTTGTGCACTGGGGCTTGCTTGCTTACACCTCGGTCATGACCATGAGGTCAATCCTGGCCTACCTACTGCTGGTCTCAGGAGAAGACCAAGAGACATATGGAGCAGAGCTGATTTCCTCAGCCAAGGCCAGTGGATAGCCAGTCCATAACCAGCAGATCCTCAGACTAATAAGAGAGCCCAGCCAAGGTCAGCTGGTTTTGCCCAGCTGATCCTCACAGGTGAACAGAAAAAGCATATTGCATCTATTGAGGTTTTGTGGGCTATTACGCTGCATCGCTGTGACAACAGACAATGGATACAGATACAGGTATCTAGAAAAAGGGTGATGCCATAACAGAGAACCAAAATACAGAGCATTGGTTTTGAGATTGGGTTGCATGTGGAGGCTGGAAAAATGGCAATGCACACTACTTAATGGCAAACATTTGGTAAGATTGTCACTCATGGTAGCTTAGAAGACAGAAAATGTACATAATGAGTTTTGGACTTGAATAAAGAGATAAATTCTAGGCAGAACAGTGAAAGTGTCTTATAAGCTGCATATGATAAAAGACTACAAGAAAGAGACAAACTCAAAAAAAGAACTGGACATTTACTAAGCAGAATTTAGAGGGAAGACAGAAAGTCAAAGATTTACTGGATATAGTTTCTCATCTCCAGCCAGCTTCTCCAGCCAGCTTTCCCAGGTAAGACAAAAGCCTGGGACAAAGATCAATCTAAGAAACTAGTCTCAGAGTGAAGACCAAATGTGAAATAAGGTGTCTAAATGTAAGACTCTTTATTAAAATCTTCAAAAGGGAATTAAGAATGGTGAGAATGAAGTTGGTGCCAAGTATGTTCTTTCAGCTGGACAAAGGACTCCTAAAACCCACAGAAGGTTAAATGCCAAAAGTACCTATAATTGAGTTTAGAAGAAGAGGCAAGATTCCAAAAGAATTGTGGGTATCGCTTTTGGCAAATGGATACATAGGAAACTCACACAGTTTTTAAAGACAGCTCTACCAGCAACACTGTCACCAGCCTTACTAAAACAAAAGGTAAAAGACCTCCAGCTGTTGGCAGACAGGAAGCAAGCTGAGAAAGTTTCTCAAAGGTACATTTTGCAATCTTTTTTAGAAGTAGCTTAGGAAAGTGATGGAAAGGATGCTCCAATGGGCAGGGTTAAGAACCAAAGAGCTGAGCCAAGGCCTAATCAAGAAACATTCCCTATCCCCTGAGTAGGGGGAACCTGGGAACATGTGCCCAAAAGAATTTCAGAAATGCTATGGACCAGGGACTGACAAATGCCTTTCTGCCTTTCTTTCTTTCTTTATTCTTTCTTTCTTTCTTTCTTTCTTTCTTTCTTTCTTTCTTTCTTTCTTTCTTTCTTTCTTTCTTTCTTTCTTTTTCTTTTTCTTTTCTTTCTCTTTCTTTTTAATTATACTTTAAGTTCTGGGATACATGTGCAGAATGTGCAGGTTTGTTACACAGGTATACACGTGCCATGGTGGTTTGCTGCACCCATCAACCTGTCATCTACATTAGGTATTTCTCCTAATGCTATCCCTCCCCTAGCCCCCAACCCCTTGACAGGCCCCAGTGTGTGATGTTCCCCTCCCTGTGTCCATGTGTTCTCATTATTCAACTCCCACTTACGAGTGAGAACATGTAGTGTTTGGTTTTCTGTTCCTGTGTTAGTTTGCTAAGAATGATGGTTTCCAGCTTCATGCATGTCCCTGTAAAGGACATGAACTCAACCTGTTTTATGGCCACATAGTATTCCATGGTGTATATGTGTCACATTTTCTTTATCCAGTCTATCATTGATGGGCATTTGGGTTGGTTCCAAGTCTTTGCTACTGTGAATACTGCCACAATAAATATACATGTGCATGTGTCTTATACTACTTTCAAATGGTAGAATTATGGTAATTATTTTGGCTTTTTGTTTTACCACTGTATATTGGGTGTATCAGGACAGACAACTTGTTTTTTATTTCAACCATCTCTAGATGAAGAGAAACCATATCCAGACCCAAGGGAGATCACACAACTGTGGTCCTTAAGGCTGATCCTATGATTGGATGAGACTTGTGGGGTTCTTCGGAAAGTGTGAACGCATTTTGCCTGTCAGAGAGATGTGAATGATGGTGAGGCTAAAGGTGGACTGTGGTTGTTTGCAAAAACGGTCCCAATTCAGCCCAGCGAGGTGGCTCACGCCTGTAATCCTAGCACTTTGGGAGGTGAGGCAGGTGGATTGCCTGAGCTCAGGAGTTTGAGACCAGCCTGGGCAACATGGTGAAACCCCATCTCTACTAAAATACAAAAAATTAGCCAGGCATGGCAGCATGCACCTGTAATCCCAGCTACTCAGGAGGCTGAGGCAGGAGAATCACTTGAACCCAGGAAGTGGAAGTTGCAATGAGCTGAGATCACGCCACTGCACTCCAGCCTGGGTGACAGAGCGAGACTCCATCTCAAAAAAAAAAAAAGTAAAAAAAAGGTCCCAGGTCTTCACCTTCCCTGCATCCCTGATCTTTGCCACGTAACACTGTGACGACCTCTCACTGTAAGTGAGCTCAGTTCCACCCTTGACACCAGGATGAAACATGTGACTTGCCTTAGCCAATGTGATGCTTGACAACTTATAGAAGCAAAGACTTGAAATGGGCTTACACTGGGGCTTCCTTGCTTGCACCTCTGCCATCCTCATGAGAAGGACAAGCCCGGGTTAGTCCATGGTCCCGGGAGGACGATGAGAGATGCACAGAACACAGCCAGATTGCCTCAGGCAAGGCCAGTGGACAGCCAGCCAGCCCACGGTCAGCAGATCCCCGGGCAAATCTGGAAGGCACCCAGCCTTCCCCACACATGTGGTTAAGCCAAGCCAAGATCAACAGAGTTGTCCAGTCAACTTCCTGCTGACCTAAAGTATGTTAGCAACAAATGTTTATAATACAACACTGAGATTTCATGGTTGTTATCGCAGCATTATGGAATCTTTATCTAACTGATACACCAAAAGAAAGAAGTATGTAATTTGTTGAGTTACCTACCCTGCTAATTTTGCTGTATGTTTTTTGGTCAAGCTGTTCCATGCTGAACTAGAGGATGCTTCAAAAATGACTGGAATGCCTAATCATTATGCAGAATTTATCAAAGATACATGACTTATACCTGTATTTTATTTCGTGCACCTCCTCAATTACATACTTTACAAGTGAATAAGTTATAAAGTTATATAAAGAGATATACATATGTATAAAGCTATAAACTTCATGGTTTTCTCCTATTTTACTGAGAAAGGCTCTTCAAGGCAGCTGAAAAGCAAAACTGCAAATGGGCCAAGCACGGTGGCTCATGCCTGTAATCCCAGCACTTTGGGAGGCTGAGGTGGGCAGACCACTTGAGGTCAGGGGTTCAAGACCAGCCTGACCAATATGGCAAAACCCCATCCCTACTAAAAACAGAAAAAGTTAGCTGGGCATGGTACAACATGCCTGTAATCCCAGCACTTTGGGAGGTTGTGGTGGGCAGACCACTTGAGGTCAGGGGTTCAAGACCAGCCTGACCAAGATGGCAAAACCCCATCTCTACTAAAAATACAAAAAATTAGCTGGGTGTGGTGCAACACACCTGTAATCCCAGCTTCTTGGGAGGCTGAGGCATAAGAATTGCTTGAGCCTAGGAGGTGGAGGTTGCAGTGAGCTGAGATAGCGCCACTGCACTCCAGTCAGGGCAACAGAGCAAGACAAAACAACAACAACAACAACAACAAAACAAAACTGCAAACAACGAGATGAGCAAAGGTTCCAACTCGATTTCTTCCATCGTGGCTGAATGCTTTAAGGTGCTTATGATTTATGCCATAGGAAGTGTAGAGAGCAAATAACAGGCGGGACTCACCCGTGTGGGATCGCAGGTGGACGGTGAGCTGGCTGGAGTTCCGGCTGGCGTAGGGGCAGATCTGGCATTTGAAGGGCCGCTCGTCCGAGTGGATCCGCAGGTGCTTGTTGAGGCTGCTGCTGTCGGCAGCGGCGTAGTCACACGTCTTACACTTGTAGGGCTTCACGCCCGTGTGGCACCGCATGTGAGTTTTCAGCTTGTCCTTCCGGCTAAAGCACTTGCCACAGACTTCACACTTATGAGGTTTGTCTCCTTCAAACACACACACACACACAGATGGCAGCAGGAAATGAGATTAAAAAAGGAAAAGGCTTATTTCCCACTGCCTTACGAAAAAAGTCATATACAACCACCAAAGAATATCCAGAGAACCCTGAAACACTGTGTGGATGATTGGCAAAGAGCTAACATCTTGGGAGAGGGGAATTTTCTTCCATTTTCCTTATTGATATTACTTGAATTTTTTAAATGATGAATATGAATTTCTTATACATTTTGTATAAATTAAAAATAGAAGGCAATTAAAATAAAATTTTAAAACATAGGTAAGTAAAATAATAACAGTTGTGTTAATTTTCTCTTATACTCACTCTCTCCTTTTTCCTTTTCGCAACAGAGATGCACCCTAAAATTTAGAACACCTAAGTTTCAGCAGAGTTCATGGCTGACCAGCGAAAGACTACACTTCTCAGCCTCGCCCGCAGCTAGGTGTGATCTGTGACTAAGTTTTTATCGAAGCGATGGCAGAGAAAGTAAAGTGTGTCTCTTTCACGAGAGGAAACTGCTTGCCTTTTACATTTTCTCTTTTCCTGCTTCTAGCCATGGCATGGGGGTAAGGCAGCAGGTGCGGGCAGGTGAGTGAGTGGGTGAGGGCAGGCGAGTGAGTGGGTGAAAGCAGGTGAGTGAGTGGGTGAGGGCAGGCGAGTGAGCGGGTGAGGGCAGGTGAGTGAGCGTGTGAGGGTGGCATACCTGCAGATGGTGGAGTCATGTAACAGAATGAGGTGGGAGGAACTTAAGTGCCTGGATGGTCCCTAGGACAGAGCTGCCCACCTGTCCCGACCTGCCTGCTCACCTCCGGACAGTTACACGGGACAGATACAAACCCCTATCTTGCTTGTTAGAGCTGGTGTTTCAGTTTCATTCTTACAGCAGCTTAATCTGAACCTCACTAATGCATATGTCAACTTGACATCTGTGAACAACTGCTAACTTTTTGGTGTATATTTTTCCAATCTGTGTGTGTGTATGTTTTTGGTACATAAAAACTCCTGGCTAACATCAATTTAAACACTTTTTGAATGGCACTGTGCCTTTGAATTACTATATTTAATCCTTGCAACAGCTGGGATTAGAACCCAGGACTGTCTTGCGCGCGCGTGCGTGTGTGTGTGTGTGTGTGTGTGTGTCTGTGTTTTGGCAAACACTGCACTGCCTCCCTATTGACTACTTTCTTGCACTTACAGTAATTTCTATGACCTGTTTCATATCATTACATATCCACAACATGGTTGTTAAGGCTGAAGTATTTCACTGTATGGATATGCATAAATTATTGAATCCATTCCTTACTTGGTCACGAAAAAGAGTAAGTCAATATGACATAGTGATGTGAAACGATGTGCAAAAGTAATTGAAAAAAAGCAAGTTGCACTGATAGCGTGTATTGTATTAACTTAATAAGACATGGAAAAAATTAAATGTGTGTGTTTTTAGACCTGGTCTAGGCATGCAAATATTTCAGAATGAGACATAGAGGTATATTAGGACAGCTGACTTTTGGTTATGGAAGGAGGTGGCTGTGAGTCAGGATCTTCTTTTTTTTACTTTATATATCAAATATTATCCTGACCAAATCGTAACTAGCCAAGTGCTAAAATAGTCAGCCAAAGCTGATCACTGTCATCATAAAATAAATATTTGGGATTTAAGAATACATCTAAACGTTTATTAAAGATCAGCATTTTGGCTGGGCACGGTGGCTGTCGCCTGTAATTCCAGCACTTTGGGAGGCTGAGGCAGGCAGATCACTTGAGGTCAGGAGTTCGAGACCAGCCTGGCCAACATGGTGAAACCCCGTCTGAACTAAAAATAAAAAAATTAGCTGGGCATTGTGGCGGGTGCCTGTAATCTCAGCTACTCGGGAGGCTGAAGCAGGAGAATCACTTGAACCCAGAAGGCGGTGGTTGCAGTGTGCCGAGATTGTGCCACTGCACTACAGCCTGGGTGACAGAGTGAGACTCCATCTCAAAAGGAAAAAAAAAAAAGCATTTTTATTATTAAACATTTTAGTAGGCCAGGTGCAGTGGCTCACGCCTGTAATCCCAGCACTTTGGGAGGCCGAGGCGGGCGGATCATGAGGTCAGGAGATCGAGACCATCCTGGCTAGCACGGTGAAACCCCCGTCTCTACTAAAAATACAAAAAATTAGCTGGGCATGGTGGCAGGTGCCTGTTGTCCCAGCTACTTGGGAGGCTGAGGCAGGAGAATGGCGTGAACCTGGGAGGTGGAGCTTGCAGTGAACTGAGATCGTGCCACTGCACTCTAGCCTGGGTGACAGAGCAAGACTCTGTCTCAAAAAAAAAATAAAAGAAAAAAAGAAACACAAAAACAAAAACAAAAAAATTTTAGTCATCAAATTAAAAAGCCCAGTAACAATAATTTACCAGCATTGTCAGTGGCTCAGTAGTTCCTGTGGTCACTACACTGGGTATTTGCAACACTGGGCAGATGCTGGATGTTGGCAGAGCTCAATGGTTTTTGGCCAACTCAGCTGGTAAAGAGCTCTGTTGCTGTTGCTCCCCCAAACCCCAACCCCAGGGGTAATTAAGCATGCCCCCACTCTCTGAAGGTAACTAAGGTGAGGATACATTTAAACTTGAAAATGTAGACAGAGACACTTCAGTTATGCAGAAACTATCCTACAAACACCAGGTGGGCTAACTGTGTAGAAGATATTTTCTGTGGATTTGCAGAAATAGACAAAGTTGTGGCCCTCACTTGTACTTTTACAAAGCTTTCCCTATCATCATTAATAATTATAGTACTCAGCCAGATGCGGTAGCCCACGCCTGTAATCTCAGCACTTTGGGAGGCCGAGGCAGGTGGATCACCTAAGGTCGGGAGTTTGAGACCAGCCTGACCAACATGGAGAAATGTCATCTCTACTAAAAATACAAAAATTAGCCGAGTGTGTTGGTGTATGCCTGTAATCCCAGCTACTCGGGAGGCTGAGGCAGGAGAATCGCTTGAACCTGGGAGGCGGAGGTTGCGGTGAGCCAAGATCGTGCCATTGCACTCCAGCCTGGGCAACAAGAGTGAAACTCCGTCTCAGAAAAACAAAAAACAAAAAACAAAACAAAACAAAAATTATAGTACTTTATTCTTTCAATAACAAATATGCTATGGCTTGATGGATGAAACCTCAACATATGAAACCCACATGGAGAGTTTCATTGCTTATTACACTAGAATGCTTGCCAATCAATACTTGAAACTTAATATTTGGATCATTAGAACAAATCCAGATGGCATGACACTGTGAGGCTGATTAGATATGATGGTGACCCCAGTGCAATAAGGCACTTACTGGTCATGGCCAAGGAATATAAGAAATAACTGTTGGCTACTCATCTTCCAAAGGCTGAAGCTAAATAGCAGGTGTTGGGCAATTAGTGAAGCCAAAGCCAAAAGTCACTGCATCTTATACACATTTATACTTTTTAAATTTAAATCTGTATCATTTGAATATGAGCATCTAACACTTTGTTTAAAAAGAGTCTAAAGGCAATTCCTTTTCCATGCAGAAAGTCTGGGAGACATAAAAATAATATATTAAAGAAAAATAAAATCACCAGAAATCATCACTTTTTTCTTTTCCCATGCATTGATCTTTTCCTCTTCTTTTAAAACAAGTATTTATTAAATTCTCCTTTCTAAATTACAAAAATAACACACACCCACTGTATTCAGTGATATAACGTAAAGATACATAAAAGGAAAGTTTTGGCCAGGTGCAGTGGCTCACACCTATAATCCTAGCATTTTGGGAGGCCGACGTGGATGGATCGCTTGAGTCTAGGCATTTAAGACCAGCCTGGGCAACATGGTGAGACCCCCCTCTCTATAAAAAATACAAAACATTAGCCAGGTGTGGTGACACCTGCCTGTAGTCCCAGCTATTCCGGAGGCTGAGGTGGGCAGGTCGAGTGCCACTGCACTCCAGCCTGGGTGACAGAGTGAGACCCTGTCTCAAAAAATAAAAGAAAAAGACAAAAAAAGAGACAGTTTCTTTTCTCTCCCATTATGCCTCTCTTTACTAATCATTACACACACACATGCACTTGTAGGATCATCTCCTCAAAATGAGAATATGTGCATTCAAATTTTAATTAATTTTGGCAGAATCATTTTCAAAATGGCTGTAGCAGTTCATATTCCCACTTAGCTAAGTTTGCTCACATCCTCTCCAGAGCTGGATTTTATTATGTTAAAGACTTTTCTGCCAAAATCATGTGTACAAATGGCACCTTATTTTTTGAAATCTGGACTTGTATTCCCGTAACAGCCAGTGATGTTTGGAGTGGTATCATTCATCTGACCTATGTGGGTCCCCGGCTCCTAGCACAGAGCAGGTGTTGAGGGCATATGTGCTAAAGAAATGCTATTTACCCGTGTGAATTTTTAAATGCCGCTCCATGTCCTTCATGCCATAAGCAGTCTTGAATTGGCAACCTAAAAAAAAACAAAAAAAGGAAAGATTAATCATACAGGGAAACTTAGTAACTTTTAGTGGGGAGAAAACTGGCAGAAACGTCCTTACCCAAGTGACAAGAGTTAACACCACAGTACGGGGAAAAAGAGATCTCATGTGCCTTCGTATGTGATGACCAGGAAAGACACAATGTCATTTTGTGGTTCCTGCCAAAACTGCGTAACCTGAGTCTAATCATAAGGAAACATCAAACAAACCCAAACTGCGGCCTTTTTGACAAAATCACTGGCCTATACTTTTCAAAAATGTCAAGCTTATGAAAGATAAATGCTTAACTGTTCCTGATTAGAGGAAATGAAAGACATAAAATCTAAATGCAATCAGTAATAATTGGTTGGAAACTGGATCAGAGGGGGAAAATGTCATTCTTTTGATAATGGTAGAGAGGACATCAGTGGGACACTTGATGATGAAATCTGACTAAGGTCAGTAGGTTAGATAATAGTACCTATAAATGTTACTTTTCTGATCTTGATGATTGTCCTGTGGTTATTTAAAAGAATATTCTGGTTTTTAGGAAATACACACTGAAGTATTTAGGAACAAAAGGGCATTGCATTGTCAGCAACTTTCAAATGGTTTGGGGAAAACTACACTTGTATATACATTGTATATATACAAAGAATGACAAAGCAAATATAATAAAATGGTAACATTTGGGGAATCTAGATGAAGAGCACACAGGGATTTTTTTGGTACAATTTTTGCAAACTTTCTGTATGTCCGATATTATTTCCAAGTACATTAAAACCAAGGTAAGGAAAGAAAATTTTTTACTGGATGTCGTCCTAAGCTATAGCATAGGAAAAAAATTTACAGCAACCTGAAATTTTCATGAGTTCCACTTCAAAGGCCTATGGCTAGAAAAGTCTTAGAACCCAGGTGCAGAATGACCACAGACAGTGGGAGACAGGTTGTATGTGCTGATGCAAATGCCAGAGGGCCCTGATTTTTATGCCAGGTAGTTTGGGGCACTTCCATGAGCACTTGTCAGGAACTCATGAGGAAAAGCCCTGGAGCCTGGTTAAATGTCACACCTTCTACGCAAGTAGAACATAATTCTGCCTTTACCTGGATAGCAACAGTTAAGCCTTTTCTGAGCAGGTGGCGTTGTGGGCTTTTTGGTGCGTGACTTGGCAGGGAGAGAGATGACAGTGGCTGTTTGGTTTTCATTACTTTCCGTGGGCAGATAAGTTTGATAGCCATGTTCAAAAACAAATTCTGGAGCTGAAACTAAAAGATATGGTGATTATTAATTTTCTTAATATAAATGCCCTCTAGCTATGCCCTCTGCCTACTTTTCTTTGTAGAGTGAATGCACATACTAGTTTGCTTTCCCAGCCTCCTTTGTGGCTTCAGAGTGATCATGTGACCCAGTTCTAGCTAATGAGACACTAGACAGCATTTGCTGGGAGGCTTCTGTAAAATATTTTCCTCCCTGATTTAAAATAGTATGGAGGGAAAGTGTAGGCAGGGCAGATGGAAAAAGACGCAGTTGAGAAAAGCTCATCTTGTTACCCTGGCTGCCGTACTTCCTATCTTTCTACATGCTGGAATGATGACGCGATGCCCGGATCTGTGGCAGCCATTCTATAACCGTAAGGGTAAACATGAAAATCAGATGCTGAGTCAGAACTCCGAAACCACTCAAATCTATACTTTTTTCTTTTTCTTTTTTTTTTTTTTCTGAGATAGGGTCCCACTTTGTCACCTAGGCTGGAGTGCAGTGGTGCAATCACAGCACACTGCAGCCTCGGCCTCCCAGGCTCAAGCAATTCTCCCACCTCAGCCTCACGAGTAGCTGGGACTATAGGCATGCACCACCATGTCTGGCTAATTTTTGTATTTTTTGTAGAGACTGGCGTCTTGCCATGCTGCGCAGGCTGGTCTCAAACTCCTGAGCTCAAACGATCTACTTGTCTCGGCCTCCCAAAGTGTTAGCCACCATGCCTGCCCTAGACTTCTTAAATGAACAAGAAATGTCCCTATAATTTATGTCTCTATAATTTATGCCAGGTAAGTTTTCTGTTAGCTGCAGCCAAATGCCTTAGGTGTTTTCATAAGCTATAGGACAAAATCCTAATAAAACACCAAACGGGAACTGATAGAAGGGATTTGGGGCAAAACTAGTCTAATTGACATTCTCCTCAGCATTTCCCCCCTCAAAAAATTTCCTTGTACTCTTACTGAGGTTCTGACGCAAAAAGAAAAAAAAAATAGCAAAACACAGACTTAATATAAAATATAATTGTAGGCTAGGTGTGGTGGTTCACACCTGTAATCCCATTATTTGGGGGGCCAAGGAGAGTAGATCACCTGAGGTCAGGAGTTCGAGACTAGCCTGGTCAACATGGTGAAACCCCGTCTCTACTAAAAATACAAAAATTAGCTAGGCGTGGTGGCAGGTGCCTGAAATCCCAGCTACTCTGGAGGCTGAGGCAAGAGAGCTGCTTGAACATGGGAGGTGGAGGTTGCAGTGAGCCGAGATCATGGCATTGCACTCCAGCCTGGGTGACAAAAGTGAAACTCCATCTCAAAAAATAAATAAATAAATAAATTTTAAAAGACAAGATAGGCAGTCTCAAATTTTTTTGTTATAAAAAATTCTGTGACTACTTTGCTAACTACATTTATAGTCTGGACTTAAGCATGTTTCTTTCCTCTCTTCCCTCCCTTCCCTTCTTCCCTCCTTTCTTTTCCTTTCCTTCCTTCCTCCCTCCCTCCTTCCCTTCCTCCTTCTCTTCCCTTCCCTTCCTTCTTTCCTTCTCCCCTTCCCTCCCTCCCCTCCCCTCCCCTCCCCTCCTTTCCCCTCCCCTCCCCTCCTTTCCCCTCCCCTTCCTTCCTTCTTCCCTTCCCTCCTCTTTCTCTTTTTGGTTCTATCTTTCTTAGAATGTAATTTGTCACAAGAAGATTTGTCTTCAAATATGGAGTAAATATGACCAATGGAGGCTTGTTCAATGAGTGAACCTTTCAGGCTAATAGGCCTTAGTGATGATTTTGAAAGCCACTGTAATATTCTGTTTCCCAAACTTCAGTCACTCAGACACCATCTTTGACATTTTTGACAGTTTATTTACAGATGATTTAAGTCAGCACAGGCTTAACATCACTATTTATTTTAGCTTTGTCCAAAGCACTAATATCCATGCCACGGGCTCCAGGCACTAGTTATGTTTTTCTCTTAAAACAAACACTGTATTTCTTTGAATCTAGGATGTTTTAGATTGTAAAATGCATCATAATTTCATATACGATGAAAAGGCTGCCAATTAAACACATGATGACACCGCTTTCTTTTTTGAGGTATTTTATTTTATATTTATCAAATGGGCTTTTCTTGACTTCTTTGGACATTTGGCAGGAAACTCAGGTTCCTGATGTCCATCTTTTTGGCACCTTCAGTAGTGACCATATCACTCTGATACATGTCAAATGATACCTTGGTGCTGTCAGCATTTGGTATTTGGGTAAGGCCATAGTTTCCATTTTTCTCAATGGAAATATGTGTAGGGAAGTCAAGGGCTTCGGTTTAAAGTCAGCTGAAAGATTCCGACAAACTGATGTTTCCTGTCTTCACGCCAAGTATCTCTGATGCATGAATCAGTTGCACCTGCCTCCTGTTGAAATGTTTTCATTTACTCTGTAGGATCTGGCTATTTCTCCCGGTTTCTCTTGCTCTGCTTGGGTTCTCAAAGCATGGTCCCTAGCCAGCAGCATTGGAGCTGCCTGGGAACTTGTTACCAAGGCAAATTTTTTGGGCCCCATCTCAGACCTACTGAATCAGACACTCTGGGGGTGCACCCAACAATCTGTGCTCTAACAAGCCCTCCAGGTGATCCTGATACACACTCAAGTTTAAGAAGTACTAGCAGAGACCATCCTTTTCCATCTATCTTGACAGTAGAACTTAACCCAGCTCTGTCTATATGAGGAATTCCACCTTTCTCGGTTGTTGCTTTGCAAGAACGTGCAATTGCAGTCACTCCTCCAACAATGAAGATTTGCTTCATTAATATCAAATTTACCCCTGTTACTGTTTTCAGGCATTTCTGGGTAAGCAATTACTTTTCATCTTCAACTTGATTCATTATGCAACATCTTGGAAGACATTTTAAACAGCAATTAAACTCAAGACATATAGTTCCAAAATTGCACACAACGCAGCTGAGGTGAGAAAAATGTGACCCACTGAAATCAGGTTTGTTCACATGCACAGCCAAGTAATGTTTTTGGACTGCCTGTTGGTTGACAGAAATCTCACTGATTCTAAAATGCATTGTTGTTTCCGATATGTTAAAATGCATCTTCCAACTGATATAAGCTCAGGTTTGACCATTCACTGTGGATGTGACCTCAGGCCAGTCATGTAACTTCATTGAACTGTTTTCTCACTATAAATGGGGATAATCACCATGCCCACTTCATAAGGATGTTGCAAAGTTTAACACGAGAATTCAGTAGCACAGGATGTGGCCATGGTTGAATCTCAACAAATGTCAAAGGGGATATATTACAGTTCAATAGAACCAGACTCTGGCACTTGTGCATCAAACTCTCAGCTGAAATGCTCATGAGCTAGGATGATCAACCATCCCTGTTTGCCTTGGACTGGGGTTTCTCAAGAACTTTTGGTGCTAAAACCAGGGTGCTGGGTCATGGTCATACTCCCATGGCCTCCCAACCTTCTGCTCTACAACTTCCTGTACAAGTGACCTCCTGTGCTGGAAGGTGTTCACTGTGGGGTGAGTATGGATGGCCAGGCCCTCCCTACAAGTCAGCTCACAGGCTCCTCGGCACTCTCTTGAAAGGTAGATGGTAGGCCCTTCACCCTCCTGCCACTTTCTGCTCTCCCCAGGGATTGGCTGGGCTCCATCTCTTAACTGTCCTCTACCATAAGCCTGGGCAAGCCCCAGCAGAGGGAAATGCAGGAGTATTTTGTATATCAACCCCTTCTCAGATGTATAATTTGCAAATATTTTCTCATTCCATAGGCTGCATTTTCATTTCTGCTGTTTCCTTTGATGCACACAAGTTTTAAGATTTAATGTACTCCCAGCTGGGTACAGTGGCTCACACCTGCAATCCCAGTACTTTGGGAGCCCAAGGCAGGTGGATCATGTGAGGTAGGGAGTTCAAGACTAGCCTGATTAACATGGAGAAACCCCGTCTCTACTAAAAATACAAAATTAGCCAGGCGTGGTGGCACATGCCTGTAATACCAGCTACCTGGGAGGCTGAGGCAGGAGAATCGCTTGAACCTGGGAGGCGGAGGTTGCAGTGAGCCCAGATCACGCCACTGCACTCCAGCCTGGGCAACAAGAGCAAAATTCCATCTCAAAAAAAAAAAATTTAATGTAGTCCCATTTGTCTATTTTCACTTTTGTTGCCTGTGCTCTGGTGTCTTGGAGAGGAAGCAGGAAGCATCATGAGTGGGTAGGTTAAACACAGCAAACGGCCGAGTGTGGTGGCTCATGCCTGTAATCCCGGCACTTTGGGAGGCTGAGGCGGACGGCTCATTTAAGGTCAGGAGTTTGAGACCAGCCTGGCCAACATGGTGAGACCCTGTCTCTACTAAAAACACAAAAATTAGTCAGGTGTGCTGGTGCGCACCTGTAGTCCCAGCTACTCAGGAGGCTGAGGCAGGAGGATCGCTTGGACCTGGGAGACAGAGGTTGCAGTGAGCTGAGATCATGCCACTACACTCCAGTCTGGGTGACAGAGGCAGACCGTCTCAAACAAACAAACAAAAAAACAAAAAACAGCAAAGGGATTCAGGAACCCAGGTGCAGGGATTATTTTGGGGGCAGGGCTAATCCCATGTAACCTGAGTCATCCCAAAGTAGATGGCTACAGACCAGAAAGGGTGTGCTCCAGAGCTTAGGCTGTGAGGTCTTACCTCCTTGATCCTCAGTTTCTTTACCTGGAGAATGGGGACAATTTCCATTCCTGTCTCCTAGGACGTTGTGACCATCAGAAACCAGGCATGTAAAGTTGCTGTTGCTGTTGACTTTATTCACTAATTTATTCAGCAAATGTTTATGAGGTACGGTACTGACTGTGTGCCAGGAACTGTTCTAAGCACTAGAAACAGAGCCCTGACCCAAAGAGACAAAAATCCCTGCCCTCATGGAGCTGACATTCTAGTTAGGAGTGGTGCAGGCAATAAGTATTTCAATACACAGTGTGTAAATCAGGTGGTGTAAATATTATGGAGAAAAATAAAGCAGACTTTGGGAGGCTGAGACGGGCGGATCACAAGGTCAGGAGATCGAGACCATCCTGGCTAACACAGTGAAACCCCGTCTCTACTAAAAAATACAAAAAAACTAGCCGGGCGAGGTGGCGGGCGCCTGTAGTCCCAGCTACTCGGGAGGCTGAGGCAGGAGAATGGCGTGAACCCGGGAGGCGGAGCTTGCAGTGAGCTGAGATCTGGCCACTGCACTCCAGCCCGGGCGACAGAGCAAGACTCCGTCTCAAAAAAAAAAAAGAAAGAAAAAAGAAAAAGAAAGCAGGGAAGGGAACCAGAAAATGCTGGTGGGCATGCACTTTTTTTGTTTGCTTGTTTTTTGTTTTTTGAGACAGAGTATTGCTTTGCGCAGTGGCATGATGTCCGCTCACTGCAAGTTCCGCCCCCCCGGGTTGACGCCATTCTCCTGCCTCAGCCTCCCAAGTAGCTGGGACTACAGGCACCCGCCATCACGCTTGGCTAATTTTTTGTGTTTTTAGTGGAGTTGGGGTTTCACTGTGTTAGCCAGGATGGTCTTGATCTCCTGACCTTGTGATCCGCCCGCCTCGGCCTCCCAAAGTGCTGGGATTACAGGCGTGAGCCACCGCGTCCAGTGGGCATGCACTTTTAAGCAGGTCCAGGAAGGCCTCAGTGAGAAGGTAACATATGAATATAAAACATGGAAGCATATAATTATTATATTAATACTATTCTGTTGCAGGTGTCCGGAATTCAATAGCAACAAAGGGGCATCGGTGCTGAAGACTCTCATCCAGGTAGTCGGCTTGCTGGCGCCTCCTGGCTGGATTTATCAAGGGCATCCCTTCCCACACACATGGCCTTTCTAGAATCTGCTGTGAAGAGCAGGACCTGCAGAGACACCCCAGGGAAAGGCTTATGGTAATCACTGAGGGACTGCTGGCGACCAGAGGCCTTCCTCATTCCCTTCGGTTGTTCGCATGTGATTTGATGGCGGAGTAGCCACTCATCCCCGGGGTGTGTGTGTGTGTGTGTGTGTGTGTATGTGTCTGTCTCTGTGTATGTGTGCACATGCATGGTCAGACTGACCGTGGACCAATTTGGGTGTTTTATTTTATTTTTTTTTTGAGATGGAGTCTTGCTCTGTTGCCCAGGCTGGAGTAAAACGGCACCATCTCAGCTCACTGTAACCTCCCTCTCCCGGGTTCAAGTGATTCTCCTGCTTCAGCCTCCCTAGTGGCTGGGATTACAGGCATGCACCACCACACCTGGCTAATTTTTGTATTTTTAGTAGAGACAGAGTTTCACTATGTTGGCCAGGCTGGTCTCAAATTTCTGACCTCAGGTGATCCACCTGCTCGGCCTCCCCAATTTCTTTTTTTTTTTTTTGAGGTGGAGTCTTGCTGTGTCACCCAGGCTGGAGTGCAATGGCATGATCTCGGCTCACTGCAACCTCTGCTTCCTGGGTTCAAGCGATTCTCCTGCCTCAACCTCCTGAGTAGCTGGGACTACTCAGTCCCAGTCATGGTGCCTGCCACCATGCCCAGTTAGTTTCTGTATCTTTAGTAGAGATGGAGTTTCACCATGTTGGCCAGGTTGGTCTCACACTCCTGACCTCAAGTGATCTGCCTGCATCGGCCTCCCAAAGTGTTGGGATTACAGGTGTGAGCCACCGCACCTGACCAACTGGGTGTTTGTATGCAATTTGATGCCAGAGTAGCCACTCATCGCCAGGTGAGTGTGTGTGTGTGTGTGTGTGTGTGTGTGTGGGGTCACAATGAACTTGGACCAACTTGGGTATGTGCATGTGATTTGATGCTGGAGTCGCCACTTATTGACAGGGGTGTGTGTGTGTGTGTGTGTGTATCTGTGTGTGTGTGTACAGTCAGATTGACCCTGGACCAACCTCTGTCTCCACTCGATAGCTGTAGAGCCTTGACCAAGTCACTTCTCTGCTCTTCAGTTCTTTTGTTGGTAAAATGGGGATATTGCACTGATCTCAGAGCTTAGATCTTGTTGTTCTAGTAAAGATTCAGGGGAAGGATAAGGCGTACTGCGAGCCGGGCACACTGCAAGTTCTTGAGAGTTCTCAGTGGACATTATGGTAACCATGCACAATAGGTTATTATTTATCTTTATTCAGGTTTGGCATAATGAGTGACATGAGCCTTGGGGAATCTCAGAGCACCCTAGAAGAAAGTGAAATGCCCCACATCTGCCGAGGCGGGATGACTCATAACCTTGGGGGGAAGTGCTTCCAGTAGAGGCGTGACTTGCCCACCCCCTAAGAATATTCTCTAGTCCCTCTTTTCACCGAGAATGCAGCAAGGGCCACCTCTTTATGTAGGGGTCTTATGTCTAACTTTTTACAAGAGCTCAGGGCTTCAGCCCCTACCCTGGTATGGCCATTAAAATCAAGTCTCCTGTTTAGTGAGATCAGACCCTGTCCCCGATACAAGAAGCTCACAGCCTCATACACCTGCTGCTGCTTTTAGTTTTGTTTTCTGGCTCCAGGGGATTTCCCTTCTTTCCTGCGTGTTCAGGTGTGCATCTGAGAATTGCTTATTGTATTTAGTTCCGGTTTGTAGCAGGGACATACTGAGTTGTCTGATCATGATGCTGCTTAAAATGTATGACTATTATATGAATTTCATACATAATCCAAATCTATTTCTCTGAAGTTTGTCTCTGTGGCGTCTTAGGGCTCACATGAATCAACCGTAGCTCCTTTTCTACCAAATTGCCTTTCAGACATCTCAAGACAGCTTTGATATCTCCCTATCTGATTTGCTTCCTCCTTCCCTTCTTCAACTTAAAAATTCCATTTAATAAATCCTTTTCTCTTTTTAACTTACAATGTTAATTTTTGCAAAATAAAAGTTAACACGAATTTTAGGATTTTCTTCTCTACATAGAAAAGTGCAGAGAAGAAAAAACTAGGCTAAGTTTTTGTTGTTGTTGTCCAGGCTCTTGCCTGTAATCCCAGCAATTTGGGAGGCTGAGGCAGGATGATCACTTGAGACCAGGAGTTTGAGATCAGCCTGAGCAACAAAGGGAGATGCCGTCTCCACAAAAACATACAAAAAAATAGCTGGGTGTGATGGTGTGTGCCTGTAGTCCCAGCTAATTGTGGGGCTGAGGTGGAAGGATGGCTTAAGCTCAGGAGTTCTAGGCTGCAGTGAGCTAGGATGGCACCAGTACACTCCAGCCTGGGTGACAAAGCAAGGCTGTCTCTAGAAAAACAAAAGAAAAAACTTCCCAATGCTGTCAAAACATGGCAATACACATCCTTGCTTTTTTTTGAGATGGAGTCTGGCTCTGTTGCCTAGGCTGAAGTGCAGTGGTGTAGTCTTGGCTCACAGCAACCTCCGCCACCCAGATTCAAGTGATTCTCCTGCCTCAGTCTGCCAAATAGCTGGGACTAAAGGTGCACGCCACCAGGCCCGGCTAATTTTTGTATTTTTAGCAGAGATGGGGGTTTCACCATGTTGGCCAGGGTCGTCTTGAACTCCTGACCTCAAGTAATCTGCCTGCCTCGACCTCCCAAAGTGCTGGGATTACAGATGTGAGCCACCGGTGCCCAGCCTACATCCTTACTTTTTATACAAAGCTCCTATCGCTACTGTGATTAAATACTTACTTAAGAAATTATTTAATGACTATTCTCTCTTCTATTTGGTTGGAGGAGTTAAGTGAGGACAGACCCTTGTTTGATTAAATACTTACTTGAGAAATTATTTAATGACTATTCTCTCTTCTATTTGGTTGGAGGAGTGAAGTGAGGACAGACCCTTGTTTCTTTCCATTACTGTTCCCCGTGCACCCACCACAGAACGAGGTGAAGGGGAGGAGATCAAAGAACATTTGTTGAATTAATGATCAGCTAAAGGACTAACCTCTTTTATATATAGAAAATATATTTTAAGGCTGGGCTCGGTGGCTCACGCCTGTAATCCCAGCACTTTGGGAGGCTGAGGCAGGCAGATCACCTGAGGTCAGGAGTTCGAGACCAGCCTGGTCAACATGGCAAAACCTCGTCTGTGTTTTGTAAAGATATAAAAATTAGCTGGGTGTGGTGGCGGGTACCTGTAATCCCAGCTACTCGGGAGGCTGAGGCAGGAGAATTGCTTGAACCTGGGAGGCGGAGGTTACAGCGAGCCAAGATCACATCATTGCTCTCCAGCCTGGGCAACAGAGCGAGACTCCGTCTCAAAACAAATAAAAAAGAAAATATATTTTAAAAGTATAAAATCTATCTTTAAAGTATAAAACTAGGATCATGGCTTAAATCATTTTATTTTTTTTAATGAAACATTTGCCATGTTAAAACATCATGTTGTCATTCATCGAAAACACAACCTCTAATGGCCACATAATATTTCATCATTTTGGTTGCTGAATAGTTTAATTAACCATTTCCCTTTCTTGGGCATGGAGGAGATATCTAGGAATTGACTTTTATGAGTAAAACCTGTCCAGAAGTTTAAATTTATCCCTCGTTTCTTTGAGTACATTCCTTGAAATTGAAGAGTTGGGTTAAAATGGTACGAATGTTTTATTACTTGGTGATTATATAACATCCTTTCAGAAAACTGAAATAATTTGCATTTTCCCCTTAACCTTGGCTGTCACAGAGAGACTTGACAGGACAAAATGAGATCACTTGAGTTTAATTTGCATTTCCTTTATATGTAATTAGTGAGATTAAACTCCCTTTCAACATTTATTCTTCCAATAACATGCCTTATTTGGTGAACTTCCTGTTTATTCTATTAGCTCGTTTTTTTTCTATTGGAATTTTTATTTTTTTCTTGATTTGTAAATGCTTTTTACAGATTAAGGATACTGTCTTGTTTTGTTTTGTTTTGTTTTTGAGAAAGAGTCTGGCTCTATCTCCCAGGCTGGAGGGCAGTGGCATGTGCCTCCCGCGTGCCAGGGATTCCAGGCACCCGCCACCACGCCCGGCTAATTTTTGTATTTTAGTAGAGACAGGGATTCACCATGTTGGCCAGGCTGGTCTCAAACTCCTGACCTCAAGGGATCTGAGAGCCTAGGGTTCCCAAAGTGCTGGAATTACAGGCGTGAGCCACCAGATAGGGAATTCTTAGTTTACATTTGGGATACTTGCCTGGAGATCAAGAACCCTAAATGAGAATCCTAAGCATGAACAACACTGCAAAAAACAACACACACAAAAAAAGCAAGAGACCTGAATATATGATAATATCCTGCAGGGCGCAGTGGCGCATGCCTGGAATCCCAGCACTTAGGGAGGCCGAGGACGAAGGATCGCTTGAGCCCGGGAGCTCAAGACCAGGTTGGTCAACATGGCGAAACCCCGTCTCTACAAAAAATACAAAAATGACTTGGGTGTGCTGGCACACACCTGTTATCCCAGCTACTTGGGAAGCTGAGGCAGGAGAATCTCTTGAACCCGGGAGGCAGAGGTTGCAGTGAGCCGCGATCGCACCACTACGCTCCAGCCTGGGTGACAGAGCGAGACTCCGTCCCCCTCCCTTCCCACCCCCGCTCCCAAAAGAATTCACTTTCTGAGAGAAAATTCACCCTTTTCACTTACGCTGTTCCCAAAGCGCCTTTACCGTCCACAGTGGGCGTTAGACCGGCCCAAACGCCCCTCCCCAGGGGTGAGCCCTGGTGGAAACCCTGACCACACCCCTGCTCTGCCATCGCTGATTGGTGCAGTGGAAGACACCTGACAGCAATTGGGCCAATCGACTCTCTTGCTCTGAAATTGAATCCTGCAGCCAGGCGTATTGGCGGCTGCCGTTAAGTACCAACTATGACCCAGGCTGAGGTGGGAGCATAGCTTGAGCCCAAGAGTTCGAGTCCAACCTGGGCGAGAGAGTGAGACCTTCCCCCGCACCGCCTAATCTCTTAAAAAAACCCAAACTGGGACTAAGACGCTCAGGTTTGGTGTGGACTTTCCTTCTGAACAAAGAAGGCATAAACTTTGGGAATGGTCACGGGGGCAGCAGTGCTTCTCCAACCACAGTCTCTCTAAAACGCGGATTCTGATCAGCAGTTCTGGATGGGGCCGAGATTCTGCCTTCCCAGCATTTCCAACAAGCCCTTTGAGCTGTACGGTCTAGAAAACCTTAAAATATTTCTAGCTTCTGGTTCAATCTCTTTTTGAGATCCAGCTGCGTGCCTGCCTGTAATTCTCCCTTATGCCTATATCCTTCTAAACAAAGTCTCCCCTCTGGCTTGAATTATAGTCAAAGTGGGGGGTCTGTTCTAAGCAAATGAACAGTCCTATGTAACAGAAAATTAACTTGCCCTACACTGGGACTTCACCAAATAGGAAAAAAACCGTAAGTGGAACAGAGCTCCCTCCCACAGTGGGCCGTTCATTCATTCCTCAAATCTGTTGAGCAGCTATTGTGAACTAGACTCTAGTGCCCGTGGGTTTCCATCCCTTCAACCCCTTCTGGTTGAGTGGTTCTCATACTTGATCATGCATCACAGATTCTGATGCAGAGATTTGGGGTAAAGCTTAGATATCTTTATAGCTGTATTTTAAACACATTTTCCAGATGATTTTTTGCACAGCAGCATCTGAGAACTGCCACTCTAGTCCCTTTAACGGGGCAGTGGTAGGAACGTGGCCCTGCAGAAGGGGCTTGGGATTGGGTTCCACTGGTAGGACCCTTCTCTTTGTCCCTTGGCAGCCTAGCTGCCTCCACTACAGTGCAACTGGGCAAAGCCATGTGTCCCAATTTTGGCCAGCAGGATCTGGATTTTGGGAGTTTATCAGGGAGCATTTCTTCCCTGATACAGATAAGTTGCTCCTTTCCCTATTTGTGGGTGTGCCTGACAGATCTGATGCCCAAGGCATTAGCCGCCACTATCCGGAGATGGGGAGGGTGGGAGGGCAAAGGATAAAAGCCCACCACAGAGAACAGGGGGAAGATGCAAAGAACTCCGCACCTTTGAGCTGCCGAACTGACTTTGCCTGTTCGGCTATGAGAGATAATACGTGTCTTAACTGTTCTGTGCACTTTTAGTTTGCTGTTGTTAAGAGCAACAGAGGCCGGGCACGATGGCTCATGCCTGTAATCCCAACACTTTGGGAGGCCAAGGCAGGCAGATAACGAGGTCAGGAGTTTGAGGCCAGCCTGACCAACATGGTGAAACCCCATCTCTACTAAAAAATACAAAAATTAGTGGGCGTGGCAGCGGGCGCCTGTAATCCCAGCTACTCAGGAAGCAGGGGCAGGAGAATCGCTTGAACCTGGGAGGCAGAGGTTGCAGTGAGCCAAGATCGCACCACTGCACTCCAGCCTGGGCGACAGAGCGAGCCTCCGTCTCAAAAAAAAAGCAACCGAAAGCATCTGACTTGACCCAACCACTCCCTGGCTGGTTGAGATTCCCAGGACCCTGCTCAGACCCCCTAATATATTATCCCCAGGAAGGGTCTGGATATCTGCATTTTTCACCAAAGCTCAGATGATTCTTATGCACAAGCAAGTTTGAGAAACGTTGCAATGAGGAATTTACTAAGTGGCAGTACTGATTAAGAGCACAGGTTCTGCAGCCAGACAGCCTAGGTTTGAGACCCAGTTCTGCCACCTTCTGTTTCTGTCATCTGGCCAAGTTATTTAACCCCTCTGTGCCTCGGTTTCATCATTGGTAAAATGGGGATAATAATTATTACTACCTAACTTTTGGTTATGAAAAACTACTTCATACAGAGTACTTAGAAAAGTGCATGGCATAGAATAAGCACTGTATAAGAATTTGCTATTATTGTTTCCAGAGCCTGGCAATCACTACATAGTTTGTCTTACTAAATCACTCATGTGCTCACGAACTTTATGGATCCCCAGCTCCTTCAGAATAAAGGCCAAAGCTGAAGCACAACCCCCACCACGTTCCCCTGTGCCATCTCTAACCACTGTTTTCCAACCTTGCCCCAATCTTCCCCCACCCCCTCCAAACCACCATTAGGAAATGCCCCCTTTCCCACCATCTTTCTCCCAACAGCCAATGGGTCTTTCAATGCCGGTTATACATTTGCTTTCATTCACAATTCTCTTCCCTGACTTTCCCAGTTGGAACCAACAGACTCTGTGAATTCTTCGCACCTTTAAGACGGCACTTGTCACAAACTGCCGGACTTCAATGTCTTACAACTAAATCCTCTTCCCCTCCCCGAGGGGCTTGGAATTCTCCAATGGCAAGCATCTCTATTATCTGAGTTCCATCATTTGCCACACAACAGCCCTAAAGCCACTGATACAGTTTGGCTGTGTCCCACCCAAATCTCATCTTGAATTTAACTCCTACAATTCCCTGTGTCATGGGAGGAACCCAGTGGGAAGTGACTGAAGTTTGGGGGCGGGTCTTCCTGCTCTGTTCTTGTGATAGTGAATGAGTCTTATGAGAGCTGATGGTTTTAAAAAGGGGGGTGTCGGTGCACAAGCTCTTATCTCTTGTCTGCTGCTCTTCAAGACGTGTCTTTCACCTTCCGCCATGACTGTGAGACCTCCCCAGCCATGTGGAACTGTGAGTCCAATAAGCCTCTTTCTTTTGTAAACTGTTCAGTCTCTGGTATGTCTTCATCAGGAGCATGAAAACTGCAGATCTCACCATCCTTTCACCACCTGTTTATTAGTCGCTACATTAATAAAAGCCACCGTCACCAAGTCCTCATTGATGGGACACATGCCATATGCACCATGTGCTTCAGACACATGAACACATTTAATCCTCACAGCCGCTCTTTTCCGCCCTCATTCAATAGCTGTTTTATTGAGTGCCTATGATGTGCCAGACCTGGTGTTGGGTTGTGGGAAAATAAGACTGATTAGGTCTCTGCATGCAGGGAGATTTACAGTCTAGTAACCTAGAAATTGAGCCACTCACTAATTTGGGGCTCACAGGCCAAACTGAACTTTCAGATTCTTTTTTAAGGCTTTCAAAATCAATTACCAAAATCAAAATGTGTCATTGTCCTCTGGCCAAAGACCAACAGAGACACCCCTGTCGCTGAATAAGTTTATTACTCATTGCAATAAGGGAAACCTTAGAAGGTGTTAGAAAGAACTTATTTTATTTTAGGTTTGGGCTCATGTTAGATGCTTTTGGAGGAGGTTCAAGAAAACCTGCATCAGAGGCACCAGTAAGTGGGGCTCATTCTATGATTTGTTATTTTAATAAATATTATCAAGAGAGAAAGAAGGCTAGATAGAGCAAGACTCAAATTTTAATAGGCAAAGAAGTAACTGTCACTCAGATTGACAGAGGAGAGGAGGACGTTTGGTATTTTGTGGCTTGGACAGCGTTCCCATTTTGTCTGGGCTCACACATGATGACAGATGTGGTTTTATTTTCGTCTTGCCCACCAAGATCAGAGTGGCCTGGTCTGATGTTGGTGTTTTGTGAAACTGTGAACAACTGTGTATGTTCAACAGTAGAACAGCATGGCCTACCTGTGGGCCAGCCCAGTTCCTAGCAATACCAAGACCCAGCTGATCACGGCTGCTAGCTGTCAGGGGCTGCTGTCCTCTTTCTCTGCTAGTTGGCCACAGGCCCTCTCCCTCTCTATGGTAGTATCTGCTGCTGCAAACACCACCGCTGACTGCCCTTGGAATCACGTCGGAATTCACTTCTCTAATTAAAGACTAATTAGTTAACAATTGTGATACATGCTAGCTGAGAAAACAGAAACCTAATTGTGGGAGTAGGGAAAAGGGGAAATCAGAGCTGGCTTCTAGGTAGAGGTGACTTTTAACCTGGGACTTAAAGAGTAGGAATTAGCCAGTAATGGCCAAAAAAAAAAAAAAAAAAAAAAATCATTCTTGGCCAAGTGATCAATTCAATTAATATTGACTGAGGGCTTGCCATGAGCTCTGTGCTAACATTATCCATGTGCTGTTTTGTTTACTTTCACAGCCTCCTGATTTGGTAATGAGAGCTAACAGTGACAGCTCAAAATGGCTTCCATGTAGGACCCACTGAAGCCCACTGAGGCCCACTGAAGCCTGGCTCGAACCCTCGTAGATGAGTTCTAGCATCACTTTCATTTTACTATTGTGGAAATGGAAACACGGTGTAAGTAATCTGCCCAAGGTCACATGGTTAGCAAGTGGTACAGCCAGGATGTGAACCCAAGCAGTCTGTCTCAGGACCCCAGACTCTTCATTACCAAACCCTGTGCCCTCTCTGCTTATTTTTTTATTTTTGTTTTTTAATTATTTATTTATTTATTTATTTATTTATTTATTTATATTTGAGATGGATTCTTGCTCTGTTGCCCAGGCTGGAGTGCAATGGCGCAATCTCTGCTCACTGCAACCTCTACCTCCCGGGTTCAAGCGATTCTCCTGCCTCAGCCTCCCGAGTAGCTAGGATTACAGGCACCTACCACCATGCCTGACTAATTTTTGTAGTTTTAGTAGAGATGGGGTTTCACCACATTGGCCAGGCTGGTCTCAAACTCCTGACCTTGTGATCCACCCACCTCAGCCTCCCAAAGTGTTGGGATTATAGGCGTGAGCCACCGCGCCCAGCCCTCTCTGTTTACTTTTAGCCTCACTTTGAAATGAATGTAATGTAATTTGCCATGGTCATGGGGTTCCTAAGGCCTTATGCAGCCAGGATTCAAACTCAGGGACCTGACTCCAAAGCCCCATGATTTGAAGCCGTGGACTTAGAAAATGCAAAATGCACATGGGATGTATTTCCACCAGCATCCACATCTAATTTTACGGCTCCCATATGAAAATCCTTAAATCATATGCCAGACAACGGGCAGCTTTCAAAGCTAGCAGGCAGATAATAAATTTTACTTTAAACCCAAGTATTATCAGGCAGAGGAGACATAGGAGAAGAGCGAGAAACAGTTTGGCTTAATCAAGGACAAACGAGTCTGGAAAATGTCCAGATGAGGATATCTGCAGAAATCCACTATTTGGGGGGTTGGACTGTGGTTTTGAGCGTGAATAACTGTCCAACCTGGCTGAGACCCAGAATCCCCCAGGAGCTTGTTAAAAATACAGATACCTGAGCCTCAGCTCCAGACATTCAGATTCAGGAGGTGGAGCCCAGGCACTGGTATCCTTAACAAGCTCCCAGGGGATCTTGGTCCATAGGCAGGTCTGGGAACTGCCAGTCAACGGAAACTTGAAGCACAATAGGGGGAACTGCACCCAGAAAACCAATCTAATAAGTGTAAAAAAGAAAAGAAAGCAGAATTCTGCTTGTTTAGTTGGCACAGAGGCAGGAACCATCAGGAGGAGCAGCTGAGTCAGGCAGAGACAACGTACGCTGCAGATCTCACCATCCTTTTGCCACCTGTTTATTAGTCTCTAAAATTAATAAAAGCGATTGCTCATGAACCCAATTTCTCTATATCAGGTCCTTTATGTGGATTATCGCAGAATTCTCACAATAACCCAATGATGATTAGGTATTATAACCTCTTTTTACAGATGAGGACTGGTAAGTGAAAGGGAGAGTAAATGATTTGCCCACAGCCTACGGCTGTTAGGTGGTGGATTGGGATGCAAGTCCAACAGTCTGTCTCTGAGCTTGTGGCTCCCTTCAGCACTGTGCAGGGGAGGGCTCTGTGTGCCAGGCACAAACAGGACTCCGGGACTGGCCTGAGCATTCAGGGCAGTCAACAAAACTCAGGCATGGCAAGATCCAATGATCGCAGGGCTGTGGAAATGCTAAGAGGAGGGCAAACTTCTTCGAACAAAGAAATAGAAGTGCTGGGTGCAGTGGCTCATGCCTGTAATCCTAGCACTTTGGGAGCCCAAGATGGGAGGATCATTTTAGCCCAGGAGTTCAAGACCAGCCTGTGCAACGTAGCAAAACCCTATCAATAATTTAAAAATTGGCTGGATGTGGTGGTGCATGCCTGTAGCCCCAGCTTCTTGGGAGGCTGAGGTGGGAGGACTGCTTGAGCACAGGAGATCAAGGCTGCAGTGAGCCATGATTGTACTACTGCACTCCAGCCTGAGCAACAGAGCAAGACTCTGTCTCAAAAAACAAAACAAACAAACAAAAAAACTAGGAGGACAAAGAAGGGAGCCATTATTTTGTTGTGAGGTCAGCTTCACTGATGTATATGAGATTTGAGCAGTTGTTCACACCCAAAAAATAATAAGTGCCTTGGTGTTGGGATCCAGTAGTGAACAGGAGCAGGGCTTACAGCTCAGGGATGCAGATAGACTTTAAAGTCATTCCTCTATTAATCATTTAAATATGGGACATGACCTGATCTGGGAAAAGAGTGAGTGGTACAGGGAAGGGGTCTTTGAGAAAATGCCCTTAAGCCCAGCTCTGATGTAAGAATTAAGGCAGTTCCAGGCAGAAGGAACAACACAGGCAAGGTCTGAGCCTGGAGGAAATGTGGCTCATTCCAGAAACAGAAAGGAGTTCATCATGGCTGCTGCAATATAGAGGGGAGGGGAGTGTCCCCAAGAGGAAGGCAGACCCTTTTTTGTGAAGATTGTCATGAAACTTAAGGTCTTGAGGTGGAGTTGGCATCAGCCAGGCCAACATGGGAAAGGTATTTTAGGCAAAGGAAAAAGCATCAGTGAAGGCTCAGAGCCCAGAAAGAAGCAACGGCCCCAAGGAAAAAGTGTGGGCCTGGAAGCTTCCCACACGGCAGGGCATCCATTTTTATATGGCTCCCACCCAATGTGAGAGGTACCGGGATTTTGGTTTTTGAGGACAAGAAAGCAAACACTGTCCTCATGAAGAAGGCCACTAGGATAAGGGGCAAAACACATGTCCCAGGACTGTCCCGAAGTTCTGATGGGACCTTGGCCATGTCCCTTCCCCAAAGGCAGCTTTGCTTGATCCTGGTGCAAAATAATTAGGTCCTACCAAGCCCACCTTTAAGGGTTTTCTGGTATTCACCTTTTCTTGGTGACTTCCTTTAAGATGGGAATGAAGGAGACAGTGGGAAGATCTCAGTGTTCTTTTGTTAAGGTTTGTAAGGGGATCAGTTTTATTGTATTTCAAAATGTCTAATGTTTAAAAAACTCAGCAGAAACATTATTTTGGATGCATTAAAAAAAAAAAAAACAACCACAAAACTTTGCTTATTGCCAAAAAAATTCAAACCTCACCCCAGTAGATACCTCATAAGGGGAAAGTTGGTTTCCTGACTTTTTTTTTTTTTTGAAATGGACTCTCACTCACTCTGTTGCCCAGTGGGGAGTGCAGTGGCACTATCACTGCAGCCTCCGCCTCCTGGGTTTAAGAGATTCTCGTGCCTCGGTCTCCAAAGTACAGGGACTATAGGCGTGTGCCACCATGCCTGGCCAATTTTTGTATTTTTACTAGAGATGAGGTTTCACCATGTTGGCCAGGCTGGTCTTGAAATCCTGACCTCAAGTGATCCGCCTTGGTCTCCCAAAGTGCTGGGACCACAGGCGTGAGCCACTGCGCCTGGCCCTGACTTCTGGTGCTCCTAACTCTTCAGTTCCAGACTATTGGGTAAACATTCTCTGAGAACAAGCTAGAAGAAACTTATGGACTCAGTCAGGCTCAGAGATGTATTGTTTGGCAACAAAGTTTTATATTTGGAAAATTTCACATTTTCAGCTTCTCTGAAAAACTGAAATATCTAACTGGCTGGATCCAAAGAACAGCTGCACTTTTGGATGAGGCATGTGTGATTTCTCCACTTCACCACAGTCCCCACCACTCTCTGACACCTCCCCCAAAGACAACTTCTCTCATTTACATCACCTGCCCCATCCCTGTTCTAGAAACTTTCCTGAAATATAAGACCATATAATATGTAGGCTTCCTTTTTTTTTATATATATATGCCTTGAGAATCTTTCTGTGACTACACACAGATCTAAATCTCCTCCTTTCCAATGCTAAGTCATATTCCGTGGTTGGAATCTTTGATATTTATTTATTTATTTAAATCCCTCTTTTTATTTTTATTTTATTTAAGAAACAGGGTTTCACTTGTCACCCAGGCTGGAGTGCAGTGGTACAATCATAACTCACTGCAGCCTCAAACTCCTGGGCTCAAGCGATCCTCCTGCCTTAACCTCCTGAGCAGCTAGGACTACAAGTACCTGCTATCGTGCCTGACTAATTTTAAAATTTAATGTAGAGGTGGGGTCTTGCTATGTGGACCAGACTGGTCTTGAACGCCTGGCCTCAAGCGATCCTCCAGCCTTGCCCTCATAAAGGGCTGGGATTACAGGTGTGAGCCACCGCACCTGGCCATCTCTAACTCTCTCTTGACGTATACATACAAAGGTTCCACTTTCTCTATAGTACATGCTGTAAATGAATATCCTTGTACATTTGTTTATGAAGTTTTTTGTTTTTGTTTTTTTGAGACAGACTCTCACTCTGTTGCCCAGGTTGGAGTGCAGTGGCATGATCTCAGCTCACTGCAACCTCCACCTCCCAGGTTCAAGCAATTCTCCTGCCTTAGCCTCCCAAGTAGCTGGGATTACGGGCATGTGGCACCATGCTGGGCTAGTTTTCATATTTTTTGTAGAGAAGGTGTTTTGCCATATTGGCCAGACTGGTCACAAACTCCTGACCTCAGGTGATCCACCTGCCTTGGCATCCCAAAGTGCTGGGATTACAGGCGTGAGCCACCGTGCCTAGCCTGTTCATGAAGTTTTATAGGATGAATACCTAGCTGCAGGCTTATTGGATAAATGTCTTTATGTACATTTTAAAACTAAGAAATTTTAAATTTAAGATTTGAAAGCTATCACAACATCGTCCAGGTTATAAGAATTTACATCCCCAGAAAATGAAATCAGTGTCCTTCCCCAAGCCTTGTTTAGATTTGCATTTTTGTAATTACTAAGGTGACCAAACCTCCCTTTATGGCCAGTTGTCCCCTGTATATCATCCAGTGACCTTTTCACTTTGCACTTTTTTTTTTTTTTTTTTTTTGAGACGAAGTCTCGCTCTTGTCCCCCAGGCTGGAGTGCAAAGGCACGATCTCGGCTCACTGCAACCTCCGCCTCCCGGGTTCAAGCGATTCTCCTGCCTCAGCCTCCCAAGTAGCTGGGATTACAGGCGACTGCTACCACGCCCAGCTAATTTTTGTATTTTTAGTAGAGACGGGGTTTCAGCATGCTGGCCAGGCTGGTCTAGAACTACTGACCTCAGGTGATCCGCCCGCCTCAGCCTCCCAAAGTGTTGGGATTACAGGCGTGAGCCACTGCACCTGGCCTCCACTTTGCACTTTTTATATTTTACTGGTTTTAGCAGTTCTTTGTATAAGAGGGATATTGGGCCTTAATTATATATGCCACAAAATTTTCCCCAAGTTGATTGTCTTTAGATTTTGCATTTTACTTTAGAAAACTTGTAACTTCATTTGCAATCACATATGTGATTCTTTTTCTTTGAGGGGGTGGTCCATAACCCGCTTTCTTTGGTAGGCATATTAGTACGTTTTTTAGAATCAAATGCCTTTAGCTAAGGAATGCATTCTCTGTTTCCCCACAAGATCCAGGACTATCCCATAAATGGGCTACTTCATAATTTTAAAGTTATCTTCCTGCCCCTTAAGACAAATTACACAGGTATAACTGTGTGTATATGTGTTTGTGGGTATATCTCCTCTAGGACTTTTATGGTTTTCTTATGCACATTTACATTTTGGACCCATCTGTAATTTATTTTTGGTGGAGTGAGTGTACACAACAGAGAACGGGGATGTTTTCCTCATCAGCAGCACAAGGGGGAGGAGATACCAATGCCTGTTTAGAGATTTTTTTTAAAACAACAACAGGCTTTTTGGCCCTTTACACAAGTAAATGCAAACCCAAGGATTGTAGCCATACTTCTACCACCCAAAACAACCACTTTTTTTTTATTGCAATGTATTTTCTGCTAGTCTTTTTTTTCCCTTAGTATACAGATTTTTGTTTCAGAAATCTTTTTTTTTTTTGGTCTGTTTTTTATAACATGTGACAACATTTAAAACTGCTAACATTTAACGTTTTAACCTAGTAGCTCCCAAACCTGGCTGGGCAGCTGGCTTCCCGGTGGAGCTTGTTAAAAATAATGAATCAGCAACCCTAGGGGGTGGGCTCTGGGAATCTATATTTTTAACAAGTTCCATGGAGGTGTTTGAGACATAGCCAGGCCAACTCTGGCCGACTCCCCCATGCTGCAGCGGTACCTGTGATTGTCTGGGTCTCCGATGTGATGGTTCTGGTGGTGGTCTGAGTCTGGGTGGCAGGCACTGTTTCCTCCGATACAAACTGGACTGTGCTGGGGGCTGCCGCGGACGTGCCCGTCAGCTGGCAGCCACTTTGCTTGTGAGCTACAAAGGCATCCAGGTTGTTAAACTGCTGCTTGCAGATGCCGCAGATATGGATGTCGGGAGTCAGCTCCACCAGCACCGTTGTGCCACCTGGAACTCCATGGGACAAAGGGAAAGTAACAGATTAATTCCAAACAGCTTGGAATTCTAATGCAAACCAGATTCACAGTAGGAAGAAAAGGCATGGTGGCAGACATGGCTGAGTGGTGGTCCAGTATCCACTCCACTTTCCACTTCTTGCAATTGTGGCCCAGTATCTACTCCACCTTCCACTTCTCCTAATTGTGTCCTAGCAGCAAGGTATCATATTTCCACACAGAGATTTCTTGCCTTAGTTAAACCTGGGGAAAATTGGACATAATGTAAATACCTTAGAAATCTTCAGAAAATTGGCTGGGCGCGGTGGCTCACACCTGCAATCCTGGCACTTTGGGAGGCTGAGGCAGGCGGATCACCTGAGGTCAGGAGTTCAAGACCAGCCTGGCCAACATGGTGAAATCCCGTCTCTACTAAAAATACAAAAATTAGCTGGGCATGGTGGTGCGTGCCTATAATCCCAGCTACTCAGGAGGCTGTGGCAGGAGAATCACTTGAACCCAGCAGGCGGAGGTTGCAGCAAGCTGAGATCCCACCATTGCACCCCCGCCTGGGGGACAAGAGTGAAACTCTGTTTCAAAAAAAAACAATTTTCAGAAAATTGTGATGCATAATTTTATCCAACCATATAGGCACAAAGGTATTCTTGTATTATTTAACTTGGGGAAAATTAGAAATAATGTATAGCAACCAACCACGTGATGGTTCATGCTGCATTGTTACTCATGGGACACTAGTCGCGTTGTTTGCAAGAAAGTTATTTGATATGCAGGGATGTCCTGCACTTTGCAGAACCAGCAGCCACCTCCTATCCTAACTAAAAGAATTATGAAAACTGATCCTCCCGCACATTTCAAACATACTCACCCAACACACATACTATGAGAACCACTAGTCTAAATAATCTTGGTCCCCTACATACTTGTGAACTTCTCCAGCACAGAGCTGGAGGAGTTTCTGGGAAGAGTTTGGCGTTCGTGATAAAAAGGGAGGAGATGTGGCTAGCACTGTGCCCCTTTTCTTCTGGCTTTGGATGCAAATGTGATGCTGGGGCTTCTGTAGCCATCTTGTAACTATGAGGAAAATGCCGAGACCCCTATGGGCTCTGCCCTTTATTTCACTGATTCCCCTGATTCAACACTGCAATCAATCAGTTCCAGATTTCATTAGACCAGTATAATTTGGGTTTCTGTTACTTGTAGCCAAAATTCATTCCTAACTGGCAGGGACATTATTTGTTTTGTTTTGTTTTGTTTTGAGACGGAGTCTCTCTCTGTTGCCCAGGCTGGAGTGCAGTGGCGCGATCTTGGCTCACTGCAAGCTCTGCCTCCTGGGTTCACGCCATTCTCCTGCCTTAGCCTCCTGAGTAGCTGGGGCTACAGGTGCCCGCCACCATGCCCAGCTAATTTTTTGTATTTTTAGTAGAGACGGGGTTCACCGTGTTAGCCAGGATGGTCTCAATCTCCTGACCTCGTGATCTGCCTGCCTCGGCCTCCCAAAGTGCTGGGATTACAGGCATGAGCCACCGTGCCCGGCCGACATTATTTCTTGATACTAATCATATCAATAGTTAATACTATATTAATACCTGCAAAGCATAGTAACTGGCACTGTACTAGAAGGTACTATATAAATATTTGTTCAATAAAGACATAGCGGGTGGATCATGAGGTCAGGAGATCAAGACCATCCTGGCTAACATGGTGAAACACCATCTCTACTAAAAATAAAAAAAAAAAAAAAAAAAAAAATTAGCCGGGTGTGGTGGCACACACCTGTAATCCCAGCTACTAGGGAGGCTGAGGCAGGAGAATTGCTTGAACCTGGGAGGCGGAGGTTGCAGTGAGCTGAGATTGTGCCACTGCACTCTAAGCCTGGGCGACAGAGCAAGACTCCATCTCACATAAAATAAATAAATAAATAAATAACTCATGTTTGTAAGAAAATTTAGAAGAAGCTTAAAAAGAAGGGGAAAATCACTCAATATTTCCATCTCTGCCTGCCATGAATATCATAAAATTTTTTTTTTTCCATTCATTTTCTTTACCCTTAAAAGTTGCATAAGATGGCTCACGCCTGTAATCCCAGCACTTTGGGAAGCCGAGGTGGGTGGATCACAAGGTCAAGAGATCAAGACCATCCTGGCCAACATGGTGAAACCCTGTCTCTACTAAAAATACAAAAATTAGCTGGGTGTGGTGGCATGTGCCAGTAATCCCAGCTACTCAGGAGGCTGAGGCAGGAGAATCGCTTGAACCCAGGAGGTGGAGGTTGCAGTGAGCCAAGATCATGCCACTGCACTCCAGCCTGGTGACACAGCGAGACTCCGTCTCAAAAAAAAAAAAAAAAAGTTGCATAAGATCATAGTATTATAAATATTCAGATAATAGTGTAAAACTAATCCTTTTCCTAATTTTTAAAATCTTTTTTTGAGATGGAGTTTTGCTCTTGTTGCCCAGGCTGGAGTGCAAGGGCGCGATCTTGGCTCACTGCAACCTCTGCCTCCTGAGTTCAAGCGGTTCTCCTACCTCAGACTCCAGAGTATCTGGGATTACAGGCATGTGCCACCACACCCGGCTAATTTTGTATTTTTAGTAGAGACGGGGTTTCTTCATGTTGGTCAGGCTGGTCTCGAACTCCCAACCTCATGTGATCCACCTGCCTTGGCCTCCCAAAGTGCCACTCCACCTGGCCCCTTTTTCCTAAATATTGCATAAACATTGTGCTATATCATTAAAATCTCTTCATATATATCATTATTTAATGGCAATACATTATTCCATGGTGTCCATGCATCATAATCTTCTCAGCAACAATAAGGTATTTTCATAATTTCCAATTTTTCCCAAGTTAAATGATACAAGACTACCTTTGTGCATATATGGTTAAAATTATGCATCAAAATTTTCTGAAAATTTCTAAGATATTTACATTATGTCCAATTTTCCCCAGGTCTAACTAAGACAAGAAATCTCTGTTCAGAAATACAATTTGGTTCACTTGCTAAGGAGAATGGGCTGAGCACTGTGATAAGCCATCTTGCAGAGATACACTTAAGCACTTTGCAATCAATGGATGGAAGGAACCAAACCTTTTCTTCTTGGCAGCTACTGAGATATCCATGGAACTAACAAGGAAACAAGGAAGTGAGACATGAAGTAGCTTGCATTGCTGACGATTCCTTAATGATGGAACAGGACTGACATCCAGAACGGAATAATTTTAATAACAAATAATGTCACTGGTATGTGCAAAGTGCAAAAGTAATGACATAGACCTTCGTTAGAATCTTGACATTGTCACTTAACAATAGTGACTATAAGCTTGGGTTTTCTCATCTGAAAAATGGGAGAAGAGAGGTTTCTAATTCATGGTTTTCGTTTGCTTGTTTGTTTTTAATTTCTCCAAGAAAAAACACGGGCTTGTTATGAGAATTAAATGGGATGGTGCTCATACCAGCACAGTCCCCCCTTCCCGCCAGTCCCCCAGCATGTTACCTGCTGGGGTTATTACTGAGGTACACTATTTAAACATGGACATATCTGAGCCCCACCTAGGAGATACTGAGTCATAACAGGGTGGGGTGAAGAGGATGGTGTTTAGGAAAATCTGTGCTTTTCACAGTCATGCAAGGAATACCCCGCGAAGTTTGGGACCCAGTGTCTTCCAAACCGTTAACAGTAGCAGCTAACAAGCTGGGAGCTTAATATGTGCCAGGTTTTCTGCAAACCCCTGGTAGACAGGTTCTCAAACTTCATGTGCTTCAGAGTTGCCCAGGCAGCTACGAAGGACAGCGGATCCCCAGCCCCACCCCCGAGATTGAATGGGTGGGGCCCAGAAAGCTGTTTTAAAATACACGCTCTCGCTCCCAGGTGGCTGATTGCACTCAGTCTCTGGACCACACTTTGGGAAACAATGCACCAGGAGAAACCAGGGACTTGAAAAACGCTGATGTCCTCATCGGTTAAATAAAAACTGAACCCTAAACCCAAAGAAAGCGATCACGGCCCCGTTTCCCATTCAGATCCACCCTTAATGTGGAAAAGGCTTGCAATGAGCCGGCAGGACCTCGTGAGACCTGGAGACTCCCCCAATCTCCAGGCTCTAATTTTGAGCCACTGAGGCAGAAGTTTTCCCATCAGTGTTGCCCCATTTACCCCAGATTCCTTCCTCTCTCCTGCCCGCCCCAAACTCCGCCTGGTGGGGCGGGAATGCCCTTAGGGGGTGGCGATTGTCTGAACGGCGTGCCCTCCCCCACCGTTCCCTTCCAAGGGGTCTCGCAAGGCTGGAGGGCGCCCCGCTTCTTGCGCCAGGTCGGGTGCGCCCCCACCCCAAGCCCATTCCGGCGCCCCCTGCACCGCGCGCCCGCCGCGGTCCCCGAGACGCGGCTCCCAGCCGTCACCCCGATTTCGGGGCCCCGGGCCTGCTGGCTGCGTCGCAAACGTGCTTGGGCCCGGGCCCCGGAGCGCGCACTGGGCCCCGGAGCGCGCACTGCGCCCGGAAAAGCACTTACTTTGCACGGAGCCCGCGAAGCTCTCGCCCTCGCTGCTCGCGTTCATGGCCGCAGACTAAGAGATCCCCGGCCGGCCGGGATGCCAAAGTGGGGGACGCTGATCTACATGGTGCAAGGACTTTTCCTTTTATTTTTCCACACCCCCCACCCTGCCTTCTCCCAACTCTGCGAGGCGGGGAGGACGGATGTAAAGCAAGCTGCACTTCCGCTGCCTAGAGGGCGCTGGCCGGGCCCGGAGCCCCAACCTGGCTTTGCAGCAGCGGCTCCCCGGGGAAGCGGCGGGCGAATCCCGAGGCCCAGGCCCGCGGAGACCCCCAACGTCCCGGGGGAGCTGGATGGCCACGCGCGTCCCGGCGTGCTGGGAGACCGTGGGTGGCGAGGGATGCTCCCCTGCCCGCACTCTGCTTTCTCCGCGGACGCGATTGGCCTCCCCGGCTCGGGGCGCCTTTTGCACCTGCAGCCCCAGGCTTCGGGCCCCAGCGCGGCAGTGCAGCAGCGCTGCTCCGGGGACGTCTGGGTGGTTTGCGGGGAGACCCGCGTGCGGCTGCCGTTGCGGGGTGGGTGCGCGGGGCGCGGCGGGCTCCGGAGAAACTCAGGTTGGGCGTCAGTGCTAGGCAAATCAGCAAAGCTCTGGGCGGGTCCCCTGCCCCGCTAGGGAGACTGAGAGGACCGCGATGAGCTGGGGTCGTAGCGCGAAGGGACCTCTGCTCCCGGAGCTGCCAACTTTATCGTGCATCACAGTCGCCTGAAAAGCTTGTTAGAACACACGCTGCTGGGCCCACCCGAGCGTTTCTGCTTCTGTAGGTCTGGGGCGAGGCCTGAGAACGAGCATTTCTAAGTTCCCAGGTGATGTCCCTAGTGTTGGTCGGCGGCCACACTCTGAGGACACTGCCCTCTCTGCTCTGTCCCTCATGTCTTACTACTACTCTCTCCCCTGGGCTCCTGAGTCAGCCCTATCGTCTCTGCCTATCCTCCCAAGCCTCAGACCTCTCCAGCCTCGAGGCATTTGCACATAGAGTCTGCCCTGCCTCTGAAGGTCAGCATTCAAATTCACACTCAGGGAGACCAGGCTTGGCCTAATCTTATCATTCAAATATTGCAGCTCCCTCCTCCCCACCCAACCACTCCCTGTCTCCTTCCTGTTTTTCTCTTCTCTTCTCTTCTTTCTTCTTTTTTTTAGAGAGTGGGTCTTGCTCTATCTCTCAGGCTGGAGTGCTGTGGTCGGATCCTAGCTCATTGCAGCCTCCAACTCCTGGGCTCAAGCAATCCTCCCAACAGGCGTGGGCCACCACCTTGGCTCACTTTAATTTTTATTTTTGTAGAGATGTTGCCCAGACTGGTTTCGAACTCCTGGCCTCAAGCCATCCTCCTGCATCAGCCTCCCACAGTGCTGGGACTACAGGTGTGAGCCACCATGCCTGGCCTGCTTTGTCCTTAAAAGGTACTACATGGAACATAATATGTATCTCTGTGAATATGTATATCTATCTTCACATACAGATAGAATTTAATTGTATATTATCTGTGTTCTCCTCCCCCTTATTTTCAGTAAGTCCCTGTAAAAATGGGGATTAAAAAAATCTCTTTGCTTCACTGATGTAGTCCAGTGACTTGGCTGGTGCCTGACACATAGTAGGCTCTCGGTAAATATGGCTTGTATAACGAATGGGATTTCCCCTGCTGCTTCCTCTAAGGCTTAGTTTCTGCCTGCAGCGGCTGTTTGTTCTCAAGTGTTTGTGATGTGCCAGGCACTGGACTAGCCACTGGAGGTAGGCCAGGGATGCAGTCAACATGAAATAATCAAATCAGTACTGTAATTATAGATAGATAGATAGATAGATAGATAGATAGATAGATAGATAGATAGATAGATGCAGATATATAGTACTTCCTGTTTTTTAAACCTTAAGTTCTGGGATACGTATGCAGAATGTGCACGTTTGTTACATAGGTATACATGTGCCATGGTGGTTTGCTGCAACTATCAACCCCTCACCCAGGTTTTAAGCCCCATATGCATTAGGTATTTGTCCTAATGCTCTCCCTCCCCTTGCCCCCCACTCCCCGACAGGCCCCGGTGTGTGATGTTCCCCTCCCTGTGTCCATGTGTTCTCAATATTTTACTAGTGAAAAGGGCTCCAAAGACCATAAAATGGGGCTGTAATAGTGGCTGTAGAAGTGGTCATGGTAGTCCTTTCTGAGCAGGTAATATCTGAACGAGGAGCTGGGGAGGGTGCAGCCATGTGAGGATGAGGTGGGAGCAATTCCAGCCTGAGGAACTGGTGGGAGCAAAAGCCCTGGAGCAGGAATGAGCTAGATGTAACTGGCTGTGGTCTGCCAGTCCCACTGCAGATCACATCACTCTCACCCTGCATCGCCCAAGCCAGCTCCCCCAGGCTCCTTGCTGTTGTTTAAACAAGCCCAACCCTTCCTGACCCAGGGACTCTGCATCTGCCCTCCCTCTGCCTGGATTGCTCTTCCTGGTCTTTGCAGGACTGACTATTTTAGGTCATCCAGCATCAAATGAAATGTCACCTTCCCGGAGAGAGCTTCCTGTGTCTTACCTAAAGTATTCACTCCCCCTGTGACTCTACCACATCACCTTCATGATACCTATCTAGCTAACATGACCCAGGAGGGCACCGCAGCTTATGGCAATATTTATTTTTTATTGCTTGATGAATGTTTACATATGTGCACACCTGGGGAGCCCCCATCCAAGACAGACATTTCCAACCCTGGTCGGCTCCCTCATGCACCTTCCCAGCCAATAATACTATTCCAGCCGGGCAAGGTGGTTCACATCTGTAATCCCAGCACTTTGGGAGGCCAAGGCAGGCAGATCACCTGAGGTCAGGAGTTCGAGACCAGCCTGACCGATATAGCGAAACCCCATCTCTACATTACAAAAATTAGCCAGGCTTGGTGGTGCATACCTGTAATCCCAGCTACTCCAGAGGCTGAGGCAGGAAAATTTCTTGATCCCAGGAGGCGGAGGTTGCAATGAGCCGAGATGGAGCCACTGCACTCCAGCCTGGCTGACAAGAGCGAGACTGTCTCAAAAAAATATAAATAAATAAATAAACAAACAAATAAATAAATAAAAATAATACTCTTCCCACTATCCAATCCTGCAGAGGTCACCATTTTAACTTCTATTGTCACGATTCCTTTTGTTGAGAGCAATACATCTCACATTTGCCTGAAGAGAAGCAGCATCTGGAGGGCTCGCTAAGGAATGAATTCTTGAGTCCTGACCCACGCTTACTGCATCAGAATTTTCTGGGGTAAGACCTGGTAATCTGCAAATATCTCAAAAGTGCCCCAGCTAATTCTTATCATGATGTAAGTCTGGGCCTTACTGGTTTGGTGGTTAAGTGTGTAGGTCCTGGAGTCAGGCTATTCCACTGCCATGCAAATCCTGGAGTTGCTGAACTAGAATTAGTTGCTTAACCTTGAGTAGGAGATTCCACTGCTCTGTGTCCCAGTTTTCTGTAGCTTGGAGATAGCAGTAGCACCTAGTTCATTAAGTTGTTTTGTAGGAGGAACCAGTCTATATCTGTAAAGTGCTTAGAATAGTGCCTGACTCATATAACTCGGCATAAATCCTAGCTATTATTATCTTTTATTGATTTTTGGTTATTATCTGTGTCCCTACCATGTAAGCTCCAGGAGGGCATGGACCTGGCCTGTTTTATTTACCTTGTATCCTCTGAGGCCTAGAACAGAGCCTGGCACACAGGCATCCTCAGTTCATTTTTTGTTGTGAAATTATTTCATGCATGTTTCCGTGAGCTCCATTTTAACCTTTTGCTACTACGTCCAGCCAACCTTCTCTATTACTGTAAATATCCTAAAATAACCATTGGCATATGCTGTTTGTCCCTTCTTCTTTATCTCTTCCTCTTTTCCTTCCTTGGGATAAGGATATGATGGCTGGAGCTCCAGCTGCCATTTTGGACTATGAGAATGAGGCGATACTCTAAGTATGGCAGAATAGTGAGCTAGAAGGAGCCCAGGCCCCTAATTTCTTGACCACTGCAACAGTCTTTTTCTGGTCTGAAAATGTCCTATTTTCATTTCTTATTTTTCTTTTTATACTTTTTAAAAATGTTATTTTTCAACATAAGCTACATCAAGGTCAACACACTCCTATTTATTTATTTATTTATTTATTTATTTATTTAGAGACAGAGTCTTGCTCTGTTACCCAGGCTGGAGTGCAATGGTGCGATCTTGGCTCCCCGCAACCTCCACTTCCCAGGTTCAAGTGATCCTCCCACCTCAGCCTCCTGAGTAGCTAGGATTATAGGTGTGTGCCATCACGCCCAGCTAATTTCTTTGTATTTTTGATAGAGACAGGGTTTCACCATGTTGACCAGGCTGTTCTCAAACTCCTGGCCTCAAGTGATCTGCCTACCTTGGCCTCCCAAAGTGCTGGAATTACAGGTGTGAGCCACCGCACTGGCCCTATACTTGTTTTTCTTATTGCAAAAGTATTAGAAATTGTTGGTTAGAATTTGAAAAAAAATATATAGGAAAACATAAGAAAATAAAACCCACTTATAATTCACTACCCAGAAGTAACATTTTGATTGATGAATGTTCCTAAAAGTCTTTGTGTGTGTGTGTATGTGTGCATACACACATATAAATCATATTCATATATTTTATAAAAATGTAATTACAGTTTACATGTTTTTCATTTCCACATGAAATATACACAGCTATCTGAGATCTCACCAACCAGAGATAAATACTTATATCTTTATGCACTGCATATCTATTTCTTTATAGGCTTTTTTCTGTAGAAATGTAACAGAATGAACCATATGAATTGCTGATATATTTATTTTTTACTGAAAAATGATAATTTTATATGGTTCAAACCAATATGTACTCATAATATTAATATTATACTTCTTTTTTTTTTTTTTTCTTGAGATGGAGTCTCACTCTGTCACGCAGGCTGGAGTGCAGTGGTAAAGTCTCAGCTCACTGCAACCTCTACCTCCTGAGTTCATGAGATTCTTCTGCCTCAGCCACCTGCATAGCTAGGATTACAGGTGCCTGCCACCAGCCTGAATAAGTTTGTGTTTTTAGTAGAGATGGGGTTTCACCATGTTGCCTAGGCTGGTCTTGAACTCCTGACCTCAAGTGATCCACCTGCCTCAGCCTCCCAGGGTTGGAATTACAGGTGTGAGCCACTGCGCCTGGCCTAATATTATACCTCTGATAGAGAACTCTGTTTGTGTATCCAATGTCTGTTCTCTCAAATTTTATTTATTTATTTTTTTTTTTGAGTTAGAGTCTCCCTCTGTCGCCCAGGCTGGAGTGCAGTGGTGCGATCTCGGCTCACTACAAGCTCTGCCTCCTAGGGTCACACCATTCTGCTGCCTCAGCCTCCTGAGTGGCTGGGACTACAGGCGCCCGCCACCACACCCGGGTAATTTTTTGCATTTTTTTTTTCAGTAGAGACGGGGTTTCACCGTGTTAGCCAGGATGGTCTCAATCTCCTGACCTCGTGATTCGCCCGCCTCGGCCTCCCAAAGTGCTGGGATTACAGGTATGAGCCACTGCGCCTGGCTCCTACCATTAGTTTTAATGGTCACATAATATTTCATTATAGGGTTGCATCATAATTTATTTGCTATGTTACTGGATGTTTGTTAATGATTTTCTTTTTTTTCTTTTTTCTTTTTTTTTGAGACAGAATCTTACTCTGTCACCCAGGCTGAGTACAGCGGCATGATCTTGGTTCATTGAAACCTCCACCTCCCAGGTTCAAACAATTCTCCTGCCTCAACCTCCTGAGTAGCTGGGACTACAGGCATGTGCCACCACGCCCGGCTAATTTTTTATATTTTTAGCAGAGATGGGGTTTCACCATGTTGGCCAGGCTGGTCTCGAACTCCTGACCTTGTGATCTGCCCACCTCGGCCTTCCAAAGTACTGAGATTACAGGCGTGAGCCACGACCCTGCCGTTAATGATCTTTTAGATATCATAATATATCATAGTAGCTTTTTTAATTGGCCCATGCGAACACATTATTTCTCTATGCCAGCCATCCTGAAGAGCTGCCAGAATAACTTGTTTCAACACCATGTGGAAGGGCTTTTTCTTTCTTTCTTTTTTCAGATTATTTTTTTTCAATGTGGATTCTATCCAGATCTATTTCTCAGTAAGAATCACAGTTCTTGAAAAGTTAACAGCCTTTGTTTGACTAGAAAGCTCACGATTTCTTCTGTTCTCAAGTTTTTGACCACTTCTCATTTAATAGATAAAATATAATATAGAAATGGCAAATGTCTTGCAGGGTGCAGACATATTGGTAATCCTACTCCATGTTCTAAATCTGGCAACTAAAATAAATTTGAATTTGTTACCAGTGCTTAAAAGTTGATGTATTTCTCATAAGAATTGGGATTTATAGCTTTTTGCAAAAATGGAAGGATCTGGCAAATCCGGGCCTGGATTGTCAAATGGTAACCCTTGGCTGGGTCTGAGAAGCTCTGGTGGATGAAGTCCAGCCTCTCTGATTTACCCCAGTCCCCATTCCTCCCTGTTATTCTTGATAACAAGGCCGAGAATCAGTTTCCCTCATTCATTGCCCCTGTGAGTCATGTTGAATTTAACCAAAATGTGTAACATGTTTCTGATAGAAAAAAAGAACTTCTCCTTCCCCATGGTTTCAATATTTCTGTTAACTAAAAGACTTCACTAAGTTACTTACATTACCTCCACTATGTCCAAATAAATAAAATTTTTAAAAAGCCTATTTTATAACAAAGTGTTGGATGCCTCATGTAATTTATTATTCTTGACTGTCAGAACGATAGTGAAGAGGTAGACACTATTATCACTATTTCATAGATGCAGAAACTTAGTCTCAGAAAGCCTAAATAAATTTTCTTCAGGCAAAAGACCAATAAAAGACTACGCTAGTTAAGAATCTTTGGCCAGGCACGGTGGCTCACACCTGTAATCCCAGCACTTTGAGAGGCAGGCCAGGAGTTCAAGACCAGCCTGTGCAACATGGCAAGACCCTGTCTCTACAAAAAGTATCAAAATTAGCTGGGTGGTGGTATGCACCTGTAGTCCCTGCTGCACAAGAGGCTGAGATGGGAGGATTCCTTTAGCTCAGAAGGTTGGGGCTGCGGTGAGCTGTGATGGCACCACTGCACTCCAGCCCATATGACAGAGCAAGCCCCTGCCTCTAAATTTAAATAATTAATTAATTAATTAATTAAGAATCACTGATGGCAAGTAACAGAAACCGTAGAACAGATTTTCACAGTATTTTAAAATCAATCTATTAGAATCATTTACCTGCTTAAATTATTTCTGGCAAGAGACTTTCAGATACTATCTTAAAGTATTAAGAGAACACACAGGTTTTTTTTTGGGGGGGGTGTCTGCTAATGTTGATAACAAGAATAATGAGGACATAGTAACTGAATTAATTACTGTAAGTTTTTCGAGCAAATATATCCTTCTAACAAAATACAGATGCTTGTTCAACTTATGTATGATGCGCTATGTCCTGATAAACTCATTTTAAGCTGGAAATGTTTTAAGTTGAAAATTCATTTAATAGATCTAACCTACCAAATACCGTACCTTAGTCTAGCCTAAATTAAACATGCCCAGAACACTTACATTAGCCTATGGTTGGGCAAAATCATCTAAAAAAGCCTATTTTGGCCAAACGTGGTGGCTCACGCCTATAATCCCAGTTCTTTGGGAGGCTGAGGTGGGCAGATCACCTGAGGTCAGGAGTTTGAGACCAGCCTGGCCAGCATGGTGAAACCTCGTCTCTACTAAAAATATGAAAGATTAGCGGAGCGTGGTGGCATGCACCCATAGTCCTAGCTACTCGCGAGGCTGCGGCATAAGAATCACTTGAACCTGGGAGGCAGAGGTTGCAGTGAGCCGAGATCATGACACTGCCTGAGCGACAGAGTGAGACTCCACCTCAAAAATAAATAAATAAATATATACATACATAAAATAAAAAAGCCTGTTTTATGACAAAGTGTTGGATGCCTTGTGTAATTTATTTGATACTGTACTGAAAGTGAAAAACAGAATGGTTCACTGGTGCTGCTCAGCAGCATGAGAGAGTATCACACTGAATATCTCTATCCTAGGAAAATATTCAAATATCAAAATGGAAAGTATGGGTTTCTACTTAATGGGTATCACTTTCACACCCATGATAAAGTTGAACAATTATCAACAGTACTATTTTACATCAGGAATCGTCTGTAGTTTATAATTTCAAGAGACCAAAATTTTTCAACACTAAGTATTTTAACATACGTAGTTTCCTATAGTAATCATTCATAGTTAGTAAAACGTCAATTCTCAAGGCAGGAAATTTTATTTTCCTCCTTGTATACCAGCACCTATAACAGTGCATGGTATTTAGAAAAGGTTGGATAGATATGTTGATGAATGAATGAATGTGCCTTTTGTCAAGATGGCTTCAGAATATAACTATTAAAGCAAACATTTAACTATTACAGGAAAACATTTTTTTCCTTTCTAGTAAACATACGGAGAAAAAATGTGACATAATAACAGAATACAGCAAATTATAGATTCCATTTAGACTTTATGATAACTCGTATTTTTAAACCTCCTTTATTTTTCTCGACAAGGGCTAACAACAATGGGTATCCTGGGGCTTGGCATTTTCAAAAGTACTTACGTAGATAATCTCTCCACTTAGAAAGTACTACAGAAAATTGTGGCTAAGGTTTCAATGATACATTTATCGAAGGCTGGTGGGCTGGTCCAGAGGCTGTCGCTCTGTGATTCTTCCCTTGCTCCCGCTATTCGTCAGGGATGCTGACCCTTGTTTCTTGTATCCAGGGTTCTGGGGGCTTCTAGCTTCCTGCTGGGTTTGGGTAAGGGGTGGAAGGGAGAAGGCAGAGTATTTCTCCTTTTCCCCTCTGTCTTGGTGGCAGTGGCTGTGTCTCCTCCATGGCCCTAGATCCTATCGGATGGGACCACTGTGGCCTCACCTTCTGCCAGGTGACTGTGGTCTCTGAAAACACCACCTCCTTCCTCTGTCTCTCTCCCTGTCACCTTCCCTGGGGAGAAAAGGCAGTGGCTTCCAGGTGTTAATGTCTGGGTTGCCTAACCATTCCCATTTGATCTCTCAGCTCTTGCATCACTTGGATATCAAATTCCCTGTGTTACATTTACTGAAATTCTTAGAATTGCTTCTCTTTCTCTGGTTAGTCCCTGATTGACATAGCTGTATTAAAGTTTGCAGGGATTATACTTTCATTCTTGCTTTTCTGGACACCCCATGGGTGATTCTTAGACTGGAGAGTGCCTCAGACTTTTAAGGGAACTTGTTGAGGACACATATGCTTGGGCACCATCCAGGGGCCTGGGGTCAGAATCTTGGAGCCTCTGGTCCAGACATGCACAGCACGGAGAGACGCCTCAGGTGACTCCAGTGAGCTCCTCCTGACGTCACTGTCACTGAATCCTGATCCCAAATGTTGGAAGGGGACTAAGGGAAATTTCTCTTCCAAAAATTGATTCACTAACAATATTTAGCAATTGCCTGCAATCCTTTATGTAAACATAAATGACAATGAAGAAACACTTGAAATTTAACCTAAGTGCTAAACTCTCTGTAATGAGATATGATCCAGACTAAACCCGCTGGGCATTAAGTGGTAGTTACACAACCAATCATTTTGATGAGAGCTGGCTTTGAGTCTTGCCTGGCACATAACTGAGTGTGCCCACCTGTGTTTTAATGATATACTCACTCGGATAATTTCACACAAGCAAGCATGCACAGGCCTGATTTTTTTGTTGTTCTTTCATATAGTTAATGCATCAACACAGAAATTCTCAAACGGCATGAAAGGGTATATAGTGAAAAGTGGATGTCCCTTCAATCTTCCCCAGCCCCCTAATTCCCTTCCCCTTCCTCTTCCCCCTCCCCTCCCCTCCCCTCACTTCCCCTCCCCTCCCCTCCCCTGCCCTCCCCTCTGATGGAGTCTCGCTCTGTCGCCCAGGCTGGAGTGCAGTGGCGCGATCTCGGTTCACTGCAAACTCCGCCTCCCAGGTTCACACCATTCTCCTGCCTCAGCCTCCTGAGTAGCTGGGACTACAGGCGCCCGCCACCACGCCTGGCTAATGCTTTTTGTATTTTTAGTAGAGACGGGGTTTCACCGTGTTAGCCAGGATGGTCTCCAGCTCCTGACCTCGTGATCTGCCCACCTCAGCCTCCCAAAGTGCTGGGATTACAGGCATGAGCCGCCGCGCCCGGCCCCTAATTTCTTTTAGGAAGCAACATTGTTACCAATTTCTTGGTTGTTCTTCAGAACTTTCTGACATACATACAAAAAGACATACACATATTCATCGCCCCCGCTTTTTTTTAAACAACAAATTATATTCTAATGCAAATAGCATTCTATACCCTGCTTTTTTGCACAACAATATATCTTGAAAAATATTGCTTATCAGTGCATCTAGATTTGCCTTATTGCTTTAGGAAAAATTCAGTTTTTCACTGTACATGTACACATATACTAAAATTTAAGCAACTCTCATTAATGGACACTGTTTCTAGTTTTTTGTTACTATAAACATAGCTGTAATGAATATCTATAATTGCATCTGTACATGAAAGAGTCTATCTGCAGACTAATTTGCTAAAATGGAATTGCTAGGTCAAAGGTGCATTTAACATTTTGACATTTTCAACGGGGTACTGCTTAGAACTCCCACCCAGAACTTATTAGAGGACCTGTTTCCTATAGCCTCACTCACACAAAGCCTCAGATTTTTTATCAATCTGACAGGTAAAATATGGTTTTCCATAGGGTTAATTTGCATATCTGAATTTAAATAAACAAAATCACATACTTAACACCCACCTCCAAAAAAATTGCTAACAATATGTAATTATTGACTCAGAAGAGGTGCAAATACAATGCAGAGATGGCAAAGGGGATACTTTGTTACGAAGTGTGAATGCCAAAGAGCACATTTGAAAGTTGGAGTGGACTTGTTGGGAGCCCCCACGGGTTAGAAGTTAGAATGTAATACTTTTGAGTGTGAGCTTACAATTGTACTTGATACAATTGTATTTGATACAATTGTGTTTGATTTTCTTTAAAATATCCTAAGAAGGATTTTAGTAAGGGCTACACTGGTTACTAAAAATCAATAGTCCCCCAAGTAGAAAGGCTCGAAGTCACAGAAACCTATTTCTCATTCTCAACAGTCTGAGATAGATGTTACCATCAGTAGGACATTCGCCATCAAAGGCCCGGACCCCTTCCATCTTATGGCTCTGTCATCCTTTGGGGCTTGACTTGGAGAAGGCCACTCACTTCCCACAGGCTTTGTCTGCCACACATCTATTTCCTGCTTAAGTGCCATTGGCAGAATCCAGTCACATGGTCCATCATGGAAGCAAGTGGGCAGGGCTGGGAAATGTAGCCTCTGGATGAGCAGCAGCTTCTCAGCTACAACACTACACTAAAGGTGGGGCAAATTTTGATAGATAGTTGTCTCTGCCACAGAAAGGGTTTTCCACTTTTGCACATCTAGAGATCTGTGGAGCTAGGTTTTAATTCAGAGAATTGTTATTTAGCTAACTCTACTGGACTTTTTTCTTTCTTTCCTTCTTTCTCTCTCTCTCTCTCTTTTTCTTTCTGTTTAGACAAAGTCTTGCTCTGTTGCCCAGGATGGAGTGCAGTGATGTGATTTTGGTTCACTGCACCCTCTGCCTCCTGGGTTCAAGGGATTCTTGTGCCTCAGCCTCCCAGGTCGCTGGAATTACAGGCACTTACTATCACGCCTGGCTAATTTTTGTATTTTTACTAGAGACAGGGTTTTATCATGTTGGCCAGGCTGGTCTTGAACTCCTGAGCTCAAGTGATCCACCCACCCTGGCCTCCCGAAGTGCTGAGATTACAGGTGTGAGCCACCACGCCCAGCCTCTAGTGGACTTTTTTTTGTTGTTGTTTTTTGATTTGGTCAGCCTGGCATCCCCTTCCTACTTCTGATAACAGAATTTTTGTTCTATGATTTCCATTGGGGGAAATAGTTTCCCATTATTTCACATAACATTAATCACAGTCTCCCATCCCAGTGGTCACAAATGTGGTCATGTCACCCAGACATAGCCAATATCTCCTACTGTACTGAATTATTTTGAAGTTCCTCCCAGCTTCTGTACCATGTAGTTTGTTCTATTTCCCATCTGAAATTCTGTTTCCCATTTGATTTCCTGGGACCACTTCTACTGCTTCCATTTGAGCTGAAGAACTGCCTTATGTGGAACTTCTTCGAGAATCGCCTAGACTGATTTGGGATCCCCTCCCTAGATCCCTAAGTGTGGCTACACTCCAGCACTCACCATAGTGTATCGATTTGGTTGATTTGTTGTTCTGTACTCACCACAGTGTATCGTATTGGTTGATTTGTTTGTGTGTTTCAGTTAAGACACCTTTGGCTGCAAGCATCTTACATGAAGCTTTTCTTGGGTATACCTCAAGATGGATATGCCATCAGTCCTTCCAGTAGCTGAAGAGGACTGGGTTTACTGGAACTCTTAAGACTGGTTACATCAGTCAGGACTAGCCTTTGTCTGGGGCTGTGCCCAGTCTCACTGTAAACTATACATGACAATCTCATTTCCTTTGGCCAGCGATTGGGCTCCCAGTGGGCCAAGTTCTGCTCAATAAGACACAGAGCAAATCTCCTGATGGCTTTTGAGAATGATTTTCCTTCCTGGAAAGAAAGAGGCATGTGAGAAGAAAGCCCTTGTCTGCCCTCTTCCCCACCTCCATCCTTTCTAGTCTGGTCATTGCCATGGTAGACCTTTTTCCAAGGCGGCAGCAGCCATGTGGTAGACATCCTGTGCAGCTTGGGAGGAAGCTGGGACGCTGAGGTCGGTGGAGTAGAAGGATGAAAAGAAACTGGGTTCTTGCTGACAGTGCTGAGCCACTGAATTCACTCTAGCACTGCCTACCTTCTGATTTTTCATTAAATATCATAATAAATGGCCTTAGAATGTAAGACAGTTCTCCCCAACCTTATTCCCACTGGGACACATAATTAAAATAACAATTGTATAGCACAAGGTTAAATGGCAGAATATTTGGGGCTTTGATATGGATACTGTTCACAGAAATTAATCGTATTTCTGTATGTTGTTTTCTTGAAGTATAAAAAATACAAAAAATAAAATAGGAAGTTTTAGAAATAAGTAATGCATTTTTATAAAAACTATTTTTTTTTTTTTTTTTTTTTTTTTACATGAGAAACTTGAATTTGCTTTCATGGATAGAACTTTCCTGTGTCAGATTTTATGCTTAAAGTAACTACAGGCAATTTCTGTTCAAGCCTTTTTAATGACGACCTGGCCATATATTTGATAGGCACTATCCACTAAAAGCTTTATTAGTACAAAGAAGCTACATACAAATATAACACTTTTTTTTCTTTTCTTTTTTTTTTTTTTTTTTTTTTTGCCCAGGTTGGAGTGCAGTGGCGTGATCTTGGCTCACTGCAACTTCCACCTCCTGAATTCAAGCGATTCTCCTGCCTCAGCCTCCCAAGTAGCTGGGACTGCAGGCACTCACCACCACACCAGGCTAATTTTTTTTTGTATTTTTAGTAGAGATGGGGTTTCATCATGTTGGCCAGGCTGGTCTTGAACTCCTGACTTCAGGTGATCCACCCGCCTCAGCCTCCCAAAGTGTAGGGATTACAGGCGTGAGCCACCGCGCCCGGCCGAGACAGGTTCTTGATGTGTTACCAAGGCTGGAGTACCATGGTGCCACCATTGCTCACTGCAGCCTTGAATCCCTGGGCTCAAGCAGTCCTCCCACCTTGGCCTCCTAAGTAGGTGGGATTACAGGTGCATGCCACCATGCCTGGCTAAGTTTTAATTTTTTTTTTTTATTTTTATTTTTGTAGCGGTAGTATCTTGCCCAGGCTGGACTCAAACTCCTGGACTGAAGTGGTCCTCTCACCTTGGCCTCTCAAAGCGCTGGGATTACAGGCATGAGTCTTTGCGCCTCGCCAAAATTAATTTTTAAAACACCTTTTCAGAAATTCCCACTGCTAACATTTTATTTAAAGGCTTTACGAGTAAGTATCTTCTTTTCTTTCATTGACAAATGTTGGTATTTGGGATTTCTTGTGATAATGCAGATGGCTTGCAAGTCCAGTGAATTTTTCTAGATGGAATACTGTCTATTTCACAATAGTGTAAAGTGCGCACGGGCAGAACACACAAGCCTGGTTAGATCAATTCCCTGCTGCTAGCCTGGATTCACTAAAAGGGAACAGATGAGAAAGTACAGAAGTAACTAGGTTATATAAAGACAGAAATCAGAACAACTACCTGGAAAGGAACTCAGCAAGAGTTCTGGCCAGACTTCCCACCAATGCCTTGTTAGCTTGGATCTCATGTTCCTTGGCATTTGGAACACAAATCCCCCCAGCAGCCCCATTGCCCCTCGGGCAGTGTACACAGCAGCAAGGCTTGCAACTGGCCAGTAAGGCAGATGTCTGGCTGGTGGAACACCTTTTGACCACACTGCATGCATCAAGCACTGTCAGCACTGTTCAGTGGAGGACCTAATTGAAGACCGGTACTGCTTTTTGGCATGGAAGGTCCCTACCTATTGTATTTGTCAGGATTCACCTGGTTGCTAATGGGAAAAACCCAAATTTGAACTGACTTTAAACAAAGGAGGGAACATGACTTTAGCTTCAGAGATGGCTTCTGGTAAGACATCATCAGGGATGACTCTCTCTCTTTCTTAGCCATGATTTATTTTTGCTTCATCATGTGAAATTAAAATTTTTTTCTTTTGGAGATAGTCTTGCTCTGTCACCCAGGCTGGAGTCCAATGGCACGATCTCGGTTCACGGCAACCTCTGTCTCCCGGGTTCAAGCCATTCTCCTGCCTCAGCCTCCCAAGTAGCTGGGATTACAAGTGCCCACCACCACAGCTGGCTAATTTTTGTATCTTTAATAGAGACGGGTTTCACCATGTTGGCCAGGCTGGTCTTGAACTCCTGACCTCAAGTGATCCACCCGCCTCGGCCTCCCAAATGCTGGGATTACAGGCGTGAGCCACTGCGCCTGGCCTAAAATTTAAAATGTAGTTTCAACTTTTATCTACATTATAAAGGTACATAGTTTAAAGACTTAAATACTCAGCTGGGTGCAGTGGCTCACACCTGTAATCCCAGGACTTTGGGAGGCCGAGGTGGGCGGATCACGAGGTCAGGAGATCAAGACCATCCTGGCTGACACAGTGAAACCCCATCTCTACTAAAAATACAAAAAATTAGCTGGACATGGTCGTGGGCGCCTGTGGTCCCAGCTATTCAGGAGGTTGAGGCAGGAGAATGGCATGAACCCGGGAGATGGAGGTTGCAGTGAGCTGAGATCGCGCCACTGCACCCCAGCCTGGGAGACACAGCGAGACTCCATCTCAAAAAAAAAAAAAAGAGTTAAATACTCTACCAGGCTTGTTATGAAAAAGATCTTCTCATCCCTATTTCCCAGGCCTCAAAGGAATTATGGTGTAATTATGTTTAGACAAATATTCAATGTTTACATTATGTAAATAGTAGTCACAGCTGAGCCATCGTACATTCTGATTACTTTTCCTCTTCTGCACAACTTTTTGTTTTCATTAGAGTTAAAAAAATTCTTTTCTGTTTGTTTGCTTACTTTTCTATGCACTAACTCATCTGAATTATTTACCACTGGTTGTGTAAATCTCCCCTCAACGTACTCAGACACATTACAGTCTCTATCAGTTTGGTCTTTTTGAAGAGCATTCTTCAATCTGGATTGGGGCAGCTGAGCAGTGGTTGTCTTAGGCTATTTTGTTCATAGTTTTCCTGGAATTTCTTATATTTCTTCCTAATGAGAGATCCTCTGGTTTTATGGACTTCATGTCTTCACTTTTTCAGTTTTTTACCCTGTTTTTGGTGTAGTAGACTCCTGTGACAATGCACAAGTGAGGTACATTTTAAGATTTAACGTATATTTTCATACTTTTTTGATAATTTGCTTTTAAAATTCTATGCTAGTTAGTATATTACTCAGCAGTAAAAAGGAGCAAACTATTGATACATGTAAAAACTTGGACGAATCTTGAAGACATTACATTGATAAGAAGAGGCAGTTTCAAAAGGTTACATACTGTGTGATTCCATTTATATGACGTTCTCTAAAAGACAAAACAATGGTGATGGAGAACAGATCAGTGGTTGCTAAGGTTTAAGGGTGAAGGGAGGGTCTGACTACAAATGGACCACAGGAGGGAGTTTTTTGGGGTGATGGAAATGTTCTGTATTCTGATGTTGGTGGTGGTTATGATATGGTTCCGATGAGTGGAGGGACACCAGGGCTCTTGTCTCACATGAATTGGATAAAACGACATGGACACGCGTGGAGTGTTTTTTTTTTTTTTTTTTTTTTTTTTTTTGGTGAGATGGAGTCTCGCTCTGTCGCCCAGGCTGCAGTGCAGTGGTGTGATTCGGCTCACTGCAAGCTCCGCCTCCTGGGTTCACCCCATTCTCCTGCCTCAGCCTCCGGAGTAGCTGGGACTACAGGCGCCCGCCACCTCGCCCGGCTAATTTTTTTTATTTTTAGTAGAGATGGGGTTTCACCGTGTTAGCCAGGATGGTCTCGTTCTCCTGACCTCGTGATCCGCCTGCCTTGGCCTCCCAAAGTGCTGGGATTACAGGCGTGAGCCACCGCGCCCGGCCTACGTGGAGTGTTTTTAAGGAGCAGAGAGTTTAATAGGCAAGAAAAAAGGAGGAAGCTCCCCTGTACAGAGACAGAGGGAAAGGGCCTCTAAAGCCAAGAGAGGAGATCCCAAGTGTGGCAGATACCAGCCAGTTATATGAGGAGGCTGGAGGAGGCGGTGTCTGATTAGAAGAGGGCTCAGGGGACTGGTTTGACCAGGCATGTCATTCACGTGGCCCACAAAAAAACTGGCCCTCCCACCCTAGTCTTTTAATATGCAAATTAAAGTTGCCACGATGTTCTATACACCTTGGGATATGTGGGGGTGGCAATGTTGCCAGGCACATGTAGGGCAAGGGCAAGAGGACAAAGGTGGGAATTGCCATGTTTGGATGGACCCAGTTTCTTATGGCCTGCATTTGCATATCAAAGGTTGCCGGCCTGACTCTAACAAATGGGACTTTCCTGCTAAACAAGAAACGTTTTTGGAGCTGCTTTAAAAGCAACGAAAACTTCCCAAGGTCTCCTTTTCCTCTCTATCTGCCTAAGATAATTTAATAACTCCCATAACAGTTAAACACATCTATATGTATGCTAAAATTTGTAGAACTGTACACTGAAAAAAGTCATTACGTATGTTATAAATTTAAAAATAAAACAGAATTATACATTATAAAGGTGCAGTTGATTCTTACTTTCTTAGAAAGTCATCATGAACACTGAATTCGTGAATACTGAACCATTGTTCCTGGGGAAATATAGGGTTAGGTTCCTGTGAACCCCAGGTACAACATTTTCAGCAGCCAATCAATACATAACCTTATTTTACGTGTGTTTCTAAAGGAACCTTATTTAATGTGTAGTGTGATCCATTATCGTTAAACTCACAGCCAACAGCACTGTAATGCATGCTTGAAGTAAGCTCATCTAACACATTGGTGTTCTCTGTAAGGCACATTGCAACTTTCTTGCACTTAGGAACACTAGACTGAACTTCCTTTCTAAGCTTGGGTGGTGTTTTAAACGGTGAACTCACCAAGAAAAGCCACAAAAATGCAAAAAAAGATGCAGCACAGCACCAAATAGGCTGTGAAGAGGACCCTAGCTTGCAGTAAGGTCGTGGAACAACAAGGCAGAGTGCTGCCCCCTTCAACCTCAGCTGGGAATGTTTGCATTGGGCAAGTCAATTTTTTTCTTGCTCTGTGCACGTCCATGAAAGCACCGGGATCATTGATTTTGAGACTGCAAATTAATTTTAGTGGGTAATCCAAGGCTCTTGTATTGGTTCGAACCCCGAACATGCGCCAACAGACAACACGAGGCGGTGTGGAGCAACACGCTGCTTTAATAAAAAGCGCTGGCCGCACGGTAGCTGAGGCCTAAAACGGCGCCAGCGCCAAATGAGGACTGGGCAGGGGTTTTATAGTCTCCCGCAAACAGGAAGTGTCTGACGTAGCTGTGACGCTTACCAGAACCGCCTCTCTCTTGGTCTTCAGGGGGTACGTGTCTTCCCGCCAGCCCTCTTCCTGCTTCTGCTATCTTGCTGACGCACACTGCTGACGCAAGTGGTCTTGCGCCTTCAGCGTGGGCCTGAGAAGGGAGGAGTTATTCATTCCCTTAAGCTTTCAGGCCCCGGGGAGAATCTTTCAGGTAAGCAAATTTGCAAATATTGAACTTACAGGTAATGAGAACTGACTGTAATTGACCCTCAGAAATTTGAAAATAGGGCCAGGAGGATCTCTTGAGCCCAGGAGTTCAAGACCAGCCTGGGTAACATGGTGAAACCCATTTCTACCAAAAAAAAAAAAAAAAAAAAAGAAAAAAAGCCAGTTGTGCTGGGGTGTGCCTTTAATCCCAGGTGTCAGGAGGCTGAGGCGAAAGGATTGCTTGAGCCTCGGAGGAAGAGTTTGCAGTGAGCCAAGATTGCACCATTACACTCCAGCCGGGGCGACTGGATCTCAAAAAAAAAAAAAAAAATCGAAGGTATTACTCTGTTTTCCTTGAGTTTCTCATGTTGCTGGTGATATAACTCTGATGCCATTCTGATTGTTTCATCTCTTAATGGAAACTTCATTTTTTTCACCAGCTTTTAGCTACTTTCCTTGCTCCTTAGTAATCTAAAACTTAATGATAGTATTTATCGGTTGGGTCTGTTTCCACGTATTGCCTGTGATACGCCTACCATCTAATAACTCCTGTTCTTTGCGGGTTCTGGGACAATTTGTTAACATTTTTTCTGCCCTTCTGGTTTTCTTTGTTCTCTGTCTGGAACTCCTGGTGTTTGGAATAGGAACTCTTGCGCTAATCCTCTCAGTTTTAAATTTATCTTTTCTCCCCAATTTGCGTGTGTTGGTCTTTCTGCTCAGCTTTCTGGAATATTTCCTTAATTTTATTTTTCAAGCTTTCTATTTAATTTTTCATTTCTGCTGTCATATTTTTAATTTCTCAGAACCTTTTCTATTATTTGAATGAAAACAAATTGGCATCTTATTCTTATTTCGTGAGTGTGGTATTTTCTCTTACGTCTCTGACAATGTTAATGTTTTGAAGGAGGGACCTTTTTCCTCCTGCCCGGTTTTGGTTTCACCCATGTGGCTTCTGCCTTTTTTCCCTTTGGTTGTTTTGGCCTTTGTCTTTCAGGCCTGCTCAAAGGTCTTGTGCTCCTTGGCTATCTGATCTTATTTATTATTATTATTATTTATTATTATTATTATTGAGATGGAGTCTCACTGTTGCCCAGGCTGGAGTGCAGTGGCGCTGTCTCAGCTCACTGCAACTTCTGCCTCTTGGGTTCTAGAGAGATTCCTGCCTCAGCCTCCCAAGTAGATGAGATTACAGGCACACACCACCACTCCTGGCTAATTTTTGTATTTTTAGTAGAGATGGGGTTTCGCCATGTTGGCCAGGCTGATCTTGAACCCCTGACCTCAGGTGATCTGCCCGCCTCGGCCTCCCAAAGTGCTAGGAGTCTGATCTTATTTTAGAAGGAGGTGCTGAAGAGCTGATTGATATTCTGAGAACACAGGGTAGGGTTGGGTTGCTTGTCAAGCCTAAGCATCAGTGTAGGGTGACCTGGGTGGGCCGTGTCCTACCTGCTCCAAAATATCAGTGTATTTGGTTTTCCTTTTTCTACACCGGGTGCATTTCTCAGAGAAGACTGGATCACTCGCCTGCCTAGAGGATATAATCCCTCCTGCCATTGCTTTTGGGACATGGTAGGGAAGGAAGGTTGCAGAGGTCTCAGCAATCAGTATATAAGCTTCCCCCTGTACCCCCTGCTTAGTCCCTGTACCTGAAGCTCCCTGTCCAGAGACTCTCTCTTTTATCCTCTCAAAAGAATAAAGTGCAGTCATCTGAACAGGACAGAGACAGTCAGATGCCCGTGGCATAGGGGAGGAAACCTGGGATCTAACTCTTTCTTTGATTTTCAAACACTCTATTTTTTGCCCCACTTATGCTTCCAACCTGCAGAGGTATCTGGTGCTACTAATTCCTGAATGTTTCAAGGCCCTTCAGGATACCTGGGTTCGTTCTTTTTCTTCTTTTGTTTTTTTTGGCTTTTCCCACTGCCAGCTTGGGATTCAGTTTTCCTGAGTCTGCTACTCCAGTTATCGCTTGTTCATCTACTTTCTAGTGTTAAAAGATTTTTTTTTAAAAGGTAAAATTATGACTCTCAGGAAAAAAAATGAACACACATGAAAGATTCTATTGAACTCATGAATGGGGAAGCTGGTGAGGTGTTAGAACTAGCTCAAAGGAGAACGCAAAGAGCAGATCAGAAATTTGAAATTCACTGATCAGAAATTTGAAATGAATTTGCAAATAGAGAAGTATCAGTTTCCTACTGCTGCTGTTACAAATTGCTTCAAATTTAGTGGCTTAAAATACTAAGTGGCTGTGAACCCCAAATATCTGAGACAAGTCTCAGTCAGTTTAGAAAGTTTATTTTCTGAAGGTTAAGGACACACCCATGACACAGCCTCAGGAGGTCCTGACGTCATGCACCCAAGGGAGTTGGGGTACAGCTTGCTTTTGTACATTTTAGGGAGACATGAAACATCGATTGGTATGTGTAAGATTACATTGGTTCAGTCTGGTTAGGTGGGTCAACTAGAGGTGGGGGCTTCCAGGTAATAAGTAGAAAAGAGACAAAAGGCTGCATTATTTTAAGTCCTTGATCAGCCTTCCACTCAATACACAATTTAGTCTGGCTCATTAAGTCTGCATTTTTACACAAAAATAAGGCAGAGGAAGTAATCATATATGCATTTGTCTCTGGTGAGCCTCAGAGGGATGACTGAGTTCTGTCTGTCCTTTGTCCACAAGGAATTTCCTTGTGGGCAAATTGTGAGGGAGGTATATAGCTTTTTATCTTTGTAACTATCCTATTTAGGAATAAAATGGGAGGCAGGTTTGCCTGACATAGTTCCCAGCTTGACTTTTCCCTTGTCTTAGTGATTTTGGAGTGCCAAGATTTATTTTCTATTGCTTCTCAGCCTTTTGGCTAAGATCAGGATTTATTTTCCTTCCATATGGCTTATTAGCTTACAGTTCTTGTGGTAAAAAAAATCTTAAGACCAAAGACTGCTTTCCTTCTGGAGGCTCGAGAGAAGAATCCATTTCCTTGCCTTTTCCAGCTTCTGGAGGCGGCCTGCATTCCCTGGTTTGTGGCCCCTTCCATCTTCAAAGCCAACAGCATAGCCTCTGCAAATCTCTCTGACCACTGCTTCCATTGTCACATCAACTCTGACTCTGACACACCAGCTTCTGCCTTCTAGAGACCCTCTGACTACAGTGGACCCACCCAGATAACCCAGGATGATTTCTCCATCTTAAGATCATTAACTTCTTCACATTTGCAAAGTCCTTTTTGCTACGTTAGGTAACATACTCACGGTTTCTGTGGATATGATGTGCAGGGGGTGGGAGCATTATTCTATCTACCATAGAAGGCAAACTGGTTTTTCCATGGATGGGTGTGGGAGCAGGAGATAGGAGGAGAATTGCCCCTTCACTGGACAGAATCCATTTGCAAGTCTATAGACAAGAATTATTTTGCATTGCTAATGGATCTACAGCTTACAGAGTTGTAAGAGGTCCCATAAAATCAGAATGGCATTGTGTGGAGGGTGTCTTATGGTCAGTGAGTAGTTTTCCATGGAAACATACATTTCTTCCCATGCCAGATTCCACCATTTCATTGCTTTTGCTTTTCCCATTTCCTTTAACCTAGTGGGTTTATACCTTAAGAAAAGACTATTTTCTGATGTTTAGTGGTATTGGGGAAAAAGGAACAGATCATCAATGCATTCAGCTTCTAGCTTTCTCCCAGTTCTGCTTTCCTTTCTGTGGGCTTTGCTCTTAGGCACATTTTCTCCACATGAACTGTACACCTAAAGATCATGTTATCTGTATTCTAAATTTAAAAAAAAAAACATTTAAATATATTAAAAATTTAAAAGACTTTTTTTTTTTTTTAAAATTTGAGACTGAGTCTCACTCTGTTGCCCAGGCTGGAGTGCAATGGCATGATCTCAGCTCACTGCAACCTCCACCTCCAGGATTCAAGTGATTCCCCTGCCTCAGCCTCCCGAGTAGCTGGGATTACAGGCATGCACCACCACGCCTAGTTAACTTTTGCAATTTTAGTAGAGATGGGGTTTCACCATGTTGGCTAGGCTGGTCTTGAATTCCTGACCTCAGGTGATCCGCCTCAGCCTCCCAAAGTGTTGGGATTACAGGTGTGAGCCACTGCTTCCAGCCTTAACTTTAATTGCATATACAAACTCTACTTTATGCCCCCCTCAATTTATGTTCTCAATTTCACAAATAAATCTTTTTATAATTTGTATCCATTGGCATAGTTTTATAGTTACGGTTTTTTAATGGTTTTATCTTCTAAATTCTATACCAGAATTAAAACTGACTCACATACCACCATTACAGGATTACGTGATTCTGTAATTGTCTATATATTTGCCTTTACCAGTGAGTTTTATATTTTCATGTGGTTTTGTGTTGCTGTCTAGCATTCTTTCAGCTTGAAAAATTCCCTTTAGCAATTCTTATAAGGTAGGTTACTGGTGATGAACTCTGTCAGCTTTTATCTGGGAATATCTTAATTTCTCCCTCACCTTTGAATAACAGTTTACCTGGATACAGTATTCTTTTTTTTTTTTTTTTTTTTTTTTTGAGATGGAGTCTGGCTCTCTTGCTCAGGCTGGAGTGCATTGGCTGACCTTGGCTCATGGCAGCCTCCACCTTGCATGATCAAGTGATTAAGTGATTCTCCTACCTCACCTTCCTGAGTAGCTGGGATTACAGCAGTGTGCTACCACACCCGGCTAATTTTTGTGTTTTTGGTAGAGATGAGGTTTCACCATATTGGCCAGGCTGGTCTTGAACTCCTGACCTCAAGTGATCCATCCGCCTTGGCCTCCCAAAGTGATGGGATTACAGGCATGAGCCACCACTCCTGGCCCTGGATATAGTATTCTTGATTGACAGTTTTTTCCTTTCAGCACTTTGGAAATATTACCCTACTGTGTCTTGGCCTGCAGCGTTTCTGCTGAGAAATCCATTGATAATCTTATAGAAGCTCCTTTGTACATGACTAATTATTTTTCTCTTGCTTCTTTCAAGAGTCTCTCCTTGTCTCTAACTTCTGACATCTTCATTGTAATACATCTCAGTAGGCCTCTTTGGGTTCATCCTAGTTGGAATCTTCTGAGCTTCTGGAATTTGGATACCCATTTCCTTCCTCAGATTTGGAAGGTTTTAGCTGTTATTTTTTCAAATAAGCTCTATGAATGCCCCTTTCTCTTTCTATTATCCTTCTGAGACTCCTGCAATACCTATATTGGTGCACATAATGGTGTCGCGTAAGTTATTTAGGCTTTCTTCGCTTTTCTTCATTCTTTTTCGTTTTGTTCTTCTGACTTGATAATTTCAAAATGAGTTTTTGAGTTTGCTGGTTCTTTCTTCTGCTTGGTCAAGTCTGCTGTTGACCCCTCTAGTGAATTTTCAGATTCATTTATTATATTATGCAGCTCCAGAATTGTTTGGTTCTTTTTAAAAATGCTTTTTCTGTTCTTATGGATATTCTTATTTTGTTCAGGTATCATTTTCTTGTTTTCGTTTAGTTGTCTGGGTTCTCCTGTTGTGCGCTGAGCCTTTTTAAGACAATTATTTTGAATAAATTATCGAGTAATTCACAGATGAATTTTTTTTAGAGTTGGTTTCTAGATATTTATTTTGTTTCTTTGATTAGACCACATTATCTTGTTTCTTCATGTGCCTTGTTATTTTTCTCTGTGATTTGTGCACTTGAAAAAAAGCCACCACTCCCACGCTTTATGAATTGGCCATGTATAGTAAAAGACTTTGACTGATCAACCCAGCTGCCTCACAGACTTTTTCTGGGGTGTGTCTTTTCTAGGCATGTGAATGCAATTTACCAATTAGAGAGGTTTGTGGGTTTCTGTTTCAGTACCTTGTCTTGCTCAGTCTGGTGTCTGCCTGTGACACTGCAGGTTCTCTATTGCTACAAAAAGCCATTGAGCCCTCCTTTGTTTTCAGTGGCACTCAGAGAACCCAAGTATGCTGATTCCCCATCAGTACTCTGAATCAGGCAAGACAGAAACCAGTCCCTGTGGCATCCCCTCCAAACGCCAGAACGTTGGATTATATTCCACTCTTTTTGTTCCTCCCAAGGGATAAGTCAGAATTTGGACTTTTTCTCCCAGTTGTATGGAGCTATGCCAGCTTGGGGAAAGGGTAATCACAGGTAACATGAAATAGCTGTTCTTACCTGTTTCAGTGTGGCTGTTCTTGGCTTTGAGCTTGTCTGGGGTACTGTGACATCTGAATTGGTTTCTAGAGTTCTCATAAAGGTATTGTTGACCATATATTGTTTTTGAGTCGGTACCTTGTAGGGAATAAAGTTTAGGGCTGCCTAATCTGCCATCTTGCTGATATCATTAAAAAATGACTGTGAATTTAAATGTGGTTATTTTTGCTATTCATGGATATTAAAGACAAATTTCTGGGTTATAAGTATACTTTAAAGTTGACCGTGCTAAAACAACCCACAGAATTGTTTCACCTAGCTCTGGTAAATGTTTACACAAATGAAAGCTGATAATTATTAGAGTTTTATCCTGAGGTTTTATTAAGTGTCAGTCTCTGAAATAATTTCTTCGAATATGGAACTGACAAGTTGGACTTCAAAGTTCAGAGTGTGGTCAATACCTCCTCTTCATGACCTGTCACTGACTTGCTGGGGAACTTTAGGGAGGTTGCCTAACTTTTCCAAACCACTGTAAAAGGGGGAAAACGATGCTACCTCTCTTCCAAGTTTAAAGTGGCAATTAAAAAGATAACATAATTGAAGTGTTTATTTGAGAGCCTGGCTCAAGGTGAAGACATAGTGAGTATTAGGTATTGTTTCATGTACTTTATAGCCTCTGAATAACTTTGAATGAAAATTCAAGCCCAGGGGCTGTGCCTCCAGCCCTCTCTCATAATGGCAACTGTATCCTCGTCTATAATGTCAGACTGGATGCAAGAGTGCATCCTTAGCTCTGAGGCCAAAAATTAAATCTACAAAGCTTAGGAGGGCAGCCCAATGGATCTGGTTTTAAAACGAAAAGTTCCATGTCCAGGAAACCTCTTGAGTCCTGGGCAAACCAGGACATATGGGAAACCCTATTAGTTTCTACAACTGTGTACATGCATACTCTTTTAATGGGAATAGAATGAGAATGTTATCTATATTGGATGACAGTGATGATGGAGATTAACAATGATGACAACAACAATGATGACGATGATGATGATATGCAACAGTGAAGTAATTGCACCACTGTTTTTCTTTTTATTTTTTTGAGATGGAGTCTCACCCTGTCACCCAGGCTGGAGTGCAATGGCATGATCTCAGCTCACTGCAACCTCTGCCTCCCGGGTTCAAGTGATTCTCTTGCCTCAGTCCCCCAAGTAGCTGGGATTACAGGTACCTGCCACCGTGCCCAGCTAATTTTTGTATTTTTAGTGGAGACAGGGTTTCACCATGTTGGCCATGCTGGTCTCTAACTCTTGACCACAGGTGATCTGCCCTCTTCAGTCTCCCAAAGTGCTGGAATTATAGGCATGAGCCACCGCACCTGGCCCGCACCGTTATAAGGGTTTTATATACATTGACTCATTTAATCTTCACAGCAAAAACATATAGCCACACCCAGTGGCGATAGGATAGACCTTTCCCCAGACTGTGAACTAGAGAGGCACAACGTGCTGTTGAGTCTGTCCAGAGCAGCCCACAAACCACCTACATCAGGACTCCTGGCCAACTCCTCTTATTTTTGATTATCGTTTTTTTTTTTTTTTTTTTTTTTTTTTTTGACATGGAGTTTTGCTCTGTCATCCAGGCTGGAGTGCAGTGGCACGATCTCGGCTCACTGCAACCTCCACCTCCTGGGTTCAAGTGATTCTCCTGCCTCAGTCACGCAATTCTCCTGCCTCAGAGCTCCTCTTGAATTTTGATTGAGAAGGTCAGAGTGGGACCGAGGAATCTGCCTTTTAAATGCACACCCACGGTGATCCTGACCAGCCACAATGAAACGGTTCTGGGACAGCGTGTGGGAGATGATTTGGTGAGAATGAGGGCAACAGTTTAGGCCAGATGATTTTTGTGTGTAGCCAAAGGTTTTTGCTTTGGAAACTTTACATTCTTCTCCAGGTCTCAGGGAGCTTACTGGATCTGATTCTATCATTTGGGTATTGTATTAGTCCATTCTCACTCTGCTATAAAACTACTACCTGAGACTGGGTAATTTATAAAGGAAAGAGGTTTGATTGACTCACAGTTTCCCATGACTGGGAAGAACTCAGGAAACTTCCAGTCATGACAGAAGGAGAAGCAAGTACCTTCTTCATAAGGTGGCTGGGAAGAGTGTGAGCTAAGCAAGAACTTGCCAAACACTTATAAAACCATCAGGTCTTGTGAAAACTCACTCACTATCACAAGAACAGCATGGGGGAAACTAAGCAAGAACTTGCCAAACACTTATAAAACCATCAGGTCTTGTGAAAACTCACTCACTATCACAAGAACAGCATGGGGGAAACTGCTCCAATGATCCAATCACCTCCCATCGGCTTCCTCCCTCGATGTATGGGGATGATGGGGATTACAATTCAAGATGAGATTTGGGTGGGGACACAGCCAAACCATATTGTTTTGCCCTGGCTCCTCCCAAATCTCATGTTCTCATATTTCAAAACATAATCATGCTTTCCCAACAGTCCCCCAAAGTCTTAACTCATTCCAGCATTAAACCAAAAGTCCAAGTCCAAAGTCTCATCTGAGACAAGGCAAGTTCCTTTCACCTTGGAGCCTGCATAATCAAAAGGAAGTTAGTTACTTGCAAGAGCAATGGGGGTACAGGCATTGGATAAATGTTCCCATTCCAAAGGGGATACATTGGCCAAAACAAAGGGGCTACAGGCTGCATGCAAGTCCGAAATCCAGCAGGGAAGTCATTACATCTTAAAGCTCCCATGGTCTTGGGCAGCTCCACCTCTGTGGCTTTGCAGAGTACAGTCCCCCTCCCAGCTGCTTTCATGGGCTGACATTGAGTGTCTGTGGCTTTTCCAGGTGCATGGTGCAAGCTGTCAGTGGATCTGCCATTCTGGGGTCTGTAGGACAGTGGCCCTCTTCTCACAGCTCCACTAGGCAGTACCCCAGTGGGGACTCTGTGTGAGGGCTCCAACCTCACATTTCCCTTCCTCATTACTCTAGTGGAGGTTCTCCATGAGGGCTCCACACCTGCAGCAAACTTCTGCCTGGACATTCAGGCATTTCCATACATCCTCTGAAATCTAAGAGGTTCCCAAACCTCAATTCTTGACTTTTGTGCACTCACAGGTCCAATACCATGTGGAAGCCACCAAGGCTTGGGGTTTGCACCCTCTGAAGCAATGGCCTGAGCTCTACATTGGCCCTTTTAGCCACAGCTGGGATGCAGGGCACCGAGTCCCGAGAATGCTCAAAGCAGCAAGGCCCTGGGCCTGGCCCACAAAACCATTTTTTCCTCCTAGATCTTAGGCCTGTGCTGGGAGGGTCTGCCATGAAGACCTCTAACATGCCTTGAAGACGTTTTCTCCATTGTATTGGCAGGTAACATTTGGCTCCTTGTTATTTTTGCAAATTTCTGCAGCCAGCTTGAATTTCTCCCCAGAAAATGAGTTTTTCTTTTCTATTGCATCACCAGGCTGCAATTTTTCTAAACTTTTATGCTTTGCTTCCATTTTAAACATAAGTTCCAATCTCAGATCATTTCTCTCAAGTTCAAAGTTCCACAGATCTCCAGGGCAGGGGCAAAATGCCACCAGTCTCTTTGCTAAAGCATAGCAAGAGTGACCTTTACTCCAGTTCCCAACAACTTCCTCATCTCCATCTGAGACCATCTCAGTCTGGACTTCATTGTCCATATCACTAATAGCATTTTGGTCAGAACCATTCAACAAGACTAGGAAATTACAAACTTTCTCACATCTTTCTGTCTTCTTCTGAGCCCTTCAAACTGTTCCACCCTCTGCCTGTTACCCAGTTCCAAAGTCGCTTCCACATTTTTGGGTATCTCTATAGCAGTGCTGCACTCCTGGTACCAATTTACTATATTAGTCCGTTCTCACACTGCTATAAAAATACTACCTGAAGGCCGGGTGCAGTGGCTCATGCCTGTAATCCCAGCACTTTGGGAGGCCAAGGTGGGTGGATCACCTGAGGTCAGGAGTTTGAGACCAGCCTGGCCAACATGGCAAAACCCGTCTCTATTAAAAATACAAAAAAATTAGCTGGGTGTGGTGGCATGTGCCTGTAATTCCAGCTACTTGGGAGGCTGAGACAGGAGAATCGCTTGAACTTGGGAGGTGGAGGTTGCAGTGAGCCGCCACTGTACTCCAGCCTGGGTGACAGAGCAAGACTCCATCTCAAAAAAAAAAAAAAAAAAAAAAAAAAAAAATATATATATATATATATATATATATATATATTACCCGAAACTGGGTGGTTTGTAAAGGAAAGAGGTTTTTTGACTCATAGTTACACATGGCTTCAGAGGCCTCAGGAAACTTACAATCACAGCTGAAGGAGAAGCAAGTACCTCATTCACAAAGTAGCAGGAAACAGTGTGAGCAAAGGAGGAACTTGCCGAACACTTAAAAACCATCAGCTCTCATGAGAACTCACCCACTATCATGAGAACAGCATTGGAGAATCCTCATACACCCCCCTACCCGTTGCCCACTTCCTCTCTGGAATGTTGATTTAAAAGTAGACTTTTGACTTATAGATATTAATAAACAGGCCCTGATTTTATAAACCCAGCAGATGTTACCTTACATAGTCTCCTTGGGTGATTTTGGGGTGAGCAAATCTACCAAGATGATAAATGATTTTGCTCATGATTGAAGTAGGGACATTAGGGATATGGATTTTGTATTACATGTCCACATTAATATTAAATATAAACATCCATAATATATATCCATAATAATAAATATTAATATTATTAATATATAAATATAGAATAAGAGCTCTAACTGCAGAAACAGTTTTCATGCACTGGGATTCATATATTCAATAAAATAATGTTTTCTGAGTTGTTCTAAGGGCTTTCCATATTTCCCTTATTTAATTCTCAAACCTATGATGTAGTTACTTCTATTATTTCCATGTTACAGATGAAAAATTGAGGCACAAAAAGGTTGAGTAACTTGTTGTAGTTACATAATTAGTAAATAGCAGAGTTTAAAGGACACTAAACTATTGTAGGAGTTAAAAAGCATGTCTGCAAATTCTTCGACATTCTTCCCATAGATTTTTTTCAGTCAATCTAAAAATCTGGCCATGTTCAAAGAGATGCTGAGAAAATGCTAGAGACCAGTGCTTTCCAAACTGTACTGAATATATAAATCATTTGAGGATCATGTTCAAGTGTAGATTCTCATTTAGTAGCTGTGGGGTCCTGCATTTCTAACAAGCTCCCAACAGATGCTGATGCAGTGAGTCGTGGAGTACATAGAGAAGCAAGGCTGTCACTTTATTAAAAAACAAGGCCAGGGAAAGTAACTTCTCCAAGACCAATAGCTGGTTTAGGGACAGAGCCCGAGTAAGTAATTCTAATTATAGGTAAAGTTCAAAGATACACATGATGAAAAATTTGAGTCTGATGCCAATGAAACCACTAAATACTGAAGTCATTTTTTTTTTTTGGAGACTGGGTCATTTGTTTTTGTTTTTGTTTTTGGAGACAGGATCTCACTCTGTTGCTTAGGCTGGAATGCAGTAGTGCAATCACAGCTCCCTACAGTCTTGATCGCCTAAGCTTACTTGATCCTCCCACCTCAGCCTCCTGAGCAGCTGGGACTACAGGCGCATGTCACCATGCCTGGCTAATTTTTGTAGTTTTTGCAAATACAGGGTATCACCATGTTGCCCAGGCTGGCCTCAAACTCCTGGGCTCAAGCAATCCATCCACCTCAGTCTCCCCAAATACCAGGATTACAGACATGAACCGCTGCACCAGGCACAGATAATTTTTAAGGCAATCTTGGATCCACAAGTATTGATAAATGACTACAGAAATAATTATTACCTAAAAATTACTTGCTTATTACTTTCACATTTCTTTTCTATACCCGTGTTTTGGGTTGAGTTCCTTAGAAGCAAAGCCTAAGACAAAGATTGTGTGTGAAAGCGGTTTAGGAGGACGTAATCCCAGGGAAGCCAGTGGGGAGTGGGGATTTGCGACAGGGAAAGAAGCCAAGGAAGGATGGAGTATCTGGCAAAATCCCATGGAGGGTAACATTTGTTGAATCCCCCTAGGAGCTCTGTGGACAGTATAGGGCATACTCAAGCTAATGTTTTAGTTCAGGTTGCTGTTAAAAAAAAAATCCCACTGACTAGGGGACTTAAATAACAGAAATTTATTTGTCACAGTTCTGGAGACTGGAATATCCATGATCATGGCACTGGCCCAATTGGTTACTGGTGAAGACCATTTTCCTTTATTCTCACATGGTGGAGACAGAGATCATCTTTATCATGCCTCTTATAGGGGCACTAATCCCATTCATGAGAGTTTTAGCATCATGACCTAGTTTCCTCCCAGTCCCCTCACCCATCAGATACCATCACAAGGGGATTAAGGCTTCAATGTATGAGTTTAGTGGGGGCTCAGTCAGTCCATAGCAGCTGTCTAGGATTGTACTGTTCAAGATAGCAACCCCTAGCCACATGTGGCCATTGAGCCCTTGAAATGTGGCCAGTCCAAAGTCAGTATGTTGTAAGTATGAAACATGCACTAGATTTTGAAGACTTAGTACAAAAAAGTAAACTTTCTCACTGGTAATTTTTAATATTGGTTACATGTTGAAATAATATTTGGACTATCGTGGTTTAATAAAATGTATAATAAAACTTATTTTACCTGTTTATTATTTTTTTTTTTTCCTTAAAAATCTAGCTGCTAGAAAATTTACAGTTACACTGGTGGATGCTACTTGCTTTCTTTCTCCTTCCCCTCCCCGCCCCTCCCCTCCCCGCCCCTCCCCGCCCCTCCCCTCCCCGCCCCTCCCCTCCCCGCCCCTCTCCTCCCCTCCCCGCCCCTCCCCTCCCTTCCCCGCCCCTCCCCTTCCGAGTTTCGCTTTTGTCACCCAGGCTGGAATACAATGGCATGATCTTGCTCACTGCAAACTCTTGACTCCTGGGTTCAAGCAGTTCTCCTGGGATGGCACAATATTTCTATTGGACGGTGCTGGTTTATGTTCTTGCACACATAAGTCACTAGATAAGGACATTGGTTAAGGCATTTCTAGCTCTCCCTGATCCCAGGCAAAACTGGCCTCAGCAGCTTAAGATGGGCAATAAGCCGCAGGTACTTGGCTGCTGGGCGGAGAAGCACACTGGGAGTCTACGTGCAGAAAAACGGGAAAGAGATGCAAAGAGAGATGGCGGTATACTGACAGTGCCTGTTATGATCTATGTAATGCTGTACAATGACTTAGTGATGTTTTATTTATATGAATTTCTTTTTAAAACAAAGTTCATCGTAAGCAATAGTATTGGTGGCACCTCAGGCTTCAAATGCTAGAAATATTTATTTCTAAGAGACATTAAAATAAACACATAACTATTAAAATAGAATGATATTTATCTCCTTTCTCAGCAGTGATGTACATTACGGAACATTCTGGCAAAAACCAATGTTCATTAATCTTCAGCAAAGGAATTCTGTTAAAAGAATAGTTAATCATTCTCTGATATGTGTAATTATGACTCTCTTTCCCTTCGATTTTATGAAGCCATTTGAATTCCTTCAATGTGTTACTTTGACACTTAATGCAATGTTTATGCAACAATCACCAAAATTAATTGTGTTGCTTTTGGAAACTATTTAAAATCCCCATCTTTGGCCAGCCTTATTGACATGTGCACATTAAAGTATGACTATGTGACAATAATACTTCTACAGCAATGAATAAATGTCAAATTAATTATGTCAGAATTGTAATTTGTCTGCTTCCTTTCTAATATGTATAATTATTAATTTGGGGAAAGTATGCAGAAAATATTAAGTATATTGTCAGAGCTGAAGCTCAACATCTAAAGAGAGGTTTACTTTTCCTCTGAAATGTATTCTTTGGGGGTTTCCTTTTTGGCAGAATTTGTTACTTGGTGGCCAATGACTTTTAGGGAAATTCCATACTCTATCTCATATTATAAGCCAATGGCTAGAAAATATCAATGGAAATATCATCAGAATTTTCTGTTTATAAAAAAGTTGTGGGTTCTTTTGAGTAGGTTTTCTTTTTGTTGTGAATAGGATTGCACCATCTTCTAATTTAGTTTGCCAGGCTATATATCTAGCTAAAAATAGAAAGTGCACCTGCTTCTTTTCATTCTTTAAATATTATCTTATATATGCATCCTCAGAGAATCCTTCCCCATTTTGGCTGAACATTTTTGATGGTGTCCTTCTGCCATCATCTCAGATGGCAGGAAGAGATGAGCTGACTGCCTTTTTCTAGTTTTTTCTTTTAATTGTGCTTTGTTTATAACTTTTACATACATAAATTTCCATATATAGTATTTCCATAGCATTCTTTAATTGGCGGTGGATTCACTGACAAGCACTGTGGACATAAGTGGGTTTGGGTGGGGGCTCTGGCAGTCTCTTCTCTGTTGTAGTATAGTAAGAAATTACAGGGTACAACTTTCAGTGTGATTTTAGCAAAGTTCGAGGAGGCACAAGACTATTAGAGCTGTTAAATGTGACTGTTTGCCGAACCTGTAGACCCAGGCATGTTCTCAGGATCCCTCCCTAATCCCCTGTTAGCACACAGCCTGCCTATATTTACAGGGGCCAGCTAACCTCCAGTTTCCAGAAATGTTCTGGGCAATCCACTTCCCTCTCTTCCAGGCTGCCTCTGAGTGCTGATCTCTCTCTTCCACCTCTCTCCTTCCTCTTTCTCTTCCACCCTCATTTCTCTTTTCTGGAATGTGGGACTTGGTACTAGGGTGAGTGCTTAAGGCAAACTGTGCGGGTGCAGCAGCAGGTTCTCGTTTATTATAATTTTGGCTGCTATGCATTTCTTTCTTTTTTATCTGAGACGGAATCTCGCTCTGTCACCCAGGCTGGAGTGCAGTGGTGCAATGTCGGCTCACTGTAACCTCTGTCTCCTGGGTTTAAACAATTCTCCTGTCTCAGCCTCCTGAGTAGCTGGGATTTCAGGCACGTGCCACAGTGCCTGGCTCATTTTTTTTTTTTTTTGTATTTTTAGTAGAGACGGGGTTTTACCATATTGGCCAGGCTGGTCTCAAACTCCCAACCTCGTGATCCGCCCGCCTCGGCCTCCCAAAGTTCTGAGAGTACAGACGTGAGCCAGCGTGCCCATCCACCTGCTGTGCATTTCATGGTCAGAACATACCACAAGGATGTGGCCGGCCCCTTACTGATGGGCATTTACCTGTCTCCAGTGCTTTGCTGTTACAGACTGTGCACCAGCAATCATTCTGGAATGTCCACCTTTACACTCATGTATGAGGGCATCTGTTGGGCTGATGCATAGAAGGGGAATTGCTCAAACAAGGAAAATATTTTAATGTTACAGAATACCACACTTTCATGACAAAAGTTTTCATCTGTATAGAAAGGTTTAATAGGAAATGAATGAAGACCTCTGATATGGTTTGGCTGTGTCCTCACCCAAATCTCATCTTGAATTGTAACTCCCACAATTCCCACATGTCATGGGAGGAACCTGGTGGAAGGTGATTGAATTATGGGGTGGGTCTTTCCTGCACTGTTCTCGTGATAGTGAATGAGAGCTGATGGTTTTAAAAAAAGGAGGTCCCCTGCACAAAATCTTTTTGCCTGCTGCCATCCACATAAGATGTGACTTGCTCCTCCTTGCCTTCCACCATGATTATGAGGCTCCCCAGCCATGTGGAAATGTAAGCTCTATGAAACCTCTTTCTTTTGTAAATTGCCCAGTTGGGGGTATGACTTTATCAGCAGTGTGAAAATGGGTTAATACAACCTCTTTTGAGGTATTTCTTTGAAATGACAGTTTTTCTGGTTTCAAAGACTATATGGACTAGTCCTAAACCTGCCTCTGCTCCCTCTAAGAGGGACATCTTCCTCATGCACAGAGTTTAGTCCTTCAGTGTGGTAAGGGAACATCAATTTCCCTTTTCCTCGTTATTGCTTCTGTTTTTTTTTTTTTTTTTAATTCAGACAGTCTCACTCTTACCAAGCTGGAGTGCAGTGCCACGATCTTGACTCACTGTAACCTCCAACTCTTTGGTTCAAGTGATTCTGCCTCAGCCTCCCGGGTAGCTGGGATTACAGGCACACACCACCATGCCCGGCTAAGTTTTGTATTTTTTGTATTTTTAGTAGAGACAGGGTTTCACCATGTTGGCCAGGATGGTCTTGATCTCCTGACCTCGTGATCCGCCCACGTCAGCCTCCCAAAGTGCTGGGATTACAGGCATGAGCCACTGCGCCTGGTCTGCCTTTTTTAAAAAAATAAATTTTATTGTACATATTTAAGGTATATATTATGATGTTATGAGTGGGATATGCATAGATAGTTAAATGGCTACGATAGTGAGGTAAATTACCATATCCACTATCTCATATAGTTACACATTATTTTTTTTGTGTGTGGCAAGAGCAGCTAAAATCTTTTCAGTTAGCAAAAATCCTGAATATAACACACTATAATGTTGTATTATATTGTATAACTATACTTAATAATTAACTATAGTCCTTATGTCTCAATAAAACAGACCTGGTCCATATGTTTATATTTATTATATTTATATTCCATAAGCCAGGGGTCCCGGTCCATGGCCTGTTAAAAACCCAGGTCACACAGCAGGAGGTGAGCAGCAGGCAAGTGAGCAATTCGCCTGAGCTCCACCTTGTGTCAGGTCAGTGGCAGCAGTAGATCTTATAGTTCTCACAGGAGCACGAACCCTATTGTGAGTTATGCATGGAAAGGATCTAGGTTGTGCACTCCTTGTGAGAATCTAATGCCTGATGATCGGAGGTGGAAGTTTCATCCTGAAAGCCTCTCCACTACCCTTCCCACCCTCACTGCCCTGTCCATGGAAAAATTGCCTTCCATAAAACCGATCCCTTCTACCAAAAAGGTTATGGACTGCTGCTATGTGGTCCCAGTTACTCGGGAGGCTGAGATGGGAGGATCACCTGAGCCCAGGAGGTCAAGGTTGCAGTGAGCCTCCACTGGGTTCCACACCAGCCTGGGCAACAGAGTAAGACCTTGTCTAAAAAAATAAGTAATATAGTGAATAAATGAATATATTCTTTTTATAAGAATGCAAACAATGCTCAGATATATCTATGAGTACTTATTTTTGCCTGTCATCTTAACATACTTACTAAATGCTGAATACTTTTTCATTCAACAGTGTGTCATGGGTATCACATTGCATGCTGATATCAGAACATCTCATGTGATCCATAAATATGTACAACTAATATGTACCCACAAAGATTAACACATTTTTTTCTTAAAAAATATGTCATGGATAAACTTCCACTTCATTATATGCAGGTCTATAATTTTTTTCTTTCTTTGTTTTTTAGAGACAGAGTCTTGCTCTGTTGCCCAGCCTGGAGTGCAGTGGTGTGATCATTGCTCACTGAAACTTCAAACTCCTGAGCTCAAGCAATCCTCCCACCTCAGCCTCCTGGGTAGCTAGTAGCATAGGCGTGTGCTACCACATCAGGATAATTCTCTTTATTTTTTGTAGAGATAAAGTCTCACTATGTTGCCCAGGCTGGTCTCAAATTCCTGGCCTCAACTAATCCTCTTTCCTTGGCCTCCCAAAGTGCTGAGATTTCAGGTGTGAGCCACGGAGACTGGCCCTTATCAATTTTTCAAAAATGGCTGCAAAGTATTCTATATCCTGATTTTATGATTCTGATTAAAATTTATTAGCCATTCCCTAATGATGGACAGTTGTCTGCAGTTTGTTAATATAATATGATACATTCAACATCTTTGCACCTATATTTTTGCTTATTTGTATGTGGATATATATCACAATGTGGAATTGTTGGGCTGATGTATTTAAAACTGCTGATGTAGTCCATAAACTAAGACAGGTAAAGTTAAGATTTGAGACAATAAAGTTGCAATCCCTCTTTTTTCCCCAGTAGTTGTCTGAGGTATTATTGCATAAATACTAAACGTATGTAATTAAAAACCAAAATCAGCCAAGCAAAAATACTGCCTCTGCCCAAATTTCAGTTTCAAATTCTTATTTACAAACACTGTTTCTTGTTTTTCCTGCCTTTGATGTGAACTTTAATTTTTAAGTGTAACCTAAACCACCTTTAAAACAAATCATTTATCCGTAAGGTTTGCTATGTCATAATTGCCTGGTTATTTGGGTGATAGGTGTGTCGTATCTGAAAACTAACTAGTTATCTTTTGAAATTTATTTCAACTTGCATTATCTGAAGCACCAAAGGTGAGAACACTGCATGGATAAATATGATAAAAAATATGATGGATTTAGAAGCACAGCACTCAGGTTTAGTATTTAGTCATTTTTATTATGTTGTTGGGTCGAAAATGTAAAAGAAGACCAGCAGAGGAACTGTTAAGTCTCCTTGGAGTTTTTGCCTGCCCTCCTGCCTGGGGATGGAGGTAATTCTAGCCTAGAAACTCTTGAATGCTTTACAAATAATGGAAGCCAAGTGGGAAAAGCATGTTCTATATTTTAATGCTGACATCCTCATAGAAAAAAAATTAAAGATTCAGAATAGTTGGCTGTGATTCAGTACCTCAACACTTTCTGGTGTTTCTCAGAATCCCCCGGAGACTCATAAATGCTTCTGTGTTGGAGGTACCCATTGCCTCTGCACACTTAGGCCAGTTTGTCAAACTAACGAGCTCAAGAGCGATGCTATTTCTAGGTTCAACCCCATGGGGGAGGAACAGAGAGAAAACAAAACCAAAATTCAGACAGAAGAGTAATCCTAAAGGCCAGTTGACAAAAAATTTATTAACACATATATACCAAATCTCACCCAGAGTAATATCCTTTGTGGAGGTTTTACTCTACAAATCTTTTGCTAGCTCCTTGAGTCCAAGCATTATGGATAAGGTGGTGTGGTTTTTACACTGGGTGATGTTTATTGATCTGGACTTAAAAAACAGCACTGTCTGGCTTTTTTCACTAATACAGTATTTGCAAATAACTATGGAATAGAGAGAATGTGTTTTTCTCTTATTGGGGCCTATTTTTTAAGAAAATTAACAAAAGGGAGAAAGAAGCTTTAAAACTCGTTGAGAGGTACTTTTTATTCTGGGATTTGATATGTAAGATTGGGGGAAGATAGTGAGTTTTGGTGTAATTTGTGTCATCAAAACCACCCGTTTTAGAGCAGGAGATACAGTATCAATGAGAAAAGAAAATGGAACTTGTACAAATGTGTATTTCTTAAAAGCTTTTGCTGCCTATTATTTTCTAGCCTATAGGCAAAATTTAGAGACATATAATGGATATGCTTGTATTGATAGTAACATACCATGTAATTTAAAAGGCTAAGTCCACCTTACAGGTTTGCCTCATGCCATGATGAATCATTCTGAAATTTGATTGGTCTTTTAAGGGTCTGTTCAAAGACTGTCAGTCAATCATTGACAAAAAACTCTATGAGGTGACTTACTACAGTTTGGTTTTGATGTTTACAACATAACCAAATGTGAACTTTGGAGCTTGTAAAGTTGTTCTTTCAGCATTATAAATTTGGCAGCTTCCTCTTCCTCCCTCCCTTCTCCTCTTCCTCCTCTTTTTCTTCTTCTCCTTCTTATATTCCCTTCCTGCTTCAACAAATTCACAGAAATAGGAGGCCTGCTGTATTAATTTTATTGTGTGCTTACTTTAAAATCTTTTCTTTCAGGCATATTTCAATATATAATTCATATGAAGTGGGACAATTTTTAATTTGTCTTGACTTTTTAAATTTTATGATAGAAAATGGAAACCAACATGTATAAATAATCTACTAATATTTCTTAACCTTTGTATATATGCTCAAGAGAAGACTTTTTTCTTCCGCCTGGAATGAATTTTTTTTTTTTCTTAAAGAAAGTCAAGTATTATGTATACACAGCTTTTTTAATTCTTGGATACACTTTTGAAACTTTAAAACATTATTATTTATATTAATGTTTGAAGTATTTCCTCTTGAGGAACTACCTATACGTTTTGCATAGTGACCTAGGTTTCAATAGTAATATTTTATAGAAGCTGATGTTAAAATTTATGTCCTTGGAACTTCAGGCCATAATTAATTATGTTCTGAACTTAAACAGGAATATCTCCTTTCTCAACTGAATGGCCATGTCTTAACATTTATCCTAGCCACGTGATTTGCTATTTGTACCTTAAAGAGGTGTAATTGTTTTATTATGTTTTTATGTCATCAGTAATTTCATACATGAGTCATGAATACCATAGATTTAGTCATGCTCAAATACGCTTATTGATTGATTGATTTGCTATACAGTTGGCTCTCTGTATTTATGAGTTCTGTATCCGGGGAGTCAACCAACTTTGGTTTGAAAATATTAGGGGAAAAAAACCAAGAAAATATACAACAATAAAAATACATATTTAAAAAATTCAATGTAACAACTATTTACTTAGTATTTACATTATATTAGATATTACAAGTAATCTAGAGATGATTGAGAATTACAGGAGGATGTGCATAGGTTATATGCAAATACTGTGCCATTTTACATAAGGGACTTGAGCATTTGTGGATTTTTTGGGGAGTTTCTTGAACCAATTCCCCATGAATACCCAGGGATGACTGTATATGGTTGATACTTTGGGAAGATTTTAGATTTAGTGTAAATGGAAACTTAAAGCCTAGGCTTGTAATTAAATATATTTAACCGCCGTCATTCTAGAAACCAAGAGTTGAAAAAGCCCTTTAGGGACTTAATGCTGTTCTTTCCATAAATGTGTAGAGCACAGCTGCCCTAACCCAGCTCATCACCAGAGCTTCCTGGGGACCTCTTAACAACCTAGATTCCAGGATCAGCCCCCAGGAGAACATGGCTTCGCAGGTTTAGGGTACAGCCAGTAAGCTTCATTCAACAAAACCAACCCCAATCCCAAAAATGTTCCAAACACTTTTGATAATCAGCTGTGTTTGGGAATCATTGCTGTTTAGCAGGGCGTGTGAAAGGAGAAGGTGCAATTATGAATCAAGAAAATGAAGATGTCTTTTATAAAGTCACTGCAAATTTTGGGAGTGTTTTAAAATTTTTTTTAGTTGACAAATAAAAGTTGTATTTATTTGTCATGTACCACATATTGTTTTGAAATATGTATACATCCTGGAATGGCTAATTAACATATGCCTAACTTCACATACCCTTTTTTTGTGGTGATAACACGTATCTACTCTTTTGGCAGTGTTCAGTAACACAATATACATTGTAATTATACTAACCATGTTGTACAATAGCTCTCTTGAATTTATTCCTCCTTTCCAATTGAATTTTTTTTTTTTTTTGAGACTGGGTCTTGCTCTGTTGCCCAGGTTAGAGTGCAGTGGCGTGATCACGGCTCACTGCAGCCTCCATCTCATGGGTTAAAGCGATCCTTCCATGTCAGCTTCCCCAGTAGCTGGGACTACATGCACACACCACCATACCCAGGTAATTTTTGCATTTTTTGTAGAGATGGGGTTTCTGCGTGCTACCCAGGCTGAATTTTTTTTTTCTTTCTTTTTTGAGACACAGTCTCGCTCTGTCACCCAGACTGCAGTGCAGTGGTGTGATCTTGGCTCACTGCAAGCTCCGCCTCCTGGGTTCACGTCATTCTCCTGCCTCAGCCTCCTGAGTAGCTGGGACTACAGGCTCCTGCCACCATGCCCAGCTAATTTTTTTGTATTTTTAGTAGAGACAGAGTTTCACCGTGTTAGCCAGGATGGTCTCGATCTCCTGACATTGGGATCCACCTGCCTCAGCCTCCCAAAGTGCTGGGATTACAGGTGTGAGCCACCGCACCTGGCCAGAAATTTTTTATTCATTGACCTATAGCTCCCTAATCCTCCTACTCACTAGCCTCTGATACCTATCATTCTCCTCTCTGCTTCTCAGTTTAACGTTTTTAGATTCTACATGAAAGTGGGATCATGCCATTTTTCTCTTTTTGTGCTTTCCTTATTTCATTTAACACAGTGTTTTTTAGGTTCATCCATGTTGTTGGAAATGACAGGATTTCCTTTTAATTCAAAGCTGAATAGTATTCCTTTGTGTATATGTGCCACACTTTCTTTATCCTACTCCTTGGTTGGTGGGTACTTAGGTTGGTTCCATGTCTTTACAATTGCAAATTGATGTACCACATCTTCTTTTTCATTCATCTGGTAATGGACACGTAGGTTGATTTCACATCTCAGCTATTGTGAGCAGTGCTGCAGTGAACATGGGAGTGCAGGTGTCTCTTTGACAGACTGATTTCTTTTCCTTTGAATTATACCCAGAAGTGGGATTGCTGAGTCACTATGCTAATTTTGATATCATTAAACTAGCATCCTTCCAAGTGCATATTCCTGATATTAAACTTCTTGGGAAATTAGCAAACATGTATATGTGTTCACCAGGGCACCTCTGGGGTGTGTGAGTTCTGGATAAACACTTTTTTTGAAGGACTTTTGTCTATATAAATAATTTCATTAAAAAATATTTTTGAGATAGAGTCTCCCTCTGTCACTTAGGCTGGAGTGCAATGGTGTGCAATCTCTGCTCACTGCAACCTCCACCTCCTGGGTTCAAGTGATTCTCCTGTCTCAGCCTCCTGAGTAGCTGGGATTACAGGAACCCATGACCACGCCTGGCTAATTTTAGTATTTTTAGTAGAGGTGGGGTTTCTCTATGTTGGCCAGGCTGGTCTTGAACACCTGACCTCAAGTGATCTGCCCACCTCCGCCTCCCAAAGTGCTGTGGTTACAGGTATGAGCCACCATGCCCAGACTAAAAAAATATAAAACTTATGGGCTTGTATGAGGTGTGGTAGTCATCAAAGGAGAAGAGAAGAGGTAGTCACACATTTGTTTATTGTCCAACTGGCACATGGGAAGATTCTAGTGTCCAGGCTCCATTGTCTCCTGTTGAGGTCCAGTAGCCATTGCTTCCATTCTTCATTATCTAATGTGCTGGTTCAGGCTAATTTCATGTCTTCCACCACCAGGAGAAAGAGGGAGCCACACAGTTTGCTTTTATTTTTTTTTCTCTTTTTTCTTTTTTGAGATGGAGTCTTGCTCTGTCACCCAGGCTGGAGTGCAGTGGCACGATCTCGGCTCACTGCAAGCTCCGCCTCCTGGGTTCACGCCATTCTCCTGCCTCAGCCTCCCGAGTAGCTGGGACTACAGGCGCCCGCCACCAGCCCGGCTAGTTTTTGGTATTTTTAGTAGAGATGGGGTTTCACCGTGTTAGCCAGCATGGAAGCCACACTGTTTTTATTCATAATGCCATGCTCTTTGGAACCTGTTTGCATTGAGACAGTGTAGGCCTTCTTGCCTTTGCAATCCCCAATGCCATTTACATCATCAATTCTGCTGCTGCCCCATTCATTGGACTGGCCATGAACCCTGGCTTCTGATGACTCTCTCAAAGGTCATGACTGTGTGTCCACGATGGTGGCCACAAATGGAAGTCTCACTCAGCATCTGCAGGGAGATGTGAATGGTAATTTGTTTTCTGGTCTTGTTAAATTTACCGTTTGGATCTTTAGAGCGTAAACGTAGAAAAGCATATCTTCTGAGTATATCTTCTTCTGGAATCTTTACGTGGTAACTGCCAGAACTCTTAGTATGTTGACCTCACCTCTGCCTTCCACACACCACTACCAATGAGGAATTAGGAGTGCACGAGAAGAGCATCCGAGAAGAGTGTCCTCATTCATGCAAGGCTTAAGAGGGAAAGCTTGTCAACATCACCATGTCAACCAGTGGTAGGTGAGCTCACCAACTGGAAAGGCCCATTGGTGTGGGGATGAATGGTCTTGAAAAAGCCCTTCAAGAGATAGGTGTGAGCACCCAAGAGGATTGCCTAGTGTGTGGTATGAAGCTAGTAGACATTGTGGGGTGACTGCATTAGGAGACACAATGTATAGGATGTCAGCTGCCACCCCCACTATCCTAAGATGCTGTAGACCAGAGGTAGCATGGTGAGGGGCGTATGGGTGGGTGAGAGCCTGGCACGGGCCCCCAGTGTTTAGTTTAATAGTAGTCCAGAAATTTGACGTTGTCTTGTGCCCCGCTTGAGTGAGAATCATCAAAATTAGTGTGTTTGCCCTATTCTACTTGTCAATCTTGTGCAATCCCATCAAAGAAATACTGTGCCAGCTGGCAGGGAGCTATCTGCTGGTCTCCTGGAATTGCCACCTCCCAGATGACCCATGCATGAGATTCAGGGCTCCTCTGGGCAGCTAGAGGACACGTGGGATAGTGGGCTGGAGAACAACCTGGAGGGGAAACCCTGGGGGCAAAGGGGGTCCATGAGGTAGGCCTTGAGCATCCCACCAGTCACTACTGCAGACCCTGCCCTCCCAGGGAGGGGACTTAGGCCACTTAAACCTGGGGCCTAGAGCAGGACTCTCACTTCCCGCATCCGAGGGGGGCCCTGGTACTTTCTATGTGCCTTGCAGTGTTCTGAATGCTTCACGTAAATTAGCTTATTTAATCCTCATGGTGCCCTGGGAGGTATGAACTGCTATTATCATCATCTTCGCTATTTCACAGCTGTGAAAACTGAGAAGTGGTTAAGTGTGTGCTAAGGCAACCCAGCTAGTAAGTAGCTGACTGGTATTTCAACCCAGGCAGCTTGATTGCAGATTGCTACCTTAATCCCCTGCTATGCTGTTTCTCACTGTTTGAATTCTGCTAAAGACAAGACAAGGCACACTGCAAAAAGTTGCTTTTTATGAACATATTACTACTACTTTACATTCGCATGACCTTTAACCATGTAGTCAACATTTGTCTCCCCCACTGCATGCTGCATTCCAATCCCACTATCCCAATTCTAACAGTATCCTGATTTCTTATTCAGAAATTATCTTTTTCTCATAGGCATGGTCAAAGTGTTCTGTCTTTCCACTCTATGGCCAAAGGAGTCCCTTCCAGAACCTTCTTCTTAATATTACAGTGCATTTCAAAGTGAGCAAGTGAGAGTCTGATTGAGCAAGTCAGCTTTTACCCAGGACTTCCAGTCATGAGCGTAGTGACTCAGAGATGGAAAAATGGCCCAAGAGCAGTGGACCCTGCTATGCTGTGCATGTTTGTCCCCTCCAAATTTCATGTTGAAATATTCCCATTGCTGGAGGTGGGGCCTGGTGGGAGGTATTGGATCATGGGGGTGGATTTCTCATGAATGGTTTAGTGCCATCCTCTTGGTGATCACCGAGCCCTTACTCAGTCAGCTCATGTGAGATCTGGTTGTTTAAAAGTCTGGGACTTCCCCTGTCTCTGTCTCTTGCTCTTGCCACATGATGTGCCTGCTCCTACTTTGCCTTCTGCCATGATTTTACAGTGCCTGATGCCCTCACCAGAAGCAGACGCCAGAACCATGCTGGCACAACCTGCAGAACCATGAGCCAATTCAACCTCTTTTCTTTATAAATTAACCAGTCTCAGGTGTTTCCTTATAACCACGCAAAAAATAACTGGACACAGACCCTGACGAACATTCTCTATCAGTTCCTTGATTCCCGATCCTTGTTCCTGCCTGACTTTACAGCCTTCCCATAAATTGTGGAAGCCTCCAGATACCCTTCTAGTGAATCCCTTTTTTCCCTTTTGCTGGCTAAACCAATTTCTGTTGCTTGCCACCAAAGAACTGTAACTGATATAGCATATGGTCTCATGTGATTCTCACTAACCAGATTGGAGTGGGGAGGCGGTATCACCATCCCTGTTTTATAGATAGAAAACTGTTCAGAGGGACTGAATAAGTTGCTCAAAAGTACACAGTGAGTAAGGGACAGAGTCAGGATTTGTTCCCACAGTATCGACCTCTGCTTCAGAGGGCAAAGATAATCTTGATTTTCTTTCATTTCTTTATTTTCTTTCATTACTTTTCCATTTCCATTAGTGGCAGAGCATGGCTTAAATACCATCGCATCTTAGTCAATGGTGGAAGCTCTCTGAGCTTTATTCCCTCACTGATGAATGGGGATGATGTTAGTAACTACCTGAAAAAAAAACAAAAACAAAACCCGTTGTGAGGATCATGTAAGAGAATGACCTTGGAACATCCTTGGCACAGTGCTTGGCATGCAATATGTACTTGATACATGTAATTCCCATGTCAGGAGTGACAAGATAGAATTCAAGATTCCTGGACATTGTTTAGGCAATTCTAATACACTTAAAGTCCCTTAACACTAGAAAATTGGTTGAAGAGCCCTCAGAACAACAGTTCTAGTTGGGTTTGACCAGGATGCTACATCCACCCCTGTGGGTTCCCCAGTGAAGATTTTTGCAGTGGTCCACCAAAACTTCGTTGGGTCGTGCCTTTGAGCAAGGAGATGTATTGCACTGTGGAGCAATAAGGAGGCAATGGGATGGGATGGGGAGAGCTGAGGTCTCACAGGAGGAAACGTGGTTTGAATCCTGACTCCACTCCTTCTGGGCTTTATGATTGGACAAATAGTTTAAGTTCTTGGCAACACTATTCTCACTTAGAAAATGGGCGTAACATAGTTGTCATCCGGAGGCTTCCTTGTTCCAGGGGATCTGGAGGAACTCTGACCTCAATTCCCCTAGTTCTAGGGTTGTGGCCATCCAGCCCTTGGATGTCATAATACTTTTGTGAATTCTTGGGAGATTTCAGTGCAGGCACCCTCTGTTGGAAGAGGAGTGAAGAGAAACCTAAAAAGAGTCTACTCAAAAGGTTCTTTGAAATGGGTACAGACTGTCTTAAAACCAGAAGAGACTGAGATGACTTATTGGGCAAGTTTGTTTTGACTTCCTCTGGGCTCCAGACCTGGGCTGTCCAGTTGAACTTTCTGTGAGGATGTTCATGGTTTATATCTGCCCTGTTCAATATGGTAGCCACTAGCCACATGGGTCAATTTTACTGAGCACTTGAAATGTGGCTCAGCCAAATGAGACCCTGAATTTATAATTTTCCTTAATTTTAATTGATTACAATGTAAATGGAAATAGTCACACGTGGTTCATGGTTACCATACAGGGGAGGAGGCTCTAGAGGGAGAAGATGCCAGTTATGGAAAACAAAGAAGCTCTACTTGTTACCTGAGTGGTAGAGTTTAAATTAGTAATCCTGCCATATGTAGGGTGTGGCCTCTATTTCTGAGATTGTAGGTGACGGGCATGCAGAGGGCCAGGACCATGAGGCTGGGGCAGAAATGGGGAGCAGAGAGGAGCAGGGGCAACCCCAGTAACAAGAAAGGAAGGGCCATAGGATGTGATCACCAGGGTCCCTTCACAGGTTATTGAGTTTTTAAAAAAACAGGACGGGGTATCACTATGTTTCCCAGGGTGGTCTTGAACTCCTGGGCTCAAGGGATCTTTCTGCCTGAGCCTCCTGAGTAGCTGGGATTATAGGCATGCACCATTGTGCCTGGCAATTTTTGAAAGAACCAAACTTCTTTACAGAGAGGAAAGTAATCTCAGAAAGCAGGTGGGGGAGAAACTCAGCCAAAAGAGATAAAAAGCTACTTGAAAAGTTCTATTTTGAGCCAAAAGATACTGTATGTAAACAAGAAGAGAGTGAGATGCCTTAATTGGCAAATTTAAATCTCTATTTCTACCCATCCCATCTGCCCACCGCATTGACCCAGGGTTCAAAGAGCAGGATTAAGATCAGTTATAGAAAATAAAGGTACATTTTCCTACATAAATGAACATAGCATGCTAAATATTTTTTATTTAATTATAATAATTACATATTTATTTATGTAATCACTCAGTTAATGTCTGTTGCCTTCTTGGTTGTAAACTCCCCGAGGGCAAGGTTATGTTTGCTGTTCTCACGGTTGGATAAAAGACCAGGTGGAGTGTTTGGCACAAGGGTTGTGTGCTTGGGACACATTTTCTGAAAAAAACAAGCTTAGTCTAGTGATGAGCACCCAGCAGTTATTCAGTGATTTAATTTTCCAGCCTCATATAGCAACGGCCCTTAAATAGAGTAGTCAAAATGTGTTTTTGTTATGTGCCACCTGGTAAAGACCACTGGATTCATTTGTCTGTAATCTTGACAAATAGTAATTTTTTTAAGTGATACGATCTTGGTACACCTTGCTGTAGCTTGCTACAGCTCAGGCTAGACTTGAACTCCTAGCCTTAAGCGACCTTTCTGCCTCAGCCTTCTGAGTAGCTAGAATTACAGACACAACACCATGCTGGCTGACAAATGGTAATTTTTGTCTTCAATAGGTTAAGAGGAATGGTTACTTAAAGACATAGTCAATTGGATATCTGTTTATCAGATTAAGTAATCAAAATAAATTTATGTAACAAGTTAGAAAGGATTTTAGTATTATCTGTAGTCAAGTTTTCTCCAGGTTTTCAAAGAGTCAAAGATTTTTTTGCCATCGATATATAAATGCGTACTATTGTTTTCTTTGTTTTTCTTTTTTCTTTTTTTTTTTTTTTTTTTGAGACGGAGTCTCACGCTGTTGCCCAGGCTGGAGTGCAGTGGCGCGATCTCGGCTCACTGCAAGCTCCGCCTCCCGGGTTCCCGCCATTCTCCTGCCTCAGCCTCCTGCGTAGCCCGCCACCGCGCCCGGCTAATTTTTTTGTATTTTTAGTAGAGACGGGGTTTCACTGTGGTCTCGATCTCCTGACCTTGTGATCCGCCCGCCTCGGCCTCCCAAAGTGCTGGGATTACAGGCTTGAGCCACTGCGCCCGGCCCTGTTTTCTTTGTTTTTCATTAAATTAACTCAAAAAATCAAGCTTAATTCCAATCTTGGCATCTTGTTTCACAAGAATGTCTACAAAATCAAAGATTTGCTGTGCAAAATTTTTTCCTAATACAAGCTAAAACAAACACATCCCTAGCAGAGAGCAGAACCATTGTGTCTGCTACCTGAATTCTGAGTACCACACTTCGGGTGAATCCCAAATGCTTAGCTGTTGAAGTGATGTTTTATGGATTGAGCCTCTCTGTTAAATATGGGAGGTCCAGGGTCTCTGAACTGGAAACTGTGGGGTCCTCTACCGGGTGGGAAAAGAAGTAGCTGGTTAGGGTGATTGACAGTGTTTCCAGTTTCCTCAGGACTTTGCTGGTATTGCACTAAAAGTCCCACTCCCTGGGAACCCATAGTCCTGGGCAAACCAGAATGGTTGGTCACCCTATAGCTGGCATAATCATAATTTTAAGCCACCATCTTTTTAGAGATGGCTTGGTTAGTCCAAACACCTTGGCAAAGAGAGAAAAAATAAAAATAATCCTAGGCTTGAAGGTAGAAAAATTGGGTTTAAGAACTGACTCATGGCCAGCTCACACCTGCAGTCCCAGCACTTTGGGAGGCCCAGTGGGGAGGATCGCTTGAGGACAGGAGTTTGAGACCAGCTGGGGTAACATAGTGAGACCTCATCTCTACAAAAAGTAAAATCACCTGGGGGTGTTGTGATGTGCGCCTGTAGTCTCAGTGACTGGAGAGGCTGAGGGAGGAGGATTGCTTGAATCCAGGAGTTTGAGGCTGCAGTGAGCTATAATGGTCACTTCACTCCAACCTAGGCAACAGAGCTAGGTCTTATCTCTGAAGAAAAAAACAAAACAAAACAAAAATTGTACTGCTCATTTGCTACTTGTTTTGATTTGGGATTCCTCAGAGGTAGAGGAGACACGAATTTGAGTACAACTAGTTTATTGGGTGGTAATCCCAGGAAACACCCGTAAAGAAGTAGGGATGTTAGACTAGTAGTGAGCCAAGAAAGGGTACACTATTAAGCAGGTTACCACTGTGGGTAACTGGAGTTTAATCCCAAGTGGATGTGGAAAGCATGCACGCCCCTCCCACCTCTCCCACCAAGGGGGAGAGGGAGCTGGGGTATTTACACCCTAGTCCTGTTAGTCATTGGTTGAGAGATGTTCCTGGGGATGTTAATTCTCCCATACTTTTGGCTTGCCCTGAGTGCATGAGCAGAGTGGGTTCCTGCCACCAGGGAAACTCCTTCAGCAAAGAGAGGGGATGCTGGCAGAGGGTATTCACCCTAGTGAATACTATTAGGTTGATGCAAAAGTAATTGTGGTTTTTGCCATTACTTTTGCACCAGCCGAGTAAAATGGAAAGGCCTTTTAGGGGCTGTGAGCCAGGCACCATGTCTGTTATAGGGACTGTGGGCAAGCACTTTCCCTTCTTGAGTTATATTTTTTCCATGAATCATATGAGAAGTGGGAGTTTGATTAATGCTTCCTAAAGTGTGAGACAGAGACCTGCCAATATGGGAGATGATTTTGGTGCCACATGGACACTAGCTTTAAATAGCAGGGAATCACAGGGAGGAAGTGTTCTCATCTCTCATTCATCCCTCCAGATATATTGACGAGAAAGTCTCCATCAGGTGTTCCTTTGACCCAAACCCCTCTCTTCTCTTTTAATCTCCCTCTTTTAACAGAAGAAAGCAGTCTTCAATCCACATTATAGTATCTGGCATGTAATAATACGGTTTTAAAACATTTTATTTATTTTTATGGCTAGTGTCTATATATGAAATACGATCTTAGCCCTCCTTTATTTAAAGTCAGGCTGGTTAAAGACAAACATTAAGTCAGTAACTGGACACATGGGATGTTAATGTGATGAAAATTATGATGGTGAGATATTGGATAATTCTAAATGTTCTCCTCGTTCAAAAAATTCAATGTTTCTGTGTTTGTTTGAGAACCTTGTTTTGTGACGCTTCCTGTTGTTGACTTTTCTGATCATATGTTGAACCTTCTCCACATGCTAGGTTTAAAAATCTTTTCCATGTCAGGTGCAGTGGCTCATGCCCGTAATCCTAGCACTTTGGGAGGCCGAGGTGAGTGGATCATTTGAGGTCAGGAGTTTGAGACTAGCCTGGTCAACATGGTGAAACCCCATCTCTACTAAAAATACAAAAATTAGCCAGGCATGGTGGCATGCACATGTAATCTCAGCTGCTCTGGAGTCTGAGACTTGAAACTGGGAGATGGAGGTTGTAGTGAGCCCAGATCGTGCCACCGCACTCCAGCCTGGGTGACAGAGTGAGACTCCATTTCAAAAAAATAAAAGAAAATAAAAATTAAAAATCTTTTTCTGAACTTCACTCATGTGGTATGTTATTTCATGTACTAAACAGAGACCAACTCTGATGAACGGTTATATAAAGATCGCCAGTCCTTGGTACTTTTCTGAGATATGCTGCAGCAGGCTTTCTCAGAGTCTCTCAGTTCTGCCTAAAGAGGGGTTTTGATTTGGTTGTTACTGTCATCTGCATCAGGCCACGAGATGACATCAGCAGATTTTTGCCAAAGCCCAAAAAAGATAAATATTTAAGAAGTATTTAAGAGGGGGTAAATGTGTCCCCATCTTACAATAATTCGGGATCATGCTTGCATTCAAGGATTTCTAAACAAAGGATGGTATTTTAATAAGAAAAATGATTGTGGTTCCAGTTTTGATGTGATTTGAGAAGAAAACGATATTTTAAAGACTGACCAAAATTGCATTTAATAGCTGAAAAGAAAAAACACTTAAAAATATAATGGCCTTAACAAAGAATGTTGTGATTTAAAGCAATGCATTCTAAGCATAGTCTGTTTTATCCATAGCAAATGTGAGATGCAGTATTTCCTGGAAATAGGTCAAATTCTGAGTATTTTGTATAAACAATATATTCCACTAGAGGGCGATATTTAGTTGTGTATTTAACATTCTTTTTATAAAAATAAAAAAGGCTATAAGACGATGAATTCTGATATGATTCTTGTTGAGCATGTTATGAAATTTCCTCCCAGACATTGTTTTATTTTCAGCTTATATGTGTGAAATTTCACTTTAAGAAGTATACATGACCCTGAATCTTTCAATATGTATACAGTCCCAGCGGTATTATGGTACAGTAGAAGCAAAAGACATAAGTTTAAATTATCGTAATCCCAGAGGTCTTTTGACTATTGTTTCTCTTTATATTTTACTGCATGAAGAAAATTTATTGTAAATATTAATATTGTCTGTTTAGATATTATGTGAAAAGACAAAGAGAGGGAGTGTGGCTCTGGATGGGTGATCCTGTCAGTTTTTCGGGGTGACTTTTGTTATCGAAAACAATTTACAGGAGAGTCTTTCAGTTTGTTTTTCAGGATTTCAGTCTCTTAAGCTCATATTGTCTCCGTAATAGTCATGGCCTACATTTCTTTGATTCTAGTTCTTCTAGACTCATTGCCTTTCTCTTTTCCCTCTGGTTTCACAGACTATGTTGTATGAGATGCTAATTTTTTTTTTTTTTTTTGAGATGGAGTTTCACTCTTGTTGCCCAGTCTTGTTGCCCAGGCTGGAGTGCAATGGCATGATCTCGGCTCCCTGCAACCTCCAAGGGGTTCAAAGGATTCTTCTGCCTCAGCCTCCTCAGTAGCTGGGATTACAGGCACCTGCCACCACGCCCGGCTAATTTTTGTATTTTTTAGTAGAGATGGAGTTTCACCATATTGGACCAGGCTGATCTTGAACTCTTGACCTCAGGTGATCTGCCTGCCTCGGCCTCCCAAAGTGCTGGGATTACAGTCATGAACCACTGTGCCTGGCGGATGCTAGTATTCTTAAAACCACACTGGGCTACACTACCTTTAAAAACAAATTATGACGTTACCTCTAATGTTCAGAAAAAATAATCAACAGGATTTTCTCAATTTACGTTATTTCACTGCTTTACATTTTTCTTAAATGGTTTTAGGTTAAGGCTGTAGCTCAATATGATATTGATGTAATGCAGACATGTAAAAGTTATTTAAACTTAATACATATCTGCGTTTTATCGATATACATTTATTTTCATGTTGTTGTACAAAAGACTTCATTAACATGTTTGGGAATTCTCTAACTTTGTCCTGAAGTTACCATTCTTTTTTAATTTTTATAATTACACATATGTTACAGAAACATGTTTTCATAAAAATTCAAACCATAAGCATTTCATAATATGATTCTTAACATAGAGTCAAAAATGATAGTTCCTCTTCATTCTTTCCTGCATATCCTCTTCCTTCCCCAGAATAGTCACTGTTCAGATTTAAATGTGGATCTTCAGACATTTCCTGTGCACATGTGTAGCTGAAAAGGAAACCTTTAGTTTTCATTGTTTTTTTCTGATGGAATCATAGTCTATGTATTGATATATTGCTTTTCTTAGTGAACAATGTGCTTTGGCTGTCTCTACATTTCACTACCTGTAGGTCTAGCTTATTCTTTATAACTGTTGAAGAATATTCTGTAGTCTATATGGATGTTCTTTCATTTATTTAGCCAGGGATTGAAGGTGGAGCCACTTATTCTCTGTCTGTCTGTCTATCTATCTACACACACACACACACACACACACATATATATGTATATATATATATTTGTTTTGTTTTGTGTTTTTTTGAGACAGAGTCTTACTCTGTTGCCCAGGCTGGAGTACAGTGCCACGATCTCAGGTCACTGCAACCTCCACCTCCAGGAAGCAAATGATTCTCCTGCCTCAGCCTCCCATGTAGCTGGGACTACAGGTGTGTGCCACCACACCTGTCTAATTCTTATATTTTTTGTAGAGACATGGATTCACCATGTTGCCCAGGCTGGTCTTGAACTCCTGAGCTCAAGCGATCCACCCATCTTGGCCTCCCAAAGTGCTGGGATTACAGGAGTGAGCCACTGCACCAGGCCCACTTGTTGAATATTTTTAACAGCTTTGCAAGAGACATCCTTGTTTACACACCTGTGGGTGTGTCTGTAGAATCTCTAGCAGAGTCTCTCGATCACAGGGTGGGTTTACATTTTTGGTCAGCATTTCTGTCCTCAGAACCATGTTTTCCCATTTCTTTCTTTCTTTTTTTTTTTTTTTGAGATGGAGCTTCGCTCTTGTTGCCCAGACTGGAGTGCCATGGCACGGTCTCGGCTCACTGCAACCTCTGCCTCCCGGGTTCAAGCGATTCTCCTGTCTCAGCCTCCTGAGTAGCTGGGATTACAGGCACACGCCACTATGCCCAGCTAATTTCGTATTTTTAGTAGAGATGGGGTTTCTCCACGTTGGTCAGGCTGGTCTCGAACTCCCAACCTCAGATGATCTGCCCACCTCAGCTTCCCACAGTTCTGGGGTTACAGGCGTGAGCCACCGCACCCAGCTTTCTCATTTCTTAACACCAGGAATAACTTATTAAAGTTCTGACCTGGGAGACAGTCATGGAAGTTTTCTTGAGGACCCACCTGACGCCTGTGAGGAGGTGGGACAGCTTCTGTGGTGCCACGTGTGGATTTCATGGAAAACCTCAAGCCCCAGTTTCAAGGATATCGCTAGGTTCAAGCAGGTTCAATTTCTTAGAAGTGGCATTGGAGACCATTATTCTGATAAGGTAAACCTTCCTTGGTTAAAGACAACATGAGAATTCAAATCCGTGAACATTTGTTGAGTACCTAACCTGTGTAAGCTGCTCTGTTAGTCAGGGCTTGAAATTAAAAATGAGTTAAATAGAGTCTGTGCCCACAAAGAGGGCAGCAGCACCAGCAGAGATGAGATGAATACACAATTAAATCTAATCCCAGGCCATGCAAGCCAGAGACAGTGGGGCTGGCCAGAGGTCTTGTGAGTTGCTAAGCTGGGTAGGAAAAATGAGGATAGGTGGGAGAGAGACAAAGTAAATGAAAGAGGAGGGGGAAGAGATATTGACTTGAAAACGAATGGGAGAGAGAAAAGAATGAGAGAGAGGAGAATGAGAGAGAGAAAACAAATAAATGGGGAGGAAGGAAGAAGAGACAGCAGATGGGTCTCGAAAGGTGGGCAGATCCTCCACTAGTGATGACGAAGGGAGAGAGGGGGGCGGTGGTATAGTAGAAGATTAAGGAAATAAAAGCAATGTAAAAATCCTGTGAATTTAACCTCACCAAGGCAACCACTACTCTTCTTGTGGTGTATTTCTTTTCCAATGCATATTTTATAATATTAAAAAAGTTATAAAAATAAAATTTTGATAATACACAGGGCCCACACATCCCAGCTTTGGGAATACCCCCGGGGGGTCCCATCCTGCTGACAAGAATGGGTGCAGAAGCGCTCCCCACCACCCTCCAGAGCTCTCTGGAAAGGGCCTGATTGCCCGTTCAGATGGAGCTCTGATTGCTAATGTTATAAAAGTAGATCCTCCTTCTCAAGGGCAGGGATAGTTTGGTCTTTGAGACACACAGATGCCCAATCACCATTTCTGGGAGGCACCATCCACTGCAGCAAAGAGAAAGTCAAGCAAATTGAATGCCTATATCAAAACATGTTCATATCTGTCTACACTTGTCAAGTTATCAATCAACACCATTAGGTGATTTTTCATCACAGGCCTCCCTCGTTGCAGTGCAGAAAAAAATGGAAAGGAATGGCTGGAAGAATTCTGGATTAAGGAAGACGTTCCTGTTCATTCATTAAGCACTTTTTTTTAAGTTACAAAAAACCTAATCTTTATTTTTAATGTTATACGTTTCAGCTGGTTGTGGCAACATCAGGTAGACACCCCAAGCGGAAGAGAAGCAGAGAGGCCTTGGCATGATTTCAGGTTTCAGACTCCCTCATGGTCTTTAGAAACATCCTTCTGGGGCTTCTGCTCCAGACTTTTTTTTTTTTTTTTTTTCTTTTTAGTGTTGTAGGTACCAGGAGGACAGGGACCATGTCTGTTTGAGAATGTTTGTCTTCCATCCTGGGGAAAGTCATCCTCCACATGAGAATGAATCAAATGTCGCCTTAGAAATGTAGCAAGAAGCAGAAAACAAGTTGATTTTTTTCTGATTGGATACAGTTTGAAACTTCAGATTCTACAATATGTTTTAAGTTTAATTTTTAATGGAGTGTAGTTTGGACCAACATTTTGACAGTCAGAAGAGAGACCATTTTAGAGAGAGGAATCAGCTTGTATAAAAGGGAGATAATTGATGTATTGGGGGTAGATGAGGAGGAACTCCAGATTTCCTGACTTAGATAGAACAGATGGAAGCTTCTGAACATCTAAAGGTGTCATAGACATGGATCTGGCCCTCAGGAATTGTACATTTGCTATTTCTTTTGGTTGTTCAAACCACTGTGTGTGTGTGTGTGTGTGTGTGTGTGTGTGCACATTTTTCTTAGGCTTAGAAAATGTCCCAGATGTCTTTGTCATCTACTGTAGCAGACAGAGGCTCATCTTCCCAGCCTCTCTTGCAGCTAGGGTGCAGCTACAGCCAGACACCCCACCCCTGACCCTGAGCTTCTTTCTGGTGAGCTGAAGTAGGCACCATGTGGAACCCACGCTGGGGAGTGCAATGGGAGCTCCACCCAGGTTCTGGAGCCAGCAGCTCCAGGGGCTTTCGTGATGGTGTTCAGAGCCACACGGTGACACAGATGGTGCAAGCCCCTGGGTCTGAGTCTAGAGGGGTTCCGTGGTGTTCATCATGAGGTAGTTCTTCAGGAGCTTTTGGATGTGTTTCCTGGCTGAGCTGGTTCTCTGTTTCTCATGGAGATTGTCTGATCACAAAATATCCTTTATTAAATTCCATTTCCACTCGAAGTAGCCAGAGGTGGTTTCTGTTGCTTACAACTCTGATTCTTGACTTTAGGATGGGTGCATGCCAGAGTGGTGAGAGAAGACGCGGGGGAGAAGCATTTTTGATAGAAGTTGACACTGAACAAGTGCCTCTATGGGCATTGGCTAGGGTAACAAAATTTAATACCCTAAGGCAATTTGTAGAAAAATAAATTAATTATATGAAAAATTATGCAGCCTCAGTAAAAATGAAATTGCAAATAAAATCAGGTATTAATTTTATTTCAGAGAGGTGGAAAACGTTAAAAAGAAAATTCTCAGTGCTGGTGAGAATGTGAGAAAGTGGACACTCGAGGTTCCATCAATGCAAACTTTCTGCAATAAGTGCCACAAATACTTCTTGTCCATGTGCTTTGATCCAGCAATTACACTTGTGGGAATTAACCTAGGTAAATAATTGGATAAGTGCATTAAGATGTATGTGCCAGGATTCTCATTGCACTGTTGTTTATTTCAGTGAAAAACTGAAAGCACTCAACTGCTTATCAGTAGGGGCTTGACCAAATAAATTCTTATACCATGCAGGATGTATGTATTGATGCACAATGTAGTTAGGTATTGATATGTTTTGGCTGTGTCCCCACCCAAATCCCATCTTGAATTGTAGCTCCCATGATTCCTATGTGTTGTGGAAGGGCCCGCTGGGAGAAATTGAATCATGGGGGCAGTTCCTCCATACTGTTCCTGTGGTAGTGGATAAGTCTTACGAGATCTGATGGTTTTATAAGAGGTTTCCCCTTTCACTATGCTTTCATTCTCTCTTGTCTGCCACCATGGAAGATGTGCCTTTTGCCTTCTGCCATGACTGTAAGGGCTCCCCAGCCATGTGGAACTGTGAGTCTAGTAAACTTCTTTTTCTTTATAAATTGCCTAGTCTTGGGTATGTCTTTATCAGTAGCATGAAGACAGACTAATACAGGTATTTCGCCCTGCCAACAGGTAAGCTAATCTTTATCACTGTGGAAATATGTCCACAAAATATTGTCATATGAAATCCTGTTAATAATGGATGTGTGTATGTTGGGGCTTGAGTGGGGCCTAATAAAGTAATATTCTTCTTTCTTGTCTAAGTTTTGAATCAATTGAGAGAGAACCGCAAAAGAGAGATGGTGATAAAAACATCATCTTCATTACAGATAAAAGTTTTATTGGAGGATGTAGCTTAGGAGTGTATCCACATGGGCTCATTATAGCCCACCCAGGCAAAAGTCATGATTGTGGAAGATTTTTGCCTCAAAAATTGCTTGGCTCTGGGACAGAGAAGAAAGGGAGCAAATTGCGAATAGCCTTTTAGCGTGTTAGCTTACCTAGTTGAGACATGTGGACAAATGGCTATCACCCATTGATATGGTTTGACTCTATGTCCCCACCCAAATCTCATGTCAAATTGTAATCCCCATGTTTCAGAGGAGGGGCCTGGTGGGAGGTCCCATGGATCCAGCCCCATTGGATCATGGGGGCTGATTTCCCCTTTGCTGTTCTCATGATAGTGACTGTGTTCTCATGAAATCTGATGGTTTAAAAATGTGTGGCACTTCCCCCTTCAGTCTCTCTCTCCTGCTCCACCATGCAAAGATGTGCTTGCTTCCCCTTTGCCTTCCACCATGATTGTAAGTTTCCTGAGGCTTCCTTGCCATGCTTCCTGTTAAGGATGTAGAACTAGGAGTCAATTAAACCTCTTTTCTTCATAAATTACCCCCTTTCAGTTCTTTATAGCAGTGTAAAAATGGACTAATACGCCCATCAATCAATTAACTCACTCCTTTGTGGGGTAGGGACAGGAGTCTTACCATGATCGTGGTCCCTCCATAGGGAAACATGAGGAATAGAGAATAAGTGTTCCTGCCCTTAGCATTATCATGTGATTCCATTTTTGTTTGAAGACATGTATGGATGTTTGCATAAAAAGATACAAAAATAAGCCTGAGATGGATGTGTGAGAAGTAGGCTTCCCCCATGGGCTGGGACTATGAGAGGGATTTTCAATGTCTCTTTAAAAGTCAAATGACTTTTAAAAATAAACAATAATATCTTTCATGAGAAAAAAACCCAGAAATATGTTTCCTTTAGAAAACTAAGTTTCTGTTTGTGCTGTATGTAATTCATACTCTACGTAAATGACATTTTGTTATGCAGCTGGTATTTTTTACAATCAGCTGAACACTGAAAATCAATAGATACAGGTTCCGTGATGAAAATAATTACTGGGATTCTTTTTCATGCATTCTTTGATGTCCTTTCAATGTCTGGATGTAAATCAAGTTCCTCCTATGCCTTCACTCAGATCCCCTTTACAAATTCTCTTTATTAAAACGACTTCTCATATTTTCATTGTTCCTTGAGTGAGAAGTCATACTTAGTACGTTCATTTGCTATGTAAACATGTGAGTTACAGGTAGGTATCAGGATTGAAAAACAAAGGCATTTACAAACAATTGTTCTTTGGGAGTGCCTGAAGACAGTACATTTGGGATCTGGTAAACCTGCCTCCGAGATTTTGCTATGATAGGGAACTGTTTCAGATGCAGTTCAGCTACATTCAAAAGAAAATAAAATTAAAAGAAAAAAAAGGAAGAAAAAGAAGAAGGCAAATGATTGGCAGAAGAGGATTACTGGTCTTTTTCACTTACCTTTTCATTTCCCCCTGCTCAATCAGCTTGCATTTCAGACTAAAAATAAATTGATTTAAACCCACACCTGAAAAATCAGTGAGCTTTCCGAGGTAATAACCAGGAGGATTGTATCTTTTGTTTTCAGACTTTCAGTATCAAAATCTGCTACTTCTACTTCCACTGCCCTTTATTGAAATCCTACCTTGTCCCAGGCACATAGTAGACAATGGTTGCTGTTCATCCAATCTCTCTCTTCTTCCTTACTAGTGGAACTCCAACTTTTTTCAAGCATGCAGTGTGTCCAGATAACAAGCATGCCCTTCCCCCATCTCTCTTGCAACCAGGGGTGGCCATCTGGTGCAGTTCTAATCAGTAAGGTTGAAGCTGGGCTTTCTATGAAAACTTCTGCTTTCCTGGTACATATGCAGTCCCTTCCTTCTCTCCCCACCTACACTGTCCCTTGGCCTCTCTCATCCTTCACATCTGGAATCTAGATGTGAGGCCTGGAGGAGACGCAGCCATCTTGTGACCAGGGGGATCCATGCCTCATACTGAGAGGGTTGGAGCAGAAAGAAGGAAGGTCAGGATCCTAGGTGGCCTCATTGACCAGCCCTGGCCTGTCAACTTCCAGACCTCCTGTTGCATAAGACAAACACATTCTCTACGTTTTAAACCCCTGGCTTACAGTTTTCTGTTATTTGCAATGAAAAGCATTCGTTTTAAAATATGGAGGTGAAATTCACAGATTATAAAATTAACCGTCTTAAAAAGAACAGCTGAGTGACATTTAGTATGTTCATAACATTGTGCACCAACTATCTCTATCTAGTTCCTAAACCTTTTAACCCCGATATCAAAAGCGTTCTTACCTGACCCAAGTGTGAGGCCAATATTGTCTTATGGAAACTTCCATCAGTTCTAATGAAGCAGGTATTAGTGGTGGACATTTTTTCTGCCCCGTGTGCATCCTCCCTTGTCCAGGTAACTGACATCATTTTCCTCTGGAGAACTTTCTCTTCCTTGCGATCCATCCCTGTGGTTTGAGTAGCCCTGATGTCATCCATGGCTCCACCAGGCATGAGCACATGGACAATCAGAGCACCACTGAATGGGGAGCGTTTAGGGATGGGGAGGTGATACGATTTGGGCCTAAGTTTGAATGGCTGGGGAGGGGAGTTCTATTTCTCATTAGAAAACAGGGAAGCCAAGAGCAGCTGGCCACCAGAGGGAGCTGGTCAGCCTGAGGGTGAAGCTGATGTGGTGAGGGCTGAGCTAAGAGAGCTAAGGCACTGGTGGGAGTTTGGAGCTCCCAAATCGGGCTGTGCTAGTAGCCAGCTCTTTCTTCAATACTTTTTTTTTTTGAGACAGAGTCTCGCTCTGTCACCCAGGCTGGAGTGCAGTGGTGCGATCTCGGCTCACTGCAAGTTCCGCTCCCTGGTTCACGCCATTCTTCTGCCTCAGCCTCCTGAGTAGCTGGGACTACAGGTGCCCGCCACCACGCCTGGCTAATTTTTTTTTTAAATTATACTTTAAGTTCTCGGGTACATGTGCACACAACGTGCAGGTTTGTTACATATGTATACATGTGCCGTGCTGGTGTGCTGCACCTATTAACTCGTCATTTACATTAGATAAATCTCCTAATGCTATCCCTCCCCCCTCCCCACAATAGGCCCCAGTGTGTGATGCTCCCCTTCCTGTGTCCAAGTGATCTCATTGTTCAATTCCCACCTATGAGTGAGAACATGTGGTATTTGGTTTTCTGTTCTTGTGATAGTTTGCTGAGAATGATGGTTTCCAGCTGCATCCATGTCCCTACAAAGGACATGAACTCATCCTTTTTTATGGCTGCATACTATTCCATGGTATATATGTGCCACATTTTCTTAAACCAGTCTGTCACTGATGGACATTTGGGTTGATTCCAAGTCTTTGCTATTGTGAATAGTGTTGCAATAAACATACGTGTGCATTGTGTCTTTATAGCAGCATGACTTATAATCCTTCGAGTATATCCCCAGTAATGGGATGGCGGAGTCAAATGGTATTTCTAGTTCTAGATCCTTGAGGAATCGCCACGCTGTTTTCCACAATGGTTGAACTAGTTTACAGTCCCTAAGTTTTTGTATTTTTAGTAGAGACAGGGTTTCACCGTGTTAGCCAGGATGGTCTCGATCTCCTGACCTCGTGATCCGCCCGTCTCAGCCTCCCAAAGTGTTGGGATTACAGGCGTGAGCCACCGCGCCCGGCTCTTCAATACTTTCAAATATTTGAGTCAGTTAATCTCTTTTTTCTTTTCAAAATCAGTTTGAATTGGATTTTCCGTCAATTACAATCAAATGAGTATTGCGATTCATTAGCAGTACTACTACTATTAAATAGTAGTAGTAGTAGTTGAGGTAGTAGTAGTTGTAGTATTGCCCTATTTTGCAGACGTGAGATTTGATCTCCAGGGGTATATAATTTGCCCAGGATCAGCCAGCTTTGAACTCAGGCCAGCATCATGCCAGGGCTCGTCTGTATGACTACTGAGAAATCACATTCCCACTTCTGTTCCATGCTGGCTGTTTCCAAAGGCAGGGAGTCAGACTCTACCATCTTGTTAGTGGCATGCTGTAAACACTTGTTGGACTTAGGCAGGAAGAAAAGAAACATTTTCTTGAACAGATTAACTTTTGGACTCGGTATTTATAATTAGCTGGTTTTGAGTTAGTTACAATAACCTTTGTTGGTTATTTATTTAATCACACATGACTCTGATGCAAAACGGCTTTGCTTTGGTCTCCTAGTGACCTGCGTGAACTACATCATTAGGCAGCTGGTAGAGGTCTGACTAATTACAGCAAAATAAAAAAGTCTAAACACTCCTCCTCTTCCCCAAACATTCTTTGCAAAACGTGCCTTGCTGGGCCCTGGACTAGTTCATGAAAATGTGTCACTAACAAAATATGGAAGAGGCAGAAAAGCCTAATGGAAACAGTTTTATTGAGTGCCTCTGTGACAAAAATATCTTCAAAGGGAGTTCTATCAATTTTATTAAGCTACATTGTGCACTTTTACATGACAAGCATATCAAGCACAATAGCATTTGAATTAGCAATCAAGTTTTAATCGTATTTGACACTTCCCCACCTTGTACTGGCAGAAGCTGTCTCTCTGAGGAGCGACGCCATGCAAGGAGTCATCAGCCTCCAACGGGGAAATGGGTGGCATCCAAAAGTTCATTTGTGAATTTGCTAGTTGATTCTCAGAATACATGTTTTTCCCCTATGCTAAGAATGGTATTTAGAATCCCATGCTCACGCATAAAAGCCAGTTTAACCCATTTTTATTAATTAAGGGGCTTTGGTTGCAAATCACAGAAATTAACTCTGGTTAAGTTAAGCCAAAGAGAAAGTACTGGAAGGATATTGGGAATTTTGAATCAGGAGAAGGCTCAGGTGTTAAACTTTCTGAGAGGCAGCCCCAGAGTCCTGTAAAGCAACAGCACAGGAATGGCCACGTCTTGATTTCTGTTGTCACTGTGACCACCAGAAACCCACTCCTTCCTGTGGTTCTCCACCTCAGCCCTTCCTGAGGTCCACTGTTGGTTTCATTGTGGCCCCGGTGAGGACATTCTTCAGGCTTCGTGATCTCTGTAGAATGCTGTCCGTGCCTGTGCACACAACAAGTGCATCTGTGAGGCACACCTCACATCTCAGCACAGCTCCTGCTGTGCTGCGATGCAAGTCCCCAGGGAGCTCGGTTCCATGCTGTCACTCAGGGATCCAGCAGCCCCTTCCACCTGTGGCTCTGCCCTCCTCTGTGTTGGCATCCTCTCCATTCAGTGCACAGATGGGGAGGAAAGTAAGGAGGTTGCTACAAGCACCCAGCAGCCTGCATGCACCAGCATGCACCCAGTTCCTCAGGACAATGTATTGGAATCATCATTGACTCTTCTGTTTCTCTCACACTACTCATCCAGTCCTTCCATAAATTTGGTCAGCTCCACCTTCTAAATATATCCAGAATCTGGATATAACCCCCACAGTTATAACCCTGGTTCTAGGCAGCATTGTTTCTTGGCTAAAACATCACCATTGCCTCCTCACTGGTCTTCCTTCCTCCTCCTTCCCATAGACAGTCTCCACTCCACTCAGCAGCCAGAGGGATTGTGTCAAAGCCTACGCCAGATGATGCTGCTTCCTCCAAGGATTTCTCATCTCTGAGTAAATGACTTGATCTGACTTGATCCTGGCTCCTGTCACGTCTCCATCTTTCTCATCAACTGTCTTTCCCTGCCACCCTTCTGCCCCAGCCACGGTGACTTGCTCCTTGATGGTCCTCAAATACACTCAGCATGCTACTGCCTCAGGGCCTTTGCACTCGCTGTTCCCTCTGTCTAGAACACCCTTGCCACAGCTTCTTTGCTCAAATATAGTTTCCTTAGAGAGGCTTCTCTGGCCATCCTCTAAGACAGAAGCCCTACTTCCTCATTCCTGTTGAAATCTGTTCACTTTATCCTACTTAATTTTTTCATAACCCTCATCACCAGCTGATGTTATATAAGACTCTGATGTGTTTATTGTTTGACTCCCTTGCCTAGGATAAAAGTTCCTTGAATTTCTTTGCTTTTTTTTCAATTTCATGTCCTCACACTGGCATATATTAAGTGCTCGATAAATATATTTTTGGAATGAGTGAATAGATGAATGAATTAATGCATGGATGAATATAGGAATAGCCTACTGAAAGGAATGAACTCCAATAACTTTTTCCTTTAATATCCGAATTTGAAGGAGGGGTTTCTGATTGGTGTAGGATGGCTAACAGGCCCACATCTTGCCTAAGGGAGAATAAATACAATTCCCATGAGCTTGTGCCCAAAAGAAAGAAACAGTCCCCAAAAGCAAAATATGCTCTATGTTTAACAGATGGTAAGAGATTCTTGGTGCATAGGTGAGGGAGCTATAGTCACCAAAACTTGAACTAGTGCATAGAAATTAAATAACTTCAGTCTTGTTAGGGATACTTTATGCTTCAAGTAACAAAACCCAAGTAATAGTAGCTTAGACATACCAGGGCTTATCTTTCATGTATACCAGTCCATGGAAAGGCAGTTACTAGAACTGGTTCGATGGCTCATCAGTATCAGAATCTGGGCTGGAATCTCTGCGATCCTCTTGGCCTTTGCCTCATGGTCACTGTGTGGCAACCATGTACCCGAGCTTACTGCCTTCACACATTTTTCAAAGGAAGAAAGGGGTTGGGGACAAGTGGCAGGATGTTTTCTTCAAGTGCATTTCTTTCTAATCACAGAAAGAAATACCTTTCCTAGCAACCATCTGAGACTTCCTGTCATTGCTTCTTGCCAAAACTGGAGGGCTGGACAATGTCCATTGGCCTTTTCAGTCTCTGTGGTGAGAGCCAGGCCGGGGAGAATTGTGTGGAGAAGGCTGGGGTCATCGATTAGTGGTGTCTGCCCAAGATCAAGCAGCTAGAAGGTAGCTAGGGAAATTAATACTTGCTCTGCATTTTGTCTGATGTGAAAGTCCAACTCTTAGACACTATGGTTCATTGCTTCTTGGGAGGAAAACTTCGCTTTCCTTTTTGTTTTGCTTTGTTACTTTTTTAAAAGATGTTTTCTCGGTATCTAGACACAAATGGTGACCTACTGCATGGTTCCATTTATGTGGAATGTCTAGAATAGGCAGATCTATAGACAGAAAGTAGATTAGTGGTTGCCCACAGCAGGAGGCTTCAGGGAATAGGGAGTGACTGCAATTGGATATTAGGTTACTTTTGGGGTTGATAAAAATGTTGTGAAATTAGATAATGGTGATGGTTGCACAACTCTGTGAATATACTAAAAATCATTGAATTGTATATTTTGAAATGTTGAATTTTATGGTATGCACATTATAATGCAGATGTTATTAAAAAAATAAAATAAATGCTAGACTGGGCACGGTGGCTTATGCCTGTAATCTCAGCACTTTGGGAGGCTGAGGCAGGTGGATCATTTGCGGTCAGGAGTTTGAGACCAGACTGGCCAACATGGTGAATCCCTGTCTCTACCTAAAATACAAAAATTCACTGGCCATGGTGGCGGGCATCTGTAATCCCAGCTACTTGGGAGGCAGAGGCATGAGAATCGCTTGAGTTGGAGGTTGCAGTAAGCCGAGATTGTGCTACTGCACTCCAGCCTGGGCAACAGAGTGGGACACTGTCTCAAAAAAAAAAATGCTAAAGATATACTACAATTTTTATAACCCGTTACGTTTAAAAATATACCAGGAACTTAAAAGACTACAAGTGTCCGAGTCCCCTCTGGCGTCTAAGAGGACTTGGGCATATGCATATTCACCCCAAAGCGCTTCCCAGGTTCTAATCTGTCCATTAATTTTCCTCACCCTTCTTTTGCAGATCAGAACTTATTTTCTTTTATTCCTTTTAGATCTCCTTTCTAGGTAATTTTCCATATGTACTCACATATAAAAAGTACCTTATTTCCCTCACATTCTCATGACCTCATTAAATTGCAAACTCTACAAGACACACTTGATGTAAGAGCGAATATTGTTTCTGTGTGGTTGTTCCTCATGTTGCTATGTGGAGGGCCCAGTTAGAAAATATTCGAGAAGGGTTTGAGGACATGCCATAGCAGTGTTGGGCTCTCTGCTTTAGGATGGTGGGGGAGTCTCAGCTCTGGCTGCACTTTAGCATCCCCAGCCATGTCCACAATGCTGGAGCCTGGGATTCATGCACAGAGATCCTGACACCATTGGTCTGGGATGGAGTCTGGGCATTCGAGCTCCTTGGGTTAGTCTAATATGTAGCAAGGACTAGAATAGTGGTTTTCAACCTAAGGCAATTCTTCCCCAAGGAAACATGCGTCAATGTCTGGAGACGTTTTTGATTGTCACAGTGGATGAGTGTGCTACTGTGTCTGTGGGTAGATGTCTGGAGACATTTTTGATTGTCACAGTGGATGAGTGTGCTACTGTGTCTGTGGGTAGAGGCTGGGGCTGCTGCTAACCATCCTCTAAGCACAGGGAAGTTCCCATGATGCACAGTTACTGGGCTCCAGCTGTCAGTAATGTGGAGATAAAGGAACCCTGGGTTAGAGGATAAATGAACCCTGGGTTAGAGGAGGAAAGAGAAGGCCAGCTAACTGCATCCTCAGACTATGACTCTAGGACAGGTGGTGGCAGGCTGGAAGTGGAAACACACGAATGTTATACACAGGTAGCTAAATGGCTGATCACTGGAATTCACTGCTGTGGTTAAAAATGGCATTGGTAATGATCAGCGAAATGCAAATCAAAACCACATTGAGGCTGGGCGTGGTCACTTACAACCATAATCCCAACACTTTGGGAGGCAGAGGTGGGATGATTGCTCGAGCCCAGGAGTTTGAGACCAGCTGGGCAACATAGTAAGACCTCTACAAAAAGTAAAAACACTTAGCTGGGTGTGGTGGTGTGCACCTGTAGTTCCAGCTACTCAGGAGACTGAGGTGAGAGGATCACTTGAGCCAGGGAGATTGAGGCTGCAGTGAGCCATGATTGTGCCACTGTACTCCAGCCTGGGCAACAGAGACTCTGTTTTGAGACTGTCTCTCAAAAACAAAAAGCAAACAAACAAAAATAAATAAAATAAATAGTATAAACAATGACATATTACCTCAGACTTTTTAGGATGACAATTATAAAAAAACAAAAGAAAACATAATGAGTGTTGGCAAGGTTTTGGAGAAACTGGAACCCTTTCTGCTGTTGGTGGGGATGTGAAATGGTGCAGCCACTATGAAAAACAGCATAGAGGTTCTTCAAAAAATAAAAAATAGAAACACCATATGATCCAGCAATCCCACTTTTGGGTATTGATACAAAATATTTGAAATCAACATCTTGAAGAAATATTTGCACTCCCATATTCATTCAGCATTATTCACAATAGCCAAGATGTGGAAATAGCTTAAGTGTCCACTGACAGATGAATGAATAAAGAAAATGTGGTCTCTACCTACAATGGAATATAAATGAGTGTTAAAGAAGATGGAAATGCTTTCATATATGACATGAATAAAACCTGAGGACATGCCTGAGTGAAATAAGTCAGTGATATGGACTTATTATGGATCTGTGTCCCCACCCAAATCTCATGCCGAATTGTAATCCCCAGTGTTGGAGGTGGGGTCTGGTGGGAGGTGATTGGATCATGGGTGTGGATTTCTCATGAATGGTTTTGCACCATCCCCTTGCTGTGATAGTGAGTGAGTTCTTGTAAGATCTGGTTGTTTAAAAGTGTGTAGCACTGGCCGGGCATGGTAGCTTACACCTGTAATCCCAGCACTTGGGGAGGCCGAGGCAGACGGATCATCTGAGGTTGGGAGTTCGAGACCAGCCTGACCAACATGGAGAAACCCCTTCTGTACTAAAAATACAAAAAATTAGCCAGGTGTGGTGGCGCATGCCTGTAATCCCAGCTACTTGGGAGGCTGAGGTAGGAGAATCACTTGAACCTGGGAGGCGGAGGTTACAGTGAGCCGAGATTATGTCATTGCACTTCAGCCTGGGCAACAAGAGTGAAACTCCACCTCAAAAACAAACAAAAAAGTGTATAGCACCTCCCTTCTCACTCTTTCTCTTCCTCCTGCTGTTGCCATGTGAGATACCTGCTTCTCTTTTGCCTTCTGCCAGATTGGAAGCTTCCTGAGGCCTCCCCAGAAGATGAGCAGATGCCAACACCATGCTTCCCATACAGCCTTGGAACTATGAGCCAATTAAACATCTTTTCTTGATAAATTACCCAGGCTCAAGTATTTCTCTATAGCAATGTGAGAATAGACTAATAGAGTCAGACACAGAGAGACAAATACTACATAATTCCACTTATGTGAGGTATCGAAAACAGTAAAACTTGTAGAAGCAGAGAGTCAATAGCAGTTGCTAGAGGCTAGGGGGTGGGTGGGTGTGGAATGGGTGTGGGGAATGAGGAGCTGTTGTTCAATCGGAAAAAAGTTTCAGTTAAGCAAGGTGGAAAAGTTCTAGAGATCTGTTGCAAACATTGTGTTTATAGTTGACAATACTGTAATGTACACTTACAAGTTTGTTAAACAGGTAGATTTCATGTCATCATGTGTACTTCTTATCACAATAATAAAAAAAAGTTGCATTTGATACCCTCGTAAGTTCCATGGATCCAGATCTCCATTATTGATAAGCTCATCCAAAAGCAAGGCAGAAGATAGGTTGTTAAAATTCTTGTTATTTTTACAGACATTCTACAGCTAAAAGCCATCAACTGTCAATCATGATGAGCAAATGCCTATTCACATTCAAGATGAAGAACTTTTGACAATTACCATGCATCTTTATTCCTTCAGCAAGCTTTCAGAATTACTGCTTTTATTAGAGTGAAACTTGGGCCACAGCATCACACTCCAGGAAACAGCACAGCATTATTTGTGATAAGGAGGGAACAGCAGATAAGAACAAACATGCACAGACTTGGGAGAAAGGTCTCTGTGGGCTGGAGCGAACACCTGAATTGGATGCAGATCATGTGCAAGCCACCAAAGCAACAAGCACCCTCTACACCTTGCAACAAATGTTGACTTGGTGGATTTTTGTTTGTTTGTTTAAAACCAATCACTTGATATGTTCTCATAAGCCATGCAAGAGATTGCTATCATGGATAATGAAAACAAAATGACAGGCAGATAAATTTAGTTGCTGTTGAAGAAATCTTGTAAGGTATTCTCAATAGTATAAAGATAAGGAAATCACATAATTGAAAAGAGCTGAAAACAGCATTAGCACTAGACATATAAGGAAGAGAGCAAAGAAATCAATTGGGGGATGCAGGAGAAAAAGTTCAGATAAGGCCAAGTTCTCTTTGATGGGTAAAACTGTCTATTGTGGAAGCCAGAGGGTCTAGCCCTGTGGTTCTCAACCTTGATTGCATAATAGAATGCCTGGGGGGGCCTTAACAGCCCCTGATGCCCACATTGTATGTTCTCCAGGCCAATACAATCTGCACTTCTGGGGTAGGACCAGGTAGTAATGTGTTTTAAAGCTCCCCAGGTATGATGGTTTATATTGAGTGTCAACTTGATTGGATTGAAGGATGCAGAGTATTGTTCCTGGGTGTATCCGTGAGGGTGTTGCCAAAGGAGATTAACATTTGAGTCAGTGGACTACTAGAAAAGGTAGACCCACCCTCAAGCTGGGTGGGCACAACCTAATCAGCTGCCAGCACAGCCAGAATAAAAGCAGACAGAAGAACGTGAAAAGACTAGACTGGCTTAGCCTCCCAGCCTACATCTTTTCCCCATGCTGGATGCTTCCTGCCCTTGAACATCGGACTCCAAGTTCTTCAGCTTTGGGACTTGGACTGGCTTCCTTCCTCTTCAGCTTGCAGGTGGCCTACTGTGGGACCTCACCTTGTGATCGTGTGAGTCAACACTCCTTAATAAACTCCCCTTTATATATACATCTATCCTATTAGCTCTCTCTAGAGAACCCTGACTCATACACCAGGGGATCCCAGTGGGCAGCCAAGTTTGAGACCCCGGGGTAAGGACTGCCTCTCTCTACCCACTGTAGTGCAGACATGGCATCTTGTCTTGGCTCCCATCATGATCTTCCCTGGCACCTTGAGTGACATAGAGGTACTTTATTTAGAAAGTTTTGTGGCAAAGGCACCGGGGACAGTATTGTAAGCCCAATGGCAGTGAAGTCCAGTAGTAGCAGCCGCCCTGGTGCTTGGGAGCTATCCTAATGAGAATGTCCTTGAAGTGGTTCCTGTGACATGGCTCCCCTGCATTGCTGTTCATTTTCCCCTCCCTGTTCTCTAACCTTCCCCTTTATTTGGGGGACTTCCTGATTTCCTGCTAATGCATTGCATTTCTGCTAAGTTAACCTGAGTTAGTTTCTCTTGCTGCAGTCAAGAACCCTTGACTAATTTTTTTTGTTGCTGTTGAATGTTTTTCTTGAAATGGACAGATTAAAAAATACCTGTTTGAGCTTCATCCTAAGCAACGATATCCACAGAATTCCTTTAGAAGTGTTAGTAAAATTTTTCTGAATATGCATTAAAATACCTACGCAATTATTAGAATAAAAACATCTCCGTATTACTTAAAACTGTCTTGTATCCCATGGGCTCATGTGCTACCCTTTGAGAAAGGCTGAGTTATGATTCTTTTAGTGCAGAGAATAGAAAGCAGAGCTGAGTAGCTTCAGCCAAATAAGGTACCTCTTGAGATTTCTTATAAAATGAAGGAAGCAGCCTTGAGCAATGCAGCCACAAGGGAGCTAGGGACTTAGCGAGGGTCGTATCCCTTTCCTCTCTAGAGTTCTCAACAGTGTAACTTAACTCCAGTATGTCCCTTTGAAACTTTCAAACACTGGGCAGGAAGACATTCAGCTGTGGCCAGGAGGGGCTGATCATGGAGTGCAGACAGCTGCTGAGGGCCCCAGCCCATGATGGTGGTGGAGGGGGCAGTTCAAGGGAAGGGTCATTGCGGAAGGGTCATTGCTTTAAGTAAGGTAACCATCAGAAGAGGTGCCTTCCGCATTATAAGAATATACACATAAACTGGGATAGGCGGTAAATCAGGCAGGATATGTTCAATTGCTAGTGACAAAAAACCCAAACTTTTCTGACTTAAGCAAAAAAAAAGTTCCTTTATTGACTCAGAAAGTTGGACCGTCTAGGAATGAGAACCAGCCTGAGTCATTGCTGAATCCAGGGCTCCAACGATGATGCGAGGCCTGGTCTTGCTTCTCTTCTTCTTTCTCCCTGTTCTCTGTATTTGTTGCATTCTCTGCTGGGTTTTATCCTCCTGACAGCCCCAGCAGTTCTGGGATTATCTGCCATCCTTAGAGATAACCATTTCAGGGCAAGGAGTATTTCTCTTCAGTAGTTTTAACAATAGTCCTGGGAGAGACTCCTATTGGCTGGGCAGAAATAATATGCTCATTAATATGCTTATCCATGAACCAACCATTGTGGCCTTGGGAGGCTTGAACTGCAGTGATTGGCCAGGCTCTAGCTAAGTGCCTACCCTGGATGGACTGGAGGTGGAGTCATTCTCTGTCAAACAACATAGGCTGGGGTTGTGAATGAGCTAGTAGATCTTGAACAACTGGCTCTGAGAATGGAGGTAGGAAACATTTTAGCATTTGCCAATTTCCCTCTGTAAATTCTCCAAAAATGGCTGATTTCAAATTCTCCACATAATATCAAATGACTTAGAAAGTTCTGGTTTCTAAGTCATTTGAAATTATGTGAAGAGTTTGAAATCAGCTCACGTTTCCACAATGAACTGTGTGAGTTCGCTTCAGCATTGCACTGGCTGAGACCAAGGGAGAGGTAGTTCCTTTAAGAAAAGCATCATTCTAGTACCAGCACTAGAATGATAGGAATATTCGGTAATTGATATGGGGCAGATAAAACCAAGATACATCTTACAGAATGTAGTGAAGCTTCTGTTTATTTTGTGACAGACCTTTTGAGTGTTTATTCCCATAAAAGTGCTAAGAATTATGTTCTAGAAGAGAGAATTCATTGATCCTTCACCAAACATTATCTACCAAGGACAGATGCCACCTCAATTTTGGAACACATAACTGAACTCATTCTCTAGTGTGGGAAACCAGTATGTACCAAGAGCTTGTAGGACATGTGGTAGGTGCCATCATAGAGGACAGGTGGTGTAAAGGAGGGAGTAAGCAACATATATGGAAAAGGGGTGACTTCTAGGGAATGTTTCACAAAGCAGAACTTATTTGTGCTGGATCTAGAAGAATGAGTGGCAGTTTGTCAGACTGTTCACAATAGGTGGTGTATTAGTCTGTTTTCATGCCGCTAATAAAGACATACCCAAGACTGGGTAATTTATACAGGAAAGAGGTTTAATGGACTCACAGTTCTACATGTCTGAGGGGGGGCCTCACAATCATGGCAGAAGGCAAGGAAGAGCAAGTCATGTCTTATGTGGATGGCAGCAGGCAAAGAGAGAACTTGTGCTGGAGAACTTCCCCTTATAAAACCATCAGATCTCATGAGACTTATTCCGTATCATGAGGACAGCATGGAAAAGACCTGCCCCCATGACTCAGTTACCTCCCACTGGGTCCCTCCCACAACATGGGAATTGTGGGAGCTGCAATTCAAGATGAGATTTGGGTGGGGACACAGCCACACCACACAGGTGGGAAAGGGTGGAGGATGCCAGGCTGAGCATTTTCAGAGTCATGGGGGAGTGAAATAGCTTTAAGTGGCTTCAGATGAATGTAGGTGGGAGGTAGTCTGGGGCTGAATCTTGCATAAAGTTTTAAGGATGTTGGATTTTATCCTTCTGGCTTGGAGTGAACAATTAAAGCGTTTCAAGCAGGGAAAAGGATCACTATCACATTGGTATTTTAGAATAATCTCTCCAGCAGTTGCGTAGGGGATTGAGTCTAGAGAAGGGACACCAAAAACAAGGAAATTAGTCAGAATTCAGGTGAGAGAAGGTGGGAAGAGCAAGGAGGTAGAAAGGAATCAACATGGTGGCCAGTTGGGTGTGAGAGAAAGAGGTGAATTCAGGAGAACTCTTGCTGCTGGGATCCGAGAGTGGCTTTAACCCATTGGGAAGGACAGGCTACATAGGAGAGAAACTTAAAATCTACATTGCAAAGAAGTGAGACCTTAGATTAATATCATAAATGAAAATAACTGGTGGTCAGAAAAGAGGGATATTAACTCAAGAAAATTCATGAAAGAGGCAGAATGGGAGATGCACTTTCACTACCAGAGGTTGCAATTAACAGCAAACCAGAGACTTCAGTGCAGATATTGTGCCCACACTTAACTTCCATGTACAGGGCTCAAACGATAATACCAGGATTCAATCTTTCTAAACTTCTACCCCCTCTCTCTTTCTCTATGGTGCTTTCACTCCCAGCCAGACATGGACTCTCTCTAGAGAAAAAGAAGAAAAGCTTCCCTTTTTCTGGAGAAAGGGGATCAGAGACTCAGTTTTCGAGATGTTGCCAATTTGAAACTATATTTCACAACTGAGCAATAATTTTAACTAGCTATGGAATTCTTGGTTGGAAAAAAGTACTTTTGCATTAGTATTTTGAAGAAACGTATTTATTGTCTTCCAATTTCCAGCATAACTGTTGTGATGTGTGATGATGCTACTATAAACCTTTTAAAAACATTTAACCCTCTGGAAAGTTTTTAAAATTTGAAATTTCATGATGATAGAAATAAATATGGGACTTTCCTCACTTACCGAGCTGGGTAATTGATGGATTCTTGAAGCTAGTTTTCTTAGGTTTGGGAAGATTTTCTTGGAAAATTTCTATGTTACTTTCCTTTTTACTTTTTGTTATTGTTATTTTCTAAAACTATTATTTGGATGTTGTATCTTTACTTTTTCTTTTAATGTTTTAGTCTTCCATTATTCATCTCTTTTTCCTCTGTTCTACTTTCTGGAAGTCATCTTCCAAACTGTCTTCTGAACTTTCAAAAAGCGATTTGTTGTCCTTTGAATGTTCCCCCTTAGACATTTTATTCATGAATGTTCTATCTCTCTGAAGATGGTTAGCATTTTTGATTTTTTTTGTAATGTCTTTGTTTCTTCCAAGTTGCCTTTTCCCACTGTTTTTCTTCTCTGAATTTAATGTTAAGAGGTTTTGTTAAAAAAAACATGGTGATGTTGGCTGGGCATGGTGGCTCAAGCCTGTAATCCCAGCATTTTGGAAGGCTGAGGTGGGCAGATTACTTGAGCTCAGGAGTTTGAGACCAGCCTGGGCAACAGGGCGAAACCCTGTCTCTACAAAAACAAAAACAAAAACAAACAAACAAAAAACAAAATTAGGTGGGTGCGATGTCGCTCACCTGTAGTCCCAGCTACTCGGGAGGCTGAGGTGGGAGGATCACTTGAATCCAGTGGGCAGAGGTTACGGCGAACTGTGATTGTGCTACCGCACACCAGCCTGGGTGACAGAGTGAGGCCCTGTCTTAAATACGTATGTATATATATTAAAATCTATAGATACATGTACATGGTGTTGCTTGGGTGCCCATTTGAATTTTGAAGTGAGGCACTAAAAAGCAGACTCAATGATTTATGTCTGGGTTGATCTTGTTGACTGGTTGGCCTCTTTGTGGGAGCCCTAGGTGGTACTTGCCTGCTTCATGGAGGGACTCCAATATATCAGTGTCTGTAGATTTTATTTTTCTTTTGGGTAGGCCAGGTTATTTATTTATTTTTTTTAGGAAACAGTGGATTTCCCACTTAAGAGGGAGGTGAATAAGAACCAGGTAACCAGGACTGGGAGCTGAGCAGAGAAAGGAGGGTTTGAGTGTCTTTGTTAGTTGCGCTTTTCATTTTCCCTACTTGTATCAGAAAGGCCCCTCATTCTCACTCTGCCTGATGCCTAGTGCCCTCCAGTCCAGCCTTTCAACTCAGGTCTGTTGTCTCCTCTCTGTGGGAGGAAGGTCGGGGAGGAGCTGCTTAGAATCTCTCTGATTTCACTCCTGTTCTCCATCCCTGACTTCAGAAGTAACTGGGGCCTCCAGTTCTTGTAGCTCTCCAAGGTTCTGGGGCTTAAACTGGTTTCATGTTCACTTACCACCACCCAGTCCCCAGCCCATGGGAAAACACTGAAACCTCAATCACTTACCACTCATACATCCACTTTCCCTCTTTCAAAATTTGGCTGACATTTCTCTCCTGTCATTCTCCCACTCTCTTTGTCCTTGTGAATTTATATCTCTTTAATTCCTTTACTGTCATTTTAGTAGGATTTGGAGAAGGAGAGAAGATGAACAGGTGAATTCAGGCCACCATTTTTAACCGGAAGTCCTTTAATATCCTTCCTATTCATTTTTAATGTGTCCATCCGTTCCCCCTCTCTCTTCACTGCTGCATCACACTGCTTGGACACCTTGATTGAGCTGTTCTTGATGACTTTCTTTGAGTCTTTTCCTGTTGAGTATTTCACAAGGTCAGAATTCACCAGTGCTAAGGTCATCCCCCAAATGTGCAATAACACTGCCTTTAGGAGAGCATCTTTTCCTGGTTAACTGCTACCTGTCATCCTCACTCCATTTCTTTCTTTTCTTGTGGGAGCTGACAGAAGTGGAAAATGGGGCAAGATAGGAGGCACTGTATTCTATATCAAAAAAATTACGGATGGAAGCCACATTATAGATTTGTATTTTGTGGTTTTATTATATTTTGCTTGCCTTTTAATTTTTTTTACATAAAGCCTTTTGAAAAAAATCTCATAGTAAAATTTCCAACTTCACAGAGCATCAACATAAACCTCGCCAGTCTCTCTCTCCTTTAATTTCGTGCGTTTTCTCCTATGAATTTGGTGTGCATCTTTCCATATCTTTTAAATTATGCTTGCACTATGCTTGCACTAGCAATCATTTAGTTATTCAACAAATGGCTTTTGAGTCCCTATAATGTGCCAGGCATTGATGTAGGGACTGGCAATATGTTGGTGAACAAGACAGGCTAAATCCCTTCCCTCATGGGGATTTACATTCTAGTGGATGTATAAAGCTTTAAACATTCAACACATGCATACTCCCTACCCCCCAGCATCACTGGCCGTATCATACACAGTGATCTGTAAGATACTTTTTGCCCCATTTACCACCTAGTGTATCTTTCCATGTTAGTACTATAGATCTTTATTTTTAATGGTTGTGGTGTTTCACCATATGAATGCATCATTTATCTACTCTTCTAATAACGATCATTTAGATTGTTTCCAGTATTCTGCTATTACAAACAGTGGGTCAAGCATGATTTGTTCAAATATTCTCCCACTGATGGACCTTGAAGTGTTTTCAGTTTTTTATTTTTTTATACAAACAACTTTTTAAAATCAATTTTGAACATTTAGTTTTGTACTCATATGCAAGAATGTCTATAGTGTACATATTCCTATAAATAGAATATTGGAGTCAAATGGGCTGATGTTTTACAGTTTGAAAGCTATTGCCAAATTGCCTTCCAAAAAGTGTGAATTCATTTATACTCCCACCAGATATGAAGAAAAGCGCCTGGTTCTGAAAAAGGTGTTTTAGACATGTACAGTGAACTTTTTCATTTTACCGTGATGCATTTCCCACCATTTCCCTGGTTAATTTAAATTTGTCTGTTGCAAAACTGTGTGCTTGTAGACACTGCCTCATTTACGTCACCTGAGATTTTTTTTTTTTTTTTTTTGAGACGGAGTCTGGCTCTGTCGCCCAGGCTGGGGTGCAGTGGCCGGATCTCAGCTCACTGCAAGCTCCGCCTCCCGGGTTCACGCCGTTCTCCTGCCTCAGCCTCCCAAGTTGCTGGGACTACAGGCGCCCGCCACCTCGCCCGGCTAGCTTTTTGTATTTTTTTTTTTTTTTTTTTAGTAGAGACGGGGTTTCATCGTGTTAGCCTGGATGGTCTCGATCTCCTGACCTCGTGATCTGCCTGTCTCGGCCTCCCAAAGTGCTGAGATTACAGGCTTGAGCCACCACGCCCGGCCCACCTGAGACTTCTTATCAGATGCCGTGGAATTAACTGCTCTCTCAAAGAAATGTGGACATTAAAAGCTAATCATTTTTCTCTTTCCAGATCTTGAGTAAACAAGTGGAAAAAAAAAAATATGGGTTACAGGCCTGTCTTTGTGGCAGTCATTTAACACAACAAAAATATCTAAGAAAATCCCCAGACTAGGTGTGGTGGCTCACTCCTGTAGTCCCAGCACTTTGGGAGGTTGAGGTGAGAGAGTCGCTTGAGGCCAGGAGTTTGAGACCAGCCTGGGCAACATAGTGAGAGACCCCATTTCTAAAAAATAAAAGAAAAAACCCAGCCAGGCATGGTGGTGTGTGCCTGTAGTTCTAGCCACTCAGGAGGCTGAGGCAGGGGAATCCTTGAGCCCAGGAGTTTGAGTCTGCAGCAAGCTATGATTGTGCTAGCCTGGGGAAAAGAGCAAGGCCCTGTTCTCCAAAAAGAAAATTCCCAAACAAAATGTCTATCGTTTATGTATTGCCTAAATCACTTTTAATCCATAACAAAATATTATCCTTAAGTCTCTGTTTAGAAAAGCTCAGCAAATTCTATAAATAAGATAGTCTCTGTTCAATATGTCAATAAGCCTTTTCTTTCTTTCTTTTTTTTTTGTTTTCAGACAGAGTCTCACTCTGTTGCTCAGACTGGAGAGCAGTGGCACGATCTTGGTTCACTGCAACCTTCACCTCCCGGGTTCAAGCACTTCTCTGTCTCAGCCTCCCGAGTAGGTGGGATTACAGGCGCCCACCACCACGCCTGGCTAATTTTTGTATTTTTAGACGGGATTTCACTGTCTTGGCCAGGGTAGTCTTGAACTCCTGATCTCGTGATCTACCCATCTTGGCGTCCTAAAGTGTTGAGATTACAGGCGTGAGCCACTGTGTCTGGCCCAATAAGCCTTTTCAAAGAATTCTGTGCAGGTTACAGCATAATTTAATTACAAATGAATATGCATTATTAGTTATAAAAATGAGAGATGTCTGAGTATGATAACTAAGATAGACAGTGTTAGAACATCATGATATGAAGGACGGTCACTCACCGTTACTTCCAGAAGTTATCTCCAATCAGCTAACTTCATTTTAGATAAGATAGTTCCTGTAGAATTACTCACATTGGATCTTTCTTCCTTTAATCTATTTCTCTGTAAGCACATGCAAATTATGCTTGACTTAACCAAGCAGCTCTACTTTAATTTGTTGCCATGATGTGATGCGTAACCAGAATGGATTTTTAGGCTCATCAAATGTCTATGCTATGTGGTTCAAAAGCACAGTGACCTTTACAACTTGCATTGTGCATTGCAAATCTAAAATTTGAGGCTAAGATTGGAAATTCTCACATCATTTTCCTTTCATTAGAGGAGAAAACAGAATTCAGCTGGACACATGCACTAAAATTAGATTCTTAAATAAACAGCACAGGTCTTAATAATTCATGCAAAGATACAGGAAAAAAATGAGGAAAATAATTGAGCATTGGCAGGCAAATATCATGTCGTTTTGTACTGCCTGAAACTAACCCTCAGTAGTGTATATCTCTGATACACAGGTTTATTAATGAAACAAAAAGGCATCTACTATGGATAAATAATACATCATACGGATTTCACACATTCTATATATAATAGAGATCAGTGACACCTATCAATTCATTTTAAATCAGGCCATGCGTATTTTGCTCAGTCTGCAGTTTGTCAGTCTCTGCTTTCTACTTAATAGATGTCAAAGTTTGGTATGCTTAAAAAAATGCAGTGTAGTGAGGAACCAGGTGAAATATAAAAGTAATTACAAAAAATCAGCAAGACTAACTGCCCCCACGAAGACAGCCTAAATAGTGATATATTTGTGCATTTATCATTAGTAACATGGGCTCATCTTAGAGATTTAGTGGAAGAATTCATCAGTGTCATTAAGGAATGAAGACATTTTGAAAACTTCTTTTTTTTAAAAAAAATTCTACAAATCTATTAAAATATTTATGACTATAGATGAAAATAATTATTGTCATCTACACGAGGGCGTTGTCATGGCAGGGACACAAAGCCAGGGGTTAAGAGGTGGGGGCAGGAGAGAAAGATGCAGTCCAGACTGCAAAAACTGGATTAAACAGAGGTTTCCAAAAAAAAAAAAAAAACCAAAATAATTAGTGGTATAACATAAATAGATGTCATTAGCTGTAGTAATGTCTATGACAAATAAATAACAGTTGAAAACAATAAAACTCCCGGTAATGTACTCTGTTGTAATATCAATGGCAGCATGTGGGGAACATCTGACAGCTGTTAAACAGATGTGGCAATTAGCAAACCTTATGGTCATGCTGGTAAAATTATCATGCAACACGCTCTCCAGCAAAATTAGACGACTTCCTTCTTTGTGTGGCTTTATCCACATGGAGAGTTAGACTAATCCTCCATTTAAGCAATATTTTAGCTGATATAGTCTAAGCCACATATGGGTGGGTGTGTGTGTGTGTGTGTGCATATATAGACATATATTTTTTGATGTCTTCTGAAAGATTTAGAGAAATTCAGAATTTAAACAAGAACAATATCAATTCAGCTGTGTAGCAGATTCTTCAATTATAATCGCTAATGGACAAATTGAGAGATAAAAAGACTTTTCTATCATGTTGAAATTCAATGAACAGTTTTCAATTAGGCTTTGGATATAAAAGGAAAAAAAGAAAGCGACTTTTCCTTGATGTTAACATTGCCGAGAAAGATGAGAGGAACTTTGCTTTTGCATTATACTGAAGAGATGCATATAAGGCCGCATATTTGAATTATAAATCAGGTCGCTATCTGCCAACTGAAAGCAATATCAATTAGAACTTAGGTGGATTAAGCTTTAAAATGCCTTATATTTAATGACAAAAGTATGACTGTTAATCTCCGTAGCCATCAAAGGGATAATTTAAGGCAGCAAGAAATCAGAGAATGATGTCACAAAAATAGGCCCTTGCAGCTTTTTGGATAGTATTATCGTAATTAATGTACTTCAAATGACTTTTTTTGTGGGTTATGAGCTTTCACAAAAGCATTTATTGCGGGCATAAAATATAAAACTCTAAAGAGTGGGTTTGACTAAGGTTGACTGGAGGGGCCTTAGCCTTTCTGCTACAGTAATTCCTGTAAAATAATAGTTTCATTTACAGGCATAATTTATAATGTTGAATTTATGCCAGTTCATCTGATATAAATCATGGTAATAGCATGATCTATTGTATGTCACTTGAGCGAATGCAAATTAAATATTGTTAAATTAAAGAAAAACTGTTAAAATAACATTAGGTTGTAACCAGAGCTGCTGGAATGAAGGAAATGTGGGGTTAAGGATGAAATTTCACTGCTGTAGGTCTTGAGCTGATGCTGGAGGATGTTGCCAAAAGCAAATATACATCTACAAATAAGTAAATAAATAAATAAACTGTACTGTGTGATTGGGGACAAAGTCATACATCACCCCAGAGTGTTCTTTCATTGTAATTTCTAACAGCAACTCTAAAAATTAAATAGCTGTTTTTCAGTTTGGTTTTGCTTCCTGCAATTCTTTAATGTTTTATTTGGCAAATGGAAACGGAGTTTCTTTCTTAATTACTTGGTGATTTTTTTTTTCTTTTGACTCATAGGCTTTTTTTTTTTTCCCCCCAGGATCATTGTCAACTAAACTGTTATTTATTTGCTTTTCCAGGCCTTAGCATCTCCCTGCTAAGAGGCCCAAACAGCACACTGAGGTTAGTTGGTTAGACAGTGATCGCTGATTCTTTTCACTGCGTATGTAGTGAAATGTTGCGAGACTGAATCAGCAGAGCCGATTACAGCTTCAATTCTTGAATGTTGCTCTAGAAAGCTTGGGTCATTAAAAACAGGAGTCGTTAAAATGCATCTTTCACACAAATCCACTTCTTCCCACAAACAAAATTATTTTTATTCCATTTCAGAAGTTGATGACAACTCATCCTCAAAACCAGCCAGAGCCATTGTGCTAAGAAAAATCTGGGGGTAGGACAAGAGAAAGCGAGACAGGTACACAGGCACTATTTCCCCTATTACATAAAAAAAAATCCATTATAAATCATATCATTAATGGAAAGGAATAAGTTGAGATTCTGGGGTATGTGTTTGTGCATGTGTGTGTTCTGTTGCACATGTAACCTAGCACATTGTCAGAACTCAATAAAAGAGGCTAAGAGAAAACAGGGCAAACCGGCAATATTATTTCCCTTTTACATTAAAAAAATCCATTACAAATTATATCATCAATGGATCACACTTGATAAGGAATAAGTTGAGATTTTGGGGTGTGTGTGTGTGTGTGTGTGTGTGCACTGTTTCACATGTAACCTAGCACATTGTCAGAACTCAATAAATGTTGATGGATGGCAGGGTGACATACCCATTATAACATCAATTAATTTGCTGTCAAGAAAAAGTGGGCCCTTCAAATTATCCTGCCATAATTGCCTTGGCTTTGCTAACTTTTCCCCCTACATAATAGGTTATGTGAGTAGTTATCAACACATATGCCTCAAAAATATTCAATAAAAGACTGCATTTTTCCCCACATGCCATGATAGAAAAAAAAAGACCTAATTTATTGTGGTGACTATTACGATGTGACTATGTGGTTATTCTGATGGACCCAGGGAGCAGGGCGGGAGTTGTGAAGGAATACTCAGAGCAGTGCTGGACAATTTGGGTTTGAAAAGGAGCAGCAGAGCTCTCTATCATTTATTAAGCACTTGATTGCTGTGCCGTGCATGAACCGTCTAGGGCCAGGACTTGGGCGGGGCCAGTGGAGCGCTTGTTTCAGGCACAAAATTTAGGGAAAGGGTAACACCCCAAATCTCAAAAATCAAGATAAATCATGTTTTCATGCAATATTTAAAAATCTCAAATGAACACAAAAATTCATCATGAACAAAATACCAAAATTTTAAGTATAGACAGGAGCCTTCTCAGAACTGGGGGCAAATTATATCCTAAGCAAATTAAGGCAAGAACAGAAAACCAAATGCCACATGTTCTCACTTACAAGTGGGAGCTAAGCATTGAGTACTCATGCATGTAAAGATGGGAACAGTAGACACTGGGGACTACTGTGGGGGAGGAGAGGAGAGGAAGGGCTGAAAAACTACCTACTGGGGGATGGGTGCTGGGCTCATGCCTGTAATCTCAGCACTTTGGGAGGCTGAGGGGGGCTGATTGCTTTGAGACCAGTCTGGGCAACATAGTGAAACCCTGTCTCTACTTTAAAAAAAAAAAAAAAAAAAAAAAGACAACTAAAACTTACCTATTGGGGGCTGGGCGCGATGACTCGCGCCTGTCATCCCTGCACTTTGGGAGGCCGAGGCAGGCGGATCACAACGTCAGGAGATCAAGACCATCCTGGTTAACACGGTGAAACCCCATCTCTACTAAAAATAAAATAAAAAAAAAAAAACCCAAAAAACAAAAAACAAAAAATTAGCTGGGCATGGTGGCAGGCACCTATAGTCCCAGCTACTCGGGAGGCTGAGGCAGGAGAGTGGCGTGAACCCGGGAGGCGGAGCTTGCCGTGAGCAGAGATGGCGCCACTGCACTCCAGCCTGGGCAACAGAGCTAGACTCCGTCTCAAAACAAAAAACAAAAAACAAAAAAAACTACCGATTGGGTACTATCTCACTACCTGAGTGGGGGGATTGTTCTTACCCTAAACCTCAGCATCATGCAATATACCCAAGTAATAAACCTGTATACCTACCCCTGAATCTAAAATAAAAGTTGAAATTTTATTTAAAAAACAAAGAACTGGAGGCAAAAGGCAAAATGTTTATCGTTCTCTGTGTATGCTTGTAGGTATTTTTTATTGGTCAGTTTTTTCCCAGAATATTAAAGAAATTGAAAACAATACTGAAAAACTAAAAAGTAGGTATATTAAAACTCACATTAAGTTAATATATTTTTTTTTTACTTCAAATAGAATCTATTATAATGTCACTCTTTTTGGCTTTAAGGGGAGCAAAATCATCCATGATATTTTCATTTCTTTATCTATTTAGTTATTTTTACTGTATATAATTAAGGTGTACAACATAATGGTCTGAAAAGCCTGATTCTGAAAAATAACTGCAAAGGGCATCATAAACTTACATCCTTGTAGGGATGCACCATTCCTCCCTTGTTCCAGGTGCTAAGATGGATCTGTACAGCACTGTAACTGATCCTATTTTTATTTAAAATTCTGATCTTTGTTTATAATGAATTTTTTGGTACTCAATTTTATTTTATTTTATTTTATTTTACTTTATTTTATTTTATTTTTGAGATGGAGTCTTGCTGTGTTGCCCAGGCTGGAGTGTGGCGTCATGATCTCCGCTCACTGCAACCTCTGCCTCTTGGATTTAAGCGTTTCTCTTGTCTCAGCCTTCCAAGTAGCTGGGACTATCTGTGCCTGCCACCACACCCGGCTAATTTTTATATTTTGGGTAGAGACGGGGTTTCGCTATGTTAGCCAGGCTGATCTTGAATTCCTGATTTCAAGTGATTTGCCCACCTTGGCCTCCCAAAGTGCTGGGATTACAGGCATGAGTCACCGCACCCAGCCCTCATTTTGATTTAAAAAAATATCACAGGCTGACACAGTGGCTCACGCCTGTAATCCCAACACTTTGGGAGGCTGAGGTGGGTGGATCACCTGAGGTCAGGAGTTAGAGACCAGCCTGGTCAAGATGGTGAAACCCCATCTCTACTAAAAATACAAAAATTAGCTGGGCATGTTGGGGGGAGCCTGTAATTCCAGCTACTCAGGAGACTGAGATAGGAGAATTGCTTGATCCTGGGAGGCAGAGGTTGCAGTGAGCCGAGATCGTGCCATTGCACTCCAGCCTGGGCAACAAGAGTGAAACTCCATCTCAAACAAACAAACAAAACTAAATAAATAAAATCACACGAAAGTATGATTTATGTTGATTACTAAGTTTTTTTTTTTGCATCTTGTGAAATTCTGTGCTCAGGGCGAGTGGCTCGTCCTCCTCACCTGATCCCAGCTCTAAAGCACATTACAGGTTCTTTCCTCCTATCTTTCCATGTACACAGAGGTAGCCATTATTTTTTAGTTACTGGTTTTTTTTTTTTTTTTTTTTTTGAGACAGGGTCTTGCTCTTTCAGGCTGGAGTGCAGTGGTGTGATAACAGCTCACTGCAGCCTCAATCTCCTGGGCTCAAGGGATCCTACTGCCTCAGTGTCCCAAGTAGCTAAAACTACAGTCACGTGCCACTGCCTCTGCCTAACTTCTTTTTTGTAGAGATGGAGTGCTGCTATGTTGCCCAGGCTGGTCTCGAACTCCTGGCCTCAAGCTATCCTCTTGCTTCGGTCTCCCAAGGTGATAGGATGACAGGTGTTAGCCGCTGTGTCCAACTGGTAGCTGTTGTGATTATGCCTATTTTGTAGGTGAGGAAACAGTGCTGGCCTTCAGTTCCCCACTCCATGCCTAAGCTTCACAGCTTCCTGATACACCAAAGACTTTGCATTGTAGGTTCCCTGGGACTCTGCTCCATGGAATGCTCTGTTCACAGATGGGTGGGGGACAAGCTTGGGGTGCGTTAATGCTCCAGGAGGAGCCGTCAACCAGTGATAGACCGGAGTCAGATGATCAGTACCCCAGCTTCCTTGCTAGGCAGGGTGACAGTGGCACACGGCCCATGCAGTCTTTCAGGGGACCCTAACAAGTCTCCACTTGCCTCCAGTAGGAACCTGCTCATTAACATGACTGGTCGTGGCCTCCCTGCCTCCCTTGTCATACTCCCTACCAGAGCTTCCTGATGTCACTTCCCAAATCAATTACTTGCCCTCAAAACCTATCTCAGGGTCCGTTTCTAGGGAAACCAACCTGAGATGCTGAGGCACAGAGACGTTGGCTAAGTAACTCACCACGTTTATTAATGTATGATGTGGGAGAGCAGGAACTCAACCCCAGGGAGTCGGCCGCTAGGGTCCATGATCTTATCCACACTCCACCAGAACCTTTGCAAGCTATGGCCAGAGGGCAGAGTTTGGTTTGCTGCCTGTTTCCATCTGCCTGTGAGTTAGAAATAGTTTGTATAGTTTCAAATGGTAAAAAAATCAAGAGAAGAATGATATTCACGTGAAAATATATGAAATTAAAATGTCAGCATCCGTAAATAAAGTTTAATGGGAGCATAGCCATGTCCATTTGTTTACATACTGTCAATGGCTGTCTTTGTGCTGCTAACTGCAGAATTGAGTAGCTGAGACAGAGATCAAATGGCCTGCAAGGCCAGAAATATTTCCTATCTGGCCTTTTGCAGAAACAGTTTGCTCAGCCACTGCTTTTCTCTTCCAGCTTTGTGACTGATTAGTGGTTCCTTTACTAACCTCTCTGAGTCTCAGATTTTGCAGATGTAAAATGGGGATAAATCACTGCTCCTGTATAGTACTTGTGAAGATTGAATATACGAGATAATATTTGCAAAGTTCCTAGCACAGAGTTCACCTCTTGCAAATATAATAGCCATTTCTAACAAAATAAATTTTATGAAAATATTGTTATCTCCGTTGTTCCTGAGCCTATAAAATCCCTTATTTAGTAACCAGCAGATTTTTCTGGTGGGTTGGCCTGGGACAGTGTTTGTATTCTATAGGTAATGGGTGGGCCTAATTGCCTGTTAGTTGCAGATTTCTTTAAAGTTGGGCAAGACATGGAAAAGCAGAGAAAACAAATGAATAAAAACAAAGCAGCATGAAAAACGTCGGGGGTAGTATGTGAGAAACTGGAATCAATATTCAAAATGCATGCATGTCTCAATTTTTCTTTGTTACTGTGTCACTGTTTTGAAAAGTCTAAATTATGCTTGCAAAAACTTAACGTATGCATACATATGTATGAATGTATACGACTTAGCAGGGTTGAGACAGACAAGCACAATAGTAGGTTTTGCTCAGAATAAGAGGCGGAAGTATGTAGTAAAAGTCGTTTCTGTACACAGGCGAGTGCTGGATCATTCCAGCAGACCCTTCTCAGGGGTGTGTAAACAGACCAGTGAGAAACTTCAAGGCTGTTTCTCCATTTTCTCAACTCCATCTCCTTTGCTCCATTTCTGCAGTTAAATCTGCCTTTATCTCTCTCGGGCTTATGGCTCCCCAACCTGGCTTTCTTTCCTCCAGTGCTTCTCAGGGGGAGCCAGCTTTGCTCCCCAAGATATGTTTTTTTTGTTCCGTAATCAGGAGTATGCAAGTGGCTTCCATCCCTGGGTACAGGTCAGGAATGCTGATGAAATCCTACAATGCACTGGACCGTCCTCCCGCTCAGGGAAGAATTAGCCTGCCCAAAATATCAGTAGTGCTGTGGGTGGGAATCCATGCCAGTCTTTCCCTCTGATGGGTTCTCAATTCAGCAGCCAGTGCGATTTCTATTTTCTGGAATGTAAATATTTTATTTTCTAAAGTGTGGTTCTTTGCATAAGACCCTGTATTGCATTCTTTTTGCCTGCAGGCTAAAATCTGAATCTGAATCCTTATAATATGATGAAAAAACCTGTGTTGCCTGTTTCTTGCCTATTTTCCCCCTCCTCTCTCTCCTCTTTCCACTCATACTTCATAAATGCATCGAGGTGTTGCTCACCTGTAGGACTCGGCATAAACTGTTTTCAGATTCTGAGTCCATAACCCTCTTCACCCTTTTCTGGTCAACTTTTATGTACGAGTGACACCAAATATCAGCTCACGAGTTACTTTCCCCTTGATGGCAGCTACCATTTAACATGATAATCTCTTTTGTTGTAATTGCTTGCTCAATTATTTGTATTTCTGTTTACAGGCTTACCTCTCAGAGCGCAGGGATCATATCTTTCTTTCTCACTACCACGTGTGCAGTAAAAGGCACACAGTAGGTTCTCAGTTAATATTTGTTGATGAATGGAGTGCTTCTGCCAGTTCGTTTATATTGAGCAACTTATTTAGAATGTTGTTAAGACATTTATAAATGTAAATATTATTATTCTTATTTTGAGATGGAGTCTCATTGTGTTGCCCAGGCTGGAGTGCAGTGGCGCGATCTTGACTCGCTGCGACCTCCGCCTCCCGGGTTCAAGCGATTCTCCTTCCTCAGCCTCCTGAGTAGCTGGGATTACTGGCACCCGCCACCATGCCTGGCTAATATTTGTATTTTTAGTAGAGACAGGGTTTCACCATGTTGGCCAGGCTGGTTTTGAACTCCTGACCTCAAGTGATCCACCCACTTTGGCCTCCCAAAATGCTGGGATTACAGGCGTGAGCCACCGCGCCCGGCCTGCAAATGTGAATAGATGTAGCAATTCATATTTCTGGATTATGATAATATTGATTTGCTGTGTAATTATACCAGCTGAAAAATGAGGAAAAAAAGTAGAAATCCAAAATTGTGGAATTTGAGCAATATAAATGAATAGGCTGTTTTAGATTTTTTGGAGAGGAGGAAGAAATATTAGTTAATTTAATAATAATAAGATTTAAAAAATAATTTAAAAGATCACTAGACAATGGACAATGCTGTTGTCAAGAAGTGTGGAGGGTCTGAAATTTTTTTTTTTCCGAGACAGAGTCTCGCTCTGTTGCCCAGGCTGCTGGATTTCAGTGGTGCAATCTTTGCTCACCGCAAACTCTGCCTCCTGGGTTCACACCATTCTCCTGCCTCAGCCTCCCGAGTAGCTGGGACTACAGGTGCCCGCCACCTTGCCTGGCTAATTTTTTTTTTTTTTATTTTTTGTAGAGATGGCGTTTCACTGTGTTAGCCAGGATGGTCTTGATCTCCTGACCTCGTGACCTACCTGCCTCGGCCTCTCAAAGTGCTGGGATTACAGGTGTGAGCCACCACGCCCGGCCCCTTCCCACTACCAATTTTATAGATGCTGGCAGCGGACATGAGACTTGCGGGTCAGAAACAAAAGACCTTATTACTCACTGTACAACGTGCAGCATCTCTCCATTGCCAACATGAGACTTGAGGGCACAAGGGGAATAGAAATAAACATGAAGCTCATACTGCGTGTTGTGTTGTGAGCAATAAAGTCTTTTGTATACTCATTTACATGCAAAATAGATGGGATGAAGAAACAATGTAGAAACATGCTTTGTTTTTTCTGCCCTATATTATTATTATAAATGTATCGAATGGTGCTGGCAAACATTTGAAAATGCATTTCTCTGGAAATGGCAACAGCCACCTAACCATTTAGCTCTGTTGATTTCATCTTTCAAATATTTCTGGATTTCATCCACTGGTCTTTACCTCCGTTAATACCTTGCCACCATCTTACTTCAAGCTGCTGTCCTCTCTTAAAGGGGTTTGTAACAGTGGATTCCTACGTGGTTCCCTTCTTCTCCTCCAGTCATTGCTTAGCTAGTTTCTTGAAGCCCAGTTTCCTTATCTATGAAATAGAAATAGCAACATTCCTAGCCCATAGGATTTTTGTGGAAATTACACAGAGTGATGTAAATCAGCCTGACAAGTGCTGAGATTCAATTAATGTAAGCTCTTATGATTGATTACTTATATATGCACAAGCCCTGAATTTGTATCTTCTATGTTTGATTTTTTACAACCAACAGATACTTTGAGGCAAAATCTTCAAAGTGAAATTACCCCTTATGAATGGAATCAAGTTAAGCCGAAGCCTTTCTAGTGGAAAGCTGCTGTGTAAGAAGGGGAGTTTAAATTTGGGAAAAAGGATAAATTAGATTAGTTGATGCTTACCCTTTAGGAAATATTATCTGAATTCTTCCATTGCCAGCCAACCCCATTTCACAGGGCATGTATATTTGCTAAGCAAATCAGAATTTTTCTTTTTTAAAGATCTGAAAGCTCTTCTCTATTCTATTATTAATCGAATATGTTTGGACCAATACAGGAAGAATAAAATTACCACATCACTATGTGTGTGTGAGATAAAATATGTGATTAAAGATATTTATTGTACTGATGTGGGAAACAATAATATGTTAAACAGATAAGCATGTAATAATGCATATTTTCCCCATAAAATTTAATTTATCTCTTGGGCTGGGCATAAACTTTCTTCTTGAACAACTTGCTTTCCAACTATAGATTGCTGAGCTAAACTGCTTAGTTTTATAGCAAATTGATCACTACTGTAATATTTCAGGAGCAAAATGATCCTCACCAGTCACTTTGATTTCAAAGGCCAAAATTTATAGTTTTGTTCCTGATTTAGTGATAAAATTTTTTAACTTATTGAGCATTTTATCACCTTCTATCAGGACATGGAGTTGAACTCACAAATGAAAAAAAAAAAAAACCCAACAAAAAAGGGGCCATAAATAATATACCACAGAATGACAGAAGAGTGTAATATTCCCTTTGGACCAGTGGGAAATTACTCAGATTTCTTTCCTTGTAAACATATGTCCTGGTCTCTATGGAAGACGTGTTATGCAATCTCTATGCTCCCGGAAAGGGAGTCACAGATAATGCTGGAGCTGGAAACCACATGGACTTTGTGAAAGCATAAAGGAAACTTTATTATATGTGTGCTCCCCAGTGTCTCAACTCGACTTTATTCAAGGCAGATAAAATGTAGTTATTGGACACTTCTGATATGTTGAAAATAGGTGCAGACAGTTAATGATGGGAAAGTTCATGACTCAGTGAAGATTACTCCCTAGCTGGTAGCTTAGGACAGAAAACTATAAAATCAAATTATGATAATCATAGGAGTCAGGAGAAAAAAGTAGGCCCATGGAGCTCTATTTACTGAATTTTTGAATTCATTATATACCACCTACTGTGGAAGTACAGGAAACAGATTTTTGATCATCTCAGTAGATTTGCAAAGTAAACTATTTTGTGATTACCAAAGTGAATTTTTAAAAAACTTAAAATTGTAAGAGAAAGAACCAGGGCTAAAAGGAAGGTGCAATAATAGAGAATAAAAATAATCGACATACCCCACAATATACTCGCACACATCCAGACTTTACCTTTTGAGGAGTTGGTTGAACATTAAACCAGTGAAAACAGATGTGGCTGTCTCGGTTTTTACCACTAAAAATAATTTTTTTTCCAAACAACATTTCCATCACATAGCAGTGTCTACCTGTCCTGACATAAGAGTTAAACCATTGATCTGGGGCTTAAATAGGACTTTGAGCTGCAGTGGTCTATTTTATCACATGTAACTTAGGTGTTGAGTCAGCAAGGCCAAATATGCTTCTACTAGATATCAAATCTAGACAGCTAGGGTCTGCAAGGTTTTTATTTTTTAACCTTCACTCAGATCTGTGTTTTAGGGAGAAAGTCGGCCTTTTATACCTGATATTAAGAATATCTATCTGAACGGTGCCCTTGAGTGACAAATCTCATTGATAATTTTCTATGGAATGTCAGCCCTTGCCACGTTAAATTACACAACTGCTAGTGTTTTTATACGATACCTTCTTTTTTGTATGCTTGTTAACATTTATAGGATTCTTATGATGTGCTTGCTTTTTTTGTTTGTATTTAAAAACTTTAATACAGTTCTGTAACATTTAGCTATTGCTGCATAAAATAACAGCTACAAAAGCTCAGTGACATACAACATAGGCATTTATTGATTTTTCTCAGGAGTGGTCATCTAAGTGGCCCTGCTGAGCTTGTCTGGGTTGCTCACATATCCGGGGGTCAGCAGGCTGTCAGCAGGGGCTACTGGGTGATGGGGTGACTCGACTCAGCTCCACCTGGCTCATGTCCTTTGGCAGGTCAGTCTGGGCATGGTCTCAGGACAGTGGTAGTAGGCCAAGCAGGACCACACAAGGCTTCTTGGAAGCCTAGGCTCAGAACTGTCACACAATCACTTTCATTGCAGTCTGCTGGCCAGTAAGACACAAGGTGATATAAGAAGCTCTATCTCTTTTTTCTTCCCCCTCTTTTTTTTTTTTTTTTTTTTTTGAGACAGGGTCTTGCTCTGTTACCCATGCTAGAATGCAGTGGCACCATCATAGCTCACTGCAGCCTTGAACTCCTGGGCTCACACAATCCTCCCGCCTCAGCTTTCCAAACAGCTGAGACTACAGATGCATGCAACCACACCTGGCTAATATTTTAATTTTTGTGGAAACTGCTACATTGCCCAGGCTGGTCTCAAACTTCTGGCCTTAAGCGATATTTCCACCTTGCCTTCTAGGCCAAGTGCTGGGATTACAGGCCAAGTGCTGGGATTCTGGGCCAAGTGCTGGGATTACAGGCATGAGCTCATTGCGGCCGGCTGAGGTTCTCCCTCTTCAGGGAATGAAACTGCAAAGAGGCATGCCAAAGAGGGCAGATACAGTGATGGAGAAGAATTAGAGCCCTTAATTCAGTCTGCCATAGAGCTCATTCATCCTCCGAATAATGCGATGAGGTAGCTACTATCATTATTCCTTTTTCTTTTTTTGTGCAGGGAATTATTGCAGAAGGTGCTAAATAACAAGAAGTCACCCAACTAGTAAGTGGTGGAGCCAGGAATTGAGAGAGTCTGGGTTCTTCACCCCTCTGCTGAGCAGTTTGATTGTAACAAACACAAAAACAGTGGACCCTTGACTCACACAAAAGTGAGTACAAACTTTAGTCTGTAAACTAAGATGTGCAGTCGGATTTTATTTTATATCTCTCTCTCTCATTGCTGACTTGGAGTTCCTATTGTTCTGGGCTGGCAGAAGACTTCAACTCAGTTCTTTCTGGAGGTTCCTTCATGGGTTGGACATTTGTCAGTGCATCTGAGTTGCCTTCCCAGGTCTGAGGAAACCTTGTCTTTGTAAGGCTGAACTCGCCTCTCCCATCTTAAGAGGAAAACCCCAGTTACGTGCTTTCCTGATCTCCCTGGAAGTTCCAGATGGCCATTAAAAGCTTGAGACAGGAGAATGCAGGGATTGCACGGAATGCATTCTGGTGACTGGTACTAGCAATGGCGGTGGCATTTGGCAGAAGTCGTTTGGGTATCAGTGTCCAGTGTTCAGCACCGTTGGCATCACTACATATGGTCCAAACTCCTGTATCTGTGCCCAGGTCTGTTCATGGGGGCACTGTCATGGCACCAGTATTACACCTTAATTTTGTGCAATATTCTGACTGCAAAGCCTCCAAACCTGGCTCTTTGGAGCTCCTGGGAGCTTTGTGAGTGACTAAGAATCATATGATAAATGCTCTTCCTGCTGGAATTAATCAGAATGAGCTTCAGTTGTTGGTAACCATAAGCCCACCTAGCCTTTCCTGGTTGTTTCATGTTTTTGGGGCATTGCATTATGCCCAGGCAAAAGAGGTGGCTCCCTTGATCTGCTGGCTTTGACCACATAGATTTCCTGCAGGAATGTTCATTGCTCCATTTTCCCTACAAGCACAGCAGCTTTCTACTACCTCTCTGCCATGTTTGGGATGAAGGGATTTGGGGGAAGTTGTTTATGGCCCCACCTTCCTCGACTTGCTCTGTGGTCATTCCTTTCCTGGTGCTTGTTGCCTTTCTAGAGTCCACAGAGAATTGAAGTCCAGGTCTCCTGCCTCTCCTACCTCTCTGTGCCCGTAGACCTCCTTCCTTCTCTCTTTTGCTTAAAGCCTTCTCCTCCAACCTGGGAGGATTCTCCTTGTATTCTAGTGTGATATGGTTTGACTCTGTGTCCCCACCTAAATCTCATCTTCAATTGTAATCCCCATGTGTCAAGGGAGGAACCTGGTGGGAGGTGATTGGATTATGAGGGTGGTTTTCCCTGTGCTGTTCTCATGATAGTGAGTGAGTCTCGTGATATCTGATGGTTTTAAAAGTGGCAGTTTTTCCTGTGCTTGTACTTCACTACCTGCCTGCCACAATGTGAGACATGCCTGCTTCCCCTTGCGCCATGGTTGTAAGTTTCCTGTGGTCTCCCCAGCCGTGAGAAACTGTGAGTCAATTAAACCTCTTTCCTTTGTAAATTACCCAGTCTCGGGTATTTCTTTATAGCAGTGTGAAAATGGACTAATACATAGGGAAACCGCTTTTCCTACATATTTTCTCCAATATACTTTGGATTTGTTTGCAAACTGCCTCTCTCTCACTTTTTTTTTTTTTTTTTTTTTAAAGCACATTTATAAATCACAGGATTTTGTAAAAAAAAAAAAAAAAAAATTAGCCAGAAAAGACTGGGGGACAGTTTGTGTTCTGCCCTGAGTTACCAAATGCAGATCTGTCCACTTAATTAAAAGTGAGGAGGAGGCCGGGAAAATGCCAGGACAAAACGCCCATTTCCCATAGGGTAGTCTATTCATCCTAAGGCACTTAGGTAAGGCGGAATGGATTCCAAACTGCTTGGAATAGCTTCAGTCTATTATTTTGACCTCACCTCTTGCCATGTACACCTCTTCCTCACCATACAGCCTAGCTTCCAGCTGAATCAAACCAGCCAACGGGTCCTGAATATCTCCTTGTTAACACATCTCTCAGCACATATATTTTTCTCTGCCTAAAATACCTCTTTTTCCGCCCCCCTCTATTTTCTATAGACAAAATCCTAAAGAAGAGATAGAGGAAATTCCCAATGGCAGGTCTGGATACTATTTGGGTAAACATTTTAACAAATGGTTTGGCCATTTGGAGGAATTTATGTGTACAGGGCCCCTGTTTTCTGGAGGTTTATGTTTTGGTAGACTAATCAGCTCAAAACTTGAGCTTCTGAGACTCCGGGGGTAGGCAAATTCATTTGTTCACTGATTTAATACATAGGAATGGGTACCAGAGAGGAATTTTCAAGTCTCTAGGAATAAACAGAATGATAATTTTAACGTCATTTTAAATGTAAGTGTGCTAGAAATTACCTATGGGATTTTGTCCTCTTGTTCTCACTCTTTTATCTTCAAATGGTAATTTTCCAGCATTTTTTCATTCTTTCAGGGACATTTACTGAGAATTTAACGTATGTTAGGCATTATGTTAAGTAGCAGTTTTCTGTATAGAATAGAATATTAAACAAGTAGAAATAATGGGGTGTAAACATAAAGCAATTTCATTTTGTCTTCCACTATCACTTAAAACTTTATTAAACTGGGAAGGTTTTTTTCCTGCCCCTGCGTGACTTTTTTGATCACTCATTTTAATAGAAATTTCTGCAGTCACTTTAGGCTACTAAACACACAGTCTTAGTTCAGAAATTAGAATGTTTTGTACCATATAATAAGCCAACCTCTGAACTTGACTTAAAATTAAATCTTCTCTTTCCCATAGATGTGCTCTCCAGGGAAGCCTACATCCAGTAAATAGTCACCTTCTTTCTTTCCTCACTCTGAGTCTACCAGCTTGCTAAAAGGGGTTTCTGACCTCTTAGTGTTCAGAGAAAGGGCATGGAGGAGAGGCTGGGAAGCCAGAAAGTCTACACTTTACCGCTATCCTTGTGGAATGACTGCACAGTTTCTGAACCTGGGGGATGTTTAGGCTGACTTTTCTCTCCTCTGGGCATTGTCATGGGTCCTTTGGAGATTCCCCTCTTGTTGGAAACCTCACGGGAGGAAACTTTCTATTTTTCTTCTGTTATGTCTTGCTCAAAGGCCAAAGATTTCTCTTGACACCTCTTTTCCGACTTGAGACATCCATGTCCCCCATGCTGTGTTCAGAGAGTTTACAGACATCTAGGATTGTTGGACAGCAATATGTGCACAGGGACATACTGGTACAAGGTCTCGTTCCTTCTGCACTGTGGTTCTGCAGACAAAAGCCCATTGGTAGTTAATTCTCTCTGGCAGTTTCAGGATTCTGGGTTCTCCACTTCCTCCTGAGTCTGAGTTACTTGTCTGTCACCTCCTCCCACTTTCTTAGAGTCTAAGTCTGACTTTTCTTATTTGGGAGCCAAAAACTCTGCCTATAATCCTGCATCCAAATCTTTTTGTCTCATAGTTAGTCCTGTGGCTTCTTTGAGACTTTGGTTCTGTTTGGGAGAAAACGTTCCTTGGAATAAGGAACTGAGAAATAAGGAATTAAGAGAACTGGAATAAGGAATTAAGGAACTTGGAATAAGGAAGTAAGAGAACTGCAGGTGAGTGAACTGAACTGAAATAATGCAGAATAATAGTTCAAGATCGATTCCTGCCACAGACCTTGAGTAAACGGCCATGGAAGGTTTTTCCAAGAGGGGTTATTTTAGCTGGTACCGAAGCATTAATCTGTCTCTGAGGCAAAGTAAAGAAAAAGGATGTTCTTGACAGAAGAAATAGGGCACCAAAAGGAAAGTGTCTGCAGGTACCCAGTGGCTGCAGCTTTAGCAGGCATGGTTGGGAGGGTCTGTAGTGGAGAAAGGCTTGGCCTGTATCCACCATCCAAGGGGAGCCTTTGGAAGGTTTTAGACGGAGAAGTGATATGTTCTAGAAAGGTTTAGCGCGGTGGTGCGTGCCTGTAATCCCAGCTACTTGGGAAGCTGAGGCACGAGAATCACTTGAACCCAGGAGGCAGAGGTTGCAGTGAGTGAGATTGCGCCACTGCACTCCAGCCTGGGCGACAGAGCGAGACCCTGTCTCAAAAAACAAAAACAAAAATAACCTTCTCAAAAACAAAAACAAACCTACACCTGGGGGGAAAAGCTAACAGAAGATGCGTAAGATGTCCACAGAGAAAAACCACGCAGCATTAGTGAGGGAAGTAAAACAAGCTCTTTAAAAATACAGAGCTCTGCCCATTCCCACACTTGTGTTATAAGTTGGTCTGATTTTCCTGTCTGCTTTTTCTCTCTTGATTACTTTTCTGCTAGATATGGGAAGGAGAAGAAAGAGTTAAATAACACGCATTTAAATGTCCTCATCCCCCTCCCCTCCAAGCCAGTAGCTGGAGAAGTTGAAAAAAGAAAAACAAAACTAAACGATTTGGGCTAAAGAAATAATTGAGAGAAAAGAAAGTTGCCAAAAAGCATATATATATAGCATTATATATAATATATATAAACATTATGTATAATTATATATAATGTATTATATAATATATATGCACATTTATTTGTAATAAGTGAGTAAATGAATAGTATATATGGTGGTCTTAGTGTATGCATGGAAAAATTGGAGGAATATACAGCAAATTGTTAATATTGGTGTTTGGTGTGTTTTCAAGTATTATATCTGCAATATTTACTATTTTTTAAAAACAATGAGCGTGTATTACTTTTGGAATCAGAAAAATCCCAATAAATATATACACCTATAAAGATGTCACACTTAACATCCAAAGTCCTTATCAGGGTTTCTAGGGCCCTGTGCGACCCAGCCCCTCTCTCTGCCTGACCTTGTTTCCTTCATGCTCCATCTCGTTCACGGTGGTCTCTTTGCTCCTCCTCGATCACACCAAGCACGTTTCCAGTTCACAGTGTGTGCATTTGACATTCTCTCTGCCAGGTGTACTGTTCCCAGGTATCTGCATGGTCCCTTCTCCACGTCAATTAGATTTTGCTCAAATGTCATAATTTCAGAAAGAATTTCTGAAAATTCCTATCTCCTGTACTTGCTTTATGTTTCTCTGTAGTACTTACCCACTACATTATATCGTTTGTCTATTTATTGTTTATGTATCTATCTATGTATCTATGTATCTATCAATCATCTGTCTATCCATTGATGTCACTCCTTGAAGACTTTGCCTAGAATAGTCTCTGACATACAATGGAAACTCAGTAAATATGTATTGAATATATATTATTTGCTTTTAAACAGTGAGTACCTGTTTTTACTTTTATTTAGTGAAGATTGAGTTGTAGAAAATATTCGAAAACCTGCAGCCCCAACTTATGGCAGCTTAAAGGTTTTTAGTTACTTTTTAAAAAACACCTTTCCTCATATAGGACAGAGTTTTTCCACCTCAGAACTATGGACACTTTGGGATGGATAATTCTTTGGTTTGAAGTCTGTTCTGGGCATGGTAGGGTGTTTAACAACCAATTTAATGCTGGTAACATCCTCCCCCACCCACCTCATTAGTTACGACAATCAAAAATATCTTCAGACATTGCCTAATGTCCGCTGGGAGCCCAAATCCCCTTCTCTTCCCCATTGAGAACCACTGCTATAGTAGCGATCTAGAGTCAAATACCTCTCCATCTTTCTAAAAATATGTACAGCATCGTATTGACGGAGACAGGCTAAAGTTTCATCTACTGCTATGCTATTAGGAGGGAATGAGCTGAAATTTGTGTCATGGGTTCTTATACTTTAATGAGAGTTACTCAGGTCTCAGAACCTCTCTACATTTTGGTTTTCTTGTTTAGTATAAATGCAATCCGATTTAATCTGCATATAAACACATCTATTGCATATTAAAATCAACATATTATAAACATCAGGCTGAATGCTTTCCTGAAGAAGCAGGCTAAAAAAATTCATGCATATTAATATCACAAATATGCCAATTATTATATAGAATAGTAAATAAAAAAACAATATGATTAATCTAAAACTGGGAGCTTCATAAAGCAAAATATATGATATGAAGATTAGACTGCCTTAGAAACAATATTACGAATCCTTGCATTTTACATGTAATTTGTTTAAAATTAATTTCCCAGTGTGCTATCTTATTTTTGTTTCACCTAGACCTATACTAATAAGTTTTATGAAACATTGATATTACTTAAAATCACAAGACAGAGAAGAAACCATTTCTCTGCTCTTAATTGAGGCAAACCACACTGCTTAGCTTCACAGTTTCCAAGGCCCTGAGGACTTCCAGGTATGCTGGAATTCTTGATTATTTGCTGGCATGGAGCAGTGATGCACTGACCTGACTTTTTAAACAGTCACCATTCTTTACTACCGAATAATAATAACCTTTATGAGAAAACAATCCAGTTCTTGAGCACTTACTATGTGCCAAGCTCTCAGCATAATGATTATTTAATTCAGTCTTTACAACTACCTGGAAGTTTGGGATTGTTATTAACCCCGTTTTACAAAAAGGAAATCTGAGAGGTTCATCTGCCCAAGATTACATGCCATTAGTAGGTGGGCTGTGCTGGGCTTTGAACTCCGTCCCGTTAGACTGCAAGAACTTGTGTTCTTTACCATTAGAACACTTAACTGTAGAGATAATTAGCAGCACATTGTTATCTTCATGTTAAATAGATTTTTACATTGGTAACTTGCCACTTTGCCTTCATTCATAATATGACTATTCAAGTGGACTCTAGCAGGGAACAGTGTGCCATAGGTAAATTAAAATACTTACAGGAAGCTTAGGGAAGATGGCAAGATGGTAGAAAGGGAGGCCTTCCAGTGAAAAGGCCGTTGAAATAGCCTAGTCAAGAAAAAAATGGCAGCCTGGACCAAGGTGGTGGCAGAAGGCAAGAAGAGAAGAGATGGATTTCAGAGACTTAATTATTATTTTTTAAATGAGATGGGGTCTCACTATGTTGTTCAGGCTGGTCTCGAACTCCAGGGCTCAAGTGATCCTCTCCCATCAGCCTCTCAAGTAGCTGGGATGACAAGCATGTGCCACTGAGCTCAGTTTGATATTTCAGAGACCTTTAAGAAGTAGGATTGGTAGGGCTTGTTGACTAGAATCTTGGGGGATGTAAAAGGGGGAGAAGAGAAGAATAATACCCAATTATCTGAGTCATGGTCCTAGGAAAATGGCACCCCTCATTCAACTGGGAAGAGGAGGTGTGGTGGAAGATGATGGGTTCATATTTCGGCAAGTTGGGGTTGCACGGCCTGAGGTGTTCATCAGGCCGTGGGATAACAGGGTTTCTCTTAGCTAGGCTGCTTTTCACTTTGCCCCTTGAATCATAAATGCATACAAATACTTTATTCTTCTTTACCACAGTATAAACTCTTTTAGGGCAGTGTTCAAGATTTGTCCATCCCTATTTCCCTTAGAATGCACCATCGTTGCTGGTACTTCAAGAAACATGAAGAAACATGATCCAGATCTACTTGTCTTTTGTCCTCGTTCTTCCTGGGATGTGTTTTGTATTTTCCCATTTATAGTCTTTGATTTTTCCCACTCTCTCCAACTAAAGACCCTTGCATTCCAAGCTACATCTCTGTGTATTTTATTCCTTCTCAGCTTCAATCTTCAAGGTCAATTTCAACTTCCACTTCCTGGATGAAAATATCTAAGCTTCCACTGAGCACTTGACATAATAGTTTCCTCTTTCCAACTTTTGAAGCATCTTTTTTGTAGCCTTTTTGCAACCCAGTGTAAGTTTCTCTTTATATCAATTTGTGTTTTCTGAGCCTGTTCTAGTGCCTGGAATATACTAGGCAGGTAACGCATGCTAGCTATTTTTATCACGTGCTTGTGTCATACACACTTTATATCAAGCAGAAAATATTTCAGTGCCTACACGGTCCTACCACATGCTAGCAATGGATCATGAACACGTCACTTACCCTCTTTGAGCCTCAGTTTTCTCATCTGTGAAACTGAATCATAAGAATACCAACCACCTAGAGTGGTTGTATGGCTAAAATGAATTTAAATATATAACAGGCTTAGAAAATTGCCTGACGCTTACTAAGAGTTGCATAAGTATTCGCTTTTATTTTTGTAGGGACCTATTAGATAAGTGAATCAAATCAGCTGAAATTGAGAAAATGTTTTCTTAAAACACACAGATTGCTTGGTTTGTCTTTAATTTTTCTACTTTTAATAGATATATGGGTACAGGGAATATTATGTAGGTTTCTTAAATCTACTCTAAGGAAGACAATAGTGTAAGCAGAATGATAAATGGTAAGTGAGACTTAGCTTCTATGCAAGAGAACAATAAGGAGTGGTGGAGACTGGGGAGAACCAGAGTGACCTTGCCCTGTCTTAGGGGGCGGCCACTATTTAGGCCAATTGTTGTCATATGAGAATGAAGACCTGATGTTGTCATGGGTTTTTAAGAAGCCAGAAACCTGAACTTTTAAATGAAATCTCCTAATTTGTAGATGTTGGCAGCTAAATAAAAAATAAAATTCAGTACACTCTAGAGTGTTGCAGTGTGAGTGTCTGTGCTATGATATAAAACAAAACATGCCTGTAGGCCAACTTGGCCCCCAGGTCACCAGTTTGCAATCTCTGCTTTATCTCATAACTTCCTCTAGGGTTTGAACTATGGCCTGTCCGCAGTAGACAGGCAAAAATAGATGTCGAACTAAGTTAGATTTTGGTGTAAGAACTCTGGAGTACTTTCCATACATCAAACTGAGCTGAAAAAAATAATCCAAAGGATATTTTCCATTGTCGCTATTTTTTTTTTTTGTCTCTGTGTGCACAGTAGCATAACATGCCCTGAATGCAGAGAAACCATAAACTAGGTCATTTCCTTGGACAGTAAAATTCTCTGAAACAAAAGCAGCCAAAAATTGATCATTTTCCTGCTAAAGAAGCACATGCTCCCTCCCTGTGAACACACACACAGTTTAATACAATAAAATCAAGCCTGATAAAAATGCAAAATGTATGCATTTTAAAAGAGGAATTTTTAATCATATTAATTTAAACAGAAACCCTAAATTAGTTTTCCTGTAAGAACATGATCAACTGCTTAGTTTCCCTAAAGACAACGTGTGACCTCTATGAGGAATGCAGTTGTTTTCACTTTTTCCCCCCTTCCCTTCTAGATATTTTTTTCCACCTTCATTTTATAGAATTTAATAATGGGCGAAGTAACAAATGAGAAGATAAAAATATTCCTGAACACTCTAGGGCATACATGGGGATATAAACAGATACTGTAGCCATTTCCTTAAGTTACATCATTTGCTGGACTATTTGACTTTCTAATTTGAACTCCCTGTGTATTACTAAATTTAACTTGTATATGCCAGTGTGTGTCTGTCACTGAATTCCCTCAAATGGTAGGCTCTGAGAATAAAATGCCAAATTATCTATTTCATCTGTGTTTCTGTCCATTTATGTATTTGTCTGCTTATTGATCTATTTTAACACGATCTATCAAGGAAGGCATTTCGACGTCTTTGTTTCTTATTCCTTCTTGTTTACGGAGACCACATTCCCCCCACCCTCAATTTCAAATTGCCCTCTCTTCTTGTCTGCAAATGTTCGTGGTATAGATATTTCCTTTATTATTCCCTCTAAACTTTCTTTGTTCCCATCCCTGTCTTTTATTATTTCTACTGTGTCATCAGAAACTGACTGCTGGATCCTGCCAATTAGCCTTTGTCTGTCAGCACCAGCCTCAGCCTCCCGAAGAGCGAGTGTGCACGGCGAGGCGGACAGGCCCTATTTCATATGCAGCACAGTGTCCCCACACAGAGATATGCCATTACTGACAAAAGAGCAGTAGATGGGCTCAGATTAGCTGCTGACAAACTTCCTATGTGTGTGTGCGTGTGTGTGTGTGTTTGCACGTGTGTGTGTGTGCATGTGTGTGTGCGTGTGCGTGTGTGCGTGCCCGGTAGGAGGAGGTCGAGGAGGGTGGGCAGGACAGGGCAGGTAACGGAAGCATACCCTGGAGCACCAAACCGCAAATCTAACTTGCAAAGTAACTTATCAATTCTATTCCAAAACACCGATCATTCTGAAATGGTTTCCGTCATAGATGTGGTCCATCTGTACTGGTGGGCGCAAATGGGCAGGTCGCAGCGACAGGAAGAATCCACAGATTTCTGCCTCTTGGTCGCATCTGCTTGGCCGTCCACTGTGAAGTGCCCCTCTCCTTCCCCAGGTTAATATTTCTGGGCACCGTCCAGGGTAAAGGGAGGCACTCACCTTGGGTACAGAATTTCATGGGGCACCAAAAAACTCTGTAGTCAAAACAATTGTTTTACAATATCTATGATGTAATTAAAAAATAAAAATGAATGCCAAAAACCTAGATGAAGAAAAGATTAAAATTTCAGATAAAGAAAGGATCAGTGTTAGTGATGTTTCCATATGCATCAGGCCCTAACATGGCTCAGCAGAGTGCTGTGACTGATCCTGTCTTTATATACACCATCATATATATGTGTGTGTATATATATCATATATATATGCATTGAGTGAGTATATATGTGTGTATGTATGTGTGTCTGTGTGTATGACATTTTGTTTGACATGTTTTTGGTAATTTCAATTTTTTAACAATGTGGTATTAAAATATGACTTCTCTTGATTACTGTGTTCCATGGTGGCCCCTTAACTTCTGCTCCAAAGTGAGTTCTCCATTGGTCTCACCCTGGTCTGGGCCCTGAGCCTCTCCCACATGGCCTTACATGAAATTCTGCTCCTGTCAGGGGCCTCCCTCTGGCTAATACCATGGACCTGCAAAGCATTCAGAGGGCACCATGGGACTCAATGGGCAGACACAGGGCACAGCCCTTCCCACTGGGCAAATCCATCTTTTGTAAGGGAATACTGAGAACTTGTAGCCTTAAGATGCCAAGGCACGTTGTATTCTGTGGATGTGTAAGGGGCTGTCATGATAATACCCTCTGATGGAGAAGCCCCCAGGCAGTCTGCTGGTACCCCATATCTTACAGAGTCCATGGGGCTGCGGTGTCTTCAGTTTTCACTTGCATTTTCCCAGTTGTCCATTAGACTTGGAGGCAAGAGTCCAGTGGGGTGTTGGCCAGGAGGCACATCTGGGAGCCCCACCCCATGTTATATTCAGAATCTCCCTTTCTCTTAGGCAGCTAAGGTCAGTCTCAGTGTGTTTGTTTGTTTTTATTTACTTTTTTTTTGAGACAGAGTACTCGCTCTATTGCCCAGGCTGGAGTGCGATGGCGGGATCTCAGCTCACTGCAACCTCCGCCTCCCAGGTTCAAGTGATTCTTGTGCCTCAGCCTCCCGAGTAGCTGGGATTACAGATATGTGCCACCACGCCCAGCTAATTTTTGTATTTTTAGTAAAGATGGGGTTTTGCCATGTTGGCCACACTGGTCTCGAACTCCTGGCCTCAAGCAATCCACCCACCTTGGCCTCCCAGAGTGCTGGGATTACAGGCGTGAGCCACCACGCCTGGCCATTCTAAGTGTGTTTGGATGCCCCTTTCCTTAGGATGCGTTGTCTCCCAGGGTCCCCCTCAGACCTGCAGGCAAACAGGCCCCCTGCAGGCTTTGCCACACGCAGATCAGACATACTGGTGCCATCATCATCTTGTTGTAACAGAAAATACCCAGAAGGTTGTAACAGAAAATACCCAGAAGGAGGTGGGGAAGTGAGCCAGGGAAGGAAAGTTGAGTCATCAAGACAGTTACCGCCATGGAAGACTGGAGCTTAATGTCATCACCATTTCTCTTCTAATCCTCACAATAACCCTGTCAGATGGGAACAATGAGTATTTGCCTTTCGCCAGTGAGAAAGGCGAGAACCCAAGGAGTGCATTTCTTGCATACACTGGCTTGTAAACAATGGGCTTAGATTTAAACCCATATCTATCTGATGCTAGATACAGCACTCTTAACCTCTACCCAGCCTTGCGTTTGCCCTGTAGGCATCCTGGGAATCTCAAGAACCAGGAAGATTTGTAGAGCTGTTTTGCTGTATTTTGTGTGATGAAACATTACCTTTTATTCTACAAAGTTGTATTATGAAACTTTGAAATAAACTTGAAATGTTTATTTCAAACTATACTCCATCTATTTTCTTTCCGCCTTAACACATGTGCGTATCCACACGCACACGTACACACACACATGCACAGACGCGTTCTCAAAAGTTCTGGCACTCTGACCTGGGTTAAAATCCAGTTCTTTGTCATGCAGGTGATTAAGGCAGAGACACTGCCCTACGAGGTACTACAGTCTGGTAATAGAAGGGAACATCTTATCAGTGAAGGTTGTTGGGTGTAAGCAACAGAAATGAACTCTGGTTAATTTAGACAAAAGGATGTTTTATTAAAAGAGTACTGGCTTGCTCAAAGAATATTGGGAAAGCCAGAAACTCAAGCTCAGGGGCAACATACCAATCTGGTTCCCTGCCCACTTAATTATTTTGCCTCTCTGTAGATGTATATTTGTTGAATAAATGCCTTAAATGAGGTGTTTGCAGGAGGAAATGCAATTCCTGGTGGAGTCTCTTACGTATATGTAAGCTACAGAATCACTATTCATCCAGCTTCTTTTTGTGGAAACTATTCCCGTGAGAGAGTTTGGAAAAGAGGATATGGGGTGAGAAATAAACTTTATTTTCTCCTTCTAATCTCCTTGTATCACCCCATCCTCCCTCTCTGACCTCCCCTGCCCTATCAGGGAGCTGAACAAAACTAGGTACTTGTGAGTTTCTTCCCCCTCAATATCTGGATAGATTATTTGTATTTAGGGTTCTCCCCAGAAGCAGAACTTGAGATAAAAATTTGAGTACAAGTTGTTTATTTGGGAGGTTGTAACAGAAAATACCCAGAAGGAGGTGGGGAAGTGAGCCAGGGAAGGAAAGTTGAGTCATCAAGACAGTTACCGCCATGGAAGACTGGAGCTTAATGTCTTCTGGAAAACTCTGGAAGCCAGTGGAGAAAAATGCCTCAGAGTTGTTCCTTCTGGGGAGGGAGGGAATTGGGGTATTTATACACCAACATTGTCAGTTGTTGGTTGAGGGTAGCTTCTAGAGGACCATTAACTCTTGGTACTTCTGGACAACCATGCCTATGGCAAACTGGTCTCCAGAGGCCACAGGAATCCCTTAGGCAAAAAGATGCGGTTGCTGCTGATGTTCCAGTCCTGCATCAAGCACTCAGGTGATCAGGGCATGGCCCTGACAGTGACATGCGGATGTCCCTGGCTACTGACTTCTCTTCCTTAACAGAGAGAAATTTGAGTGTTTCCATCCAACAAAAACCTTAAGAACCTCCAAATCACCCATCTTTGAGTTTCAATGTCATGAAAATACTGGAATAAAATATTAACGCAAATCTATGTTTTGTCAAGAGTAGTGTTTTGTTATTTTTCTTGAACTATCCCAGATACACTATTTCAAATTAGCAAAAGGACATTTTTTTTTTCTTGAGCAATATCAACTAAATAGAGGAGGAGGGAAAAGAAAAATTCACTTATCATGGTTTATTTGTTTCCATGTGATGATAAAAAGATTAAGTCGCACAGCTTTCGTTTTTCCCCATTTTTTTCTCTTGCCTTCTGCTATTACTTGTGTTTCTATTTATTTTAATTAGAATTTAGCCTTTTATTGAACCTGTTTTCTTTCTGTGGTATTTTTATAAGCTATGTTCAGCAATTCACAGTTTCTAAAACACTAGAGGTACTTTTTATTTTTTATTTTTTTTTCAGTCAAGATGATGCACGTCATCTGGCCTTGGATCTGGTGGCCAAATATTCATCTCAAAGGTTGTGTTCATCATGGCAAATGGGACTAAATTTTACTCTTTAGAATCATTCCAGTTCCAGTACCTGAACACTTAACTTTAAATTTTTTTTACTATGATATTCATTGGGTATTTGTAGTGTATTCTGTATACTAGCTGGTAATATCACCAACACCAGCAGTATCCAGTGTTAGATGTTGTTGTACTGTTTCCAAGTGTTAAGAGTCCTAGCTCTCCCTCTTCTAGCTGTGCTGTTTGGGTGCTTTGCTTTACCTCTCATCAGTTTCTTTACATGTCAGCCTATAAGTTTTTATTTTAAACAGACTTTGTATATATAGAATACGTAGTCCAAAGCCTATAACATAGTAAAACATTTGACTCATGTAAGCTTTTATTACAAAACACTGGCATACACACACTCATTTTATTTAAATAGAAATGATACTGTTGGCTTATGCGCACCTAATCTTGAATTATCAGGTGACTAATGCATGGTTTGTGTGTGTATGTATATAACACACAGAGTCAATAAACAAATGTATATGTATATGAACTATCTGTGAGTCGTGTTCTCATCTCTATGCCCGTGGTCTTAAGTTTGAAATGTCAATTATATCACAGCTTAATGGGTGCACATAGCAGTGTGTCTGAACATCCTTTGGCTTTCTCGATCAATACATTGACCTAATTTTATCCGGGGTGGCTCTATTTCCCCTCCATGGTATGTGAACATCTGCAAATCGTCTCAAGGAAATGAAGTCACAGTAACATCTAGAGAATGCAATATGATGGTGATTACTCGGAACTCAATCTCTTTCACCCTGTGCCTCCCTCACCTGCATTAGCCCCGTGACTCACCTCTGTGGGAATGGGGAATGACTCTCTTCTTTAGCTCTCCAGTGGTAAGAAGGGAAATGATAACAGGAGTAGCTAACAGTTACTGAGAACTCACCATGGGCAAGCACTTCTGTGCAAATTCCCTTACTCCCCTGTGTAGCCAGAACCTTTCTTATTGCCATCACCAGGTGATGGATGAAGAGGCTGACATGAGTGAACGCCCAATGACCTTGAATAAATACATGGCAGGGCCGAGATTGTGGCCCCAATGGTCAGCTCTAGGGCTTGCCATTTATACAAAATGAACTTTCAGTTTGGGAATAATTTTAGATTCGCTGAAAAGTTGCACATATATTATAGTACAAGCCTACTGTTTTAGCCATTGCTTTTTCCTGTTCCTTAAGCCTCTAAGATTTTTACCAAATCATGTCAACTTCATCACCAGCTCATCTAGCTTCTGAAGCGTAGATCAATCTGACCTCAATTAGAGGCTCCAATTACCCACATTTAAGGCACCATCAGAGAACACAATGCAAAATTTCTTCTTTCATTCAACACATAATGATTGACTGCTCTCTATGTCAGTTAGGGACCAAGTGGTGAGTAACTCAGTCCAGCTGTTTGTCCTTATGGGAAGTAGACATTGTACACACACACACACACACACACACACACACACACACACACAGAGTCAGCTGAGTATAAATTTATAAGAAACAGACATTAGAGAGCATGCAGTAGTGGAGGCTGACCGGGCCGGGGGTCACAGGGCAGGAAAAGATGGTCAGGAAGTTTCCCAAGGAGGTGATGTTTGAGCTGATACTTACTCAAAGGAAGGAAAGGAGTGTGAAAGAAAGGATGGAAGTGTGGGAGGGGAAGACTGTTACAGGCAGACAGAACATCTCCTACACAGACTCTGGCGTCTGCCATCAGCTTGCCTTTAATGAGTTTCTGGCTCAGAAATGTAAAAAAAAGCCTGTATTTCTTAGAATGCCTTCTAATTCTTTTACCCCCCTTGCAGGCTTCATCTCCTCTGTGATTTTCTTCTAGGCCCACTCTCTCCTCCCCAGAATTAACCACCCTATACTATATCAGAGCACTGTATGTACTTCTATTATTCCATGTAAATACGGTTTTAATTGCTTTCCTAGAAATACCTGTCTTCTCTACTACATTGATTGCTCCTTGAGAAATATATTTTATTCCTATTTTATATCTCCAAATAATGAATCAATAGTATTTATTGAGCAATTGCTATACATTAGGCACTTTGCTAATTTTTTTCATGTAATATTTTATTTATTTCTTAGGTCAAACTTATAAAGTTGTATTATTCATTCCCTATCACCCATTTAGCCAGCATTTATTGGGCACCAACCATTGTGTTGGGCACTGTTCTAAATCAACCAATGAAGTCCTGCTGGTCAAATCTGGCTTTCTGTCTGTTTAGGTAAATAAAATTTTATTGGGACATGGCCATGCTCATTTGTTTACATATTGTCTGTGGCTGGCTTCATGCTACTATGGCAGGGCTGAGTAGTTGCAATAGAGAATGTGTGGCCCACTAAGCCTAAATATTTACTATCTGGGTTTTTACAGGAAAAAGTTTGCTGATCCCTGTTCTAGATGCTGGGGGCACAACGTGGAAAAATGAAAGACAAAAATCTTTGGCGTGGAGGGCTTGCACAGTGCTTGTGTCAGAGATGGATAACTTCAGCCTGCACAATAGCTATTCTGGGTTTCCTAGCCTCTCTTCCAGTTCGGTGTGACCATAGGATGGTTCTAACCAATAGAACATGAGTAGGAGTAATGAGGGCTATTTTCTGGCCTGGCCCATATGAATCTCCTGTATGTATTCTTTCATAGCTCTTCCTCTTGCAGAGACATGACCACAGTAAGCTAGAATTCACTTCTTGAAGATGGCAGCACTTATCCTGCTGGCCCTGAGTGACAGTATGGAGCCAAGATTCGTTCTCCCCTTACCACAGACATACCCATCTGGAACCACTTAGTATTGTTATATCAGCAACAAATACGTGGCAATTGTGTTTGAGCCATTTTTATATTTTTGGGTTAACTTGTGCCATCAGCTAGATTTTCTCTAATGAATGCAGTTTTATTATTATGCTTGCTGTATAGCTATTAGCCCCGATTTTAACATGTCTTAATCCAAGTGTATTTTCTCTCATCTAAAGACTAGAGTGATAGGCAGTCAGGATGTCTTAATCCAAGTATATTTTCTCTCATCTAAAGACTAGAGTGATAGGCAGTCAGGATGTCTTAATCCAAGTATATTTTCTCTCATCTAAAGACTAGAGTGATAGGCAGTCAGGATGTCTTAATCCAAGTATATTTTCTCTCATCTAAAGACTAGAGTGATAGGCAGTCAGGGTTGTTGCGTGATATCAACCATGACCTGGATTTCTTCTCTCTCCGGTTCTGCCGTCTCCTGGAGCATTGCCCTTGACCCAGTGGAGCTGCCTTCATAACCAGCACCTTGTATTCCAGCATGAGAAAGGGGTGCACAGCTTGTTTTTAAGTTCTACTCTTTATTTCTGTTCACATTCTCTTGGCTAGCCACGTGAGTCACATGGCCACATTTAGCTAAAAGGGGGACTGAGAAATGTACTCTGCAGCTCCGTGGCCATCTGCCCAGCTGCAATTCATGGACTTCTACCATTAAAAGGAAGAAATTGCCGGGCACGGTGGCTCACGCCTGTAATCCCAGCACTTTGGGAGGTGAGGTGGGTGGATCATGAGGTCAGGAGTTTAAGACCAGCCTGGACAAGATGGTAAAACCCCATCTCTACTAAAAATGCAAAAATCAGCTGGGTGTGTTGGCAGGCACCTGTAACCCTGGCTACTCAAGAGGCTGAGGCAGAGAATTGCTTGAACCAGGGAGGCGGAGGTTGCAGTGAGCTGAGATCACACCACTACACTCTAGCTTGGGTGACAGAATGAGAATCTGTCTCAAAAAAAAAAAAAAAAAAATTTAGAAAAGGAAGAATTTGGGAATGGGTGGTGGGCACAGTTAGTTGCCTTTCATACACATGATGATGACTCAGAACTTACAGTCCAGAGTAAGTTAAGTCACTTATAGCAAAAATAAGCACTGTTTCCCTTTGTTTTTAAAAATAAAAGACATTGTATTTAGTTTGGCAGTGTAATGACAATAGCTAACAGTTATAGCAGCACACTATGAGTGGAAGTCTGGGTTTTGTGTTGTATATGTATTGGCTCATTTAAGTCTCTTCACACCACTACGAGTAAAGTGTTATTTTAATTCACATTTTATGGATGAGGAACCTGAGACTGATAGAGGTTAAGTGAGTTGCTCAGGGTCTAAAAGTTAGGAAGTCAGGCCCGGATCCGAAGCCAGAGAGCTGGGCCCCAGAATCTACTTGCTTGAATCCGTCTGCTAGACTGCTTCATCTGTGAAATGGGGATAAAATATGTACTTTAGAGCTGGGCATGGTAGCGAGCGCCTGTAGTCCCAGCTACTCTGGAGGCTGAGGCAGGAGGGTCCCTTGAGCCTGGGAATTTGAGGCTGCAGGGCACAATGATTGTACCTGTGAATAGCCACTGCACTCCAGCCTGGGCAACATAGTGAGACCCTGTCTCTAAAATAAATAAAAATGTACACACACTGTATCAGGATAAAGCATGAGAGAGGACACAAAGTAGTTTCTTTCTTTCTTTATTTTTGTAATTTTTAAACACAGGAACAGAAAACCAAACACCGCATGTTCTCACTCATATGTGGTAGTTGAACAAGGAGAACACATGGACACAGTGAGGGGAACATCACACACTAGGGACTGTCAGGGGGTGGGGGGCAAGGGGAGGGAAAGCATTACGACAAATACCTAACGTATGTGGGGCTTAAAACCTAGATGACGGGTTGATGGGTGCCACAAACCACCATGGCACATGTATACCTATGTAACAAACCTGCACGTTCTGCACATGTATCCCAGAACTTAAAGTAAAATAAAAAAATAAAAAAAACAAAGCCATAAGTTATTTTCCAATAGTTAAATAAATTCCAATGATAGGCTACAATTAATTAAATTTAAACTTAAAAAATGTGAAGTAATCATAATCTTAATCTGAAATAAAGAATTTTCAAATAAAAAACTTTAATTGATTTTAATATATGTCTTTTAATTAATTTAAAAAAATATAGAATAAATAGTAGAATTTCCCTTTCATTGCTTTGTTGACTCCCTGCTAGCATCTTCACTGCCCAAATAATACTCATTTCTCTAGAGGAGGGGGCTGGCAAATATGGGCTCCAGACCAAATTTCTCCTCCCGACATCCACACCTGTTTTTGTAAACAAATTTTATTGGGACCCAGCCATGATCATGCACTTAGTTTTGCTTTTGGGCTATAAGGGTAGAGTTGAATGGTTATGCCAGAGACTGGCCCACAAAACTGAAGACAATTTACTATTTGTCCTTTTATGCAAAAAGTTTGCCAACCCTTTTTTCAGAGCTAATCAGTGTTCAAATTTTATGTCTGTAATTTCATACCTTTTCTCATGTTTTTGCATATGTCTGGCTATGCACATATATATGTAATTGCAAAAATACCTATACAAAACACACACACATATATGTATGCATATACACACATACACACATATCTTTTTAGTTAAATGAAGTCATGCTATAGAAATGATGTACATAATGTACCTTGGAGATTTTTCCGTATCTGTTCCTATAATGCTACTTTGTTATTTTCTATAGTACAGGTGTACGATCATTTATTTAATCACTCCCCTACTCTACAGATGAACATAAAGCTTGTTTCCAATTTCTGTCAACCATCTTGAATGAGTAGTCAAAATGTCTTTGAAAACCCAATTGTAGCCACCATTCATTTAATTTGTAAAATTTTGAGTCTTTTGCAGCAGGGAGGCTAACTTCATTCCATGTTAGAGTTTCTTACACACAGTAAACAGGACCAAAAATATATTCTGCACTTCGGATCTTAATTATGCATTATACACTTAATTAAAATTCACATTGTCAGTAAAAGGTAAGGACTATATTAGATTGTGGTTGTTGGCATCATGATTAATATACATTTAAGCTTTAAAATCTGTTGTTACATTATGGTAGATTTTCCAGAAAGAAACATGAAGCTTTAAAATGCATTTTTAAAAAGACAGAAGGAGATATGAACTCAGTGGAAGAAATCCAGCTCATTCTAGAGCAGATGATAGCTATATATAATAAAAAATGGAGCCAAAGCCTCACCTTAATTTGCGTGTTGTTTAAGGCAGGCAGGTTCTTCTCTCTCTTTCTGAGAATTAGAACTGTGTAAAACCAGAGGGTGAATGTGCAAGGTTTCAAACTCCAGGATAAAACTTGGTTTTCTATTTTGCTAAACCAAATCCTCAAGTTTTACCAATCTTTGTGTCCGCTTTAGGTGGGAGCACCGTGGTTAGTTTCTTCCCAAAGCTTACCTTTCCCTTTGGTCACATTTTTCTATGAAATAACCTTGTTTTTATTTTTTGACCCTAAAGAGTTTCCCTTTGTTCAGAGACTTGTCTGTGGGCTTGATGTGAATTTTCCACTTTGTTTAGTGTATTTCCATTTATAAGCCGTGTTTTTCTCACCTTCTCTGCTTCACACTCTGTTTATTTCCATTAAAGATCAAGAAAGTGACTGAAGAGTTTGTTCACATTTTGAGGTGGCCTCAATTTTACTCTGCTGTTGGTTGGAATCCACCTCTCTCACTCCCCAGCTATTGATTCTTTATTTTCTCTTTTCTGTTTCAACATTTGGCCATGGAGAATCGTAAAACCTTTACTTTTAAATTATGAGTGTTACCTTTGTTCTTTTAATTTTGTCGTCTGCCCATGTTCTTTTTTTCTTTGTTTTCGGTATTCTGACTTACTGCTTCTCTGTGATTCTTTATGTCAGAGGCATTTAAACCAGAGCATCTTCATCTTGAATAGGGGCTAGGTAAAATAAGACTGAGCCCTACTGGGCTCCATTCCCAGAAGGTTAGACATTCTCAGTTACAGGATAAGATAGGAGGTTGGCATAAGATACAGGTTATAAATACCTTGCTGATAAAACAGTTTGCAGCAAAGAAGCCGGCCAAAACCCACCAAAACCAAGATGGCGATGAGAATGACCTCTGGTGCCATGATAGTTTACAAATGCCATGCCAACATCAGGAAGTTACCCTATATGGTCTAAAAAGGGGAGACATGAATAAGCCACCCCTTGTTTAGCATATGATCAAGAAATAACCATAAAAATGGGCAACCAGCAGCCCTCAGGGCTGCTTTGCCAATGGCGTAGCCATTATTTATTCCTTTACTTTCTTAATAAACTTGCTTTCACTTTACTGTATGGATTTGCCTGGAAGTTTTTCTTAGATGAGATCCAAGAACCCTCTCTTGGGGTCTGGATTGGGACCCGTTTCCGGTAACATTTATGCTTTGAATAATTTCGAGGTGCATGTTAAATATCTGGACAGAAAGTACAAGTTTTCTGCGAATATAACCCTTTTTTCTTAGTAATTGGACGCACAGAGATTATCCAGGCACATGAGAATAACATGACAAACCCCAGCATTTTTGTGTGTGTCTGGGTGTGACTATGTGACTAATTTCTGGCCAGAGTGATTTAAGTGGAAGTGTTCTTTGCAACTGTTTGGGGGCCTCTTTGTGTAGAGCGGCCACTTGCTGCTCCCTGGCTGGAATGTGGTTGGGTGGCTGGCTGTAGAATGCCTCACTCGGGCCTGATGTGGAGGCCACATGTTGGCCTTGGTAGACTTGATAACTAGAGACACAGTGAGTAACACGGGCTTCTCAGAACATACTGGAAGATAAACACCAACAACACCCAAGACCAGAAGATGCCACCAGATGCTACTAGAGAGCAAAGTATAGCGACAGGCCAGACTCTGCTTTCTAACATGATTATTTTCCAAAATGTCTTGGTCCTCGGAGGCTTACCAAGAAAGAAGGCGTTTGTGACTATGCGTATGTGTGTGTGTGTGCAGAATCCTAAATTCGTTGTGTATTTAACTCAGAATGATGGCATTTACTTGGAAGTGACTAAATTTTCTGCCATTAGGTAGATGGAGGGCTTGACATAAAAACAGTTTAAATGGAGTTACAGAAGAATTTTAAAATATTTTATTTCTTGCACACTCAAGTTTGTCTTCTTTGACAGTTGTAGCCACGATGGGAGTCTGGGCTCAAGAAGGCAGCTGGGAATCAGGACTGAGGTTTAAGCATGGCAGGGACACTGTCAGATTTGTGCTTCCTTCCGAAGTCTTTTTTTCTGGGAGGTTGTGGCCACATGATCGTCACGGTCACTTTCATCCTCTCCTGGAGACTCTCAGCTGTCCTACATATGTCACTGCATTTTTGCAGAGTCAGATGGTCTTTTGTGAATTATTTTCTATTGTCATCATTTGTGATCTCCACTATAGTCCTGTCTTTATATATTTGCTTCAAAATAGGCTCCCAGTCCATTTTTGGAGAGAATACTTAGATTTGTTCGGTCAAATTTCAGAACTGCAAGTGGCTCAGTCACTCCAATGACAAAGAACGGCCCCACCCCCTGCCAAAATGGAACATGAGTTTTGCTTCAGAAATGAATACATAAAATATGCTGCCTTTTCATCCATCTTCTCTCAATTTTATTTGTTACTAAAGCGATATTATACAGATATTGAAAGACTTTTTAAAATAAGAAAAAAAACCCATAACAATGATCTCATTTGGAAGTTTTGGTTGAAAGTGACAAAAACTGAATTGGAACAAGCTGGGATGGAGAAAAAACATACGGGCTTGAGTCACAGAAAAATCCAGGAACAGAATTAGTTTTAGATATCACTTGATATGAGATTCAAACAGTGCTCAAGTAGAATAATCATTTCTTCATTTGTTAGATCTGTTTCCCAATGTGTGGGCATCATTCTTGAGCAGGACCAGTGCTTGGGGGTGCAAAATGGCCATGAGAAACTCTTAGCTTCCTATGATTTGATTTCAGTAAACTCAGCAGCATGAGGTTCTCTCTCTCTTAATATTAAAATCAAAGCAAAACAAGGAAGTGAGTTTCATATTTGTCTGCTTGTGCTCATGCTCCTGTCTGAACAGATGACCATGGCTAAGACAGTGGAATGACCGGGGCGGCGGGGATGGGGGATGGTCAGGTCTCGGGTATGTGCCCTACTTTGGATCTAAGCGTGGGTTAATCTCTTGGACTCAGTGGGTTAAAGATGATGGACAAGTAGTTCTCTGCTCCCTCCTACCCAATCAGGGTGGCATTCCCAGAAGAATAAATCAATAGACAAAAACAGCAGGGAGCTACCCAACCGATAATCCCAATCCCCAAAGAGAATGAGAGCTTCCATTTTTCTGTTCCCATTTGTCTATGTTCATAAAGATCACACTCTTATATGGTTATAATTATAATGTAGAATAGATCAGAGAACAGCAAACTACAGCCCAGGAGCCAAATTTGTCCCATCACTTACTGCTGTAAATAAAGTTTTATTGGAATGTAGCTGTGTCCATTCACTCACATGCCGTCTATAGAAAACATCACGCTACAACAGCAGTTCATTAGTTCCAATAGATACTGTTTGGTTCATGACATCTAAAAGTATTTACTGTTTTGCCCTTCATGGAGAAAATTTGCCGTCCCTGGGTATATATTAGAATTAGCATTGTGCTTTTAAAAATTAACAGTTTATTTGTACAACCTCACATATTTTCAGAGGCTTAATAATTATGATATATTTTGTCTACAGAAAACTTCCATTGGGTTGAATGACTCTCTGCCCCCAGGTAAGGAGGAATACTAGAGGTTTCTTGCAGGAATCTTATCCTTCCATGCATGTAAGCAAAACGTAGAGGCTCCTTTTAAACACTTGCTCCATGGCCCCCTAAGCTTAACTCTACTGAAGCCCTTATCAAACTGTGATTGTATTTTCCTTACATAAAATATCCCTAGGGCAAGGACAATGATTCATCAAGATCACATCCCTAATATCTAACTCAATGGTAGGCATTCTGTTACACACAAGTATCTACTGCCTGTAAATTCACAACTTCTGCTGATGGTGGTACAAATAGAATTATCCACTACCCTAGTTAAAACCTTCCATGAAAGAAGGATAAGACTGAAAATCCTTAACATGGTATACCAGGTCCTGTGTGATGTGGCCTTGACTTTCTCCTGTACCCTTCTGCATTGACTTGCTTTCTCCAGCCATGCTGGTCTATTTTCCATTCCTCCAATGCTCCATGCCCCTTCCTGCCTCAGGACCTTTGCACAAGCTAGCCTCCCTTTCTGGGCCTCTCATGCATACTTTAAGGGAATAGGATGAGGGACCAATACCAAGGCAGCCCATGTGTAATTCTCCCTGTTACATTTATATCACATTATTCCTCTCTGTTATTTCATCCCCAAACCTTCATACAAAGGAGTACACTCAATGAACATTTATGTGTTACCATGTGCTGGAAACTGTTTTAGAATCAGGAATAGTGCAACAGCGAACCAGACAGGTATGGCCCTGACCACATGGAGCTTATAATCTTACAGAGCTATCACGCAAGTAATCACCAGATATAGCACAGAGTGACTGGTGGAGTTGGAGGAAAAGGGAAGGAGAGTGTAGATGAGGGAAACTTCCCAGGTTCAAAGCTCAGGGAAGACTCTCAAAGCTCATGCTGTTAAAGACAACACCGAAGGCCAGGAAGTAGGGGAGGGAAGAGCTTACTAAGAGCCTAGTGAGGGACGGATCCCACTGCAGGCCCTAGGCGAGGCCCCTGGTGCTCTGTCTCAGATGGGAGGTGAGGCAAGTCAGCTGCAGGTTGACTCAGTGTGTTCCGGTGTTCTGAGGAAATTCTCTGCCCCAAGCCATACCTCTTTCTTACCACCACTTCTCAGAGGCTGTGGTTTCCTTTTGTTCTTACTATTTCAAGCTTTCATTACAACCCTGTGGCTTGGTTATAAGCCAGGTTTGGGGTTTGAATTAATGTTCTTTTTTTTTTTTTTTGAGATGGAGTCTTGCTCTGTTGACCAGGCTAGAGTGTGGTGGTGTGATTTCGGCTCACTGCAACCTCTGCTTCCCAAGTTCAAGCGATTCTCCTGCCTCTGCCTCCAGAATAGCTGGGATTACAGGCACATGCCACTACACCTGACTAATTTTTCTTTTTTTTTTTGTAGAGATGTGGTTTCACCATGTTGGCCAGGCTGGTCTCGAACTCCTGACCTCAAGTGATCTACCCGCCTTCGCCTCCCAAAATGCTGGGATTATAGGCGTGAGCCACTGTGCCTGGCTTGAATTCATGTCTTATGCTTCTTTTCTGCAAACAATGACTTAGATCAGGGATTGGCTAACTCTTTCTGTAAGGGCCAGAGAGTCAATATGTTAAGCTTTGCAAGCCCTGCAAGTCTCTGTCATGACTACTCAACTGTGCCACATGAAGGAAGCCAAGGCAGCAGGTAAATGAATGGATGTGGCTGTGTTCCAATAAAACTTTATTTAGAAAAATAGGTGGTGGGGCGAATTTGGCCAGAGGGCTATGGTTTTCTGACTCCTGACTTAGATGATCAGCAATGTCTTTATATGTGTCTTGATTTACTATTAGGAAATAAAAAAAATATCTTATATTAGGATTTTTCAAATCGTGTATTGTAATCCCTTGGGGTTTTGGTGGAGTTGCATAAAAGTCTTCAGAGGTATTGGAAGGATGAGGGCCCAAGAGAAGGAGCCTCATGCAAGGGCACTGGGCATGTTCATGAACCTGGTATTTCCAGACACTGAGCTCTAGAATCAGACCTTCTTGATATGTGGATGCATAGAAATGCCCATGTGTGGTGGTACAGAAATGGTGATTTTTTTCCACAAGAACATTTTTTTATGAATAATCATTTTTATTTCTAAAGAATAAAGTCCTCAAACAGTTGTCTTCTAGTCCAGAGAAGTAGAAAGATCAGAATTTAGTTTAGTTTAGCCTTGACTTGTTTGCTTCTAGAGAAAATGATGGCTCCTATGATGACTCAACTTACTTTTCAGTCAAGCCAACCTAGTGATAAGGTTTGGAGTAGGGCCAATTTTTATTTTCTTTTTCCATACAAGGTGTTATTTTAATGACCTTATTTTTGGGGCCTTTATCATGTCCTATCCCACGTCACTTCTTCCCCATTTTTGCAAAGATTAGTGGTAATATTTCTCTTTTTCCTTCTGGCTGTCTCCCACTCATCCTTCCAGTCCCTGACTCACAAGCCCTTTCCTGACTTCACATTCTAAATTGGTGGCAATCTTTCATTATTCTTCTCCCTCTCCCTCTCCCTCTCTCTCTCTCCTTCCCTTTCCCCCTCCCCCTCCCCTCCCTCTGCTTCTGCTTCGGCTTCATCTGCTTCTTCTGCTGTTTCTGCTTCTTCTGCTTCTTCTCCTTCTTCTTCCCCTTCCACTTCCACCTCCCCTTCCCTTTCTTCTTCTTTCTTGTTTTTCTTCTTCTTCTTTTTCTTCACCAAGTCTCATTCTGTCACCCAGGCTGGAGTGCAGTAGTGTAATCTCGGCTCATTGCAAACTCCGCCTCCTGGGTTCTAGTGATTCTCATGCTTCAGCCTCCCAAGTAGCTGGGATACAGGTGTGCACCACCACACCTGGCTAGTTTTTGTATTTTTAGTAAAGATGGGGTTTTGCCATGTTGGGCAGGATGGTCTCAAAGTCTTGAAATCAGTGATCCACCCACCTCTGCCTCTCAAAGTGCTGGGATTACAAGCATGAGCTACCACACCTGGCCTCATTATTCTTTTGCTTTGTCTTGTGTTATTGCTTGATGTGTGAGAGTGTTTGTTCTGTGTCCATCTTCCCACTAGAGGGTAGGCCATACACAGGCAAGGACCACATTCATTGGGTTCACCACTTCATTGTTGATATTGGATGCATAGCCAATGCTAACTGAATGAGCATTTGTGTTGTTTCACTGGCATGGAGTTGTAGATAAATGTGAGGGGTGTGAATGACTTAGAGGAACAATTCCATAGTAATGCCAGTTAGGAACAATTTCTGCTATAAATAACAGACTGTTGACAAATAGTTACTTTAAAAGAAGCTGTTGGAGTCTTGCCTAATTTCAATACCCTCTGATCACCCAGCCCCCACACAATGTCCTCGTGCAGGTCACCAGCTTATTACTCAAAGCACCTGGGGTTCTCTGCTTTATGGATTTCTTTGGCTGTCTGAGCATGCTTGTTGGGTTGGGTAGTTGGGAAATTGTAGGTAGTTGGGAAATTGTAGGTAGTTAGCACTTTCAGTAGCAGTCCTCAACCCATGACAGATATAAGTTGGTGGGTATATATCCCAGTCCTCTTGCCCCTTGGTGGGGCAGTACTGAAGCATATCCCCAGCAGTTCTGGGCCTTGGATGCCCTCAGGGGTTACTTCCTCGTTAACACACTCTGTATGGGTTTCCTTCTTGTTCCTGGGTGCCTCCTGGGACCACCTCCCTTGTAAATGAATTGCACCAAACGCCCGGTCTCAGGCTCTGTTTCTGAAGAACCTCAATGTAAAATATTTACTTAATAAGAAGCTTGGAGGTAGGTAATACTAGAGATGGTTAACTCAGCAGCTCAGCAAGGCCATCAAGCCCCCAGACGTTTCTATCCTTCCAGTTTTTCTGCCTCGGCAGTGGACATTTAGGCTTTATTCAGGTCTTTTCTTGGTTCAAAATGGCTGCTGCAGCTTTGGATAATGCATCTTCACCTGTGCATGAAAAGTTGGAAGAGCTGGGTGGGCCTAAGAGTGGAGGAGCAGCAAGTAAAAAGGGTCTTTCCTTGCACGCACCTTTCCCTGAAACAAGGAGAAAACTCTCAGAAGTGACTCCTTTATGTCTTGTTGACTAGAACTGGGCCATATGGGCCAGCACTTTCTGCAAAGGAGGTTGGGAAGGGAATCACTGGTCTTTTCAGGCTTTGGAGTGGGAGGTGGGTTAGGGGGTTGGCAACGGGTGTACATAGCCGCAACATTCACTAGAGCACAGTGCATTTTTCTCTTTTTCAACAGATTGATAGCATAGGGTGGAAAGTCCACTAATCTGTTTGTCCGTTAAAAGAGGGAATACACAACCAAAAGTGCCTCCAGAAAGGAATTTTAATCTGTTCATGGCTGAAAAGTTTAAATTTTACAGCAAAAGTTGGAAATCTCTGTAAACGACAGAGATGAAAAGGTCGGCATTTAAATCTGTTTCCTTAACAGATGGCTCCCAGAGTGAGCTGAGATCGGAATTCACTTTCTGGGCTCAGCCTTTCTCCATAAAGCTGGTCGTGCAGTTTATGACATCAGCAGAGCCCCAGAGTGAATTACGGCTCATCCTTGTGTTCATTCTGGTGCCATCTATTATGCTACTGTGTGTGATGTTGATTAGGAAGGTGTCTTTGATAGCTCAGTGGAGGAAAAAGTGCTCATGTTAGAGGGCTGAATTACAATAATGGTTAAAGACAAAGGTACATCAAGCGGGGGCTGGGACATTAACCGCCTTTTACATTTTTGCCTGTCTGTGTGTTTATGAGAAGAAAGAATACGATTATATCAAGTTATTAAAAAAACACACTCTATATTTATGGACAAAGACATTTCTATTTTCCCACTGTCCTAATTGAGCTCTCTGCATCTCCTTAATAAAGTCTTGCCATTTACCTAATGCCAGGTGTTACAAATACATTTAATCAATACTTTTGAGTCTTGATGAAGGAGCTGTCTATCACTCCTGACCTCGCAAAGTCAAAGTAATAGGTCAAAGTTTATTATAATAAAACCAAAGGGGTGATCAAAATGTATTTTTTCCATTGGAATTTTCCATTGGGTTAGGTATTGCTTGAAATAAGCCATTAGTTGTGGCTGGAACATTTTTTGGGTAGCGAAATTCTTATAAGGATGATTTTTGTATTGCTATTATTTGACTTGGATGTGTTAAAAGATTTGAATAATTGATGCCAAGAAGCTTCTTCCATAGAACATACTCATATTTGAGCAATTGAGATTGCTCCTCAATCTTTGAGGTATATCAGGTGCCTGGATCTTTTGCAAATTTTTTATATCAGAGTCTTAAAGGGTGGGAACAAGGATACCTATATTTTTGAAATTCTGATGCATGTCAGAGTGCCATATTATTGCCATGGAGCTTCTTTTAAAAAGGTCTCGTAATATCCTCTGTGCATTTACCAGTTGCTGGGCTAGGCCTTAGGGTGAGACCTGTCCAATATGGTAGCCACCAGCCACATGAGGCTGTTTCACTTTTAATTTCCATTAATTAAAATAAAATAAAATAAAAAAATTCTTCCTCTGTTGCATTAGGTACATTTCAAGTGTTCAATAGCTACAGATGGCTAGTGGCTAACATACTGGACTGCAAAGATATAGAACATTTCCATCATCACAGAAAATTCTACTGGACAGCTCTGGATTAGACAGTAAACAAGACAGACACGATTTATGCCCTAATGGAGAAAATAGACCAGCCCTCTGCCTCCCTCCACCCACTCCCAACCGCCGATAAATGGACAAATCAACATTACGAATTCTGTTTTATGAGGAAAGCCAAGGTCTGTGATCAGGGCTGGCTACGTGGGGCCCAGTGGAAAATGGCAATGCATGAACCCCCGTTCAAAAAAAACTTAAGAATTTTAAGTGGCTACAGCCAAACATTAAAGAAGTCTGGGGTCCTTCTGAGCCCAAGTTGCACACTCAATCTGGCTGAAACAGACTAAAGCCAAGGGGCCTGGAGACCTTTTGTAGTTAAAGATGTTAAAATGCTTCTGCTAGAAAGAAACAAATCATACGAGGTGAAAAAGATGAGAGAAAATGCAAAGAGTGTAGGAGAAGATTTTAGGCAAAGAGAACACCACAAAGGACCCAGGTGGGAAAGGGGATGGCATATTCAAGAACCTAAAAGCATTCCAGAATGGTAGAGGGAGGAAAGAATGGGGGGGCGGGTCAAGGCTGAGATGATGGTCAGGGCCGAGGCCAGTGGTTGGGTCCTTGTAGCTGATGTTTGTGTAGGGTTGTGTAGTCAACCCCACACCCCATTACAAACTCACTGGTGAAGTTCAGCATGTGGCTTTATCTTCAGGTTTCATTTGTGAGGTTGAGAGCATCTCTAACTCGTAAGGAATTCATGCATGTCAGAATGAAATTCTACTTTTTACTTTTTAAGACGAGGAGGGAGAGGTGCAGGAGATGATTTGCTTTGATTCACGGTCTGGTGCAGGAGCAGGTTAAGGAAGTCGGGGAGAACGAGCAGGGTTCTGTGCACGCACGTGGCATTTGTGAGCCTCTCCAGATGCAGGACTGGGCAGGAAGATTCCTGTCTCTCCCATGTGTCACAGGGAGGCATTGGCTTGCACGTGTTACTTCCTGAAAAGGTGTTTCATCCATAGAAATGCTGATTCTCTGGCTTCCCAATGCTATATTTAGAAATGACATTTACATTTCCACAGATCAACAGCTCCTGTTTGGATACAGTTCCAGGAGCTTTGCTGTGACAGTGAATATGCCTGCTTTTATTCTCCCCTGTTTCCCTTTCTTAGCTGTGGGGAATTAGCAAAATTAGGAGGCATTTGTCATTTGATATATGAAAATAATTGAATATTATAAATTCATATATTTTGAAAGAGGTCAAAATGAACCAGTATCTTGACTTTCAAAAAGGCTTGGGGGAAAATTTATTCTATACTGCATTTTCTGTCTCATTCATTTAAAGAATATCTGTATAGATTTTAGCTAAAGCATCCCTTAAACCCCCAAATCCTCCCACCCTCCCATGTTATTTTATTTATTTATTTTTGTTAATTTTGAATCTGAGTTTCTGATACCTTAGTAGCTTATTTATTGATAGTTCAAATCCAGAGAGAAACGTCTTTTATTCTGCAGTAAAACATTATTTCATTGAGGCTTTATACCTGTGGTATGTGTGTGCATATTATTTTGTGCCTGATGGAGTTCAAATATTCTAAGTATTACTCTGACATATTCCATCTTAGCAAAATTATCCTCACAGCTATTGATAACAAAGGAAAGGACCAAATATCTTATTTCCTTGTCAAGAGGGTGGAAAAAATGGAAATAGTAAAAATAACCATTGGCTCCCATCAATCTACAGGATTATGGTCTGCCTTTGGTAATAACATTCTACTTACAGCCTCCTGAAACCTGATCAAGGGACCCCGTAAAATTGTGAGCACATGTCACCATTAGAGGGCAGTGTGCACTCTCTCCAAGAGCCCATAAAAATTATGTTTCCTGCCATAGCTAAAAGGATTTGTCTGGCAAAGGGCAAACCCATTAGGCATAAACATTCAGCATTTTTTGCTGTTGCCTGTCATAATGGAAACAATGATTTGAAAGTTCTGATTAAACCTGCAAGATTTTCTATCTAGTGTATGTCTTCAAGCATATACTTTTCAAACTTACTTCTTTTGATTTCCAGCTGTGCTAGAAATGTTAGACCTGGCACAACTTTTTCAGGACTTTGGTAGAGAAAGCTCACTTTAATCTCAGTGACAAAGCTCTCCTTGGAATATAGACGGCCATTAAGTAACAGGAAAGTCTTTATCAAAACAACAATAACCAAAGTTAATTAATTAATTTTTTTTTTTTAAGATAGGATCTGATACTGTTGCCAGGCTGGAATGTAGCAGTGCAATCATAGCTCACTGCAACCTCCTGGGCTCAAGGGATCCTCCTGCTTCAGCCTCCTGAGTAGCTAGGACTACAAACATGGGCCACCATGCCTGGCTAAGTTTTACATTTTTTGTAGAGATGAGGTTTCACTATGTTGCCCAGGCTGGTCTTGAACTCCTGAGCTCAAGTGATCTTTCTGCCTTGGCCTCCCAAACTGCTGGGAATACAGGCATGAGCTACCATGCCTCACCCCCAGAAGATTAAAAAAAAGTCACTCTAAACTCCAAAATGTGTCCTAACATCCTCACCCATGAAAACCTAATACAAACATGAAGAATTAGTGAATATTTTTTCAGCCCTGTTTTTTTCTGAGGAGCAAGAAAAAGAAATCTTTGTTTATATCACCATTGGTAGGCCAGTAAACAAAGGCTAGAGAAGACATTTGTATAAACTTGAGAATTTGCATTTAAAACATGATCTACAGTTACTTTGTAGAATATCAGGATTTGATTCATTGGTGGGCATAAAATCATCGCGTTGGCGGTAGACCTGGAATTGGCAAAATTATGATTGCGTCAACGTGCCGGCCCAGGTCGGCTTCTTGTTCAGGTGTGAGATTGTAAAGGAAGGGTCTGCTAGACTCGTCTTTCAAAAAATTCAGCAAATAAATTGTTTGCTTTACAACTGCCAGCCGCAGTTGCCTCTGGCGGCGTTGTTTTTCTGCTGACTGCGACAGATTGAGCTCTTCTGCCGGAATTTCTCTAGAGGGCAGTAAGGATTCGAGGCTCTTTCCCTATTTTTCTGAAATGACGGATCATCGTTGTGCAGCTGCAAAGGTTAGGCAGTGCAGCACACGCTCTGGTGCTGGGGAGAGTGGCCGAACTCTCCAGAAAGGAGCCGCCTTTGCTTCCTGGTATGTCCTGCAAGCCGTTATTTTGTGATAACCTACAGAAAATCATTTCCTCTCTTCCAAAAGGAAATGTAAGGATTTATTAATAGAGTACATCTATAGATACAACATATATGTATTAATGGTTGACCAAGGATTCAAAAATTAAATGGCTCCTGGGATCCTGCGTTGGAGGCTGGGTAAAGTCAAGAATGGAATAGCCGGGAAAGCCAAACAGAATAGTTGGGAAAGAGAAATCTGTATAATCCTGTGGTCCTCAACTAGGAACAGTTTTGCTTCCCGGGGACATTTAAAGACATTTTTGATTGTTACAAGTGTGGACGGGGGTGGAGTTGGGGGGTGGGGCTGTAGCATCAATTGAGTAAAAACCAGGGACGCTACTAAACATCCCGTAATATGAAATGCAGCCCTACAACAAAGAATTATTCAGCCTCAAATATCAATAGTGCCCAGGCTGAGAAATCCTGATGCAAACAATCAGGTAGCCAGGAAGAAAATGTGAAAATAGATTTTAGAAAGCTAAAGACATTTTAGTTTTTATTTTCAGTTCTTGGACTCTGAAGATGAAAAGTCAGAATGTCTGTGATATTCAGGATTGTTTTTCATGGGCTTCCTGCATCAAAGCATGAAATTGTGGGACCCAAGTGAATTTGAACCCACTGGGCAAGAGGAGCTGTTTAGGTGAAATTGCAGAGTGGCCCCTCAGAGGTTCCAGCAGGTGGGGAGGACCCTCCTGTGCTGCTGGGAATTTGGGGCTGGACATGGCTGGGCTCTGTGCTGTTCCCTAGTTGCAGGGCCACTAGATACTGATGTTTCTCTCTCTCTCTCTTTCTTTTTTTTTTTGTTAAACTGCAGGTTCAGCATGGAAATGCTGATATGCTAGTGTAAAATCATTCTCTTGGGAAACAGAGAGAATGGGATCAAAATGGGGTCTTTTGCAAATAGCAGACTTTGGTTGGGTATTTTGGAGCTCTATGGCTCTGGTTCTCAACCAGGGGTGATTTTGTCCCCAGGGGTGCATTTGATGATGTCTGGAGACATTTTTGGTTGTCACGAGTGGGAGTGCTACTGGCAGCTAGTGGGTGGAAGCCAGGGATTCTGCTATAGATCCTGCAATGTACAGGACAGCCTGTCCCTGTGCCCCAATACAGAACAATGGGGCCAGCAATCTCAATAGTGCCAAGGCTCAGAAAGCTTACTGTATGGTTTTTGGCTTTGCATAACACATTCTTATTCCTTACAAGTCTAGGATCAAAAGTGTCCACAGTTATGAAAATTTCCTGTTCTCCAATATTCCACAGATGACTTGCTGGTGGGAGCAGAGAGTGAGAATTGCATCCACTGTGTTTATAAGGCAGAGTCATGTATTTATTCACATTGGAAGGAACATCTCTCTGCCCAGAAGCAGACATTTAGGCAGTGAAAGCAGGTTGACGACATGCAGTTGCTTCATGTGGATATAATTTTTTTTTTTCCTCAGTGAACTGAAGTGAGCAGGTGTAAAATGATCTTGGAAACTCAATTTTTCGAAGGCCCAGGCACAGGGCCAGTCTTTGCAAGAACTGGGAGGTGATATGGTTTCATAGAAATATCTAGAAAAGAGTGCACGTGATAAACTGTCAGAATCAGGCAGGTAAAATCAAGGCAGCATGGGTGAGGGTTGCAAATCTTGCAGTCTAAAGTTGGAATGAAGGGGGTTTGAGTCTCAACTCCATTATATACTAGCTCCAGGATGTGGGACAAGCCACTTCACTTCTCTCAGCTATAGCTTTCTCATCTATAAAATGGGGATACTCATACTCTTTAATTTCAATTAAATTAGGACAACAAATATAATAATGTATTAAATAGCTCTTCAGAGTTCTTGGTATATAGTAAGGGATCAATAAATACTAGATGCTTTATTATTAAAGTAAATAAATGGGCATGCATTGTCTTTATTTTTATGCAGAAAGAATTCATGAAAATACTGTTCCATCTTAAAAATTTTTTTTATATTAATCACTCATTCTTTGAACAAATCACTATGTGACTACGTTCATTAATTTAGCCCCAATTGATTACATGGCTACTGTGTATCAGCTACTGTTCTAGGTGCTGGGAATTAAAAAAGCAGAAAACTAAAAGAGAAATAGTTCTATCTCGGAGATAGGCAACAATAAAATGAAAAGTCAAATAGGCAGTATGTGAGATGGCAATGCATGCTGTGAAGAAAATAGAAAATAAGGCAGGAAAAGTGAGAGAGAGTTCTGGGCAGGATGCCATTTCAAAATGGGTGGCCAAGGATGCCTTAGTGATGAGGAGACTTCTAAGAAGAGGTTTAAAAAATGTGACAGAAGGGCCATGCAAACACCTGAGGGAAGGGTCTTCCAGGCAGCAGAAGTGGCAGGTGCAAAGGTCCTGAGGCAGCATGCACCTGCCATATTCAGGAACCAGCTGGGAAACCAGCGTGGCTAGAGTGGGGTGAGAGAGAAGATCAGCCAAAGGCAATGAGGTCAGACAAACTGTGGGTGAGAAGGGGAACATCCCTGGGGCCCTGCAGGGCAGGGTTTCCCAACCTCGACACTGTTGACTTTTGGGGCCAGACCATTCTTTGTTGGAAGGGCTTTGCCGTGCACTGAAAGATATTTAACAGCATTACAGCAATACCCGCTAGATGTGGGTAGCCCCGCTCCTCCTGCCCCCAAGTGATGACAACCAAAATGTCTCCAGACAGTGCCAAATATCCTCTGGGGAGTACAGTCACAGCCAGTTGAGAACCATGGCTGTAGGAACCTCATGAGGACTTGGTTTTTAGCCTGAGTGCAGTGAGAGACCTGAGAAAGAGTTTTGAGTTCAAGAGCCACACTCCAGCTTGGGTTGGTCTGCATAGGGTCAGTAAGGGATCTAAGTGCAGAAGCTAAGGGCCAGCAAGGAGGTGTCTGTGGAATTCTGGCAGGAGGGAACACGGAAGCCTCCATTTCTGAGGAGCCAGGTGAAGGGAAAAGGACTGAACAGTGAGGGCTTGTTCAGGGTGATGTTAAAAAAAATACTTAAGGGTCATGTGGCAGGGGCCCTGTGCACTCAGAAAGACTACTGGCAGGATAAAGGACAGAGGCGTGTCCCTGGCACTGCTGTAGGAACGTCATCAGGGCAGCTGTACTGGGTCAGTCCTGACTGCTCATATTCTGAGCTACTTTACATTTTTTTGTGTGTGCCACAGGCCAAGCCTGGTATAGGAAAGGAAGCAGCCTCTCATTTGTATCAGGTAATAGAGAGCCGACTTTAATAGGGATAAGATGAAATTCCTAGGCTAGTGCAGGTGGCGGGCGTATAGGACAGAAACTGCACCCTGGGAAGCATGTACGTGGAGAGGCAGAACAACTTTCTCATGGACACACAGGAAGAGTATTTCTGACCTAAGAAAACGCACACTCTATGTCCCAGCTCATGACGTCTGGTGATAACAGCAGGGACTAGCCTCCCATTCATTGTCAGCCATTCAACAAACATTCACTGAGGTCCTCTCAGGAAGAAGGGTCTGTCTAGGCTTGGAGGTTAATCACACAAGAACTTTGTCTTTAAAAAGACTGCGTATGTATGGGCTGAGCCAAGAGTGTCCATGTGTCCAGCATGTCTTCCTGCTACTTATTATCAGTACCCCCTTGAAGCCATGTGTCCGGTCATGCCACGTCTGGACAAAACCTTCTCGGCTCCTCTTCTCACTTCGAGCAAATACCCAGGTCCACACTGTACTTTATAAGGCCCTCCCCAGAAGGTGGCAACTTTTTCCTGTAAAGGGCCGGAGAGTTCTGCTTTGGAGGCCATGAAGTGTCTCTCGCAACTACTCATCTCTGCCCTTAAAATTCGAAAGCAGCCATGGATAATATATAAATAGATAAGCATAGTCGTGTTCCAATTAAACTTTATTTATGGATGTGGAAATTTAACTTTCATGTATTTTTGGTTAATAAAATACTCCTGTTTTTAGGAGATTTAAAAAACCTATTAAAAAATATAAAAGTCATGCTTAGGTCCTGGGCCACACAAATACAGGCAGCAGGCTACATTTGCCCTGTCTGCTCCTCATATAGAACATGACAAAAGTGGGGGCTGGGTGCAGTGGCTCACGCCTATAATCCCAGCACTTTGGGAGGCTGAAGCAGGCAGATCACTTGAGTTCAGGAGTTCGAGACCAGCCTGACCAACATGGTGAAACCCTGTCTCTACTAAAAATATAAAACTTAGCTAGGTGTTTTGGTGCATGCCTGTAATCCTAGCTACTTGGGAGGCTGAGGCAGGAAAATCACTTGAACCCAGGAGGCGGAGGTTGCAGTGAGACGGGATTGTACCACTGTACCCCAGCCTGGGCGACAGAGCAAGACTCTGTCTTAAAAAAAAAGAACCCACCCTCTCCAAAAATCCCCATAAACTCCCACTTTTCTGTCTTTAAGATGAAGGACACCATGCCAGGCATTTAGGACTCCGTTTGCTTGACACTATGGGAATTAATCTGTCAATCTCTGAACTTCTTGACCACACCATCTGTGTTGCTGCACCTCAGCCCTGCTGTTTGAAAGCAGCCATGGACAAAGCATAAATGAATGGGTGTGGCTCTGTTCCAATAAAACTTTATTTATAAAACCAGGCAGATGTGGCCCACTTGTCTGAGTTTGCTGACTATTGCCCTACATGATCTAAATATGCTCATTCCCCCTTCTAGTGTCATCTTCTACCTTGTATTAGTCCGTTCTTTCATTGCTATAAAGAAATACTGAAGGCCAGGTGTGGTGGCTCATGCCTGTAATCTCAGCACTTTGGAAGGCCAAGGCGGGTGGGTCACTTGAGGTCAGGAGTTTGAGACCAGCCTGGCCAACATGGTGAAACCCGTTCTCTACTAAAAATACACAAAAAAATTAGCTGTGCATGGTGGCATGCACCTGTAATCCTAGCTACTCAGGAGGCTGAGGCAGCACAATTGCTTGAACCTGGGAGGTTGCAATGAGCTGAGATTGCACCACTGCATTCCATCCTGGGTGACAGAGTGAGACTCCATCTCAAAAACAAAACAAAACAAAAAACTATTAATGAGATATTATATATTTTGTGTACTAAGCCTTTCAAATCTGATGTGTATTCTGTACTTGCAGTGTTTCTAGATTTTTGGACTAGTCCCTTGTCAGATCCTCGCTGGCCATAGTGGCTACCATGTTGGACAGCGCAGGACTATAGAGTTTGAGCTTTTGAAAGACAAGGACAGTTTGGTGCCCTGGTGACTCATAAGCAGTTCTTCAGTAGTGGCTAAATACCTGTCTTTGGCCAACCTTCCTTGTATTTCAGTCTGCTCAAGTTTTGGGATAAACCATCACTGTCAGAATTCATTGGTACTCAAGGGAAAATCAAGCTTTTTGTGGCATCACGCAACATCATAAATTAAAACATATGCTTTAAAAAATTATGGTGTTACATCATGCTTTGATGTAATGTGACAGATTGTAATTTTTATTTTTGTAAGATTTCCTCAGTGTAAAGCAGGTAGTGGATTTGAGAAGGTTTGCAGTACCCAGGACCTCTGGATCAGGACCACATTTCCAGGCTGCCACAGTGTTGGTGCTTGGTACATCAGGCAGCAGTCTCTGCTGGGTCCTTAGTCTTGTTTGCTATGACCCTCCTGTGGTTCATTTGGATTCTATGTTTATTCTAAGAATCTCCCAGGGATCAAGAGGATTCTTTGCAACCCAATTCACTCTACCGGGCTATATGATTTTGGAACTAGAGTTTCCATTGGTTTACGCAGAATGACTGGCAAATTTTATCTCAAATGCAAGATGAGATTGGTTTTTAATGGTTGTCTGGGGTCTTATGCTAAGAAAACTTCTGAGGATGCCTCTGGATTCATGTAAGAGATGACTTTAGTCAACCAGCAATGTTTGCCATGAGCTTGCGAAGGGCTGGAGGCCATTTATACAATAGGTATTTGACCATCCTGACCTAAGTGTCCACTTCTTGTTTCTTGGATGGGCATGTAATGGGAGTTTCTTTTCTTGTGCTAGGAACAGTGTCAAAGGAAGGGCAGGGGTCCTACACATGGGTTGAACTTAGTGGCCAGTTTACCCAAGGCAGTTTGGGTGGGTGAAAAACCCCAACTGTGGTCAGTGCCTTGCAGAGCTTGTTGTATGGGAAGCAATGCCCAGTGCTAGGTTCAAAGGTTGAGGCCAGGCTAAGCATTAAGTCTGGAAGCCAGTAGGAATGAGGGAAGACTGGAATAAGTTATATAAAATAGGAGTAAGCAATTCTGACTGGAGGAGAGCTGGAAAAGCAATGGGTTTCATCTCATAGTAATCAAAATTGCTTAGTAGTGTCTGCCGAGAGCTCTGTGTTGGAGGGCTTCTGAGATTGTGCCAGGGGCTGGGGAGGCAGGAAGTCATGATTGATTGGTAATGTCTGCCTGAGTGTAGGAGCTGTGCAGGACAGTACACATGCTACATATTTTCAATCCCTGATTTAGAGGCATGGTTGTGCTGGAGTTCAGAGAGAGAGAGAGAGAGAGAGAGAGAGAGAGAGAGAGAGAGAGAGGCATGGTTGATTGGTAATGTCTGCCATGGATGTCGGAGTTATGCACGATGGCACACATGCTACACATTTGCAATCCCTAATATAGAAGCATGGTTATAGTGATGGCTTAAGAAAATTCCCTGATTGTCTTTGACATATGCATATTTTGTTTTCTCACTGAATATTTTTTTTTTCATTTAATAACTGACCATTAGTTGTCTCGATCTGTGTTGGAGTTTAGTCATATTCATTGAACTGTAATAAAATGGGTCTCCAAAGAACACAAGTTAGACAGTGGTAAGTGCCACTAAGTGGAGGAACTTGGGGGTTAGGAATGGGTTCATGAAGGATGTGGCATTTGATTGGGGTGTTGGAGACTGGAAGGATTTTGAACATGTGGGGATGAAGGAAATAACATCAGGGTGGAGGGAACAGCACAGGCTAAGGAGTGGTAGCTGGAAAGCGTGACTGTTTGTGAGGCATAGCAAGGAGGTGGATTTTGCAGGAGTGAAATGCCTAGGGAGAGAGAAGACTGAGATTGAATGATACCCATCAGGGTATCCTCCTGTGGGCTGCAACTGACAAAATATAAAACTTGGACTTAACCACCTGACCATATGGAGCTTCGTTGCTTCTATAGTGTGCTTGAAAGGCATCAGATAGGTGCCTCGACCACCTGACATACCATCATAGCTGAAGTCCTCAGAGCCTAAAAAAGTTTGTGATTTTCAAGAGCTCCCAAATGGGTGACATGGTAGAAATATGAATGATAGAATGTTCCTTACCCTTCCCACATTTCTTGCCTGCTACAAAGACTCTGGCTTGGCTTGTTGCTATCTCTTCCCTTTTTCTGCCATTGAAAGAGGATCCATGTCCCTCAGATCTTTGCAGTGGTGAATAAAGAGAAGGAAAGAGGAGGCAGGTAAGAAGAGGTGTTTGGGTAGATTGAGCATTTCAGGGCGCTTTGAAGTAAGACTCTGGCCTATGTGAGGCAGTGGTGGAGAGAGGAAAAAAACAGGTCCAAATAAAGAATTGGAGAAATTCTGAAATCACTTTTTTGCTTGTGTGAAACATGTCCCTCCCACCCTTTGTTTTTGTTTTTGTATTTGAGACAGGGTCTCACTCTGTCTCTTAGGCTGAAGTGCAGTGGCGCAATCACAGTTCACTGCAACCTTGACCTCTGGGCTCAGGTGAGCCTCCCACCTCAGTGTGCCAAGTAGCTGGGACTACAGGCGCACACCACCATGCCCCCCTAAGTTTTGTATTTTTTTTTTTTTTTTTTTTTTGTAGAAATGGAGTTTTGCCATGTTGCCCACGCTGGTCTCAAACTCCTGGGCTCAAGTGATCCACCTACCTCAGCTTCCCAAAGTGCTGGGATTACAGGCGTGAGCCACCATGCCTGGCCCAACATGTTCCTTTAATTGTGATACAGACAGGGACTTCACAGGACTGGCCCTGGGTCGCAGCTTTGTAAACATTCCTCATGGAAGTTACCTTGGGTCATGCTTTAGTTTCTCATCAACCCTTAGGAAGACTCGTCCTATACAGGAGTTGGGTTCTAAAGTCCTCACTGAGGGGAACATTCTCATGGAATCAATGCCCTCACCAAGTCCCAAAATGTAACATAAAAATGCATCAGCTCTCAGTAAGTCCACGTGAAGCAGGTTTTCCTCCAGTGTTAGTGTGGTTCACAGTTTCTTTGGTGGAACTCCAGATGAAAGAGTTGGCTTTCATTTAGGGACTGTGCTGTATGAAAAATTTACATCTTTTAACACAAAATCTATGCTCTGCAAGGTGAGATGCTCACCCTGTGGGAGGGATGTGAGGATGGAGGAGGATGGAGGGAAACACAGATTTATGCCTCACCCTCGCACCTGTTCTGGGGTGCGTGCTTCACAGAGGAGAACTGGGAGCAAAATCACCAGCATGCCGTGTTTTTTCCCCTTTCTGTCACTCTCTTGGCCTATCATTGATTTATGCATGTCACTCCATGGTGTGGCAGTATCATGAACACACAGGTATGGCTTCATGGGACTGTGACTTGGGATGGGGTCAGGAAGTCCTCACTGCAGGCTGCCCACAGCCTATCTGGTTAGCGAGGAGAACAGCACACAGACTGATTTTGGTGGTTAGGGGAGAAAACTTACCTGGAGTTTGCATATATTCTGCACTTCTGGTGCTGGTTCCTAGATTCTCAATAAATACAGCCATGGAATGCAGACAGCACGACAGATGCTGAGGCACTACACGTGTACCCTCTCTCTGGAAGCCAGCTAATAATTTCTCATTAGCAAGAACGAGTACACAAGATTGCTGTTCTACCAGAAGCCTGTTGGGTATGATAAAGGACACTCTCCTACCTCCTCCCGCCACGCTCGGGTTGAAGTTGGAAACCAAATCATGTACCTCCCTCTTCTGGCACAGGTATGTGACATTCAGGAAACTGCAAAACCTCTGCATGACCACGGAGGAAGAGGGACTGAGCTGGCTCTCAGAACCTAGGGGATGAATGGGTGAAATGTGCTCTTCATCGGTAAAGCCACTGGGATGACCCGTTGTTTTCCTGCCAAATTTGATGTGACTGGTTGGGAGGTAACTGGGACATTTTTCCTGAATTCTACCTCTTTCTATCTATTCTCTCATATTACTCCAGCCTTTTTCTTTTACCATTTGAGTTCCCTTCTCTCTTACTTTTTCCTCTTGAGTTGCCTTTGTGTGGCTGCCAAGAGGAAGACTTGAGTTTTCCATGCAAGAGGAGGGTGACCTGCTGCCTTAAATGGGGATGTCTGTGCTGAGTTTCTTGACAGAGAAGCCCACTAGAGGCATGTGACAGATATCTTCCCTCCCACCATCACAGCATCAGGCTATGCCATGAGACCCACATAACCAGCAGGAGGTACCCCTAGAAGCTGGTTTTTATGGGGAGTGGGGAGGGCAGGCGGGAGAACTGGAAAAAGTGAGCCCACTTGACTACACCTTGATGGCATGGAGAGATGGGAGGAAACTCTCTTTGTTCTTGAAAATCTTGACTCCCTTAGGTTTCAAAAGTTTGCATCCTGGTCAGGCTGAAACATCTAGATTTTTCCTGAAAACTCTGTTAATGTACTTTTTTTTTTTTTTTGTATCCTTGAATTTAGAAAATTGTGCCTGTTGAGGGATATTAAAACTGTTAAACCACAAGCACCAGCCAGTCAGGAGAGAAACCCAGCCTGTCAGAACACATGCTGGAAGTGAACCGCTGGCATTGCCTTGCCGGAGTGTAGCAGTTGAATGTGGCCTTAAATGCACTTACGCTGCTAGTGCCTTTGGTGTGCTTTTAATCACACAGTTGTCTTAGATAGGGACTAGTCGAGTCCATCATATATACTTAAAAATTTTTTAAATTATTATTTTACTTTAAGTTCTAGGGTACATGTGCACAATGTGCAGGTTTATTACATGTATACATGTGCCATGTTGGTGTGCTGCACCTGTTAACTCGTCATTTGCATTAGGCAATCATATGTACTTTTAATGCCTATCAATTAAGCATAAAAAAACACAATTTAATAAAGCTAGTGAATACACTCCCGAGTCTACTTAACTCTGCTCCAGAGGGAATGAATGTAGGATGGGAAAGGAGAATTTGCTGTTTCTTCAATTGATCTTTGTTCCTGCATTTCACTCAAAGACTGAGCAGTTCCCCCATCTGCTGTGGTTCTAACACTAAAAGAGGTATATTGGTCTTCTAGCATGGTCCTTAAATGTAAGTAAGCTATAATGTGAACTTGAAAAGCAACCATCTGTTTCAATTTTGTAGGAAAAATGGTCTGTGATGGGTTTACTGGGAGATGGCATGTGAGTAGTTGACATGACACTCTAAAAGGATAATTTTGGCCATTTGTAAATTGCACTTCATGTGCCGCCTTTAGAGCTCAACTCCTGTGTAAGTTGCCACTTCACTATGTTTGCATCTTGTACCTGGTCAACCAGTATACCTTCAATTGAGAAAGTATCATAAAGCCACCTTCGAGGAAGATGAAAGTCAATGTAAAACCATGCAAAAGGATCCCCTTCTTAAAGTCACCATTTATTTCTAGAGATTTCTAGGCCAAATAAGTCCCACATTTTATCATTTTATCTTTTTGCACTATAGTAAGCCCAGAGAATCCCATATTTCAAAGGGTTTCTAGCATTGTGTCCATAGAGTAGAAATAATATAGATGTGTGTTCGACATCTGAATCATCCATTTCACATCTTCCAAATATACCTCTTAGTCCCTTAACATCTGGGTTTCCCACTTGCCAAAAAAAAAAAAAAAAAAAAATCCAAAATTATGTGAAAGTTTGAATTATAGAGTCTCATCCAGATAAATTGTTTTACAAACCTGAAAGGAGAAGAATGATTTGGTTAAATTTTGTTTAAGCCTAGTATCCCATCTAAATTTTAGATCCTAAAGTAGACTCCAAACAGAATGTATTAAAAAACAAATTCATATGTATGCTCTGTTTGCTGATCAATATTGTGCCTTTCAGAGTTAAAAATTATTTATTATTTACCTACATGATAAGAAATTGGATAAAATTCCTTCTTTTGTCTCCCAAATGTATTTCATGGCTAAAAATATAGTAGTAATTGCAGAGACAAGAATAAATTTAGTTTCTCAATACTAAGTGGTGTAGTATAACCAGTATTCAATAAGGCATGTTGATTTGATTTAAATTAAAAAGAGAAATGAATAATTGGCATTTCTTGTATTGGTGACATATGTGAAGACCAAAATAAAATTTCTCCATGAAGTTGCATAAAAGTTAAACTTTCAAAGACAGTTGTATATGTGTATTTTAAAGTAATGGGACCAGCAATGTCACAAATATAATACATGGACTACACATCTATAATACATAAATTGTTACCTAATCCCTTTAATAATAGCTAACACTTAAACATAACATGCTGCCCATGTAGGGACAGTTTTTAGCACAGGCATACCTCATTTTATGATACTTGGCTTTATTGCACTTTGTAGATGTCACATTTTTTTTTTTTTTTTTTTTTGAGATGGAGTCTTGCTCTGTCGCCCAGGCTGCAGTGCAGTGGCACAATCTCGGCTCACTGCAAGCTCCACCTCCCAGGATCATGCCATTCTCCTGCCTCAGCCTCCTGAGTAGCTAGGACTACAGGCGCCCACCACCACGCCTGGCTAATTTTTTTGTATTTTTAGTAGAGATGGGGTTTCACCGTGTGAGCCAGGATGGTCTCAATCTCCTGACCTCATGATCCGCCTGCCTCAGCCTCCCAAAGTGCTGGGATTACAGGCGTGAACCACCGCGCCCAGCCAGATGTCACCTTTTTTACAAATGAGGGTTTGTGGCAATGCTGCATCATGCAGGTCTAATGGCATTTTTTTCTAACAACATTTGTTCACTTCATATCTCTGTGTCATATTTTGGCAATTCTTGGACTAATTCAAGCTTTTTCTTTATTATCATATTTGTTACTATGATCTGTGATCAGTGATCTTCGATATTACAACTGTAATTGTTTTGGTGCACCACGACCTGTACCCATATAAAATGGCAAATGTAACGGGTACGTGTTGTGTATGTTCTGACTGTTCCGCTTGCCAGCCTTTCTCCCATCTCTCTGCCTTTCCTTGGGCCTCCCTATTCCCAGAGACACAACAGTATTGAAATTAGGCCAATTAATAACCCTACAATGGCCTCTTAAATGTTCAAGTGAAAGAAAGAGTCACAAGTTTCTCACTAAATCAAAAGCTAGACATGACGCTTAGTGAGAGAGGCATGTCGAAAGCCAAGACAGGCTGAAAGCCAGGCCCCTTGTGCCAAACAGCCAAATTGTGAATGCAAAGGAAAAGTTCTTGAAGAAAATCAAAAGTATGACTCCAGTGAACATACACACGATAAGAAGCCAGAGAGCCTCACTGCTGATATAGAGAAAGTGTTAGTGGTCTGGATAGAAGATCAAACCAATCACCACATTCCCTTAAGTAAAGCCTAATCTGCCTAATCCAGAGCAAGGCCCAACTCTCTTCAATTCCATGAAAGCTGAGAGAAGTGAAGAAGGGGCAGAAGAAAAGTTGGAAGCTGGTAGAGGTTGGTTCATGAAGTTCAAAGAAAGAAGCCATCTCCATAACATAAAAATGCAAGGTGAAGCAGCAGGTGCTGATGGAGAAGCTGCAGTAACTTATTCAGATCTAGCTAAGATCATTGATGAAGGAGGCTATACTGAATAACGGATATCTAATGTAGACAAAACAGCATTAAGGTGGAAGAAGGTGCCATTTAGGACTTCAGTAGCCAGAGAGAAGTCAATGCCTCACTTCAAAGCTTCCAAAGGCAGGCTGACTCTCTTGTTAGCAGCTAATGCAGTTGGTTACTTAAATTTGAAGCCAGTCCTCCTTTACCATTGTGAAAATCGTAAGGCCCTTAAGAATGATGCTAAGCCTGCTCTGCCTGTGCTCTAGAAATGTAGTGGTAAAGCCCAGATGACAGCACCTCTGTTTACCGGATGACTTACTGATTATTTTAAGCCCACTGTTGGGATCTACTGCTCAGAAAAAAAAGATTCCTTTCAAAATATTACTGCTCATTGACAATGCACCTGGTCATCCAAGAACTCTGATGGAGATGTACAAGGAGATGAATGCTGTTTTCATGCCAGCTGACAGAACAGCCATTCTGTAACCCCTAGGTAAAGGAGTAATTTTGACATTTAAGTCTTATTATTTCAGAAACACATTTTATAAGGCTATAGCTCTATAGATGGTCATTCCTTTGATGGATTGAGGCAAAGTACATAGAAAACCTTTTGGAAAGCATTCACCATTCTAGATGCCATGAAGGACATTCATGATTTGTGGGAGGAGGTCAAAATATCAACAGTAACAGGAGTTAGGAAGACGTTGATTCCAACCCTTATGGATGACTTAGAGGAACATAAGAGATCAGTGGAGGAAATAACGTCAGACATGGTGGAAATGGCAAACCAAACAGAATTAGTGGAGCCTGAAGATGTGACTGAATTGCTGCAATCTCATGAGAGAATTTGAACAGATAGGACTTGCTCCTTACGGCTGAACAAAGAAAGTGGTTTCTTGAGATGGAATCTACCCCTGGTGAAGATGCCATGAACATTGATGAAATGACAAAAATAGGTTTTAAATATTACATAAACCTAGTGATAAAGCAGCAGGAGTGTTTGAGAGGACTGATTCCAATTATGAAAGAAATTCTACTGTGGGTAAAACACTATCAGATAGCGCTGCATGCTATAGAGAAATCTTTCATTAAAGGAAGAGTCAATTGATGTGGTACACTTCATCGTTGCCTTATTTTAAGAATAGTAAAATAAAAATGCCACAGCCACCCCAACCTTCAGCAACCACCACCCTGATCAGTCAGCAGCCATCAATATCAAGGCAAGACCCTCCACCAGCAAAAAGATTATGACTCACTGAAGGCTCAGATGATCATTAGCATTGTTTAGGATTGAACTATTTTAAAATTAAAGTATGTACATTCCTTTTTCAGACCTAATGCTATTGTACACTCAAGAGACTATAGTGTATACATAACTTTTATATATGCACTGGAAAACCAAAAAATTAGTGTGATTTTCATTATGGCAATATGCACCTTATTGCAGTGGTCTGAAATGAAACCTGCTATATATTTGAGGTATGCCTTTTTTAATAATGTTCGTTCAAAAGAGGACAGCAAGCAACAGCCTTGATTTATTCTCTGAAAATCAGTCCTTCCGTTTTTCCTTTGTTCATTCATTGTTTTTTTTTTCCTTCCTTTTCTTCCTCTATTTCTGGAAAATGGAAGCTTTGATAGGATTTGTCTAGATGGAATGGATGCAGGGGCTAACTGGAGTTTTCTGCCGTGGTTCTACCCAAAGTTCTCACAGACTCTTAAATCTCCTTGCCTTTGCCCATGCCATTCCCTTTCTTTGGTATATGTTTCTGTACTCTCTTTCTTTCTGGAAAATCCTACTTGAACTTCAAAATACAGGTTAAGCAACCAGCATTGGGTGACCTTTTTAGGCACTCACCTTGGCATTCTCATTGCCCTCTTCGAATATCTTTGTGGTTACGCGTTGGTAATTTTTAGGCACTCACCTTGGCATTCTCACTGCCCTCTTTGAATATCTTTGCGGTTACGTGTTGGTAATTTTTACTCTACCAGTGTCTCTCCCTGCCTAGTCTGTGTTCTTCTTAAGGGTGGGCAATTTGTCTTTCATCTTGTTACTCCCAGCACTGAGCAGGATCTAGAACAAGGTGAATCTCAACTAGCTGTTGTAGTCAGTATAATAAATCATCTTTCAAACACTTCTATTTTTCAGTAAGGGGAAGGTGTCCAAGGTGGGTATATCAGCACAGGTAGGGAGATTGGGCTGGGCATGTTTGCCAACAGTGCAGTGCTTTATCCCATTGCTTTGGTTTATTTTCCACAATGGTATTTTATTTCTTCTTGAAGATCAAATAACATTTTTTAGGGCATAGGATTTTTTTTTTTTTTTTTTGGTCAAAGGGAAAGGTCCCATATTTTAAGAAAATATTTGGAAATATTCCTATAATCATAATAACAGCAGACATTTGTTGACTACTTACAATGGCCCAGAAAACCTCGCCAGAACAGATGCTTGCTATTGAGTGCCAGTAGTTCCCTATTTAAATATGGTCTGGATGCATTTGATTGGCTAAACATGGGTCACATGCCTGCATCCTAGTTGCAAGGGTAACTTGAGCAGCTGGAATTTTGTCTCCATAGTTGTAAATGGCCACGACCTCCCATCAAGACTCATAACCAGGATTTTACCTGAGCATATGAAAGACGGTTCATATTCAGGGCAGACAAGAAAGCATGGCAATGTCCATTAAGTCTTATGAGCTGCAGTAGGTGTTCCCAATGTCCTGCCTCTATCCTGAGCCATCCCCAGTTCATTGCACGCTGGCCCAAATTCAACCTCCAAGGTTTGCATTGTTTTGCCAAACGACTTTCTCTTGCAGCCAGAGCCTGCTTTATCACCTGCAAAGCAAGCCAGAAATATTGGGAAATTAATATCCCTGGGATTGGCCATTAATCAATGACCAATGGGAGTCACTGGCTTATAAATAACCCTTCTCCTTGATCCCTTGGGTGGGATAACTCTGAGGCATGTTTTGCACTGGATGCCAGAGCTTCTGAGAAGAATTGATCTCCAAGTACCCAAAATGGAAACAGCATTAATAACAAACCTTATATTGGCTGCCTTCCATCCTGGGTCTCACTTCTTCTTTCCCCTACTTGTATTTTTGGGGATTACATACAAAATGAACTACTTGCTCTCTAATCCTTGTCTCAAAGTATGCTTCAGGAGTATACTTCCCAAACTAAGAACTATGTAGGAAGATGTTGTTAAGCTTTACTTTTTGCAATTTGTATCAAGAAGCAAAACCAAACCAAATCTCACCTAAAGAGGTTTCAGATATAAACCCATAATATTGAATGTGCTATTTCAAATAGTTTCATCTATGATTTAAACTTATTATCCTAAGAGATTTGCCCCTCTAGTGAGTATTACTGAAATGGTATATTGTTAGTCACCTGACACTCAAGAGATACTTGTTGGCTTATTTATATGCTGGGGTAGGAAGAACGTTACCCTTATCTGTGCATGAGGTAAAACTCAGGAAAAAGATTACATCTGGAGCTGTTGATTTGTTCTGGAAATATTGATTTGGAAGCCATCCATGTAGAAGTGAGAGTTGAAGCCATGGGGGATGAAACGATTGCTTGGGGTAAAGCATAGGGAAAGAAGAGGACAGACAAGAATTGATAATCAACTCTGTAGCAATGCTTGGGTAATGAGGAGAAAAGAGAAATCAGGTAATTAGATGGAAAAGGGATAGAAAAGACAGACAATATGGGTTGCATGGGGTCATTTAAGTCAGAGGAGGGACAGGTTTTGAACAGGTAGTGAATGGCAGCATCGACTGTTAATGGCTCTACTGGTTTGAGCTTAGGGAGGGTTAGAGTTAAAACAAAGTGAAGAAATTGGGAGTAAGAAACTCAGTGGTTGTGAGACAGCAGGTGCTGTAGAGTGATAGGGATGAAAGACAAACTAGAAATGGTGGAGGAGTGGGTAAAGACATGATAGAGCAAATACAGCCTGAAATCCCAAACTCATAAACCCTCAAAATCTTTGAACTAGTATGAGGCTGTTTACATTTTTAATCCACTCCCTTTAGTGCAGGTATTTACATGCTCTTGAAAGTACTAATGTGATTTGTTTTAGGGTGGTGCCTTGGGCATCCTGGGGTATTACATAATATGCAGTAGATGCTCAAGTATAGATCAGGATAGGGTAGCTTATGCTGCAGTAACAAACAAGCCCCAAATAGCAGGGGCTTACACAGTGTTACATGCCCATTGTGGGTCAGTTGGGACTCTGCTTCCTGTCATTTTTGTGAAGGACCCAGGCTGGTGGAGCCTCTATTACGTGGGATATTGCCAGTATTATGCCAGAGGGCAGTGAGAACGTGATGCAAACACATGCTGGCTCTCAGAGCTTCTTGGAAGTGGCACATGTCACTATTGCTAACCCTTCACATGACAAGCCAAGTCACATGACTACTGGAGCTCAATAGAATGAAGACGTATATTCCTCCTGTAGGGGAGGGCAGTGAATGTTTTGTATAACGGATGCAGTCTACCATAACTTCAGATCTTTTTAAAACCTGAATTCAAAAGCTACCAGTTCTTAGAATTTCAGATAAGGAGATATGGGCTTATGTAATATTTTCTTTAAAAAATTCTGGCTGTGTAAAGAAAGAGTAGCTTGAGCAGAAGCTGAAATGAAGAAAGGATGTTATCATAAGAAAGATTTGAATATTGAATGAATTAAGAATCATTTGGTTGAAAATGACATAAACCTAATTTAAACTACTTTAAGTAAAAATCAGATTTTAAGTTTTTGCTGGTTGTACTGTTTTCCTATGATGCTGTAACAAAATACCATAAACTTTGTGGTTTAAAGCCATGGAAATTTATTTGCTCACAGTTTTGGAGGTCAGATATCTGAAATTAGTATCACTGGGCCAAATCAAGGTGTTGGCTGGGCTGTGCTCCCTCAGGACGCTCTGGGGGAAATTTAATTCCTCCCCTCTTCCAGCTTCTGGTGGTTGGCAGCATTTCTTGGCTTGTGGCCACATCACTCCAATCTCTGCCTTCTCCTTTTCTATATGCATTGCCTTCTTTTCTGTATGTGTCACATTTCTCTCTGTCTCTCCATCTCAGTCAAGATACTTAATCATATCCACAAAGTTCCTTTTTACCATATAAGGTAATATTTACAGGTTTCAGTGATTGGGATGTGCCTATCTTTTGGAGGACCATTATTCAGGCTATCACTCTCATATAGGTTCTTCTCATGAGATGGTAAAGACTGTTACCAGAAACTCTAGACAACGAATCAGAAAACTGTGATTTTAAGGCCAAATGCAGGCTGCCTGTTTCTGAGAATAAAGTTTTACTGGAGCGCAGCCATGCCCGTTTGCTACATATTGTCTATGGCTACTTTCACGAATGGAGTAGTTGCAACACAGAGCTTACAACCCACCAAGACCCAAATATTTTCGCTTATGCCATTTACAGAAAAAGCTTGCTGATGTCTGCTCTAGACTGATGTTTTACCAGCTTAGCAACTCCAGTGGAAAATTCTGAAATTTACATATATTGGCTTAGCTTGGACCACATGCTCATCCTTGAACCAATCACGATGTCCATGGGAATGCAAAGCTCTGGTTGGACCAACCAGAGTCCTGTGCCCACTTCCATAACCTGGACCTGGTGTAAACCTCACTTTAAAACACATAGATCACAGAAGATGGAGGCTTTGTTTTCCAAAAGAGATCTTGGGAGAAAATACCAAAATAAGGGAGAAGGGATGCTGAGCAATGAATGTTTTGAGAACAAAAAAAAAGTAGTTCACTAAGAGTATATTGGTCAGCAAAGTAGAAGGCTTCACTGGGGGAATGAAGATGCAGGAGCAAGAAGGAGAGCACATAGAATCAGGGACAGTATTGGTGTCAAGTTAGATCTCCACAAATTCCTCAAAACCAAGCCTGGGGGACATCTGAGGGACAGGTGGAAGATTCTAGAAAAAATGAGGTAAAAGAAATGACCAGAATGTTAGGAGGAGAAGTTGTAGAGGTTGGAGCCACAGAGGTCAGAGCAGGGAAGAATTGTAAGAGAGGAACTATCAACAGAGTTAAATGCCCCTGAGAGGACCAGAGACGAATGAACAGGACAGAAATGCGTGGCGGGGAGCTGAGCAGGACCCTGGTTTAACACAGTGGTTGCAGGTCTGGAGCAGAAGCAGTTGTGCTTCCTGAATCCAGCTCTTACACTTTTCTCACACTCTGAATAATCTGGTCCTAGGTGTAAGTTTTTGACAGTCACGGTTCTCTAAAACAGGAATTGCTAAGAATAATAAAACTCTTACATTAAGAGCTGTGAACTTACAGGGAATTATTGAAATGTGCTTAACTCTTGATCCTCACCTCCAAGAAATTTTAAAATGCTTAAACCATTTTATCATAACTTTGCTTTCTTCTCAACAAAGTATTTTGAGATGACTTTTTAATGGGAGATGCCACACAAAAATAAATTGGTTTGAAATGGCAGAGGTTTTAAAAGATTATAATAGATTGATAAAGTGGGTCACCTCTTTACATCTTTGGCATGAAGCCCAGAGAAAGAAAGTAAAAAAGTAAGAAAGAGACAAAAGTTGGGATAGGGCAGAGGGCACTTGAGCTGAGAAAGGCAGCCACACTAATATTCAATGAGAATAGTAACCTTTCAACTTTCCAAGAGTGATCTTTGTCCTTATGGCCAAAATACATTCCAGTGGAAAACACTGGGTTATGAGAGTTAAAAGTAGTGTGTGTGTGTGTGTGTGCACGTTTGTGCATGTGTGTGAGCTGATGTAGAAATAAAAAGCACATCATGAGCATATATGTTCATCTCCAATTAATATTCCAGGAAAGATGGGAAAGGTGGTAAAAATAAGAACCTTTGCCCTTGGGCAGTTAGTACCAGTCTAGGAAACTGCTGGTGTCAATATGTTGATGCTTCCCTTTGCACATCTGGTGAAATCTTAGGATGCCAGTGAATGTGCCTCTTCCCAGCATCAACTCTCTCTCTTTTTTTTTTTTTAAATATTGACTTTAAAAATACAATACTAATTTGGGCTCACTGCAGAGATTGGGACAATATGGGAGCAGCACAATGCACAAAACACTCCTGATCTATGAGAATCTATACCAGGTTTCCAAAGCATGCCTTGGCATCAGAGCCACTTGGGCTATTTGCTGAAAATACAGTCTTTGATCTCACCTTTGAGTGTGTCAAGGTCTGGGAATCTGTTTGTATTAGTCCATTTTTATGCTGCTGATAAATATATACCTGAAACTGGGTAATTTACAAAAGAAGGAAGTTTAATGGACTTACAGTTCCACATGGCTGGGGTGGCCTCTCAATCATGGGGGAAGGCGAAGAGGAGTAAGTCACATCTTACATATCTTACATGGATGGTGGCAGGCAGAGCTTGTGTAGGGGAACTCCTTTTTTAAAAACCATCAGATCTCGTGAGACTTATTCACTATCATGAGAACAGCTCTGGAAAGACTTGCTCCCGTGATTCAATTACTTCCCACTGGGCCCCTCCCACTACATGTGGGAATTGAAGATGAGATTTGGGTGGGGACGCAGCCAAACCATATCACTGTTCTTTTTCTTTTTTTTTTTTTTGAGACGGAGTCTTGCTCTGTCGCCCAGGCTGGAATGCAGTGGCACAATCGCGGCTCACTGCAAGCTCCGCCTCCCAGGTTCACGCCATTCTCCTGCCTCAGCCTCCCAAGTAGCTGGGACTACAGGCACCTGCCACCACGCTTGGCTAATTGTGTTTTATTTTTAGTAGAGACAGGGTTTCACTGTGTTAGCCAGGATGGTCTCAATCTCCTGACCTCGTGATCCACCCACCTTGGCCTCCCAAAGTGCTGGGATTATAGACATGAGCCACCATGCCCGGCCTGTTCTTTTTTTTTTTTTTTCCTTCAAATTTCAAAGTTATTTTACACATTTATATCTAAATTTTATTTATTTTTGAATAGATGACATATTCCTAAGTGTAAACTCAAAGGATTTAAACGAATATATAGGGAAATATAAGACTTGATCTCCCATTTGATTTTTAGGATACTTGTTATCCTATCCAGGGGAATCCTGTTACTAGACCCTTCTGGAGACATTTATTGCTTGTGCAAGCATATGGGACTCTTTTATATATATGTGTGTAAACACACACACACATATATGTATATACACACACACAACTCTAATTCATATACATGTATACACATATGTATCTACATGTGTATATGTTTCAAACAGAAAGAGTAGCAAACCATATATATGGTTTTGCTTTTTAAAAACTTAATCTTGGAGTAATTCCACATATTCACATGCAGAGCTATATTGTTAGTTCTTAGCTATTGACTTGATAGTTCATCATTAATCAGATTCCTACTGATGGATATTCAGGTTGTCTTCAACATGTGCCTCTGACAGACAATCTCATAATCAATGTCCTTGTTATTTTGATATATAAGGAGACTGTGACACATTATTTAAGTTGGCCCTTTTAGTTTCAAGCCACAGAAAATGAACTCAGCTTATTTAAACAAAGAAGGAATTAATTAGAGGATCTACAAAAGGGCCAGGGAATCAGAGAAACCAGAAAAAGGGTCAAAATTGGTCTGTAGAAGGAACTGGTGTCATGAAGACACTGCTGTCATCATTGCGGGGTCCTAATGCTGCTGCCTGGGCCAGGGATACCGGCTTCACTGGAAACAGGAACTCCAGCTACCACCACCGGACACCACCATTTATACAAACTGGATGTAGTTCTGGCACCACTGCCGGTACCTTTGCCACAGTAGATTGTGCACAAGCTCTGCTTTTTTTGTGTGTTGTAAACTCTCCAAGATTCACTTGATTGTTGGAGCCTATTGAAGTGTCTACATTGTCTGGGGTATATACCCTGGGGTTCGTGGTCACGCACCAGGAAAATTTAGGACATGGACACACACGAGGAGTTTAGGAACAGAGTTTTAATAGGTAGAAGAGAAAGAGGAACAGCTTTCTATATAGACAAAGGGATCTCCCAGCAGAAAGGACCGACTGGCAGCAAATGTGCGGAATTTTATAGTACAGTTTGAGGAGGTGGTGTCTGATTTACATAGGGCTCATAGATTGGTTCGATCAGGTATGAGGTTTACATAGCATGTGGGGAAGACTGGTCCCTCCACCCTAATCTTATTATGCAAATTGGCTTTCCAGTTGATCCTCACCATCTTGTCTGCTCCTTACAGTACATGTGGCTGGCAGAGAAGGGAGGATGGAGCCGCCATCTTGGAAATGTCTAGTCCTTAGTTCCTGCTGGCATTCACCCGTGCAAGCTCCCAGCTTGCTTGTCTGTGTCTGCAGCTCAACTTTACGGTCTGCTCTTTGTTAGAAATCATTATTTGGGGGGCCAGTCGCAGTGGCTCATGCCTGTAATCCCAGCACTTTGGGAGGCCGAGGCGGGTGGGTCATCTGACATCAGGAGTTGGAGACCAGCCTGGTCGACATGGCGAAACCCCGTCTCTACTAAAAATACAAAAAAATTAGCCAGGCGTGGTGGTGGGCACTTGTAATCCCAGCTACTAGGGAGGCTGAGGCAGGAGACTCGCTTGAACCCAGGAGGCAGAGGTTGCAGTGAGCAGAGATCGTGGCATTGCACTCCAGCCTGGGTGACAGGAGCAAAACCCCATCTCCAAAAAAAAAAAAAAAAAAAAAAAAGATTTGGGGCTGCTTTTCATTAAAAAGAAAAGCCTTATGGAGGACTCTCATACCCTTACTATCTGCTTAAGTAATTCCTTCTTAACTCCTGTATCACTATGTTATGGGTTCTAACTACAAGGGAGTCCAGGAAAGAGAATAAAACCTCTACAGTGACAGTTTTTCTCTCACTCCACCGCATTGCTTAAAGGGGTCAGGTCCTTAAACAGCAGGCGGGTGTGTTGGTTGCTTGGTTGTGTTTCTCCCAAAAGCAGATCATGTGTCAAGGCTTTGGGTATAGGGAGTGTGTTGGAAGATGATCCCAGAAAGCATTGAATGGAGGAGTGGGCAAAATGAGACACAAAAGGAAGGAAAGTCAATGAAAGATGCATTAGTGAGTGGCTTTCCATTGTGGGCATCCGGGGCTCCATCCCACTAAGGAGCCTCTGAAGCATCGTGTAGGACTCACCTCAGAACTGACCCACTAGCTTTTTAGTGGGAAAGCTAGAATATGTATCCTCCAACTCTCATTCTTCATTGGCTGAAGTTTGTTCGTAGAAGCCTTACATCCCTGGCCGAGCAAGCTGTCCTGGCACCAGAAGGACCCCCTGGGTAGAGAAAGAGTCACGAAAGCTGGAGGTGGGAAGCGTCAGTGTGCGTGGAGAATGTCCACGTTGATTCCTGGAAAATGTGGAGGTGGGCCAGGAGAGTCGGGGGTAGGCATCAGCAGTGTCTGCTACAAGGTGTTCATATTACTGGGTAACCGAAAATGAGAAGCTGAGAGGGTCTCAAAAGAAGACAGAAAATAAATAAGTGAATAAAAAGAAGAGTAAACACAAGTATGGCTTAGTGATTGCTGAACAAATGCCTTCTGGATGTATCAGATCTTTAATGAAGAATGCAAAAAAGTACTGATAGTAGGATCAATATTGTTAGAATCTCCTAATTTGTTTCCTATTGATAGATATCAGCTAATATGATGGCACTGGACACAATATTTGTTTTATATTTGTCAGCTAGTGGGAATATATTTCTATATGCCAATTTTTTTGAGTACTACTGATGAGTACACACGAAATTGTGACTGCACCATTAGGTCTGATGAATCCATGTAATTGCTGCACAAATATTTTGAGTTTAATTGCATGTAATATAGTTAACACTCGGTTATCAGTGCCAATAAGGGAAGCAGTGACATGGATAATTCGAAACAGTGGAAAACCCAAAATCATTTATGTAAAACTTCTTTGGCCCATTTTTGACTCAGGGCTACAGATTCACCTTTCTAATTATATTTTGTTTAGACTACTAGAAAGAATTATTTTCATTTGGTAAAACATGGGCTGATGGAAGAAGAAAGTTGTTGAAATGTGTTCTGCTTGTTGGTGGAAGCTGGCATCAGAAGTTTTCAACAGATAGCCACATTTAGGTAATTGAGAGTTTACTGGCTCAAATCTCATTAAAGTAAGGTAATTTCTCCTCATTGTTCATGTATATTAAGTACCAGGCACTGTATTAAGTTCTTTACACAGATGATCTCATTCTTTCCTCACAGCCACCATAATTAGGGGATGTTTTGTAGTGGAGAATGATACTTCTAGAATCAAGTTGTGTTTCTGCCAAATTATTAGTTGTGTGAAATTGGTCAAGTTACTAAATCAGATGAGTTTTCTCATCTGCCGGTAATAGTAGTGGTAAGCCATAAGGTTGTTGACAGCCCATGGTGATTAAATAAGAGAATCTATCTAAAGCACAGTGACTGGCTTATGATGTCCAGTTCCATTGCAGACTGGATTAGTCTCAAAGTTGGTGTTCTGCTTATCCTCAGCCTGTGCTCTCAATGAGCCCTCTGGAACAGTTCTCCTTAAGCTTTTAAGTGCATCCAGATCACCTGGGGACCTTGTTGAAAAGCAACTCTGATTTAGTAAGTCTGGAACAGGACTTGAGATTCTGTATTCCTAGTAAGCTCTGGGAGGGTGCTCATGGTACTGACTTGTGGACCACTCATGGAGTGGAGAGGTGCTGGATAGTTTTGGTCAAACATTTTAATTTCACTTTAGTTTTCTTTGTATCCGTAGTAGGTTCAGAGAAGAAGCAAGGCTTTCTGTCTGCTTTACTTTGCCATGCAAGGTCCAACTCAGATGCCAGACTTCCAGGAAATCTTCCTCATCTCTCAGATCCCTTGAATGTCCCTTTTCCACATTTCCAGTACCGAAGTTTTTCTAGTATTAAAAGTTTTCTAGTATTAGAAGCTACCCAAATAGCCACGTTTGGGTAGCTGAGAGTTTACTGGCTCAAATCTCATTAAAGTCTGTCACGTAATTTCTGCTCGTTGTTCCTGTATATTCAGTACCAGGTACTATATTAAGTTCTTTACAAAGATGATCTCATTTCTTCCTCACTGCCACCATAATTAGATAGCTACCTGCCAGGAAGCATTGCTGGGAAGTAACTATGAATATAGACTCTGGGGTTATGCAGACTTGGGTTTCAGTTGAATCTCTGCTACTTACTAATTCTATGACTTTGGACCTGTGGACCAATAACTTCTCTGAACATCAGTTTTCTCATCTGTCAAATGGGCCTGATAATAAAAGCCATGCAATGGAGTCATTGTAAGATTCAGATGGGTGCTTAATGTAAAAAGTCCTAGCCCTATGGCTGGTACCAAGCAAGTGCTCACTGAGAGGTCCACAGGTTGTAAGCAAAGTGAGGATGGGCTCTGTATATATTTTGTCTGTCATTTTGCCTGTTTGTATAATCCAAACATGGCTGCTTCTCTCTTCTTTCCCAGAAACTCACTTTCCCAGTCTCCCTTTCAGCTAGGGACAGCCATGTGACCAGTTCTGGCCAATGAGAGGTGAGTCCTACTGTTCCAGGGATTTCTGGGAGAAAAATCTACGATCTGGGAAAGGAAAGAGCCAGTTGAGGAAAAGCCCATTGTCTCTTCTGTGTTTATATCTCCAACTTCCTGATTTTTCCTGTGGCTGTGATGGCCAGGATGTGGCAGCCCTCTGGTTATAACAATGTCACAAATCCTTCATTGAGGATGCCCTGCAATCCAAGCTCTGCCTCTACCCGATCCTCTCCTTCCCACCCTTCATAGGTGCAGATGCTAAGAGCACTTTCCAGTCAAGTCCTGCATGTTCATTTTTGTCTCAAGTCAGCTTCCCTGAGAATCCAAAAAATATATTTGTGAATGTATAAGTATAGTGACTTGGATTTTGTCTACACACAAGGACTTCTATGCCTGCATAAAACAGGTAACATTTATCTTTCATTGTTGCTATTTCTGATGTCTAAATCCCCTTCTGATAGTTGGAAGAAATTTTCCTGCCTCATAATATAGAGTCCAATTCTTTTTTTTTTTTTTTTTTTTTTGAGACGGAGTCTCACTCTGTTGCCCAGGCTGGAGTGCAGTGGCACGATCTTGGCTCACTGCAAGCTCTGCCTCCCGGGTTCATGCCATTCTCCTGCCTCAGCCTCCCGAGTAGCTGGGACTACAGGCACCCGCCACCATGCCTGGCTAATTTTTTGTATTTTTAGTAGAGACGGGGTTTCACTGTGTTAGCCAGGATGGTCCTGATCTCCTGACCTCGTGATCCGACTGCCTTGGCCTCCCAAAGTGCTGGGATTACAGGCATGAGCCACCACGCCCGGCCTAGAGTTTGATTCTTTAATTCAAAACTGAGTAGCCAGTGCTGGTTAAGAAATAGTGCCAGAGGTTATGTTTTGGCGATGCTGCGGCTGCACTGGCGTCTTTGGGGGCAGCAGTGCCAACTGCAGCAGGGATGGTTTACAGATGCAGCCTCCCTCCAGGGCCTGCAGGCTGCAGGGTTGGGGGTGCTGGCCGGACAAGCTGCAGCTTCCAGTGTTCTCCGTGGGGACCACAGCACATCCCCACCAGACTGGGCTGTAATGTGCTTTTCCTGTGGTTAGGGATGAAAAGCCATCTTTTGTGCAGCTCCCTGTCCGTGCCTTGTTCTGTAGCCTTCCTAAATGATTCTGAGTGCAGTCAGTTTTTCTTATTTGCATCACAGAACCATGTCTGCGGCCTACTATGTAATACTATTTAATTTGTGTCTGTGGACATTTAAAGTCTTGATGTATTTTCTGTGTCATTATTGATAACAATAGTAAGTATCATTTGAGGATTTATAGTTCACAGAATGCTTACATATGCATTACTTGATTTGTTCCTCATATAACATTGTAGGTTAGTATATTTGTTTTAGCCCTTATTTTGTAAGTTAGCATCTGAGAGGTGGAATAACCTGCCTAAGCTGACTCAGTAAATGGCAGAACTAGACTGGAACCTACGCTTTCTTTCTGTTTTTTTTTTTTTTGAGGTGGAGTCTTGCTGTGTCGCCTGAGTGCAGTGGTGTGATCTCAGCTCACTGCAACCTCCGCCTCCCGGGTTCAAGCAGTTCTCCTGCCTCAGTCTCCTGATAGCTGGGACTACAGGCGCATGCAACCATGCCTGGCTAATTTTTTGTATTTTTAGTAGAGATGGGGTTTCATCTTATTGGCCAGGCCGGTCTCGAACTGCTAACCTCATGATCCACCCACCTTGGCCTCCCAAAGTTCTGGGATTCCAGGTGTGAGCCTACACCCCTGGCTGGAACCTAAGCTTTCTATTTAATTTTTTAAATGTTGAAATCTTTTGGAAGCAAATACTATGTTAACCAAAAATCTCAACATCTCACCTTATTGAATAATGGAGATGTTTTAAGTAAAAACTTTAAGTCACAAAGTAAAAATATCTTTTTCTTAATTCAAACTATACAGAAGAATAGAAGATGGAAAAGTAACCAGAGGAAACAAATGCTAACACTTTCTTTTGCATTTTTGTAGAAATTTTCGAAATACATATATTTAAGCAGGTTGAAGTATAGTGTTTTTTTAAAAAATACAAATCAAGGGATATTATACATAATGTTCTTAACTTGCTTTTTTATCTTGCATTCAATGAAAGATCTCAGACATCTTGTCAATAGTGTTGTAAATAGCTTTGCTTACTTCTAACTGGCATTCATTATTTTGTGCTTATATTTTAATCTAAATGGTCAGTCTTCTATTGATGTATGTTGTTTTAAGTATTGGTTTCCTAGAACCATTGCCTGAGATGGGCATTTTTATAAATGTGATCTATCAAGGGAGTGGATGAAGCAGGAGAGGATAGAAGAAGAATCCTGGCAATCCCCTTGTCCTCTTGAGATGATGCTGTGGCGTGAGCTCTTAACAGCCAACCCTCACTGCTATTTAAGGGGAGGAATGCCAGTTCATTAACGAGATCTTGGTGGGACACCATCAAGCTACGTGTATTTAGATGGTTTCCAGTTTTCTATATTAATCATTTGGAGATGAACATTGTTATACACATCTTCGTGTGCTGTGAAAAATTCTTAGATGTGATAATTCTAAACTGAAGGATGTGGTAGCAATGCCAGATACTCATACAATGTCCAGTGTTCCTTCCTCCTTACTTACACAACAACAATTTGTTGGCTGTGTCAACATGCCTAGTTTTAAAAATTATACTTCCCAGCCTTCTTTGTTGATAGAGACACAGTTTTGACCAGTAAAAGTGAAGTAATTGGCTATAGCTTCCAGGAAGGCTCCAGGGGGGTAGGAGGCAGTGACACTCATCTGGGACATATTCTTTATGCGCTTGACCCTCAGCTTTTTCTTGCATAGAATGGGGATGTGATACTGAAGGGGGCGCAGCCATCTTGTGATTGTGAGGTGACAGGTCCTCAGCTGTCTAAGCCAGAGACATTATGGAACATTCTGTGAGCTGTTTAGCATGCTGGACTTCCTAATGATGGCTTCTATTTATGTGAGGGGGAAAATGCCTTTTTAATTCAAGATTCTAATGGATATGGAGTTATGTGCATTTAAATGTTGGTACACACAGTGGAGTAGGATTTCATGGGACATTAGACTCCAAAGCAGGGTCTCTCAACCTCAGCACGGTTGATATTTGGGGCTGGAGAATTCTTGGTTTTGGGGGGGCTTTCCTGTGCATTGTAGGGTGTTTAGAGAACCCCTGGTCTTTACCTAGTAGATGCCATTATCACCACCCCTTCCCAGCTGTGACAAGCATGTCTCCAGACATGACTGCATGTCTCTTGGTTGAGAGCTACTGCTGCAAAATCAGAATGTAAGACAACCATTACATGTAGTCAAAAATACACCAGAAGATCTATTAAAATCATTGATAAAATACAGGATTCATTCATTCCTTCAGAAATATTTCTTGAAGGGCAGCTATGTGTTATGTGCTGTTTTTGGTGCTAAAGATGGAACGGTATGCAAGGCACACAGGAAATAAGATACCTGCCCCCCCCCGGAGTTTATGTTTTACCAGGAGAAAACAAACTATATATATACACACACACTATACACACACACACACACACACACAACTGATATAGAGTATGTGTTGTATTCCTGGGCATTTAAGATCTTCATGTATATTTTAATCATTACCAATAATAACAGTAAGTAATGATTTAGGGCAGGGATCTGTATACTACATATAGCCCATGGCCAAATCTGGCGCACCACTTGATAAAGTTTTATTGGCACACAGCCATGTCCATTCATGAAGTATTGTCTATGGCTTCTTCCATGCTGCAGTGGTGACAGTGGCTGAATTTAGTTGTAAAAGATACCCTAAGACCCATAAAACCTAAAATATTTACTATCTAGCCCTTTGCAGAAGACATTTGCTGACCCCTGGCTTAGAGATTTATAGTTCATAGAATATGTATACTTGCATTCTCTTGTTTGTTTCTCGAAGTAATCCTCTGATGTAGTTGTTTTCCCTTTTGTTTTATGGGTCAGAGTCTGAGTGAGGGGATGACTTGCTACTGTTCACTTAGTTAGCAGTTCCAGGTGGTTGCTGTGCTGCTGGGGAGACTGCAATTGTAAATAGCATTGTCATGGAAGAACTCATCAGGAAGGTGACAGAGATGTGAAGGCAGAATGAAGAGACCCATGTGGATAGCTGAGGGACCAGAATTCTTGGGAGAAGGAAGGTGCCTTTTGTGTTTGAGGAACAGTTAGAGGTCAGCTGATGGAGCATGAGGGAGATTAGCTGGAGATGAAGTCAGGGAGGAGCGGATGGGGCAGGTGGTGTAGGACTTTACTTTTTACTGAGTGTGCTGTGGGGCCCATGGGAGACTTTGAGAAGAGGAGTGGCATGATCTGACTTGTGGCTGAACAGAAAACACCAGTTCCCTGTACAGGACCAAAAGGGTCAAGAATAGCATCACGGAGCCCGGTTGGGGATGGAATGGGAGGTAGCAGCAGCTGTGTGAGAAGAGGTTAAATTCCAAATCTACTTTGAAGGGAGATTTGATTGCAGATGGATTGGATGGGTGAGGGTAGGTTGAGAGAGAAAGTGGGGTCAAAGAAGACATCAGGGATTTTTGCTTGAGAGCTGGAAAGATGAAGTAACTGGCTGAGACAGAATGGTGGGCTTGGGAACCAGAAGTTCAGTGTTCCATTCGAGATCCCTGTTATGCTCACCATATTTTTTGGAACTGCCATGGACTAAAGAAAAAGCAAAAGGAAAATGAGTAGTCATATATTTAGGCATTTTCGAATCAAACCACCCTATGTTAAGAGAACTATAGGTTTCCCAATGGTAAGTAGAGAGTCAGTGGAGAATTCTCAAGGGCTTCTGGCTTGCTTGAAAGCTTCCAAGGCTCTGCAAACTTGTTCAGTAAAGGACTCAATGGTAAATACTGTAGGTTTTGTGGGCTGTATTAGTCAGCTAGGGCTGCCATAACAGAATACCATAGACTGGGTGGCTTAAGCAACAGAGATTCCTTTTCTCACAGTTTTGGAGTCTGGAAGTCTGAGATGAGGGGACCATTATGGTGGGGTTTTGGTGAGGGCTGTCTTCTGGACTTGCAGACAGCAGCCTTCTTGCTGTGTATTCTCCTGGCGGGAGTGGTGTTGAGGGGGTGGGTATGTGGAGACAGAGAGAGAGAGAGAGAGAGAGAGAGAGAGAGAGAGAGAGATCGATCATTTTATTTTTTAAAAATATAAGGCCACGGTCCTATTGGATTAAGGCCTCACTCTTATGACCTCATTAAATGTTAATTCGCCTAAAGACCCTATCTGCAGATATGGTCATATTTGCGGCGGGGGTTAGGGCTTCGACATAAGAATTTTTGGGGAACAGAATTTAGTTCATAGCATGGGCCATACTTTCTCTGTTGCAAACTCAGCTCTGCTGTTGTAGTGCAAATGCATCCATAGACAATGTGTAACATGTGGATGTGGCTGCATTCCAATATCACTTATTTAAAACACAGGAGCAGGCTAGATTTGGTTCCTGGGCCAAAGCGTTTTCCAACCCTTAGTTTATGCTGTTCTGCACAAGGGTAACACGTGCCAATAGATTTGTTTGCTCTGAGAATTGCAAGGATAATAATGTCTGCAAAAGCAACCGAGCATAGAGCCTGGCATACAGTAGGTGCTCAACATGTATTTGCTTTAAATTTGACACACTGTCTTTTAAAATACAGTGTGGTGACCTGTTTTCCTAAGTTGGCACTTATTGCTCAGCCCCATCATTTTTGTGCCCCTGTTATTGCTCTCGTGATCCCTGACCCTACGGTGGAATTGCATCTGACAAATGCTTGAGTTCAAAGTCAGTGTGAAATGAGTGGTTCATGCAATATCATTATGTCACTAAATCATCTCTAACATGGTTGTACCCAGCTACATTCCCATCAATAGCGTAGACTGCAGAGAGAGTATCTAGGAGAGAGTATCTAGAAGTTTTATCATTTACTCATGTATGTTTCCCCAATTTAAGACGGGGTAGGAGAGAAGTAAATCCACTTATCACTAGAACCTGGGGAAAAAGCTAAGGACTTCTCTGCAGTTCCAAAACTTTTTCTGAAACAATAGATGAGGCGTTTTGTACAGGGCGACAGAAGTTGGAGTGTTTGGACGGGTTGATAAGATAGTAATTTATTTTGATGTGACTGCTAAGGCTGTTACTACTGTGAGTCTTGTTAACACAAAAATATGAAGCCTGTTCTTGTTCCCTGTGTGCCTGTTCCTGCGTGCTGCCGATGGGGAAGATACAACATATAGGAAAAGCCAGATTATTCACTGGAAATACTGCTTTGCATGCTTTTCTTTCATTGCTTTGGGCTTCTGGGAGAAATCAGAAGAAAAGAAACAAGGCAGTGAATGGCGGGAATAATGGGGGAAAGATGGCATATTTAGGATCTGCAGATGGATATTGAAAATGCAAACTAGTTTGTTGATTTGTAGGGTGTCCAAACTGGTGGTATTAGTAATGGAATTTGGAACTTCTCAATGGATATGATCCTGTTTGCAGGCATGTGGTCACCTGGATAGTGACTCGAAACCCGCAAAACCTAAAAAACCTAAAACCCACAAAAAAAAGTAAAAAACTCAAAATCCACAAACCTAAAAAAAAAAAAAAGAAAAATCCCATTATTTGCGTCTCCTACTCTGTTCTAGAAAGCTTAAAGTTTATCGTAAAGGTCTTTGCTTTGTGGAAAGATGCTTTTTGGTAAAGAACATGCTGTTTGTTGGAGCGCTGCAGTAGTTGTCTGTTGTTGCGTAACAAATCACTTCAAACCTTCAAGGCTTAAAACAACAATAAACATTTGTTACCTCACAGTTTGTGTGAGTCTAGGATTCAGAAGTGGCTTAGCTGGAAGTTGAGGTTTGAGGTCTCTCATCAGATTGCGGTCCAAGTGTCAGCTGGGGTCACTGCCATCCAAAGGCTTCATTATGGTGGATTGGAGGATCCAGTTCCAAGAAGGCTCACTCACATGGCCAGAATGCTGGTGCTGGCTCTTGGCAGGAGGCCTCAGTTCTTCTCCACATGGGCCTTTCCAGAAGTCTGCTGGAGTGTCTTCATGGCATGATGGATGGCTTCCTCCAGAGTGAGCTAAGAGACCGTGGCATAAGCTAAAGAGTGTTTTATGAGCTGGTCTCAGAAATCACACCACTGTCACCTGCACAGTTTTCTGCACAGCTCAGTCCTATTTAATGGGAGAGGGGCGTATACAAGAATATGAGTACTGGGAGCTTAGAATCACCTGGGCCATCTTGGAGGCTGACTACTGTAAGAGCCAACTATGCACCAGACACTGCCTGTATGTGCTTTACCTCATTTAATCTTTAGAGGAACAGTGGCAATACAAGGTAGGATCTACTGCTACAATAAATCAAAGGTGAGTTTCAGTAGTTTGTCTAAGGCCACACAGCTAGTGAGCAGTGGACCTGGAATTGTAACATATACACCTGAGTTCCAGCCTATAGATTAACGCTGGCTTCCATATCTTCCTCAGAGAGACCTGGGTCCAAGTTCGAGCACTGCCCATTGCTTGCACTTGGTCTTAGTAATGCAACTTAATCATTCCATTTGTGTAGCTCAAATGCAGTAACAGTTCGGAAAGCACCCGTGCAGGAGTGGGCACATCAAGGCATTCAGTAGATCAAAAAAATCTTTTCCCCTAAAATTTTCAAAATCTGAGGTACATATAAAACAACTAGTAAGAGATAAGTTTCACACAGTACATGGATGAAGTGCTTTTTTATTTTCAGAGTTATATATTTGTTTTGATGTACATTTGGAAAACATGGATGAATTCCACTTGAAAAGTTACTTAACTGAAACTCAATTTTGGTGTCTATAAGATGAGCATAAAATGCTAACTGCTTAAGAGTTGTATGGATTAAAAAAGGTAACGTATATCAAGGGCCTAGCAATTCAAAGTTCATAGCAAGCACTCAATAATATTTACTACTGTTAACTCATGATAAATGTAAAGTGTTCTAGAAAATATGGAAGTGGTGTTCAGGGTTAAGAACATAGAGCCATAATCAGAAGCACTTTTTTCTGTGCTTCTGTATTTTAAGAGAGAATCTCTTAGTGATTTGGATTCCATTTAAAGTTATGACACAGTGGTAGAGGAAGTTAAGTAGGAAGTGAGATTTTCTTCTTAGTTATGAGAATGGCATCAGCATCAGTGAGAATTAACTTTTACAGCCACAGTCTTGATAAGGTAAGACGGTTAAAAACAGATGCTTTTATATTTAAGAACACTGATTGGCTACACTGGGCATATAAATGTGCTTTGGAAAAAATTTCACTTCCTACTCTGAGGTCGCCTAATTGCCACAGATACAGATGTTCTCCTTCTTGTTCCTTTGGGTATGAACTCACACCACTCTGGTTTACCTTAACTAGAGGGACTTACTCTCCCACAATTTAATTTCCAAGCTCTAATGCAAAGCAGGCTTACTTGCTTTGACAGGCAACTACAGGATAAACAGAAAGGGGCAAATTTATATAGTCAGCTAGCACTCTGCCATTATGAGTAATATGGCTTAACAAGAAAGGAAATGAAGAAATAAAAAAAGATCCCAGACACCATGAGATTTCCCCTAAATAACTTATTTCCAATGAACCCTAGAAAATAGAACCAGGACAGGCTCTCAGAAGAACAAGAGAAACAAATATTGATTGATTTCTTCATAATTTGTGTCCCATCTTCTGCAAAAATCTGATGTGGTTTAGAAAAAAGAAATGTCATAGAATCTTTTTTTTTTTTTTTTTTTTGCAAGATATTATTGCCGGAGGCATTCACATAACTTTGGAATAGATGGTTAAATTCCAGGATGTCAAGCCAGTGGTTTCACTTCCTATGAACTTGAAATTTTTTGCTTAGAATACAAACATAGTGATGAAAACAATCAGTGCTGAAAGAGGATAATGTGATCTAAAATATACTATGTTTTTCCTTTTATATAATATCAGAATCAATGCATGTTTTTGAAAAATTAAAAAAATTAAGTAAAAGTAAAATGTAGAAATAAGAGGTCATCCTTTATTACCATTAACACTGTTAATAGTTTTTTGTTTGTTCATTTTTTAATTTTTTTGAGACAAGGTCTTGCTTTATCACCCAGGCTAGAGTGCAGTAGTGCGATGATGGCTCACTGCAGACTTGACCTTCTGGGCTCAAACAATCCTCCTGCCTCAGCCTCTCAAGAGCTGAGACTACAGGCATGCAACATCATACCTGGCTAATTTTTATATTTTTTGTAGAGGTGTTTCACCATGTTACCCAGGCTGGTCTTGAAATCCTGGGCTCTAGTGATCCATCTGCCTCAGCCTCCCAAAGTGCTGGGATTACAGGCGTGAGCCACCACGTTGTTAATAGCTTTGAATATAGAGTAAGATTGATAATTTCTGATAACTCTGTGCCCATTTCCCCTTTCTAAAAATGCCACCGTTTCCTTTTGGGGAAGTGTTCTCCCCCTAATTTAACCTTTATATGAGTAGCTGGGGTCATCCTGAAACTCCTCAGACTGTGCATCACAGGTGAAGTTGGAATGGACATTGGAGATGCCTCCACGTTGTACAAGACGCCCTGGGATGAGTTTACATATCACTATTAACATCGTAGAGCAAATGCTTTTACCTGATATATTTCCTTGATATGAGGCTGTAGGCCAAAGTCAGCATGAGAGACCCTGAAAGCATGGTGTGAAGTTGTGCATTGAAATAAAGGAAAGGAGAGTTGAGAGGCTATGGAAGGCAGATTGCCAACCATTGTTAGCCTGACGACCAGTCCTGTGTGGAGGGACGAGCTTGAACTCCTGTTGGGTTAAACTGGCTGTTACTCCAGAGAGGAAATCTGTTGCTGCTGCCTGGCCAGCATCTGTTTTCCCTTCCTTTACTATCAGCAGCTTGGCTTTCCTCTGAGAACCCCTTGTCCCCCACTTTTCTGTCTGTGTCTAAATGATGGGGCTGACCTCCTCTGCCTAACTCCAGGGATGGGTGCATAATCCAGGTCTGGCCAATTAGTTAATTCTACCCTCTTGGCCACAGGGGTTACTTCGAAACAGACACATGACCTCCATCAACCCAGTAACACTCAATTCTGTTACGGTTTTTGGAATTATCCGGCCAAAAGTGCTGTTGTTCATTGTGCTGGGTTCGTTTGATAGCTTTGAAAATATAAGTGCTCACGTTCAGTGCTAACTTGGAGAATGCAGCCAAGACCAGGGATCACCAGCAGAGCTGCTTGATGGTGTTATTTGAGCAGCAGCAGGGCCCGAAAGTTGTAGCCCTTAAACTTGGTGACATGAGTCAGGACATTTCCTTTTTGTTGTTTTTATTTTCTGCTAAGACGTTTTGAGTTGTGTTTCTATTATATTCAACCGGAAGAGCCTGGCTAATAGACTCCAACCCCTGCAATTGCAGAACCCAGCTCCCTCCCACAGCCGCCGGTGCGCAGCCCTCCATGTTCCCTGGGTGGGTGTTTTTCATCTGCTTATGAACAGATGTGGTTGTTTTTCAGTCTCTTGGCCATTTTGTCCCCCTTCCCCTGCCCCAGTTTCATCACTGCTTTTCTTGGGGACCACCCCCTCCCATTGGGCCCTGTTTTACATGCACTTCCATCCTGAAATGCTGGTGATTTGTTAATACTCAACTACAAGTTGGGAGAATAAGCCGCTCCGTACCCCTCTTTCCTGTATGTCTCTGTTGATACCAGTCTATTTTGCTTGTGATTGAATCTAATTGAGTTCTTAGCCAAACAGCTCTTTTTTTTTCTTTTTTCTTATAGCTTTTTCTTGACTCCAGACATGAGTGTGTGGGGGTTTGGCTTTGGAGAAATTGGGAATGTCAGTATCATTATGTATTTGGTATTTCCCCTGCCCTCACTGACCAAGCTATGCTTAGAGTGGCAAGCTTTTCTCCTTAAGATCTTGACTTCTGTCCAAGGATATTCCTCACTTCACCAGGCCTCTGCTGACCATACGCACATAGCGGACATCTTGCAAAGCTGGCAGTGAACAGAGGGGAAGCTCAGTCTGGATCCTATTTCTGAGAGAGTCTCTAACAGGACCAGAATTTGGGATTTGACTTTTTCTCTTGTCATTAGACCATGTATGTCCACTTTTGCTTTTATGGGTTTTCCTGAGGCAAACAAATATAACAATCCAAAATGCCTCTTATGAGGAAATTAGTTACTTTTAGTAAAAACAGTTTCTTGTTAAAGCAGAGCTAAAGGAGCATCTATCACCCAGCATTTAAGTAGCAGACACTGTTGGCTACTGATTGAAAATCCATTTTCTTGGTTTCTTCCTTTCTCCCTTGATGCCAGAATCCACTTTCTACAATAAGAGTGAGCTCCCTGGACATTTACTTTTCAGCTTCCCTTGTAAATAGGGCAAAACCATGTGACTTATTTCTGTTAAGGGAACCTGAGGGGACGTTTGCTTGGGGGCAGCTGCTGTTGCTTCTGCTGCTGCATTAGCTGCTGCTTCTCCTCCCTTGGCCCTTTCCCCTCACTCTCTCCTCCTCCTCTTGCTTTTTAAGCAACTTTGTTGAGGTATAATTAACACAGTATAAACCACACATATTTAAGGTGTACAATTGGACAAATTTTGACATATGTACACACCTGGGAAACAGTTGCTACCATTGAAGTAATGAACAAATCCATCAACCCCAAAAGTTTCCTCTCTGCCCCTTTGTAACCCACTCCTACTCCTCCCTCCTCTCCCTGCCCTTCCCAAGACCAGGCAAATACTGATCTGCTTTATGTTAGGATATATTCATTTATTGTTTTCTAGACTTTTTTTTTTTTGAGACAAGGTCTCGCTCTGTCGCCCAGGCTGGAGTGCAGTGGCAATGATCTCAGCTCACTGCAAGCTCTGCCTCCTGAGTTCAAGCAATTCTCCTTCCTTAGCCTCCCAAGTAGCTGGGATTACAGGCATGCACCACCACAACTGGCGAATATCTGTAGTTTTAGTAGACACGGATTTTTACCATGTTGGCCAGGCTGGTCTCGAACTTCTGACCTCAAGTAATCTGCCTGTCTCAGCCTCGCAGTCTAGTAGTTTTAACAAATGAATTCATATAGTATGTACTATGTACTGTTTTTTTTTTTGGTCTGACTTCTTTCCTAGGCATAATTACTTTGAGGTTTATCCATATTGTTACATCTCAGTAGTTCATTCCTTTTTATTGTTGAGTGGCACTCCATGGTATGAATATCTACAAATTGTTCATCCATTCTCCTGTTGATGGGCGTGTGTGTTGTTTCCAGTTTTGGGTGATCACAAATGAAGCCATTATGAGCATTCATGTCCAAGTCGTTGCATGAACACGTGCTTTCATTTCTTTTGGGTGAATGCTGAGGAGGAAAATGGCTGGATCACATAGTAAGTTTTTGTCTAAGTTTTAAAGAAACTGCTAACTGTTTTCCAAAGTGGTTGTGTGAGTTTACATTTTCAACAGCATTGTTGCTGCACATCCTCACCAACACTTGGTATGTCAGTCTTTTTGCTTTTAGTGATTCTGTCAGAACGTGTGTATTGGTATCTCACTGTGATTTTCATTTGAATTTTCTTGATGACTAATAACATTGAACGTCTTTTCATGTGCTTACTTGCTATCCATATATTTTTTGGCGAAGTGTTTCCTCAAATCTTTTTGGGTTTATTTGCTTTCTATTACTGAGTTTTGAGAGTTCTCTATATGTTCTAAATACAGGACCTTTAGCAGATCCATGATTTGCCAATATTTTCTCCCAGTCTGTGGCATATCTTTCCATTGTTTTAACACTGTCTTTCTAAGAGCAGACATTCTACATTTTGGTGAATATAGCCGCTCCAGGTTTCTTTTGATTAGCGTTGGCACGGTATATGTTTACTTATCTTTTTTTAAAAACCTATTTGTGTCTTTTCACTTACAGTGGGTGTCTTGTAGGCAGAATTAAGATGGTCTTTTTTAAATGAAATCGCTCAATCTTTGTCTTAAACCATTTACATTTAATGTGAATATTGACATGATCATGTTTAAATTTATTACTTGGTGACTTGATTTCTATTTGGTCCATCTATTCTTTGTTGCATTTATTGTCTTTTGTAGATAAATTTTTTATGGTTCTATTTTATCTCCTTCATTAGCTTATTAGCTTTAACTCTTTCTTTTGCTATTTTACTGATTACTTTGGGTACATAGTATAGATCTTTAACTTACCATAGTCTTCCTTCAAGTTATATTACACTACTTCATATGCAGTATAAGAACCTGACAATTGTAAACTTCCATTTCTCCCCTTTTGAGAGAAATAATTGTCATATATTTGACTTTTACACATATTGTAAACCCCACACTACATTGTTATTTTTGTCATTCAATAATTTATCTTTTGAAGATATTAAATAATAAGAAAAATTTATTATTTCTTTTCCAATAGTTACCATTTCTAGCTCTTTGAAGTCTTCTGTGTAGATTCCAGTTTTCATCTGGTGTCATTTTCCCTGGCCTGAAAAAATCCTTTAACATTTTTCTTAATGTGTGGTTCTGCTGATTATAAAATCTCAAGTGTTAATTTTGCTTTCATTTTTAAAATGTATTTTCACTGGGTATAAAATTCTAGGTTGACAAACTTTTTTTTCTCATTTCTTTAAAGATGTTGTTTTAGTGTCTTCTTGCTTGCACTATTTTTGATAAGAAATTACTACTATTCTTATTTTTGTTTTATACACATTGTGTGTATATACATTGTATATGTATATATTATATCTTTTTTCTGTTCTACATTTAAGATATTATTTTTACATAGGTTTTAAGTAATTTGATTATGATATGCTTTGGTCTCATTTTCTTCATGTGTCTGATGCTTGGGGTTCGTTGAGCTTCTTGGATGTATGTGTTTATAATTTTCATATAATTTGGAAAATTATATGAAAATTATTCTTTTTTTAAACATTATTTCTTTTTTTTTTTTTTTTTTTTTACCTTTACTGCCTTTGCTTTTAGGTACTCCAATTGCATATCTATTTAGGATTCTTGAAGTTTCCCACAGCTTACTGATATTCCATTTATTTTTAAAGAAATAGTTAGCATAGTTTCTATTCCTGTTACTTTATATTCACTAATGTTTTCTTATGCAATGTCTAATCTGCCAATAATCCTATTCAGTATATTTTTCATGTCAGATATTGTGTTTTTTATCTTTTATATTAAATTTTCTCTGCTTTTAAAAATATCTTTCACATTTCTATTAAACTTTTTGGATATTTGGAATACAGTTATGAAATCTGTGTTTCAATGCTTTTGTCAGCAAATTCCAACATCTATGTCAGTTCTGGGTCATTTCGATTGATTGACTTTCCTTCCAATTTTGAATCTTACATTCTTGCTATTTTATTTTACTTTATTTTATTTTATTTTGTTTTATTTTATTTTATTGTTTTGAGACAGAGTCTCATGTCGCCCAGGCTGGAGTGTAGTGGCACAATCTCAGCTCGCTACAACCTCTGCCTCCCGGGTTTAAGCAATTCTCCTGCTTCAGCCTCCCGAATAGCTGGTACTACAGGCATGCACCATTGTGCTGGGCTAATTTTTGTAATATTAGTAGAGACGCAGTTTTGCCATGTTGGCCAGGTTGTTCTTGAACTCCTGACCTCAGGTGATCCACCCACCTCAGCCTCCCAAAGTGTTGAGATTACAGGCATGAGCCACCGTGCCCAGTCCATTCTTGCTACTTTATACATCTGGCAATTTTTGCTTGGATGCCAGACATTATGAATTTTACCTTTTTGTGGCCTGAATGTGTTTGTATTTCTACAAAACAATTTTGAGCTTTATTCTGGGACTCAGTTTATTTACATGAGAAGTACTTGATTCTTCTAACTGTTGCTTTTAAGGTTTGTTAAGCAACACCAGAGCAGAATTTAGTCTTGGACTAATTATTTCCCATGATTGAGGCCAGGTGCATCTTAGTCTGATGAATTATGAGTTTTTTTTTTTCCCTCCAGTCTGACTGGTTGGAAGAGGCCCTGTTCCCAGTCTTTGTGTGAGTACTGGATACTGTTTCCTCTACTCCTTTTGGGTGGAAATTTCTCCAGGCTGCCCTGTGAAATTAAGCTTCTTTGCTGTCCTCAAAACTTGCAGCTCCATCTTTTCATCTGAGAGTCTGCCAGCCTCAACTTCAACTGCCTCTTCCTATACCAAAGCCTGGAACTTCTCTCAAGGCAGTAAGCTGGGAAATCATAGTGCTTACCTCACCTTTCTTCTGGTTTTTAGGAATTACCATCCTAAAAAATAAGAAATATCTATGATTTCTTATTTTTTTAACTTTTAAGTTCAGGGGTACATGTGTAGGTTTGTTACATAGGTAAACGTGTGTCTTGCAAATTATTTTATCACCCAGGTATTAAGCCTAGTACCCATTAGTTGTTTTTCCTGATCCTCTTCCTCTTCCCACACTCTACCCTCCAACAGGCCCCAGTGTGTGTTGTTCCTCTCTGTGTATCCATATGTTCTCATCAATTAGCTCCCACTTATAAGTGAGAACATGTGGTATTTGGTTTTCTGTTCCTGCGTTAGTTTGCTAAGGATAATGGCTTCCAGCTCCATCCATGCCCCTGCAAAGGACATGATCTCATTCCTCTTTATGGCTGCATAGTATTCCATGGTGTATATGTACCACATTTTCTTTATCCAGTCTATCGTTGCTGGGCATTTGGGTTGATTCCATGTTTTTGCTATTGTGAATAGGGCTGCAGTGAACATGTATGTGCACATATCTTTATAATAAAATGGAAATATCTGTGATTTCTGTTAGTGACAGTTGGAGGTACTGTGGTTTATAATCTACATTTGTAATTGAAGAAAGTGTTAGATTTCTATTAGGGTTTTCTGAAAATAAAGCTGTAAACTTTTTCTTCCCATGTTCATGAACCGTATAGATTCTATCCTCCCTTAGTGATTTGTGTACTCCAGGTTAAGAATAGCATTTTAGATGGGAGATGAACATTTTTTAAAAAGTTTCACAACTATGTGTTTATTTTAATGTGTGTTGAAAAATAATAGAACTAGTGCTGCCCATCCATAACTTCATGTGTGTTGTTGCTCAGGACAAGGCTAAATTTTTAAAAAGGAATAATTTATAGTTGATTTAAACAAAAATATTAAGTAAGTAACCAAACAGATAGTACATAGATATAACAAAGATTGTGAAGATGAACTGCAAATGGTAGGGTATGGGAAATTGTCAATGTTCCACCTTACCCTACATTCTTCTAGCCATTGCCTATACATCATTCATTATTCAGCATTATATCACCAGAATTCAGACAACAAATCCACACACTGATGCTTTCATAATTCATAGGACCATACACTCATACAAATGTGTGAATGTGTAGTGTGAATGTATAGCCTTTGACATTTGAAGTTCCAAATAATGTGTTTGGGTGAATCTATAGTTCCTCTAGAATTGAAAGGCAGTAACAAAAAACTATCTATTATTAATTAGGCAGTCAAATCAGATGATTCAATTGCTGTTCCATTTGTTAGCATGTTTGGGTGGTGCAGTCCCCTACTGGCTGGGCTTTAGACAGCAATAGAAGTCTGTGATTGGCCTCTGCCATTTGCAATGTCAGTTGGCTACACAAGCAAGAATGGAGAGATTCTTTTGAACGAATAATGCATTTCTATTCTTTATCTTTTGCTGAGACATGGCAATAAACAGCTCCTTCATTTTTTCAACCTTCCCTAGGGTGCTGAATAAATAGCCCTTTGGATTGAGATCTAGAGCCATTTACCTGATTGCCAAATTAGGATGGCTGAGCCATTCCAGCATTGAGAATAGCTGATGTGAAGCCTTTTTTCGTGTGTTTGTGTGCTCAGCAATTGGAAAAGGTTTTGTGAACTGTTACAGGCTCCCTCTAGAAATGCATAACCCTTGTGCTTGTTCCCATCACTTTGCAATCAGTATCTTCTACAGAAGAGTTGTACTGATCGTGAATATGTTTAAAAGGATCTCTCCACAACCAGAATACCTGAAAAAAGGCTTTCCATTTCCTTTTACCTTCCTGGAAGAGTGTTTTGCTGCTACATGAAGGTGCACATGTCTGGGAAGGCTCAGGAATGGATGTTGACATCATGTCATAAACCCCTATTGTGGTTTGGGTCATTTGTGGAATGGTTGCAGATGGTGATCAACTGAAGAACAGATTTGTGGGGTTGTTAATAAGGATGTTTGACCTCACCCATCTCCATTTCTGATGCATGCAGGTGTTTGGAGGAAATCCATTACAGACAATCTCAAATCAGTTTAATTCATTTTGGCAAATACTTGTTAATGGCTAACTAGGCGCCAGACCCTCAAATAGATGCAAGATCTCAGTCATTGCCTTTAGGGACCTCACTGTGTGATGGAAAGAGACAGGTGAGCCACCCCCCAGATCTCCCATAAAAGGTCACAGCTGCATGAGTGTGACAGTGACAATATGTAAATATCAGACAGATTGAAGAAAGAAGCAGGGAATGAACTCTATCCATGAGGATGAAAGTAGGGATGAGATGTGAAAAGAACAAATATTGCCAAGGTCACCTCTGGTACATTATTTTACTTAGATTGTCTATTGAATCCTCACAGCTTGTCTGTAAATTGTGTATACACATTTTCACTTTACAGATAAAGAAACTGAGTTTCAGAATGGTTGAGAAACTTGCTCTATTCTTGGGTCACGTGGCTACTAAGTCAGTAAGGTTGGAGTAGATACTAAATTTCCTAAATATTTCTTGATTCCATCAACTTCTTTCTATTTCAAGCCACTACCATCTTGTCTCTTCTGCCATGGATTCTAGCTGGGCTCTAGGAGCCTTCTCAAATTCGTTCTCTGTCCTGCAGGCAGAGGGATGTTTTAAAACTGCAAATCTAAACACGCCATACCTTCCTTGAAAATCTGCCAACGCCTTCTCATTTTTCTTTAATTTGCTTTTGTGCTGCTTAAAGTCTCCTTTTTGAATGTCACAGGATTTCTTTTTCTCATTTTCTCAAACATCCCATGCTACCTCTTGCCTAAGAGTCTTTGCACAGCCCGGTTTCTAGTGTCCTCAGGTCAAAAGTCAGTATTCTACCTCCTAGATTATATCAGGTTCATTTACTCTCATGGCTCCACAATAATAATAGCTAATATTTATTGAGCACTTAATATGTGCAGCCAGCTTTATAAGCTCTCTAAGTGTGTCAGTTCAATTACACTTTACAACGGTCCCAGGAGATGTGCACTATTAGCTCAACTTCACAGATGCTGTTACTTGCTCAAGAAGACCTCACTTTTCAGTGAGGAATCTGCTTGATTCTGAAGTCCATACTCCCACTACTCATTACACTGCCTTTATAGTCATGGCAATGGTCATGGAGATGTGCTCTTAGATCTCCCTCACATGAAACCGCTGTGAAGAGTGTAGTTAACTGAACCTTCAGATTCGTTGCTGCATTCACACAGCAATGAACCTATGTTTTTCCCAGGCTGCCCTTGGCAATGACCAGACATGGTGAGGACACTAGAACGGGGTTATTTCTGCCCACTGCAGGACTACTTTGTGGGCAATCTTTGCTCAGGGAATTCCTGCCAACCTTGCCAAGACTGTCAGAATGACAATGTTGTTTGTGGTTCTTCCTACCAAATCCTTCTTCTTTTCTGTCCTCCTTTGTCATTGTTGGACCTGCATCACGTTCTGAAGTCTCTCCATGCCTGTTCCTGCCTCCTCTCCCTTAGTCTTTCCCAGGAATTTCCATCAATAAATCTCTTGCATGTCTAATTTCATTCACGGCATCTGCTTCTCATAGGAGAACTGATATAGCATCCTATATGTTTCTTCGCAGTGCATGTTAATGGATTGTAATTATAAATGTATTTGTTTGCTCATTTGATTACAGTCTGTCTCTCTCCCCTACAAGACTATAAATTCTATAGCAGTAAGATCTTTTTCTCTTTTGCTCCTCAGTGTATTCTTGACACTTTTAGCACAATGCTTGGCACAGTACATATTGCTCCAAAATTGATTGATGATTGAATAAGGCCAGGGCTAGCTGGCTCCGAAGCTTGCTCTGTTTAACTAGGAGTTCATTTTGTGCTTCATTCGGGCCGATGGACTCCTGAAGGTAGTGTCCTGAGCAAAATTCAGTATGTTGCAAGAGCTATATTCAAGTTCAGTCATAGCAGAGATGAAAATTAAACTTACATGAGCATATTAGTTCTAGAATCACTTTTAAAATTATTTTTTATTTTTAAAAATCTCAACACTTTTTAAAAATTTTCAAGCACAAAGCAAAGTTAAAACAATTTTCCATGAAAACCTGTATACCCACCCTTAGATTCCATCATTAATATACTATAATTGTTTTTATCATATATTTATCCAGCCATTCGTTTATCCATCATATGTTTTTGACTCACATTAAATTGTAGCCAGTATACTTCCGCCTAAATACTTCAATCTTCATATTATTAAAGTTTACAATTTCTTTACAATTTTACTTTTGCTGTAAAATTCAGCAAATGAGAGGCACACATTTTAAATGTATATTTGATAAGTTTTGACAAATGAGTACATCTGGGTAACCCAGACCTCTTTCAAGTTACAGAACACTGCCATCATCCCAGAAAATTTTTCTGCAGGTCTTTCCTAGTCAATGCCACCCCCACTTTTCCAGAGGCAAAGATGTTTCTGACTTTTTTTCCATCATAGATGAGTTTTGTCTGCTCAAGAACTTCCCATAAATGAAATAATAATGTACTCTTTTATGTAAGGCTTCATGTCACTCTTCTGCTTAAAATTCTTGGGTGGATCCATGATCATAGATCATGAATCTACAAATCCCATGGTACATAAAGCAGATTCCTTAACTCTTCATGATCTCCAGGTTTGCTTCTTCTAAATTGTCATTCTATGGTACCGTCCCTCAAATGCACCATTCTAAGTTGCTTTTGAACTTTCAGGCATAGTTTCCTCCACCTGGAGCAGTTTATTGACTCCATCCCATGCCTTCACCTGGTATAGAGGTTGACTGTTGCTTTTGTGGGCCCAGTGTCTCTTCTCTTTTTCCTCTGGTAACATCAATTCACCCTCCATGTGTGCACCACCCCTCCATTCCCCACACAGTTCTGTTGGGCTTTCAATGTCAGTTCTCTGCCTTCCTGCCCTCAGTTCCTGTCAATTCATAGTCACTCATCCCATTAACTCTGGTCATTCGTTAAGGAGTTTGGGCATGTGACCTAAGCTGGACAAATCACAGCCTTTCCAAAGATTTTATGATGAAAAAAATGTCAACTTTACAGAGAAATTGAAAAACGTGTATTTCCATTATCTACATTCTACCATTAACTTTTGTTATACTTTCTTTATGACATACCCTGTCCACTACCTGTCCATTCACTCCTCTGTTCGTCCATCAATCAGTCCATCCTATTTTTTGGTGTGCATTTCAAAGGGAGCTGCAGTCATTGGTAAACTTCACTCCTAAGCAGTTCAGCATAGATCTTATGAACTATAATTCAGTATTTGTTTATGGTTTTGAAGAGCAAACTTTACATACAGTAAAATGCACAAATCTTAAGTGTACCACCACTGGCCGAACTTTTGACAAGTTTTCAACACAAACCACTATGGAGACATAGAGGACACTGCCATCAGCTCCAGATGTCTCCTCTTTCCCCTCCCCAATCAATTCTTGCCCTCATTTCTACCTAGAGACACCACTCACTGTTCTTATTTTATTTTATTTTTTTGAGATAGTGTCTTTCTCTGTTGCTGAGGGTGGAGTGCAGTGGTATGATCATGGCTCACTGCAACCTCGAACTCCTGGGCTCAAGGAATCCTCCCACCTCAGCTTCCTGGGTAGCTGGTACTATGGGCACATGCTACCATTGCCAGCTAGTTTTTGTATTTTTTTTTTTTAATAGATATGGGGTTTTACCATGTTGCCCAGACTGGTCTCGAACTCCTGGGCTCAAGTGATCCACCTGCCTTGGTCTCCTAAAGTGCTGGGATTACAGGCGTGAGACACCATGCCCAGCCCTGAATTTTTTTCAACTGTAGATTAGTTTAGTTTCTTCTAGAACTTCACATAAATGGAATCAATCAGCATGCACTTATTTGTGTAAGTCCATCGTAATGTTTTGGACTTTGTACTTTTTGGATGTCGTAATGTTTTACTTTTTTTTTTTTTCAAATCTTCCCAGTTTTGAGCCAATACATTCCCCTTTAACGCTTAGACAATTGCAAGTTGGCTTGTTGTCACTTATGATCTGCAGAAACCTGGCTAATCCACGTAGAACACTATCGCTCATCCATCAGGCCTCGGGTTAAAGGCTGTTACTTATGCCTATTAATTCAGGTTCTCCTGTCTATGTACTTTCATAGGAGAAATCATTTCAGTGATCTGTTTGTTTTTTGGTTTGCCTGATAAACTGTAATCTCACGGAATGCAGAGACTTTGTCTGCCTAATTTGCCAAATATTGGAGAACTGCCATGCCACCAACCTCCGGAACAGTTTGCTACTCTCAGCAATTTTTTAATAAATATTTGTCCAAGGAATAAATGAATGATTGACTGCTCTTAGCTCTTCTAGTGGGCATATTGTAACTCTTAAGTCTGCATGTACCACAAAAAATCTAAAAAAATTACTGGTCAAACAACTCAAAAATTAGGTTTATAAAATGACGATCTCCTTCACCTTTCATTTGCCATTCCTACTTATTTTTCTTTTGATGGCTTCTTGCTTTCTTAGAAATATGCTTTCTTGACTTCTGAACTGAAAGACAATATACTTTCTTTACTTTCTTTTGCACTTTATATCTTAGGACACTCACTCTGTACAAGATTTACTAATACGGTCTGACATTCTGATGTATTAATGACTGCTCATCAATAAGTGTATTTATCTTGTATTTTACAACAGTAGGATTCTTTTGTGACAATGCATTAGCTTAAAGATGTGACACCCAGGTTACATCTTCTTCTTTTTTTTTTTTTGAGATGGGGTCTTGCTCTGTTGCCCAGGCTAGAGTGCAGTGGCGTGATCTCCACTTACTGCAACCTCCACCTCCTGGGTTCAAGTGATTCTCCTGCCTCTGCCTCCTGAATAGCTGGGATGGGATTACAGGTGCCCACTACCACCCCCAGCTAACGTTTTTGTATTTTTAGTAGAGATGGGGTTTTGCCATGCTGGCCAGGCTGGTTTCGAACTCCCGACCACAAGTAATCCACCTGTCTCGGCCTCCCCAAGTGCTGGGATTACAGATGTGAGCCACCGCGCCGGGCCCCAGGTTACATCTTTAAGATGTAATGATTTCTTATTGATAGGGTTGCTCTTTGGGATCAGGAGCTCTACTCTGCTTCAGTTTTACATATTTCATTCCTTAATTTCCTCATCCACAGAAATCTCCCAAAAATACAGTTAAAAAAGGTAGATGAATCAGACACATGAGTTTTCCTTATGTTGTGGTAAAAACATAGCTCTCGGATCTCATTGGTTTAAAACAACATTTATTTCTTGCTCATATAAAGTCTGCCATAGTTTGCTGACTTTTTTTTTTTTTTTGTAATTCCAAGTTTTATTTTAGAGTTGGGAGTACATGTGCAGATTTGTTACATGGGTGTATTCAAGGCAGCATTTCATGACTCTGCATTACACCTCCTAATCAATAGGTGCTTCCTCACTCATATGGGTTGGAGAAGAGGAAGTTGTACCTTGTGTGTTGCCTTTTAAATGTGTTTGCTCACATTTCATTGGTCAAAGCAGTCACATTAGTTTCCAGGTGGCAGGAAAGTATTAATCCTATCAGGTGTTTGGAAGGAAGTGGAATTAAAATATTGAGGAACAGAACGAATGGCTATGGTTCTGAGTCTCTTGCATTATGGTTGGTTGAAATGGGGTATGAATATTGTACTTTGGACTCTCAATAGTTGAACTCTACATTGGATTTGAAGTGGGATTCATTCAGAGGAAGATTTTTGAAGGCCTGCTTTCCTTTTCTTTTTAAGCACTTACCTACAAAGCAACCTTGTTAAATAGGACATCAACTTCAGTTCTCAGCAGAAAAATATTATTCTCTCCCCCAGGTAATTTCAGTTTTAGTCAAGCATTTCACTGCCAGCATGATATTGTAGAAATTTAAGGAATTTTTAGATTTTTTTCAGAGAATGAATCATGGAGGCAAAGCCCTTGGGTAAGCCCAGGTTTTAGCTGTTTATCTTTTGAGAAATGTTGATTGCCGTGCAGTAAAAAGTTGGACTCTTGTATTCACAAAAAAAGAAAGAACAAGTAAAAAGGAGCTGCTTTTGCTTTTGGTTTAAGAGTCTTTCTTAATAAGGAACAATGAACATCAACACCCAGTTATTCAGTAAACCAATTAAATTAAATTAGCACAGCCAGGAAACAAAGGAACAATCCTTCAACTCTTCCATTTATACCATAGACTCAGCAGTCACAATACAAGAGAGAGGAGTAACAATACAGTCTGTAAAGGCAATTAATATTAATTTTTCATTTTTTTCTCCAGCTAACATACTTAAAATGCCTCCCTGCCCCCCCAAAAGACAGCTCTAGTGTATTATTTCTCTTTTCTTTTCATTCACAATACAATCGAGATAAAATTAGCTTTTTTGCGCCTTTCCCATTACTGGTTTACGTTCAAGGTTGTGTCTTTGCAACAGTTTTAACCAGTCTCCTTCGGGGACTTCCCCATCGCTCACGCTGGTTAGTCTGTAACAAGGATGGGCTATCCCAGTACAGTAAAGAATGCTGGCTTTAGAGAATGGTCTTAGGTCAAGAATTATTATTGCTCAAGGCCTCCGAGATCTAGTTATGGGTTTCTGCAAACCCTGTGGGCTCTTATGATAATGCTTTTCTCCACTATTATTGTTATAAGGCATTAAATCAGTCAGATTCATGAGCAACAAGAGGTCAATGTCTGATTGAAATTCATAAGGTCAAAAAGGAAACTAAAAATCAATTTATAAGATATGAAGATTTAGGTTCAAACTATATCCATGAGCAATAAAATTTCACATCCATAAATGTAAGAAAATCAGTTATTAAACTTGAGGGGGGAAAGAAGACTTATTAAGTTTTACACACACATAAGGCAGCTAACACATAATTTTATCAGACATTACTGAAATCCTGTGTGTAATATAAGGGATGATGGGATAAAATGCTAAATGGTTTAGCACTAAATTATTAAGTGATGTATCCCTGAGGTATTAAACAGATAGAAAATGCAGAGCAGGTGTCTCTCCTAGCAAGACTTGATCACCAGTTTAAGTGCATATTGATAACAAATGCACTTCAGAGAGAAAATAGTATTAGTAATATTTTTGCTGCATGAAAGCCTGGTGTCAGGATGACTAAAAGCTTCTCCCTGCAAATAAATGTTCATTTCTTCTTCTTCTTCTTTTTTTTTTTTGGTTAAATTAATCATGTTAAATGTTAGGTCCCTATGGAGCAAAACGAGAACTCTAGAGGGATTTGAGCATTTCCTTGTCTCTTTCCCTCCATCATTTCTGCATGCAAAAAATAGAATGAGTGGAAGAGAAGATCTAGCTACATAATGTAGTAAACATGGAAAACATGAACACAGTTAGTGTGGCAAAATAAAAAGATAATTTTGCCAGAATGAGAGTAAAGAAAAGTTTATGAAAGCAAACGTTGGCATTAAAAAAATCCAACTTAGAACCACAGTTAAGTTAATAGCTTAATTCTGTTTTTGGCTTGATGTCCATTTTATTCCACTGATAAGAGGAAAATAGAATCTTTCTGGTCTACGTGGTAATCAGAGGGTCTGGCTGAAAATTAAATAGTGAAAATACGTGTTTGTAAGTGAGTTGGAAGGCATTTCTCTTTTTTCTCCTTAGGCCTCATATAAATCTAAGCATAGTTCCTGATAGGTTTATGGAAACACAGCGTTAGTTTTCTGTGGCCCTTGGGAGCTATGTAAGATTGGCTCAAACCTTGCTCCATGTGCTATGGAAGCCCTGAGCGCTCTCCTCAAATTGCAAAAATTCTCTTGAGGCTAAAATGCTTTTGTTATCTATCGTCCTTGGATCTGAGTGCTATGTTTGCTGCATTAGTTTGGTTATGAATCTTTTCACTATTCCACTTTGTTTTGACCCATGATGGCCCATGTGTTGAATTGAATCCTTTCTTGAATTATACATATTCTCTCTCTCTTTTACACACAAACTCACACCCTTCACTCAGAGAAGTCATGTAGACATGTAAGTTCAGTTGGTATAACATTGTACATGTAATCCTCATTTCACAGATATGAGACGGAGGCTTTGAGAATTTTAGTAACTTGCTTGTACATGGAGTTGGGCCTCCAACATAGATGTCTGACTCTAAGTCCCTCGTCTTCTCTACTCTTTTGTCCTAGACTTGAAATCCCTGTTGGTTTAGACAGAGGCCAGCAAACTATGCCACAGCGCCAAATCTAGGCCTCCATCTGTTCTTATCAATAAAGTTTTATTGGAACACAGCCATGCTTATTTGTTTACATGCACTCTATAGCTGCCTTCTCGCTACAATGGCTGAGTTGAGTAGTTGTGACAAAGACTGCATGGCCCACAAAGACTGCATGGCCCACAAAGCCTAGACTTTATTCTCTGGTCCTTTACCAGAAAACAGTTTCCAGACCCCTATTGTAGATGATAGATTAGTGTGTACTTCATGAACAACTGGGTTCATGAATATTGACAGGCATGACATGATTTTTTAAAACGGTGTTCTGTGATCTAATCAGTTAAGGAAATGCTGGTTCAAACGAAGTTAAACAGACCTCTTCCCAGAGTCTTTACTATACTGATGCGTGTAGTTTCTCCTCAAGAAGATGAAGAGATTGTGCATAACTTGAACCCAGAACTCTGTGTGTGTGTGTGTGTGTGTGTGTGTGTGTACGTGGTGTAAGTAATGATTCATAAGACACATTTCGGAAAGCCTGGATTGGGTAATAATTTGGGGAATATACTTCCTAAAGGGTAGCATTCGAATTCCTAGGTCTTCCTTGGGAAGGTGGCTAGAGAAGAGTAGAATTTTCCATTTGTAATTTCAGATTGATTAATTTAATGTAATCTCTAATATTTAGAAAAAGGTTCTCAGTCTGTGGTCCAAAGGATCACTGGGATTTTCTACGACCTGGGCAGAAGCTAATCTCTTTTGACTTTGTAGGAAAAAAATAACCTACCAGATAGAATTTTGTGCATTTTATTTTCCTCCCCATACATTTTTCTTGAGCCTGTCTGTGAGTACCAGCTATAGGTGATAAACAAGAATCAAATGATTATTAATAAAGAATTGGAAATGGCAGACCTTATTTAGTTAGATAATCTTTTTTAAAAAGGTGCATTTATGGTTGCTACATGGTACTTGTATCATGTAGTTATTTTCTGCCGAATGGATTGCTCTTTATATGTATGGTAAAATTATGTATCATGTATTTTGTAGTATTCCGCAAATAGCACATAGGGTTTCCGGGGGCTCTAGCTGGCTTTGGGAGGTTGGAACAGCAGTGTTCAGTGCTGGAAGATTATATTACTCACAACTTATTTGGTTGTAGATGACAAAAATCCAATTCAAATTTGATAAGTAATTGACTTGTATAACAAGAGCAGCAGTGGATGTAGCTCCAGGTGGCTGTTTCCAGGAGCTCAAGTGACATCACCAAAACTTTGTTTCTCTTTATTATTTTGTTCTCACTTCCTCCAGTTGATGTATTTTCATGGAGTGTCTAAGGTTATTGGCATTGCTAGCTCACATTGTTTCTATAGGTAGAGATCCCAAATTTTCTTAAACAGCTTTGTATTAGTTCTCGAGAATGTCTTTGCTTGGTCCTCCCTGGCTCATCTGTCCAACACTGGAGCGTTCCCTATTCCAGGGTGAGGTATTCTGATTGGCCAGATTGGATGTCATGATCAGATGTGTGACCAGCAAGGGACATTTCATGTTTGACAGTTCCCCAGGATCTAGAAGGGGAGGTTCCTAAAAGAGAAAAGAAGAATGTATTGTCTGAAGAAAAATGAAGGGATATCAAAGGTCTATTCACGGATTTAGGAGGCAGAGACATTGGCCTGGGGCAGAAAGAATATTGATTTGGGAAATAGGGGACCACACTAGAATGTAAGCTTCATGAGGCCAGAGTTTTCATTTATTCACTACTTCTAAAATAGGGCTTGGCACAAAGTAAACACTCATTAATTGAGTGAATGAAATATTCAAATGGACCATGGGAATTTAGGATTTAGTAGAAAATATCATGAATATCCTGGGGGCGATGTGGTAGATTATAAAATACCCACAGTTGTTCACCCGTTCCATAAAGAGGTAGAGTCTATTTCCCTATCCTCGTATCTGAGTTGGGAACATGACCAACTTTGGACAATGAGACATTAGTGAACATCACTGGAGCAGAAGCTTGAGACACACTCATGCGTGCAGGACATGCCAGGCTTGTCCTCCTGCAGCTTTTGGATCTCTGCCACCATTTGAATGAGCCAGAGCTAGCCTGCTGGAGGATGAGGGACCTTGTAGAAGAGAGCTGAGGCACCCAAGCCAACAGCCAGCAAGCCTCCCAGCTAATCCAGAAACCAATCACAAACTCACTAGTGAGTCTCAGCCAAGATCAGACAACCCTGGCCATGATCAGCAGCATCTCCCAACCCCAATTGCCAATTTGCAGACACATGAACTAAATAGAAGTTCCTGTTTTAAACCACTGAGTTTTGAGGGAGGTTTGTTATGCAACACATGCTAACTGATATAGGTACTTAGATTCTCGCCTGAAGAGAAATACTGTCAGGGTCCAATTCCCTGGTGACCAATTTTTTCCTTGTTATCATTCTTCCTTTCAAGTCCAAAGGTTTTAAAAGTCCGCAAGTTCATGCCTCGGTTTTTCCTTCCCTTGGTGTGCAAATATATGCCTAACATTTGCATTTTTATCAGTCTTTCTGTATTTCCTTGCCAGATTTTCATGAGAGTGTTTTATAATTATTAGTATTATTTTATTGTCACATATATATCTCAGTTAATGCCGACATGATTGTTCTTGCTATTGTAACCTGAATTAGGAATTTTCACAGTCAGGTATTGATCATTCATGTAATTGTATGATGAAGGAAATACAATTCCCTCTCTGCCTTTGAGAAATCAAAACAGTGAGGAGAAAGGATGAGGCAAATAAAAAATCAAAACGTGTGGTATTTTAAGAGGCACTGCCTTTATTTTTTTCTTAAAAAGAGAAGCTATTATTGTTTAGGGAGTTTCTATTATAATAAATATCAACAAAATTGTTTGTTTGGGAGTTCAAAAAATACATGCTTACTTGAAATGATTTCCAGGTAAAGTTTTATAAAATTACTCTTGCTTTATTATATTATGTACATTTTTATTGTATTAAATATAAATTATATTACATAGCATTATAAATTGTTATTAAAATGATCTGCAGCATAACTAGCAGGGAACTTACATATAACTGTAAAGAATGAAATAAAAATCTATTAATGCAATAAACCTACTTAATAAAAGTTACTTTCATATTCAAAAACAAAATATTAAGGCATGCTTCAGATCTGAAGTCAAAAATGAGGGAATAAATTAGCGAAGGTTAAGAACCTTGTAGCAGCTGACGAACAAAGCTCTAGGGGATTATACAATTTCATGCTCTTGTAATAAAAAGGATAAAGGATTGGCTAGAAGACCACTAAAAGTTAAAATAAATGAACATAAGGAGATGAAAAAGTCTGACACGAGTGAGACCACTACAGTGTAAAGACTAAAGAGATGGTATTAAAGTGTTAGAGGCTGGAATTAAATGCAAAATGAATTCTGGTGGTAGATTAATAGAAAATTATAAAGGTAAATGAGTTCGGTTTCATGGTTTCAGAAAACTTTATATATCTCATTATTTTTCTTAGCACTTAAGAAGAAGCAGGGTAAGACAAATTAAAATTTGGCATAAACCATATTGAAGTGGGTGGAAGTGCCAATTATCCCCCAGTGCTATTCCCTGTGTATTCCCCATGATTGACCTTCACTTGTTAAGTGGCACATGGCAGCCCCAAACAAAGCAAATTTTCCCATCTCTCCTGTTCGTAAGTGAGACAATGAATCTAAGTTCTCATTCAATTAGTCCTAAGAGGAAGTGACAACTTCCCGGAAATATATTCAAAAGGAAGTGGTGGGTGCTTTATTACCTCTGGCTCTTCCTTCCTGATGGCTGGAATGTTGATATAATGTCTGGTGCTCCAGCAGTAATTTTGGACCATGAGGTGATCATAGGGATGGAAGCTGTACATGGGGAAGCAACAAGGCAGAGGGAGCCTGGAACCCTGCCCCTCTGTCCACTATGTCAAATTGGGCCTCCTAGTGCCAGACTTAGGAAACATCACCCACTGTTATTTTGGGTTTTCTATCCTTGTAGTCAAATACTAATCTTAATATAGACAGAGTGAACTTCTACTATCTCCAGGCCTGCAGTGAAACACAGGATATTACAATACAGGCTCCCATGTCAGGGTTGGGGTTGGAGGAGGGGCTCTGAGGATGTGACCACTGTGTTGATGCTGGAAATGAATATTCCACTATAAATCAGAGTCTGCCCCAAAATTCAGAACAAGAGATACTGAGAGAGAGAGCAACCTGGTGGTGGTGATGGCATTTGTTTCAAAGCTCAATTTACATTGATAGAACAAAGAATTTAGGTTGCATTGCAGATCAATATAAACAGCTGTTTGGAAAGGTTGCTTTTCATCATATTTTCTTAAGATCGAGAAAATGTCAATTAATGAAAACAGAGATGCTTTACTACTGCCTATTTGTGGTGACTTTTGAGGAAGAATAATGGATTTTATGTGGTGGAGGCAGGCTCAAGCCCTCCATGAACTCTACCCGCCCCACGTCTTGACCCCTCCACAGCTATAAGCATTTTTCCTCTTTGCCTTGACCTTTCCCAAGCCAACCTAGCAGAACAGTTGAAATGGCACTTCGTTGCTCTTAAGGAAACACCCGGTACCTTTGCTATAGGTAGCATTTGCCCTTGATCCAGAGTAGATTTGCCAAACCATTAGAACAACTGCTGATCTGTATAGAAATTTCTTATGGTCTGAAATTAATAATGGTGGAACTTTCTCAGGACTGTTAGGAAAAGTATCTTTTTGCTTTTGTTTCCGTGTGTTCTCCAAGAAGCCATCATATGTCGTGCCTCACCCTCTGCAACTCCTGCACCTCCTCTGGGTATTCGTAGCACACTCTTGACTAATGCTTACCTCTGTCTTTGCATGCACTGGGCTGCATTCCAGTCCCTCCCTCCCTTCATCCCTCCCTCCCTTCCTTTCTTCCTTCCTTCTGCAATATTTATTTAGTGTCTACAATATTTATTGTATTTATTTAGGCATTTTCTAAGCACTAGAAAGATGGCAGGCAACAAGACACCTGAAAATGTTCCTTTATAGTTTCACTAAGGTTTGGCCCTTGAATGCCCTTAAGGAAGAGTCATTTATGACTTCAGCTAAGATCCAATTTTAATATATTAAAATGAGGTCAGGGTGCAGAAGGGAGCCCCTTAGTCAACTGTAATCCAGATTTTACATGATCCTTGACCTTATTCCTCTCATATACCTGGAAATTCTTGTGAAAGTAACAACAACAATAACAACAAAACAACTACAAATTTGCTTGTGGTGACAAATGTAATATGAACAAGAAAAACCTACAGGTGATGAAAGTTGAAGGACAAGTGGAGATTTAAAAAAGGTGGTTTTTAGTTAGAAAATAGAGCTTTTAAATAAATTGAGGAGTAGAAGAAAGTATTCAAATGATGTCTTGGATCTGTAACTTTGTTTCTATAAATGAATGTAGTTAAAATATTTGGAAAACCCAGTCCGGTCAGGGAAGACATTAGAATTTAAAACAGAGATAGATAACTAAGGACTTAAAGAATGGAGGATCTTTGGGGTATCTGGAAGGTGGAAATTCACAAAGGACAAATGTCGATTAATGAAAACAGATAATGATACCCTTTATCAACATAGGATAGGTATCCTTCAGGATGGGCTAGGAAGCAGCAGTAACTAACAACCCCAAGTATCAGTGCCTTAACACACTCAAGCTTATTTCTTGCCTGTGCCATAAATGCAGCAGGCTATCTAGGTGGAGTGGGGGAAACGCTCTGCTCGTAGCAGTCACCCACGTACCTAAGTTGAAAGAAGCAGCACTTCAACAGTGACCCTCATCACTGCAGCAGAGGATCAGACATGGTAAATCACTCAGCGCCTCTTAAAGCTTCCACCTGGAAGGAACACCTGTAACTTTTGTTTACATTTCATTGGCTAATGCAAACCAGCTGGCCATGCCTTCCCTCGGGGTGGGCAGGGGTTACCATCCTACCACCAGCCAAGCAGAGCCTCAGAACTCATTGTTGAGCTGCACCAATGTCTATAGCAGTGTGTGCACTTAACCCCAAGGATGCCAGTCTCCCACTGCACAGGCAGCTCCTGGAAAGCAGAAACCCCTCAACCAGCTCTCTCAATCACCCCGTTCAGCCAAGGGCTTGGCACATAGGAGGTTTTCAGTAAATGTTTGTTGTACTGAATTGATCTCCATTCCACGTACTTCCCGAAACCTCTCATGATTTGTTGGTAAAATTTTCACCCTTAATTAGTGAAAAAAGAAACTCTTTCTGTGAGTTTATAAATTATTTACCTTACAAAGCCCTTCTGAGCTCTTCGAGCACACTGTAAATAATTTATGTTCATACTTGTGTGATTTCACATTTGTTTATTAATGTTATCTTGGAGGTAGAAAACAACCTAAGTGAAACCACCCTAACTTATTTTACAGATCACTTGGAACAAGAAAAAAACGTGCTTTTCTTCTCATGTGGAAATGTTATTGACCCACCATTAGAGGGTGCGAAGGCCCAGTTCTTTCCCACTGTTAAGCAAATATTTCTGCTGGCCTAAACCATGACATTCACGCCCATTTAGTGAATTCCTACTCTATCCAGGTAATGAACTAACACGTTGAGTCTATAGTACTCAATATATCCAGCCCTGGATCCCTCTCCTGAACCTCAGCCTGTTTCTCCAACTGCCCTCTCCTTGTCTCCACATGGACGTATCTCCTCAATACTGCAAACTTAATGTGTCCAAAACAGAGCCCTTAATTTCCAGCCTCCTACCTCACAGCTCCCAAAGTCTTTTGCCATTTCAGAAACTGTGAACTCCATCCATTTTACTGCCCATGTCACAAACCTTATATATAGCTTTGACTTTGTGCCTTCTCTCATGCCCCGTATCCAATCTTCTGAAATGTTCTTGGTGCCACCTTCAAAATATATCCAGACTCCAGTCACATTTTACCATCTCCAGTCGCCATTTACCATCTCCACTGACACCACCGGAAGCCACCCTGCCTTGATTGCTTACCTGGTTTGTTTTTTAATTTTTTTTTTTTTTGAGATGGAGTCTCGCTCTGTCGCCTGGGCTGGAGTGCAGTGGCGCGATCTCAGCTCACTGCAAGCTCCGCCTCCCAGGTTCATGCCATTCTCCTGCCTCAGCCTCCCGAGTAGCTGGGACTACAGGCGCCCGCCACCTCGCCCGGCTAGTTTTTTGTATTTTTTAAGTAGAGACGGGGTTTCACCGTGTTAGCCAGGATGGTCTGGAACTCCTGACCTCGTGATCCGCCCGTCTCGGCCTCCCAAAGTGCTGGGATTACAGGCTTGAGCCACCGCGCCCAGCCTGGTTTGTTTGTAGCGGTTGAAACAGGCATTCTGTTTCTACCACTGGCCGCTGCACTCAACTTCTGTGTAGCATCCAAAGGAAGCCTTTTGAAATGAAGTTGCTCCTCTACTCACAACTCCCCCGTGCCCCCTGTTTGTCAAGCTGTGGAAAAGCCAGAGTCCTCCAGTGGCCGATAAGAGCCGACGTGGTTCGCATACCATGCCCCCAACTGCTCCTACCATCCCGTGTCCTGTCACTCTTCCCCTCACACACACTGTCCCAGCTATGGAAACCTCTTAGGGTTTATGTGAACCTTCTGTGAACATTCCAACCCTGCTGCAGCTTTAAGACTTTTGTGTTTGCTGTTTCCTCTGACTTAAATGATTTCCCTTCAGAGAGCCACATCTCTCCTTCCGCCCATGCCTCCAAGTCTCTGCTCAAATGTCACTTTGACACTGAGGCCTGCACAGACCCGCCTACCTGTAGGGCAACACCTTTCCCCCCTCCCACAAGCATGTCCTGTCTCCTTCACATTGCTCTCTTTCTCCGTAACGCCTATGTATTTACTTGTTTGTTTATACAATGCTCCCCCATGCCCTTTCTACAATGTAAAAATAGTGAGGGCTGGGCTTTGATCATTTATTTCAATGCTATCTCCCAGCCATCAAATAGAGATAGCCCATGGTAGATGCTCAATAAAGACTTGCTGAAAAAAATAAATTTTATAATATGTGATTTTATTGTTCATGAGTTATTTCTTGTCATTAAGTATTAGTTTTCCAAGTACAGCGTCTTTTCAGCAGAGACTGACACGGATTCCTTGGAATTCTCTTTGTTTCCAAATGCAAAGTGGTCAGGGAATAGATGGCTGATAGTTGGGTGATGTCTTCCACTTTTCCAGGAGGGTTCACTCTTCCTTCAGAACATTCATCACCAGAGATTGTCTTTAAACAAAAGTGTCTACCACTTAGAATCTTGTTATGCAAGTTAGAAATGCAGATTCTGAGGCCTCATTCTAGACCAATGACATTCGAATCTGCATTTTAACATGATGGCGGCCAGTGCCTGCTTCCTTCACGTTCGTATTCACAGGAATCACCTGGGGATCTGATGACGATGCAGATCCTGCATTTCTTACCGACTGTCACCCAGATGAGCCCATCGCCGCTGCATCTGAGTGCACTCTCAGCAGTGAGGGCTTGAGAGTCTGGGAAGAGCTCTACCCACACTTAGACATTCACAGGGTGTGTCCACCCTGTGACACACTTGGGCTCTGAGAAGTCCTGCATTCGTGGCATTAGAAAAATATCTAGTCGGCCAGGCACAGTGGCTCACATCTATAATCCCAGCACTTTGGGAGGCCGAGGCAGGCAGATCACCTGAGGTCAGGAGTTTGAGACCATCGTGGCTAACATGGTGAAACCCCGTCTCTACTAAAAATGCAAATATTAGCTGGGTGTGGTGGCGGGCGCCTGTAATCTCAGCTACTCAGAGGGTGAGGCAGGAGAATTGCTTGAACCTGGGAGGAGGTGGAGGTTGCAGTGAGCCAAGATTGCACGATTGCACTCCAGCTTGGGCAACAAAAGCAAAACTCCATCTCAAAAATATAAAAAATAAAAAGAGAGAGAAAGAAAAAAATCTAGTGTTTTCCAAACATATTTGGTGACATCAGTGAACATCAGAATCCTCCTCTCATTTTCTATTCCTGGGTCTCCTCTCCTGGCCTCTCTGTAGGTGCCATGTTGATTTTTTTTTTTTTTTAAATTTAAATTTAAAGATACCTCTTCCAGTAGAGCGTTCAAGCTGAGCCTGGAGACACCTCCATCCTCACCCCACTTCACTTCGCCCTTGAATCGATCCTCTGGCAGCACCAGCTGCTCCCTTGGCTGCACGGTTCTTTCCTATTTTATTTCACATAGACAGATCTTTCCTCTTTAGGGTGCTCTCTTCTCATCTTGGTTTTTCCAGCCTTCTGCAATTCCTTCGGTCTCAGCTTGGGTGCCCTGTCCTCCATGAAGCCTGCCCAGATTTCTCGGATGGACTAAGTGCCCCTTTGCTTTCACTCCCTGGTGTGAGTGGGGCAGTTGGACCTCTGCAGAGCACTCACCGTGCTCCCTGTGGCCGTCTACTTTGGTTTCTGTTGCTGCTCAAGATCCTGAGGGCTCCTCCTTGAGGGCAAGCTCAAGGTCTTCTCATTTATCCTGAGAACTTTGGACCTTCCAAAATAATTAGGTAATTATCTGCATGGACCTTTCAAACCGAAGCCGAAAACATGTACTAAATCCACCCTTAAGAACCCCCTCGCTGCCTTAAGGACCTGGAGGCAACACCAGTAAAAACAAGTAAAAAACGGAGCAGGGTTTATTTAAAAAAAAAAAAAAAAAAGTTGGTGTGAAGAGCTCTAAGAAACATCAGAAGTCAATTTTTCAACGTTGTGCAACTCTTCAAGTCAGAAGAATTTAATTTTAGGAAGAATAAGGCCAGGATGGATTGAAAATGGAATGATTTGAACGTAGAATGTTTTGGCTGCAGGGGACGTAATAAACAGAGGACAGAGACTCCAAAGGATAGAGTGCCTAGCAGTCACAGAAGCAGGGGGTACGTAATATTGGAGCTTTTTTCCAGTACCAGAGTGTGCATTCCTGGTTTTAGTAATATGTATGTATTTTAATGAGTATTAGAAAAAAAATTGGATTTTTCTATTTAAGGTCAAACTATCCTAAGTTTCCTGACTCAATGCTTTTATTTGATTCAGGTCAAAGAAAAAAGTATAAAGAAAAATTAGGATAGGTGGTATGTGGGTGGCTGATATACCAATGACTGATGCTGGGAAAATATTTTAAGAAACTGGACTGGTGATTGAGAAATCAGTTTTCCTGCCCTTTGGATGCACAAGCTTGCTCTGCTGTTCCTGTTTAGGGATGTTTGAATTAAGCGATGCTGCCCCTTCATCATAGCTGATTGGACCAAGGGTGTTCTCCTGGGCTAAGTTGGGCCAATCCGATTCTCCTTTTCAGGAGTTTAGAGTTGGGACCCAGGGAGACCTGATGAGAATTCTGAGTGTGGTGTGGTGAACTTGGTTGTCCTGGGGTTGCCATATTTTGCTATGTGAACTGAGAAGCTTAGACAGCTATGAGATATAGAAGGGAGAGAGGGATACAGGGAAAGAAAAATAAAATAGATGCACAGAGAAAAGCAGAAATGAGAGGCAGAGGCGCTGGTCACAGTTCTTTTCCAGATTCCGGTTCCTCCCTAGTCTGGCTGCAATCTTACCATTGGGTTTTCTGAGACACATTACCATGCTGATAACAAATCTCCACCTACCAACCCACTTCACCCCCAGCACTTGTCTCTTAGGCTTGTTTGAGTTACTACTGTTCCTTGCAGCAGAACTCCTCTACCAATGACTATCAAACAGGTAACTTACCTTCGGCGGACCTCAGTTACTTCATCTGGAAATGGCGGAAGCTAGCTAGTTTTCCCGAAAGGCAGGTCACATACCACTGGAGAAAGTTGAGAAGATCTTAGGTGATATTTAGGTCCAACACCAAATATTATTGAATTGCATAGTGATTTCCATTTCTAAATGTCTTTCAGTCCTTCTGATTATATGTCAAGGAGAAGTTCAGTTTGATTCTAGTAGATTTTCTTAAATACTTTTCTAATGCTTGTTCTCTTTTTAACAAAGAGAAATGAGACTTCAGATCGGGAGATTTAAAGGCTATAATAGCCAGTTAGAAATTGGAATTTTTTTCATTGAATTTATTTTTTATTATTATTTATTGTAAAATTGTTTTAATTCTGGGTTTTCATTTTTGGTAGTGAGATACAACTTCCTTTAAAAATAGCTATAAGATGAGAGAGAAAAAGCAGCTATTCCTTACATTGGAATTCCAATTATAAATTCTGAATGACAGAAATAGAAAATCACCATTTGGCCAACACCACAGTAATTATTATTGCTGGCAAGAATCATCAGTGACTGCTAAAATTAGTGGGTAAAATTAAGGTGAGAAACAGGATATTTGCATAGTCTCATAGTCTAAAAGAATCTCCCCACAAGGCACTATTTAGTACAAAGGAAGAAATAATACCTTTACAGTGGAGAAGAGGCTGACGCTGCTTTCACCAAGAGATCAAAGTTAATAGTACATTAATCCCCCTTATATGAGGCCCTGAGAAGGCGCAGCACCATTGTCAAAAATTGTTGACTTCAAGCTAATCATGAGAAAAACATCAGACAAATGTAAACTGAGAGGTATTTTACAAAGTAGCTGGTCAGTGCTCTTTGATCATGTTGAGGTCCTGAGAGAAAGAAAGACTGAGAACCTGTCACAGATTGGAGGAGACTAAGGAGGCATGACAACTGCACACAATCCTGGTGTGGATGTGCTTTGAATCCTGGGTGGTGTCTTGGTTTGGATCCTGGGTTGGATGTTGGTTTGGATCCTGGGTTGGGTCTTGGTTTGGATCCCAGGTTGGGTCTTGGTGTGGGTCCTAGGTTGGGCCTTGGTTTGGGTCCTGGGTTGGGTCTTGATTTGGAGATTTGGATCCCGTTGGGTCTTGGTGTGGGTCCCGGGTTGGGTCTTGGTGTGGATCCCGGGCTGGGCCTTGGTTTGGGTCCTGGGTTGGGTTTTGGTGTGGATCCTGGGTTGGGTCTTGGTGTGGATCCTGGGTTGGGTCTTGGTGTGGATCCTGGATTGAGTCTTAGACCAGAAATGACATTGATGGGCATTTGGTTATATTTGAGTAAGATCTGTAAATTACTTAACCGTATTGTATTTATGTTAATTTCCTGCTTTTTAATAATTGGACTATATGTGAAATGGAAGCATTTTGGGAATCTAGAATCTGGGTGAAGAGTGTACAGGTACACTAGTTTTGCAATTTTCCCTCTAAGTCTGAAATTATTTCTACATGAAAAACTAAAACAAACTGTAAAAATTCCTTTTTTTCCTAGACCAGTGGTTCCCATGTGGGTCAATTATGCCTTTTGGGGGACATTTGGCAATGTCTGGAGAAATGTCTGGCCATTGCAACCAGTGGGTAGAGGCCAGGGATGCTGCCACACATCCTACAGTGCACTGGGTGCCCACCACAACAAAACATTGATGATATTTGGGCTCAAATATGATCAATGCTGAGATTGACAAACTGTTCTAGAACAACTCAGTTTTTAAAAAATATATAAACACAAAGGGTGTTAAGAGAATAATAATATAGGAGTTGTGTGACTATACTGCAGCTGGTATAGAAGTGTCTGAACCTCATTAGAATTGATCTCTGCATTTCTACCTGGGTCTAACATTTTGGAGTCTGTGAGTTCAGGGGCAGTGCCATTCAAGGTTAGAGGTGCCAGGTGGGAAGCTTTGTGACCGCTCACTGCGAGTGGCCATCATTAGTAAACTATTTTCGTTCTTTCCCCTGGTCCAAAGCGAGTACATCAATCTGACCATTTCTAATGAGATATAGGATAATACTGCGTGGACAAGACTTGCTGTCAGCCACTGCCTGGTGGGCTTAGAGAAATAAATGATCCTTCATTAATTAACCTTCACTTTCTATGTAGATTCACTCATTGAGATGCAGGTAATTAAACCAAGGTCATTTCAAGGACTGACAGGGGGAAAAAAAAAACACAAAAAACAAAAAAACCCCAGCAGTTGGAAGGTGGTGCAGTTTTTTGGGTAGAGGACTTGGAATTCTATTTTTATCTTGTGCAGAATTGTTGAATCATCTTTTCTTGGCTTTTAAGTAATGTAACCTTGTTTTAGTGGGAGATTCTTAAGTTCACCTCAAAACTGTATCTCAAATTTTTAACGATTTAGGTTATTTTAGGTTATAGATAACCTCCTGTGGGTTTCAGGCATACATGTTAAGGCAAAAATTTAATTTCGGGGAGCTAAACTATGTAAAGAAAGGGAAATAGAATTATGTTTGAGAGACGAAGACCCATTTTATTGGATGGAGGAGAGGAGTGTGATGCTCTTCTCTCAGTTTGAATTCTGCAGTTCTTGATTTTTATTGCTTGTAATGCGGGGCCTGTATGATATATTATAGTGGCTAAGAACATGGATTTAGAGTTGGGTGGATATGATTTCACATCCTAGCTCTGCCGTAGACTCGGACCCTGGGTAATTCATTTCACTTATTTAGCCTTGGTTTCCTCATCTGTTAGATGGGTCTAATGCTGGTTCTTACTCTCAGGGTTGTTGGCAGGATTCAGTGTAATAGCTGGAAAAGGACCCATTCTCAGGGTGCACATAGGGATGATAGTTATCTCTTAAGAAATGTTAGCTATGTGCCATGCGGTATTCCAAGGGCTTTACTGCCGTCCATCAACCTTCTGAGTTAGGTTCTGTTATTGTATGTTTTATAGATGAGGAAACTAAGACACAGAGAGTACAAATAATTAGCCCAAGACACCACAGCCATTAAGTAGCAGAGTCAGGAGTTGAACCTAGTTAGGTGGTTGATCTTTTCCCCCATACTGCACCATCTCAGTGTGTAAACTGTTGACTCTTATTATTAGTATCATCTCTCATTATGCCTTAAAAATACAGTGCTAAAGCAAATCCACTCAGGAATACTTTTCTCTTGGGAAAAAGGTGGTTCTTGGGTGGTAGAACGAATGAGTTCCTTGAGACCTACAATAGTCATATCACATATTTCAGAGAATGCCCATTTTGCTTATTAATAAAAAAATATGTAATCGCCATTGGGGCTTATCGCCACCTCGTGGCAGGCTGAGGCATGACAAAACAGCCTTGACTGCCCTGTTGGCATTCCTGCAAATTTCCTTTTCTATCCAGGCCCGAAAAATGTGCTTTGAAAAAAGATATCTGCCGTGTCACAGTCTCAAAGCCACTTCAGCGTCTGATGGGAATGTATTTGGAATTGAGGTGTTACATTAAAGTTCCAGGATTACAATAGAGGCCAATGACATTTGGCTTATCAGTGTCCCTTAAAGGAGATTGTATTAATTTCTCGGTGTGCCTGGCTAAGCACTTTACCTTTAATCATAAAGGCGAAATGCTTAATTTGTTAAACATATACAGAATCAGAAGTAGGGCCATTCACTGTAGCTAATATCGCTTGCAATTATTAAAGTCAGTTTTTATCTGTTTAAACAGGTCATAAAAAAGTAAAATCTGAAATACAGGACTAACTCCCTCCTTCCTATGATATTTAATACATATTCAAAATTCCGATTAAGAATCAGTGCAAACCAGAAGAGAGAGAATAGCTTAAAAGGCAGAAATGAAGTTTCAGTCTGACCGCTATTTGTGTTCTAATTAAGGTTGGCCAACCTTTAAATGATGCAGTGTTTTTCATTAACTCCTACTAAAATCATATCAAGTCAGAATTCTTCCCCCACTACACCCCAACACATTCTTTGGTGTTTTATAAAACAGCAGGCTCATTTCTGTCCTGTCTCGACTACTCCCAACCATATGTAAGCTGAGGAAATGCTTCTAATTTACCACACTTTTGTTTCTCTTATTCTTTTTGTTATTCTTACTCTTTTCTTCCATTTTATGATATTGCAAGGTTCAAACGATCCTCCATGTTAGAAGCGAACATTACTCTATGTGCAATCTTTGGCTCTTGTAACAGAAATGTAAACTGCTTGCCTTATGGAAGAAATACCACTTAACCCTTCAATATTATTTTATTAATTTAAAAATTACAAAGAGGGCTACTGCATGATTTTGTAATATTTCATGAAGACATGTATAGAAACCTCTATCCTTCCATTTCTAATGATATGGAAACACCAGTGTTAAGAACTTGATGTATGTGGGTCTCTATTGTTGCCTGTGCTCATACAAAGATACACAGCACATATGTACACATTTAACCTCTCTGTGCCCTGGCACCTGTTATCTGTAGAGTGAGGGATAATAATACAGTTCTCCAATCTTTTTTCATACTGTTGAAACCTAACAATCTCTGAAAACCGCAAGTTTTAAAATAATTCATTTGGACACAAAACCTGCCCTAAACTGAAATAGGGCTATTTATAGTCATTATTTATCCCAGCTAGTGAGAATGTTCAGATCTTTTGATGCAGAAATAATAATGTTTTTGATGTGCTTTTGCTATCCCAGACCCCACTGCAGGATTAGATAATCCATAGTAAGTGCTTCTGGGGTAGGCAGCCTCCAAGCTGACCCCTGATGATGCCCTCTTCCTGGTATTTATGCCCTTGTACACAACTTTCCCTGTGAATGTGGGCTGAACTTGTTGACTTTCTCCCAATGAACAGAATATGGTAGAAGTGATGGAATGCCACTTTGAAGATTAGATTAGATGGGATGTAATTTCCATCTTGGATGCTTTCTCTCATCCTCTCTTGAATTGCTTGCCCTGGGGAAAGTTGGCTGCCATATTGTGAAGTAACTGTAGAAAAGTTCAAGTGGTGAAGAATTAAGGTGAGCCACAGCTATGTGAGAGAGATTGAAAGCAGATCCTCCCAGCCCCAGTCAAGCCTTCAGATGAGACCACAGCCCTGGGTGGCATCCTGACTGTAACCAATGTCAAGAACCCTTGAGATGGAGGCACTTAGCTAACCTGCTAAGTCTTGCCCAGATTCCTGACCCTTAGGAACTGTGAGATAATACATTTTTTGTTGTTGTTATTTTAAGCTGCTAAGTTTTGGGCATTTTGTTATACAGCCATGGATAACTAATACAGCACTATATTACTTTCTAAAATTCAAAGCATTCTGACTTACAAAACATATCTGGCCCCAAGACTCAGATGGCTCTGTAGTACCTACTTCATAGGGCAATACTTGTTAATTGCTTAAAACCATGCATGGTACATGGTAGTGGTCAATAAATATTAGTTGCTTTTAATCTTACCAATATTTTTTTCTATTGATTTATTAAATGAGATTGTACCACTTCTTCAGTTGTTGGTATTATCACTTACCAACACATTATTCTGCAACTTGCTTTCCCCCCTGCATCCCCCCCACCCCATTTAACAATATTTTACAGATTCTTCCAGGTCAATATAGATATAGATTTTAGTCATTTTAAAAAGTCAAATTCCTTACTGATCAGCATTTATGTTGTTTTTTTTTTTTTTTAGTTATTTTTTTCTTCCTAGTTATTCCAGTTAGTTTTTTCTTTGTTTTGGTCACTATAGACAATACTGCAAAAACTGTCTTAAGAGTATTTTCAACTCAGCTGAGTAGTCCAAATTCAGCTTTTTGAAGTCAGGTTTATAGAGGTATGATTTACACACAGTAAAATTCAATTCTTTTAAAACTGTACAGTTCTATATGTTTTGAAAAATGTACACAGTGATATAGACTACCACTGTCATCAAGCTATGTAACAATTCCATCATCCCCAAATTCAATTTTGCTTAATATCTTTTGTTTAAAAAGGTAGCAACTACGGAACAATATCAGTGCAACATTGTAGGCTATAACCATGTAAACCGCCCTCCCTCCACTCCAACATTAAAAGAAAAATCCAGCCAAACTGAAATGGCTCTTCAATTACTCTCAAGTTTTTAAACCTTTGCCAAAAGTGTTTGAGCTTAATTAAGTTAAAATATTTCAAAGGGAGCCCAGTTGTAATAATTTGTTTATAATACAAGCTTTGCTTTGATCATGAATGTTCACTTTTATAGAAACCCTGTTATCATTCTTGGGATAAGGGATAAAGTAAATTAACTTTGCATTGGAGAAAAAAAAACACAGGAAATTAAAGAAGTACCTGAGGTGAACTGCCTTATTAATAACAGAAAGATGTGACTTTATTGAGCCGTTGGGCCAGTGGGGTGGAAACATAGAGTCTGTGGGGGAATAGTGTGAATTGCTTAGATATTATGGATACAGTTTATTAAAAAGATAGCTTTAAAAAATGCGCTTAATATCCCTCTTTCTGGTCCCAGTGTGAACCCTCCTGGTTCTTGCAAAAGACAAACATTGCCTTGAGAAAGTTAGCAAACAGTGGTGCAGCACTCTTTCTTAGTTTGGCTGGAAGTAACTGGGGAAGGATTTTACATCTGTGCTGGTGGGCGTCCCAGGCCAGAAGAAATTCAATGCAACTTTTCCAATCCTTCCTTTCTTACTTGCTTTGAAGAGCAGATATATATATATTTACTCTAATTGTATTTAAAAATCTGCTTTCATGCTCTCCCTTTCCCTCCTACTATTTCCTCCCTTTTCTCAGCTTAATTTTGTTTTCTTTTGACAAATAGTCAGAATAAAAAAAAAAGATCTCTATATTAACTCTAACTAGAGAATAACTGAGATGCTGAGAGCATTCTGAGCTGGACTGGGCTACAATTTGCATTAAGATACTGGCAATGAGATGTAGGAAGAACGGGAGATTTAAAACATATTTTTGCTAGAGACCTGGTTTCTGATGCCAGCTCTACCACTTAAAAGCTGTGAGCATTTAGAGACTTTACTTACCCTCTGTGTAACTCAGTTGACTTTATTCATGGGATTATTAGAAATGTCAAGAGAATTGAAGTGTGTGAAAAGACTTTGAAAACCATTAATTACCTGTACAGAATAAATGATAGAAGAAGCATTTGTGGAATTTAAGTGATAGGACTTGGGTTGTTTCCTGGGTCTGCCCCTCCATGACCTACTTAATCTCTGCCAGTCTCATATTCTTCTTCTTTTTTTTTTTTTTTGAGATGGAGTCTCACTCTGTTGCCCAGGCTGGAGTGCAATGGCATGATCTTGGCTCACTGCAACCTCTGCCTCCCAGGTTCAAGTATTTCTCTTGCCTTAGCCCCTTGAGTAGCTGGGATTACAGGTGTCTGCCACTGTGCCCAGCTAATTTTTTTTTTTTTGTATTTTTAGTAGAGATGGGAATTTCATCATGTTGGTCAGGCTCGTCTCGAACTCCTGACCTGAGGTGATCCACCTGCCTCGGCCTCTCAAAGTGTTGGGAGCCACCGTGCCCGGCCCAGTCTCATATTCTTTACAGGGGAAACGGGGAGGTTACCTTCTCATGAGGCTGCTTACATTTTACAGTTGATGTAAGCTCAAGTGTTCTGTAAAGTCTAAAGCAGGAGTTGGGAAACTTTCTGTATATAAATACTAAATGTTTGAGGCTTTGAAGGCTGTATGTTTCTGTTGCAACTGTTTAATTCTGCCATTGCCGTACAAAAGAAGCCACAGACAATACATAAATGAGTCAGTGTGGCAGTGTTTCAATAAAACTTTCTTTACAAAATGAGTGGCAGGCTGAATCTGGCCTCACCTGCCAGTTTGCTGGCTCCTGTTCTGAAGCATATGATGCAGTTTCATTGAATTGTCATAGTGGTTTGAAGACTGTCTATAACTACTGTTCTGCATTTAGCCTCTCGGGTTGCCACAGGGAAAATGGGGTGGTGATTATGAGCTAGTGGTGTGTGATGTCAAAATGGTGGGAGTGTAAACTGCTCTTTAAGCAGTGTGGAGGCTCTGAAGGAAAAATTTAGTGGCCTCCATACCTCAAATCTGTATACCAAGAGAAATTACAAATGAATGAATGAATAATGAAATTACAAATGAATGAATGAATAATGAAATTACAAATAAATGAATGGATAATGAAATTACAAATGAATGAATGAATGAGTGAAGGAATGAATCAAAACTGAATTAACGGCCAGGTGCAGTGGCTCATGCCTGTAATCCCAGCACTTTGGGAGGCCTAGGTGGGCGGATAACCTGAGGTCAGAAGTTTGAGACCAGCCTGACCAACATGGTGAAACACCATCTCTACTAAAAAATACAAAAGTTAGCCGGGTGTGGTGGTGGACGCCTGTAATCCCAGCTACTCGAGAGGCTGAGGCAGGGAGAATTGCTTGATTGTGGGAGGCAGAGGTTGCAGTGAGCTGAGATCGTGCCACTGCACTCCAGCCTGGGTGACAGCGTGAGACTCCATCTTGAACACACACATAAAAAACAAACAAAAAACTGAATTAACTTTTAAATGTTAAAAAAGTAAAGCCATAAAAGCACTAGGATCGTTTATTGGTAACCTTGGCCTAAGAGCAGATATTTTCCATGTGACTCAGAATCTAGAAACCATAAAACAACCCCAATAAATTTAAGTATATTGTTAAAAATATGCATGATCAAAAATACCAAAAGCAAAGTAAAATGTCAAATAATAAACTGGGTAATAGTGCAACTTATATAGTAAAAAGTTAACCTTTTATTATACAAAGACCTCCTAGAATTTGATAAGAAAATGACCAAAAATCCAAAAAGAAAACAGTTAAGGGATAATAATAGATGATCCACAGGAAGAGGAACCATAAAGGAGAAACCAAGAGAATAGAAACCAACAGAAGCCCTAAGGTGGTTGAGCCACTGAATTACCTGACTTTGGAAGTACTTACTTCAAAACTTATTGTTATGAGATAAAAATGCATTTTATTTGAACAGTTTTGATTCTGCCATTCTGTTATTTACAGCCCAAATCATCCTAATTGATACAGAAATTAATGATCAGGAGACCCTTTCTCTAATAGTAAGAGAGTAAATAAAGTCCCTGGAACTTAGATTCCTGCTGTCCCCTAGAAGGAAAGAAGAAAAAGTGGAGAATTCAGAAGTAACTGAGGTTTAAAACTAAAATGGCAGATTAGTCACCAATTTAAATGCATTTTTTTTTAGAAGGAATGCATTGGTTATTCATTGTTATACCACAGATTACTTCCAAAGATAGCAGCTTGAAACAAAAAATATTTATTATCACTCAGTTTCTGAGAAGCAGGAATTGAGTAGTGGCTCAGCGGAATGGTTCTGGCTTAGTGATTCTCATGAGGTTGTAGTAAAAATGCTGGCCAGGGCTGCAGTCATCTGTCAGTGGGACAGGGATGTGGGGACAGAGGACCTGCTTCCATGATGGCTCACTCATGCAGCTGTGGTACAATCTCTCTTCCTTCAATGTGGACTCCCCAACTCCTCCCACCAAGCCATATGCTACTTGAATGTCCACATAACATGGTATCTGGCTTCCAAGATAGACAAAGCAGAAATTGCAAGGCATCTTAGGACTTAGTCTCAGAAGTCATACACCTTCATTTCAACAATATCTTCTAGATCAGGGGTCCCCAACCCCTGGGCCACAGACTGATACTGGCCCGTGACCTGTTGGGAACTGGGCTGCAGAGCAGCAGGTGAGCGGTGGATGAGAGAGTGAAGCTTCATCTGTACTTTTAGCTGCTCCCCATCACTCATGTGAACTGCACATGTGAGGGATCTAGGTTGCGTGCTCCTCATGAAAATCTAATGCCTGATGATCTGTCAGCTGTCTCCCATCACCCCCAGATGGGACTGTCTAGTTGCAGGAAAACAAGCACAGGGCTCCCACTGATTCCACATTATGTTGAGTTGTATAATTATTTTATTATATGTTACAATGTAATAATAATAGAAATAAAGTGCACAATAAATATAATGCACTTGCATCATCCCGAAATCATCACCTCCTCCATCCCCTGGTCTGTGGAAAAATTGTCTTCCACAAAACTAGTCCCTGGTGCCAAAAAGTTTGGGAACACTGTTCTAGGTCACACAGGTCAACGCTATTCAGTATGAGAGGGGACTGCCTAAGCCAGGAATACAAGAAGGTAAAGATCACTGAGGCCATCATGGCAGCTGTTTGCTACAAACAACTGGATTAGGTTTTTCTCTTATTGCTCTTGGTTAAGTTCAATATAAGAAAATAAAGAAAATTACATTTAGATCTGTGATTGTAAGGTTTATACAATGAATATCTCTCAATAGGCTTGGGATGAGAGCTGGGTCATAGATAATTGAGTACATCTTCTAATGAGATTCTGCTGTGAAAGTTTTGTATGTTTTTGTGACGACCAGATTCATATGTTTTGATAGGTAAGCAGGGGGTACATTTTGCATCATGTTTATGTATTTTCAGAGCTTATTCTGTCAGACTATCTCACTATTTTATAAATATGGGCCTTAGAATCTATAAGCAAAGACAGAACCCCCCCATCATGATTTCTGGCACCATCTCTACAAATAAATGATTGATCAATTAACTCCTGAAATTCCCATATTATAGAGCTGGGCCCAGGTAATTTATCTTGAACAATTTTCACCACAGGTGTTCCTGTCACCCAGTGCAGCAGTTGTAAAAAATCTCAATGATGCTTTTGTGAATCATTTGGGTTTAAGCAATGAGCATCACAGTGAACTCACGGGAAAGTATTAATTGCAAAATGTGCCCCCAAGTAGCTAACTAAATTAACTTGCTGCATGGGATTATAGGTGTTAAACCAATTAAAGTTTAGAGAGCATCTGCTACAAATAATGATTTTTGTTTTCAAAGTAGTTAATATTGAGACATTTCTAAAAGTAGCTAAACAGCAGGACCAATAGTCTATTTAGGTAGATTCAAACTTGTGTCGAGAAATTACCATCAAAGGGTTAGAAGACCCTTGTCCTCATCTGTGCTGTAGCATTTATTCATTCTTCCAACCAATATTTATTGAGGACTCACCATGTGTCAGGCATTGCGCACAGGAGTATTGAGATGGTTTGGAGTTGTGTCCCCTCCCAAAGCTCATGTTGACTTGCCATCCCCAGTGTTGGAAAAGGGGCCTGGTGAAAGGTGATTGGATTATGGGGGTGGATTTCCCCCTTGCTGTTCCCGTGACAGTGAATTCTCACGAGATCTGCTTGTTGAAAGTGTGTGGCACCTTCCCCTACTCTCTCTTCCTTCTGCTCTGGCCATGTCAGATGTGCCTGATTCCCCTTTGTCTTCCGCCATGATTTTAAGTTTCCTGAGGCCTCCCCAGCCATACTTCCTATACAGCCTGCAAAACTGTGAGCCAATTAAGCCTCTTTTCTTTATAAATTATCCGGTTTCAGGTATTTCTTTATAGCAATGCAAGAACAGACTAATACAAGTATGCATACAGATAGTCCCAAAATGACTTTATGTAATTAGAATAATTGGGATAAAATTTATTTTAAAATAAGAGGGTAGCAGGAGTATGGAAAAGAGCTTTAATAAAACTGTTTTCTTTTAAGCTGCTTGACATTATTTGATTTGACATGAACCCACTCCTGATAATTCTTTCTATTAGTTTTTAGGAGAATGCAAACCTACCTACATACATACAAGTGTGTATGTTTATAGTGTCTCTTCCAGATTGCCATGAGCATGTGTGTATTAGTTTTGTGAAATATTAGAAAAATAGAAAAAATTAGAAAGACTGCAATAATATTTACCCATGATCTCACCATATAGCCATTGTTAACATTTTATTTTATCTCTATTACAGGTTTTTTCTGTCTCCACAGAAATGCATAACACTTAATGAAATTGGCATCATACTAAATTTATTACTTTGTGAGCTGTTTTTAAAATCAGTAGCCATGATAATTCTCTAATGTAATTAAATAGACTTAGGATGTTTTAAATGTTCTCATTCGCTGATTTTGTTGGTTGTTGCCAGGTCCTCACTGTTAAAGGTAATACTGCAATAAACGTTTTTGGAAAGAAGTCCTTGCTTGTATTGGACAAATACAAGTTTCTAGGAGTGGATATTAATATTTTAATATGTTTTAAGAACAGTGATAATTCTGGTTCCAATTTATACTTCCATCAGCAGAGTATGAGTGCCTGTCTCATAGTGACACCTTTACCAATAATAAATATCTTTTATCTTCATATTTGCCAGTTTTATTCACATTCTTTTATTTCACAATTATTGAGTATAAAGTCGAACTTTTTTTTTCATTTTTATTGGCCGTGTATTTTTTCTATTATAAAGTGTCTGCTCATGTTCTTTGCTCATTTTTCAAAGGGAGGCATTCTTTTTCTTATTAATGATGAATAAGAATATCTTTTTTGACAAGATCATAACTTTTATCACATATATTGCAATATCAGGTAATACCTGGTCGTTTGCATTTTGTTTTTACTTATGGTATTTTTGACACATATATGATTAAACATGTTTAACTAAGTTATATAATTATATATCTAAAAATAAACATCACTTAATTAAATTACAAGTAAAAATATTCAACTTTGTTTTGTTGCATGGATCTAACTTGAAATTGTCTCTTTTTACCAACTCCTCCAGACCCATTTATTGGATGCTTTATAATTTCTCATGGACTTAATGGTTGCCTCATTGTACCCCATAAACTGTTACCTTGAATTAGTCTTTCTGCTCATTTATCAGTTTTCTGTTGAAAAAATGTCCAGTCTTTGCTTATTCACTTATTCTTTTAGTCTGTTTTCACTGGTCTCAGAGACCTACTCAGATTAAGCCAGGAAGGAGGAATTTATTAGGAGAATGAATGTGGTTTGGTGTTGGAACTGAATGGGCCTGGACCACTCTTCTGTTTTTCTTGTGGGTATCATGGTCCATCTCTTGACTCCATAGCCCTTACCTCTGCCTATGGTTTGCCTGCTCATTCACAATATTTGCTGCTTCTCAGCTTATAGAGAGACGACATCTTGACTTATATTGGATTGGAGAACTGATAGCAGCAGGAGAGGGAATGATGAGATGGATCAGGAGTTTATTCCAGCTTCTGGAAGGATTTGACCATGCCTTGGACCAGAGGGCAGCCATAGAGAGAAGTGCTGGCAGGATTTTAGATGTATTTTGAAATTTGAAACTTGAGGCATATCCTGGCGAGGCTTGCTGAGAGATACTACATGGAGTTTGAAGGAAAGGGACAGATCAAGATCTTTAAAAATTCTAAAAGTAATGTCTATTCATTGTAGAAAATTGGAAAATATAATTAAAGCACAAAATGTTTATAAATCTCTAATCCCATTATAAGTGTCTCAAGCTTTGATATATCAATGGGAATAGAATTACCTTTCTGCCTCCTGGCCTGCATTAATTTAAACCAAATGTGGATGGTGGATTTAGGGTGACTTCCCTTACGATACAGGATATGTACCATTTACAAAACCCACTTTGGAAAGACAACTTGAAAAAGCAGGTGATCATTCTGTAAGAGGTTGAAACTAAGGTAGAATGTGGAGCTAACGGTGCACCAGGAGAGATCTATGTACTTATGAAGACACTGTGGCCAGAAGAAATGAGTTTTCAAATATGGATCCATGGTTAAATGTTTCAGTTCTATATGCACCTATGCCCTGTGTTGATTGTTTTGATGAAACTTTTCTTACCTGGGCTGCTCTATAGAAAGCTCGCAGGTGAATGACAACCAGGATTTCTTTCTTTCTTTCTTTTTTTTTTTGAGACAGAGTCTTACTCTGTCACCCAGGCTGGAGTGCAGTGGCATGATCTCGGCTCAGTGCAACCTCTACCTCCTGAGTTCAAGTGGTTCTCGTGCCTCAGCCTCCCGAGTAGCTGTGACTATAGGTGCACACCACCACGCCCGGATAATTTTTTGTATTTTTAGTGGAGATGGGGTTTCACCGTGTTAGCCAGGATGGTTTTGATCTCCTGACCTCGTAATCCTCCCGCCTCAGCCTCCCAAAGTGCTGGGATTACAGGCGTGAAGGATTTCTTAATTTAATGTTGTTTGGCTAACACTAGTGAGATTAAGTAATTTACTTACATCTATCTCTGTATCTCTCTATACATTTCTGTTTCAATATTAATATAATTGTGTGTGTGTGTGTGTGTGTGTATGTTAAAGCCAGCATTTCTCATCAATATTAAATCACAAATATTTTCTAACTGATCATCGCTGGTATATTCTCAACATTTATTCTGTATCCAGTCAATTTACTAAACTTTCATTTCTAACTGTTTTTTAATTTATCCTCTTGAATTTTCTAGAGAATAGTCATATAATCTGCCAATACTTTCATCTTCTACTTTCAAATAATTATGCTTTATCATTATTTTCTAATCTAACTGTTAGTAGCCACATTTCAGAAAAAAAAAGTTTAATAATATTGTTAAGAAGAGATGCTTTTTTTGGGATCCTGCTTCTGGTTTTAATGGAACTGCTGTTACAATTTTAAAAGTATGGTCTTGTCTGTTGATTTGAGATAGATATTCTTATGTTTTAGAAGTTTACTTTTATCTCAAGCTTATTTAGAGTGTTTTGTTATTATTAAATGAGAGATTTATCTTGAATTTTATCTAATACTTTTCAGATTAAGATGAGTAAGATTATGATGTTTATCTGGTTTACAGTCATAATTTAGATTTATTTTGAGCTCCAATAAGAAGGCTTTTTGGAAAGTAATAATTTTTATTTTAAGTACATAAATTTATTTGTAAAATTTTAATTGACTATGTTTTATACTTCAGACCTTGTGGTGAGTACCTAGAATACAATAGTGAATGAAGTAAACATCATTCCTTCCCTAATGGATTTAATAATCTAGAGAGGAAAACAGGGGAATAAAGGTACAATTTTTGAGTTTGCTGCTTTCTTAGACATGATTCCAGGTGGTCAAAATTCTTTGAAGAATAGAGTTCTAATTTTAAAATGGGAGACAGTGGGGCTGATAAGATTTAACACAGAGAATCTTGCTTTTAAAGCAAGTGGTTTTAGGAATGAACTCATCTTATGATGGAAAATACCTGTTTAAATTTAAATTAAATGTTTTCAGAGTCATATTTATGACTCTAGGAAAGGCAATGCAATCCAAAGCTCATTATTTCAGTGATGTTCAAGGCTCATTGATTTCAACCAAGTTAGCATTCCTGTTTTGATGCTTTGGCTAACTCTGCTTATGATCCTGTTGAAAGTAGACATATCTCAAGAAAAAGAGGTTTTAGTATTTTTAATGCAAGTGATTTTTCCATTAAGATATGACTCTCATTCTTAGATCCTACTATGATAGATACTGATGGTTGCCTGGACATTACCCATGTTTCCTTCTTACATACTAATAAAATTCTAATTGTCTTTGGAGAGGAAATATACTCAACTAGAATACTCAAATCTAATACTCCCTTGCAGCTAGGGATGTCCAATTAACCCAGTTTTATCTAATGAGCTGTAAGCAGAAGGGCTTCTAAGAAAAATTTTGAAGAAAATATTTAGACTTGGATGGCACATCATTTTGGCCCCTTGCCTTTCCGCTTGTTTTCTTTCTTTTCCTAGAAGGCAAAACACAATGCTCAGAGGTTCAGCAGCCATATTGTGATCATAAGAATAAAACATTCACTCTACTAATGAAAAAACAGGGTGTAGAAGAACCTTGATCCTTGCCGATTCACATATGCAGCTAAAACAGCTCAGAACTGCCTATCTCTGGATTTCTTGTTACTTGAAAAAAGTGGACCCGTATGTTATTTGAGCTTTTGATACTTGAAGCCAAACACGTCCTAACCAACACACAGACAGTGTTTAAAAATAAAAGGAAGAAAAAAGTCCTGCCACAGGATGGAACTAGCTCCATCAGGACAAATTTTGTTAACTAAATTGACAGTATAGCTGTCCTTCCTTATCCAAAGAGGATACATTCCAAAACCCCCAGTGAATGTGTGAGAGCATGGAGAGTACAAACCCTAGATAGTCTACGGTTTTTGATGTGGTAACTGAGATGGCTATGACGTGACTAAAGGGTGGAATACACTGGACAAAGGGATGGTTCATATCACAGGTGAAACAGAATGGGAAGGTCAGAGATTTCATGACACTATTCAGCATGACATACGACTTAAAATTGATGAATTATTTATTTCTGGAATTTTCCATTTAATATTTTTGGATCAAGGTTGATCACAGATAACTGAAACTGTGGAAAGTAAAACTAGACATAAAGGTGTAAGAGAACAGATTTTCAAATTGCAGGCTCCTGGCACTCTTTGTAAGGTTTTGAGAGAATTTTGGAAGAAAATGGAAGGAACCCTGGGGATCTATGCCATTATTTGAAAACAAAAGCTCATCTGGCCCAAGATGAAGGGGCAAGGTTAACATGATGCCTTGTACTTAGGGCCTTATGAATAAACTTCTACTGCTGATCACACGAGCAGTTCACCTGTAAGTCCTAATAACCCCAGCTTCAAAGGCTCATCCCATTGAAAAGGAATTTCCCCACCTCTGCAATTCAAATGAAGTAAATACTCACTGAACTGTAGACACCTCCTGCTGCTTTTTACTTTCATCTTAAAAAAAGCAGGAGACAGTATTATGCATTGTAGATCTAAAAATTCATTTGTGAAAGGAGAATCTCCCTTTTAAAAGGTGACTGTTATTAATTGCAGTTTTATAATTGATCCTTTAAGGAACACAAATAAGTTTTAAATGTTCTCTTTCAGTGCACCTCAGTGGGTGGAAGGGTGTATTGTCTGGGATACCACAGGTAGAACCTTAAGTCTTGGCCTTGTAGAAATCAGGCCAAGATGAAACTGTCTTTTGTGGCAAAATTCAACAGTCTGCCTTAGACAAAAATCAAACAAATCATGAATTATTGCTGATTTGGATGTTTGTCCCCTCCAAATCTCATGTTGAAATGTGATTCCCAGTGTTGGAGGTGGGAAGTGATTGGATCATGGAGGCGGATCCCTCATGAATGGTTTAGTGCCATCCCCTTGGTGATAAGTGAGTTCTCCCTCAGCTAGTTCATGTGAGACCTGGTTGTTTCAAAGAGTCTGAAAAGAGTCAAGGGCCTCCCATGTCTCTCTCTTGTTCCAGGTCTCACCATGTGATATACTGGCTCCCAGTTACCTTCCACCATGATTGTAAGCTTCCTGAGGCCCTCACCAGAAGGTGAGCAGATGCTGGCACTGTGTTTCCTGTACAACCTGTAGAACCATGAGCTGATAAAACCACTTTTATTTACAAATTACCTAGCCTCAGGTATCTCTTTTCTTTCTTTCTTTTTTTTTTTTTTTTTTTGAGACGGAATCTCACTCTGTCACCCAGGCTGGAGTGCAGTGGTGTGATCTCGGCTCACTGCAGCCTCTACCTCCTGAGTTCAAGCAAATTCTTCCACATCAGCCTTCCGAGTAGCTGGGATTACAGGTGCTTGCCACCGTGCCCAGCTAATTTTTGCATTTCTAGTACCGATGGGGTTTCACCATGTTGGCCAGGCTGATCTTAAACTCCTGACCTCAGGTGATCCACCCACCTCGGCCTCCCAAAGTGCTGGGATTATAGGTGTGAGCCACTGCGCCTGGCCAGGTATTTCTTCATAGTAGTGCAAGAATGGACTAACACAATTTACTAAGTCAGCTTCTTAGAATTCTTAACAATTACTATTGGTTTTCATGGTCATGAAACCGACTTTCTTCCTTTTCCTTTCCTTTCCTTTTCCTTTTCCTTCCTTCCTTTCGAGACGGAGTCTCGCTCTGTCCCCCAGGCTGGAGTGCAGTGGCGTGATCTCAGCTCACTGCAAGCTCTGCCTCCCGGGTTCACACCATTCTCCTGCCTCAGCCTCCCGACTTTCTTAATTCTTCCTTCCCATGAAGAGGAGACTGACAGTTTGCTCAGTCCTGGGCTACATGGCCATTCTGTCCATAGCATGCATCTAGGATAGAGTGAACTCTGGCAAAAAATGTCTTAGCTGAACATCTCTTTCGGTCAAATTAAAAAGTTTCTTATAAACAAAATGTAACCATGGCCATGAGAATCTCCGTAGCAATTCTTTATCTTTCCATGGGCACAGACAGGATAATTTTTACAAGAAAGATGAAAGAGATCCAGATGTTCTCTCCCCAGAATAGTGTCTTATAAAAATGAGTTTTCAGGCTGTTTAGATTATTAGCATGTCATAGTGGAACTAAAAATCTCTTAACTCATCACAAGGGCCAGACCTTCAGGATGATACTGGGAATTTCTTAATGTTATTGGCAAGAAAAGCATTCAGTGAAAATAAAGGTTTACGAAGTAAGAAAGGGAACTCCTAGTTGCTGGGCACCTGATCTGTTATAGGCACTCAGTAACATGCTTTCAGCTGTTTAACCACACAATAACACTGTGAAAAAGGTAAGGTGTCTCTCTTTAATAATGGCAACATGGGCTGGGCGTGGTGGCTCATGCCTGTAATCCCAGCACTTTGGGAGGCCGAGGTAGGCGGATCACGAGGTCAGGAGATCGAGACCATCCTGGCTCACATGGTGAAACCCCATCCCTACTAAAAAATACAAAAAATTAGCCGGGTGTGGTGGCGGGCGCCTATAGTTCCAGCTACTTGGGAGGCCGAGGCAGGAGAATGGCGTGAACCCAGGAGGTGGAGCTTGCAGTGAGCCGAGATCGTGCCACTGCACTCCAGCCTGGGTGACAGAGCGAGACTCCATCTCAAAAAAAAAAAAAAAAAAAAAAAGAAATAATGGCAACATGGAAGCTCAAGGTCACAGCTAGTACACAGCTGAGTTCATGTCCAAGAGCAGGTGGGTATGATTGCAAAATCACATTCTTCCATCAAGCCTTCTTGGCTTAGTCTCATTGTAGACATTGCAGCGTAGCTGGAGATATGCATATAAACATATTAAATGTCAAATAGCAATATAAAAACAAGGATATTATGATGCAGCATGTGATTAATTGGCAAATGTGAGTTAGGAATTGTGAGTCTGTCATAAACTAGAGTAACCTAGAAAAGCCTGGCCTCTGTGTAGGACTTAGATAGGTTAAAATGAAAACCAGACAGTCATAAAGGTATGAATCCTGCACATAGTAAGGAAAATATGTGGTCAATGCATTGTTAGTGGATCAGTTTGGCTTTAGAAAGTTTATGCAGGAGCTTGAAGGTAGACTTCAGCCTTGAATTTCAGGAACTCTAGACCCTCATTCGGTAGGTCAGTGTTACTCTTACTAAGGTCAGTGGACTGCCCTTCCTAACATCTTGGGGGTCCTCGCACTTATTGTCAGGACTCCTAAGTTCTCTATGAAACTTTGCTTTAAAATTCTCCATAAAAATTAGAAAACATTATGAGCATATTATGGAAATCAACCCTGTAACTGTGCACTATCTATGGTTTCCTTACCAAGTGAAGGCTAAATGATGTCCCAGCAAATGAATGCATAAAGATCTCACCATTGTTTACATAGAGAAAACGTGTGCAAATGAACCTGCTCATAGCATCCATTAGGCTGGATATACCAGACCTCTTCTATACAGTGATTGTCCATCCATGTGAGTGGATCTCATAACTTGAAGCCCATGTCGGAAAGTGTAGCTGTTAATGCCCAATAAATCATCTGCTTCTGGGACAGATACTATTCATGTCCCTTCCACCCCACCCTACTGGCACTAACTATTCTTGTATGTGGCTCTGCATCTACCTGCAAGCCCCTCTGATTCTTCACCCAGGGGCTTTCTCTTGGTAGGCATGTGTTTGGGGCAGGCCAGATGTGTTAATTTTGGGAGCATCCATCCACCAATGACAAATGGGAGTTGGACAAAAAATATCCCTGCTTCCTCGCCTCTTGGGTGGGTGAATTCTGAGGCATGCTCACATTGTCTTCCAAAGTTCTCAGGAGCACTGACTGCCAGTGGCCTGGAGCTGTCACCTGCTTATTAATGCATGCTGCATTGGCCTTTCTTTCTTGATACTGCTTCCTCACATTGCTTAGCAGTATGAACGTTATTTCCCAGATAAACCCTCTATCCAAGTATTTGTCTCAGGTTTGCTTTTGAGGAAACCTAGCCTAAAACCCTTCCAAATATTCATTTGGTAAAGATTTGTATAACACAATGCCAGCCTTATCTTTACATGAACACAATAGTTCTGCAGCATTATAAATGGATGCCTCAATACAACTGGCATGCAAGGATTATTCCCAGACAGACTTTTGGTTCTGATGATCCTGAATTAGAAAAAAAAAATGCGGTGATTAATACAATCTCATACAGCATGCTTGTGAGAATGGCTGTTCCTTACATTAGCATTATTAAAGTTGAAATACAGAACCAGATTAAGTATTCAAACAAACTTGAGACTATATTCTTCCTCTATTAAGCCAAATATCAGTGATTTTGTTCGAGCAAAATAACATCATCTGTCACATTAAATTAATGTTGGGAATTTAAATTTTATTGGTTCTGTAGTTGTGTTTGAATATAATTTAAAAATTTATTCTAGATTTATAGTTATATCAAAGCTGTCAGTATAAAGAGTTTGACTAGTTTTATATTTATGCATATTGAAATTAAATTATAATGAATTTTTAACATTACATTGAGGGTCCATAAAATATACTTGTGTGTGTGTGTGTATACACATATGTATACACACACACATATGCATATACACACACACGCACTGACACACACACACATACATATACACACACTTGCTTACACACACACACACACCCACACACATATATATACACATATCTTTTAACCCCTTTAATAAGAGAAACTCCTCAGGCCTAAAGAAAAACTTCTTTAGGTGACTGGGAGCCACTGAAAGGTTTCAGTCACTGAGGTGACCTCATGAAAATGGTGTTTCAGGACAAATTAATGGAAAATGAATTTAAATCGAGATCTTAGAATATAGTAGACACAATACTATTTGCTGAATAAATGAATTAATAAAAGTAAACCGAGTTAGAATTCTGTTGCAGCAAACTATGAAATAAAACATGTGTATGTCACCTAGAGTGCTGGAATTAGAAAACAGAGACTTAGAGAACCTTGTGACTATATACGGGACATGCATTGGTTCCAGCTCTGTCAAAGCGGAACTCTGAGACAAGGGTTCATGTACAAGTAACTTATTAGGGATGTGACTCCAGGAGAAACCAGTGAGAAACCAGCCAGGTATGGTGGTTCATTCCTGTAATCCTGGCACTTTGGGAGGCTGAGGTGGAAGGATTGCTTGAGCCCAGGAGTTCAAGACCAGCCTGGGCAACATAGCGAGACACTGCTTCTACAAAAAATTAAAAAAGTTAGCTGGAATGGTGGCACACAGCTGTAGGCTGAAGCTGAAGGATTGCTTCAGCCCAGAAGTTCAAAGCTGCACTGAGCTATGATAGTGCTACTGCACTTCAGCCTAGGCAGCAGAGTGAGACTCTTTCTCTAAACAACAACAACAATAACCACAAAACAACAACAAGAACAACAAGAAGTGAGTGAAGCAGACAGGGAGGGGGAGGAGGCCAAGTAAAGGTATGATTTTAGGCAAAGTTCCCAGAGAGTAGATTAAGCCTAATCCTGCAGAGAAATTCTCAAATGGAAGTGATAACTCCAAGTCGATCCCAGCTTAAGCCAAGGGAGCTGGGCTTTCCTACCCCTGCACCAGCCAGTCATTGGCCAAGGGCTGCCATGTGAGGTACAAACTTCCAAGGCTTCCAGCTTTCTGTAGTCAGAGAGCAGTCTTACAGAGAGAGTAGCAGCTGGTAACCTAGCAGCTGAAGTACCTATAAGCTGGGGGAAGTGTGCACAGGAATGATAAAAGCATCAGTATGGAGTATGGAGTGATATGGAGTATGGAGACACAACAATGTTGACCATCAAAACTAAGCAGTCGAAGGTGACTTGAGGGCTCTGACCTGTGATGTGGCCAGTGGATGTCTCCATTAACAGAAGAAAGGAATTTGATCAAAACCACAACATGATACCATCTTATCCCCCCAAGAATGGCCATAATAAAAAATAAAAAAAAAAAGATGTTGGTGTGGATGTGGTGAAAAGGGAACACTTCTACACTGCTGGTGGGAATGTGAACTAGTACAACCACTATGGAAAACAGCATGGAGATTCCTTAAAGAACTAAAAGTAGACCTACCATTTGATCCAGCAATCCCACTACTGGGTCTCTACCCAGAGGAAAAGAAATCATTGTATGAAAAAGATACTTGTACGTGCATGTTTATAGCAGCATAATTTGCAATTGCAAAGTATGGAACCAGCCCAAATGCCTATCAATCAACGAGTGGATAAAGAAACTGTGGTATGTATACATGATGGAATACTACTTAGCCATTAAAGGGAACTAATGGCATTCGCAGCAACCTGGATGGGATCGGAGACTATTGTTCTAGGCGAAGTAACTCAGGGATGGAAAACCAAACATTGTGTGTACTTGCTCACAAGTGGAAGCTAAGCTATGAGGATGCAAAGGCATAAGAATGATACAATGGACTTTGGGGACTTGGGGGAAATGGGTGGGAGGGGGTGAGGGATGAAAGTCTACAAATTAGGTTCAGTGTATACTGCTTAGGTGACGGGTGCACCATAATCCCACAAGTCACCACTAAAGAACTTACTCATGTAACCAAACACCACCTGTTCCCCCAAAACCTATGGAAATTAAAAAAAAGAAAAAGGAATTTGAGAGGGGAATGGGAAGGAGATGGAGAGTCATAGCCCTTGGATTTTTTCGGGGAGTGAAACACCCTCTGGATCTATGTCCATGGCTACAGCTCATCTTCAAGCTGCCCTCCTGTCTTAGCCAGATCACAGTAACAGCTTCCTATGTTTTCCTCAGCTTTGACGTTTTTAGACCCTCCTGCCTTGTCTGTACACGACAGCTAGAATCATCTTAAACCTCCAATCACGTGATATTACTTCCTTGCTTTGAAATCCTTCAGCAACTTCCAATTTCACCTTGAAGGTCCTGAGTCACCATCAGCCTCTTCCACTCTGTTCTAGCCTCACTGGCTTTCTTTCTGCTCCCAAAAGAGGCCAAGTTCATCTTCGTGCCAGGGTCTTTGTAGTTGCTTTCCCCTCTGACTGGAATGCTTTCCTGTTAGCCTTGCAAATGCCTGGTCTCTGCACAAACCTTCTCTTCTTGGAGAGGCTTTTTATGGAGGTTGTCAGTGCTGCTCCCCATGCTTCTTTTCTGCATCGTCTGGGCATATGGTGGGGTAGACCTTGCTGGCTCCCTTGTGTCTGGGTGGGGCTGGATGTCTGCTTCTGGCCAGTGAGCTCTGAGTGCAAGTGACATGTATTAGTTTCAAGTTAGAGCATTTAACTGCTAGTTTGAGACCCTCCAGAGCTTTTTTCCTGTTGCCTCAGGACAAACTGTGAGGTCCTGTAATAGCTACTATGCCAGCCTGGGTTGCTGCATCAGTTAAGAGTTTGGTCTGCGAAGTAGAACCAGTTGAGTCATGTGGAGTAAGGGATTTATTAGAGGGATTAGAGTTTACACAGTTGTGGAAGTTGGTCAAGATATCTCTGAAAGATGGTTGCCTTTGTGAACGGGCCTGCGCCTGAAGTTTGTTGAAGGCGCATGAAGAAAAGCTAGATGTAAAGTGAGGAAGAACAGAGATAAATTGGATGCTCTGAGGATGGGCTGGAACCCATGTCTATCTCTCACCACCTCCACACGCAGTGATGCTGGTGACCTGCAGAAGGAGCTGGTCTCCAGTGCCATGGTGCTGCAGGTGCATCTGGCTCAGGACCCTAAAAATGCTGAAGAAGGACACTCAGTGGGTTCCTCACATCTGCTGTCTAGATTTCACGTGTTTCCCCTTGGCCAGCTGTAATCTGCAACTACACTAAAAAACTCTAAGAAATGTAGTTCCAGGTAAAATAATTTGCAGAGTACAAAACTACAATATTCTCGAGTGACTATGACGAGCAGGGCTTCCATAACAACTTCAGATGGGCATGTAGCATGAAGGAAAGACCAACCTTTGCTGTTTTAAGCCTCTCATACCAGGGGGCTGTTTGTTACCGCAGGATAACCTGGCAATTCTGACTATTTTCCTGAGCATTGCATGTAAAGAAGTGTATCATCCTCTCAAGTTGGTCTAGACTATGCCAAGCAGATTCTTTCTTTCTGATTACTTACTTATTACTATCCAAAATTATCTTACTTATTTGTTTGCTTTTGTAAAAAATGGCTGTTTCCCTTCAGTAGACTCCATGAGGATAGGGACTGATGTGTCTTACTCACTGTTGCATCCCCACTCCTTAGGATAGTGCCTGGCTTCTAACAGGTGCTCAATAAATATTTGTGGGGTAAGTGAATGAAACTAGAGTGGTCTGTGCTTCTCCCCTGTACAGAATGGGATGCTCTGTTTGTCTGTCTCCCTGTTGAAACATGAGTTCTTTAAATGCTGGAGCCTGTCTCCAGTGGATGTCTGGTTTCTTCTACGTAGAAGGATCTCATCTTTGTTGAAATTAACTTGAGGAAAAACAGAAAGGCTAGAGATGTGGATGCACAAATTATGCAAATGGAGGTGACAGTGAAAACCATGGGGATCATTGTGACTTCCAAGTTGCAGACATGATCAGAGGGCTTAGGAACTCTTTTAAGGAATGCTTTAGCTTCTGTATAGAAGCCTGCCACCATCAGTGTCTGGGAGCCTGATTTTTTTTCTCCAGAAAACAAGCATTGCCAAATTGATGATGGAAAACTAAACATTTCAGGCTTTAGCTTTCCAAACTCAGGAAAGAGTTTCACACAACTATTTACTTTTATAATAAAATTGAAGAAGTTAATTTTAAAATAGTACTAGAAAATCCACATAGCACCAAATATGGCCATGATAAAAAACAAAAATAATTTCTAAGTCCAAAAAGCAAGGATAATATTGCCCCCCAGGCATATTGCCAGGTTAGTTATGGACTTTCTCATGTTTTGACCTTTTCTTTTGCAGCTCATTCTAAGCAGATAAATACGTTATGGGGTAGTATTCAAGTACTCAAGAATACTTCTTCACTATGAATTACAAACAGGCTAGCCGTGGTGACTCTCACCTGTAATCCCAGCATTTTAGGAGGCCAAAGCGGGCAGATCATTTGAGGTCAGGAGTTCGAGACCAGCCTGGCCAACATGTTAAAACCCCGTCTCTACTAAAAATACAAAAATTAGCCAGGCATGGTGGTGTGCACCTGGAATCCCAGCTGCTTGGGAGGCTGAGGCAGGAGAATCACTTGGACCTGGGAGGTGGAGGTTGCAGTGAGCTGAAATTGCACCGCTGCAGTCCAGCCTGGGTGACAGAGCGAGACTCCATCTCAAAAAAAAAAAAAAAAAAAAAAAAAAAAAAAAATTAGGAGCAATGTTTTAGTTGCTGTCTGCAATCAGCTTTTAACTATATCTGGTTTAATTTTTCCCTGTTTCTCAAAGCAGTCTACCTCTATTAAACACTTTAATGTCTTTCATTGAAGTCTTTCCTCTAAAGCTCTCTATGCTGATTTTTCCTGAACAATCCTACTTTTTTAGTTCTCTTCAGAAGCATCATACCCTATCAGCATGTCTTTCTGTAATGTTTTCAAACCAACATCCACTCATTGTCTCCTCTTAATTATTGTAACTATACTTTGATTTTTCTTTGGGGAACCACTTTCAGTTCACATTTCTTTTATTTTCTTTTTTTGGTGTAGGGTACAGGGTCTTGCTCTGTCACCCAGGCTGGAGTGCAGTAGTGTGTTCATAACTCACTGCAGCCTCTACCCCCTGAGCCCAAGCAATCCTCCAGCCTGAGCCTCTTGAGTAGCTGGGACCACAGGCATGCACCATCATTCCTGGCTAATTAAACATTTTTTTTTTTTGGTAGAGATGGAGTCTCAACACATTGCCACATGCATGCAACTTGGTTCAAGTCTCTCAGACCATCACACTCCTCTGGCCACAATAATTGCTGTAAACATGGGCGTCTGGTCCTGATCAGAGACAATGAATTATGGTGTGATAAAGCCTATCTGGATACTTCTGGGAAAGGGCCTTTGTTATTCCCTCAGCTATACGCTTGTGAGGACATGCGCGACTGTAATCATCTTATAGTCATGAGAAGAGACCTTGCCTCAGAGTGGAGCCCCATGGCAGACCTTTTCTTTTGCAGCTCATCCTAAGCTTTAGGTGGAGAGAGAGGTATCGGCACTTGGTACCATTATTTATGTCTTGATCAAATCATGCCTGAAGTTCCTACTTCTGGACTTTGCAGTAATATGAACCAATAAATTCTCATTATATTGAAGCCAGTTGGGTTGAATTTCTGTTATTTGCAACCAAGAAGTTCTAAGTGTTACACTGCTCAAGCAGTCAACTGTAGTTTTTACAGTATAACTCAACATACATAGGACACAATCAGCTCATCACAGGTGTGAGAATGAGTGGTGAGAAAATGGAAACTGAAAGCCAAGATGTGCAGTTGAAAAAAGGAAGAGAAATTTCAGATAGAAACCAAAGGAAGAAAGAGGATCAATGAAGACAGTGATTCTCAAACCAGGTTGTACACTGGAATAGCCCAAGGGTTTTTCATAACACTCAGGTCTACATCGCATTCCCCCAGATTGTGATTACATTGGTCTGGAGTGCAGCCCGGTCATCAGGAATTTTAAAAGTGACTGCAATGTTCAGGCAAGGTTGAGAAGCTCTGCTCTAGGAGATACTTGTGTCTGTTTTTAGGAAAAAAATAAGAAGCCAGGGGAAAGGTAACAGCTGAAGAGGCAGTAGAAGGACTAAGGAGGTTCAATTATGTAATTACCCAAATTCGTGCTGAAAAATACTGCAGTACTGAAATATTGAGCACCAGATTGGTCACTGGTAGAAAAAGTAACGTGTATGCCTTGTGTTTTCTGAGGGCTATGCTGGTGAGATTTTATCTTTGAGAATTCTATCATTGGACCCAGTCTTAAAAGAAACTCTTATTCTAGTTAGAATGATTTGCTCATTCTACCATTTTGCACACTTTTTTCCTCCTTTTATGCAATGAACAATCTTGAGTGATGGATTTTAAAAATAAAATGAGCAAAATCATGATCATTAGATTGAAGATTTAATAATAGACTCTAAAAAAGTCTTCTTGATTTATTTTTAAATTCAGTGTTAGCTTTTTTTTTTTTTTTAATCAGTGTTTTTGTAAGTCTTAAATTAGTCTCGGAATGTGTTTGAATTTATAAGACAATATCCACATAAACTGATCTAAATATAAGTGATTGATTTTGGGGTATAGACCATACCAACTCCCTTCCCTGAAGCTCTAAGGAGACAAAGATTCCTTGTTAGAATTAAAGAAGCAAATATTTTTAAGATAATAAAATAAAAGAATATATTTTCTGTGGAAGATACTCAAAATTTTGATTAGTAAAAAGAAGAAAAATAATCGACCTAATCTCTAGGTCTTGAAAAATACCACAATGTAATACTATTTTTAACTTGCCTTTTCCGATTAATAATAGAGAACATACTTCTAAGTTACTTTCTATTTTGTAATGATTTTGCTGTTTTAAAAATGTTTTCAGTCTTTTTGTATATGGAAGAAAATTTTATACATGGAATTGAGAGAAAAGAACAAGGACAAAAGTAAAAATCACCTATAATTCCATCATACAAATAAATCACTTCTTAAATTGGAAATATAGAGAGTATTTTTTAGCATTATTTTTACTTTCTTCTGTAAAACAGGGATCGTTTGTACATCTTTTTTAGCATCCTGTATCTATAATTTAACAATATATTGTGAACATGTTTCCAGGTTAAAATATTATTTTTATCAAATTTTAAAATTGAATGTGTGTTATAGATGGGCCATAATTTTATTTACCCAATATCTGTCATTAAACATTTGGTTCTTTTCAGTATTTTGCCATTTAGTGTAATGCTGTAAATGAGTATGTTTATAGTTAAGTCATTGTACCCATTCAGTAAAATTCCTTGCATGCATCCCAGAGGTGAAATTGCTACATCAGAGGAGTCAAAGTGGAAATTCTTTGACTTTGATGTGCAACTGTAGATTAGGCAAATAAGATGGTGAAGAGATTATCAACAGTGGAGATCATCAAAAGAGAAATGATGTGTTTGTAACCTCTCAAATTAAGGGCATTTCCTCAGTATCATCAGCTTCTTCCCATCCTTGGTTACCACATTGAGCTTACAGACCCCCAATCGATAGGTTCCTAGCATCACCAAATTGCTTTCTTTTGCCAAAATATACCATGTATGTGTTTACACCTCTGTGCCACTTGATTCCACCTCTGAGAGATAACTTTCTTGCTCTTTTTCATCCTTTTCATCTTTCAACACTCATTTCACATATTACCTTTTCTGTGAAGCCCAGGCTAAAGTTAGTCAATACCTCCATTGTCTTCCCACAGTTCTTGGCTCTCAGTTAGTAGAACTCTTAGCATTCCACACTATTATATCTATTCGTGTCTGTCTCTTCTAGAAATTGTGAACCATGTCTTATTTTTTCTTGTCTCTGCTGTGCCCATCCGTGATTAGGACTTTGCTTTCGATTGTAATCTTCAGTCTTCATTAACTGCAACCCACAGTAAGAAACACATTTTACATCATGATATATTATATATGTTCTACACATACACACACACACACACACACACACACACAAAACAAAAGTTTCTTGGAATAAAATTTGCCATGACAGGATGTCATGCACTCATATTTTCTATTCTGCTTTATTCTATTTGTCATTAAAAATGTTCTGGTCACAGTTCACCAAATCAGTTTACCTACTAATGAGTCATGATTCTCAGTTTGCAAAATTCTGCTTAGCATAAATTCAAGTACTGTTTGTTGATCTGAATTGCAAAACATTGGCTTATTTTGCAGCAAATCTCAGACATTATGTAATTTTATCTATACTCAATAGTGTTAAATGTATTCATATTGTTATGCAACAGATTTTTAGAGCTTTTCGTCTTGCAAAACTGAGTCTATACACATTAACCACTACTTTCCCCTTCCCCTCCCCTAGCCCTTGGCAACTACTTTTCTACTTTCTGGTTCTATGATTTTGACTACCTTAGATACTTCATATCAGTAGAATCATGTAGCATTTGTCCTTTTGTGACTGGGATTTCACTTAGAATAATGTCCTTGAGTTTCATCCGTGTTGCAGCATGTGACTGGATTTCCTTCATATTTAAGGTTGATAATATTCCATTGTATGTATATGGCACATTTTCATTATTCATCTATTGATGGACTTTTGGGTTGCTTCTGTTTCTTGGCTATTGTGAATACTGCTGCAGTGAACATTGGTGTACAAATATCTCTTCAAGATCCTATTTTGAATTCTTTTGAGTATATCACCAGAAGTGGGATTACTGGGTCATATGGTAATTCAGTTTTTAATTTTTTGAGGAACCTCTATACTGTTCTCCATGATGACTACACCATTTTACATTTCCACTCACAATGCACAAGGGTTTCAGTTTCTCTGCAACATCGCCAACACTTATGTTCTGTTCTTTTGACCAGTGGCCATCCTAATGGATGTGAGGTGATGTCTCACTGTGATTTTGATTTGCATTTCTCTTGTGATTAATGATGTGCAACATGTTTTCCTATGCTTACCGGCCATTTCTGTATCTTTGGAGAATTGTCTATTCATGTCCTTTAGCCATCTTTAAATTGGGTTATTTTTGTTGTTTTCTCCTTGTTTCTTGATATGTGATCTAAATTGAATTATTAAGCTGTGATTTGAGCATCTTATTTTGGCCTGTGAACCATTCTATTCTGTGACCTCTGGGTTAGCTTGCCTGGCAGTGTTCTTGGAGGTTTCTATTGCATCACAGTAATTGCCCACACATCTTCTTTTTTTTTGACTTTCGGATTCAGGGGTACATGTCCAGGTTTGTCATATAGGTACATTGCACATCATGGGAGTTTGGTGTACAGATTATTTCATCACCCAGGTAATAACATAGTACCCAATAGGTAGTTATTTGATCCTCTCCCTCCTTCCTCCCTCCCTCCACCTTCAAGTAGGCCCCAGTGTCTGTTGTTCCCTTCTTTGTGTCCACGGGTACTCAGTGTTTAGCTCCGACTTGTAAGTGAGAATATGCGGTATTTGGTTTTCTGTTCCTGCATTAGTTTGCTTAGGATAATGGCCTCCACCTCTATCCATGTTGTTGCAAAGGACGTGATCTTGGTCTTTTTATGGCTGTGTATTACTCCATGGTGTATATGTACTACGTTGTCTTTATCCAGTCTGCCCTTGATGGGCATCTAGGTTGATTCCATGTTTTTGCTATTGTCCACACATCTGAGATGTAACCTAATTTTAAGATCATGCTTATAACTTTTTTTTTTTTTTCAAAAATGCACTAATTCTGGACTCTGTCAGTTACTGGACTAATTTCTTCCCCACACCCACCTCTACTTCCCTTCTAAAACAATGCTAATGTTGTTCAGATGTCCATGACTTCCACATTTGCTCAGTTGCCTCAAGGGAAGCCAACCCCACTCCAGTTCTTCAGTACACCCTGATTCGTGTTAAGAATTCCCATTCAGATTCCCCTTGCCAGTGACTGGCTTGGGGAAATGACCACTTGGTAAATTCCAGCTAATGAGTTGTGGAGGGAAATCTACTGGGATTGGGGTTTTCTGGGAAAGTGTTGAGAAGAGAGACTGCACTGTAAGAGGAAGTCTCCCTTCTTTTCCTATATATTGGGCCAGGAAGTGACGCATGCAGTTGCTACAGCCATCTTGCCAATAGCTCCAGGAGGATGTGGAGGGAGGACAGATTCTACCTCGCTAGTATAGACATCCCTAAGCTACTGAATCTACTACCCCAGAGCCCACATTACCTCTTATGTTTATGATGTTAAAGTTTTTCCCTTCTTGAAACCAGTTTGTCTAAGTTTTCGTTTCTTGCAAGTGAAAGCATCTTTCATTGAATCACTTGCCAAAAGTTATAATTTAAATCACTTTAACTGGTTCTTTCTTTATTTTTTTTCGAGATGGAGTCTCGCTCTGTCTCTCAGGCTGGAGTGCAGTGGCACGATCTCAGCTTATTGCAACCTCTGCCTCCCTGGTTCAAGCAACTCTCTTGCCTCAGCCTCTTGAGTAGCTGGGACTACAGGCACAAGCCACCATGCTTGGCTAATATTTTGTATTTTTAGTAGAGACAGGGTTTCACCATGTTGGCCAGGATGGTCTCGATCTCTTGACCTCGTGATCTGCCCTCCTCGGCCTCCCGAAATCCTGGGATTGCAGGCATGAGCCACCATGCCCAGCCTTAACTGCTTATTTCTTAATATGATTATAGACTATCAGCAATAGAATCACATTGGTAGTTTCTTAAAATACACTTTCTGGGGCCCCACTGCAAATACATTGACTCAGAATTTTGGTGGGCCACCTACATTCCTATACACACAAAGACAGCAGAAATAATAGTGAAAACTTGATGAAATGATTTAAGAAAAATTATCCAAAACTTGCAAATAAAGCTGAGAATGACTCCATGTCCTTTCAGTGTGAGTGTTGAAAAAATTCACCCAAGATTGATTATACAGAAGAATGCACCTGTGTTTAGCTGCAGTTTGCTGTTTTGTTAGAACCAGATACTTTAAGTTGTACGTTAACTATGTTTTCTGTCTTGGAGAAAAATAACTCCTTGTGGTGATAGTTTAGTGACCCTATAGAACATTACCCAGTTTTGGCTCTGTTAGTATATTTATTTCTGCATCCTTTTGGCCAACATATGATATAAATCCTCATTCCTCAATTTCTCCTTTTAACCAACCTTGCCGTTGTATTGGTTTCTTCATTAATTAATGAATTAAATAAAATTTTTGACACATATTCATTCTGTATTTGTAGAAGAGTCATGCTTTTTTAAAATTGAAGATTATACTTTGGGATTCTCAGCTCCTTTGCTCATGTTTCTCCTCCCAAGGAGCTGTGGCATGGTTCCTTCCTCATTACTAATAATACTTGCTTATCTTGTTACCTGCAGAAAAAAGGTAAGGAAAGGACTAAGTTTTCCCTTTTGTACCAGTGGCTATTTGTGTGTTTCTAAAACAAGCATGATTGAGGTTGCTTTTACCTTTGGCCACTGTTCTTGGCAATTATAAGCAGTGTCTCAAATGCATTTAGGTGCTGAGCTAATTTTCTGTTTTATTGATCAAATGATATTTCTGTTCTCTGGAACACATTTAGAGCACTCAAGGTAGGTGTGACCCAGAGTTTTAATTAGACACTAGTTAAAATCTAATTTCTAGCAACTCGTATGATCATTTGGGACAAGTTTCTTTGAGGACAGAGTAGCCTAGTGGAAGCCGTCAGCCAAGCAGTCCTGGGTTTGAATCCCAGCCCGTGATCACTGCATGCTGTTGGGCAGGTTCATTAAAGTCAGTTTTCTTTCGTATGAAGAGGGGGTAATAGCAGCTACTTCACAATGTAGTTCTTTAGGTGAGAGGGAAGAAGCTGAATGGAGCAGCTCAGAGCTTACCTCTAAGACTAGGTGCTCAGGCCGAATTCAAATTCTGCCACATAGAGGCTTGTGGTTCTGAATGAGTTACCTAATATCTTTGAGAATCATTTTCCTTACCTGAAAAGTAAGTAATAGTTCCTGCCTGATAGGATTACAAAGAACATCAAAGGAGAATTCGTCCCATTCTTCAACACTAATTGTTTGAGTACCACTTTCACATATTTTGCTATGTTTCTATCTCATCTTGTATGCTTATCACAAATCTTGCTACATTGGCACCACTTCTACTATCACTTACTTGATATTTTCATTTAGTTAATTTCATTAGGTAAATATTTATTGACAGTCTATTTTCTAGAAACTGTGGAGGTTTTGAGGGTATAGCAGTTTACAAATAGGGCCAAAGCTCCTGCCCTCATGTGGTTCATGTCTCAAGTAAATTTGTTTTAAACAGACACTTGATATCACCTCCATTAATTGGAAAACAATGTCAAATGGAAAAGATGGTGACTTGAATGAAAATTGTGAAAGCAAAACAATGTTGGTTTTTACAAATTCTAGCTAGATACAGTCTCCCTTTCTTTGTTTAAAAAATAGATTTTTCACTTTTAGAGGGGTGTTTGAGACATACTAGTGCCACACTGCAGCCTCTCCTTGATGTTATTGGGAAAATCAATAAAGAACCAGAAAGGGGGCAGTTTTTCTCACTGTGGGATTCAGTGTTGTTTTATTCTGTGGGCCCAGTTGACTCCAAGTTGACTGCACTTATCGGCAGGTGCACAGGACAGGTTCCACACTTTGGTGTCCCCACTCGGATTCACATAAAGCAGGTTAACACAGTCCCAGGCACAGAGCTCAGAGGGAGATAACTTTTGGCTGCAGCAATATTCATCATAAAAGAGGGCACATTCTTCTGTGCATCTGCATGGATAGGAAAGGTCTGGGTATCCTCTGCAGGGTTATTAATTACACATAGATTTCACGTGTGTTTTCATGAGGCTGCGATTTCATGATTGCATCTTAGAATGTGCCTTCAGAGCTCTGAGAGCTCCTGGGCGTCTTGTCTTTGTATCATTTGGCTCCTCGTACTAAAAGCCACATCCTGTTATGTTTGGTTGCTAGGTGGAGAAATGTTATCGTGGGCTTCAGCAATAATTTATCCACAAGCTCAAGGAGTTGTCATGTTCTCTGACAGTGAGCTGCAGTACTTTATCAGCTCGCCTGTAAATCAGGCGTGTGTGGGTGCGCATGCCAGCACTGTTTGATCTCTCGCAGACACTGTAATAATCTGCTTTTGTCTGATTGATTCCTTCACATCACCATGCACATTGCAACAGAGAGTGGAGTGCCCTCTGTTTATCTCGGCTGGTCATCTGCAGGAGGCCAACAGGGCAGAAAATGCTCTTCATGCGGAGATGTAAGAGTTTTTGGAATTAGGGCCTTTCCATCATATCCCCGAGCTGGTTTCGTTCAATAAATCAATGATAGCAGAATTGAATGCACCATAAATACCTCAAACCATATCTCTTACAAGAATGTAAGAGTAATTCATAGAAACAGGAAAGGTAACTTTGTGAGAAAGAATTACGACCCCTACAAGCCACAGACATTCAGGGCTTTTTACTGCCTGTGTTCACATCTCACCCCTTGAACTTTGGGGGAAAACGAATACACTGCTGGCGGGTGTTTGCTTCCAGAAAGTGCAGCAGGTAAAATGGAGTAGAACAGATGCTGTCGAAACTGATCACTGCTTTTCATCTGACACTGAGCTTTTCTCAATTTCTGTTGGCTTGTGTTACATGTGGTCCGACTTCATCCCTGATGTCAAGGGATGCATCCCATCATCATAATGGAGCAATTTGGACTCTGTCATTTGGTGGTTTATGAGTCGCCCTTTTGCCACCCCCACACCAGACCCACCCTTCCACGAGGATTGTCAACCTTTCTGATGCTTTAAATGTCTTCCCACCAGGCAAGCCGAGTCCCTGTTTCCTGGGCTCCTAATTGCTGACAGGTAGTTTGGGACACATTTTGGCATCTCCAGCCCCCAGAAGTTGGGCTGAAATCCGTGAGCTGATTACTGCCTTGAGTGTGGCAGCAGCTTGCTGTGCTGTGACCCAGGAGCCATCCCCAGCGTCCACGCCTGCCCCAGTTGAAAGCAGAGGTCAAGCTGTGTTGTAGATGTGATTGACTAAAATCCCATCGGAGAGGAGGATTGTGTCGTAGCATCCCCCTCTTGGATGGCGGCAAGATGAAATTACATGAGGAAGCCTTTCAGCACAGAAATGAATGTAGCTCTAAAAAAAACAAAAACAAAAACAAAATCAAAAATAAAGACAGCTTGAGTTGACTGTTTAGTGCAATCGAAGGCATGCAGTTGTTCTTATTTTCATCATAGTAGTCAATAATATTAATGATTATTTATTCCACTCCTATTGTGTGCTCAGACATAATTCAGTTACCTGATAGACACTATTACAAACCGTATATATTAGTGGTTAGAGCACAAGTAGGCAAACGACAGCCAGTGGGCCAAATTCAGCTAGTTACCTGTTTTTGTCAGTAAAGTTTTATTAGAACACATCCACACTCATTTATTTACATATCATCTATGACTGCTTTTCCCTACAACAGCAGAATTGAGTAGTTGTGACAGAGACTGTGTGGCCTGCAAAGGTGAAAATACTATCTGGCGACCCTTTAAAAAACATTTGTTGTTGACACTTGAGTTAGAGGATTGCTTTGGTGCCAGACTGCCTGTTCAAACCCTGACTTTACCACTTAACAGCTGTGAGACATTGGGCAAGTTACATAACCTCTTTAAACCTTGGTTTTCTTTAGTGTAAAATGGAGATTATAATAATGTTGGCCAGGCACGGTGGCTCATGCCTGTAATCCTAGCACTTTGGGAGGTTGAGGTGGGCGGATTGCCTGAGCTCAGCAGTTCGAGACCAGCCTGGGCAACACGGTGAAACCCCATCTCTACTAAAATACAAAAACTTAGCCGAGTGTAATGGTGTGCGCCTGTAATCCCAGTTACTCAGGAGGCTGAGACAGGAGAATCACTTGAACCTGGGAGGCGGAGGTTGCAGTGAGCCGAGATTGCACCACTGCACTCCAGCCTCGGTGACAGAGTGAGACTCCATCTCCTAAATAAATAAATAAAAATAATGTTTATCACACTGAGTTGTGGTGGTGTAATGAGCACTGCCATGGTTTGAATGTGTCCCCCAGAAGTTCGTGTGTTGGAAACCTAATCCCCAAATTTATGTTGATGGTATTTGGAGGCAAGGCCTTTGGGAGGTAATTAGGATTAGATGAGGTTATCAGGGTGGGGCCCTGTTGAGAGGACTAGTAGCTTTATAAGAAGAAGAGAGACCTGAGCTGACATACTGTTGCCCTCTTGCTGTGTGATGCCCTCCACCATGTTATGACACAGTAAGAAGGCCCTCACTAGATGCCGGTGACATGTTCTTACACTTCCCAGCCTCCAGAAACATGAGCCATATAGACTTCTATTCTTTATAAATCACCCACTCTGTAGTATTCTGTTATAGCAACAGAAAACGGACTAAGACAAATATGTTAGCCATAACTCAACTGGTAACAGTATTCTCTCTGAACATCCTGTAATTTGTTCTCTTGTGCCCACTCTGAGCAGATACATCTGTTCTTCGCCTGGCATTTAGGTGCTGATGTCCTGCATGTTTTGTACCTGTGCATTTGCTTGCATGAATTTATGGGAGTGGACATGTGCAGCCCAGAACATTTGAGAAAGATCATGGCAGAGTTACAGGCTTTGCAAACCATGATGCTTTTTACAAGTACTTTAAATATATTCTCAAAGTTAGTTGAAGGGTTTATTCCAAAGTCTGCACAAAATCCAGTTAGCCTGGCTGTTCAAATTAGTATGACAGTGGCCTCAGTGGTGCTATGGGATGATTTACAACATATTTGAGAGTACATATTTGCTCTTTACAATTTTAAGAGGGCTTAGACCTAGTTTAAAAAAAATTGAAGGTTAAGTTACCTATGTGAAACCTTCAACTCCTGAAAACTGGATTTTGAAATCCATGATTTTATACTCTATCATAGGAGTCACAACATTTTTCTGTATAGGGCCAGAGAGTACCTGTTTTAGGCTTGCATCTGTTCAACTCTGCCACTGTAGCACAAAACAGCCATAGACAATATGCACACAAGTGGTTTAGTGTTGCTGTAACAGAATATCTGAGGCTGGGTAATTTATAAAGAAAAGAGGTTTATTTGGCATGCAATTCTGGTGACTGGAAGCTTCCAGATTGGGCAGCTGTATCTGGTGAAGACTCTTACTGCTTCCACTCATGGTGGAAAGAGGCAGGGGAGCAGGTGTGTGCAAAGAGATCACATGGTGAGAGAAGAAGCTAGAGAGAGAGAAACCAAAAAAGCCAGGCTCTTTTTAACAACCCACTCTTGGAGAAACTAGTCCATTCCTGTGAGAGTGAGAACTCACTCACCCCTATGGGAGGGCATTACTCTATTCATGTGAGCTCCATGGATATAACCCCAACACCTCTCACTACTTCCCACCTCCCAGCACTGCTGCATGGGGGCTCAAATGTCATCATGAGTTTTGGTGGGGGTTGGACCACATCTAAACCACAGCAAATGGGTGTTCCTATAAAACACTGCTTACAAAACAGGTGATGGGCTGTTGGCCCAATCAGCCAATCTTGCTCTACCATATCTTTAAAAACTCATATTTAGTGCTTGTCCTCAGTTCCTTATGGGTATTAATTTATTAATCCTAACAAGGATCTTAGGTGGTAGGTATGTTGATAACTTCATCATTGACTTTTATAGGTGAAAAGTTGAGGGACAAGGAGGTTAAATAATTTGCCCAAGATCCACAGGGCTTGAACTCAGCCTATCTGGTCCCAGAGCTAGTACATTGAGGCACCATTCTATACTGTCTCCTTTAGTCTTAGTGTCCATAGTGCTATTCTTTATATGAAAATTGTCCTTGCTTTTTTTTTTTTTTTTTCTTCAGACGGAGTCTCACTCTGTCACGCAGGCTGGAGTGCAGTGGCGCGATCTCGGCTCACTGCAAGCTCCGCCTCCTGGGTTCGCGCCATTCTCCTGCCTCAACCTCCTGAGTAGCTGGGACTACAGGCGCCCGCCACCTCGCCCGGCTAATTTTTTGTATTTTCAGTAGAGACAGGGTTTCACCGTGTTAGCTGGGATGGTCTCGATCTCCTGACCTCGTGATCCACCTGCCTCGGCCTCCCAATGTGCTGGGATTACAGGTATGAGTCACTGCACCTGGCTGAAAATAGTCCTTGCTTTTAAATTTCGTTTGTGTGCCTGTAAGGACTCCTTTATGGAAGACGGTTTTAAAATGATTTCCCCCATCCCTAGTTGTGTTTGTATCCAAAACAGAGAACACCCTATCTTTATGGATACTAATGGGTTGGGGTCACTATTTTTCAATGAATGGGTACTTGAGCCCCCCAAATCCTTGCCACTCAAAATGTGGTCAGCTTTTGTGGGCTTGCAACCAGTGCAGAGTCCAGCACTTGGAAGTGGCTGCATGCTTGGGGTTTAATGCTCTGTCGTTGCCACCCTGAGATTCGTAATTCTATGTTTATTTGTGTTTTGTAAGTGACATCCAAAGGGACATTACTTGTGCCTGGAACTTGGAGCCTCAGCTCATGTTAGTTCCTGCCTTCTGCTCCCTGTCCACTCCCTGGATGGCTTCTTGGCTCCCCACTTCCCGGCACTGTCCAGTGATGGCTGCTGCCCTCTGTCTTGATGGGGCCTCACTCCAGTGAACTTACCTCATGAGCATTCCTGTGTCCAAGAAAGAACAACATTAAAAAGCAAATTTGAAAACACCAAGGCAGATGGAGAGAGAGACTACAAAGAAACATTTTTAAAAATTGCTTTTTGAATAAAGGGGCCAGCATTTTTAGTCTATACTGAGCCTCACCAATTATGTAGTCAGTCCTGGCTGACTCTCAACAGCAGCATTACCTGGGAACTTGTTAAAAATGCAGAATCTCAGGGTGTACCCCAGACCTGCTGAATCAGAATCTGCATTTTTTCCGGGATCCCCAGGTGATTCCTGTGCACATACAATTTTGAGAAGCATAGCCCAAAAGATGGCTTCCAAATGGACCAGATGATCGGATGCTTAAAAGACATCCCAGGCAATTCTGGGGCTCAGCCACTTGTGGGTTCCATAGTCCCGTATGGATGTTTCCCAGCCTTCCCTGATGATGATCAGAAACCTGAGGCAAGTTTATAACAGCAGGAGCTCCCAGGCTCTCTGCACCAATCTCTGCATCAGACTCTCTGAAGGAGGGTCCTGGGAATACATATTTTTAACAAGCACTCCAGATGACCCTTCTTAGGCAGTAAGTTTGGAAAACTCAACTCTTTATAAATGACACACTAGGACCTAAAGGCATCCCCAAACATCTAACTTGTATCCATAGCTGTCACTTACCTGTAGAACCTGGCTTAACCCACTTGTAATTTATAAGCATTTTAACTAGAGCTGCCTCATCTCAATCATCTGTGTGTTTGCGGGTCACAGTAAAGAGCTGTTTCAGTGCAATGAAAATGAAACCCAGGGTATTCGGGAGTTTTGACATCCAGGCCTGATATCATAAAGACACCAAGGTAAAGCAAGACAACCAGGCCCCTGGGGGTTACGTCTTTGGCAACTGCTGTCAATGTTAGAGAGATGGGGCGGGGTGGGGGGCGGGGAAGAGAAGGAGCAATGCTTCTATTCATCAGTTGTTATTCTGTGCACACAGGTTGTTCTCAAAGACCTTGGACCACTGCGTAGCGGTGGCCAGGAAGGTCAACAGTGTATTAGGTGACATCAGGGATGAACCAAGAAATGGTAGGGCCTCAACCTGGTATAAAACAACAGAGTATTTGGATCTGGGATGCTGAGTGCTGTGTCTGACTGTACTCCCGGGTAAACATAAAGGGGTGGAAATAAGTCCTGCAAGAAATGGGTCCTTTTTGTGGGAGGTACAAAGTGTAGTCACCACCCAAAGTCAGACTAAAGTAACTGGAACTTTTCTGTCCCATGCATAGACTGTGAAAGAGCACTATAGCCAAGAAACCTTATAGAAGCATGGTTTCCAAATAAACCATGCTGGTTGTGAACTCCTGAGGGACGGAGGCCAGAGCAAAGCAGGATGAGCTGTGACCTATCCCCTCTAAAGGGGATGAGTGCCAGCTCAAGCCAGTTATGCATATGTTTATGTGTATTCTTATACATATACGTATGCATATGCACACATATATGTAAATGTGTTATACTTTTAGTGTACACCATTATGGCCATACCATTCATAGCTTTTACCTGCTTTGTTTGACCAAGGACCATGCAGTGCCAGTCATTAAAATTTGTGTATACATATATAGAGAATAATGAACTATGTTACTGCATACTTATATATGAGTATATAAATTTTATGATTTACATTACATTATACAACATTATATTATGTCATATTGTACATATCTAAACATGTCCCATGTCCTTCCAAATGTCAGACCCTGGCCAAAAGGCTTGACCAACTCTGGACCATCCACTTCGAATTTTTTGTTGAGTAAGCAATAAATGTCCTTATGGTTTATACTTGTGCTATTCAAAGTGTGGTTCTGGGATCAGCTGCATTGATATTCCCTAGGAGCCTGTTAGAAATGCAGACTCTTAGGCTCCATCCCAGACCTGTTGAATCAGAATCACCATCTTAACAATCATCCCAGGTCATGCATATGCACATTAAAATATGAGGAGTGGTCTGGGCGTGGTACCTCACACCTGTAATCCCAGCTCTTTGGGAGGTCGAGGTGGGCGGATCACGAGGTCAAGAGATTGGGACCATCCTGGCCAACATGGTGAAGCCCTGTCTCTACCAAAAATACAAAAAAATTAGCTGGGCTTGGTGGCATGCACCTGTAGTCCCAGCTCCTTCGGAGGCTGAGGCAGGAGAATTGCTTGAACCCGGGAGGTGGAGGTTGCAGTGAGCCAAGATTGTGCCACTGCACTCCAGCCTGGCAACAGAGTGAGACTCAGTCTCAAAAAAAAAAAAAAAAAAAAAAGAAAAGAAGAGTGCTTGTTTAAGTAGACTAAGCCTTGTTCTTTTATTTGGGGCCTTTTCTGATGCTGTTTCTTTTCCCTGAAAACACTTCCCTAGCATCCTTTGCTTTGTGCCAGAATCTAGATGCTGAAAGTTCACTCCTGCTGTTGAAGGATTTAATGTCTAGTGGGCCTCTTGACTTGCAAGTCAGTGCTTTTTCTTTTATTCTTAGGCAAGTATGGTAGCTCTTTGTGTTGGTTATCCATTACTGTGTAACAGATTACCCCCAAAATATAGCAGCTTAAAACAACACATATTTATTATCTCATATTTATTATGGGTCAGGGATCTGGGCACCTCTTAGCTGGGTTGTCTGTTTCATGGTCTTTCCTGAGACTGCAGTCAAGGTATTAGCCAGAGATGGGGTCTCTTCTGAAGGCTCAGCTGGGAAGGCCCCCTTCCAAGCTCAGTCCCATGTCTTTTGGCAGGAGTCAGTTCCTGAAGACTTGTGACACTAAGGCCTCATTTCTTCACTGGCTGACTGGCCGCTGGCCAGAAGCCACCCTCAGTTTCTTGCTAGGTGAACCCCTCCAACATGGTAGCTTGTATTATGAAAGTCAGCAAGGGAGAGACTCAGCCAGTAAGATGGAAGTTACTGTATGGGGAGGGAAATCGCATAATGCCATGAATACCAGGAAGTAGGTATCATTGAGGCTAATCCTAGAGTCTGTCTGCCACACCTCTCTGTGTCTCAGTTTTCTTCTTTACAAAATGGGAGAAATAATAAAACCCACTTTATAAAGATGGAATTGAATATGTGGTTTAAATGAGATGATTTCTCATAAAGCCCTTTGTATTGTTCCTGGCCTGTACTAAGTGCTCAAAAATGTTAGTTGTGCTGCTCTTGTTATATTTGGCGTTTTTAGCAGCACCCTGCTGATTACTATTATTGTCGTTAATGACAATAATTACACAGACAAAGAGCTCAATAGATATATATGCAAGATATTATGCCAAATATTTTACATATGCTTTCAAATTTAACCTTAATGACAACCATGTGAGGTGGTGGCTAATTTATTAATTTCACCCTTGCTATAATTGACTAAACCAGTGTTTATAAACAACAAATGCAGAATATTGCCCAAGATGATACTGTTTATAGATGGCTAGGTTGGGATTAAAATCCATATTATTGGTCTCTAGATTTAGACTTTTTTTTTTTAACCATTATATATTAGCATATGTTTAATGTGGACATTTTCTCACTATCTTGTAGGATTTTTTTTGCCATTGCTTAGGAGTCCTTGACATAGGCAACAACGCATAGAAGTATGATAGTTCTAGCAGTTAATGACTGATATGCTAAACTTTAAGGGGAAAGACCTTATATAGGATAGGTGCTATGGTTTGAATGGGTCCCCCAAAGGTCATATATTAGAAACTTAATTGTTAATGCAACAACAGTAAGAGGTGGGGCATTTAAAAGGTGATTGAGTAATGAGGGCACACCTTTCAAATATGGATTAATGCCGTTATCAGAGGAGTGAGTTAGTTCTAGAGAACTTTAATCTCAAGATTTAATCTTAAGATTAATACCATTATCTAAGGAGTGAGTTAGTTTTCAAAAGTGGGTTGTTGTGAAAGTGAGGTTGGCTCACTCTTGAGTCTTTTTCACAAGCACTCACTTGCTCTTCCACTTTTCCACCATGTTATGATGTAGTATGAGGCTCTCACTAGAAGCTGCTGCCATGCTCTTGAACTTCCCAGCCTCTAGAACCATGAGCCAAGTAAACCTCTTTTTCTTTACAAACTACCTAGTCTCTGGCATTATATTGCAGTAACAGTATCTTTCCCCCATTTTCGGGGAAAGATAAGTTTCTTTCTTAAATAAGTGTGAAAATTCATTCATTTGTTTCTTCCCCTTACACTGTGGGATGCTGTTGTGGTCTGAATATATGTGTCCCCCAAAATTTATATGTTGGAACCTATTTACCCAATGTGATAGTATTGAGAGGTAGGGACTTTAGTAGGTGGATGGGTTATGAGGGTGGAGCCCTCATGAATGGGATTAGTGTCCTTGTAAAAGAGGCTTGAAGGAGCCTCCTCAGTCTATCCTTCTACTGTGTGAGGATACAGCTGGAAGGTACCATCTTTGAAGGAGAGAGAGCCAGTCCTTGGCAGACACTGAATCTTCTGGCACCTTGATCTTCCCAGCCTCCAGAACTGTGAGCAATAAATTTCTGTTGTTTATAAATCACCCAGTTTAAGGTATTTTGTTACAGCAGCCCTAACGGATTGAGTTAGGCACCTACAATGTAAGAGGCATCCCTAAGTGTCAGCCCTTGAGGCTGCTGAGGTGAGTATAAAGCATTGTCCTTGTTCTTCCTCAGTGTCCAGTCTTATGACTATGCTGTCCACTGCCTGTTGGGCTGCCTGAGATAGAGATATGTAGTTGTCCTCAACATCCATCATTCTCTTGATCCTTTACTAATAAGGCCCTTAATTGTGTTTGGAAACATGGTGGCCGAGCTGAAGACTGCATTTTCCAGCCTTTTTTGAGCTGGAGCTGGGCAACAGAATGTGGGAAGAAGTGATAATCAGATCTTTAAAGGGTGAAGACATTTCCTCTAGTCTTCTGGCTTTGAGCTGCCCTTTCTTCCTCTTTTTGTAATGTGCCTGGGATTGATTTCATCCTTGCTCCAGGGACCTGCAGCCTGCTCAATCAGATCATCAGCTTCTTCCTGGTCATTGTGATGTGCCCATATCACATCCACCCAGGCCTGACCAATTGAGTATCCCATTTCTCCCTGTCTCAGTGACTGGTTCAGGGGTATGTGTAGATGACCCCAAATCTAGACTAGTAGAACACAACTTTGGAACTTTCATCACAATATTGGGAAGAGGAAAGTGGCTACCTTCGTGCTGAACCTACAGTGGTTGGACGATGTGTAACTCAAGAACTGCTGGGTACACTATGTGGCTAGAACGTGGCTGAGAGGGAAGGTGATACTGATGAAAACAGAGCTGCAAGATGGACAAAAAGAGATCTCACACTATTGTCTGAGGCTCCCCGTTCATCCCTGCCAAAGCCCCTTGTATGCTGGGACTTTTCATTTGTGTGAGATAATAATCTCCATGCCCTTAAAAGTAACTTTTAAAAGCATTTATTTATTTATTTATTTATTTTAAGTAAACCAGTTTAAGTGGAAGTCCAGTCCCTTGAATCTGAAAAAAATTCCTTTCTGATATCATAACAGTTCTTACACTTTGTGATTGGGGATTGTTAGGAAAATTAAATGAGATGATTCATGTGCAACCCTTAGCACAGTGCTGAGATAGTGTCTGATTAATGCTTGCTCTTCTCGTTCTTACTATTGGAAAGAGAAAATGTAGACTCATGTTATGTTTTGGACATTGAAACTTACTTTAAAATGGTTTATGATGACGACATAGATTTGTAGACCTGCCACCACCAATTCATAGACCAGCTACATCGGTGGACCTCTGTTTTCCAGGGCTTTTGCTATGGGGGACATACAGAGAGGCAAGTTACAGGCCTACCCTGAGGCTATTGTAGGGGAGGCAGGGGGAAGCCGTGGCTAACAGCATGGATCCTGGAGTCATATAAGTTCCAGATTTTCCTTCCATCACTCATTAGCTGTGTGACTTAAGTCAGCAAATTTTACCTCTATGCCTCTGTTTCCTCTTCCGTGAGATAAAGATGATACCTGTTTGAAATTAAAGGGGTGAATGTGTGTGTTAATGAGCCCCGTGTCTGATATTGAGCCAGTTCACTCACCTGCACCTACCTGCATCCACCTTTACTCGTCTGCACATCCATATGCCCATAATATACTGTCATAGAAAGTGAGTGTTATAGACAAGTTGGGGGTCAATTAATGGAAGGCATCACTTCCCATAAAAGTTTTAAAAATATCATTGATCATATTATATTACCTCGTAATATAAATTCCTAGCTTGCAAACTGTCTTGTAACAAAAATCTTATCTGTATTTTTTTCATTTATCTCTAGATCCCAGCTCAGTGCTTGGCACATAATAAAACATGATTGAAGTTTTCTGTATGAATCTTTTTCCTTTATCACATCCTTTTTGACTCAAAGACTACAGATCACTTCCTGACTGGGTGCCCTGAATCCAGCCCTGCTCCCTTTGGCCCATTCACTGTGAATTCATTTGTGAGCACTTGGTCACTGAGTGCCCACTAGGGGCCAGGCACATAGACAAGTGGACAAGATAGTCACCAGCAGCGGACAAGAGAGTCAAGGAATCCACCTTTGTGGGCTCAGAGTCTAGTAAAAAAGATGGATGAATAAATGAATATGTATTATAGTAGCAGGAAGGGATGAGGACTCTGGAGAAACATAGACCAAGATAAAGGATAGAAAGTGGCAGTGGATGTTTCTTTAGATCAGTTCCTCAGAGAAGACTTATTCCAAGAGGGGACATTTGAGCAGAAGTCTGAATGAAATAACTGGGTGAATGAAGCAATGTGGCCTGCTGGAGGTGGGGGGCAGGAAGGAACAGCAAATGCAAAGGCTCTGGGGCTGGAGCTTGCTTGCCTTGTTCAAGGAACAGCGAGGGGCCAGTGTAACTGAGCTTAGTGAGTGTGGCTGGAGAGATGAGGTCGAAAAGGCAGTTCTTCGAATATATTTTAGAAATGTGTTTTTAAAATCCTGCATTTGATTTTCACATTAGTAATCACACCACATCAGTAATCACAGCTTTCTGTGACTTCCAGTTGCTCTTCAAATAACGTCTTGCATGGATTTAAAACAATGTTGTTAATTTTTAATTTTTGTGGGCACATAGAGTTGTATATATTTAAAGGGTATGTGAGATGCTTGGATACAGACATGCAATGTGAAATAAGCACGTCATGGAGAATGCCGTGTCTGTCCATCCTCCCAAGCATTTATCCATTGTGTTGCAATCTGATTATACTATTTGTTTCAAAATGTACAGTTATTATTGACTATAGTCACCCTATTGTACTATCAAATAGTACATCTTATTAGTCACCCTGTTGTACTAACAAATAGTACATCTTATTCTTTTTTTTTTTTTGAGACGGAGTCTCGCTCTGTCGCCCAGGCTGGAGTGCAGTGGCCGGATCTCAGCTCACTGCAAGCTCCGCCTCCCGGGTTTACGCCATTCTCCTGCCTCAGCCTCCCGGGTAGCTGGGACTACAGGTGCCCGCCACCTCGCCTGGCTAGTTTTTTGTATTTTTTAGTAGAGACGGGGTTTCACCTTGTTAGCCAGGATGGTCTCGATCTCCTGACCTCGTGATCCGCCCATCTCGGCCTCCCAAACTGCTGGGATTACAGGCTTGAGCCACCGCGCCCAGCCTATTAATTCTTTCTAACTAGTTTTTTGTGCCCATTAACCATCTCCACCTTCTCCACAGCCCCCTACCCCTCTTCCCAGCCTCTGGTAACCATCCTTCTACGCTCTATGTCCATGAGTTCAATTGTATTGACTTTTAGATCCCACAGATAAGTGAGAACATGTGATGTTTGTCTTTCTGTGCCTGGCTTATTTCACTTAGTGATCTTCAGTTCCATCCATGTTGTTGCAGATGACTGGATCTCATTCTTCTTTATGACTGAATAGTACTCCATTGTGTATATGGACGGCATTTTCTTTATCCACTTATTCACTGATGAACACTTAGGTTGCATGGATTTGGAACCTCTGTGTAGCCTCTACCAGACTCACTTTCTCTTTGGTTCAGCAATGCTGGTTTTGAAAGTTTTGCAGAAAAGAACCCATCTCCATGCTGCCTCAGGGGCGTGTACATGCTGTTCTCACTGACATTCTTTTCTTTTCTTTGACCATCCAACACTCACTCCTCTGATATGTCCTCAGAGAGCCTCCCTTAACCCTTGTCCTGAGATTTGGTCAGGTTTGGTTGTGATACATTTTCAAGAATTTTGTTTTTTTTCCTTGAGGCACTTTTTACCACTGTGAATAGTTAATAAATTGAGCACTTGATTTAATGCCTACCCCTTCTGATAGTTTGTAAGCTTTCCAAGATCAGACTTCCTGTATAGATTATTTAGCAGTGTCCTCGGGTCTTAGGAAAGTTCTGGCAAATAACATTCAAGAAGTGTTCATTTATGGAATGAATGGACAGGCATTCTGAGGCAAGACCCTTCTCTACCACCTGCATTTACCTGCACCTACCTGCACCCGCCTTCACTCACCTGCACCTACCTGCACTCACCCTCACTCACCTGCACCTACCTGCACCCTCCCTCACTCACCTGCACCTACCTGCACCCACCCTCACTCACCTGCACCTACCTGCACCCACCCTCACTCACCTGCACCTACCTGCACCCACCCTCACTCACCTGCACCTACCTGTACCCACCCTCACTCACCTGCACCTACCTGTACCCTCCCTCACTCACCTGCACCTACCTGTACCCACCCTCACTCACCTGCACCTACCTGTACCCTCCCTCACTCACCTGCACCTACCTGTACCCTCCCTCAATCACCTGCACCTACCTGTACCCACCCTCACTCACCTGCACCTACCTGTACCCACCCTCACTCACCTGCACCTACCTGTACCCTCCCTCACTCACCTGCACCTACCTGTACTCAACTTTACTCGTCTGCACATGCATATGCCCATAATATACTGTCATAGAAAGTGAGTGTTATAGACAAGTTGGGGGTTAAAAAATCCAGAGGCAGGAACAGTGGGCCTTGATGGCCTGTAGGGAGGGGTCAAGGGAACATTTGAGAAAGGTTTCTGGAGGTGATGTGCTTGGAGATGAAACTGGGAATCAGCATCAACCTGTACTCTGGGACGTAGATGAGGATCTCTTGGATTAGGGGTGAGATGGAGCTAACGTTTTAAATATATTAAGCATAGGAGAATCTAAACCATGAGCAAAAAGAGAAACTTTCTCCCCCAAAATGCAACTGCATTGCATGGAGCAGGAAGAGAGAAGTCGTGGACCAGCTGAAGTGACAATCAGGAGGATGCACTGGGGGTGTTGTCACCGCGTTTCCTAACAGATTACAAAGCCTCCTTGCTGAAGAACTGACCTTTTAGTTTATACCTGAGTGACACAGGCTGCAGCATTTCCCATAATGAGAAGGTGAATGGAAAAAGTATGTCTTAAGCCCTTTCTATCATGTTTAATGAGAGATGAGTTTTTCTCTACAATTTCTTAACGAAATGCTTCCAACATGACTTTTAAATAGAAAGGAAAACCTTATCATTTTGCGTACTCCTGTGGCTCTGCATCCCCTGAGCTGGGATGAGTCGACAGAAATTATAACACGAAAAGGAAGAAGTTTCCACGAGGACCCGTCGTGCAGGTTTGTGCTCACTTTCCCTGATGAAATGATGGCGTCTCCGTGTCCTCACGCTTGCAGCGTTCACGTTGTTTCCATCGCCTTGAGAGATGCTCCACGCCGGTTACATCACTCTGTGGCTGTCACCATCTGCCTGTCTTTGGGGGACATGACAGAGTGAGGTTTAGAAAGAAATATGTCTGAAAGGATCACATACTAAATGGTCCAAGAAGCATATCAGTATTTAAAAATTATCCAAAATCATGGGCTATCGGACCTTCTGGGTATGTGGTCACTCTTTTCATATGAACGGGAACCATCATAAGAGTATCCAATGCCTAAAATATTTGCTTTTTCATGTGAAATTATCTAGAAACAAATTGACCCAAACAAAACAAAAACAAATAAGCACTCCCTCTTATCTGGATTTCGTTAAAATAAAGTGAGGCTAAAGGTGTTTTTACTTTTTTGTGTGTCTGTTCTCAATTAAACTCATAAGCACTTCATAAATCTTCCATCTGGGTAACGTAACACTGTACAGTGCATTTTAACTGGAATATTTTGTTTTCCGAGTGCTGCGGAAGATGGAAACCGCTGAGCCCTGGCTGGGGCGGAGCCTGCCAGGCCACATTCTGGAGTTTCTGGAGTATCACAGGTGAATTCTTTGTCTTGTGATGGTACAGAGAAGGGGTTTCAAAGTCACATGGAGTTACTTCCAGTTCTGACTTCTTGCTTTTCTAAATTTTCTTGGTCCTTTTTTTAAGATTCATTTTTTATTTCCCTCCAGTGAAAATGTCTCTTATTTCCTTTCATTCTCCTCCTCCCTTCCCCACATACCAACACACTTAATTGAGGGTTTAAGCTTGTTGGCTAATAGCTAGTCAATGTTTTCTTTGACTTGGGAATATGGATAATGTGTTTATACTATTTGTAACCTACTTTTTCTTAAAAGGAAAATGAGGTAGTATACACACACACACACACAAACAGCAAGAAATGTAAAACAATAAAAATGGAAATTTGGGGTCAGGGAAGGTAGAAATTAAAGTATGAAATAAAAAATGAATAACAAAATAATCCAGTAAGTATATCACCAAGCCTGACTACTATCAAGCTTCATAGTTTTCTCTGAGCTTCTTGGTAGCCAAAGAAAAAAGGGGGTGAATGGAACAACTGGTTCCATAATTCTCATTTTCTCAAGGAAAATCCAAAGTATTTCTAATCCTTTTGATGAAGAGCGTTTTATAAACCTGAATTTTGAGGAGCATCTCACACAGGGGCAAGGGGAATAGCGGAATTGAAGATCAAACAGAATGGTGATTTTCATGGGATAGTACTTGGTAGTATTGTTCAAGAAAATCCAAGGATGTGACATTAAAACAACTCAGTGAGGAGGACTCCATGCAGACATTGTGGTTCAAGAACAAGGCATATTGGTAGAGGGAATAATTAGGAGAATCTGATATACAGCACGGTTACATAGGGAAATGTCATACTACGTCTATAGAGACTGTCCCCTTTGGTGACTGACAAAAGACATAATGAAAACCATCTGTTTAAGATGGGGAAAATATAGGTGGAGTTGCTGCATTCTCACCTGGGAACACCGAGCTCACATGTGATTCATAGGGACACATTTAACCTCTTGAGTAGATTAATGGCTTAGTTGACAGGGACTGCTTAATTTAAGAGTGATGTCATGGGGGTTGCCCAGGCAGAGTAGTACATGTCTGGCTGTGACTGAGGCTAGGCCTCTCAGGCAGAGCTTTTAATATGCCTTAGACAGAATGTTACACCTTGTCGTGCCTCAATCTTTTTAATCATTGCTAATGATGATAATAAAAATAATGACAATATTCAAGGCAGAGGCAAACAAAGAAAAGGCAGTGACTTGTAGAGTGGAGTGAGGTGTTGTGGAAAGAAATCCCAGGCTGGAAATGTGGGGTCCATTTCTGGCATTGGCTTAAACATGCTATATAACCCAGGTGATTCTTTTACATCTCCCATTTCTCTAATTTGTAAGAGAGGCTATTGTAGTGGTTCTCAAATTGTCAGGTTTTGGCCAGCAGCATTGGTATCAGCAGGGAATGAAATAAAAAATGCAAATTCTTTGGCCCCAGACCTACTGAGTGATAAACTCCAGGAATGGCCCTCAGTGGTTTGTTTCTTTATTTAGTATTATTTTTAATTTATTTTTTATTTTATTTTTATTTTTTGAGAGAGTCTTGCTCTGTCACACAGGCTGGAGTGCAGTGGCAGGATCTGGGCTCACTGCAACCTCTGCCTTCCAGGTTCAAGTGATTCTCCTGCCTCAGCCTCCTGAGTAGCTGGGATTACATGCACCCATCACAATGGCTGGCCAATTTTTTGTGTTCTTACAAAATATAAAAGATTCATTTTTTATTTACCTCCAATGAAAATGTCTCTTATTTCCTCTCATTCCCCTCCTCCCTTCCCCACATACCAAGACACTTAATTGAGGGTTTAAGCTTGCTAGCTAATAGCTAATCAATGTTTCACCATGTTGGCCAGGCTGGTTGCAAACTCCTGACCTCAGGTGATCCACCTGCCTTGGCCTCTGAAAGCGCTGGGATTACAGGTATGAGCCTCCGCACCTAGCCTAAGCAGTTTGTTTCTTAACAAGCACTCTCAGTGATTCTGATGCATGCTCAAGTTTAAGAACTATCAGTCCTTTGAATTAAGTCTCCTTCCATGTGTATGTTAGATTGACATAAAAATGGCCCCAATTCTCCATCCCTCTTTGTATCTATACCTTTTGCAAGCTAGTCCTATTAGGAGGTAGAGATCTTGGATATTCTTGAATATTTGAAATTTGAATTCTTGAATATTCTCAAATATTGAAAATTCTTGAATATTTACTTCCTTTGCATCTTGCTTTGGCCAGTAGAATGTGGCAGAAGTGATGGGGTGCTGTTTCGAAGCCACTTAGTTCTCTTGCCCTTTGTTTCTGTTTCTGTATGTCTTGCGCTCAAGTTTTCAGAACCTTGTACAATCCTGAGAATGAGCCTGGACCAACTTGCTAGAGGATGAGAATGGGTATGAAAGAGAGCTGAGTCCTTCCTACACAGGACATCCTAGACCAGCCACCTCCAGCCAGCCTGCTAGCTGACCAAGGTGCATAAGTCAGCTCTGCCTGATAGAAGTTGGGCCTGACTTAGTCCAGAGGACATACTAAGCCAACCTACAGACTTGTGAACTACAACAAATGGACATTGCTTTAAACCACTGAGTTCTGTGGTTGTTTGTGATATAGAATTATTGTGGTAATAGATAACTGGTACATGATGGAAATGCCACAGTTCTGGAAATCTAAGTGTCCTGACCTTAAATTTGTGTTAGGAATCTCAAAATCACATAAAGCAATGTAGCTTTATTTTTCTTTAACTAAATGTGTATTATCTTCTGAGCCCCTATTCTCTTAGGAGGTGGGAAATTATTTATTTGTTTGTTTGTGTTTAAGACAATGTCTTCCTCTGTCGCCCAGGCTGGAGTGCAGTGGCACAATCACAGCTCACTGTAGTCTCAACCTCCTGGGCTCAAGCATTCTTCCACCTTAGCTTCCCAAGTAGCTGAGACTACATATGCATGCCACCATGCCTGGCTAATTTTTAATTTTTTTGCAGAGATGTGTTTATGATGCTCAAGCTGTTCTCAAACTTCTGGGCTCAAGTGGTCCTCCTACCTTGGCATCCCAAAGAGCTGGGAACACAGGCATGAGTCACCATGACTTGCCAGAAGTTAGTTATTTAATTTCCAGTTAATTCCAGGTAATCTAGGTCAATATGTTTATGTTATCTTTACGTAAATTTTCATCAATAACTCCTGTTCTTCTCTCCCTCTGGGTGCATGAGAAGATGGCACTTCCTTACCTCCTTAAACTTAGGTGTGACCATATGACAGTTTTCCCCAATGCAATGTGAGCATAAATGAGTTACTTCTGAGTGGAAGCATTGAAGAGTTTGTATGCAATTGTCCGTTTTCTTTCTTCCTTTACCTTCGGTTGTGGAAGGATGTATTGACAGACAAATACCTCCAAACTGAAGTAGCCTCAGATGCTGTGCTACCACATGAATGACAGATTCCCCAGAGAGTTTTCTGGGCCTGGAGTTGGCTTTTAATGAACAAGAATAAGCCTTCATTTCCAGCCATTAAAGTTTGGAACTGTTTGTTACCACAGCATAGCCTAGCTTATCCTGACTGTTACACCAACTTTTCTCAGTTAACTAAGGGTCTTCCCTGCTTCACATTCTTCTTCCTCCTAGTGTATTAGTTTGCTAGGGCTGCCAGAATCAAATACCAGAGACAGGGGGTTTAAACAACAGAAATTTATTTTCTCATAGTTCTGGAGGCTAGAAGTCCAAGATCAAGGTGTTACCAGCTCTGGTTTCCTCTGAGGCCTCTCTCCTTGGCTGGCAGATGGCTGCCTTTTCCCTGTGTCCTCATATAGTCTTTTGTCTGTGCGTGCACCATAGCCTGGTTTCTCTCTGTATCTCCATATTTCTTTTTCTTAATTGCTCAACATCACTAATCATAAGGGAAATGCAGTTCAAAACCATAATGAGATAATATCTCACACCAGTCTGGCTATTATGAAAATGTCAAAAAATAACAGATACTGGTGAGGTTGTGGAGAAGAGAGAATGCTTATACACTGCTGGTGAAAGTGGAAATTAGTTTAGCCACTGTGGAAAGCATTTTGGCAATTTTTTAAAAAACTCAAAGTAGAATTATCATTCGACTTAGCAATCCCATTACTGGGTATATACCTAAAGGAATATAAATTGTTCTGCCATAAAGACACACACATGTGTATGTTTATTGCAGCACTATTCACCGTAACAAAGACATGAACTCAACCTAAATACCCATCAACAGTAGACGGAATAAAGAAAAGGTGGTGTGTATGTATATATATATATATATATATACACACCATGGAATACTATGCAGCTGTAAAAAAGGACGAGATCATGTTTTTTGCAGTAACATGGATAGAGCTGGAGGCTATCATCCCAAGCACACTAACATAGGAACAGAAAACAAAATACCACATGTTCTCACTTATAAGAGGGAGCTAAACATGGAGTACATATGGGCCCAAAGGAGGGAACAACAGACACTGGGGCCTACTTGAGGGTGGAGGATGGGAGAAGGGAGAGGATCAAAAAACTGGGTGATGAAACAATATGTACACCAAACACCTGTGACATGCAAATTACGTATGTAACAAACCTGCACACATGCCCCAGAACCTAAAATAAAATAAAATTTAAGAAAAAAGAAATTTCCAAAAAACTCCCAAATAATTTCTTTTTCTGATAAGTCTAACGGTCAAACTGGATTAGGGCCCACTCTAAGAATTTCATTTTAACGTAATCATTTTTAAAAGACCCTATCTCTAAATATAGTCACATTCTGAGGTACTAGGGGCTAGGGTTTCAACATGTGAATTTTGGGGGAACACAGTTCGGCTCATAACACCATGGAAAGGCATGCATGTTCTAAAGGGGTATAGGTAGGACTACTACTGGGACAGGAACAGCAGTGACTTGAATGTCCATCGTGTATACTGGCTGCCAGTGGAGGGCGGTCTTGAATATTGCTACTGGCTCTCTGACTGCACATTTCACATGTATGGCCCTGCATTCTGCATGTCCTGACCCAGTCCATCTACCTGCTCTCTTGGTCATGTTGCATTATTTCTGACCACATAGAGAAAGAGAGAAAAAGGCCACTCTGGGCACACTGGTCTGGACAAGCCTATGTATTGGGAACTTCCCCAGGCCCAGTTCTATAACTAAGAACATGCCCACAAACCTCATCACCTCTTTGAGTTCCACCCAGGGAGCAAGTTCCAGCACGCTTTCCTTTTGTATTCTTCGAAATTCTCTGGGGTTTCTATCACTCCCCTTTGTTTGGGGGCTGTTCAGCATATGTATGTGTGTAAGTTCTGTGAGTATGTCTGTGTAGATGGGGGCCTAACATTCAGGGACCCGTTCCTGGCATTCCAGGGACCTACAGTTCCACCAGCATCTAAATCTACTTGCTTTGCCTCTTCCTCTCCCAGTCTCTTATTGGATGGGGAGAAGTCTTGCTCTTCCTTATCTATGTTCATATATATATATATAAAACCTCAAAATTTTGGGCTCAAGCAATCTTCCCGCCTCATCCTCCCAAGTAGCTCGGACTACAGGCACATACCACCATGCCCAGCTTATTTGTCGTATTAGTCTGTTTTCACATTGCTATAAAGAAATGCCTGAGACTGGGTAATTTATAAAGGAAAGAGGTTTAATTGCCTCACAGTTCCGCATGACTGGGGAGGCCTCAGGAAACTTGCAATCATGGTGGAAGGGGAAGCAAACACGTCCTTCTTCACATGACGGCAGCAAGGAGAAGTGCTGAGCAAGAGTGGGGGAAAGCACCTTGTAAAGCCATCAGATCTCTTGAGAACTCACTATCATGAGAACAGCATGGGGGAACCGCTCTCACGATCCAGTCACCTCCCTCCCTCAACAGGTGGGGATTACAATTTGAGATGAGATTTGCTTGGGGACACAGAGCCAAACCATATTATTTATCTTATTTTATTTTTGTAGAGATGGAATCTTGCTATGTTGCCCAGGCTGGTCCCAAACTCCTGGCCTCAAGCAATCCTCCCACCTCCACCTCCCAAAATGCTGGAATTATAGGTGTGAGTTACTGCATCTGGGTTATATATTTAAAAAATTTTTCTTGGATCTTGGCTTTGAAACTCAAAAGCTGAAACTTTGACACTTTTGTCCTTCAGCTCCTCTGCAATAAACCTAGCTGGGGAAGGATACACCAATCTCTAGTCTGAATGCAGAAGATTCCCACCATGAGGTGGGAATAAATTACCAGGAATTAAACACATCTCACTTATATCAAAATACTTCCCTCCTCCATTCGAATGCATCCATTTGTCTATTAGGATTTCTTCTTCTACACCAACAAAGCAGACTATAAGTTACATCTTGAAAGAATTTAGTTTTCATGGTGATAACTGAAAAGCTTTGGTTTATAAGACATATTTCAGGGTCCAGAAAGAGGGGGAGAGTTACTTGGTTTTAGCCAACCATTGTGAAAATTAAAGTAGTTCATCTGGATGCAGTGTTTGAAATACCGTGTTGAAATAGAGTATTGCAATATAAGAGCAACACTGATATCACACAAATATTATGAATGTTCCCAAGGAAAGTAAAAACATTTTGAGTGCAGAAATGAATTTGTGATTGATATAAAGACGAATGAATAGAGAATGATCTATAGCATTTGTCTGAAACCTCATAAAGGCAGTATCTGAATACTGGTTGTTCCCAATTTCATTAGTTATGAATCACTACATGAAGAATGTGTGTCCAAGTTAAACATGAGGGTCTTGGAATTGTTTTAAAGAAAAAAATCAGTTTCACTCTCTAGGATGGTTTTCTCCTTATGATCACTTGGGTTTTATATGTTGAGATTAGTGTGTTTAACATCCGATTTCTCGTTTTCCCCCTGAATCTTCGTTTTCCATTGTCATTTGGCCCACCTCTGGTTTTTTTCATATCTTCTAAATGTCTCTCAATGTTGTCTTCTTTTTTTGGTTGTTCTTTCCACTCTTTTCTTATTTTCTTTCTCTTCAAAAAGAGAATGAAGGAAAAGCCAAGCAAAATATATTTTAAAAATAAAGGATGTGTGTAGGCAAATACTGAGAGATGTAGACCAAGCAGAGATGAATAATTATCAAAGTTTCCAACAACTCTAGCTGTGTTTCTCAACAGGAGGTGACTTTGCCTCCTAGGGGACATTCAAAAGTGTTTGAAGACATTTTTGGTCATCACAACTTATGGGGAGGATCAGCGCCTGTCCCCGACTCCAGAGTGAAGAATAATCCAGCCCAAAACATCACAATTTCCAAGAGTGAGAAACCCTGAATCACACATATGGTTTTTTTTATCCTCTCCATTTTTTTTTAAAAAAGAACGTATTGCCAGCATTTTACATATGAAGCAGAAAAATCTAGATTCTTTTTTCTTTTTAATTAGGCAAGTGATTAAAAGCCACCTTCTTAGAGAGGGCCTGTGCTCTGCAGTGCATCATAGCCTCTCCTTCCAGCTGTATAAGGCAAATTCAGGGTCCAGAAAGTGGGGGGGAAGCTACTTGGTTTTAGCCAACCACTGTGAAAATTAAAGTCGTTCATCTGGATGCAGTGTTTGAAATATAGTGCTGACAATGGAGTATTGCAATATTCAAAACTCACTTCATTAACTCATATTACTTTCCTGGCCCTTGAATTTGCAACCCTCTGTGTTCTAGGGTTGGTACATTATGAACCATGGGCCAAATCTGGCCTGCCACGTCTGTTTATAAATAAAGTTTTATTGGAACACAGTCATGTTCACTTATTTCTATAAGCATGCTTTTGTGGCTGGTTTTGTGCTATGTTGAGTAGTTGCAAAATGGACTGTGTGGCCTACAAAGCCAAAAATATTTACACTCTGGCACTTTACAGAAACGTTTGCGAATTCTTGCCCTAATCTGTTGAGTCTGTTGATTATTAGTGTTAGTCTTTGAACTGAGGCTTCCTGTTGGCATAATTGTCAGTATAGACAAGAAATGACAGTGTGTTTAATCACATAAACCAATGTGGATTTCAATTAGGGGAGCCCAACCTCAGTCAACATTTTTCATATATTGATCATTGTAAGAAAACATAGGATTCTCAGTTGAAACATGATTAGATTTCTGAATGGAATATGGGCAAGGCTATTCCCACATTCTGGTCCTGGAATCCCCCCATCCTTGCATCCTTCTCTTCATCCGTCTCCACAGGCATCTCAAATGTGTCCATTTCCCATGGAATATGCATCCTGGGAAATGCCCAGTGATAGCTAACTCTACCAAGGGGATTTGCTTTTTGTTAGGGGCTTTCAAAGTCTTTTCTGCGGTTTATTTTCTTCTGATTCTAATACTTATATTGGTTTTTCATCAAAATTTGGCAACTAATGAAACGTATAATGTTTGAGCATCACTTATTGAGCATCACTTTTACTCAGAAATGTGCGAATTATTAAATATGAGCATGCTTGTGTCCATCTACGTAACACACACACACACAAACACAGGCACTCACCCAGTCACCTAATTTTAAGGACTCCTAACAAATCTTTGAGGTAGCTAGTTTTAAGCAGGTAGAAATTAAGCAGCTTGCCCAAAGTGGATACTGTAGTAAGATTTTAAACACAGACTTGCCTGATTCCAAAACTCATGTTCAGCTTTTTTAGGATATTACTCTACCTTTAAGAAGAAAGAAAAAACAATCGGCTGGGTGCAGTGGCACATACCTGTAATCCCAGCACTTTGGGAGACTAAGGCGGGTGGAGCAAGGGGTCAAGAGTTCGAGACCAGCCTGGTCAACATGGTGAGACCCATGTCTGTACTAAAATTACAACAATTTGTCAGGCGTGGCGGGCGCCTGTAATCCCAGCTACTCGGGAGGCTGAGGAAGAGAATCACTTGAACCTGGGAGGCGGAGGTTGCAGTGAGCCGAGACCACACCACTGCACTCCAGCCTGGGCAACAGAGTGAGACTCAGTCTCAAAAAAAAAAAAAAAAAAGAAAAACAATCACCTGTACTGTCCCTCAGAGAAAAAAAAGCTGCCACCTTCTATGGTATTTTCCTCCAGTGTTTTCATTTTTTTTTCTTCTATTTGTTAAAGCATTTTTAAGATCATGTTTCAAATATAATTTTATTCTCTTGCTTTTTTCAATTTATTATTTAAGTATGATTTTAAAACCTCTTTGTAAGTATCCTCTTAATGGTTTACTATTTCTTCATATAGGTATATTGTAATTTACTTAACCAACTCCCCTCTGCTGAGCATTGTGGTTATTGCTAGTTTATTCACTGTTTTGAATAAAGAGGCAATGGATACCTTCGAGTGTGAAAAAACTTTCCCTCATGAAACTTCAAAAATCTGAAAAGCTATCCAGAAACATGGAAATGCTATTCTGTAAGAGAGACAGGTGACATAAGTGAATCATTCACTTTGGACCAAAAATTTAAGAGGGCACCCAAAAAAAATCTTCATTATTAGCATATAATAGTATAACATTAAAAATTAAATTAATATTAAAATCTCCAAATCCATGAAGAAGACAATATCAACGTTTTAAATAAAGGCAGGGTCAGTATTACTGAGTTTTTCCTTTAGCCTTAGGCTCCGAGCTGGCTATGCACAGTACTGTTACTCCGTTCAGGCCGTGGGGAGGACGTAATTGGTGTCTGGAAGGAGAAACTCAGAACCACCTTTATTATAATTTATTATAATGATTATGCCCTATGGGAAACTTTCTTCTGAAAAGGTTCAGTATGATGGGCCCAAAAACAGACTCTGGCAAAGACTGCTTAGTTTTAAACCCCAACCATGCCACTTCCTAACTGTGGGACCTTTGTCAAAATGATTCCACTCTCTGGACCTCACTTTCCTGATGTACTGCATGGAGATGATGATAATCATTTATGCCTCCCAGTGGATGAGAGGACTTAGCGAGTCCCTTAGAACAGTGTCTGGCTTGTATAGAGACTCAGTAAATGTTCCCTGTTCTACTGCTGCTCTGTGAGCCTGCCCCCGAGCTGAAGGCAGCCTGCAGACCTGCTTGCTTTACTCCATTTGGCATTGTTAGATTTTTTTTTTTTTTAAACTAGTTGCCAACATTCTAAAATCACTAGATTTCATGTAAAAAATCTGATTTTTTTTCCCTTACAAAAATCAGAAGACCTGGCAAACCTGGGGCTAGCTGTGTCTTCCCTAGTGGTAACATTTGGTCAAATCTGCAAACCAGAAGATGGAAGTTCTCTCCCGTTTACCCTAAACTAGGGTTGCCAGAGTTAGCAAATAGAAAAGATATGACATCTGGATAAATTTGAATGTCAGATAATGGTTTTTAGCATAAGTATATCCCATGCAATATTTGGGATATACTTATACTAAAAGATTGATTTATTGTTTTTCTGAAATTATGAGACATATGCTAAAAATCATTTGTTTACCTGAAACTCAGATGTAACCAAGCTTCCTTTATTTCTCCATCTACCTCTTCCAACCCTGCCCCTCTGCCTATACCTTACAGCTTCATTGGCCTGTGACTTCCACTTAACCTCTGTAGACATCAGCATTGAGGACCTTGGGATCACATATAAAAATACCAGCAGAGGTTATCTTCCATAAGCAGCACTGTATATCATCACTGCAGTGCAGTTTTAAGCTATTTAATAAACTTCCCTGAAATCTGGCGGCCTTTCCATGATGAAACTGGGGGAAGGAATCAAATCATGTAACACTATCTCAGCGCCATTGAGTCCCCTGAACAAATGCTCGTGCGTGGACATGAAGTTAGAAGAAGGCGGAGCTTTCTACATTCTCTTGCTGCTGCTTTCAGATAGGGAACCAGGTCTGAGAACATTCCCATTGAAGTAGCATCTCTTAGGGCCAGGGCATGAAGGATGGTGATGTTTTCCTACCTCACACTGAGGGGCCCTGCCAAGGAGGGCAGCTGCTTTTAAGAGCCACCCATGTCCCTGCTTGATGAAAGAGAGAGGTAGATACCATTAGCATGGTGGCTGTGTGTATGGACTGAAGATTCTCTTTCTGGCTTCTATCAGATGGAAACACAAATCTTAGCAGGCAGATCAGGATCAGCTCAAGCAGCATCTCTCCACCTCAGCACTATGGAGTACTTCTTTGTAGTGGGGGCCGTCCTGTGCATTGTAGGATGTTCAACAGCATCCCTGACCACCACCTACCAGATGCCAGTAGCACATCCCCTCTGCCCCCACCTCCTTGCCATAGTTGTGTCAACCAAAATCATCTCCACACGTTGTTAGACATTTTCTGGGCGGCAGACTCACTCCCACTTGAGAACCACTGTACTAGAAATATCACCATGAGAATGGAGTAGGCCACACACGCCTTAACCCATTTATGCTGGAGGTTGCACATTTTTTTGTGTGTGAAAAATCAGACCTTGGCGATGACCTTGAGCAGTAAGATATAAATAACTCCCACAAGTTTAGCGTTCCAATAATGGAACACTAGGCATACATAGGTTTTAAGGGCTGCAGTAACTTAATTGTGTGAGTCAGTTTTAAGTTACTGGGGTGGCAATGTGTCCCCAGAGCTGCAGGCTGGAGGTCCCACCAAAAGGGCTGAAATCCAATTCCCAAAGTTGTTGGCCAAATAAAACTTTTTTTGTAGGCAGAATTTGGGCTAAGAGAATCCAGCTTGCAACTCTTGAAATGGAGACATTTGCTTAGCCATTCTTTGGTTTATGGTGCAAATGATGATTCGTTTCACTCCTGTTGGTGTGTAACCGAATGGGAAGGCTCAAGGCATCTCTCGCTTTGTGAACACCTCTCTCTCTCTCTCCTCATTTCCACTCCCTAGCCTTGACAAGTGCTGTTTCTCACCATGGGGTGATTTTGCCCCTGTCTCTAGGGGACACATGGCAATGCCTGGGGGACATTTTTGGTTGTTACAACTGGGGGATGAGAGTGCTACTGGCATCTAGTGGTAGATGCTGGGGACGCTGCTAAACATCCTACAGTGCACAAGACGGTTCCTGCAACAAAGGATTTTCCAGCCCCAAATATTCCCAGTGCTGAGGCTGAGAAACCCAGCTACAGCAGGTAGCAACGTGTGGCTCACCTCAGCCAAGAGAAGAGCTTTTCCTCAGCACTCTGAGCACCTGGGGGTTCAAAGAACTTGTCCTGGGTCTTTAGCTGGGGAAGAATCAGTCTATGGATTCCATGGAGGGACATTTTCTTTTCTTTTCGTTTTGCATTTGTGCCCAGAAACAGCAAGACCAGCACTTTTGTAAGGATACAGGTTTTTATGTAACCTTTCCCTTCTTTTGTTGACGGTTTGGATATTCTACAGAAGTTCACCTGGACTTCAGATTCGCACCTGATCCTAATCTCTGATAAACACCATCAGATAAAGAGATTCTCCTAACATATTGGGGCCATAGACTAAGGAAGTTTAGCAAGTCTGGGAGATGAGAAGTCTAGGGGCAGCGTGGGGAGAAAAATAGACCCAACTAAATTTCAATAGACAACCCTACGTCATCTCAGCATTATTTTCCAAACACCATTTTCCTTCTTTATGCGATTACAAATGTGGGCCAGCCTTTGATAACCAGTAAAATAGCTGATGCAATATTTTCTTATCCCCCTTTTGCCTTCTGTTCCCTTTGAAATATTATTTGGTTCTATTTTTTTTTCTCCTGGTACCCTCTGTCTCTCTTCCTTTTTTTGTGTGTGCACGTGACCACAATTGTAGTTTCAGTAAATAAAACGGCTGCTTGATAACGTGGAACGGCCCAGCGCTTAACTCTGCCCTTAGAGATCCTTTACATCAAACCAGCGATCAAAAAGTGGTGCAGATAAAATTTGTCATCAGGGATTTCCTACAAAAGAATTACAGTGGAGAAATGGCCTGATCAATACTATGGATTTTCACTGCAGGGGCTGGTGGTCCAATTGCTGTGAGACACTCACATAGATAAAAGGGCACCGCTGCCGCTCCGTCACAGACTGCTGACTCAGCACAAAGCTTGGCAGGTATTTATAGGCCAGAGTGATACAGAATTATCACCTTGCAGTGCCCGGCTCATGTTCCTTCCGAGATTGCCTTCCTTTATGGGATTGCTAAATGCAGGTGAATGGAAAAATGATGGCTAACAGCTGTCAAAATGCAACAGAATGAAGTACTTAAATCTTTTTTTATCCATTAAAAGGGTAACAACCATACATATATCATGGCACAGACATTGTAATGATATTTGGGGGCTGGTAAAAGAGGGAGTAATAAACAATGTATGTTCTGATCAGGACGACTGAGGAAATAGTCTTGGGGGGAAGGCAGGTCTTCCCTGAACCTTATAATTAATGGTTGAACATTATCTCACCAAAGGAAAACAACATTGCTTTTGCATCCCAATCTTTGGGAGACCCACTTTCCTATTATGTTGGCATTTAGAAGGCCTAGGACTATTCCCTATGGCACTTAACCATGCTTACTGCATCCTGAAATTTCTGAAGTTTATTCATGTCAGCTTAATTAAAGCATGTGCAATGATGATAACTGATTTGTGAGATTCTCCAGGGGGTAAGGTCTGGGATGCAGTGAGAACTTTCTCTTGGGTTGTTTTTAACCTCTGCGTTCCAGTTGAATTTCAGATGTGCCACAGACAGAGCTTCTTTGGAGGTGGAGGAGAAGGCACATTACTGCTCTCCCATGGAATGGGTCATTCTGGGGAAGTTCTCACAGCTCGTCATCTCAGCTCTGGGGTTCCTTAGCCATGACTTACATCGATGAAGTTAGTACAGTTGTCCTGATTCCCAATTAATGCTTCCTCATGAACCCCTCTGGAAAAATCTTACCATCCATCTAGACCCACCCATCAACATTTGTCTTATTTTTTCATTTAGTGAGAATCATCTTCCAGAAAAATTCAAAATAGCACTTTTGGTTGCCTTGTAGAAGGTTGGCTTGTTTAAGAGCAGGCTGTGTGTGTGTGTGTGTGTGTGTGTGTGTGTGTGTGTTTTGTCCTCTCCTTTCCCTAATTCATTTTATTTAAAAATTTCAATGAATCATTTTTTGATGAGCTTAAACATTAAAAGAAAAACGTTTTCCTCATTTTCTTCAATATTTAAAAAGTACTGCAAAGCATGAGGGAAATGAACCAAATATATAGAATATCATCAATAACAAGGCATCTGGACATTAATTAATTCTTCATTTTGGAACACCTGTGGCGAGATGGGCCTTGTGTAGGATGTCGCAGAAACACAGGGAGTATAACAGGCTTTCAAGGAAAGAGCTTATGGAAAGGAGGACAAGGAAAATATTTATTGAATGGATTCTTGGTGCCAGATGCTTGGCATATGTTATAATGAAATAGCAAACAGCCATAAAATGCTAAGCAGATTCCCACGTGCCTCATTGACTCATGGGATCCTCATCAGAACTCTACCAAGCAGTGTTATTACCGTCCCCACTTTACAGATTAGGAAATTGAGGCAACAGAGAGGTTGATTAATTTGCCAATGTCATGTGGCTTGGAAGTAGAGGAGAGGGGACAGCCAGCTGACCTTGAAACTCCTTGGTGATTCAAGAATCCCGGCTCCTAACTGCAGAGCTATATAGCTTTTCAGTTTGGAAGCTCTCTCATCTCATCCTTAAAATAGTGACATGAAGTGGGCAAAAGTGAAGCTTAGAAAAGTTGCCCATCCTGCCCAGCCAGGTGGGCAGAGAGCTGGGATTTGAACCCAGGCATGGCTGTCTCCAAATTTTCTGCTAGTTTTCCTGTATCATTTACAGTGAACCTACCAAGCAAACAAGATTCTGCAGCTTCTAAATTCAGAAAACAAAATGCAGGAAGTGCAAGCCATAAAGGCAACCTGGGGAAAAGAATTTAATTTCAGGAAGCATGCCACTGCCTGGAAGGAACATTAACAAGACTTTTGTACCCAAATCGTCCCTGGCCAGTATCGGGTAGGACTCAAAAATGTAACCCACACCTTCTGGAATTGTCCACGGGGAAATCATCTTTGTGCTTGTTTGAACTGCCGTATCCTGGTAGAAATCATTGCTACTCTCATCACAGCATTGTTGTATGGAAGTTTACTGTCACTGGCAATAAACATAGATGAAAGGAGGGGGGAATAAGAAAACAAAAGGGAAAAACAGAAGCAAAAAATGCACCAGAGTGAAAAAAATATCCATAAACTCGTTGTTTTTTGTCTCTCTAGTTGCTCTGATGTGCACAAAGGAAATAGACGGAATAAAATCACATCTCAGGAACACCAACATAAATTCCCCCTTGCTTTGACAAGTACGTAATTTTCTTCAGAGATGCTCTTCACGTCTGGAGAGTTATGAGGCAATTTCATTCCCATCTGACAAATTTACAAAGAAACATTAGAGAGAAGGGATTAGGAAAGCGAGAAATCTTTATAGACTTTTTCCTCAGGCTGTATTTCCCTTCCATCTCTTGGCTCTTCCTTGAGGACCAGGCATGAATGCCTCACACAGTGTGGACCTCGTAACCAAGACACTTAGGAGAGAAACAAAACATGAAATGTGCTTTCAATCAACTAATTGTATTTACATTATTGGGGAATGGGGGTGGCCCTTGGGGACGAGGAGAGAAGATTCTTGTTGGCAAACATGGAAGTGAAGTCTCTGAGGTATGGATTCAAAATGGTATTTGTAAAATTGGACTTTGAAAGAAATGCAGAAAGAGAAAGAGAGGAGGCAGAGAGAAAGAAAGGGAAGGAGAGAGAACTGAATGGCCTGAGAAAGTTTGTGGTGCAAAGAAGCATTTCAGGATGATCACAATACAGGATTAATAATAGCAAAGCATATATATTTTTTTCCTTGTAGGATTATAGACGCTAAGGCAACTTGGAGTTTTTCTCCTTTTAAAACATCTCTGTTGCTCATTTCATTGCGCAGCTTTCAGAGTGACCGACCATACCAGTTTGACCAAGACTGTATTGGCAGCAGCACTTAAAAGCTCACATCTCAGAAATCCTTTGGTCCTGGGTGAATTGGGATGGTTGGTTACCTTACCACTGATGATTGCAATTCTCAGGTAAGTTACTTGAGTTTTGGCAGCTGTTAACTCTCTTAGATATTTGCAACCTTGAATTATTCACGTTTGGTCTCTGTTAACTAGCAAAGTGAATGTGCACACACATACACTACACACATACATAAACATATATAGTTTGTTCATTTTGGGATTCTAGTAAAGTCTTCAATTAAGGTCACCGTGAGGGCTTAGAATTCTGAAGGAAAAATCATAATAAGTGCTCAGAAGTTCAGGAAACGTATTTTTTTTTCTTGGAGTTAAGATTAAACGTAATATAATGCAGATGCTGTCGGATATAGAACCCAAATGACAAATGTTTTATAACTGGGACTTAGGGAACGGAGAAAGTAAGAGATACATAGCTTCCAAGACCATAGTTGAGAGCCGCAAAGCACCCATAATACTGTATGTATAATTTGGCAGGAGAAAGGTGAGATATTTGTGAGTGTATTACTATTGTGTATTTTTTAGAGAGTACAGCTGGATTTACGGGTGGCTGTGTTTGTGATTTACTGGCCATATCAAAAGACTGAAATTGAACCTAATTTGTGTAATTTCAGCTTTCTGGTCTTTAAGTTTTTCACTTGTAGTCACAATTTAAGTCATTTGCATTTTTAAAAAATTCTATTTTTGGTGATACTTGTTGTTTTCCTTCTTTAAAGTTACAAGAAAATATTGTTTACCTTCCTGTGGAATGGTGATTCATATTGGAATGGGATGTTGAAAACCTTTAGGACAGAAGAGAAACCAAGCGTTTATTTTGCCAAAAACATCCCCAGAGATCTTGCATTTTGGGGTTTAAGTTTAACATCCTAAAACCAAATGTTGAAGTTGAATTTGGATGCTATCTCTCTTGAAACTCTCACAATCAAACTCTCCCTTTAATCTGTCTGCTGAATATGAAAAACGGGCTTCTTTGAACTACAAATGCTTCTTTTTGCCTAACTTAGAGAAATAAACAATGATAAAGGATGTTCATCTATAAAGAGGCTTGGTCCAGAGGCATATGAAAGTTGTGAGTTATCTGAACTGGCTACCCTCTGTAAAACCTGCCCTGTACTTTATAGAGGACAGTCTATCCCAATATAACCGATAGGATGTACAGATGGCTTTTTGCTTACAAGCAAGCATAAGTACAGTGTTGCCGAGAAATTAGATTGATCATGATGAGAGCTATAAAAATTTAAAATATCCCCTGGTGGAAAAATTTTTTTTCTTTTTATTCTGCATTTGAATCTTTTAAATACTGTAACTTTTGGGGGAAAGTTATTGAGACATAAAAGGAATATTTGAACTGCTTTGGAGTTTATGATAACCACTGTATAATACATTATCTTGAAAGCCTTTATAGTACACAGTTACAAACTTCCAGGAAATCTATTAAAATGCAGCATTAATTAACATAAACTTTTTATAGTGTTACTAATATTCTGCAAACAACTAAGAGTTTAAAAGCCCTTTTTACAGGCATTTCTTGCTGCCTATACACTGTGATCAGCATGAATTATAGGAAACACTAAAGGAGTAGAAAGAAATGAATTTTCATCGCTTGTTCTGGATGGGAAATTCACCTCAATATCTGTCTTAATTTGAAGAAGTGTGAAGACAAGATACTCGCCAGTTTGATTAGCATCCTCTTTGTAGACTTGTACAGCTGACCGAAAGCAAAACACTGATGCTTCAATATTCATTCTCCCAACGGATGATAAATAACATCTTTGAGATGACTTTAGAAAACAAAAGGATTTCCTTGAATCCTGGGAGATGGAGTTTGGCTGTATCCGCTCACAAAACTTTTACGATCTCATCAGTGGGTTAGTCCATGATACAGGCTACATTTAGACACTTACAGATGTGTCAAGTGGTTCCAGAAGTGAAAGTAGTATTTTAATTTTTTGTTGTTGTCTGGTTCCCAGTTGCACTGGCAAATCTCCGAAAACTGAATCTTGACCTTTTTTAGAGCGATGTTTTTAATTCCAAAGGGGAGGAGGCCTTTCAGTCTCTATGCCCAAAGGGCAAAACTGTCTCCATTTAGGACTGAAATGAAGATGACCTGGGCCTGAGTTATCTAGTCATAATTATTTCCCAACCCTCTGTATTTAAATGTGTCTGCTCTAACATGAATTAAGCAAGGTTTCTTTGCTTCCTCTTTGCAGTGCAGTCTGCTATTTGCAAAAACTAGAGTGGTGATTCTGGCCAAAGGTTCCTCACTTTCTTAGGTCTTTGGTGTCATCTGGGTGTGACTGATGATTTTCTATTTTAGTAAATACTTTACACTCTTACTTTATCTTTTTTTTTTTTTTAAATAAAATGCTTTCCAAATCCCTTGGAGGCAGAGTCCTTCAACATTTTGTTGCCATTCTGCTGTTCCCTCTTCCCACAACATCACCTGATTCTCACCCCATATGGTACTAGGATTTCACTATGATAGTCATAAAACAGATTATTATGCATATACATTATTTGCTGGGTACATTTTCTCCATTAAGTTTTTTGTTTATTCAAGAGATATTTACTTGAGGAGCTCGGTATTGGCCCTCCCATTTTATCCCTTTTCTCTATTTATATTGTCATCAGTACCTCTTATCTTTGCTTAGCGGGTATTGTGTGCCAGGTATTGCAGAAGTGTTGGCGAACATGACAGATGAGCTTGCTCCTCCTGGAGTTTGTCTTCTAGTTAGGGTAGCTATGCAAAGGGCAAGCAAGCGAATGACTAACAAGGCGATAAGTCTATGGAGGAAAGAGACCGATGACGTGATGGAGTGTGACTGGTGGAAACTTGAGGCAGCGTGGCTGGGATGTCATCTGTAAGGACATCTCATCAGAGTGGGAGTTTGAGTGCTGAGAAGAAACCGATGATACAGAGATCCGGGGATGATGGAGCAGCGGGTGCAAAGGCCAGGTGGAAGCGAGCTTGGTGCGGGCAGACCAACGTGGGCTGGTGGAGCAGGATGAACAAGGATGTCAGAGAGATGGGAAATAAGCAGTGTCTCTAATAACAGCCACCACATATCAATGTGAGCACTGAAAAGACATTACCTCCATACCTTGCAAAAGCCTTGAAAGGAGGTGATTGTTAATCACATTTAGCAGATGATTAAATAGAAGTTCAGAGAGGTAATGTGGTTTGTCCAAGGTCACACAGCCAATAGAGCTAGAATTCAAATGTAGATTTGCCTGATTCCAATATTTGTCCATTAAATATATTTTGAGTACCTGTAATGTGCCTGGCACTTGGTAGATGGTGAGGATAAGCAAAATAAAATTTGTATTCTCATGAGGCTTATCTCCAGTAGAAGGAATCAGGGAAGAACTAACTGTATAGTTTATCAGATTGTGAGAAGTACTATGGAGAGAGACAAACAAGGGAAAAGAAGGCAGGAGGGGAGATAGTGGGGAAAGGGCTGCTCTTTTGCACAAGAATTTCAGGAAAGATATCATTGATAAGGAGCTATTTGAGCCAAGAAATGAAGGAAATGAAAGCAAGCCAACACGTTTCCCTTGCAGAGCAGTCCAGATATAACAAGTAGCAAATGAAAACTTTCAAAGTGGGCATAAGTATGGCGTGATGGAGAAACAGCAAGGATATCAGTGGCTGGATTCAGGTGAACATGGGAGAGAATATGAGACTAGGTGGGCTGTGGTGAGGTCTTCGGCTTTTACTCTGAGTGAGATGAGAGTCAATGGAAGGTGTTGAAGAAAAGAGGGTCATCTTATAAGTTTAGTTGTATTACCACGAATCTGGATGCTTGTTAAAAGGTAGACTGTTGGGGAAGAGTGGAAGCAGGAAGTTGGGAGGCCAGTGATGATTCGGTGATTCAGGCAAATATCATGGTGGCTGGTGTCAGAGTCCTGGCAGTGAAGTTGGTGAGAAGGGGCCAGATGTATGATATATTTCAACAGTCGAGTCAACAGAATTCACTTGTTGATTTGGGTGTGAGGTGTGAGAGAAAGAAAAATCAAGAATGAGATAGTGTTTATGGCCTGAACCACAAGCAGGACAGAGCTACCATTTACTGAAGGGCAAAATCAGTGGAGGTGGGCCTATTTTCAGAGGAAAAAAAAAAGAGCTCAGTATTGGCTCTCCCATTGTATCACCTTTTTCAATTTATATTGTCAACTATACCTCTTAGTTTTGCTAAGTGGGTCGCTGATGTGCAGATGTTATTTGAACAGAAAATTGTCAACATTTTTCTTCCTTAACAAAACAGTGGTTGTCAGTACACTGTGCTACTGCATTAATTAGCTTTGCTGCATAACAAATGACCCTCGAATTTCAGTGGCTTACAATAACAAACATTCATTTTTAGGAAACCAGAAATACAGGATGGTTATGACTCAGCTTAACCCTGCCCCAGTACTTCCTTCTTTGCCGACTTCTGCCTGTACGTATCTGCTTACATTCCATTGGCCAAAGCACATGGGGAACTACACACCCCTCTCAAATGGCATGACACTTCCTTCATTCAAGCCTGGTTATCATCCCAATCAGTTAAAAACAAATAAGTAGATCCAGAATGACCATGCAATAGCCTCCGAAGAAGATGAGAGGCCTCAGCCCCCACAAATCCAGTGAGAACTAGTTCTTGCCCATGTCTCCAGCACTCAAGCATCTCTACACTGGAGCAGCTTCTACCTGGCAGTAAGCCTATCTCTTTGCTAATTTATTTCTCCCATGATGACCTTGAGCTCATTCGTAGCTGGCCTGTGTCTTTATTCGCTATTGCATCATCAGTGCCTACTGCAGTCCTACACACGGTAGTTCTAGTTCCGTGTGATTGGTTCAGATGCATTGTACCTAGCTTGTAGAATTCATTTAGAGGCTGGTTTCTTTTAAAAGGAATAAATAGAGGAATGGAAAAAAGATAAGAAAGTCGAGAGTTAGCAAATTCAGATGCTTACAGAAGCCAGGCAGATAACACACGTAGTGCCTCCTTAGGGTTTGAGACAAATGGGTGTGGTGGCCCATTTAGCCAAGTCGGAGTACATACCCCTGACATGGTAGAATTAAAAATATTTTAGGCCTGAGCACAGTGGCTCATGCTTGTAATCCCAGCACTTTGGGAAGCTGAGGAGAGTGCATCACTTGAGGCCAGGAGTTTGAGACCAGCCTGGCCAACAAGGTGAAACCCTGTCTCTACTAAAAATAAAAAAATTAGCCAGGTATGGTGGCACATGCTTGTAATTCCAGCTACTCAGGAGGCTGAGGCAAGAGGATCACTGGAACTCAGGAGGTGGAGGTTACAGTGGTCCAAGATCATGCCACTGCACTCCAGCCTGGGTAACAGACTGAGACCCCCATCTCAAAAAAGAAAAAAAAAATTTAGAAGCCAAAAAAACGCAAAACTACCTGTGCTAGTCAAATAAAACTATTCGAAGGGCAGATTCTCCCTGAAACCTGTCAGTTTGAGAATCTAGTAACAGAGTTTGGAAGATTTAGGCTTATCAAAGGAAAACCTTTGTTTTTGTTTTGTTTTGCTCCCTCCTCTCAACCTCCCTAACTATTGGGTACTAGGCTTAGTACCTGGGTGAAGACATAATCTGTACATCATACCCCAGTGACATGAGTTTAGCTATATAACAAACCTGCAAATGTAATCCTGAACCTAAAATAAAAGTTAAAAAAAAAAAAAAAAGAGAACCTATTTGTAGGAAGGCAGGTATCTTTCCCTCACCCTCCATCATTAGGTAGTTCTTTGGTGAAAAAAAAAAAAAAAAGAATCTTTTTATCTGAAACTGGGACAAGAACTAGCTAGAGGGAATACCTTTATTTCTTTTGCCAAAGATAACTCTGGAGATTTTGTTTTTAGTTCTATTCCATCTTCCTGAACCCAAGTCTTCATACAGCACACCGGGAACAATTTGCATACTGTTTGGGTGGTGGAGGGGTGTTAGTGGGTGGAGGAGAAGGAGAAAAAGGAGGAATGTTTAGGTAAAGCCCTGAGAGTTTCTGCCTCTCATGCCTGAGGTGCGGAGGTAGAGCTCTCTGGAATATTTCCAAGCCAAGTTGCGGAAGCCCACACTTCTCCCGCCTGGAGGGTTGTTCTTTGACTTCATCGAGGGCATCCAAGGCCAGGGTTATGAAATCTGATGCTCAGCAGAGAATTGCTGAATCTTCTCCCACTACGATGTTTAGGAACTGGGGTCAACTAGGACGTAGGTCAACATTAGTGGTCCTCAGGAAATTCGACCTGCAGATACATTTTGTTTGGTTTACACAGCAATTATAAAATTATATGTGTTAAAAAATTAATTCTCTATGGGCCAGTATTTACAAACCATGGGATTTTACATGAAAATCAATATTTCTGCCTTTCTCTGAAATGTAGAAGCTCTGTCAATATGGGACCGCATCTGGCTGAGTAACATCTGCCCACTTCATTAAGAACATGCCGGCTAGCTCACCCCCGTCCCTACCCAGCCCACTCCACTCAATTATTTCACCTGGATGGCCCTTCTAGACAATTGGGAGTAGACTCTTGACCTATATATTTATGTATAATATCTGTGGCTATAACTACATTGCTGTAAATGCCTCAGATATCATCTTTAATTTAAAGAGCAGCCTGCCCTTTAGATAATCAACTTCGGCTTTTTAAAACCAGAATTGTTAATTATCCTGGCAGTATTTTCTTTGCCCTCAACCTGATAAAGTCACTGTGAAAGGATGCGATTATTTGGTAGGTGAATCTAAAGGATATCCTTTCTCTTTTTTCCCTCTTCTGCTATTCTCTCTTTACTCACATCCTCCTTGCCAACCAATCCGACACGCAAGAAGCCCTTCAGGTGCTTAAAGGAGATGGAAAATATTCCCGGAAATGCTGAAAGTTTGCCACATTGTCAGAGGATAAAAGCACAGTGTTCAATCCAAAGGCTTTGTGTAGGTTTTTTTTTTTTTTTTTTCAATGCAAGTTCCAAGTTAAATTTGAGGATGCTTATCTTCTCTACATTTTAATGAGAAGCTTTTGCTAAGAATTTTTTTTAAACAAAGGCACAAAAGTTTAAATCCTTTGCGCAATAGCAGTGAGTATTGAAGTGACATGCTGTTTTTACCTTTTGAAAAACAGCAATGCTCAAATAATCAGCAGGAGAGGGAATATTAGACAAGTAAATATGGAAGATTATGCTCACAAGCAATAACTGTGTCTATTAAATATGCAAACCATGCAGCCTGATATGGATTTTTTTCATAACATCATTTTATAGGTATATGTGTATGTAAGACTGGGTATATAGTAAACTTTTATGAGTTAAATCATATTTTCTGTTAGCTTTTGTTGTAATTACCAAGATGCTTATTGTAATTTCTGATTGATCTTCAATTGGCACTACCCCATAACACTTTATCTTGAAAATTCTCTCCCTGTAGGCCTCGTAGGTAGTGAATGTTTTCTCTGTAAACCTTCAACATACTTGAGAGGTCAATATGTAAAGGGACGTATTTGTAAATGAAATAAAGCAAATAATATGGTGGTTATTTTTGCATTTAGATAGATTAGTAACATTGATTCTAATGAGAGGGACCTTCCTTTCTTTATAGCAATTGTACCATGCAGTGTTAGTTATGTGCTGATTTCTCAGTTTATTTCATGTCTACCTTCCCACTAGATTGTAATTTCTCTGAGGACAGGAATCATGCCTTTGTTTATTTTCTTTCTTTAAAAAAAATTGTGGCAAAATACCCAGAACATCAAATGTACCATTTTAATACTTTTTAAGTGTATGGTTCAGTGGCATTACGTATATTCATGTTTTGTGCTGAAGGTCATCATTATATCTTCAGAACTTTTCATCTTCCCAAATGGAAACTCCGTAATCACTAAACAGTAATTTTGCCTTCCCCTCCCCCTCCACTGGCTGACAACCATCATTCAATTCTCTGTGTCTCCAAATTTGACTGCGCTAGGTATCTTGTATGGGTGGAATCATACACTACTTGTCTTTCTGTGTCTGCCTTATTTTACTTAGCATAATCTCCTCAAGATTCAGCCATGCTGTAGCATGTGTTAAAAACCAGCCTTTATTTTTATTTTTTTAAATATTTATTTATTTGTTTATTTATTTATTTTTGAAATAGAGCCTCATTCTGTCGCCCAGGCTAGTGCGATGGCACAATCTTGGCTCGCTGCAACCTCTGCCTCCCGGGTTTGAGTGATTCTTCTGCCTCAGCCATCCGAATAGCTGGGATTACAGGCATGCACCACCATGCCCAGCTAATTTTTTTGTATTTTTAGTACAGATGAGGTTTCACCATGTTGGCCAGACTGGTCTCGAACCCCCGACCTCAGATGAGACACCCGCTTAGGCCTCCCAAAGTGCTGGGATTACAGGCATGAGCCAGTGTGCCCGGCCACATAACTTTATTTTTTTATAACTGTGTGCCTAGTGTCTAGCTCAGCACCTGGATGTAGTAGGAATTAGGAGACCACAATATATCTTTGTTGAAGGAATACATGAAAGAATGACTCAATCAACCACATTGTATTCCCCTTCGTAGCCTTGGGATCAGGACACAGTAGGTCCTCTGTAACTCTTTGGGGAAGAAGAGAATTATTTGGCTTCCTGATTTCTGAAGCAGAGCCCGGGGGCAGTTGAGATACTTTTTGGAACATGAAAACCTCGCCATTTCCCCTTGTCCACGATGTTTGAATGCAGTGTATGAAAAGGAACTCGGTGGCATCTTTTCAAGCTTGTAATTTGGGTTGCTTTGTGTTCACTGCTAATTAACCAGTTGGTGATGTGCTGTTTGTCTTTTCGTCTGCCTCTGAGCTTGTCAGGAGTCAATGACAAGCCCAGTGAAACTGAGGGGCACTCAGATAATTAAGGTTTAGAGGCCTTCTTACCGACCCCATGATGAACCAGTTGCTTCCTCTGCCTCAACTGATGGGTAGCTGACACATGCCGTAACAGTGGCTTTCTCTCATGTACACAGCAGCAGAAGACTTTCCCACCTTTTAATGGCTCAGCAAACTTCATCCCAGGCAACCCTGGCGAATTGAAAGTGTATTGTCAAAGTTGCTTGTGAAGATGACTGTTTAGAAGAAAAGTCTTGATATATCAGAATTGCCACACACACACACACACACACACACACACAGTCTTTATTATTAACATCTAAATGCAAAAAGTAATACAAAGCTTTTTTTAAACATTTAAATGTATAAGGAGAAATGACTTTGTGTTCTATATTGTTCTTTTTTTGTGTGTGTATGCCTGTTTTTATCCTTTAAGAAACAACAGTGATAGAAGAGTATTGAGTAGTTTCTTTTTCTCTTTTTTGAGACAAAGTCTTGCCAATCCTGGCTGGTTTGCATTGGTGTGATCACTGCTCATTGCAGTCTCAACCTCTCAGGCTCAAGTGATCCTCTTGCCTTAGCCTCTCAAGTAGCTAGGACTACAGATGTGCACCACCACACCCAGCTAAGGTTTTATTTTTTGTAGTAATGGGGTCTGGCTATGTTTCCCAGATTGGTCTCAAAATCCTGGATTCAAGCAATCCACCAGTCAAGCCTCTTAGAGTGTTGGAATTACAGGCTTGAGCCACCTTGCCCAATTGAGAAGTTTCTCTAAATCTGATAACCTCCTCCTGTAGAGTCTGTGTCTGTTATACAAAAACATCAAATAGTTGAACGTCATGTGTGGGTGGCTCTACACCTCCTTACCTGTGCTTATCTTCTGCTTCCTCGCCTCTTTTTAATCCAGTGTGGTTTGGAACCAGCAGCAACAGCAGCTCCCCAGACCTAGTGAATCAGAATCTGCATTTTGATAAGAGCCCCGGGTGACTCCGTATACATGAAAACATTTGAGAAGTCCTTAGACCTACAGTTCACAGCTTCTCCTTTCTTATTCAACTGAATTGCAGTGGGATCAGAGTATGGTTAAAATAAATGAACAAAAACATAAGTCAGTTCTTGGGTGAGTCTCATGAACAATCAAGATTAAGAACCACTGATCTTACTCCAAGAAATGCCACCAGAATCCTGAGGGCAGGGACCCTGTCTGCTGTGTTCTTTCCTAGGAAGGTGCTTGGAATGTAGTAAAAAAAATTTATTTATTGAATGTATTGTATACAAAAACCCAAGGCTCAAGTGACCTTGGGGCAGTGTCTTTTTGCATGTGTAGACCCTGAAGGAGATATACCTGCCTGTCTGCTGACCCTACTCCTGTAGCTGGGCAACAAGTTCTTTGAAGGCAGATCTAGGTGGCCCATCTCGGTGTCCACCACACGTGTGGTTAACAGTCAAATAGAATCATGTTTTAGGAGGCAGGCTCTAGAGTTTGACTGCCTACCTTTGATTTCTGGACCTGCCACTCGCTGGCTGAGTGACTTTGGCCAGTTATTTATCTTCTTCCTGGGTGATATGGTTTGGCTCTGTGTCCCCACCCAAATTTCATCTTAAATTGTAATCCCCACGTGTGGAGGGGGGGACCTGTTAATCCCCACATGTTGAGGGAGGGAGGTGATAAGATCACGGGAGGTTTCCCCCATGCTGTTCTTGTGGTAGTGAGTGAGTTCTCACCAGATCTGATGGATTTATGAGGCAGTTTTCCCTGCTCTTGCTCACTTTCTCTCTTGCCTGCTGCTATGTAAGATGTGCCTGCTTCTCCTTCTGCCTTGATTGTAAGTTTCCTGAGGCCTCCCCAGCCCTGCGGAACTGTGAGTCAATTAAACCTCTTTCCTTTATAAATTACTCAGTCTTGGGTGTATCTTTACAGCAGTGTGAAAATAGACTAATACACTGGGTCAGTCTCCTTATCCATAATATAGTATCAATTACAGCCACCTGATAAAGAGATTTGAGACTATGGTGAGAAAAATAGATTTAAGGCACATATTGGGCACTTAATTAAGGTTAGTTGTTATCATTCCTATTATAATGATATTTTACATAATATATAATTAAAAGTTTATAATATTCAATCATATTGTTATAAAAATGAATAGATTCTTCTTTTGCTTATATGAAGAAACAAACAGGGATAATAAAATGTTAGAGAAAGGGCAGTTTTATCCATACTAAAGATAATAGAGATATTATTTTCCTCTTCTGGGTGTGAGAACCATCTTTGTCTCCTTACACACTAGACAGGATACATTTTTCTGTGGTCTGTGTACATTTTTCCTTCTTGTCAGAGCAGCAGGAACCTTGATTCTTGCCTTTAAATGGGATCTTTCAGGAGATGGTATGATGATAAGATTTGTAATTTGCCCCCCTCTATCCTTGCGGGATCTTGGGCTCTGCTCCAGCTGCGTCAGCTCTGTTTAACTCAGTGATTTGGTGACGTCTTTCAGATCTCAGAAGGGCTCAACAAATGCCACCACGGAGTTCAGTAGTGAAGACATAATGCCAAGATTAAGCAAGGTTGGTTACATTTGTAAATGTAAAAGGCTCAAAGCTTTGTTTGAACAAATCAATGCAATAGATCTTAGGTAGAACAGAATTCTAGCAGAACTATGAAGTTTCTAAGAAAAAAAAGAAAACCTATACCAGTGAGTGTTAAAGTCTCATATGAATAATTCCATTGTGGCTAAGTGCGGTGGCTCACACCTGTAATCCCAGCGCTTTGGGAGGCCGAGGTGAGCAAGTCATTTGAGGTCAGGAGTTTGAGACCAGCCTGGCCAACATGGTGAAACCCTGTCTCTACTAAAAATATAGAGTGTGGTGGTGCATGCCTGTAGTCCCAGCTACTCGGGAGACTGAGGCAGGAGAATTGCTTGAACCTGGGAGTTGGGAGATTGCAGTGAGCTGAGATCACACCACTGCACTCCAGCCTGGGCGACAGAGCAAGATTCTGCCTCAAAAAATAAACAAAAAACTAAAACAAACAAACAACAACAAAAAACCCCAATTCCATTGTGTGGCGACTATGATGATCATCATTGGCTCTTTTTTCCCATCCCCCTTGTGATGATAAAGCTCAAACTCTGTATAAGCTAGGATTATGGTATGCTGTGCACAGACCCCCAAAATGGTGACTTAAAAACAATATAATTTTATTTCAGTCTCACAGAAATAAAGGTTCAACTGATTTGGCAGCTCTGCTCTGAGAAATTCTGTTAGGAATCCTGGGTGCTTTTCTTTCGTTTCTTTCTATCACTGTAATGTTGCCTTTGCCTTCATGACCCAGGATTACTGCCACTGTGGTTTGCATTCCAGCCAGGGGGAAGGGAGAAAGAGGTCAGAACCCTTTTCCTTTTAAGAGCAAAATATACAAGTTGTACATGATCACTTTTATTCACACATCTTTTAATCAGGCAGTCCCACCCAACTGCAAGCAAGACTGGGAAATCCGAATTTTTTGTGGCCATGTGTTCTGCTAGAAACTCAATTACTCTATACTCTCTCAGAATATGTGATTGGTACAAAGCTGTTCCCACCTTCAGCTCCCAGGGGGACACGTGAACCAGACTTGGCACCTCAGCGCACCACATCTCCGTGGCAACTGAGATAGGTTTCCAGTTGCCCTTGCAACCTTAACTGCAACAAAGAGACTTGGTCCTGGGTTCTTGCTGTGACTAGCAGTGAAGAGATTGCTCTTCCTTCTGGAGTTGCTTCACAGGATGAATGTAATCCTGGAGTTGCTCCTGTTTTTTTGCCTCCTCATGGAAAAGTGAATATAACACAGAGGAAAGTAGAGAAGAGACTGAGAGAAAGGGATTCCTGATGACACAGTTAGAGCACCTGGATTCTGTTGTACCTGAAACCAGGCTTACCCCAGATACGTAAACCAATCTACTTCTTTTTCTTTTTTCTTTTCTTTTAGTTAGGCTTGCTTGGAATTGTGTTCTTGCCATTTATTATAAAAAAGGACTCTGAATAATATGTACCTGTGTTAGTTCATTTTGCATTGCAATAAAGGAATACCCAAGGCTGGGTAATTTTTAAAGAAAAGATGTTGATTTGGCTCACAATTCTGCCGACTGTACAAGATGCTTGGATCCTGCATCTGCTTCTCGTGAGGTCTCAGGAAGCTTTTACTCATGGTGAAAGGCAAATGGGAGCTGGCATGTCACATGGTGAGAGAGGGAGCAAGAGAGAGAAGAGGGAGGCCACAGACTCTTTTTAACAACCAGATCTCATGTGAACACATTACCGTGTTATATACTTCTATATATAATAATATCAATGTAATATATATACTATATGTATAATATATTTGATATATGTATGATATATCCCCCTCTGGCAGAATTTACCCACATGCCTACTTCTATGTATACTAAAACTAATATTACATATAGAAGTATATAATATATAGTATTATATATAGAAGTATACTTTATTATCTATATTATATGTAGAAGTCTGTGATATACTACTATATATATACTACAACACTATTATAGAAATATAGTCTATGTATAGTATATATGATGTATACTATATATAGAAATATATGTATCATATACTTTAATGATGCCCAACATATCTATTCTTTTCTTTGGTTTATCTTTGTTTTCCTTGTTTTATCTTTGTTTTCTTTGTTTTATATCATATACTTCTACATATAGTATATATCATATACATCATATATAGACTATACTTCTAAGTGTATGGTCTCCATTCCTGTGTCAGCAGCAGCACCTGAAGACTTGTTAGAAATGTAAATTATCAGTGATTCTCAAACTTAATTGTCTGAGAGTCACCTGGAGGGCTTGTTAGACCCCAGATTGGTAGGGCTCACCCCCTGAGTTTCTGACCCATTAGGACGGGAGGGAAGCCCAAGTTGGCATTTCTAGAAAGTTCCAACCCCCGGAAGTTTCTGATCTATTAGCACTGGAGGGAAGCCCGAGTTGGCATTTCTAGAAAGTTCCAGCCCTCTGAATTTCTGATTCATTAGAATTGCGGGGAAGCCCGAGCTGGCATTTCTAGAACCTTCCAAACCCCAGAGTTTCTGATCCATTAGGACTGGAGGGAAGCCTGAGTTGGCATTTCTAGAAAGTTCCAACCCCTGGAGTTGTTGATCCATTAGAACTGGAGGGAAGCCCAAGTTGATCCTGATCTATTAGGACTGGAGGGAAGCCTGAGTTGGCATTTCTAGAAAGTTCCAGCTGTATTAGTTAAGGTCTGTAGAAAAACAGAACCAGTCAGATATATATATAGATGGGTATATAAGAGGAGATTTATTTTGGGAGTTGGCTCACTTGCTTACGAGGCCGAGAAGTCCTGTGATCTGCTGTCTGCAAGCTGGAGACCCAGGAAAGCCAGTGGTGTAATTCATTGTGAGTTTAAAGGCCTGAGAACCCTGTGTGCTGATGGTGTAACTCTCATTCCGAGGCTACAGGACTGACAAGGTGTGGGATGGGGTACTGATGTAAGTCTGGGAGTCTGTAGAACTGAGAAACAGGAGCTCCAGTCCCCAAGGGCATGAGAAGATGGATGTCAGGGCTCAAGAAGAGACAGCAAATTCACCTTTCATTTATTTTTTGTTGGTCTCTCCCCAGTGGAATATAAGGTGCTGGACAGCAAGGATTTTAGTCTCTTTAATTTGCTGCTGTGTCCTCAGCACTGAGGTCACTGACTGGGACATAGTAAGCACTCATTTTACATTTTTGGAACGAATTCAGTTCAGGCCCAGATAAAGTTTACCTGAACCAAATAAGTGAACAGAATTATTTACAGGCCTCTGGTTTATTAACCAACTTCCTGTCCTTCATGGCTGTTGTTTCAGATTTGATTCATGCATGGCCTAAACATTTATGACAATCTTGTTCATATCATAATTGTTGTTAGCAGCTAACATGTATTGCAGACTTAATAGTTGTCAGTCACTGTGTTAACCACTTCAATGCATTGTCTAATTTAATCCGTATATCATTCCTACAATGTCTACTATTTTATCCCCATCTTACAGATGAGAAAAATGAGGCTAAGAGAGCTTAATTCACTTGTCCAGTGAATTCACATATCACACTGCGAGGTGGTATGGGATGCTGGAATTCAAGCCCAGATCTGACACCAAAGTCTATGTTCTGAACATACAAACTGCTAAAGTTCCACTTCAAGTGCCTTCTTGCTATGTGGCTGGCCTTGACTTTCTATAGCTGAATCCCCATTTGTAACTTGGTCGTAAAGTTGACTGGCATTGGTTGAGTCATATTTCAAAACATGAAGTGACACTAATAGCACTGACTGGAACAGAATTCAGCCAGCTCATAGTTTGACCATTCCACTTTCTCCTTTCTGTCTTCTTATGTAGCTGCATAGTGTGCTATGAACCTTTCCCTATGGATGGACATTCCCAAGTTTTTGATGTTCTACACAGTGTGCTGAATAATACTGCACACATCTTTAATAATAACCTTAGGATAAATTAATAGGTACTTTTAATTATAACATAGGCATACTATCTTCCAGACAAGTTTTTTTTTTTTTTTTTTTGCCACATAGTTTACTCTTTTTTTCCCCCATAATGTGTTTGATATGGTTTGGCTGTGTCCCCACCCAAATCTCACCTTGAATTGTAATTCCCATTATCCCCATGTGTCGTGGGAGGGACGTGGTTGGAGGCCATTGAATCATGGGAGTGGGTTTTTCCTGTGCTGTTCTCATGATAGTGAATAAGACTCATGAGATCTGCTGGTTTTATAGAGGGCAGTTCCCCTGCACAGCTCTCTTGCCTGCCACCAGGTAAGACGTGCCTTTGCCCCTCCTTCGCCTTCCACCATGATTGTGAGGCCTCCCCAGCTATGTGGAACTGTGAATCTATTAAACCTCTTTTCTTTATAAATTTCCCAGTCTTGGGTATTTCTTCATAGAGTATGAAAATGGACTGATACAGTGGTAGACTGAAGATCTCAGCAGTCATATAGTGCCTTAGTTAATAGCATGTGCCCTTTTCAAAGACATTAACGTTTGTTACTGTGCTCAGACCCATCACTCACCCGTCACCATTGACTCTCAGCAGATACTACCTCCAGAGGCCATCCACCTCTGGTAGAGAACACAGGTTCACACTTCTACCTTTTCCTCTCTCGAGGACTTTGTCTTTATTTGCTCTCTCATTTCCATCCTTTTACCTTGAGACCCTTTCTTCTTGTGCCAAGATTTTGCATCTATCCTGCTTCTCTGTCTTCATCAAAGACTGTCCATATTATGAAGATTGAGAAACTGAGATTGATCAAACAGTTAAACACCAATTGTACATGAAATAAGTAAATTCTTTTGATTTTTCTAAGATGACATCTCTGTAATCACTTAACTATCTTATCTTCTATGGGTTCTGTACCGCACAGGCATGATCATTTTTCTATTTTAACTTGAGTTTCCTCTTAAAATGTAGAAAAAGTAGTTTTTATCTCCTCCATGTTGGTCAAATGGCCTTCTGCTAATGATGCAATTAGTGAAACTATGCGAGACAAAGGGGGAGATCTTTCAGTTTTAGAAAGTCAATGAAGTGGCAAAATCTGCCACATTTGCTGTATGTGCAAAATATTTCGCAGAACTCTACTGTAGTAATGTGTTTTTTGAGCAGCTACTGTAGTTGCTGAAGCTAAATTATAATAATTTGATGACTGTGTGCAAAATGAATTCGCTAAAGTACTGCCACCTCAATGGCTATCAGATTTGGTTTAGAGTGGGGAAAGGCTCTCTCTCACCCTTGGTCACACCCAGAAATCTGGAGATTTCCTTACCTAGCCTCTCTTTGCTACCTTCTCTCCAGAACATATCCCCCTGTTTTTCTTGTTTCAGAATTCTGCTTCCTGGTAAATAAACTCTGCTAAATTCTTACCCACATGGAGCTAACATTTGATCCAGCCATCCCATTACTGGGTATATACCCAAAGGAAAATAAATCATTCTACCAAAAAGACACATGCACTCGTATGTTCATTGTGATACTATTCACAATAGCAAAGACATGGAATCCACCTAGGTGCCCATCAGTGGTAGACTGGATAAAGAAAATGTAATACATATACATCATAGAATACTATGCAGCCATAAAAAAGAATGAATCATGTCTTTTGCAGCAACATGGATGGAGCTGGAGTTCATAATCTTAAATGAATTAATGCAGAAAAACCATTGGTGATATCTTCATCACTGATGCAGGTTTTAGATTATTTCTTCCGTGTAAAATTTCTATTCATGAGGTCCATGCCTTTTGCCTATACCCATCTCTACCCATCCCTGTGGTTTGCTGGAGAGGGCTTATATTGGCTCTGGAGAGCTAGTTGAGCACTTCTTTTTCTATCTTCTGCATTCAATTACATCATGTTGGTAGCTTGAAATTGGCCATAGTGGGAGTATTTACACCATGAAAACTGGCCAGTGCTACAAATCAGAGCGAATTATTTAACATTTCCCAGCACACCACTAATCCTTTTTCTGTGGTTATCTACCTTCTTTCTGATCACCCTCCTCATTTGTTGAAGACTTTGGCTCCTGGATCACAATGTTCTTTCTTCCTCCAGGTCAGACAACACTCTCAGAGATTTTGACATCTATATTGAATTAGTGAGTGAGGGCCAGGGCTATTCAATATCCTGCCATGGGATACAGGGAATATAACACAATAAAGGATCGTTTCCCATCTTAACATTTCTGCCTAGCATCCTGTTGGAAAGTCAGCTAGTTAAAAAAACCTTACTATAGTTCTTTGGACCTAGAACCCAAATTCTATTTTATATGTAGCACAAAGTATTTTTTGTGCAACTTTAATACACTCTGCATAAGAAGGAGAATTGTATTATATTTTGTTTGGAAATTCACCAAGGGCTTTCTCATCATTGAAAAAAATCATGTCCCCGATGCTACCCTGGTAATTGAGTCACCTGTTCAACACACCTTACTTTTCTGTATTGAGGCTATTGAGTTCAGGGGATTTTACATATGAGTATGAACAGAGAATATTCCATTAGGTCTTCTAATATAGTTGTACCCAAGACATACTAAATACATATTAATTATTATGAAGTATATATATGTATTTATTATCCTCTTTGTACTAGAATTGGAGCTTCATGGTGAGTTTTTTTAAAAATTACACAGTAGAAAATTTGTATTATTTCATTTCAGAGTGACTAAAAAGGCGTTATATTATAAAAGAGGCTGTTAGATTGGATAGGGTTGAGAGACCTGTTACAATTCCCTTCAGCTGCTTTGAATGCCCAGTTTCTGAGGATTGCTTCTCCTCCACGTAATTCCTAAGAACTGGCTCTGGACCTAATCAACATCAAGACAACCCCATTTTTGGAATCTCAGATGCATCTTTTATAAGCAACCTCTGATCCTTCCAGAACCCTCTTTCTCATGCTCATTTAACCTGGTCTTCTACTCCCAGAAACTTCCAGAATCTAGACCCTTCCATTTTCTCCTTCCTGCCTTCTCATTGATGGGTGCATAGTATGCTCTGACTCCATCCCCTATGGATGAACATTGAGGCTGTTTCCAAGTTTTCGATGTTCTACATAATGGGGTGAATAATATTGCATGCATCTTTAGTGGTAACCTTAGGGTAAATTCCCAGAGGAGGAATTGGATGCTTTTTAAAAATTTGATGGTATTACCACATTAGCCTCCCTGCATTCTGGACAGGGCTACTTCATGAAACAAAAAGTATATATTTTACTTAGTGAAACAAGTGAGATGGTTACTGAGGCAATTGTCATTCTTCTGGGTCATAAATAGTACCTATTTTGCTAGCTTTCTTTTTCCTTCTCTGTAGACCACACTCATGCATCCTTCACTGCTACCAGTTGAATTATTTGTTCAAGCCACTTGAATTATTGCAGTGGCATCTTAACAGTCTCCTGCTTTCAGCCTTTTTGCTCTGACACAGTCTGTTCACAGTTCACATCCTTTCTCTTCTCAAACTCTTGGATGGCTTCCATGTCCCCCGGAGCGAATGCTCAAACCTCCCACAGCCCATGTGCTCTGGCTACCAATGACCCTGCCAACTTCATCTCCCTCCATCTTCTCCCTCCTGCTTAGCCACACTTTTCTCCCCAGGGCCTTCGCACTTGCTTTCTTCCTCATTTGCCCTATCCCCAGCTACCCACAGGGCTCCTTCTCCCACTTCCATGAGTGCTCTGCACATGTATTGAGCAGGACTTCTCAGCCACTCACTATGAAATACTAGTCCCTCCCTCTCCCCCTGAGTTACTTTTCTCCACAGTACTTATAATCATTTGATATATTTACTGCTGCCCTGAATGAGGCCAGAGCTTGTTCTGTTTTGTTTTCCATCGTTTTCTTATTTCTTCCATCTCCAGTACCTGGCATATAATAGATCAGGACCAGATGGTAAATATTGTAGGCTTTACGGGCCATACGGTTCTGTCAACCCTACTGAGCTCTGACACTGTCGCGTGAAACAGCCATGGAAAATACATAAACAAATGCACACAGCCGAGTTCCAATAAAACTTTATTTATGAACACCATAAATTTGAATTTCATATAATTTTCACATGTCAGGGGATATTGTTCTTTTGGTTTAAAAAATGTAAAAACCCTTCCTAACTTATGAGCCGTACAAAAACGGGCTGAGAGCTTGAATTCGGTCTGAAGGTTGTTGTGCTTAAAAGTTATTTGTTGCATGAATGAATGAATATGTAAAGACTATGTATATATTAATAACTGTTTTAGGCACATATCATAATCTATGTTTCAGCCTGTGCGTTTGGAAAGATACGGCACAGAACTAAATCTGCCTTTTCGCTATAGGTGTCTTACTCATTTTGACATTTCAACTATCCCTCAATAGACAAAGGGATTATTAGGATCTGGTTTAGTAAAAGTCTGAAAACTGTAGTGGAGCCTATAGACCATAATACAAGTCATCTGCTTTATTATATTTGTATTTTAATAAGACAGAAAGGGGTGAAAAGACTCTGTGTATTTTTGACTGGACTGGACATCCACAGCTTTTTCCTTTGACTTTCATAGTTTATCTTAATTGAACTTCCAGCACCACCATCGTCTTTCTCTGCAAACTCTGTTTGGAAAAATAGACCTTAAGACCCCAGTAAGAGCACTCAAATTCCTCGGAGCAAATAACTTAAACATAACAAATTGAAGCTTACAAAAGTCGGAATTGTAAAACTAATAGGGCTGTTAAAACCAGCTTTCCTGAAAATTATGAATTGGTTGGCCTGTTTCTTATAATGGCAAATAGTGAATCTTGATCGTTCATCAGTGCACATGTCATAAATTAGGTGCTGAGAGAGGCTGCAAAATTCTTTATAGCATCACAGAAAGCTACCGTGACTGCCTTCATATCACATTGTTAGATTCCAGTGGTGCCGGCACAGATCTGGCAATGAAAGTTCTAAAATTGTAACAAGTTGTCAAATGTTTATCAACGGAATTTTATGAAGGACTAAAAAGTTATGTACGATACTGCACAGACCATTAGGGGAATAATAATAGTAATAAAGAGACTTTATTCTCATCAAGACTTATGTGGCAGCTAGCTTTTCTCCCCAAACTTGGTTATTGGAGGTTGGGAGAGGCAAATAATTCAATGCTACGAGTAGAACAGCTTGAAGCATTAGATGGAATATCTGTATTATGTGTTGAATAGAATATAATGAATATGTGGGGCTATATCTCTATAGATATGTAGATCTCTCTCTGTATTTATGGAGAAAGATATTCAGGATTGAAACATAGCCTTAACAAATGCCTTGCCAATTGTGTTTTATGGGTTCTGCCTGCGGTGTAGGTGTAGGAAGAAGGTGAGCCTTGGGATCAGGCTGAGTTGGGTTTGGTTCCTGACTCCTCTGCTTAATATTTTTGTGTCTTCTCTACACTGAAATTCCTTCTTGTATAAGAGGAGGAACAGTCATAAAGCCTACTTTATTAGGCTTGTTGTAAAGTTTTTTTAAAATAAAACATTTAACACAATCCTTCACACATATGGAGCCAAAACCCAAAATAAAAATCCTACCTACTTCCTTTATCAGTTGCGTGGCCTTAGGCTGGTCATATTACCTCTCCCAGCCTCAGCTTCCCCATTTACTTAGTGGTGATAATATTTTCTCTTCACTAATCTTGTGGCATTGTGTGAGGATTAAATGAGATATCTTAGTTTCTCTAAAAAGTCTAGTATAGTACCAGTCTCTTGGCATGTGTTCATTATAAGATCCTTTTTCTTTTATTCAGGGGTATATTCTTAAAAGAGAGACAAAATAAACTATATCTTTGGAGGTGCAGCATTATAATAACTGTATTTTATAAGTCACCATTAATGCTTCCTCAGAAGATTCTAGAAATTTAATGACTATCACAAGTTTATGAGTCTATAACATTTCGCTGAAGGAAGCAGATATGTTTATTATCGGTCTCTTCTAGACTGCAAGATCCACTAGAGCAGAGAGTTTGTGCCTTTTGTTCACCTCTGCATCCCTAGCATGTTTATTTGGCACAGATAGGTGCTCAAATTATAGTTGTTCAGTTAATATTTTTAAACAAACACATTTCCAGCAGGGAAAAGCCATAGATAATTATCACTCACCAATTTACATTCTGTTTGTTCCTGTGCACCAAGGGTAGGTGTACCCTTCATCAGGATCCCAGAAGGAAATAGATAGCACAGCCCACCTGGGTAATTTGAGGAGGGTATACAAAAATGGTGTGGGCAGTGTGCTGGGAGAGCACCAGGGACCATGCAGTGCTCTGGGGCTGGTGACAGGAGGACGCTGGCATTCATTTCTTGACTAGGAGGAGTAAAGGGAGAGGAGCTGACTGACTAAGGGAGGTCCTGCAAGCCTGTGAGCTGACCGGGAGGAGAGGAAATGCTCTGGCAGGGCTGGGAGCTAGGAGCTGGGAGCTGGGAGCTGGGAGCTGGGAGCTTTCCTTGAGGGAGGTGCTGGCTTTGCAGGTGTCCATGTGGTAAGGCTGAACCATCCTTCCTGGAGTCCTCTTCTCGGTGATGTGGCTGGGGAAGGGCACAGAGAGACTCTTGTGTGGGATCTGAAGGAATGGGCGTGAAGCTGCAGCTCTTCCGTGACTCACACATGGTCCCTATCTGCTGACTCCCCTTCTCAGCCTGCTCTGCTGCTGTTTCCTCCTTTCAGCTTTCTTGACTCTTCGACTGGGTGTATGTTCATGTCAGTGATGAAGGGTCCGGTCACTGCAGGCCACCCTCATGGACATGGTCAGAGGCAACAAGAGTTGACACAGATTCCCATCCATCCTGTGGGCTGCAGTTCCTCCTCGTAGGTACCAGCTTATCCCTGCTTTCCCTGACTTTACATCCAGCTTCCCTCCCTGACCGTCTGCCCCATGAGCCTGGAGCATGGGACACTGCCTAATGTCACCTCTACCCATGAGTGCTTTTGGTTAAATCCCTGAACAAGGCCATACCTGTAGGTATGCATTCACACACACTCACCCACATGTGTGGGGGCATTTGTGGATCTCCTAGTGGTTCTGCTTCCTTGAAAAAAAGTTGTCTTTGGCTGCTATAACAAAGCGCTATGGCCTGGGTTTCTTCTGAACAACAGAAATTCATTCCTCCCAGTTCTGGGGTCTGGGAGTCTAAGAACAGAGTTCCAGCATTGCCAGATTCTAGTGAGGGCTCTCTTCCAGGTTGCAGACCACTGACCTCCTGTGTCTGCATCCTCTGGCGTCTTCTCATGAGGGCACTAATCTCATTGATGAGGGCTCCACCCTCATGACCTAATCCCCTCTCCAAGGCCCCACCCTCCTAACATGATCACATTGGGGGTAAGAATTTCAACAAATAAATTTGAGAAGACACAAACATTCAGTCCATCACAAACACTCCTTGAAACAAGGAACACAGTCAGTAGTTGGTGACACCATTACAACTGACCAAGAGTGGGGAGAATTCATACCTTGATGTTCCTCTTCTCCCTCCCTGAGATACTCTGCTGGCGTATCCCATGCAGCAAACCCCACCAGAAGGCAGAAGTCATCCTCATGGAGCCCTGGGACAGTGAAGAAGGGTGAAGAGAGGACCTAGAAGTGCAAACCATCTCTAGGGACATGTCCACGTTAAAGACAATTTGGTAAATTTGTTTTTGGTAAATTCAATTTATTCACATGAATTGTGAATAAATTCACCTAAAGCAAATTTACTAAATGGTCTCTAATGTGTCCATTGTTTCATGGACATGAGTGTCACGAATTCTATCAACATTTATTCACAACTACGGACCAGGCACTATGTTGAATGCTGGGACACACACACACAGAGACTAATTCTAATGTGGCAGGTAATTTATTGGGTATCGCTGTGTATTTTGTTCTCCCTGATGTATTTCCCCTGCCATGCAAAGAAGGGAACCGAGACTTTGAATTTGCCTGGTTGAATTTCAACAAGTCTGTTTAAATGCCTCATTTAGCATTTTACAGCAGCTTGTGTGTGGTAGGGCCAAAGGCAAGATTTTCCAAGCTTAAAATTTGGAAAATCTAAAGTCGTTTGAAGGGTATTGTGCTGGAGGGATGGAGAGGAGCATTTTTGGGAGGTGGAGGTGGGAGCAGACAGAATAGAGGGAGGATGGAGAGCATCCTCAGAGCTGGCAAAAAAAATTGGCTTTTGCAGTTTTTTTGCTGATAAAATGGGTCTGATCCCTCTTTTCTGGTGCCTCAGGAGATGGCTGAACTTTAGAGGGGATGTCTGTGTGGGACTCCACTGACAGTATTCTGTAGGAGTGGTGTGTATGTTTTGGGGGACACAGCATGTATCTTTAGTGATGGTTATCGTCTGAAAACCAGAGATCCTTTTTCTGAATGTTCTAAGCTGCATTCACCTCCTGGGGTTTATGCATGATGCTAGAGAGGGTTAGAGAGTCCCCTCCATGACTGAGATTGAGTTTTCTACTGGTCCAACGGAAGGGGCCTGGAGCTGATTAAACTTAATCTCGAGAAATAAAGAAATGTGACATTTTATGGAGTGGATGTTGCTGGCTAAAATTTATATATTTACCATGGTTACATTCACGATGACTACTTTTGCAAGGCACAGTGCTAGGTGCTTTTATTCTTTAATTTATTTGCCAATTCAATACATATTTATTGAGCGTCCATTTTGTATTCGGCACTGTTCTTAGAGTGGTGCTTAGTACTGAGGATACAAGAGTGAACAAACCAGATGAAGCCCCTTGTGGAGTTTAAATTATGGTGGGAAGCTGTAAGAGATTGGAAAGAACCAAAGTGTTTTTCTTACTATCACATACCACTTAACACAACCCCTTCAACATCAGATGTGTGGGTTTTTTTCCTCTATACAACAAGCAGTTCTTCAGTTGGGAATCCTATAATTCAGTTTGATTCTGACGCTATCTACCTGGAAATAGCATCAGACCTCACGGGTTAAGGGCTCAGTTCCACAAGACTGACCCTCCCCCTTCAGATGCCAATCACAAGCAGTAGGTGTCACCTATACTTCTGACCAATCAGCTATAAATCAGGGGTTGCCATGACTCTCTTTTCAGGTTTGATTAATTTGCTAAAGCAGCTCACAAACTCTGGGAAACACTTTACTTACATGCAGCCATTTAGTATAAAGGATATTACAAAGAGTGCAGATGGACAGTGAAGAGATGCATAGGGCAAGCCACGTGGGAAGGAATGCTGAGCTTCCGTGCCCTCTCTAGGTGCACCAGGTAAAGGTTCAGCTGTCTGGCAGCAATCTGAACCCTGTCCTGTTTTTTTGTTTTTTTTTTTAAATTTTATTTTAAGTTTCGGGATACATGTGTAGAATGTGTAGGTTTGTTACATAGGTATACGTGTGTCATGGTGCTTTGCTGCACTTATCAACTGTCATCTAGGTTTTAAGTCCTGCATGCATTACATATTTGTCCTAATGCTCTCCCTTCCCTTACCCCCCACCCCTGGACAGGTCCCGGTGTGTCCCCTCCCTGTATCCATGTGTTCTCATTGTTCAACTCCCACTTATGAGTGAGAACAGTTTAATTTTCTGTTCCTGTGTTAGTTTGCTGAGAATGATGGCATCCAGCTTCATCCATGTCTCTGCAAAGGACACGATCTCATTCTTTTCTATGACTGCATAGTACTCCATGGTGTATATGTGCCACATTTTCTTTATCCAGTCAATCATTGATGGACATTTGGGTTGGTTCCAAGTTTGGCTTTGTAAATAGTGCTGCAATAAACATATGTGTGCGTGTGTCTTCAGGGTTTGTAAGGAGGCTTCCTTACATAGGCATGACTGACTACATCATTGGCCATTGGTGATCAACTCAACCTTCAATTCCTCTCCTCTCGTTGGAGGCTGAGAGTTGGGCTGAAAGTGCCAACCCCGTAATCCTGCCTTGGTCTTTCTGGTGACCAGCCCCCACCCTGAGGCTGTCTAGGGGCAACCAGTCCCCAGTCTTCTCATTAGCATACAAAAGATACTCTTTTCATTCTGGAGATGCCAAGAGTTTTAGGAGCTCTGTGTCATAAAACTGGACAAAGACTAAATACATACACATACACACACACATATATATACACACACATATATATATTATTATAGATCACAATATCACAGAAGCAGAGACTCAGATGAGTCATGGGAAAATCAGATGGAAGAGCATTTGTCATACTGAGGCTGGGAGGCCAGTGTAGCTGCAGAGTAGAGCAACAGAGACAAGATGAGCCGGAGGGGGACGGGAGGAGAGGATGTGCAGATTGGGCACTAAGGGCTTTATTGTACTAGCATCGAATCTATTAATAAATATCACTTGGTCCCTTTTTTTTTTTTTTTGAGACGGAGTCTCACTCTGTCATCCAGGCTGGAATGCAGTGGTGCGATCTTGGCTCACTGCAAACTCCACCTCCCGGGTTCAAGTGATTCTCCTGCCTCAGCCTCCCGAGCAGCTGGGATTACAGGTGCACCATCATGCCTGACTAATTTTTGTATTTTTAGTAGAAACAGGGTTCTACCATGTTGGCCAGGCTGTTCTCGAACTCCTGACCTCAGTTGATCCCCCCTGCCTTGGCCTCCCAAAGTGCTGGGATTACAGGCATGAGCCACTGTGCCTGGCCGGTCCCTATTCTTAAGCAACTTTTAGTATCGTGAGGAAGAACAAGCTGTAAACTGTCAGCTTCAACCAGTGTGCTTAGTGATAAGGTTCTATTCCACAAAAATAAGGAAAGGCATGGGGATTCAGTTTGGTGGGTGTTACAGGAGTTTGCCAAGAACTGGGAAGGATCTAATATTTTTACCCTACTTGCAGGCTATCAAGTTACCTGTCATGGTTCTTTAAATGCTGGCAGATGATGTGAGACTTCTGGGTTAGAGACAAAGGACTTCATTCTGCACATCACAGCAGGCAGCAGGAGCCTCCTGTTTGCATTAACTCCTTGGGACCAAGAGGAATGGCTCAGATAGATGCTACACACCGTTGGTTTGTGTCATAGCAGAGGAATCCTGAAATTAAGTAACCCAATCCCACCTTTGCCCTAGGGGGAGACATTATCTTTCTTTTGTTGACCAGGAAACAAATCTGCCCTCTGCTCTAGAGAGAAACACTATCTCTATCTTCCAACCACGGAACAAAAGCCCTCAGGGCCTCTGCTCACAGGACATAAAGAAACGTGAGAGATCCATGGAGAACTGTCTCCTAGAGGTTAAGTTAGAGAACCCTAGACTCTATTAATGGTTTTATAAGTCGACACTGTTTTGGACCAGGTTAGATAATGGAGTTGCAGTTTTCCTGACTGTTTGGGCTTCCTTGAGTGAGACAAGCAAACCATTGACGATAATGAGCAAGTGAGGTGGTAACGAGGGGATAGGAAATAGACTAAATGAGTCACTGGAGCATGTTTCAACATTCACTTATCATCTTTTTCAATAATATTTCTGCAATGCCTACTATATGCCAGGCACCAACCTAGGGGCCTATTTGTGATGAAAAAAGGAACAGGCTGAAGGTACGCAGGGCAGGCTACAAAGAGGGCAGGCTACAAAGAGGTCAGCGCTGCCTGTGGTCTGATGTTTCTCAGGCTGGGTGCATGTCAGAATCACCTGGGCAACTTTAAGTCTTTCCTATCCTCAGAAGGCCCCAAAATCATGAAATCCAAATCGCTGGGGCTGAGGCTCAGGGATTGTTTTAAAGACACCTTCCCAGGTGACTCTTACCGGCAGCACAGGTGGAGAACGCAGCCACGGGTGAGTGCGTGTGCCAGCTGCTTCTACAGCCCAGCCTGGTTGCTACGAGGCTCGTGGTTGCTTCCCTTCTGACGGGGCTTCCGACAGCTGCTGCTTTCCTCGATTTTCTTCTCCCAGGGCCCAGTGTCCTTTGAGGTGGGGGCCTCAGGTCTGTACTCTCAGGATAAGGTCTCATTCCAACACATAATTGATAATTCTTGTTTTAAGAAAAGTGGAGCGATTTTTCTCTACTCCAAGGTCTAGGGCAGGACATTTGAACCTGCCTTTCTTCTGGGCACTAGTGCATTTTGGGTTTTTGGCAACTATGTCCAGGGATGTGTACTGATCACCAGTAATTTATAATTGCATAGACATCTGGATAGGAGTAAAACATGGTCTTAGAAGAATGTGGCTGGCTTCAAAGTCTATTCTACCCTTACCAGCTATGTGAACTTCTCCAGACTTCCTAACTTCCCTGGGGAGCCTGGCACCATGGCTTATGCTCATAATCCCAGCACTTGGGAGGCTGAAACAGAAGTATTGCTTGAGGTTAGGAGTTCAAGACCAGCCTGGGCAACATAGCAAGACCCTGTCTACAAACATAAAAAATTTGCCACTGGGTGTGGTGGTGAGTGCCTGTAGTCCCAGCCACTCAGGAGGCTAAAGCCAGGCCAGAGTTCAAGGGAGGTCAGCCTCTTCCTTAGCAAGAAGGAGATGATCTCACCTTTTCCACTGAGTCGTTTTGAAGATTAAGTGAAAAATGTGTCTAAGCCCTGGAACTGTGTCTTGGTACATAGTTAGGGTTAAATATATTCTAATTGTCTCATTGCCTCGTTAAAACAACCCCTTAAGCAGGAACTATAAATCTGCATTTTGCTGATGAGGAAACTACAGCCTAGAGAAGAGAAATAAGAATATGAAAGTGGAAAATAGGCCGGGCGCAGTGGCTCAAGCCTGTAATCCCAGCACTTTGGGAGGCCGAGATGGGCGGATCACGAGGTCAGGAGATCGAGACCATCCTGGCTAACACGGTGAAACCCCGTCTCTGCTAAAAAATACAAAAAACTAGCCAGGCGCGGTGGCGGGCGCCTGTAGTCCCAACTACTCGGGAGGCTGAGGCAGGAGAATGGCGTGAACCCGGGAGGCGGAGCTTGCAGTGAGCTGAGATCCGGCCACTGCACTCCAGCCTGGGCGGCAGAGCCAGACTCTGTCTCAAAAAAAAAAAAAAAAAAAAAAAAAAAAAGGGGAAAATAAGGTCCTTCCTTTCCAGGAACACATAATTTAGTTGAGATGATATGACCTTCTTGGAAAGAATGATATAAAAATAAACCCAGGTAATGATTCAAAACTCCATTATAATGATATAATTGTGAGAACATTGGAATGATGTCTCACAACTGCAATGTGCAGAAGGGTCCCTGGAGCATGTCAATTATCAATTGCAGATTCCCATGCTCGGGCTCTGATCCTGAAGTCAGAGCTCTACTCTTCAACAGACAGGTGGCTCCAGAAGGCTGTGCACAGTTGATGTGTCAGCCACACGTAAAGAAAGAGTTGGAGAATTCCCAGTCAGAAGCAGCTTCTTGGAAGATGCAGGCTTTGAATTGGGCCTTAAGTAAAATCTGGGTAAAGTATGGGTGGGCAGAGAGGACAAGAGTGGATATTTTGTGAGAGGGGTCAAGTTATGAGCCAAGCTGAGAAGACAAGAATGGATCATATTTGCAGAAATAACCATGTTAATATACATAGTAATTCAAGTTTATTGGCTTTGCTGGACTTTAATAAGGTAAGTATTTTCTCATTTTCATGACCTTTTTCTTACAAAAAAACTTAATTAACAGACCTCTTCGATTCTTGAAGGTCTTCTCTCCAACAGCCCCACATCTCTCTTGCTGAGCACCACACCTTGGTGCATTTGGATATTGATATGCAAACCTAAATTATGCAGAAAGTGAAGCTTTGAAAGGCAGTCAGGGAGAAGTGTCCTCTTGATTAATGGTGAGGCAACATGTCAAGTTCCAGGAACTTAACACCTTTCTGAGATATACAATGTGGGATAGATTCCACTGCATACTGGGAGTTAAGGTGACAAGCCAGGCCATGGGTTAAAAAAAGAAAAATGTTCCCCCTGCCCCCACCCCACTGAAGTGTGTGTGTTTGTTTGTTTGAGACAGAGTTTTGCTCTTGTCACCCAGACTGGAGTGCAGTGGCATGATCTTGGCTCACTGCAACCTCTACCTCCCTGGTTCAAGCGATTCTCCTGCCTCGGCCTCCTGAGTAGCTGGGATTACAGGCATGTACCACCACACCCAGCTAATTTTGTATTTTTAGTAGAGATGGGGTTTTACCATGTTGGCCAGGCTGGTCTCGAACTCCTGATCTCATGTCGTCTGCCGGCCTTGGCCTCCCAAAGTGCTGGGATTACAGGTGTGAGCCACCGCACCCAGCCATTTGTTTGTTTTAGTAAAAGTCCTCCTTTTCTGTAGAGGGGACTTTTCTGTACAATCTTAAAAATTAGTGACCACAATTTTAACAATGGAATTCCCACTTCACTTGGCAAGTTAGGAGGTTGGCATATTGCTTGGGGTACTTTTGTTGGCAGGTAACAAATAAAACCTTATTCAGACCATCTTAAACAATAAGAACAATGATTTTCTTCTGTAACACAAAGGCCAGAGGTTGGTTCCAGGTGTGGTGTCACAGGGATGTACTGCCCCTTCTTCAGATGCCCTGGACTCTGTCCTCATCTGTGTTTGTCTCTTAGCAAGGTGGCGGCAGCTGTTTTCAGTGTCTTAGAAGATACATTGCTGTCCAAGGAAGAAAAATGATGTTTTCCTGTTTTTTTCTTTAGAAATCCTGACATCCAGGTGGCCTTCCTTCATGTCTCAATGGCGAAATGGATTACACGCCCATTCTTATACTAAACACTGACGAGGGGAGTAGATTTCTTCTAATTGGCAATGTAGAGGATAGAATAAAAGTAGGATCAACTTTCCAATTTCTGTAGGAGAAGGGGGTTACAGTGACAAAAGAAGGGGGTTACACTGCCTGGAAATTGGGAGGCAACCAACAGCATCCATTACAATCTGATCTTGCTGGTTCCAGATTCCTTCTTGGCAAATATTGGGTGTAGCTTGATGTGTGTTGCCCCTTTTAAGGGCAGCATGGGGTCTTCAGTTTGCCACATCATTCCCCATCTGTATTATTTTGTACTCTATTTGCCTCCCTATGTATTTTATCTGTTTAGTTCCTATAGGCACTTGTGTTTAGGACCCCATATCTACAGACTCAGGTATGCCATACTTTTGTTAAGAGGTGCTTGTAATCAATATCATCCAGCATGCTTGGGTAATCAACGAGAGTGATTGTTTAATTGCTCCTCTCCTCTGCTTGTCAGGCTTTCAAAGGATTGATCTCTTCTTTCCTGTTGTGGTCAACTTCCCCTCTCACGTCTTACTTTTGGTGGTATCCTGATCCTGTGGGCCACCAGGAAAAGCCTAACAAAAGTCTCTGGTTCCATTCGAGCAGCTGTGGAAAAGTCTTCAAGAATTTGAGTCTTCTAAAAGCTGCCTCCATAATGAACTAGTCTTAGTGAAGAGAGGAAACACACAGTGTCAATCATGACCAGTGACAGGGTGCAATTAACCCAGGATCAAATTGCAGCAAGATGGATGGGGCCAGATGGTCCTGTTATTCTAACAAAGGGATTTTATAGTAAGTGCCCTTCAGAAGGGAGACATTTTTCTACATAGGACTCTGGAATGAAGAGAGACAAGGGTGAGCTCTTCACAATTTTCAAACAGATATTATGGAGTAGGAAAACTAGTAAATGATGTTTTAAATCATCATTCCAATTCTTAATTGGTGACTGGTAAGGCGTACATACACTGTCAGTTTTGATAGTGCTTGAAGCTATAACTACTAGAAAATTCTAGGCTGAAAATATCTTAACCATGAAAGACCTCCATTAGGAAATTCAGAATCTTAAATAGAGTGGGGCAAATAATATAGGGAAAGTGAATTGAATTAATTCCTTCTTACAGTAAGAATGTTTAAAGTTCTTATACACATGCTTCTGAGTGTTAGGAATATAGCAATGAACAGTTTGGATGCCTTTGCTCTCTGTAAATTACATCCTAACAGAAAGACAGAGTTAATAAAAAAGTAAACAACATATAGAAAAGATGATTTCAGAATGATAGGTGCTAAAAAATTGAAAAAAGCTGAATGTTAAGACAGTGAAAAGTGGGGAGTAGAAGTGGGTAGTGGTGTGTTGGTAAATGTTCAATACCTTGTTGTCTGGGGGGAAAAGCATTGATTTTCTTTGTGTTTACCGATTTCTTTGGTGTAAATACTCCCACCATGGCTGATTTCAAGTGACCAGCGTGACTATGAGTTGGGAAGAGATGCACACAGTATAAGCCAGCTCCTGCATACCTCTTGGAGGTGTTATATTACTTTCAGAAAGGACTGTCAGGTAAAGACTCTGACAAAATCGAAATATGAGCTGAGATATGAATAAGAGGTTAGTCATGAGATGGCCAGATGTGGTGGCTCACGCCTGTAATCCCAGCACTTTGGGAGGCCGAGGCAGGCAGACACGAGGTCAAGAGATTGAGACCATCCTGGCTAACATGGTGAAACCCTGTCTCTACTAAAAATACAAAAAATTAGCCAGGCGTGGTGGCGGGTGCCTGCAGCTACTCGGGAAGCTGAAGCAGGAGAATGGCGTGAACCCAGGAGGCGGAGCTTGCAGTGAGCCGAGATTGCTCCACTGCACTCCAGCCTGGGCAACAGAGCGAGACTCCATCTCAAAAAAAAAGTTAGTCATGAGATGAAAGATTCAGGGGAAGAGCTTACCAGGCAGAAGGGATATGTTACAAATACAAAGGTCCTGAAGTAAAACAAGTTTTGTTCTCCAGGGGAAAAGAAGGTGCTGATGTATAAGAAAATAAAGAGGTAAGTTGGGGCTAACTCATGTAGGACCTCGAAGGCCATTTTAAGAAATTTAGATTCCATTGTAAATGTGATGGGAAATTATAAGAGGTTTAAGCAGGTGATCTACTATATTTAGCAGGAGGCTGTTTTTACGTTTTCATCAAAGGAAGTCAGCATAGGGTTGTTCTGTAGCAGAAGACAGAGAAGGAGAAGTAGCTGACTTTGCTGATGTTATGGTCTAGGTTTTGACTTTGAATTTCATTCTCTCAAAGCTGTATGTGAACCGATTAGCATGATGCCTGGCACACCATAAGCACTGGATGTTCATTGTTGTTTCTGCACTGGACTAACTTGGACATCAGTTTTGGGAAGGTGGGTGATGTATCAATATCATCGGGAATCACAGAGTGAGGACATCACAGTATAGGGCTTGCAGTGGACTCTAACATGTTGCTGGAGATGTGGGTAAAAGAAGCTACCGTCTCCAGCTTTTGAAACATAGTTTGGATTACAGAGAGATCAGGTTGATGCTTATCCCTCCAGGGATGAGAGTTGGCCAGATAATAAGCTGTGTTTTAGTCTTCAGTTGCAGTGTGTTTGTTCATTTATTCATTTTCTCTGATCAGGGACTTCCATTCAGCCACCAAAGCAGACCACCACATGATACCTTCATATAGGGCATTTTAAGGGCAAGGGTATGAAAGAAAGATTTCTTACGGGGATTTCCTTGTTGCTGTTATTGATTTCTTTCTCTTCGCTCCTACCATCATCAACTAGTAAGTAGGGATCCTTTAAAATAGGAATGTAAGAATATTATTATTATTTGTATTGACAGAAACAAAACTTTGATGGTATTAGGAGTAGCATTTGTTGCATCTTACTAAATATTTGTGCCGTGTGCTCAGTGCTTTATATACTTAAACATTGCAACAGACTGTGAGGTGAGAACATTGTACCTTTTATTTTACAGATACAGAAACTGATGTTCAGTGAGGTTGAGCAGTTGCCCCACTAAAGCCCACGGCTTGATTATTAGTGGAGCCCACATCCACACCAGTTTCTGCAAACCCTCCATAGCCTCTACCCCCAACCCTAAAAGCCTTTGCTGGAAATGCGCAGCTTTGGAGACTTTCATCCTATGTCTTCTCAACTTGGTTCTTGGTTTTGCCTCTTTTCCTGCTGCCACTATTTATGTTCGGTATCTCTCAGGTTTTCATGATACCTTCCTAAGGGACCTCTGCACTTTCAGTGTCTCCTATTCTATGAGACTCTAAGTCTCATGAACAGCTTTAAATTGAGCTCTTTAAAAGACAGCTTGGTCCATGTTATGCCTTGACCTAGAAACCTCAGTGGCTCCTTATTGGCCGAAGAGCAGAACTTTCATGCTGGCGAGAGCTAGAGGAGGCCTCTACTTCAGCCCAACGAGGGACTGGGCATTGCATTTTGTTCTGCTGTGTAATGCTGGCTGCTGTCAGGGGTCACCTCTCATAGTACTCTGTATTTTCCCATCTCTCAGCATCCACATTAGAATTTCTGTTCCTGGAAGGCAGGGACTGTCCCAGGCATCTCATTGTAAACAGCGTGGGTTTGTAACATGACTCCACTCACTATGTCTCATTCCTTTTTCCTTCTAAATCAAATCTAATCTCTCCCAAGGCCACTCCTTGGATTTGGTGGGAAATCTCACTCTGTTATTTATTTATTTATTTATTTTAAATAGATTCCTAACTCTCTCTAGGAGAGTAAAAAAGGTGTAGGCTTTTCTGAATGTCTGCCAAAAAAGTCTTTTGGTCTGTAGTCACTCTCTTTGCAGCCTGTTGCCCTGGTCCACATGGTCCTTTGAAGAGCTCAGTCCTGTTCTTTCAACTCTAAGCTTGGGCAAAGGGCTTAGTTCAGGCTCAGTTTGTTCATAAACAGCTAGAACATAATAGTGACTATTATGTAAAATCACCAGAAAAGAAGGCTTAAATAAAACATAGCACTTTGCCAGAACATGAGCTCTGCGTTTCAACTTCCCAGGTCAAGCCCAGCCCCCACCATTTATAGGCATATGCTGATGGACAAGTAAGTCTCATGCTTCTGTTTCCCCCATCTGTAAACATGGGGATTGATGCTGTCTCCTTATGCATTTATTATGAGGACTGGAAAGGATAATAAGAATAAAAGATTTAGCACAATGCCTAGCAGAGAGTAAATGCTTAATAAATGTATTTTATATTTTTTCCCCATTTGAGAATCTTAACTTCTCTAGTGATGTTGTGGGGTTATAAGAGCTGTACCTGTGACAGAGATTTTCAATATTTCTTAGGAGTAGAGCCCGCCCAATTTCTGCCAGTCTTGCAAGCACCTCTCCCTAGGGACCATCCAGTTAGGTGACTCCTGGTTGCTCAGCTTCACAGCATTGGTTTCTTCATCTGTGAAATGAGAGTGTAAGGTAACTTGCAAAGTGTTGGGAAGGCACTTTACACATTTAACACAGATTAGCACATAATGAATGTTAAGGTGAAGTTAAGCAAGGAATAGAATGGGCTTAGCACAGTGTCTAGCACGTAAATAGGGCTCAGTTAGGGTCAGCTACCACCATCATTTTATTGTCTTCAACATCATCATTGTCATCCTTACCGTCACAGTCTAACCTCACCTAGCAGACTGTTTGAACATTGCAGTGAATAATACATATTGGTTGAGTAGTCCACATAATTTGAAAAACACCAGAAAAGGAGGCTTAAATCAAAGATAGCACTTTGCCAGAAGTTTTAGGTATATCCACTTCTTTTTTTAAAAAACCATTTCTTAATAGTTGATTCCCATGGTTTTGCACTTAATGATATCTAAATATATTAAAAATTTGCCTCATCTGGTTGTCTAAATGATATAGGATTTTGATCAACCTTTCTTGTGCTGGAAATGAATTGATTCAGTTTAAATACTTTATCTAAAAGTTATTTAGCCTGGAAAATACCAATCTAATTCCCTTACAAGTAAGAAAATTATAAAGAGAGAGATCTAATCAGTGGGTAGAATATAGCCTCAGAAAATGTGTATCAGCATACCTTAACGAAAGTAGAATAAATCTTGAAACTTTAATATTCCCCTTTCTTGGACCTAAATAGGCCCCTTTGGAAAACTATTTTATTGTTTCTCATTAAATTAGAATTGTGCTGAGGTGCCACTATCTACTGTTTCCTATTATTATTAATATAAAAAAATTCACTGCATATTCAGCATTTCCTCTGTTAAGGCCAACAGAAAATCTTGCTTTTGTACTTAACTCTGGGTCATTTTTAAACAAAGTTTCTTTTTTTGTTTTTGTTTACATCTGCATTTAAAGAGAACAATATTTTCTAGGGACACTTAAATGGATGGAATGTGTAGGTTTACTCCTGCTTGGTGAAATTAGCAGGTCTTGTAGAAGTCTAAAAAGAATTATGGTGGCAAGAAGTGTCTTATTAACCCTAGGCAGATACAGTAATCTCTGGGAAACAGAATTTTGGAAGCATCATTTTAAAAAACACAGGTAATTTGATCACACATTAAAAAGGATACACCAAACTTTTAATCCATCAGTGAGATGAAAGGTTTGATGAAGGTTGATACTGCTGCATAGAACATTGTTACTGTTCACAGTATTTCTAAAAATGAGACATTGCAGTGTTTTATCTTCTTGATTCATTCAAGAGACAGATACTGAGTGGCAACAGAGGCCATACGCTGGTGGACCAGAAGCCACAGCTGGCCCAGAGCTGTGTGATGTTAGGGTCTGGAGACCATATTCCGTCTGGCAACTGCTGCTGGAGCCTCATTTAGACCAGACCTCCCTCTCCAGTCCCCTTCCATATTTCCAGAAGCTTCTTGGCTCTTTAGACAGAGTTTTCAATCCCTGCATAAAAAGCATAGAGCAGCTGGGTGCGGTGGCTCACGCCTGTAATCCCAGCACTGTGGGAGGCCGAGGCAGGCAGATCACAAGCTCAGGAGATCGAGACCATCCTGGCTAATATGGTGAAATCCGGTATCTACTAAAAATACAAAAAATTAGCCAGGTGTGGTGGCACTCACCTGTAGTCCCAGCTACTCAGGAGGCTGAGGCAGCAGAATCGCTTGAACCTGGGAGGCGGAGATTCCAGTGAGCCGAGATTGCGCTGCAGCACTCCAGCCTGGCGACAGGCTGGACAAAAAAAAAAAAAAAAAAGCGTAGAGCATGTACGACAGCTCAGATCCTACGGGCTATGGTCCTGCAACATTAATATGTTGAAACTTACTTGCCAATGTGACAATATTACGAAGTAGGGACTTTTTAGGAGGTGATTAAGTCGTAAGGGTGGAATCACTTATAGATGGGATTATGGCCTTTCTCAGAGGGCTTCTGGGAGTGAGTTTGTTGCCTTGCATCCCTTCTGCCTGTGTGGACACAGTGTTGTCTCCTCTGGAGGAAGCAGCACACAAGGCACCATCTTGGAAGCAGAGACTGGGTCCTCAGCAGACACTGAACATGCTGGAGTTTCTAGCCTCCAGAACTGTGAGAAATAAATTTCTGTTGTTTATTTATTACCCATTTTTAAGGTATTTTGCCATAGCAGCAAAAATGGACAGAATCACTATGTTAGGACGGAGCCTTCAAGTTACCAAAGGCACAGAAAATAGAGACCCATTTTGCCACTTAAAGTAAATGTCAATGTCTTCATCGAGGCTGTCATAATAATTAGAAGCTCCTACATAATAGCCCCTCCCCCAATCCTTAGCAAATTGTCTACCGCTTTCTCCTTTGCCTACTCTATGCCAGCCATGTGGGCCTCCTTGTGATGGCATCCATGCCACCTTCTTACTTCTTTGTAGTTATTGCTGAAAAGCCACCTTGTCAGTGTGGCTTTCTCTGGCCACCCTTTTAAAACTTATGGGAACTTCCTCCATTTTAGCACTGACTAGTTCCTTTCCCAACTTTATTTTTCAACCAAAGCCTTTATCACAACCCAGCATTCTAAATATCTCAGTTAATTATTTATTCATTGTCTGTCTCTTCCATATTAGACTGGAAGTTTCATGAGGGCAGCCACTTAGTCTTATACACCATTGCCTTTCCCATACCTACAAGAGTGTAGGTACCTGATAAAAATGTTCAACAATGAATGCATGAGCATAATATATGCTAAAAGAGGCACTAGATGCTATGGGGACTGCAAGTAACTCAGAGGCTGGGGTGTGAAATTTGAGTTTGGGACAGTGAAATATGAGGGTGGAATAGTATAGATTTTGGACTCAGATGGTGGACAAGAGAGAGCCATGGAAAGGTGAGTGAGTGACCAGAAGGCAGATGAGGGATGGGATTACCAGGAATGTTTTGCTGTTTTGCAAACCAAAGAGATTTAACTCTTAATCTCCATGAGTCTGAAAGTAGGGCCTTTCTAAAGAATTTTTCAAAATAATAAAAATCCTAAAGAATCTGCTTAGATAGAATTTTAATAAGCTCCAAAGTTGCAGTTTACTTTGGTTTTCCTGTAAGATACTGACTTAATTTCAAACAACTTCAGGCCTTAGAGAACTGATCAGAGAAGGTAAAATAATGAGGTGACTCTAGGATGAACAATATAGAGTCATCCTGATTGGATTCAAATTCCAGTTCTGCTGCTTGCTTGCCATGTAGCCTTGGAACAATTACTTAACCTCTCTGAATGTTTTTTCTCATCTGCAAAGTGGAATTAGTTAGACCTTCACTTCCAAGCTGTTTGGAGCATTAAATTAAAAAAAAAAAATTGTCACATGCCTCCTATAATAGTAGGTACTGAATATATGGAAGCTGGATTTATTAAAGCAATCCTGTATTTTTATGAACAATTTCACAAATGAATACATATTATTATTATTATTATTATTATTTTTTGAGATGGAGTCATGCTCTGTCGCCCAGGCTGGAGTACGGTGGCACGATCTCGGCTCACTGCAAGCTCTGCCTCCTGGGATCAAGCCATTCTCCTGCCTCAGCCTCCCAAGTAGCTGGGACTACAGGCGCCCGCCACCACGCCTGGCTAAGTTTTTGTATTTTTTTAGTAGAGACGGGTTTCAAATGTGAAAGGTGAACTTAATTCTTACAAGAATAAATGCCTTAAAGTATAATATTGTGGCTTTTTTCTTTTATTTGGCTTCTTAAGCATATTGTGAAATGAAATATAAAATATATAATATATAACATATACAACAATATACGCATACTTGTATTTTTTCTTAGCACCTCATAGGACTATTTTATTTTATTTTATTGTTTATTTTTGAGACAGAGCCTCACTCTGTTGCCCAGGCTGGAGTGCAGTGGTGTGGTATCAGCTCACTGCAACCTCTGCTTCCTGCCTGGCTAGTTTGTGTATTTTTACTAGAGAGGGGATTTCACCGTATTGGCCAGGCTGTTCTCGAACTCCTGGCCTAAAGTGATCCACCCGCCTTGACCTTGCAAAGTGCTGGGATTATAGGCTTGAGCCACTGTGCCCAGCCAGACTGTATTTTATTATATTAGGTGTCAACATAGCATTCAGAGTGTATACAACCATCTCTACTTGTTGCATCTTACGTATTTCCCTAATATTGGCGTGAGTTGCTGCTTCAGTAGAATTATGTTCTTGAGTTGTAGATCAAGGCTAAAAATCCCTCCTTCTTTTGAAGAGTCAGGTAGACTCTGCTTTGAGACCATGGGAACAGTACCTTGAATCCTGTGAGTACTATGGATTACACTTTATTTAATATATACAGTATGTAAATAAGTTTTAGAGGCATAAAAGCTTCAAAACTAAACGAAAAGGAAAATTTAATAACCAGCAGATTTTTAGATTGTGCACTAAATAATCTGTTTTTCATTCTAAGAAAGGGGAGGAGGAAGGCAGAGTTTAATAGACATATATAACAAATTAAAATTCAGTATCTGGGGGGTGTAAATCACATTCCATGAACCAGACAATGTGGTTCTCATCAGATCTCCTCCAGGCAGCCGCTCGGCCTGGGAGCTGGAACATAATTCAACCAACTGTAAAACAGGAAGATACTCTCAATACAGGGCAGAAGACGGCACACAGTCCATGGCTCTTTGCCAAGTTCTGTGCAGCCCCGCCATCTATATAATAACATGTCTGTAAAATGATGTGTTTAGAATTATCTTTCTAGGGCTGGGGTAGAAGAAGAGAAAGCTCTAAAGGGAAAAAGAAATTTGTGCAACTGTGGCTATCTTGTAGTCTAAGAGAGAGGACTGGAACTAGGGTGTTAGAGAGTAGAGATCCAACTGGGGGCAGTTTGGCTCCCAGGGGACATATGACAATGTCTGCAGACTTTTAGTTGTTACAATGGGTGGGTGTTACTGGCTTCTAGTGGATAGAGGCCAGGGATGCTGCTACACATCCTACAGTGCACAGAACAACCCCCACGGCAAAGAATTATCTAGCCCTGTATTCCAAGACCAAGAAGCCCTTGAGTAGAGGGTTCAGCTCTCACTGTTGGCGGGTTTGACTGTGATTGCCATGACTTCATCATCTAAAGTCTTTGTAATTATACACAAGTGTTTTTGTTAGAAGGCCCAAAGTTCCAATATCATTCTTGCATTGTCTTTCCCAGGAGATGAGGCAACGGATGTGAATGCATTGTGTCCTCATCTGTTTTGTATTGTTTTTTTTTTAATTTGGTGAGAGGCCGCTGAATTGACATGGGTTTCTGTATTAGTCCATTTTAACGCTGCTGATAAAGACATACCTGAGACTGGGCAATTTACAAAAGAAGGAGATTCAATAGACTTACGGTTCCACATGGCTGCAGAGGCCTCACAATCATGGCAGAAGGTGAAAGGCACGTCTCACAAGGCACAGACAAGAGAAGACAGCTTGTACAGGGAAACTCCCCTTTTTACAACAATTAGATTCCTTGAGACTTACTCACTGTCACGAGAACAGCACGGGAAAGACCTGCCCCCATGATTCAATTACCTCCCACCAGGTCCTGCCCACAACACGTGGGAATTCAAGATGAGGTTTGGGTGGGGACACAGCCAAACGACAATATCAGTGTCTGTGCACTTGGTTTTGAACTGGCGTGGTGAACAAAAGGGCATCAGTGTTAGAAAGCTGTCCTGTGTCCTGAGAGAGAAATAAATGGCCTTTCTTTCATGTGGAGAAGAATTTATGGCTTAGTGAAGCCGGCCTGTGAAATGGCCCTGGATTAAACACAAGTCTAAATCACAGCGTTCCATGATTTCCTAAAAGTGTCTCCACTGTAAGTTTGAGGAGAAGTGGTAGGAAAGTGGGAAGGGTGTTCATTGCCTCTGTCTGTGCCACACCCGGTTAGTGGTTAAATGGAAGATTTCAGTCTCCAGAACTGTCAATCCACCACTTTATAATGGCATCAAATTTGTTTTAAAAAATTCATGCTGTGGGCTTTGAGGACATAATTGTAGCTCCTGAAAAGTTTGTTAAAGATTGCATTAGATAGATTCTTTTTAATGGACGGTCTGTGTGCTTGGCCATTTCTACTTCATAATAGTATATCTGGAGGAGAAAAAAGTATGTGAGTTAGAGGTTTTTCAGCGAATTTCACTACTATTGCTGTCCTTGTCCAAATGTCTCTGAAAATTTTATGGGAGAAAGAATTTTGTCCTTATTATGCTTGACTGAATAATTTGTTAAGTTATGTTTTAAATCAGCATTTCCTCAAATTGAGAACAACTAATGCTAAAGTATACAATGGATTATTATACATGCAATTTGCATAAAAGTTTAAAAAAGTCACTGCTTCAGTAGTACCAGAGGGCTGTCTAGGAAGATTGCACAAAACCGATGGCTAAGATGGATATTGTTGGTGTTCAGACCTTCTGTTATCTAATTATAAAAAAGCGTAACATAGCCACCCAATCGAGTGGGCTCATAATCAAACATAACCATTTGGAATAAAGTGGAAGCTTAATGTGAAACTGCTGATACAGCATTTTAAATTAAAGCTCCCTTGTATTTTGAGAGTAAAGTTCTAAATTTCAGTATTTCGATGTTTTCTAAATAGTTCCTAAGAATGCAGGGAGCAGCTCAGGGAGCTGCAGGGTTCAGGATGGCAGGGGCTGCTGTGGGGTTGGATGTGCAGGACGCAGGCCAGCTCTGCTCCCCAGCCCTCCAGCCCAGGCTTCATCCAAAACAGCTCCAGGGAATCTGTTTTATTTATTGGACTCCTGCACAAGGTTTTGTGTGGAGACAGGAATCTATGGTTTTAAAAAGTTGGAAAACTATTGGAGTAGTGGATAGAGATTCCCAGGAGGAAGAGCTATTTTTTTAAATGTATGTAAAATAAAGCAAGAGACTCAAACTTGGGAGGAAAAAAAAAAAAAAAAAAAGGATTTTAGATTGGGCATGGTGGCTCATGCCTGTAATCCCAGCACTTTGGGAGGCCGAGGTGAGTGGATCATTTGAGACCAGGAGTTCAAGACCAGCCTGGCCAAAATGGTGAAACCCTGTCACTACTATAAAAAAAAAAAAAAAAAAAAAATAGCCAGGCGTCATGGTATGTGGTCAGTGACTCAGGAGGCTGAGGCACAAGAATTGCTTGAACCCCAGAGGTGGAGGTTGCAATGAGCTGAGATTGTGCCACTACACTTTAGCCTGGGTGACCGAGTGAGACCCTGTCTCAAAACAAACAAAAAAAGATTTTATACATCTCAGTGAAAGAAGCGCACTGTGTATGTTCTTTTTACCTGACAGTCTTCAATTTAAGCAGGTATTAACCAGAACCTACACACACTTAATAATTCCCCTCTTTCTCTCCCTTCTTTCCTATGACCCTCCCTTCCTTCTGCCTTTTTGCTTCCTTCAATTTTTCCTTCTTTCCTTCTGTTCCTTTCTTCCTCTCTTCCTTCTTGCCTTCCCGCCTTCTACCACATAGCTTTTGAATAGCAAGTTAAAAAAGGAAACAGATACATAAACAAGATAGTTCCAGACAATGATCAATGCCATCAAGGAAATTAGGCAGAATGATCTGATAGAATATTCTAGGGCAGAAAAAAGTTGAAATTATTTTGGATAGTGACTTTACTTCAAACAGGAAAGTGGTGTAAGCAACTGAGAGTGTGCCCCGTAGGGCGAGAAGCTCTTCCTGTTCTAGTCCTCACCCCACAGCGTAATTTCCAGAGAAAAAAGGAATCTTGTATTTGGTTAGTTGCATTATCTATTGTTACATCTTCTTATAAGGCAAGCATGTCATATGACATTGACTGATGGCTGGCATGAAGTCTAAGAACCATATACAGATAGATACCCATGCTCCTTACCCATGCTAAGTAGTCACACTTCGAGAGATTCACCTTTCGTTTTGGTTAAAGTTGAATGGCTATACTGGCAGAGGGCTACTGCACTGCTATTCTTGATGTAGTTAGAGAAAATGAATATGATTCGTTGTAGACAGTATCTTTCAAAGGATAATATTTCGCCTGAAACATGAAGAGTGAGGAAGAGCCAACTATGCAAAGAGCTGAGGGAAACACATTTTGTTCAGAGGGAAAAACTACTGCAGAGTCTTGGTGAGGAAGCGCTATTATGTTAGGAGGACAGAAATCAACGTTTACGTAACATATTCACAGGTTCTGGGGACTGGACATGGACATATTTGGCAGGAGCCATTTTTCTGTCTACAATTTCATTCTTCATCAAAAGGTCAATTTATGCATTTATTTATGATTTCATTGTCTATATTTAAGGTATACCACATGAAGTTTCGATATGCTTATCTTGATATACATATCCAAAGTGAAGTGATTACTATAGTCAGGCAAACTAACATACCTATCATCTTATATAATTATCTTTCTGTTGTGTGTGTGTGTGTGTGTGTGTGTGTGTGGTAAGAGTACCTAAAGTCTACTCTCTTGGAAAATGATCAGTATGCAATACAATATAATCGATGATGGTCCTCATGTTGTATATTAAATCTATAGCTTACCCTACATAAATGCAAATTTGTACTTTTTGATCTGTATCTTCTTATTCCCATCCCCATTCGCCACACCCCACCCTGATAACCACCATTTTATTTTCTGTTTCTACATGTTCATTAAAAAATAAAAATAAAAAATTATAAATAGATTTTCCTGGTTGCTTTTTATTGTGTTTTTCCTCAGTTTTAATCCTCTGAATGTTATGAGGCAAGAAACAAATAACTATACAATAAAATCATCTCATAGATATATGTTACTAAAGTTAACATGTAAGATGAAAGTTGCTTATAGTAAAACTTCAATTTTTTTTTTTAGTTATACCTGATAATTCCTCAGATATCCCAAAGATTTCAGTCCTTTATCAGCTTTTAACAAGGAAGTGCAAAACAGTCGGTTCTACCTCCTGCATTGAAATCAATTACTGTTTCAGTATTTGAGCCACAGATAGGCATCTTTAACCAATGTAATGCTGGATTGCTCATACCAAGAGGAAAACAGAGCCTCTCCCTTAACCTTCAAATAAACAGGAGATTCCTGTCTTCCATCTCACATTCTGGGTAGGTGCTCATTTGGTAGTGTATTAGTGGAATGTTTCACATTATTTAAATTGTCCCGACTCTTACACTCTGTCTTTTGTTCTGAGCACATCTTTAAGATGCATCACCCATGAAAAGCCATTATTCCTATTGTAGTTTGGCTGTTTCTACCCTTAGCCTCACCACAATTGCTGTCCTTGGAAGAGAGTATACTGGAGTTGTCAGAGCTGCTTTGTTCTCAGATAGGTTTGGGATCCCCTCACAATTTGTCCATTTATGTGTCTATGAGATATTTAGCTCTTTAAATCCCACTTTCCTTATCTCTATAATAGGTGTCATAAAACAGTGGAGTCACAGCTTACTCAGAGGTCAGATTTTTGTTTATTTTGTTTTGTTTTGTTTTTTTGTGACACAGTCTTGCTCTGTCACCCCGGCTGGAGTGCAGTGACACCATCTCAGCTCACTGCAACCTCCACCTACTGGGTTCAAGCAATTCTCCTGCCTCAGCTTCTCTGGAGTAGCTGTGACTACAGGTGTGCACCACCATGCCCGGTTAATTTTTGTGTTTTTCGTGGAGACCAGGTTTCGCCATATTGGCCAGGCTGGTCTCAAACTCCTGGCCTTAAGTGATCCACCCACCTCGGCCTCCCAAAGTGCTGGAATTACAGGCATGAGCCATCTGGCCCAGAGGTCAGATTTTAAATTAACTAATAAAGTGTAAATTACACATAGTTAATATTACCATTGAAGAATGCTTATATCACTGTAAAATAATGTACTCATGGTTTTATGTATACAATTATACAGTGCAAGTATATTTATAAATGTTTAACAACGTATCTATAATATGCACTCTATAAAATAGAGAGTACATGCAAAATATAATTTTATAGTATATAGTCATGTGCAACATAATGACGCTTTGGTGAGTGTGGGACCACATACGGAATGACAGTTCTATAAGATTATAAAATTGTAGTTTTACTGTACTTTTCCTATGTTTAGATACACAAATACTTATCATTGTGTTATAGTGCCTAAGGTATTGAGCATAGTCACATGCTATAAAGGTTTGTAGTCTAGAAAGCCATAAGCTATACCATATAGTCAAGGTGTGTAGTAGACTATGCCATCCAGGTTTGTGTAAGTCATCCTATGATGTCCACACAATGACATCACCTAACGATGCATTTCTTAGAATATATCCCCCACGTTAAGTGGCACATAACTGTATTAGATATGCCATTAAGTCACTGTATTCATTTCTTGCTCTTTTTTGATTTTTTTGCCCTGTTCACATGGTTGAATTCACATATGATGCAGCTTCAGTTTTTCTACCTCATGGAGTTGTTGTGAGCAACAAATTAAATTGTGTCTAATTGGAAAATTACTAAATCTATATATGATAGAGGAGATGATGACAATGAAGGAGAATATTGATACTGATAAAATGATAATGAAGATAATAATAAATGACGATGATAAAGATGATGAAAATGATGAAGATGAAGCTGACCAGAATGAAGATGATGATGAAAATGATAATGATTTGAAGATTTCAACCTCATTCAGCTTCTTTAGACTAATATTTATTATGGTAAGGTTTTCCATGCTGACAAAGAAGAGGAAAATTCCAATCATAAGACAATATTCTTTCCATTAATCAACAAAATTAAAATAACATTATTTTATAATATTATTATATACAAGTATAGACTATGATACTTAAAACACAGAAACTGCAACTCCATCTTTGATTTAATTCTACTTGAGCGTGTCAAGCCTAATGTAGTCTAATCAGAACCTCCTGACTGATAGGATTAAGCCTTAAACATATATACCAAAGTGCTTTTGTCTGCATTGATGTGAAAGATCAGTTAGAACATTATTTTGTAGTTATAAGACTTCAAACCACAGTGAACTTTAGCTCCCTGAATGACTCTTCAAATGTTTCATATCATTCTAAAAATGTACAAATGTAAGAGCAGAGAGCAGATTAGTGGCTGGGAGGAGAAAATATCCCTGATCAAGGATGAATGATGGACTCTTTGTATAAAGTTGCACTAGGTCTTTCCTTTCCTCAGAAAACAAATTGCATGGTTGGTGATTTGGGCCATATCTTCAGATCATAAACATTTTTTTGCAACAATAGAAAATACACATTGTTACAGTCAGATGAGATTTTTAAAAAAGAGTTGACAAAATACTTAAAAATAATCTATTTAAGTATAACTTTTTATTATGGAAATTATCAAACACATACTAAATTGTAAAGAAAAGTATAACAATTCCCCTTGTACCTCATCATCTAGCCTCAACTTGCTGCCACTTTTATTTCATCTTTGACTCACTAATCCACCCACTCCCCATCTTGATTTTCCTGGTATATTTTAAAGAACATCCCAGGCTGTTCTTCCAGGCTGGGTGTGGTCGCTCATGCCTATAATCCCAGCACTTTGGGAGACCGAGGTGGGTGGATTGCCTGAGGTCAGGAGTTCAAGATCAGCCTGGCCAACATGGTGAACCCCGTCTCTACTAAAAGGACAAAAATTAGCTGGATGTGGTGGCAGGTGCCTGTAATCTCAGCTACTTGGGAGGCTGAGGCAGGAGAATCACTTGAACTTGGGAGGTGGAGGTAGCAGTGAGCCGAGATCACACCATTGCACTCCAGCCTGGGTGACAAGAGTGAAACTCCATTTCAAAAAAAAAAAGAACATCCTAGACAGTGTATGTTTTCATTGTAAGTTATTCAATATATATCTTTATAGAGTAAAACTTTAAAACAACATAGCCCTATATTAAGGATAATTTCTTAATATCTTAATTCTTAAGAAATTAAGAATGATTTCTTAATAATATAAAAAACAATTATAAAACTCTTTAAAATAGTAGCGGTGCTGGAAACTATCAGAACGCCTTGTCTTAGGCACAAATCTGTTCTTACTTGCTCTGGCATTGGTGGTTCAGCTTGAGCACCCTCTTGCACCCTGAGTTTGGCAACATGTGTTGGAGTTATTATGTTACAAATGATATAGATCAGGTTTGGCAAACTTCTCTGTAAAGGGCCAGATAATAAATATTTTCAGCTTTGCTGCCCATAAGCTCTCTGTCATGACTACTCAACTTTGCTGTTGCAGTGCAAAAGCAGGCACACATAATATATTAAATGGGCATGACTGTGTGCCAATAAAACTTTAATTATAATGAAACGAAGAGGGCTGGATTTGGCCCTTGGGCCAGAATTTGCTGACCCAGACTCTAAAGTAATCCAATTCCTACCCAAAGAGGGTTGGCAGACCCTGGAGCCATCATTACCTTGGAGAGTTGAGTATGTTGCAATTGAAAAGCAAAGCATTAGGATTCAGAATACCCAAATTCCAAATCTCTCTAGCATTTGGAAACTCTTGAATAGGCCACTTACTTTTTGGTTCATGGCTTCACATTTATTAGATGAAGATAGAGGCACCTAACCCTCTTGCTTAACCAGGTTTTTGCAGAACTGGATGAGCTCATGGATATGGAAGTGTTTACTGAGCCATAGTTGCTGCTGCAATACGAGGCATTCATTATCCACCATACGTTGCAAGTCTGGATGGTTCCCAGGCAATGATTCTTAATTATATTTTTGTCCCTCTTTTGCTGTTTTTTGGGGGTGCCAGATGTAACAATAAAAAGCAAACTTACATTCACTGACCACTTCTACATATATGACAGGGACAGTAGTACCAAGGAGTTTTACATGCATAATTTGGTTAATTAATCTGGTATTATTATCTTGCTTTTTAAAGGTGAAGACACTGAGACTGAAATAAGTAATGGCCTAATCCCTACTTTTTAATCCCTGGTTTTTTTTTTTTGAGACGGAGTCTCACTCTGTCACTGAGGCTGGAGTGCAGTGGTACCGTATCGGCTCACTGCAGCCTCTGTCTCCTGGGTTCAAGTAATTCTCCTGCCTCAGCCTCCTGAGTAGCTGGGATTACAGGCTCCCACCACCACGCCTGGCTAGGTTTATACATATATATATATATTTTTTTTTTAGTAGAGATGGGGTTTCACCAGACTGGTCTTGAGCTCCTGACCTCAGGTGATCCACCCACCTCGGCCTCCCAAAGTGCTGGGATTACAGGCGTCAGCCACAGCGCCCGGCTGGCCTAACCCCTGTTGAGAGTGAGTGTCAGGGTCAGGATTTGAACCCATCTCTATCTGAGTCCAAAGCTCTTGAACCATATCTATGTCTAGGGACATTGAGGATGGACAGTCACCTTTCTCTATTTTGCCACATTACCAACTAACCCTTTTGTAGTTTCATAGTGCTTTCCCACCAATATTAGCTCATTTAATCTTCACAGCAGCGAAGCTATGCAACTCACTCAAGTCATCAACCTGAAGAACCCCCACTTATTCTCAAGGGCCATGCTGAGCTGTCACTCTTCAAACCACCTAGACTGAGTCAGGTTCCTGTGTCAGATGCTTTTACTGTCACACCTTGTATTTGCTTTGTGATGCCCACTTCTCTACTGTGACTTAAGTGTCATCCTAGAGAAAACTTCATGAAAGCAGAAACTATGTTGTTCTTGCTCACCACTCTATTACCACCCTCGGCCCAACAGTAAACATCTGTTGAATAAGTGAGTTTCTAAAAGTCATGGGGGTGGAAGCTGGATGCTTTTGAGTGGTTTGCATCATAATCATATTTCTTGCACTGTAAGTTGAGCTGGTCATGTGAACCATCTAGCAGGAAGCTTGTTAGGAATTCCACATCAGTGACTCAATGCCTGGGAGTGTGGCCTCACAGACATCAGGTCTATCAGCAGCTTCTCAGATAGGCAAGTCATTCTTGCATAGAGAAACCTGGGAGGCATCAAAGGTGGAGTGGTGCTCAGGCTACAGTACTTTGGCTCAGGTACGGGAGAGGTGGTCCCTCTCCTGTTTGGAAATGTGTGTGCGTGCACACACATGTGAATGTAGTGGACAAAGGCTACTTCCTCATACTATACATGAAAGGGTCATAAGAAAGTAATCAAAAAGGAAAAGAAAGGTAAGAGTTGTTGCAAAATGAATTGTCTTCAGAGGCCAAATGGGTAACATATATTTGGGGAGGGCTGAATATAAGAAAGAGAATGTTGATGCAAACCACAGTGAAACACCATGTCATGCCAGTTAGAATGGTGATCATTAAAAAGTCAGGAAACAACAGATGCTGGGGAGGATGTGGAGAAATAGGAATGCTTTTATATTGTTGGTGGGAGCGTAAATTAGTTCAACCATTGTGGAAGACAGTGTGGCAATTCCTCAACGATCTAGAACCAGAAATACCATTTGACCCAGCAATCCCACTACTGGGTATACACCCAAAGGATTATAAATCATTCTACTATAAAGACATGTGCACACATATGTTTATTGGAGCACTGTTCACAATAGTAAAGACTTGGAACCAACCCAAATGCCCATCAGTGATAGACTAGATAAAGAAAATGTGGCACATATATACCGTGGAATACTACGCAGCCATAAAAAGGATGAGTTCATGTCCTTTGCAGGGACATGGGTGAAGCTGGAAACCATCATTCTCAGCAAATTAACCCAGAAACAGAAAACCAAACACCACATGTTCTCACTCATATGTGGGGGCTGAACAATGAGAACACATGGACACAGGGAGGGGAGCATCACACACCAGGGCCTGTCAGGGGGTCGGGGGCTAGCGGAGGGATAGCATTAGGAGAAATACCTAATGTAGATGACGGGTTGATGGGTGCAGCAAACCACTATGGCATGTGTATACCTATGTAAAAAACCTGCATGTTCTGCACATGTATCCCAGAACTTAAGGTATAACAAATAAATAAATAGAAAAAGAAAAGGCAGAGTATAAAAGTTAAAAAAAAGAAGAAAGAATGATGAAGTGTTTAGTGATCTAGAGAATCCATATTCACCCTAAAGACATTTAAATTCGACATGTGAAAGCAGGTCACTTTGTAGACAAGACACAGGCAGGCACAAGGCTGACCGTGGAATTCAACTTTGCAATTCCCCAGAAGACGGAGATAGGGAGGGAGCGAGGGCAGCAGAGAGGGGAGGATGTGACACAAGAGAAATGATTCCTGGGCAGATCGTGAATCCTGGATGATCCCTGTGGGCTTCATTCCTTGAATTCACACAGACACCCTTCTAGGCTTAAGATAGTAGTATGCAGAATTCCACCCAGGATATGGTATTATTTAGTAGTAATTACATCATCAAATTTTCATTCTCATGCACTATGTATGATAGGCTGGGACTAATTCAGTGAAACAAGGACATTTTCTTATGGCCTTCTGTGATATTTCTAAATGAAGGTGGCTAATTTTTCAGCTTAGTAAATTCTAAACAGATAATTGGAATAATACTGATGTGTCTGGGTGCTTTTATTCACAGATTTTTCTTCTTCTTTATGTTAATTTCTGATTTGGCTTCCAGGGTATGTACAGGCCATCGTGCTCCTATTATGTTTAATTAAGGTCTTTGCCATTTCTCTTCAGCAGAGTCTGAGCAGGTAATGCTAAGGTGCCTGAGGACTCTGTGGGCACCTCGGTTAATGTTGGGCCATGCTAGAGTCACAAAGTGTGCAAGGGTCACTTTATTGGGCCGGACCTTCATTTTATGTTTAATTATCTTAAACGTTGCAAGCTCAGCCTTTCTGTTTGCCATGGTCTGTCAGGTACAGAGAATGTTGATGGAGTTTCCTTTAGGTTTCTCCAAAGAGCCAAAGGTTAGACCCTTAGGAGGCTACTGAAGCCAAGGGCTTCGTGGCAGGACTGAGATTCCAGAACTGGATAAAAATTACCCTGTAATCCAGCACTTGCTTTTGCGAATACATCCAGAGGCAGACAATTAGTTGAACCAATTGTTCAGCAACATGGATATTTAGTGGGTGTGAACGCAGAAGACGCTTACAGCTGAAGGCTTGGAACTGTTTTCTTGCTGTGTTTATGGGCACGGGTAAGGGAAGAAACAAATGAACACAGAAGCCCCCTCCTCCTTGAGTAGGATAAATATGGCTTAGGCTAATAAAATACAAGCTGGAACGCACCATTTCCTATTCTCTAAACAGGCATCCTGGCAGTTGAAAGCAAGGAGAGGAAGGAAGTCTTTTATGAGGAAGAAAGGAATTGGGGAGTGGAGGCATTGGGGCTTCACGTGGTAGTTCTCCTGATTACTGACACCCATCCGCTCCTAACAGCCCACAGAGCTACAGCCACCAACTCCCAAATTTGTCACTGTCACTTCACAAGTGCCCGGCATTGTTCAGGAAATTGTATGTGTAAAGTAGAGCTGCCTGCGCCCAACTTCGACAAGGGAGCAGCCTTGCGAAGGTGCTTGAAACCGAAACAGAGGCTTATGTATCCTATTATGTGCCCGAGCAAGAGTCATAAATAATTGTGACAAGTTTTTTTCCCCATCCCATGTGACAGTCCTTGACTCTGCCTCCTGTCTCCTCTCCCCTCTGCCTCATAGACTAGACTTGCCAGGCTGAGTGATGATAGATGTTACCAGGCAGCAAATGACAGCTGGATAGATTTTTTAGTTGATGCTTTAGAGGGAATCAGATATGCTGTATAAAGCAATAAAAAAAGCACACTCACAAGGTGGGTTAAAAATAGCCAGCGCAGCAGTAACCCACTTTGTTGTGTATCAAAAGTTAAATCTCACATGGTCTTAGTGATGTGTTAATTTTTCAGACTCCTGTCAGAGTGACAGTGAGGACAGCCACTTAAAAAAAATTTTTTTAAAAAGGTTAAAAGCCATCGACTGTTTTCTTAGTATATTTTGGTTTTTCAAATGAGACAAAAGTGTTCTCTTTTTAAACATCATATCTAAGAAGAGAAATAGGATTCTGGTATTTTGCCATATTGCTGTATACTTCTCAATCTCAAATCTAAAACGTAAAATTGGAGATGTGTAAGGTATGGAATTATTCAACCCCTGTTCAATTAAATAACTTTTTTTTTTTTTAACATTGCTTATCTTCTTCCACACACTGTATTGATCTAGATTCTGTGTAACAAATGGTCTGGTTTCCCAACCACCTTGGAAATGTCATGTAGGAGTCAACAAAACTACTTAGTGTATGTTTTATAAAGAATTACAGCCTCCTCTGAATTACTCAGACTTTCATCTCGGGCAAGCCGACGTGGCTACCTCGTGTCTCGATGGATATGTGGAGCTACCAGAACATGATTCAGTGAACTACCCACTCCCCGGTTCACGGACGTGACAGGCTGAGACGTACTTAGTCATCGTGTTTCTGTCTTCCCTTGCACTATACGGGAAGTGGCTGCTGTGTAATTTAAGAGTGCTCAGTATATCAGATCACGACTCTTTTCCCCCTTGATTTTTTTGATGAATCACGTTAGGAAGGCTGTGGCTTTTACTCAGCAGTGTGCAGCATGAGGGGGCAAGGCAGCACAAAATGTTTATTAAAAAAGTATGTCTTTCGGGCTAGGTACCAGGCAAGGGAAGTAATTTGAGTTATGCCTCTATAATTCAAATTTGGGGATAATTCAATACTGGTACAGTTACATTTCCAGCCACACCAAGTGGTACATGTGTTATTGGGTGTTGTTCATTACTTTGGTTGTAGCATTTTCTCCATAGGACAATTTCCATAATAAATCCTATTTTCTATGGCTTTATCACTCAACGGGTTCAGTTTTTTTTTTTTCCAGCAGACATGAATTGATGAGATATATGAATGCCCAGAAAATGTAATGAAATAGTTCAAAGGGCAGGTTTGGAGATCTGCTGTTTAAGTTCAAATCCCAGCTTGTCTTCTTACTCCTTGGGTGACCTTGGGCAAGTAATTTAACCTCTTTGTGCCTCCAATCTTTTAACTGGAAAATATGGATAATGATAATCCCCCCATAATAGGGTTGTTTTCAGGACCCAATGAAGTAAATGTGCTTAGTACAATTCCTACTAATGGGTACTGAATAAATATTATTTTAGTTATTATAATCATTATGATTGAGTTATTATAATTATGACTGGGCTAGTTTCCCCAGGCCCACTGCATCTCCTCACTTCAGTTCTTTCCAGACTTGATGACCGTGTGTTGGATGGGTGGATGGAAAGTCATTTTAGGAATGGAGCCCTCTGTGTGGTTAAATGAACAGTCATGTTTTACATTGGTTCAGAGTAGTCTTTGATAAGGATGCATATTCTGTACATCACTGATACTACTTTTTGGACCATTTTCATCTCTTCCTCATTAAAAAGAACCTTCAGTGAGATGCTTTATGTGGACGTGGTAGGTAGAGTACCTGGATTCATCAATCAGTTCTTTTTCTGTTCTTTCTCTCTTGCTTGCCATTCTAGCTACCTAGGTAGAGCTCATTGGCTTGTAAACATAAGGCATAGGCAGGTTCTAATATGATTTTAGAAGCATTAAGAACATTGGACTGTGATTCACAGTAAGGAATACATTTTATATTGTGACCCAGAGTGCACGTGCATGCATAATATATAGACGTTTTGTTGAAGCCAGTGCTCCATGAAGCATCAGTTATCCTTCCCACATGTGATACACTTCGGCATTTTCTATCCTTTTCTATTTCATTTGTTAAAAGTCATGCTTTAGGTCAGGCAAGGTGGCTCATGCCTGTAATTCCAGCATTCTGGGTGGCTGAGGTGAGAGGATCACTTGAACCCAGGAGTTCGAGACCAGCCTGGACAACAAAGTGAGACCCCTGTCTCTAGAAAAAATAATAATAATAAAAAATTAGCTGGGCATGGTGGTGCGTGCCTGTGGTCCCAGCTACATGGGAGGCTGAGGCAGGAGGATCACTTGAGCCCAGGAGGTCAAGACTGCAGTGAGCGAAGATTGTGCTACTTGCATTCCAGCCTGGGCAAGAGAACAAGACTCTGTCCCTTAAAAAAAAAGTGATGCTTTAACCAGGGTGAGCAAACGTTTTCTGTAAAGAGCCAGATAATGGATATTTTCAGCTTTGAGGGCCATGGGGTTCTTGTTGCAGCTACTCTCATCTGCTGTTGTAGCGTGAAGGCTGACACAGACAAAACACAAACCAATGGGCATGGCTGTGCTCCAGAAGGACTTTACTTACAGACACTGAGGTTTAAATTTCATATAATTTTCTTGTGTCACAAAATATAATTCTTCTTTGGTTATTATTAAACCATTGGAAAGCGGAAAAACCATTCTCAGCCTGCAGGGCCACACAACGCCATGAAGTAGCCAGATCTGCTTGATGGTCTGCAGCTTGGCCATCCCTGCTTTAGCCCACAAAGCTGATTTTTATGACTTGTGCTTGCAACACTCTTCCGGGACATTTCTCAAAGTGACTTCGAAGGGACATCTGTTTAGCAGGGATGCAAATGGGTGCTCATGGAGAGGAAGCATCTCTCTTCAAGTAGGTTTGTGACACTCCAGAGTAAATAAAGGTGCCTACCTCTTAGCAGAAATTCTGTGACTCTTTAACATACCACCAGACCTGATAACTTTCTAACAGAGGTACAATAAGGCATACCCTCTAAGTGTGTGACCACGAGACGCTTATTTTTGGAAAACATCACTGGGTCTGGAGTTCTGAGGAATGCACTCAGTGGAACTCTGTCCCAAAGCACAAGTCTGGGGAAGGCCGCCCTGTTTGAGTGACGGCAAGCATTCTGTGTAGAGATTGCAGCGTTTGCCACTGAGAAAGGTCTTCGGCGATTGTTAGCCTCCCAGTGAAGGAACACATTTTGGGACCTCCTGTGAGCACAACGCTGCACAAAATCTATGAAAAAAATGATGAGCCCAATCTTATTCCCAGGGAGTTTATAGGCAAATTTGAACTTGGTTACAGGCAACATGTCAATAAGCACAGACTAACATGGTCTTGCTTAGACTGAAGACCCAGCTGTTGGTGATATCACATTAGGGGATAATAATGATAATATCTAGAAGCATTTTCTGTTATCTCATCATCTTTATATATATATCAATGTCATGTCATTGATTCTAACAACAGCTATGTGATTTGGTGGGGACGGTGTTTACCAGCCCATTTTACAGGCAGAGAAATGAAGCAATGTGTTCAAGTCATACTGTCATTGAGGCGCCAAGCTGAGGATGCAGGTCTTCCTTAGAATTCCTGTAGTTTCCTCTAAAAATAGTGGAAATACTTTGAAAAGGAGGAGAATTTGGAGTGGGATCTGGAAAGGGCTCACAGAGATTGATCCTTAAGAGAATCTGGAGGATGCAGAGGGGTGTGTGTGTGTGTGTGTGTGCATGCTCACACATGTGAGGCTGATTTTGGAAAAGACACAGGAGTAGAAATAAGTCCTATGTAAGAGAAGCAAAGCCCTTTGACACAAATACCAATAGTTGCTAATTTAAAAGCAACCAACTAACCAACAAAGTAACCCTTTAACCCCTAACACTATTAGAGATTATTCCAAGTTAGAAATCTTGAATTCAATTTTATAGTACCTCCCAGCAATTCTGAATCAGCTTCCTGTTTCAGAACTATGGGAAGCCCCACTCTAAAACTATTTGAGAAAAAAAAAAGTGCTCTGCAATCCTTTGGCATTGAGTTTGAAATTAGCCAGCAATACTTGAGAAGAGCAGGAGTGGTGTTCCCATTAAAAGACAAATTAGGGTCAGGCGTGGTGGCTCATGCCTGTAATCCCAACACTTTGGGAGGCCAAGGCAGAAGGATCACTTGAACCCAGAAGTTTGAGACCAGCCTGGGCAACATGCAGAAACCCCATCTGTACAAAAAATAGAAAAATTAGCCAGGCATGGTGATACACGTCTGTAGTGTCAGCTACTCAGAAGACTGACTTGGAAGGATCACCCGAACCCAGGGAGGTTGAGGCTGCAGTGCGCTGTGATTGTACCACAGCACTCCAGCCTGGGCAACAGAGTGAGACCCTGTCTAAAATAAAATAAAATAAAAGACAAATTAAGCAGTGAGTCTCTTTCTGCTTCTGTGTTTTCCCCAAGAGAACTTTCATGGAAATACTTTTGTTTCGCTTTAAAAAAATACTTTAGCAGCTGTGAAAAATAAAGTTACTGCAGTTCAATAGGATGTAAATAAAAGAGGCCCAGTCAATTCAAGGTTGTAATTTGAGAGTGCACCATTATTTAGACGGAGTATTGAAACGAGAGTAAAAATGACTTCAGGTCATGGTACTACTTCCAATTTTAAAACATTTAAAAACTGCTTTGAAAAACTGTGCTGCATATTTAAAACTCCTATCTCCTAGTGGCTGGAGATGAGAGGTTCCACACGGCACCTGGAAATCTGTAACTATTAATAGGTGTGATGATTCTCACTGGCATATGCTTATCGTCTACAATTTTGATAACAGGGTTGAGTGAAACCATTGTTCTGTTTTCTGGTGTTTCGCAGTGTAAGTTGAGGAATTAATAATTAGAGCAAGTGTAGCCAACTTCTAGAATGAGGAGTCCACTCAGAGATGCCCAGGTGAACAACACGCTGCTTCCCTTTGTCATTCAGGACCCAGAGAGATCCCTGCTGACAGCTCTCTTCAGCAGCCGCCATCCTCAGTCATTCCTTAGCTTGTCGCTCCATTTTATTTCCTTCATATCACTTATTGTAACCCGAAGTCATCTCGTTTATGTGTTCCTTTACATTCTCACTGTCCATCCCCTCCACAGTGTCAGACCCTTGAGAGGGCAACTCGTGCATCTATAGCCAGGGTCAGCAAACCATGGGCACGGACTATATCTGCAAGCTAAGAATGCTCTTCACATTTTTATTTTGTATTTATTTTATTTTAAAATTTATTTCTGAGACAAGCTCTTGCTCTGTTGCCCAGGCTGGAGTGCAGTGGTGTGATCACGGCTTACTGCAGACTCGACTTCCCGGGCTCCAGCAATCCTCCTGCCTCAGCCTCCTAAGTAGCTGGGACAACAGGCATGCACCATCGTGCTTGGCTAATTTTTCTTTTTTTTGTACAAGTGGGGTCTTGTTATGTCGACCAGGCTGGTCTCGAACTCCTGGCCTCAAGCAATCTCCTTCTGCCTTGACCTCCCAAAGTTCTGGGATAATAGGCGGGAGCCACTGCACCTAGCCTGCATTTTTAAATAGTTGAAAACACGCAATATTTCATGACACATAAGAATTACAAAATTCCATTTTCAGCGCCCATATGCAAACTTTATTGGCACACTGCCAGGCCTATGCAGTTATGCATTGTCTGTGGCTGTTTTAGCACAACATACATAGATAGCTGAGTAGTTTCCCAACATGATATGGTCCAAAAAACCTAAAATATTTAGTATTGTGCCTCTTACAGAAAGTGTTCACTGACCCCACCCTATGTCCAGCACAATGCCTGGTAATTCATAGGGGCTTATTAAATGCTATGGATAAACTAATAAGGAGCAGCGCTTGGCAAGAGCTATTTCCAAGTGTCCCTTCCCTGCCGCCAATAAACAAGAAGAAGGAATAGATGAATCCACATTAAATACTAACTCCAGGTTCTCAAACAGTCACCAAATCTAAGTGGGCAGGTGGAGTCTGCTCAGAAAATTTGCTTAACATTTCTTTAAAAGAGATGACAAAGTACGGTCTCAGGAATTCATGGTATCTCAGGTTCCAATTTCTAAAAACTGAGTACGTTCTATTTTCCTTTGGTCTAATATGTTTTATCTACCCCAGCTCTTCCCCACCTGCTTTTGATCTGTAATCTGACTGAAGACTGAACTCTGATTTTTACCACCCTAAACTCAGCTGACCTCCCTTCCAAAAAATGTCAGCCTCGTAATCCTCTTAATAAAAAGGCCCATGTAACTGGGAGAATACATTTGAAATAGTCCACAGTACAAAAAGACGGTCTGAAAATAACAAGGGGAAAAAAATGTACTAAACGCATCTGCACACACACAAAGTTGCTAGGGAAACATGGCAATCCCTTGCAAACTGCCAGCACCGTCACATTTATAAAGAAATGACAACAACTGACCTTTGTCTCCTCTTTTCCTGCCTGCCTTTTACCAGGAACAGAAGAGCCTTGTGGCTTGAAGGATGCTTTTGATAGGCAGATTTTCAGATTCTGTGCTGTCTGCCTGGATGAGGGTTCCCGGTTTACAGCTCTGCTAAGAGCTAGAAAATCTTTTATGAGTGTCACCTCCATTATGACCCAGTCTATGCAATTGAAAGGTGCATTTTCACATTGGAATTTGGCTTCTGTAGTCCTGAAGAGAAAAATGACATATTTTGCTGCATTATTTAAATATTCCTGCTGAACAACAAATTAAAAATATCCATTAAAGGTTTATTTGATATCTTCCTAATTATTGCCCATTGCGCATTTGACAAATTATTTACACATTTTAATAATTGCGATTTTCTTTGGAAGTGACACAAAAACAATTACTTTTTCGAAATTCCACTGTGTATATGCTTTTGAAACTACATAGCCATTAAAAACAGTCTGTCGAATTAAAGGTTGGGCAATTAATTAAGTGCAAATTCTGTAAAACTGGACCAAGGAGAAAATTCATCAAACCTATGAAATATGACCTATCTTGTCCAAAAGACAAATATGTTTAAACAAAAGATGAAAATTGATGACAAAATTATGGGTAGCAAAATGCACACAGAGCAAATATAAGACAGCTGTACTTGGTTTCAGAGTGTTGGGTTTACCCTTACAGAATTCATGATTCATTACCTTCACCGTCTTGTAAAACTTTTCCTAGTTAATCTCCAAAGTACTGTATCTGGGATAATAAAAGTTCTCAATAAGAGCTTGGAAGGCCATTACATTAATGATTTGCTGGCCTTTAGGGGATCCCAATTAAATGCAACCCAAGTTGAAGCTGGTAGCCTAAGGGTACGTCTCCCTAGGACAATTGAAAGCCACTTTGCCCATGTGGCTCTTTTCTTTTGTTTCTCTCTTTATGCCTTCCTTTCACCAATTTTCAGTGTCAAAAGTTTCCATTTCCTTTTATCTAGAAAGAACTCTGCCATTATTAAGACTCTGGCTCTTACCACGAGCGACAAGCCCTGTGTGGGTTTAGAGTATATAGCAGGGGACACCAGAAGCCAGAACGGCAGTTCACATGGGTCCTAGACATGTGTATCCATAATGGGTCCTAGACATGTGTATTACAAGTTCTGGATGTTACCCTTAGGTGTTCAGGTTCACAAATCAACATCCGCGCTGGTGCAAAGTGGGCGGAAGAGGGAGGCGGGTTTGCGGACTGTGGGGATTGTTAAGGATACAAGGCTGTTATTTCCATATTAAAATGTAATGATCTCATTAAAGTTAAAACCACTGTTAAACTTGATTGAGTAAATTACTTAATTAACCATAGCATCCAGCGCATTCCTCCAGGGTATACCTCTATTCCTCAAGATGCAGAACAAATGCAGGCTCAGCTTATAGGATGTTATCCAGGGTAGTATGATAACACTCATCTTAGACTGACTTATTTCAGAATCTGTTAAAACACAATGAAAAGCGAGAAAGTGAGGGTGTTACTCGGTGTTAAAGGAAGATGGGAATAACCTACCAATGAAAGCAGATGTATTTTATTGTTAGGCTGACATCTCTGAAGATTTTCTTGATTAAAAAGAAAACTACCTGATAAGCAGTTTGTGGAGCGACTGCTTTAGCTGGCTCGACAAAGCACTTCCTTTTTATCGCATATTCTACCTTTCTCTCCTTCTCTTTGCTTGAATATCCAAAGATATCTCCATGGGGTTGGCTGAAGCTCTCCAAAAGCTTTGTCTGGGGTTGTGTTTGGATAAGTGACTCTGAATTGGGGTTGCAGTGAGTTTTTGTGGGTGAGTGGGTGGATGGGGGAATATTTAGGAAACATCTCCAATTTACCTGCCCAAAGCCTGCTTTTTGAAATATAAGGGTTTTTTGTTTGTTTGTTTTGAATGGCTACCTATGACACAAATGGCCAACCAAGCTGTACTTGAAAGAAGTCGCCCCAATTTATGGTGTTTCTTAGTTTTTGCAAATATAACATAAGGATAATAATAACTGACTACTTCCTGGGGTTGTTGTAATAGTTCCATATGTGAATATATGCAAAGTGCTTAGAAAAGTGATCAGTTCCCAGGAGGTATTGACTGTTATTATTCTTCCTAAGCATAGGAAAGGGAAGGGGCAGGGATGGAGAATGGTCCAGAAACAATGCAGTCAGAACTCTTGGTCAGCAGATGACCTCCCAGACAAGCTTTTTCTTGGATGCCAAGTCCACTTAAAGGGGTCCAGGATTCCCAGACACTTAGTAGCAAGAAAACCTGGGTTTTATTTGATTTAAAAAAAAACTATGCTTTCCTCTAACCCAGTGTGTTGCTTGTATCAGAGCCTGGAGTGGAGAACTGTGCTGGGGTAGGGTCTTGCTGTTGCTTGCAGAGCGTGTGCCATTTAGAAAGATAAGTCTTGCAAATCCCATCTGCAGAGGGATTAGAACTAAACTTAATAAAGCAGAACCTGAACAGAACTGGAGTAACCTTCTTATGCCAGTTTAATATGGTGCATTTGTAGGTAGGCATCTTTTAAATATATTTTTATATTTCAGATTTTTTTTTGATTAATCCCAAAAGAAGAACTTGAGGGATTTGAAAGATAGCAATTTATTTGGGAGGTTAGGGCAGGAAACAGCAAAAGATTGAGAAAGTGGCATAGAGAAGGGAAGAAATCCGATACATAATTTAAAAACTATATAAACATAGAAAATGGTTTCCAAAAAGGAAACCAGGTCAGGATAATTATTTTCTAAAACTAATGGTTTAGAATAAAAACCAGATATCAAGATACCTTCTGAATTGCTACTCATCACAACTGTAAACAGAAATGAACTGTATTTACTGAATATTTACATAGTGGCATAGAAAAGCCTATTCTAAGCCGCTACATAAATTCATTTTAATAATTGTCAGATGGATGTAGGTGCTTCTGTTACATCCATTATATAGATGATGAAACAGACACAGAGAGGTTAATAAAATTGCCCAAGCTTACCAAGCTAATAAGGGGTAGTGTTTGAATTTGAAAGATAGTTTGACTTAAAAGCCCATATTCTTACCATTCCACTAGTTTCAATTTCACTCTCTAAAAGGAGAAAAATCCTCTTACCTTAATATGCCTTGCTAAAGGATGTGACTCAGGAGAAGGCATAGGAGACAAAGAAAAATAGCCCAATAGAAGCTTCCAGCAATCATCTGCCCAAAGGAACACCAAATCAAACAACTATCCACACGCCTTCATAAGAACCAAACATTAGGTGAGCAATCACAGTACCTGGTTTTAACATCATATTAAGGAAAGAGGCACCAAAAAGGGTGGGAAAGACAGTCTTGAATCACCCACACCGTTCCTTCTACATCCCCTGGCAGCTGCCCTGGGGTGTGGAGAAAGCATCTGTGCACTTGGGGGAGGGAGAGTGCAGTGACTGTGGAACTTTGCATTGGAACTCAGTGCTGCCTTGCCACAGTGGAAAGCAACATGGGGCAGAACTTGGCCAGTGTCCACTGAAGCAGCATTTAGACCAGCCCTAGTCACAGAGGAATTGCCCATCCTAGTGATTAGAACCAAAGTTCAGGCAATCCCCACCACCACAGGAAAACTCCTCTGGCATACTAAATGAACTTGAAAGGCAATCTAGGCGACAAGGACTGAAATTCCTGGGCAAGTCCTGGTGTGTTGTGCTTGTCTTAGAGCCAGTGGACTTGAGGTGCATGTAGCCTACTGAGACACCAGTGGGGGTGGCCAACAGAGTGCTTAATCACCTTTCTCCCAACCCCAGGCAGCACAGCTTGTGGCTCTGGGAGACTCCTTCCCTCTGAATTAGGAGAGGAGAGGGGAGAGTAAAGAGGGCTATGTCTTGACAACTTGTATACCAGCTCAGTCACAGTAGAATAGGACACTAATCAGAGTCCTGAGACCCCCATTTCAGGCATCACGACCATCTAGGAAAACGTGACCTTACCAAATGAACTAAATAAGGTACAAGTGACCAATCCTGGAGAGCAGAATATGTGACCTTTCAGACAATTCAAAATAAGCTGTTTTATAAAAGCTCAATGAAACCCAAGATAACACAGTGAATGAATTCAGAATCCTATCATATACATTTAACAAAGAAATTGAAATAACTAAAAAGAATGAAGCAGAAATTCTGGAGCAGGAAAATGCAACTGACATACTGAAAAATGCATCAAAGTCTTTCAACAGCAGAACTGACCAAGCAGAAGAAAGAATTAGTGAGCTTGAAGACAAGCTATTTGCAAATACATAGAGGAGACAAAAGAAAAAGAATAGAAAATAATAAAGCATGCCCATAAGATCTAGAAAATAGTCTCAAAATGGCAAATATAAGAGTTATTGACATTAAAGAGGCGATAAAGAAGAGATCAGAGTAGAAAGTTTACTCATGACACAATAACAGATAACTTCCCCAATCTAGAGAAAGATATCAATATTCAAGTGCAAGAAAGTTATGAAACACCAAACAGGTTTAACCCAAAGAAGACTACCTGAAGACATTTAATAATCAAACTCCCAAAGGGCAAGGATAAAGAAAGGATCCTAAAAGCAGCAAGAGAAAAGAAACAAATTACATATGAAGGAGCTCCAATGGTTCTGGCAGCAGATTTTTCAGTGGAAACCTACGGGCTAAGAGACAGTGGCATGACATATTTAAAGTGCTGAAGGAAGAAAAAAACTTTTACTCTAGAATAGTATATCTGGTGAAAATATCCTTCAAACATGAAGAAGAAATAAAGACTTTCCCAGACAAACAAAAACTGAGGGGTTTCATGAACACCAGACCTGTCCTACAAGAAATGCTAAAGGGAGTTCTTCAACCAGAAAGAAAATGACATTCAGGATCAATAAGAAATTATCTGGAGGTACAAAACTCATTGGTATTAGTAAATACACAGAACAACAAAGAATGTTATAACACTGTAATTGTGGTGTGTAAACTACTCATATCTTGAGTACAAAGCCTAAAAGATGAACCTATCACAAATAATAACTACAACAACCTTTCAAGACATAGGCAGTTTAATAAGATATAAATAGAAACAACAGAAAGTTAAAAAGCAGGAGTTGAAATTAAAGTGTAGAGTTTTTATTAGTTTTTATTTGTTTCGCAATCAGTGTTAAGTTGTCATGAGTTAAAAATAATGGGTTATAAGATATTTACAAGCCTCATGGTAACCTCAAATCAAAGAATATACAACAGATACACAAAAAATAAAAAGCGATAAATTAAAGCATGTCACCAGAGAAAATTACCTTTACTAAAATGAAGACAAGAAAGAAGAAAAGGCCGGGCACGGTGGCTCAAGCCTGTAATCCCAGCACTTTGGGAGGCCAAGACGGGCGGATCACGAGGTCAGGAGATCGAGACCATCCTGGCTAACACGGTGAAACCCCGTCTCTACTAAAAAATACAAAAAAAAACTAGCCGGGCGAGGTGGCGGGCGCCTGTAGTCCCGGCTACTCGGGAGGCTGAGGCAGGAGAATGGCGGGAACCCGGGAGGCGGAGCTTGCAGTGAGCTGAGATCCGGCCACAGCACTCCAGCCTGGGTGACAGAGCGAGACTCCGTCTCAAAAAAAAAAAAAAAAAAAAAAAAAAAAAAAAAAAAAAAAAGAAAGAAAGAAGAAAAGATGGAAGAGAAGACCACAAAACAACCAGGAAACAAGTCACAAAATGGCAGAGTAAGTTCTTACCTAGAAGTAATAACATTGAATGTAAGTAGACTAAACTCTTCAATCAAAAGACATAGAATGGCTGAATGGATGAAAAAAATTAGACCCAGTGATCCGTTGCCTACAAGAAACATAGTTCACCTATAAAGACACACATAGACTGAAAATAAAGGGATGGAAAAATGTTATCCCATGCAAATGAAAACCAGAAAAGAGCAGGAGTAGCTATACTTATATCAGACAAGATAGATTTCAAGAGAAAACCTATAAAAAGAGACAAAAAAGGTCATTACATAAAGGGGTAAATTCAGCAAGAGGATGTAACAATTATAAATATATATGCACCCAACAGTGGAGCTCCCTGACATATGTGAAGGAAATATATTATTATTAGAGCTAAAAAGAGAGCTAGACCCCAACACAATAATATCTAGAGACTTACACCCCACTTTCAGCATTGAACAGGTCATCTAGACAGAAAATCAACAAAGAAACATTGGACTTAATCTGCACTAGAGACCAAATGGACTTAATAGATATTCACAGTACATTTCACTTAACACCTGCAGAACACAATTCTTCTCCTCAGCACATGGATCATTCTCAAGGATGGACTATACATTAAGCCCCAAAACAAGTCTTAAAAAATTCAAAAATTGAAATCCTGTTAAGTATCTTCTCTGACCACAATGGAATAAAACTAGAAATCAACAAGAGGAATTTCGGAAACTATACAAAAACATAGAAATTAAATAATATGCTCCCAAATGACCAGTGGGAAAAAATTAAGAAGGAAAATTAAAAATTTCTTGAAATAAATGAAAATAGAAACACAACACATCAAAATTTATAGGATACAGCAAAAGCAGCACTAAGGGGAAAGTTTATAGCAATAAGTGCCTGCATCTAAAAAGTAGGAAACTTCAAATAAACAACTTAATGATACATCTCAAAGAACTAGAGAAGCTAGAGCTAACCAAACTTAAAATTAATAGAAGAAAATAAATAATAAACATTGGAGCAGAAATTAGTGAAATTGAAACTAAAAAATACAAAAGAACAATGAAAGCAGTGGTTGATTTTTTTTTTTGAAAAGATAAACAAAATCGACACACTGTTTGCCTAAGAAAAAAGAGAGGAGACTGAAATAAATAAAATCAGAGGTGAAAAAGGAGAAATTACCACTGATAACACAGAAATTCAAAGGATTATTAGAGGCTCCTATGAGCAACTATATGCCAGTAAATTGGAAAACCTAGAAGAAATGGATAGATTCTTAGAAACGTACAACCTATGAAGATTAAAACATAAAGAAATTCAAAATCTGAACAGAGCAATAACAAGTAATGAGATTGAAGGCATGATAAGAAGTCTCCTAGCAAAGATAAGTCCAGGACCTGATGGCTTCACTGTTGAATTTTACTAAACATTTAAAGAACTAATACCAATTCTACTCAAAGAATTTCAAAAAATAGAGGAGGAGAGAATACTTCCAACTCATTCTACAAGGCCAATATTATCTTCTTACCAAAAATAAAAGACATGTCAGAAAAAGAAAACTACAGGCCAGTATCCCTGATGAACATTGATGCAAAAACCCACAATAAAATACTAGCAAACAGAATTCAACACCGCATTAAAAAAAAAATCATTTGTTATGACCAAGTGAGATTAATCCGGGGATGCAAGGATGGCTCAATATATGCAAATCAATTAATTTGATTCACCCTGTCAACAGGATGAAGGGCAAAAACCATATGATCATTTTAATCGACTAAAAACTAAAAGAAGTTAAATAATCTTTGTTTCCAGATGATATAATCTTATATTTTGAAAAACCTAAAGACTCCACCAAAAAATGATTAGAATAGATGAACAAATCCAGTAAAGTTACAGTATACAAAATCAACATAAAAGTCAGTAGTATTTCTATATGCCAACAGCAAACAATTTGAAAAAGAAATTGAGAAAGCAATCTCATTTACAAGAGCCACAAATAAAATAAAATACATAGGAATAAACTTAAACAAAAAAGTGAAAGGTCTCAACAATAAAAAGTACAAAACATTGATGAAAGAAATTAAAGAGGACAACAAAAAAATGGAAATATACTCCATGTTTTCATGCATTGGAAGAATTAATATTGTTAAAATGTCCATACTGCTTAAAGCAATCTACAGATTAAATGCAATCTCTAACAAAATACCAATGACTTTTTTTGCAGAAATAGAAAAAAAAAAATCCTAAAATTTATAGGGAACTGCAAAAGACCCAGAATAATCAAATATATCCTGAGAAAAAAGAACAAAACTGAAGTAATCACATTACCTGACTTCCAGTTATCCTGTGGAGCTATAGTAACAAAAACAGCATGGTACTGACATAAAAAAAGACACATAGACCAATGGAACAGAAGAGAAAACCCAGAAATAAATCCATGTGTCTGCAGTGAACTCATTTTTGACAGAGGTGCCAAGTAGATACACTGGGGTGAGGACAGTCTCTACAATAAGTGGTGCTGTGAAAACTTGATATCCATATGCAGAAGAATGAAACTATACCCCTATCTCTTGCCATATACAAAAACCCAACAAAATGAATTAAAGACTTAAATCTAAAACCTCAAACTATGAAACTACTTAAAGAAAACATTGAGGAAACTCTCCAGGCCGTTGGACTGGGCAAAGATTTCTTGAGTAATACCCCACAAGCACAGGCAACCAAAGCAAAAATGGACAAATGAGATGACATCAAGTTAAAAAGCTTCTGCACAGCAAAGGAAATAATCAACGAAGTGAATAGGCAACCCACAGAATGGGAGAAAATATTTGCAAACTACTCATCTGACAAGGGATTAATAACCAGAATACATAAATAGCTCAAACAACTCTGTTGGAAAAAATCCAACAACCTGATTTAAAAATGAGTAAATGGTCTGAATAGAGATTTCTCAAAAGAAGTCATACAAATGACAAACAGGTATATGAAAAGGTGCTCAATATCCTTGATCATCAGAGAAATGAAAATTAAAACGACAATGAGATATCATCTCACCCCAGTAAAAATGGCTTTTATCCAAAAGACAGGCAATAACAAATGCTGGCAAGGATGTAGAGGAGAGGGAACACTGACACACAGTTGGTGGGAATGTAAATTAGTACAACCACGATGGAGAACAGTATGGAGGTTCCTCAGAAAACTAAAACTAGAACTACCATATGATTCTGCAATTCCACTGCTGGGTATATACCCAAAAGAAAAGAAATCAGTATATTGAAGAGATGCATATCTGCACTCTCATGTTTATTGCACCACTGTTCACAATAGCTAAGCTTTGGAAGCACCCCAAGTGTCCATCAACAGATGAATGGATAAAGAAAATGTGGTACATGTACACAATGGTATACTATTCATCCATAAAAAATAATGAAATCCTGTCAGTTGCAACAACATAGATGAAACTAGAGGTATTATGTTAAGTGAAATAAGCCAGGCAGAGAAAGACAAACTTAGCACGTTTTCACTTATTTGTGGGAAATAAAAAAGTTCAAAGAATTGAACTAATGAGATAGAGAATAGAATAATGGTTACCAGAGACTGGGAAGGGTGGGAGGTGGGGGAAGTGGAGTAGTTAATAGGTAAAAAAATATAGTTAAATAGAATGAATAAAATCTAGTATTTGATAGCACAGCAGGGGGACTACAGTCAATAATAATTTATTGTACACTTAAAAATAACTAAAAGAGTGTAGTGGAATTATTTGTAACATAAAGAAACAATAAATGCTTGAGGTAATGAATACCCCATTTACCCTGATGTATTTATCACGCATTCTACTCCTGTATCAAAATATCTCATGCACTCCATAAGTATACACACCTACTATGTACCCACAAAAGTTAAAAATTAAAAAAAGAGAATGCAACTCAGGAGTCAAGTGGCCTGAGTCCTAGCTCTTTAATTTTATGTGTGATCACTGAAAACATTATTTACTCTCTCTGAGCTTTCATGTTCTTTTCTATAAAAAGGGAACAATAGGAGCTCCTATCTGCAGGCAGGTAGTCACCTTGCCCATAGCTCCATGACTGCCCTTGGGAGTGCCCTGCTGATCAGAGGACATTCCGTACACCTGCTAACAGCTTCTTACTTCAAGCACCAATGTCTTGAAGGCTTTCTCTGACTGTAAGAGGCAGCTCAACCTGCACATGGGCAAGTTGGCAGTGCCGGGGGTGAAACCTCCAGGAGTGACCTGCAAATGATAAGAACAGGAGCTGGTAGATAAACATCCCAGCCTCCTTGCCATCCCCACCCCATCCTGCCCCCCTCCCACCACCACCCAGGGAACAATTCTATGCTCTGCTCAGTCTCCCAGAAGGTCCTCAGTTGAATTGAGTTCCAGACATTCCCAGGGGTAGCTAGTTTGTTACATCTCCCTCTACTGGCTTTCCTCCCATCCTGAGTCAATTTCCCAATCCTTCACTAAGTTCCTGCCCTACGTTCCCAAATAAATAGCTTTTTTTTTTTCAAATCCTTCAAGTTTCTCCTTTGGGGAGAACCCAAACGAAGATACTCTCAGGATTGTGGTGAGAATTCAATGAAATGATGCATGTAAATAGTTGGTGTCATATCTGGTGTGTAGCAGATAGCCTAATAACCGTAAGTTTTATTATATATGATGATTATTATGTCAATATATGAGTTTTGAATATAATGGGGAAGCTGTAATAAAGAGTCTGACTCTACAAGTGAGACAGGGACACATGGGTGAGGAAGATCAGGTCCTGACAAAATGGAAAGGGTCTGTAGGAAAGCATATGAGGGTCCCCCAAATCCTAAGTATACTGCTCAAGACATGCCTCCACTTCCTGGAATCAACACAAATGCCCATCAATCAATGAGTGGATAAAGAAACTGTGAGATATATATCTATAGCTATATCTATATATAAAAAACACATGATGCAGTACTACTCAGCCATAAAAAGAAATGAATTAATAGCATTCGCAGCAACCTGGATGGCATTGGAGACTATTATTCTAAGTGAAGTAACTCAGAATGGAAAACCAAACATCTTATCTTCTCACTCATAAGTGGGAGCTAAGCTATGAGGATGCAAAGACATAAGAATGACACAATGGACTTTGGGGACTCAGGGGGAAAGGGTGGGAAGCGGGTGAGGGATAAAAGAATACAAATTGAGTTCAGTGTATACTGTTCGGGAGATGGGTGCACCAAAAAATCTCACAAATCACCATTAAAGAACTTACTCATGTAACCAAATATCACCTGTTCCCCTAAAACCTAAGGAAAAAAAAAATTTAAAAACAAAGATAAAAAAAGACATGTCTCCACTTCCAGAATATTCCTTGCACTTGACTTGGCTGAGGGGACAGCTGTCTGGTGAAATTGCCAGGCCTGTTGATTCCAAATCCATGAAACTGGCAATTATTTAGTGAACAGTCTTTGGCCAAGAGGAAGGAGACACATGACTGATGTCCAAATCACAGCACTTATTTTAAGCTCCTGGGGATGTCCTTTTTTCTTGGCTTCTACAGAGATGAGCATTAGGATTTTAAGGATGAGTAAAGGTGTCTAAAGAAGTGTCATGGAAAGGGGAAACCAAGGAAAGAAGGGAAGAAAAACAGCAAAAAAGATCTGAATAGAGATTTCTCAAAAGAACTCCTACAAATGAAAAGGTAGGTAGTTGCTGCCTTGCCATATCGCCATGGCTCACCTCGGAAGTGCCCTGCTGTTCAGAGGACATTCCCTATACCTGCTAATACTTTAGGCTCATTAAGGGGGAAAATGTTGGCTGGACAAGAGGCACATGCCTGGAATCCCAGCACTTTGGGAGGCCAAGGTGGAAGGATTGCTTGAGCCCAGCAGTTCCAGACCAGTCAGGGCAACATGGCAAGACCTGTTTCTATGAAAATTAAAAATAGCTGGCATGGTGGTATGCACCTGTAGTCCAAGCTACTTGAGAGGCTGAGGTAGGAGGATCACTTGAGCCCAGGAAGTTGAGACTGCAGTGAGCCGTGATGGAGCCACTGCAGTCCAGCCTGGGTGATACAGCAAGACTGTGTCTCTAAATAAGTAAATAAATGAACACAAAGGAAAAAATGCATTTCTCAGTGACTGAGAGAAGAAAGAGTATTTATTGCCTTTCCACATATTGGAGGAATGTGATCTTCCTAACTGGAGGTTATTTGAAGGAACAAAATCATCTCCGTGTTGAAGCCTGATCTAGTTAAATTGTGACTGGATTCTTGAATATATTTTAATTCTGCACAATTATTTTGGCCTTGGTTTTGAAGGCCAAATCGTTAACCTAATTGTCTAATAAAATGCAGACATTAAAATAAGAGTCAGACTCTTTTGTCTGATGTTTATGGACAGCTTTTAGGCCTCGTTCATCCTTCCTCCCTGTCTGTTCCACATCTGGGAAAACTGATAAGAAATCCCAGACATCCCTTCTTTGGTGCCGGTGGGAAGTTTCAACCAGGCATCACGGGAACCCTAATGTGGGCCCACCCCTTAACCACCATCAATGCCCCAAGTCAGTGTTCTTTCCCTGCTCTGTGAAGAAATTTTGGATCTGCTTGAGTCTGCTCTGCTCTCCCCAGAAAGCCTCATTATGTGAGTCACAAAGCTTTGTACGCACCCTCTTTGTCTGTGTGTGGTGTCATGAGTCTTGACCTCTGACCCATGTTTTGGGTCAAGTCTATCCTGTTTCTGTGGAATGGTCAAAACAAAGGCAATTCTACACTTTACCACGAAAAGCACTGTAAGATTCCTTACAATAACAAAAGCTTCTGGGATTTTTAAAAAATGGGTATTATTTATTTAAGGAGGGGTCCATATGGCAGTGGTGAGAGTTCAGGGCAGGGGTCTGAAGCTCAAGGGCAGAGAATGAAGGAATGAGTCACAGAGGGCGGCTGAAGGTCGAGGCACAGATCAGAGACAGTGAGCTCACCATTCACTTCCCAGCAGCCGAATAGAGATTTGGGATTTACGCACAGCCTTTGCTTAGAGGAAAGTGTACCTTTTTGAACCTTGCAACACATTGGACCCTCATCAACTGGAATTTTAATGAGAGGAAGTAGTATTCCAATGAACAATCTACATAATATCTTGTAGGTAAAATATTTATTTGGGGCTTAGGACCATGAGCCGACTAGAAATACTCATGGGCAAAAATGTAACGTAGTCATAAATGTCTACATTCATTTTCCATTGGCTGTAGAAAAAGAATCTCCGTTTTGGTTTTTACAATTTCAGAATAGGCTGCCCAAATCCAGGGCATTGAATCAGAGTTATATAACTTATCTGCTAGCTTCTCTATTTATAACAGTGAAGTGTTGGCATGTATGTGAAAATTTAAAGTAAAGGCTGCTTCCTCATGATCTTGTGATCTTTAATTTTTACCTTTAGTTTAACAAATATTTCATCATGATAACTTTGTAGTGGATAATGAGGGAGCATTCTTTTCAAGACTGCAAAATCTTAATTTGCTTTAACTAATAAAAAATTCTGGTTAGTATACACATTTAATGTAAACATGATGCTAATGGTCAACAATCCTGTGCAACTAGTTGCTGGAAATATATAAAACATTATATAGACATTATATATTAAGCATTATATAGATTTTTTATTTAGTATGTATATTTATGTATCTAAAATATGGGTGACATTAGTATGTTACAAATAGATTTTTTAAATTTCAAAAATGGCTTTAAAACCAAAGATTACAAGAGGTGGCTTATGAAGAAGACATAGGTGACAGTTTAGGCTCACTGTTAAACTATAATCGTTTAAAAAAAGATTATTTTACGGAGAAAACAATCAGAATCCCAATATATTCAGATTCTCTACCCTTCCTTCTATGGCAATGGATATCTGTGTTCTACCCACATTCCCCCAATCTCACACTTCTGATAACATGCCTATGGCTTCTTACTATAAAGCTGTGACTGTCAGCAGCAGGGCTTTCTCTTGCCATAAGAATATTGGCCTTTGCGTGTGAGTGGGGTTGGTGGATAAATATTTCAGCTTACTTGCCCGTATATAGGAGGCTTTGTTCTGTACTGCCCCCAGAGTCCTCGTAGGATTCAATCCCAGCTGCCAACAGCAGTCACTTGCTCCTATCTATGCGCCCTTTGGGGAAGTGTTCCGTTCTTTGTCCCCTGTCTCCCTTCTTTACTCCTTTCAATATGATTCCTGGGATCACCTTTCATTCAAATCCTTGTCTTGGGTTCTGCTCCTGAGGAAATTCAACCCAAGACACCTTTCAGGAATGAACTTGTTTGGGGTCCATTTTTTGCTTCTATCCCTCTTTCCCTCTCTTCTTCCTCACTTCTTCACTCATATATGTACATATATACACATATGTACATATATACACACATATATATACATACATATATCTCTCTATATATTTTATTTTTATTTATTTATTTATTATTTTGAGACAGAGTCTCGCTCTGTCATCCAGGCTTGAGTGCCGTGGCACAATCTCAACTCACTGCAACCTCTGCCTCCCATGTTCAAGTGATTCTCCTGCCTCAGCCTCCTGAGTAGCTGAGATTACAGTTGTGAACCACCACATTCAGCCAATTTTTGTATTTTTAGTAGAGATGGGGTTTCACCATGTTGGCCAGGCTGGTCTCGAACTCCTGGCCTCAAGTGATCTGCCCACCTTGGCCTCCCAAAGTGCTGGGATTACAGGCATGAGCTACTGTGCCCAGCCTTCACTCATGTTTTTAATACTAGCTGTGTACAGACACTGTGAAGTATTAGAAGCTTTCAGTCAAGTAGACTCTACTGAAGGAGACAGAAGTTACAGTAAATACCGAGTTTAACTTTTGAGAATGTAACTATATGCAAGGTTTTAAAAAGTGAGAGAGTTATTTAAGTGGCCAACACTGCCATTCTTTCAATAAATGCAGACCCCAGCTGGAGCGTGAGAGGGGAAAGGAAGTTGGAATTTTCTCAGTGAACCTCAGGTTGCCTGTACCTCTCATAGAACATCTTCTCGTGTTGAGTGGCTGAGTGTCATCCTCGCATTTAAACATCCACCATTGTTGTGTTTTTCATGCAATGTGGTCCTGAAATACAAACCAACTACTTTATAATGTGCTTAACTAATGGCATCGTGATTTTTCCAACACAGGAAGGAAAACTAGTTGTGATGGACTCATTGAGAAACAGTCTGTCTATCTGCACCATGGGACTTTCTAAAGAGATTTTAAAATATATTTTTCCCCTACATAATGTTTGCTCCAGGCTCTGACTTTTCAACCTGACCTCATAAGATACGACTGTACTCTCATTACAATGCAGTGTGGTAAGTGCTTTCTGGAATGCATGTGCTAATGGGATATTGTGGGGACACAGAGACAAGATCAATGCTGGCTGGTCAGATCAGGGAAGAGTTCTCAGAGCAGGTAATGCTTGAGTTGGGTTTTTAAAGATAAGTAGAGATCTGCCTAATATTTGGGGGAAGGAAATAAAGGGAGCTCTTAAAATTCTACCACAAAAACGTCAGCTTTGCCTTTCTTAATCTTAGTACACAGATCCTGTGGCTTTTACTTTAATCAACAGTATAGACTATCTGCACTATGTAAGCTTTGGGGAAGATTAGACTGAGATTTACTCTATCTAATGCTTATTTGAGACATCTGATATTTGGACAAAACAATTTAGTGGGACTTCTTCCTGCCTGTTCATTTAGTCTCCACAAGATGCATTAGGTAATGTCAATGTGTGAGTCTGGGTTCTCTGAGGAGCAGATGCGAAAGCAGGGCTAGGCATACACAAGGCGGATCGGGAGAAATGCTTACAAAGGAATCTGAGAGAGAAGCTGGGTGAGCCATCAGACTGTGGAGTAGTTGTGATCCTTGTAAAGTAGGGAAAGAAGGAAGGGAGAAAGGAGGGAAGGGAGTGAGGGAAGGAGGGAGGGAGGGAAGGAGGGAAGGAGAGAGGCAGGAAGGGAGGAAGGAAGGAAGGAAGGAAGGAAGGAAGGGAGGGAGGGAGGGAAAGGAAAGGGAAGGAGGGAGAGAAGCAGGGAGGGAAGGAAGGAGGAAGGAAGGAAGGAAAGAAGGGAGGAAGGAAGGAAGGAAGGGGAAGGGAAGGAGGGAGGGAAGAAGGAAGGGAGGGAGGGAGAAAGGAAGGAAGGAAGGGGAAGGGAAGGAGGGAGGGAAGGAGGAAGGGAGGGAGGGAGAAAGGAAGGAAGGAAGGGGAAGGGAAGGAGGGAGGGAAGGAGGAAGGGAGGGAGGGAGAAAGGAAGGAAGGAAGGGGAAGGGAAGGAGGGAGGGAAGGAGGAAGGGAGGGAGGGAGAAAGGAAGGAAGGAAGGGGGAGGGAAGGAGGGAGGGAAGGAGGAAGGGAGGGAGGGAGAAAGGAAGGAAGGAAGGGGAAGGGAAGGAGGGAGGGAAGGAGGAAGGGAGGGAGGGAGAAAGGAAGGAAGGGGAAGGGAAGGAGGAAGGGAACGAGGAAGGGAGGGAAGGAGGGAGGGAGGAAGGAAGGAAAGAAGGAAGGAAGGAAGGAAGGAAGGAAGGAAGGAAGGTCGGTCAAGTGGAAGCCTCTTAGACTGCACGGCTGCTCTGAGATTTGTCAAAGTTGATGAACAACGGTTGCCAGGCAGAGAAGCGCCATGCCTTCGAGGAATGGGCCCGCTTTCATGTCCTGTTGCCCTCGGCACTGGTGGGAGCAGCTTATCTGTGTGCAGCGTGGCCTCTTTGGGAACACCATGATGGGTTTCAGAATGCAGCCTTTGGGTTTGTCGGTCCATCTTTCTCCCCATTGTCTGTGACCTGAGAGATGAATTTACATCCATGGCCACTCCAATCCTTATTCCCCTAATGTAGGACACATATCACAGAGAGTGCTTGAGATGATTTGAGTAGTAGCACATTGAATTGTTTAGTATGAAAATTACTTTATCATTCTCTTTCATCTGTTAGCGAAGGAGAATGACTCAGGTTGGTGCTATCATTTTGTAATCCCCCTTTGAACAACAGGCACACCTCAGGCATATAAACTTTGGCAGGCTACGATATCCAGATAAAATGGAATAACCTTGTCTAATTTTCATGTGTATTTATGATAATATGTATTTTACATTTATATCTATTTATGGTGGATGACACTGTTTTTCAATTCATACTACTCAAATCATTTTTTTTTCTTTTCAAATAAATTGAATGATGTCCACACATGGGAATCAATTTAACAAAAATAGTGAGTAGCTAACAAATAGAGAGCAAGTGGCCATGGGAAAATGTGAAAATGTTTTACAAATGAGTGTCTGGGTAACTCTGACCTAGGTCATCTGAAAGTAACATGGTAGGTCCGTGTTGTCTCAAGTTTTCACAGAAAAATGCCTTTACTGCTGCACTATTTTAAGTTATGCCTTTTCCTTCTGGACAGGGTCACTGAAAGGACTGTCCGGTTTTATAGTGTGTCTGTGATTTTGTGGCAAAGATGTTGTTCACTCTGTTCCTCAGCCTTTAAACAAATCCCCAGAGGACAAATCCAGTTTGAATTTAGTTCTAGGGGGATAAAAAGTATTGTCTCTGCACAAAGGTGTATACTTCTTCCTGTCAGAAAAAGACAAGTAGACCTGTCATGATGCTTGCCTTACCTTCCAGAATCCTTAGGGCTGAATTTACTGCTTTTATCTTCCCATCTATTCCAATCTGGCACCTGAAAGCACATAGTCTTCCTGGTTCCTTCAGAGTACTCTGTTATTTAAAAAGATCTTTAAAAATTTCAGATATCGCTTGGTACTTCAGCTTTCCTACAATATCCACAGAGACTAGCTGAATCTATCTGTATCAGCTAGGATAAGCTAGCTTGTGCTATGGTACTAAATGACCGCCATGTTGTCCTGACTCATAAACAGCAAAGGTTGATTTCTTGCTCATGCTCTATGTCTATTTCAAGTTAGCTGGTGGACTCTTTAAATATCCTCATTGAGGGAAGCTGGTGGACAGAGTCCTTACTTCCTGGATGGCGGTTTGTTGCTATGGCAAGGCAACAAAAGAACATGGTGGTTTATTCATTTTCTTCCATAGGTTTCACCATAGAAGTAACATATCTTACTTTTGCTCACATTACATTGGCTGAAGCACATCTTCTGTCCATGCTGAACTTGGAGGAGGTGGGAATGCACGATTTCAGCATTTTCCTGAAAGGAGGGGATCTGCAACATTGGCGAATAGCCCCAAATCCTTCTGCATTGTTATACCTCATATTGTGGGAGGTCAAGGAAGATCTCCTTGATATCTCTGAGGCTTTCTGAGTCAGCCTTTGCTGCAGTTTGCTCTCTGAGATCATCTGTTTTGGGCCATTACTCTTCCTTCCTGTGACTGTCATCCAACGTTGCTGGTCTCGTTTTAACTCATGTTGGACAACATCGATTGTCCTTTATTTCCTGAATGAACTATTAAAATAATGCTGTTGTTTGTAGTATAATTTTGTTGCCTGTTTGGGATGGAGTGAAGAGCAATGATAGCAATGATAACTCAGGGCAGAAAATAACCTTACATTGTTGAGAGTATCCTTGGGTAATTTGATGTTTTATTAACCAGCTATTCTATCCTTGGTGCCTAGAATAGAACATGACACATAGTAGGAGCTCAATTAATACTTAGTGAATGAAAGCACTTCCATATATCATCACTGATCCTAGACAGTTTTTTTTAGAATGTCAGTTTTCATTTTAGATTCAGAGGGTAGATGTACAGGTTTGTTACATGGCTACATTACATGATGATGAGGTTTGGAGTACCATTGATTCCATCACCCAGTTAGTGAGCATAGTTTTTCAACAGTTAGTTTTTCAACCCATTATCCCTCTGCCCTCTTGTAATTCCCAGTGTCTATTGTAGCCATCTTTATATCCATGAGTACCCAATGTTTAGCTCCCACTTATAAGTGAGAACATGTTTTCTAATCCCACATTAATTCGCTTATTAATGACCTCCAGCTGCGTCCATGTTGCTGCAAAGGACATGATTTGTTTCTTTTTAATGGCTGCATAGTATTCCATGGTGTATATGTACCACATTTTCTTTATCCAGTCTACTATTGATGAGTATTTAGGTTGAGTTATTGTGTTTGCTGTTGTTAATAGCACTACGATGAACATACACAAGCATGTGTCTGTATGGGGGAACAATATATAGTCCTTTGGGTATATACCCAGTAATGGGTTGAATGGAAGTATGTTTTCAGTTCTTTGAAAAAATCTCTAAAGTACTTTCCACAGTGGCTGAACGAATTTACATTCCCATCAGCAGTGTACAAGCATTTCCTTTTCTGCACGGCCTCACCAGCATCTGTTGTTTGTGGACTTTTTAACAATAGCCATTTAGACTGGTCTGAGACGGTATTTCATTGTGGCTTTAATTTGCATTTCTCTGATGAGTAGTGATGTTGAGAATTTTTTTGTATGTTTGCTGGTTATTTTGTGTTTTCTAAAAATCCTTTCCTGCCACATAGAATTTCCTACTGTCTGTACTGTCTCTGAACTCCTACTCTGTAAACTCCTAGCATGTTCCTGCACTTCCTTTTCCATTTCCCTTCCCTTTAAATCATGTTGTTTCTTTTCTTCTTCAGACTCCTCATCTCATAGCTTCTAGAGTTGCCATGAAAGAGCCATCAAAGTCCTCTTTTCCCTTTATGTAAAAGTATTTAGCCCTTCCAGTGTTTTACTCTTGACTTCCCTACTATGACCTAAAGACCTCAGTTTTCACACTCAAAGAACTCTATCAGGTGGTTTCCAAGGTTAAAAAAAAAGGATTTGAACATTTCTTAGGATGAATTGTGTTACAGCTCTTGAAAGCAAAAGTGGCTGCAGTGAGTGCTTATTTTCAATAATATTTCTTATCTTTCTGTCAACATTTATTTTAATTTGAATTCTCTGAGCCAAGATATTTTTTTCCAAAAAAGGTGCATAAATCAATGAATAGTTCATTCGTTTTTATTACTGAGTGATGTTACATTTGATAAGAGACTACCATCTTTTTAAAATCTATTCACCAGTTGATGTCTGTTTGAGTGTTTTAATTTTTTGGCTGTAATAAATAATATAGCCATATATTTTCATTTCTCCTTAGAATGGAATTACTTGATTATAAGTGTATATATTTTTAGCTTTTTAAGAAACTGCCAATATGTTTCCCAAAGTGACTGCATTATTTTAAATTTATGCCAACTGTGTATGAGGGCTCCAGGTGCTCTCCATCTTCACCAACACTTGCTATTTTTGGCTATTTTAAAATTTTACCTATTTGCTGGCTTTGTAGGAGTAGCTCTTGTTTTTTTAAATTTGCATTTCACTTATCTCCAATTTTATTAAAATTGTTAATGTGTTTGTTGGCCATTTGTACACAGGCATACTTTGGAGATATAGTTAGTTTAGTTCCAGACAACTTCAATAAAGTGGATATTGCAATAAAGCAAGTCACACAAATTTTTTGGTTTCTTAGTGCCTATAAAGGTTATGTTTACACTATACTGTAGTCGAATAAATGTGCAATAGCATTATGTCTAAAAAAGGAATGTACATAACTTAATTAAAATACTTTATTGCTAAAAATGCTAGTGATCATATGAGCCTTCAGTGAACAGTAACCTTTTTGCCGATGAAGGGTTTTGCCTTGATATTGATGACTGTTGACTGATTGGACAACAGTGAATTTTGCTGCATCAATTGACTGACTCTTCCTTTCATGACAGGATTCTCTGTAGCATGCAATGCGATTTGATAGCATTTTACCCACAGTAGAACTTCTTTCAAAATTGGACTTGATCCTCTCAAGCTATGCTGCTGCTTTATAAACTGAGTTTACATAATATTCTAAATTCTTTTATTGCCATTTCAACATTTCACAGTATTTTCACCAGGAGCAGATTCCATCTTAAGAAACCACTTTCTTTGTTCATCCATAAGGAGCAACTCTTCATCCATTCAAGTTTGACCATGAGATTGCAGCAATTCAGTCTCATCTTCAGGCTCCAGTTCTAATCTAATTCTCTTGCTCTTGCTACCGCATCTGCAATTATTTCCCCCACTGAGGTCTTGAACCCCTAAAAGTCATCCATGAAGGTCGAAATAAACTTTTCTGATTTTCACCTTTTCAATTTACTTTGTCCAGGTCCTTCAGGGAAATCACTGTAGCAACTGTAGCCTTCCAAAATGTATTTCTTAAATAGTAAGACTTGAAAGTCAAAATTAATCCATGGGCTACAGAATGGGTGTTGTGTTAGCCATGAAAACAACATTACTTTCCTTGTACGTCTTCATTAGAGCGCTTGGGTGATCAGATGTGTTGTCAATGAGCAGTAATATTTTGAAAAGAATTTTTTTTTTTCCTGAGCAGTAGGTCTCAATAGTGGGCTTAAAATATTCAGTAAACCATGTTGTAAGCAGATGGACTTGTCATTCAGGCTTTGTCCATTTATAGATCGTAGACAGAGTAGATGTAGCATAATTCTTAAGGACTCTATGATTTTCACCATGGTAAATGAGCATCGGCTTTAACTTCAAGTCATCAGCTGGATTACTCCTAACAAGAGAGCCAGCCTGTGCTTTTGAAACTTTGAAGTCAGGCATTGAGTTCTCCTCTCTAGCTATGAAAGTCCTCTGTGGCATCTTCTTTCACTATAAGGCTGTTTTGTTCTCATTGAAAATCTGTTGTTTAGTGTAAGTACCTTCATCAATTAACTTAGCAATATTTTCTGGATAACCAGTTGCAGTTTCTACATCAGCACTTGCTGCTTCATCTTGCACAGAGACAATTTCTTTCTTTAAACCTCATCAACAAACCTTTGCTAGCTTCCAGCTTTTCTTCTGCAACTTCACCTCTCTCAGCCTTCCTAGAATTGAAGAGAGTTAGAGGTTCTTGATTTGGATTAGGCTGCAGCTTAAGGGAACGTGGTGGCTCATTGGATCTTCTATTCAAAGAACTAAAACTTTCTTCATATCAGCAATAAGGCTGTGCTGCTTTTTATTTGTGTGTTCATTGGAGTAATACTTTTAATTTCCTTCAAGAACTTTTCCTTTGGATTCACAATTTGGCTGTTTTGCACAAGAGGTCAAGCTTTCAGCCTATCTTGGCTTTTTTTTTTTTTTTTTTTTTTTTTTTTTTTTGAGAAGGAGTCTCGCTCTGTCGCCCAGGCTGGAGTGCTGTGGCCGGATCTCAGCTCACTGCAAGCTCCGCCTCCCGGGTTCCCGCCATTCTCCTGCCTCAGCCTCCCGAGTAGCTGGGACTACAGGCGCCCACCACCTCGCCCGGCTAGTTTTTTGTATTTTTTAGTAGAGATGGGGTTTCACCGTGTTAGCCAGGATGGTCTCGATCTCCTGACCTCGTGATCCGCCCGTCTCGGCCTCCCAAAGTGCTGGGATTACAGGCTTGAGCCACCACGCCCGGCCTATCTTGGCTTTTGACATGCCTTCCTCACTGAGCATCATCATTTCTAGCTTTTGATTTAAAGTGAGAGACATGTAACTCTTACTTTCATTTGAACACTTAGAGACCATTGTGGGTGATTAATTGGCTTAATGTCATGTTGTGTCTCAAGAAGTAGGGAGGCCCGAAGAGAGGGAGAAAGATGGGGGAATGGCCTGTTGGTGAGCTGGTTAGAACACACATTTATTTATTAAGTTTGCATTCTTATATGGACATGGTTTGTGGCAACCCAAAACAATTACAATAGTAACATCAAGATCACTGATCACAGAGCATCTTAATAGAAATAATAATAATAAAAAGTTTGAAATATTGCAAGCATTACCAAAATGTGACACAGAGACACAAAGTGAGCATGTACTGTTGGAAAAATGGTGCTGACAGATTTGCTCCAAGGGTGCGGGGTTGCCACAAACCTTTAATTTGTAAAATTGCAGTATCTGCAAGGTACAATAAAATAAAGCATGATAAAACAAGGTATGCATAAGTATACGTATATATTTACTTTTGCAAAGGGTCTCTTAAAATGTTTCACCTACTTTTTTGTTGGTTTGTTTGCCTTATTATCAAGGTATTGTTTATATATTCTGGATAGAAGTCCTTTGAAAGCTGTATAATTTTTGAGTAGTTTTCTTTCATAGTTTGTTATTTACTTTCTTAGGGTTTGGTTTTTTTTTCCTTCTTGTTCTCACTTCTTATGATGACATTTTAGATAATTGATCTTAGACCTTTCTTCTTTTTGAAGGTAAGCATGGATGGCTGTAAATTCCCCTCTAAATTCTGTTTTAGCAGAATCTCACAAATTTTGATATGTTATTATTAATTTGTAATTTAACTCTACTATGATCAGAGGGCATATTTTGCATGATTACAGTTCTTTTAAATTTATTGAGACTTTAACAAAATAGACTGTGTCTTTTAGAATGGTTTTAGATTTACAGAAAAATTGAGATGATAATATAGAGTTCTCATATACCCTGTAGCTAGTTTCCTCTCTTTATTAACATTGTACATTAGTATGATATAATTGTTACAATTAGTAAATGAATATTGATCTATTATTATTAACTAAGTCTGCAGTTTATTCAGAACATTAGTTTTTACCTAATGCCCTTTTTTTCTGTTCCAAGATCCCATCCAGGATGGTATATTACATCATGTGCTAGCCTAGGAGTCACTAGGTCTACCAGACTCCTCTTGGCTACACCAGTTTCTGAGGCTTTCCTATTTTGATGACTTGGAAGTTTTGTGTGGTTTTTTTTTTTTTTTTTTTTGGACAGAGACTCATTCTGTCACCCAGGCTAGAGTGCACTGATGTGATCTCAGATCACTGTGACCTCTGCCTCCTGGGTTCAAGCGATTCTCATGCCTCAGCCCCCTGAGTAGCTGGGATTATAGGTGCCTGCCACTGTGCCCAGGTAATTTTTGTATGTTTAGTAGAGACAGGGTTTCACCATGTTGACCAGGCTGGTCTAGCACTCCTGGCCTCAAATGATTCACCTGCCTTGTCCTCCCAAAGTGCTGGGATTACAGGCGTGAGCCACCGTGCCTGGCCTGATGACTTAAAAGTTTTGAGGAGTACTGGTCGGGTATTTTGTAGGATGCCCCTATATTAGGAGTTGTCTGATGTTTTTCTCATGATAAAACTGGGGTGATGGTTACTGGGAAGAAGATGACAGTGATAAAGTATTATTTTCACATTATATCAAAGATATATGATATCAACAGAATTTATGACTTAAATCTTGATTCATCCACATGATGTTGACCCTGCTCACCTAGCTGAGGTAATGTTTGTCAGGTTTTTCCACTGTAAATGTCTTCTTTTGTCCCTATTTCATACTCTTTGGAAATAAGTCACTATGCAGAGCCCACACCCAAGGAATGGGGAGCTAGTTTTTCTGGTATAGAATTCTTGGTTAACAGATTTCCCCCCGCCAGTTCCCTCAACCCATCAGCACTTTGAACATGTCATTTCAATGTCTTCTGACCTCCATTGTTTCTGATGGGAAGTTAGTAGTTAACCTCATCTTTGTTCCTCTATGTAACGTGTTTTTTCTCTTGCTGTTTTCAAAAAATTTATTTTGTAGGTTTTGGTGAACTTTTTAAAGTAGAGAAAGTGTTTTCTTGCTTCAGGAAGTAGGTGTTCCTGTCCCACTAGCAGTAAGGAGTAATGATAATAACAATCAATATGATATAATCCCTCAGTCACATTTAGAAGTATCAACCAGACAAGTGTTAAGTACTAACAGCTGCTAAGTGATGCTGTGGTTTTAATTGGATCACTCAATAATTTGGTTGAGTTCTTTAGAACAGAATAATAGAAAAAATTTCTGTTAAAGAAAAGTAGGAGAAAAATAGAAGAATGGCAGTTCTGAGTTCTCACACCTCCAGGATCCATTCCTTCTCCCTTCACTTGCTGAGTAATTCTGTTAGCTTTTTGTAGAAGTTTGCTTGATCTTTCACTTCAGTGTCTGGTTTCTGGTTTCTTATAAGCCTTTGTAACCTTGACATTACAAAAGGCTTCACCATTGTGTAGAAAGTGTCCTATGAAGAAAGAAAACACTGTAACTTTGGGAATAATTTTGTTGCCAATTCAAACCCATTGTTGTGATTTTCTTGTTGTGTAAAATGTCTCTATCTGTATCGGATCCCCTAATCCCTAGAGACATGAGGGGCAGCATCTTGGGAACATTTTGGTGGGAATCGAGTTGGATAGCAAGATAATTCTATTAGTATTCAAGCTCTGATGGTAGGTAAGGCATAAAAAAAAACAACTAATACTGATTGAGAACCTACCATATGTCCGGTGGCATGGTAGACACTTTGCATACTTTGCTTCTTGTGTAATCCTTACAACAATTCTTCAAGGTAGGTATTAATACACCCAACTTACCCTCGATACTATTCTTGGAGAAGTTAAAACTTTTTTTCTATTTTTTATTCAATTGATTTTGGCTTCTTAGCTAGGTTGTGATCGGCAATATAGAGGGTTATCTCATGATTTGAACCCTAGTTGTCTATTGTTCCTCTGACCACAATTTTGTTCAGTAATGACCCAGAACATTTGTCCCAATTTTTGAAAGAAGAGTTGAAAGAAGTTTATTTTCCTACTGCATTTGAATTGTGAGGATATTACCATGTGGCTGCTGACAGTTATCTTACCATCACATGAAATTTGAGGAAGAAATCATGGCTGAGAGCACAGAGAAAGAAAGAGTCAGGTCTGGGTGAAATAGTTTAACTCCTGAATTAACAGATCCCTGAAGCAAGATTCATTTGCACTTTTTAGTTACATGAGTCAATAAATTCTGTTTTGCTTAAGTCAGTATCAGTAGGGTTGTCTGCCTTTTATAACTGAAATGGTCCTAACTGATATGACCTTTTTTGTTCCTCCGTTGAGCACATCTCAGCAAAGCCTTCTTTGGAAAGGGAATTATACTAAAATTAATGTAATATTCTTTGATTCTTTTATCCTACAGCTTGAGGACTAAGTGTCCTTGGGTCAGTCCTGATCTCTTTCTGAGGTTTGGTTTTCCTTTTTGAGTAATGGATTCATTTCCATATAAGTGGATTGTATTATATCTCTAATTACCCTTCTTAGTGTAAAATTACCTGGTTTTAGGAAATCCTTATTTCAGACTAAAATGTGAATGACTCTAAGATTTAATAGAATCTAAGAGCTTGAGTTTTGAAGTTACAGACACATACATTTGAAAGCTGACTCTGTCATTTACCAGTTATATAACCAAAAGTAAATTTCTTAATCTATTTACATTTCAATATTCCTAATTATAAAGGGGACATAATTCATAGGGTGGTTGCAAGGATTCAATGACATCATGTATATGGAATCATATGTGGTAAGCACTCAATATATGATAACTATCATCATTTATTACTCCTTCGCAGTGACATCCTTATATTAAAAAAGGATTTCCAAAGGTGTGTTTGGTGGAAAATGCCTGCAAAATGTTTGGTGTGTCCTGCAAAATGCCCTCGTAAAAGGATTTTGGAGTCAAATACATTTAGGAAATGCTTATGTTTAATCTTCCCCTATTTTCAAGATATATTAACATATTAAAGGCCCTAAAAATTCTTTAATAAATAAATATACTTAAAGCTGTTGATCCAGCATCCAAAATATATTTGACTACACAGTGCTTTTTTCCTTCATAGATGTATACCTATTAACATATATTAACAAAAATAGTTAAAACCCTTAAGGGGTGATTTTAGGCATCCATCAGTTGGGTTGAAGCAGTGAAAGGGAGGATTTTTGGGGGGAGTTCAAGTCTCAGATATGAGCTCCTGTAAGCTCCTACTAGAAAATCAGGCTTTATCCAAAATTTAGCCTAGATCAGCCATTGGCAAACTCTGGCTTGTGGGCTAGCCACTTGTTTTTGTGAATAAAGCTTTGTTAAAACACGTATGTACATTCATTTATGCATTGTCTGGCTTATGGGCTAACCATTTGCTTTTGTAAATAAAGCTTTATTAGAACAGTTATGTGCATTCATTTATGCATTGTCTTTAATGCTGCTGCTTTAATGCTACAAGAGCAGAGTTGAGCGGTTGTGGCAGAGACTGTATGGCCTGCAGAGCCTAAAATATTTACTATCTGGCCCTTTTCAGAAAACGTTTGTTGGTCCCTGGCCTAATGACAAGGTTGCATCTATAAGAACTGCATGAACTCAAAGTAGATTTCTTTTTGGTCCGTCTCAGTAAGTTCTTGTTTTTCCAGCTCATAAAGTGAGATGCTATCTCCTTATATTAGTAATCCTGACTTCAGAAAAAATATCAAAAGAACCCAATAACTATTTTACTCAAAGGGAGTAGAAGAAGAGAGAAACTCCCTGAAAAGATAGGAATTTATAGCTCATGGGAACTGAATTGCTCTTCAGTGACTTTGCCCTTAAATCTGAACACGTAGAAGTTTCCATAGGAAGTGCATGGTTGCTCACTTCCCTAGGAGGCTTTACCACATTGATGCCATATAGTACTGAGCTGTCCTGTGGAATAAACGACATTGTTATAAGATACTACTGTATCCTCCACGATGTCTCGTAAGTTTCACGGTAATTCCTGTTGAGTTACTTTTGGGGTAGCAGTGCCACCGAGGGGGACAATAAACAAAGTTTCTTCGCTGAAGTGATTAAAAACAGCCTCCTTTAGGCTCCATGGGTTTGGATCCGTGGCTGTTATCACATCAGTGGCCCTCAGGAAAATGAACGAGACTTCTGAAAAGAGACACTAAGTTTTTTATTTGTATCATCATAAAGCGGACCATAAAACTACCTGGCTAAAATTTCTCTCTTTCAATTTTTGGAAGACAGGAATAAACTGTGCCTTATCATACAAACTAGGAGCCTTTGGTCTCCCAGCAGATTTACTTGTGGTGGCAGAAATTCATTTTGAGCTCTGAGTTTTAGTCTCCATTCACTCATTCGTTCAACAACGTACTGAAAACCTGTTCATACTTTATGCCACGCACTAACTGTGCAGCAGAGTGAGCAAATTAGATAAGATCCTTGCCCTCATGGAGATGGAAAGTCTAATTGGAGAGAGATGTGATCAAAAAGTACTCAGATAGCTAGACAACCATAACCTGTGATACATCTTCTGCAAGAATGAAAAGATGCAGGGGTGACAGGAGACATCATTTAGATAGAGACGAGGACTTGGGGTGTTGTGTCTGAGGATATCACCTGAATCCTAAAAAGTGTGATGGAGCCAGGTCTACCTGGAAGAAGAGGAAGGTTTCCAGGTGGAGGAGCCACCTTTTAATCTGGTGGCTACATTTGGAAAAAGACCTCAGTCCCTGGATTCAGACCTTGATATATTCTTAAATTAGTTTAGGGCCATTCTTGGCTCTAAACTTTCCATCTCTTAAATGGCAAGAACAACTTCTACATGAGTGTTTTATAAAAAAACCCGTGGAGAACCTTGCTAATATTTTGATTAGAATTGATCAGAGAAAATAGCTTTCATGTTAACATCAGCTCATTTGTTAAAATCTTGGATATAGATGCCAGACGAAATCTTAGTGGTCACTCAAGCATTTCATAAAGAAGTATTTGTAAAGGGGTAGGATGAAGCAGAATCTGAATAGAATTAGAATTTGAATTCCATTTCACGTTTTTGTAATGTCAGTCAAAATATGACAAATCTGAAATAATATCACTTTCTTCTAACCTGCCAACTGGAAGAAAAATTCCCAGTGATATTTATGTGATTTATTGTGAGTTAAAAATAAAAACAGATAAAATGAAATAAAATTCTTTTATTAAGCAATTTGCCCCAAACCCAACTGTACTAATTAAGTCTCCATGGATAAATATATTCATAAATAGTCATGTTTTATCAAAGTCAAATACAGGGCAAACGCTTATGTTCATGCACTACTAAGCCTGAGTTATTAAATGAAATCTGTGCCATACTCTTTAAGATTCCATCCATTAATAAATGTTTAACAAAACTGTAAAGATGGAATATTGTTTGAAGAAGAAAAACATCCCCAGTACTTCCAGTTGAATCCAGCTTAGTGAAATGCAAATTTTATAAATTCCAATCTATCAAATAGAAATTTTACTATAAAAGGTTTTCATGGAAATAATAGCTGTCAACTATCAATTAATGCACACAGTCCCATTTTCCTTAAGTACTGTATTGAACTTTAATGAAAGGTTACTTATTCTATCAAATTGCTTTATGCTTCATACGATTAAACTTAACCAAAAATTAACATCAGTTTTCCATGAAGACAGCATGCAAACAAAATTCACCAAAATGACAGGGGAGCCTAAATGTTTTTGTTGCACACTGAGAAATATGCTTCCACACACATTTAAAAAGTGCAAATAATTCATTTTTAAAACTGATGCTATCAGAAAATTTAACCCGTTCTCAACTGCATGTCTCTCCTGTATTTCTTTGCCTCCTTACACCGAGCCATGTATGATGTACAAACAACATTTTTAAGTATGTCAATAGGGCAAAAGCTTAACTCGGCAGGAGCCAGCCAGCGTGGTGTACGGTAGCAGGACGAAGGACTTGAAGCCGACATATCCAGGTTCAAATTCAAGCTGTCATTAACTAGCTGCGTAACTCTGGGCTAGCCTAGTCCTCCTGAGCCTTAAATTCTTCATCTATAACATGAGAACAGTAAACTGATCTTTGAGGACTGCTTTGGGTACTTAGGAGAAAAGTGTTTAGGCAAGCTTGGAACATAGGAGGTGTCCAGTAAGTGGTAGCTGTACTTATGATTACAGGGGTTAGGTAAGGGTGTCAATAAACAAAAGCAGCTTAGAGGTGCATACAGATGGGAAGGCCTTAATGCATTTTTGAAGTTTTGTAAAACCACTCTTACTTAGTTCTTAAAGAAGCAATAACGTGCACATACTATAATGAAGAGTGATCAATCATAATACTAATGACCCAGGCATGCCCTATGCCCTTTGAAACTCCCTAAACACTGGATTAAAATTTTTCCTACTAAAACCATGTGCATATCAATGTGAAATTGAGTGATGCTAAATAAATAAATAAATATGGTAGAGTCAGAAGAATTGGGTTCTTATCCCAGCTCTGACTCTAGTGGAACACATGTCCTTCAATAGCCCTTCTTCCTTTCCAGACATCAGTTTCCCCATCTGTCAGATGAGCAGTGGGCAGGTCTAAGTGGACACAAGTAAATCCTAGGGAGAGGTGGGGGCTATGGCCAAATGGAGAGTATATATTCTTTCTTTCTATAGGGACATCCTCTCCTCAGTTCCACCTGGCTCTTGCCTTGCTGGACCCTGGACCCAGTGTTGCTAGATTTGTAAGAAAAGTCAGAAATTCGGATGTTGAAAACAATTAAAAACAATTATTTAAAAAACTGTGCTATTCGAGAAACTCCTGTCTCCTGGAAGACTTCACATTTGTGGGCTGCTCATTTAGAACTTTGGACTAGATATTTTCTGAAAGCCCTGACCGGATCTGCAGTTTTGTAATTTTAGGGAAATCTCTTTTTTGTCTGATTTTCTACACTGTAATCCTGAAAAATGATTTACAAAACCCAAATAGATTTTGGCATGAACTAAGCTTAAATTAACTGCTCTCTATCATGAATTAATATTAAGCAGAGCTTGGCAGACACTAAATATTTGTTTTAGGAATACACACAGCCTCCACTTTCATCTGGGTTAAGCGCTAATCTTTGGCCTGTCAGTTGCAGGATATAGCACTGGATAAATCATGCTCTCTTGAACAGATAGATGCCAGGGTGGTTGTATACAAATGGAACAATGTGTCAATGAACACCCGAGTTTGGGTTACATCTACTATAAACATCGACATTCCTTTGCAATGAGCCCATTTGCTGGTTAAGCAGTTACAGCTTCTCAAGGTTTGATGCTTCTGTGCCCAATAACAGTGTAATGATTTCAGATGTTTGCAATTAATGAACCATTAGATTAATTGGCAGAGTATCATAAGAAAGATGTTAAGAATTGGGTCAAAACCACAGACAAGCTATCACCCATAGGGACGGCAATCACCAGAGGCAAAAAGGTGAGAAAATGAATTAATGATTTTATTTACTGCTTCTCACCCGTCCCTCCACACACTTTCTTTCTCTGTAAAACATTAGCATTGACCAGCATCTAGGTTCGCCAAACACGGCAAGGAAGGAGAAAGCTGAAAGGAAAAAGACAATATGGTTTCATATTCCTACAGTTAAGACCTGATCTTCGGAAAGCTGGGATTTCCATTGGTACCAAAAAGTGACACTATTTCTCAATGTATGCCCAAATCTCTCTCTGTGGGCTTTTTTCCTAAGCTCTTGTGTTTTATTAATTATGTAACACATTGACCGTCTTAGAAAAATGATTAATAGTACTTCAGAAACATGGAAATAAATAAGCCGACCTTCAGTATATGATTATGTAGGCTTGATATAAACCCCAGGGTAGCCATCTTTTAAGAAGTGTGTGTAAGGAGTTTAACACCAACCCGTCACTACGGTAGTTAAAATCTGGCAGCACAGTGAGTTATTGCCTGGCAGTGGATGGCGCTTCAGATGAATTTGTAATTTGGAAAGTTAAATTAACCCTGAAATATATTATTTGTTGTCTGTTTTCCACTCAGGAAAGAGATCTTTATGTAAACAGAGTCCCCCTGATTGGCTGAAGCTAAGAGTCATTCTGAGGTGAGCTAAGCCCAGATACTTGGTAAATTTATGTTGGCTGTTATTTTCGTAACAAAGAAAATCAATTTTTGGAAAAGGATACTACCATCACACACACACAAAATAATTTTCAAATAAAATCCTGGTGCTTCCTCCGTAGTGTGTGTTGTTACCGGCTATATTGTTCTGTATTTATTTACCTATATGTTCATTTCCATCTCCCCACCACAATGTAAGCTCCAGGAGACCAGAAACTTGGTCATTTAGTTTATGGCTCTACCCCTACTGACTGTAAGATCCTGGCACACAGCAGGTGCTCAATAAATATTTGCTGAGTGAATGCAGAAATGAGTTGTTGTTGTCAAGAGAAAATGGCTTTGGGATTCTGTGTTGTCCTGGGGGAATATTAACGGGTCCAGGCTGTGACCTTACTGCTCTTGGACAGGCTCATTTATTGGTTTATTCAGCCAATCTTTATTGAAGACCTACTATGTGCCAGGCCCTGTCCTAAGCACTGCAGATTCAGCAGTTAACAATGCATAGTTCCCTAACCTCACAGAACTTACTTTCTTATCAGGAAAGCAGAAATCAAACACATGCTTACACAAAGGATCAATTTCATTAAAAGTTTGGTTACTCTCTTGAAGAAAAAGAAGATACAGCCATGAGAATATGTGATATGGGAGCCTCATCTAGCTTGAGAGACTAGGACGCCTTCCCAGGGAAAGTCACACTGAACCTGAGACCTCAGGGATTAATAGGAGAGTATCTGGAGCAGAGGGAAAGTATGTGCAAAGTCCTGAGGAAGAAGCAGCTTCATGTTTGATACACAGCAAGCAACCAGTATGGCTGCAGAAAAGAGAGTGGGGAGGACAGTGAGAAGCAAGATGCAAAGAAAAGTTTCAGGTCACAGCAATCCCATTACTGGGTATATAAAGGATTATAAATCATGCTACTATAAAGACACATGCACACGTATGTTTATTGCGGCACTATTCACAATAGCAAAGACTTGGAACCAACCCAAATGTCCATCAATGATAGACCGGATTAAGACTTGGAACCAACCCACATGTCCATCAGTGATAGACTGGATTAAGAAAATGTGGCACATAGACACCATGGAATACTATGTAGCCATGAAAAAGAGGAGTTCATGTCCTTTGCAGGGGCATAGATGAAGCTGGAAACCATCATTCTAAGTAAACTATCACAAGGACAGAAAACCAAACACTGCATGTTCTCACTCATAGGTGGGAATTGAACAATGAGATCACTTGGACACAGGGCAGGGAACATCACACACCAGGGCCCGTCAGGGGTGGGGGGCCGGGGGAGGGATAGCATTAGGAGAAATACCTAATGTAAATGATGAGTTGATGGGTGCAGCAAACCACCATGGCACATGTATACCTATGTAACAAACCTGCACATTGTACACATGTACCCTAGAACTTAAAGTATAATTAAAAAAAGAAAAGAAAAAGAAAAGTTTCCAGTCAAATTACTAGATCTGTGAAGGCCAGTTTCTGCCCTTACCCTGAAAGAAGGAGGTGTCATTGAAGTGTTCCAAATAAGGTAGGGAAGTTATCAAATTTTAATTTTTAAAGTTTTATTCAAGTTAATTAGAAATAAAATTATGTTTACACAGTGAGAAGAGTACGTCTTTAGCTTTTCTTGGATTCTCTTACAAGAAGGAAATTGACTCATATTCCTAAAGTGACATACATTAGTAATGAGCTTGTGGTTGGAGGCAAAAGGGCTTACCTCCAATTATCCATGTGTTAATCCAGTCCTACTCCAGGGACATTTTTGTCTGCAATCCTCAGAGATTGTATGAGATTGATTGGTTTTGTTTTGAATTGAATAAGAAATTGCTAAAGTGCCAGTTGTTCAAAATGTGTTTTTCCCCTTTGCTAAGTTTGCACGGATAGTTACTGGCAACTGAAGAAATTATTTGATTGATCCAGTCTTCCTTCATTTGCAAAACAAACATACCACGAGCACCACCTATGCATCACGCCTTAGTTGCCAGGGCTAGAAGTGATGTAGATGTATTCTCCATAAGCCGTATAAATGCTGCTCAACCAAGTGTTTCATGAATGGCTGAATGACAAACAGGGTGTTCCCAGTCAGGAGTGGATATGTAAATATCACAACCTGGCCGTTGTTAGAAGAGGTATAAAAAAAAGAAAGTGCTCTGGAAGAAACCAATCCTTTTTGGGCATAAAAAGAATGAGAGATCAGAGAAGGGACATTTGATTTGGGCTTTGAAGAATAAACAGGAGTTTCTGAGCAAAGAGTATAACATAAACAATGGCCAACATGCCTAACTGCTCAAAGTTTAGTTACTGTGTGATTTAAGATTATAGTAACTCATGTTTAATTGTGTATTTCAGTAGATTTAAAAACTTGGCCTTAACCTAAGCAACAAGAGCTATGAAAACATAAGCTACTGCATGTTCGTTTCTTTAAATGTGTATTAGAAAACAAACTAAAATTAGCACACTGAACCCATGTTTTCATAGCTTTGTTGCTTAAGGCTAAGTTTTTTTTAAAGGTTTGTTTCTAATGCACATTTAAAGAAATGAACATCCTATGTTTGCCTATCCAATGTCCATTTTCCCCCTTCCATTTTTCTAACAGAACCCCAATGTGTTAGGTTACCTACCCTTCCTCCATGCAATCTTGTGCTTCAAGGAAAGTTGACCCCATTCCCACCTCAAGAAAATATAACTTATTACCTAAGCCAGGTATCAAAATCTTGTTTCCCTTTCCAGTGATTGGCTCACGAGGGGTCATATGATCCAGCTCTGGCCAATAAGAAGTAAAGAAAGATCTGCCCAGGGATTTCTGGGGAAGGTTTTCTTTTTAAGGAGACACCAGAGAGGACTTTTCTGCATTCTGTAGCTGCAGTAGCTCATCTCACCAGGAAAAGAGCTAGTTTGCAGGGGATGCTAGTACATTAAGGATGGCAGAGTGGACACATGGAAAGAATCTTGATGTTGATGAATCACAGACTTATTCCCTTAAACGACTGTAGAGAGTTGCTCTGCCTGTGGACTTCTTACTGTATGAAAGAAAGAAAAGGGCTAGATAGTAAATATTTTAGGCTTTACAGCCCAAGAGGCAAAATCAAGGTATTATGTTGGTATTTGTATAACAACAGGGAAAACAAATTTTGACCAATTTTTTATTGATGATATTCAAAATTTAATGAGAGTATAATTTTTGTAATAAAGGTTTATTTAAAAAGGGATTATTTTCTTTTTAGTGCTCACTATCACCAAACTGACAATACTCATGTAAAAACTATTCTTGATTGGCAGACCATACAGAAACAGGCAATGGGCCAGAATTGACTTGTAGGCTATCGTTTGCCACTCCCTGTTTTAAAGTAATTTTTATTTTAAACTTTTTATTGGTTGAGAAAATTACTGTTCCCAAATAATATCTACTATTCATAGCCATGGTCATCCTAATTGATACACATTAAACATTAAAAAATTTCTCTATGGATCACCCCTAGCTGTCTTATATCCATAAAAGGGATGATTAACAGATTTTGGGAAATAATGGTTTACTTTTACTAAATACTTATGAGCCAATTACTGGATTCTAACATTATATGCATGAGCTAATTTAATCTTTACAAAAATCCATCAGGTAGGCAGTATTATCATGATTTTGAGGATGAGGAAATTATGTCACAGAGCACTTAGATGATTCTCTGTTAAAGTGAGATTGGTTAGTAAGTCTCTACTACTGTGCTGTTCAACTCTGGTCTTTCCCTATTTATGTGCAAATGAACCATATATATAAACTTGTTTCTGATTCGAACTTCCTAAACTAACTGGCACATGGCAGGGAAGTCAGATATGGAAACAGATGATGCAGCTTTAAAAAAAATTATCATTACATTTCTTTATGGCTAAAGAGCATCTGGAACAATTTAAGAAGTTAGAAGGGGAATAAGATGTTTTACAACATAATATGCCCCAGGATTGCCATACAAGTGGGAAACGTGTTAGTTGAATTATGGCTCCGTGCTTTCCTTTTGCGGTATGCTTTATCCAGATCTCTGACATTACTCTACTGAGGTTGGCTCTTTATTTATTTAGTTTTGAAAAATTTTCTTTAATTCTAGCATTCCAGGGAATAAAGTAGCACTCCAAATAATAACGCATGCTCAAGATGGAGAAATCAGACCCTTCGTGGGGCGAGAACAAAAATTAAAATGTGAATAATTAAAAAGCAAAACAAATAAATAAATAAGACTGTAAATAGACCCCTATAATTATACATCACACGAGAAGCCAACTCCAAGTGTTTCAGTAATCTCATCACCAGCCTCACTAATAATCATTGTACATTCTTGGTCTCTCCCTTAAGATAATGAGCAATACGCACTTAAAAAAAAAAAAGTGTAAACATGAACCACAATTTCTCATCTAAATACAAAACAAAATAGAATGACTCACCTTAAGGTCTGCTAGTGCAGAGTGTTTTAATTTATAATCTTTCCCTTCCTTTAAAAGGTTAACCAATGGGGAAATACAACCAAATGATGAAAGTTGCCTTTCTAAGTAGACAGTACATTTCCCCCCGACCTCCTCCAAAGGTGGTCCCTTCTGAAATGAACCCAGAAAATTAATGCTCCAATAATTAACCAAATTTAAAGACGATGATTAGTAAACAACTTTGTTACCCTTAAAGCTGTACCACTGCTAACATTTTTAAAAGTTTCCTAAGGCCCTTTCACCTTAGAAAATGATCCTTACTAGTTGAGCCAAGAAACAGTATAGCATATAGCATTTGTTATTATTTTTATCTCAAACATACCTACCGAGATGTAGAAAGAAAGATAAGTTTAGATTTTTTTTTTTTAATATGATGTTTTATCTGTTGGAGTGGGTTAAATTGCAGTACTCTTTGAGCACTTTCTGTTTTCCTGCTCCTTCAAGAAATCATCTGTGGCTCTGCTTCTTGGGTAATGTAGCCTACTTCACTGAAAAAAAGAGTGACTCTCAGTTTTGTTGCTTATACATGGGCTTCTGGGCTGCTTATGTGTTTGTATATCACACACAATTCAAGGGCTCCCTTTGACTTTCTGCACCGGGCAGAGCAATTTCATTCACATTTTCATTCAAAATTCAATTTCATCATCAGCCACCCAAATGTAAGGATGTGATTTAGGTATGAGTGATGTCAGTCATGAAGATTTCCAAGTCTATTTAAAATTTTCAAGAATGCTTTGCATTCCAGTCACACACACTCTAGTCTAAGAAGTCCTGGACATTCCTGTCATGTCATCTGGTGGATTTTAAATAATAAAATCCCTTATCTTTCTGCCCAAGGATCTGACCCATTTAGGAGCTTCCGGACTATTTTCATCTAGTCCCTTGGCTCATCACTTCATTCAGTAAATACATATTGAATACTTGCAATATCCAAGGCACTGTTCTAGGATCTGGGGACACAATGTCCAAGACTGACAAGATGCCATGAACCTGGCATTTTAGTGAGAGTTGCCAGGAGAAGAAGCTCTCCAAAGCCCATACAAGTAAAAGGTATTGTATTGAGAAGTGATAGGAAGCCATCATTGGATATGGTAATTCCTCATGATATTTGGGCCAGAAACTGCTCTTCTGTTAGGTACAAACCCACTCTTTAGTCTTCTCTGGGGCCATGTTGTTTTTGGACTTCTCCTTTTAATGTGTGTCTGCTGCAGTATTTTCCTTCTTTCTGAAGATCAGCATTTTTTTTTTTTTGATTCTTCTATCAAGTGTATACTTGGCAGAAAATATCCTGTCCAGCCTTGACTTGATGTGACTGTGTAGTTCTTGAGCTCAGTGCCATGTGACTCTTAGAAGACTATGTGACTCCCTTCTTGAGGGAGAATCAGACGGGTTGCTGTTGAGTCAGTGGACCCCTCCGTCCTGTGCTAGCTGTTTGTTATTGGTGCCACGTGCTGCATCTGTGAAGTTGAGTCACACACCACAGACATGGCTGCCAGACACCAAGGTGGGAGGATGCTTGCAGGGAAGGCGGCCTGAGAAGCACTCCCAAGTGCACCTACAACCGGAGGACTGTTCATCTGCAACTTCAAATGCATTGTACAGGCACGGGCTCCCTCTTCCCCTTTTTGTCACAGTTGTCTACATTATGGTATGTTGTGGAAAACAGATGTGCTGAGCTTCTGGCCCCGTGGTTTCCAGGAGTGAGGAGACATAAGGGAAGTTGACCTTTCCTTCTCTCTTGCATTTTATTACATTTCATTTTAAGGGGGGCATTTCTAAAAAATATTAACTTCCTCATATTACAAAAGTATTATGTATTCATTGTGGGAAACCTGGAAAATAGAAAAAATAATGAAGAAGGAAAGAACACTCTCTCACATTCTCACTTCTCACAGATAACTGCCATTAATATTGTATGCCCAGGCCGGGCACTGTGGCTCATACCTGTAATCCCAGCACTTGGGGAGGCCAAGGCGGGTGGATCATGAGATCACGAGTTCAAGATCAGCCTGGACAATGTGGTGAAACCCCATTTTTGCTAAAAAACAAAAAACAACAAAACAACAAAAATACAAAAATTAGCTAAGTGTGGTGGCACATGCCTCTAGTCCCAGCTGTTCGGGAGGCTGAGGCAGGAGAATCACTTGAATCCGGGAGGCGGAGGTTGCAGTGAGCCGAGATTGTGCCTCTGCACTCCAGCCTGGGCGACAGAGCGAGACTCTGTCTCAGAAAAAAAGAAAAAAAGATGTATGCCCACACTTGTGTGCGCAACAAAAATGGAACCTTACTCAATATTCTCAAAATACAAGTATCTTTACTTTAATACCCATATGTGAGTTCACCCAATAAAGAAATGTAAGAAGCAGAAAATGAAAATTTTCTCAGAAATTTCCCCTCTTCAGAGACAGTCATTGATTACAATTTGGCATAAATCCTTCCAGATTTTTAAGATAGGTATGTGTGAGTATATACTTTTCCATACAAATATCAATACTCCTTCATCTCTTTTATAGCTTCAGCATAGTATTGTATTGAATGCATGTATTCTAATGCAATTAAAATTCTCTTTCAGTGGACGTTCAGGGAGTTTCCAGTTTTTTCTTTATAATTATAAATCAATTTTGCATAGCTGTCCAAATATTTCCTTAAGATATACTGCTATGTGTGGGCCAAAAGTTGTCATTTCTAGCCAAGTAGGAGGGAGACCATATTGAGTAATTAAGTATCCAAGATATATATAAAAATAAAACAAAACAGCCAACAAAAAATCAAGACCCTCAATATCTGGAAGTTCTGTGGGAGAATTAGAATAAAAAATGGGCACAGTAGCTCATTCCTGTAATCCCAGCACTTTGGGAGACTGAGGTGGTGGGAGGATCACTTGCAGCCAGTTCAAGACCAGCCTGGGCAACACAGTGAGATCCTGTCTCTACAAAAAATTTAAAGATCTCTACAGAACGTTTAACAAATTATCTGGGTGTGGTGGTGTGCACCTATGGCCTCAGCTTCCTGGGTGGCTGAGGCAGGAGGATAATGTGAGCCCAGCAGTTTGGGGCTGTAGTAAGCTACAAACATGTCACTGCACTCCAGCCTGGGTGACACAGTGAAATCACGCCTTGGATAAAAAAAAAAAAATGTTAGAGGCAGTGCCAGAAAGTGATAAACACAAAATTTAAAAAATGTAACCCAAAACTTTTTTTTTTTTTTTTAAAGGAGGACCTGAAAATGTGGAGGTGAAACGCTAATGGCACAGTGGCCTCAGCTTTCACCAGGTTTTGAAAACATCTGTGAGGGAGGTACCACATTCACTTCCCTGCAGTTTTGACTGCCCCATACTTACTCATTGCCTCATGCTGCCGGCCTGTATGCTGGTAGAAGTGTGTTCCTGGGAAAATCCTGGCATCTTGTGTTAGGTCTACACTGGCACATGGGACAGATCACTCTCAAGAAGGTACTTTGAAAAACAGATGGGCTCTGCTTTGTGAAAACTCCAAGCATATAACGTCTAACTTGTATAAAATGTACATGTTTGGAAGGAGAGTGTTTGTTATAAAAGGATTGTTTGCCGTCGGGGTATATAAACAGAAGTGTTCTTTTAGCCAGGCAGATCCTTAACCTGTCTAAAAGAGTATTTGATTTTAAAGTCCCTTGAAATAGGACTATTGCATATATTTTCAAATACATCACTTTGACTGGGAGTAATATTTAGCCACAAATATTCTTTCAGCAAGAAAAATGGAGGACAAAATGTTATATGTTGGTGTCTTTTTCCCATCTAGTTTCTATTTCTTACTTGAATCATCTTAAAACTACTAAGAAAGTTATAATCAGAATGAGGTCCAAATTTGTCGTCCTAGTTTGTTTTGGTGACTTTGTCTAAAAGCTGAGCAAAATCTGCTCAACAAGGGTCTTGGAAGCATTGTTACTTGTGTTTTCCATCCATCACTCCGTTCATCGGCATATACCTGAGCAGAATGATTCCAAGCGCATTGAATCTCTATACCCTCTCTTAGTCTCTGTTCATTATAGTAAGCTCCAGAAAAAATAATATAAAATAAATATTAAAGAAAGAAAAGAAGGCAAAAGAAAAAAGTTCTGCTGATTAAGAAATCCCTTTTAGCCAGCGGGGCGCTGGAAGAATTCAGGGACATCAGTAGTTCCTGAACTGCATAAGTATTTCCTAGTCTTGTGAATTCTAAACATCTCTGAAGTCCAGTATAGATCCCAAATATACTGACAGGATTAGAAATAGCATTTCCAATAAAAAATGCATACCAGAGTAGGACATGAAATAAGGTATTTCTCTTTGAAACCATGAAAGTGCACAATATTTGTCTGGAAATGTGTACATGAAATTTAAACAACCCTTGAAGACATCCATCTGATTTTTTTTGAGTTTGCTCCTCAATTGAAATTCCACTCTCTCGAAGTTTGTCCTATGGGCTCCCAACTTCACTCTCTGCCTCTCCCCTGTTTCCCTCCATTTCCTTCCCTTTATGACCCTTTTCAGTTGCACCTCTTGATTTATGGTCATTTGTGTGATTGCACTGCTTTGCTTTATGGCAGTTTATGTCATCCTGGTCTTGTCATAAATGACTACCATAAAGTGAGGTAAAATATCATAAAACATTAGTGAGTCCCTGCTACTCAAGGTTCTTCAGAATAAGCCCTGACAGGTACCAGCCATAGAAAAACAGATCTGGCCATTTGAAAGGTGCAGCATTTGTAATAATAATCATAATAATGATAGTTAAAAATAAGTTTAAGTTTGCTGAACTCTATGTGCCAATCACTGGGTTGTTTCATACATTATGGCATGGAATCCTTGTTACCTCCCTCTATGCCAAAAACTAGGATTATCACCATTGTATAGATGAGGAAACTGAGGCAGGGAGAGGTTCAGCATGGCCAGTACTCAGTACGGTCCACAGTCTTACTGTGTCTTAAGAGCTCATGCTCTTAACTATTGTGGGTTTAGGTGCTGTAGCTCACGATGTGTGCACATAAGGGGTTGAGTGGATTGAAATGTGGGTTTAGCATTTGGTAGACAGTTTTCATGACAGAGGACTGAGGAGCTCTTGTCACCTTCAGGCCTTTTGTGCTCTCCTCCCCCTCCCAGTTCACAGACCCTTCTGACACACCCTGCTACCCTGGCAGCACTGCCTGCCTTTGTTACCTTACCATGCCCTCTAGACCACAAGTTATCTGCAAAGTTGTTTCTTTCCTGATTCCCCCAGCTCACTTCTGACCTTGTCCTTTGGAATCTCAGCTGTGCTAGCACGTCTTTGAGCCAGAAGCCTGAGAGTCACCTTTGATTCCTTCTCTTTCTAACTAGCAAGTCCTACCAGTGTCACCTCGAAGAGGCATCTTACACCCATCTGCATTTCTTTTTCCCTTCCAGAAGGTGGGTACTATAAGCCACTGCCATCTCTCTCCTGCACTGCTAGAGATCAGGCTGTGCGGATGCTCCCAGCCACCTGTCCTCTGGGCTCTGCGCAGGAGCAGAAGCACTCAGAAGCATGAGCTGCGACTGTCATTGGCAGCCTCATTTATCCCTGTGGTTCGCTTCCTTTTGTGCTTTCTCTGACTCCTGCCTCCCTCATGACATTTTGTCATGCTGTCGTCTCCGCCTCACTGGCCTCCCCCGAACCAGGTGAATTATTTTCTAACTTCACACCATGAACTTTGCTCTCTGCCTAGAATTCCCAGCCCTTAACTTTCCTGTCCCCATTCTTGTCTTTACACAGTCAATTTGCTCATCATTGTTCGTGCCTCAGGCTTTCCCCCTCTTTCTTCAATTCTCTACCACTGCAACTCTTTCCTTCCTAGATCCGCCCATATATACTGAGGAGTGATTTGTTTATGTATTGATGATCTGTTTCCCTGTCTAGATTGTAAGCTCCATGGGGACAGGAGCATGCCTATCACGTCCATAGCCCCATTCCTAGCATTCATCACAGGGCCCAGCACAACAGCTTGGGAGATATTTGTTGAGTGGGTGCAGATTGAATTGCAGGTTATATCTCCATGTCTAAACTGGATTGCAAGGGCTAAAAGGACAGCCATGCGTCATCTGTTTCTGTTAAATATGTTATAGCAAGAGCATTCGCATGGTAGGAACAAAGTGGATGTTAATCTGGTACATAGTTGTTGACTGAATTATAGTAGTCCTCACAAAACCTTGGCTCCGAGGATTAAGACAGTGCATTGCATTGGATTGGGCATTGGAGACTGGCCATGGGGGGTGTAAAAAGGGGAAATGGATCGTAAGACAAGTTAGGACAACAGTTTCTATGATCCAATAAATTCATTGAAAGAAATATATGAGCATCTTGGTTAAAAAAGAAAAAGAGAAGAAAAATAGGAACCAGGAGGAAAATGGAATCAGTGTAGTTCTCTCTCTCTTTTTTTTTTTTTTTTTTTTTTTTTTTTGCCCCCTCATCTCCTGTCTTTTCCAAAAATCTTTCTAGGTTTCCTCTGTCACATCCATATGAAGTGTAAATTATAGTTTCCAATAAAAATGGCCATTTTCAGCAAATTTTAGCAAGGAACAAAATTTCATTTGAGACTGAAATTTGGCATCCCTTTGCCTCTTCATGCTGGGAACTATTTTTTGTCTTTACAAAATGCAATGAGACATAGATCTTGTTGCTTTTATTTCTAAATGGTACTACACCAAGCTGAAAATGCACTGGGAAAATAGGAGTGCCTCCAAGCTTGGGCCAGCCTTTGCAATCCTAATTTATAGTGCGTGCTGTTCTACAAGGGAGAAATCAGATCAGGGTCCTATAAAAATGTGAGGCTATTTTTAATTGTATGTACTCACTTCCAAACCCATTTCTCTCCCTGCAAATTTCGTTTTACCCTGGCACTCCTAACTAACTACATTGCCACCCACAGAGAAGTCTGGTACACTCAACAGCTAACACTTGATTTGACACCATTTAAGAGGCTGGCAACTCCAAAAGCATATGGAAGATTCCAGATGGATTCCCAGGGACATTTGGCTCCAGGTTTCTCATGTTGGGGAACACGGTTGGCACGTGGAGCAGGCCAGTTCTTTATTATGTCCCATCCGAGGCAAGATGTTGGTTGTGCCTAGACCCCTGACATTACATGCCAGTAGATGCCTACCAGTCACTGTGACAAGTAAAAGTACACCTCCCCGAGTTCTGAATGTAAGCTTTGGGGGACCCAATTCACTTTGGCTGAGAACCACCAGGAGGATTTAAAACTTTTTGTGGGCATCTCAAGATGAAGGTTTCCTATTTGTGACTATGAAAAAAATGTCAAGAACAAGTCCCGTGATGTTCTTAGATGGAAGTCGGAACAACAGCCCTAGTACGTATTCTCTGAGCATTCATTACATGTTAGCAACCTTCAAAGCACTTCGTATTCCCTCATTTGATCCTCCATGAAGTAAGCATCGGAGCTATAGTAAGATCTATTTAATAGTGAGACCCAAATATGTCCCAAGACCACTCAGGATTGCCCCTGGTAACCCTGAAGCTCGAACACCCCTGAGATCATGACTGAAGAAGTCTGTGGTGTTCCTCCCTGCCTGCTTCTTCCTTGCATGTCCCTTTTCCTTCTCTTTCTGTATCCTTTATTTCCCATCTTTAATTTTTTCTTTTCCAGTGGTTTCCTGCCTCTTTCCAAAATCACTTAATCTGTAGAAATAAACTGCATTTTTCGGTGGTGGCAGGGACCTCAGAGAGATGGATTGTGATAACTCCAGTGTGGCTAAAACAGGATCAAGAGGAAGCCTGTGTGACTGTCAATCAGAGTAGGGATGGTTCGTATCAGGGTGACACGGTCAGAGTAGCAAACAGTCTTTCAGTGCAAGCTCTGATTCAGCAGTCAAAAGGGTGGATCTGGGAAGGCCAGGAGCTCATCTGCAATTGAGATCCTTCTTCGTGGGCAACTCTATGTGGCATCCTCCAGTGAAGGCATCAGGAATCTCTTTATTTCATAGTGTCTAACGATTCTCCTGTGCAAATATGTATTAGGGCCTGTTCTGTGCTTGTGGGATGGGGTGAAGGGATAAGTAAGAAATGAATCCAACTTTCTAAAATTTCACGTCCTGGCACAGCAGACTGAAGCACAAATAGTATCAAGCCCTGTGTAATAGAGCAGTGGTTCTCAGTTTGTGCACTATTAACATTTAGGGTAGAATAATGTTTTTGTTGTGGGGACTGTTCTGGGAATTGTACAATATTTAACAGCATCCCTGGGCTCTACTTAGTAGATGCCAGTAGCATTCCCCTGGTCCTGAAAAGCAAAAATGTCTTCGGATGTTGTCAAATATCCTCTGGGAGTGAAACTACTAGGTCATGAGCACCCCAAGTCCACTGGCTCCAAGCCCAGAACAGTACCAGGAGTTGCCCAGGAATTGCAACTCTTGTAGCCTAGACTGCCTTTCAAGTTTATTTAGGACCCAGAGCACTTTAGCCCGTGGTGGTGAGGCTAGCCAGAATTTAAGTTCTGACCCCTGGGATGAACAGTTTGCCTCTGGCTAGGGTTCATCTAAATGCCCCCTTCATCTGTGCTGGCTGAGTTTCTGTCCAGTGTTGCTTTCCAGTGTGACAGGGCTGCACTGAGTTCCAATGCAAAGTCCTGTCATCACTGCACGCTCCCTCCTCGAGCACACACGTTCTCTGTCCATGCCATGTGGCCACTGCCGGGGGGTACAGGAGGGGTAAGCAATTCGAAACTGTCTTTCCTACCATCTTCAGTGCCTCTTTCCTTCATACGATATGAAAATTGGGTACTGCAATTACTCACCTGAGTTTTAGTCCTTATGAATGTGTTTTCTTATGTGGATAGTTGTTCAATTTGATTTTCCTCTGGGGAGAGGTGGGATGGTCGCTGGAGAGTTCTATTTGGCCTTCCTTCTTCCACTCTGGAGAGAAGGTGCTCTGAACTTAAATTATGCTAATATATGAATGCAGAGAGAACAGAAAGAGCAGGTGCAATGAGGCATTGAAAGCCTGAAATTAGCCGCAAGCATGGTAAGAAGTGCAGTAATTCAGTAGAGGCTGAGAGTAACTGAGTCATCACAAAGCCAGGAGCACAGGGGAGAGCACAGAGCGTGCCAGCTTCGGAGACACAGATCCCAGAGCCGTTACAGCATCCACAGGGCTCCTGTTGGATAAGTTGCATCTCCTTTGATCGGGGGTGTGAGGCAACTTCTGTTTCCTTCCTTCCCTTTGTATTCTTACAATAAACTCGAATACCTCAGGTAACACAAGCACATACCTGGGCATCCTACTAAGAAAATAAATACCTCGATGACTTGTATTATGTAATTGTGGGGAAGAAGAGAAGGGAAAAAGGAGAGAAATTAGCCCACTTTTGGGGGAAAATCCTAGCTTTGCTGAGGTGGATAAAACATTTCAAAGTTAATTTGTTAAAGGAACTGGAATTCTCTGGGCACATGCCAACCCGCAGCTGAGACGTGGTCTGGAATTGTGTGAATAAGTAAAATGGTTCATAGGAAAAGGTTTGCCTCTGTGTCAACAGGCAGATGATTCATCAAGATTTAGCCAAGACAATAAGAGAAATATTTGAGCATTGCAAAGGACTCATCTCAGGCATCACCTTCTCAGGGGAAGACTCTTCTAACACCCTTCTTCCCTGTGCAAGACCTAGTGTCATTCCATTCCTCCAGGACCCCCTAACACCCCACTGCACTTCTCTCTTTGATCATACTGCATTGGATGGTAATCGTCTATTTACTCATCTCTCTCCACTGGGCTATGGGATCCCTGGAGGCAGGGACTATGTTTAATACATCTTGATATCTCCAGCCACTAACCAATGTTTTCCATATAATAGGCACTCAATAAATTGTTGAGTGAGTGAATGAGCAAATTCACTCTTACAGTTTACTTCATGTACTTTTTAAGGAGGGAAAAAGAATCCATTTTAACTCGAGTATAGGTTTTCTTTCCTGAAGAGCATATGGATAAGGGACAGCTACTGATTGCTTCAGAGGGAGAAAAATGATAGAACAGGCCTCCATGCTATATTTCAAACTTATGTCAAGTTTTCTTTTAAAAAAAAGTCTGTCCACCAGCAGTTGTATCATTTTTCAAATTTCATGTCGTCCATTTTCCGAGGCTGCCCATCTGTCATTTCAGGCAGAGAGTATCCATCATGATAGAAGCTAAATAATTTTCAAAGCTGTCAAGGAGTGGACACAAAAAAGGTCCCCATTTCATCTGAACAAAGTTGTCCAAGGCTGGCGGTGAGGATATGACTGGGAAAGGACAGATGGCACCCTGGGAGTGCCTTTCAAATTGGTTTCAAATGGAACAAAGAAAAAAAATTCATTTGAGAAACTAGACCTCAGTCCTTCACATTATATGTTACACATGCACCTATCAGTACCATAATTAGGTAAGAGTTTATTTAGAGCAAGTGTTTCTGTAAAAATAAAGTTCATTTTTCTAATGATTATGTTTTCATACACACATAGTTATGTATGTAGTTTTTTTCTAATTTTAATTTTAAGAGTGAATCATATTTATTTGCCAAATACAGAAAAGTGTAAGGTGGAAAGTAAAAAATCACATATTATTGCACTACACAGAAATAACCATTAATAGTGTTATTTTTGGTGCATATTTCTTCTAGTCACACCCACGTTTGTGCACACATACAATGTATATATACATATTTATATATTTTGAGGCAGAGATTTTATATATAATAAAATATATATAATTATATATAACATTATAATCTATAATAATATATAATATATTTTTATATTTATATAATATATAATATTTATATATATATTTTTTTGAGACAGAGTTTTGCTTTTTTTGCCCAGGCTGGATTGCAATGGCATGATCTCGGCTCACTGCAACCTTCACCTCCCCTGTTCAAGTGATTATCCTGCCTCAGCCTCCTGAGTAACTGGGATTACAGGTGCGTGCCACCACACCTGGCTAATTTTGTATTTTTAATAGAGATGGGGTTTCACTATGTTGATCAGGCTGATCTCGAACTCCTGACCTCAGGTGATCCACCCACGTTGGCCTCCCAAAGTGTTGGGATTACAGGTGTGAGCCACCACATCTGGCCTATTTGAGTATATGTATATGTTTGTGTGTATATATATGTGCATAAACAGTAGTATTATTTACAATTTTGGTATTGTATTCTTTATGGAATTTCATATCCTGCTTTTCTCACTAAATTATATCCTAAATTATTTTTTATGCCATTAAGTATTCTGGGAAACATGATTTTTTTTTTTTACTCGAAATGTTCACATTCTTTTTGATTTTTTGAATATTTTTTTTTTAGTTGACAAGTAATAATTATACATATTCATAGAGACATAGTGATGTTTTGTTATGTGTAATGGATAGTGATCAGATCTGGGTAATTGGCATATCCATCATCTTAAACATTTATCACTTCTTTGCATTGGGGATATTCAATATCGTCCTTCCAGCTATTTGAAACTATAATATATTATTGTTACCTATAGTCATCCTATAGTGCTATAGAACTCTACAATGTATTCCTCTCATCTAGCTATAATTTTGTATCCTTTAACAATTCTCTCCCTATTCCCTCATCCCCCTACCCTTCACAGCCTCTTGTATCTTCTGTTCCACTTTTTACTTCTGTAAGATCAACTTCTTTTTTTAGCTTCCACATAAGAGTGAGAACATGTGGTGTTTAACTTTCCATTTCTGGCTTATTTCACTTAACATAATGTCCTCCAGTTCTATCAATGTTGCTGCAAATGACAGGATTTCATTCTTTTTTATGAATGAATAGTATTCCATTGTGTATATATACCACATTTTCTTTATCCATTCATCTGTTGTTAGACACAGGTTGATTCCCTATCTTGGCTATTGTGAGCAGTGCTGCCATAAACATTGGAGTGCAGCTATCTCTTTGATTTAATGATTTTCTTTCCTTTGGATTGATTCCCAGTAGTGGGATTGCTGGATCATATGGTAGTTCTATTTGTGATTTTTGAGGAAGCTCCATACTGTTTTCCATAATGGCTGTACTAGTTTACATTCCCACCAACAGTGTATAAGAGTTCTTTTTTACTCAGAATCTTTGCCAGTATTTGTTATTTATTTATTTATTTTTTTGGGTCTATTTGATAATAGCTATCCTACCAGGGGTGAGATAATACCTCATTGTGGTTTTGGTTTGCATTTCCCTGATAATTAATGATATCGAGCATTTTAAAATACATTTGTTGGTCATCTGTGTATTTTCTTTTGAGAAATGTCTGTTCAGATCATTTGCCCATTTTTAAATTGTATTGTTTGGTTTTTTTTTTTGCTGTTGAGATGTCTGGGTCGCTTGTAAATTCTGGATATTAATTCCCTGTGAGATGAGTAGTTTGCAAATATTTTCTCCCATTTTATAGGTTGCACACTATGTTGTTTTCTTTTCTCGTGGAAGCTTTTTAGCTTGATATAATCCCATTTGTTTATTTTTGCTTTCGCTCTCTGTGCTTTTGAGGTCTTAATTCATAAAATGTTTTTTCTGACCAATGCCTTGAAGTGTTTCCCCTGTTGTTTTCTTTCAGTAGTTTTATTGTTTTGAACTTTATATTTAGGACTTTGGTCCATTTTGGGTTTATTTTTGGTAGAGTGAGAGATGGGGGCCTAGTTTTATTCTTCTGCACACGGATCTCTAGTTTTGCCAGCACCACTTTTTGAAGAGACTATCCTTTCCCCCAAATGAGTGTTTTGGTACTTTTGTAAAAAGTCAGTTGGCTGTGGGTATGTGAATTAATTTCTGGGTTCTCTGTTCTGTCCCATTAGCCTATGTATCTGTTTTTATGTCAGTACCATGCTATTTTGTAGTATATCTTTAGGTCTGGTTGTGTGATACTTCCAGCTTTGTTCTTTTTGCTCAGGATTCCTTTGGATATTCAGGATATTTTGTCGTTACATCTAAATTTTAGATTTGTTTTTCTATTTCAGTAAAGAATGTCATTGGTATTCTGATAGAGATTACATTGAATCTATAGATTGCTTTGGGTCATTTTAACAATATTAACTCTTTTGATAAATGAGCATGGAGTATTTTTCTATTTGTATCATCTATAGGTTCTTTCATCAGTATTTTACAGTTTTCATTGTAGAGGTCTTTTACCTCATTGGTATTTAATTTCCTAGGTATTTAATTTTTTAGTAGCTATTTTAAATAGGATTACTTTCTTGATTTCTTTTTCAACTAGTTTGTTGTTTGTATATAGAAATGCTACTGTTTTTTAAATTATACTTTAAGTTCTGGGATACGTGCGCAGAACATGCGGGTTTGTTACATAAGTATACACATGCCATGGTGGTTTGCTGTGCCGATCAACCCATCATCTACATTTTGTACAATAATTTTGTATACTGCAACTTTACTGAATTTGTTTATCAGTTCTAATAGTTTTTTTGGTGGATTTTTTAGTTTTCTCAAATATAAGATCATATCTCAAACAAGAATATTTGGTTTCTTTTTTCCTAATTTGGATGTCCTTTCTTTTTTTCACTTGCCTAATTGCCTTGGTTATGACTTCCATACTATGTTGAAAGAGTGGTGAGTGTGGGCATCTTGTCTTGTTGTAGTTCTTAAAAAAGAAGCTGACATATATATCAGCTTAAAAAATAAGCTTTCAGCATTTTCTAATTCAGAAACGTATTAGCTATAGGTTTGTCATATATCCATTTATACTTAATTTATTAAACATTTTTATCATTAAGGGATGTTTGAATTTTATCAAAAGATTTTTCTTCATCTATCGAGATGATCATATGGTTTTAGTTCTTTTTTCTACTGATGTGATGTATGATGTTTATTGACTTGTATAGGTTGAACCATCCTTGCTTCCTAGGATAAATCCCACTTAATCATGTTGTGTTATCTTTTTGATGTACTGTTCGATTCGGTTTGCTAGTATTTTTTTGAGGGCTTGTTTATCTATGTTTATCAGGAATACTAGACTGTAGTTTGTTCTTTTAAGTTTGTGTTCTTGTCTGGTTTTGATATCAGGGTTATGCCGGCCTCGTAGGATGAGTTAGGAAGAATTTCTTCTGCTTCATTTTATAGAATAGTTTGAGACCTGGTGTTAATTATTCTTTAAAGGTTCAGTAGAATTCAGTGGTTAAGCCATCTGGTCCTAGACTTTTTTGTTGGAAGACTTATTATTGCTGGTTCAATCTCATTACTTGTTATTGGTGTGTCCAGGCTTTCTGTTTCTTCTTGGTTCAATCTTGGTAGGTTGTATGTGTCCAGGAATTTATCTGTTTCCTCTAAGTTTTCAAATATGTTAGTGTATAGTTGTTTATAGTAGTCTGTCGGGATCCTTTATATTTCTGTTATATCTGTTGTGACATCTTTTTTTGTTTTTGATTTTATTTTGGTATTCTCTTTTTTTGAAGTCTAGCAGATTGTTGATTTTATTTATCTTTTTAAAAAACTGACTTCTTGTTTTGTTAATCTTTTGTAAGTTTTTTAGTTTCAGTTTTGTTTATTTTTGTTCTGATATTTTAAATATTTTTTTTTTCTTCTGCTAATTTTAGGTTAGGTTTGTTCTTGCATTTTTAGTTCCTTGAGATGCATCAAGTGGTTTATTTGAAATATTTCTAGTTTTTTATGTAGGCATATTTTTTTGCTATAAATTTGCCTCTTAATACTGCTTTTGCTGTGTCTCATGGGTTTGGGGATATTGCATTCTATTTTTATTTGTTTCATACATTTTTAAAATTTCATTCTTTATTGCTTCCTTCACCAATTGGTCATTCAGGAGCATGTTGTTTAATTTCCATGTATTCATATAGTTTTGAATTTTCATGTTGTTATTAGTTCCTGGTTTTATTACATTGTAATCAGATAAAATATTTGATATGATTTTAAGTTTTAAAATTTTTTTTGAAACTTGTTTTGTATCCTAAGATATGGTCAATCATGAAGAATGGGGTGTTGTAGTCACCAAATATTATTGTATTGGGATCTATTTCTCCCTTTAGATCTAATAATATTTGCTTTATATATCTGGGTGCTCCAGTGTTGGGTGCATATATATTTATAATTGTTGCATTCTCTTGCTAAATTGATCCCTTTATTATTATTTAATATCCTTCTTTGTTTCTTTTTACAGTTTTTGACATGGAGTCTGTTTTGTCTGATATAAATATAGCTACCTCTGCTTACTTTTGGTTTCCATTTGTGTGGAATATATTTTTTCATTCCTTTATTTTCAGTCTATGTATGTCTTTACATGTGAGGTGAGTTTCTTCTAGGCAGCATATAGTTGGGTCATGTCTTTTATCCATTCAGTCAGTCTTTATCTTTTAAATGGGGAATCTAATCTGTTTACATTCAAGATTATTATTGATATACAAAAAGACAATATACTCTTGTCATTTTACTGATTGTTTTTTAGTTGTTTTGTATATCCTTCATTACTTCCTCTCTTAGTGTTTATTTTTGTGGTTGGGTGGTTTTTTATAGTGATAGTGTTTGATTTTTTTCCTCTTTGTCTTTTGTGTACTGGTTCTCCCAGTGAGTTTTATAGTTTTGCATGTTTTCATGGTGGTTAGCATCTTTTCACTTTTTAATGTAAGACTCTGTTGAGCATTTCTTGTATGGCTGGTATGGTGGTGAAGAATCCCCTTAGTTTTTGCTTGTCTGTGAAAGATTTTATTTCTCTTTCATTTCTGAAGGATAGCTTTGCTGAGTATAATTCTTGGCTAGCAATATTTTTCCTCCAGTACTTTGGAAATATCATCCTGTTTTCTCCTGGCCTGTAAGGTTTCTGTAGAGAAATGCATTATTAGTCTAATAGGGATTCCTTTATACGTGACCTGATGCTTTTCCATTTTTGTTTCTAGAATTCTATTTTTGTCTTTGACTTTTGACAATTTGACTATAATATGGCTCAGGGTAGACCTTTATAGATTGATTCTATTTAGGGATCTTTGAGCTTCCTGGACCTGGAAATCTAGCTCTCTCCTAATACTTGGGAAAATGTTAGCTATTATTTCATAAAATATGTTTTCTATACTCTGTTTCTTCTCTTCTCCTGGAACACCCATAATGTGATAGTCGTTACTTAATGATGTCCCATAAATCCTGTAGGCCTTCTTAATGTTTTTTTCTTGCGTCTGCCTGTGTTATTTCAAAAGACCTGTCTTCAAGTTCAGAAATTTACTCCTCTGCTTGATCTAGTCTGTTATTGAAACTCTTGATTATATTTTTAATTTCATTCATTGAATTCTTAGCTCTAGGATTTCTGTTTGGCTCTTTTTTCGTGATAGCAATCTCTGCTGAATTTCTCATTCATATCATGAGTTGTTTTCCTGATTTCACTGAATTGTCCGTATTTTCTTATATCTTACTGAGTTTTCTTGATTATTATTTTGAATTATTTTTTCTGGCATTTCACGTATTTCTTATGATTGGGGTCTGTTACTGGAGAATTGTTGTGTTCCTTCGCAGGTGTCATTTCCTTGCATTTTTTATGTTTGATGTGTCATGTTAATTTCCATGTATCGGGGGAAAAGTCACTTCTTTCAATTTTATAGAGGAGATTTTGAAGAGAAAGATTTATTCATAATCATGGGTCTTGGAGGGTCAGTTTGGTAGGGTTTGTTGGCTTTTGTTTTATGTGAATGCAGTAGTGCAGTCTCCATGTAGTTTCTTCAGCTGTAATCCATGCTAGTGATGTTTGCGAGTGTCTCAGTGACGTGTGCTGAGAAAATATGTAGTGTGATTGTGTGGCTTTGCTGGGGGTGGGATTGCTGGGCGGTTTCTCAGGTCAGGGACATGTGAGTGTTCATGGTGGATTGGCCAACCTAGGATTTGCCTTGCTAGGGTTGTAGTCATGGGACTGTTACTGTAGCTATGGGCATAGATGCACAGTTGCTTGGCCAACATGGGAGCATGCCTGCTAGGGGCAGACCATAGTGCTTTTTCTCAGGCTCTGGACACAGTTGCAAGGCTGCTTGGCTTGCCTGTCAGTGTGTCTTCCTCCCCAGGGTTGTTTCTCAGGTCTGGGATGCAGATGCAAGGCTACCTGACAAGCCTGGGGAGTGTCTGTTTGGGGAAGCTCAGAGGGATGTTTTAGCAGTTCAGGATGTAGGCACACAGTTGCATGACTGACATGGGGTTATGCCTGTCAGGGGCAGCCAAGAGGGCTGTTTCTCAGGTCCAAGGTGGGGGCACATAGCTTCTTGACTGGCTTAGGGACATGTTAGCTGCTTGGTGGCTGAGGGATCTCTCCTGCTCAGGAGAGGGCACACAGCAGCTTGGCTACCTCAAGAGTGGGTAGCCTCCCAGCACTTTGGGAGGCCGAGACGGGCGGATCACGAGGTCAGGAGATCGAGACCATTCTGGCGAACACGGTGAAACCCCGTCTCTAATACAAAAAACTAGCTGGGCGAGGTGGCGGGCGCCTGTAGTCCCAGCTACTCAGGAGGCTGAGGCAGGAGAATGGCGTAAACCCGGGAGGCGGAGCTTGCAGTGAGCTGAGATCCGGCCACTGCACTCCAGCCTGGGCAACAGAGCCAGACTCCGTCTCAAAAAAAAAAAAAAAAAAAAAAAAAAGGGTGGGTAGCCCTGGGTGGAACGGCCAGACTGTTTCTCTGGCTGGTAGTATAACAGCAGAGGGTTGGTTTCCCTGATGTGGAGGACCAGACTCATAGCCAGTCTTTGGCCTATGCTCCATGCTGCTGGAGTTGTGGTGTCCAGCAACCACTGCAGTGTTGGTGGAATGAAGATGGATCCCCACTGCTGGAGAGGCTACTGGACCCCAGAGCAGTGTGCACTCCAGAGGCAGCTCTGGTCTCAAGGTGGCACCATGCTGCAGCCGTTTGGTTCACGGGGGTGGGGTGGGGGTGGGAAGTGTGGAAGTGCATACACACTGTGCTCCTACTCTGGGGCAGTGCAGCTGCGTGAATTCCGAGCAGCTCTCCAAGCCAGACTCAGGACTGTGGGGTTCCTCTGCAGTAAGAACTGTAGGTGTTTGTGGTGGTGATAGGGACTGGTGGGGATCTTTTGCTTGCCTTTTTCCTGCAAGGGGAAATCCCTTCTGAATCTGGGCAGATCTGATCCAAGTGGGGAAAAAGAGGGGGCAGAGGCCAGATTCCTCCATGCTGCCCTCCTGGATTTCCAATCACCACAGATGTGTCTCCACTCTCCCACTGCACTCCAGTACTCTCTCTTCAGCACTCCAGAAAATCTTAGCCATTCATTGACATTGTCTGTTCTTGGGGGATGAACACTAGGCCTCTCTAGTCAGTCACGTTGCTGATGTCAGTCTTTGAAACATGATATTTTAAAGGTTAAATTATATTTGATTTTATTGATATACCATTATTTATGTATGGTTAGACATAATGATTGTTCTGTTTTTTTGCAATGTTGTATTTTATTTATTGCATTTTCTCTGTCTTTTAGCTGTTCTGTGTTTATCACCTATATAGTGCTCAAGAATCATAATCTTGTCTTTTTATTAGAATGTCAGAGATGAGTAAATGGGCTTTTAAAGAAATAACTCACAAAGATTCAACCTACAGGAAGCTTTTTGATTCTCTTAAATAAATGTTAGTGAATATATATGTTCACTTTTATAATATAGATTAAATTCTGTCAATTAAATGAGTATGCTTGTATCTTTCCTATTTGCTGATTTGTTGTGAGTTGATGTACAAGTCTTCATTTTGGATTAAAAGAGGCTACAGATATGTACAGAATGGGTATGAAAATTTTCTTAAAAGAGAGAATAAAAGGATGGCTTAACTCTTGCTAGGTTAAAACCCAGCTTTGGCATTTGTTTGATCAGTAACCTTGGACATCATTTTTTGAGTTGTAAGACTTATAGAGACCTCAACTTTCTCATTTGTAACTTTGTGGGAGATAATATTATGTAAGATTTTGCAGATTAGATGTTAGGATTATATGGACAAAGAATATCAGTTGTGTATCATGGAGTACAATATACTAGGAGTACCCATGCACAATAGACATTGTTGTTATTATTTATTCTAGATTCTGTCTTAAAGCAGTAAATGTTAGATGTCTTTTCTGGAAATGAGGCAGAAGAAGTGACAGAGGCCTTGAATTATTTGACCAAGCAGTTAAAAATGTAATTCTTTTTGAATAATCCTATACCTGGCTTTTCTTTTTATTTTGCACAGCTTTATTGACGTGTAATTTACATACCATAAAATTCACCTGTTTACATGTAAAATTAAGTGATTTTTAGTAAATTTATAGAGATGTGCAGTTATCACCACAGTTCAATTTGTGAGCCATTCCATCCCACCAAAAAAGTTCTCTCAGACCCATTTGAAGTTACTCCATGTTCCTACTTTCACCTCTAGGCAACCAGTAATCTACTTTCTGTCTCTAAAGATTTGCCTTTTCCATACATTTCATGTAGATGGAATCATACAATATGTGATCATTTTCATCTAGTTTTTTTCACTTAATGTAGTGTTCTTGAGATTCATCTATGTCCTACCACGTATCAGTACTTTTTCCTTTTGATTGCCAAGTAGTATTCCACTGTGTGGACATACTGTATTTAGTTTACTCAGTCATCTGTTGATGGACATTTGTATTGTTCCCAATTTTTGGCTATTATGAGTAATGTTGCTATACATATTCATGTATAGGTCTTTGTGTGGATATAAATTTTCAGTTCTCTAGGATATATACCTAGGAATGGAATTACTGGATTGTATGGTAATTTATATTTAACTTTATCTATTTATTTAAAAATTTATTTAAGAACCTTAAAAAAAGTTTTAAAAATTAACAGATAGTTTTAAAATTGTACCTATTTATGGGATACATAGTGATGTTGCATTACATATAATGTATCATGATCAGATCAGGGTAATTAGCATATCTATCATAAACATTTATCATTTCTTTATGTTGAGGACATTCAATATCCTCCTTCTAGCTATTTGAAACTACATAGCATTGTTAACTATAGACATCCTACAGTGATGTAGAATTGTAGAAGTTATTCCTCCTATCTAGTTGTAATTTTGTAATCTTTAACAATTTTCTCCCTACCCTCTCATCCGCCTACTCTTCCCAGCTTCTAGTATCATCCATTCTACTTTTTACTTCTATGAGATCAACTGTTTTTAGCTTCCACACATGAATAAAAACATGCGGTGTTTAACTTTCTGGCTTATTTCACTTAACATAATGTCCTCCAGTTCCAAACATGTTGCCTCAAGTGATAAGATTTCATTATTTTTTATGAAAGAATCGTATTCCGTTGTGTATGTGTACCACATATTCTTTATCCATTCATCTGTTGTTGAATACTTAGGTTGATTCTATATCTTGGGATATCTATTTTGGGAATGCCAGTGTCTCTTCAATATGATTTTCCTGCCTTTTGATAAATGCCTAGTAGTGCGAGTGCTCGATCATATGGTAGTCCTATTTGTAGTTTTTTTGAGGAATCTCCCTACTGTTCTCCATAGTGGTTGTACTAGTTTACATTCCCACCAACAGTGTATAAGAATTGCCTTTTCTCTGAATCCTTGCTAGCGTTCGTTAGTTTTTGTCTTTCCAATAATAGGTATCATAGCTGGGGTGAGGTGATATCTTATTGTGGTTTTGATTTGCATTTCTCTGATGATTAGTGACGCTGAGCATTTTTTCATTTATTTGCTGGTCATTTCTGCATTTAACTTTAAAACAGTTTTCCAACTGTTTTCCAAAGTGTCTGTACCATTTTACATTTCTATCAGCAATTGTCCTGCTCTTTTTGAGTATATTCTCATTTAGTATAAATGCCAGGCCGGGCGCTTAACATAATGTCCTCCAGGAGGACGGGTCTTTGTGTACTTACAGGCTCATGCCTGTAATCTGAGCACTTTGGGTGGCCAAAGCAGGCAGATCACCTGAGGTCAGGAGTTTGAGACCAGCCTGGCCAACATGGCGAAACCCTGTCTCTACTAAAAATACAAAAATTAGCTGGGCATGGTGGCACATGCCTGTAATCCCAGCTACTCGGGAGGCTGAGGCAGGAGAATCACTTGAACCCATGAGGCAGAGGTTGTAGTGAGCCGAGATTGTGACATTGCACTCCAGCCTGGGTTACAGAGTGAGACTCCATCCAAAAAAAAAAAAAAAAAAAAAAAAACCCAAATATACTCACATTTTTCAGCAAACCAGTATCTTTTGTTTACCCAAACAAACAATGAGAATATCTAAGAGTTAGGATGCCATGTACATAAGAATAAGCACTTTTAAGAAACTACTATGGGTAAGGCACATGACATTGTAAACACATTTTCTGTGAATACATAACAACCATATGAAGCAATTACTGTTACCACCTTTCACAGACTAACTGACAAGAACCGCAAGGATTAATGAGGTTTCAAAGCAGGCCAGTGACTTGTGGGTAGCAGCATCGGGATTTGAATCCAGGTCCATCTGGTTCCAAAGCCAGTGCTGCACTGACTGCCAAAGCAAGAAACAAATTCCTGCTGTCTACATGATTAACATGATTATCCAGACTGAGAAATAGTCTTTACTAAAGAGTGTTTAAAAATGGCTATTAATGGCCCCAGGGATAGGCTTTCTTTCTCTTAGCCACAGCCTCTCTTGTCTTCACCCAAAGCAGACGGAAGGATAAGGATCAACATTTCGTGGTAAATATGCTGAGAGTCTGGAACTGAAATGAAGGTCGTGTGGGGCCTCTGTGAGAGAAGGCGTCTGGAACTGTTTGGTGTGCTTCTGCTACACTGGCCTACGGCCTATGCCCATCTCTGACTTTTTCTAGCTGTGTGTCTTTGAGCACATTGGTCAACCTCTCTGAACCTGTAGATGAAGGTGAATAACAGTTGCACATCTTGAGTGGTGGTGAGGATTTGAAGTACTTGAAATCATTACTGGGGAAGTTTCACCACTGTGCAGCACCAAGTGCTGACAATAGGACCCTTCCTTCCTGTCTTAGTCCACTGGAGCTGCTCTACCCATAATGCTATAGATTGGATGGCTTATCAACAACAGAACTTTCTATGTCAGTTCTTGAGACTGGGAAGTCCATGATCAAGGCTGCAACATATTCGGTGTCTGATGAGGACCCACTTTTTGGTTCATAGACAGCCATCTTGCTGTGTGTCCTCACATGGTGACATGAGCTCTCTGGGCTCTCTTTGACAAGGGCATTAATCCCATTCATGAGGGCTCCATCTTCATGGCCTAATACCTTCCAAAGGCCCCACATCCTAGTACCATCACCTTGGGGATTAAGATTTCAACATAGGCATTTTGTGGAATCACAACCACTATAGGACTATAGGACTACAAGACTTCCACACTGTCACCTTTTCTCTTTTGAGAGGCTTATGAGTGTCCTGAGCTGTCAAAAAGAGGACTACCCATTTAGGAGCAGTCCTGGCGGGGATCAGAAAATTCTTTGGACATGTGTGGGAGACTCTTCTGCAGGACAATACAAGGGTGAGGTGGCTGGCAAGGGACAGCCCCTACCTGCCTGAGAAGCGAATAGCCAGGGAAAGGAGACAAGGGCTCACCTTGCACAGGGCTGCCGGCTGTGGGCAAGGGATGGTGCTTTGAACTCTCTCAGGGCTAACTGCCCCTTCCAGGTGGCCTTGCCTACAACTGAGTTCCGGATACTGTTCCAACCTCCTCTGAGTTCCATTGCACTGCACACTCCTAGCCCAGGTGGCTTTCATCTCCTCTCCCCAGGAGCAGGCTAGTGAACCTCTCCCTCTATCCCAGTGGTTCTCAACCTTGGCTGCGTAGTGGAGTCATTTAGCAGAACATAAAAAGATAATGATGCCCAAACCCTACGCCTGGAGATCCTGACTTAATTGGCCTGGGGTGTGTCCTAGGCGGTGGAATTTTTTAAGCTACCCAGGTGATTCTAACATGCAGCTAGGCATGACAGCCATTGCTTATTCTCACTGCAAATCAGTATCATGTCATTTTCTATCTCCTGGATGAGCTGGAGCTAGCTGGTCTATACTGGTTTTTGAGGGCCCATTATTGAAATTTCAGGAACTTTACAAACCAGTTATTAAGAATGGTCATTATTAAAAAAATAAATTCTGTAAACTTCCAATTAAATAAATTATATTAATAGCAAAGATAATAAAGTCTCAAAACTAAGTACTTCCTAATTATTTTATATTTTACTGTTACCTACACTCTTTAGGTTATTTACATCTGTTGCATCTCTGTTACATAGTATGACAATATTACATAATCAGGTACTATGGTGAATCATTTCCCACTGCCACGTTCAGTGACATCATGTTTGTAGCTTGAAATAGTTCATGGTGGGAGTATTTACACCATAGACATTTGCTGATTGTCTAGACTTGAGAAAATGATAGAAGTCCTGTTAATAATGCACATTAAACTTGAATATATTTCATGTCTATAGCTGTTGTGAAGAGCATAAAAAACTGAGGTCATATTCTTCCAGTATTTGAAAGCTATGAAACAATTCAGCAATAAAACAGCTCATATCATCAGTAAATAAGTATAATTTCTGTATTTTTGTATTTTCACTTTAATTTTACTCTTTACTGTAAACAAAAATATTAACCAATAATCATGTCTCAACTGTACTCATTTGTCAATTGTAACCATAGGTTGACTGTGGGTACAAGGGCTGGGAAGGAAATCAATGAAAGTATTATGTGAGAATCAATTAACTCTATGGAATTTATAATAAAGAAACACTGAATATCTTATTATTATTTGCAAATTGTGTGCAACATATCCTTTATATCAGTAAAATTTGTAGCAAACGTCTACGTGTATATATACATCTTTTTTTTTGTTTTTCCTGGAGAGCCAATTGTTAAACTTAGACCATCATGCTACCACCTACCTCCATACCTTTCTTCAAAAGATCTTTATCCCCTGACTCACTCTCTTTTCTCCATATTCCTGATAAGGCTGTTCTTCCAGAAGGCAGAGGAAAGCCCTTTGTTATAGTCTTTACACGTTAGCCTTCCACACCTCTTGGAGAAGACTAGGAGGGATCTGGAGGGGCAAACAGAAGATATATGACATAATTAGCTGTTTTTTTATTATTATTAATAGATTTCAGCTGTGCCTGGAAGTCACTCAATCCTCAAATCACTCTGTGGCTAGATATTATTTCTAAACACATAGGAAACCTACTGCAACAACAACAAAATCTATCAAATACATGTCTTCTTTTCTTTCTACTGATTGTCCACATGGATAGTAAGAAATGCATCAACAGAGGCACTGCCCAGGTCTTCAAACATGAGAGAAAAGGATAACAGCTATGAACACCATATTAAGGCTTAGGTTTCTTGGCATGTCCTGTGATGGTGTCCTTGTCATCTATTTCTGCATAACAAACCACTTAAAGACTTAATGACTCAAAACAGTGACAAACATTTATCCTGTGCACAAGTCTGTAATTTGAATAGGGCTCCGTGGAGAAGACTTGAATCCACTCCTTGTAGCATTGGTTATGGGGATTGACTTAGGGTTGGAGGATCTAAATCCAATATGCTCTCTCCCATGGCTGGTGAATTGATATGGACAATCAGCTAGGCGTCCGGGGGACTTCGGCTCCTCTTTACATGACCTGGGCTTCCTTACAGCGTGATGGTTGGATTCCAGGGGCAAATGTTCTAAACTAGCTGGAAGCCATGTTGCCTTGTATGACTTAGCTTTAGAAGGCACGTAGCATTTCTTATGCTGATGCAGACAAAAACCCCATCCAGGTTCAAGCGACTCCACATCTTGATGGGGGAGTGTGAAGTTCTGGATGAGCATGTAGAACAGGAAGTACTGTTGTGACCCGTTTTAGAAATTATAATCTGTCTCAGCTGGAAAGGAAGAGAACGCTTCCCAAAGCACTGCATGGCCCTGGTGTCATGTGTTTTGTGCAGGAAATCAGCAGGTCATATTCCACGACTAGTCCAGAATGACAAGTGGTAAGAATTGAGAAATGGGGGTCAAATGAGATGAAGAGGCAAATATGTTGTTTTCACTAACAGAAATGTCTAAAGAGTTAATGATACTTTGGGTCATTTTTCAATAGACTGTAGGTATGTGAAACAGTGGAAGTGTTGCATTATGAAAAGCTTAATCGAGACAGCCGGTGGAAGTATTGAAAGGTCATTACCATAATACATTCGCAGAAGAAGCGCTCCAAATCATTGTGAAACTCCGTGGCCACATACTCCGCAATTACCTGGAGTAGAGAGACAGTCAGGGTGCCCCATGCCATCTCCCCCAGAATGGAGAAAGACAAGTTGCTCACATCAGAATCCAAATGAAGTGTGTCAGAAGCAAACATAGCACTCACCTTAGGCAGGGATGAAGTTCTAGCTGCAGAACGTTTAAATACTTTTTTTTTTTCAAATGGGAAGAGACCAAAGGTTGCATAGATGCAGAGACTCTGAGATAAAGGGATTCTTTTCCAACAAAAGTATAGGTAGTTTTCTTTGGTTAGTTAAAGAAGCTTAAATGGGCATGAGTTAGACCCCTAGACGGGATCGTTTATTTTATGAAAAGCACCCAGCAGGTACAACCAGTTATATGTGGTTCACACAGTTCTGTTAGCTAAAAAGGGACCAAGGTGAGGTTGTGTGTCTTTTTACAGATATTATTTTGACATAATTTCTGACTTAAAGAAAAGTCGCAGAAATGGAGAAATATTTACCCAGATTACTCAGATGTTAAATATTTACAATATTCCCCTTCGTTCCTCCCTCCCTCCCCTCCCGTCCCCTCCCTCCCCTCCTGTCCCCTTCCTTCCCTCCCTCCCTTCCTTCCTTCCCTCCTTCCTTCCCTCCTTGTCCTTTTTTTTTTTTTTTCTTTTTTTTTGAGACAGACTCTCACTCTGTTGCCCAGGCTGGAGTGCGGTGGCACGATCTCGGCTTACTGCAACCTCTGCCTCCCAGGTTCAAGCAATTCTCTTGCCTCAGCCTACCAAGTAGCTAGGATTACAGGTGCATGCCACCACAGTTGGCTAATTTTTGTATTTTTAGTAGAGACGGGGTTTCACCATGTTGACCAGGCTGGTCTCAAACTCCTGACCTCAAGTGATCTGCCTGCCTCGGACTCCCACTTCCCTTCCCTTCCCTTCCCTTCCCTTCCCTTCCCTTCCCTTCCCTCCCCTCCTCTCCCCTTCCACTCCCTTCCCTCCCCTCCCCTCCCCTCCCGTCCCCTCCCCCCTCCCCCTGCTCCCTTCCCTTCCCTTCCTTTCTTTTCTTTCTCCTTTCCTTCCCTTCCCCTTCCATTTCCCCTTCCCTTCCCTTCCTTTCCTTTTTCCTTTTGAGACAGGCTCTTGCTCTGTCTCCCAGGCTGGAGTGCAGTGACACAATCATGACTCACTGCAGCCTGGACCTCCTGGGCTCAAGCAGTTCTCCCCGCTCAGTCTTACTAGCTGAGATCATGGGCACACACCATCACACAGGGCTAATTTTTAAATTTTTTGTAGACAAGGTATCACTATGTTGCCTAGGCTGGTCTCAAACGCCTGGTCTCAAGTGATCTTCCCACCTTGGCTTCCCAAAGTGCTGAATTACTGGCATGAGTCACCAGGCCTGGCCTCTTTCTCTTTAATCTATCTCTATCTGTATCTCTGTCTCTGTCCCTGGCTCTATCTCTGTCTCTACCTCTGCCTCTTCCTCTATATCATGAACATATAGTCTACATCTATATCTATATGTCTAGGAAGAGAAATATATACTGATAGATATGTGTTTGCATCAGATATAATGATGATTTTTCAGAACCATTTAAGAGTAAGTTGCAGACAGGACGTCCCTTTAGCCCTAAATACGATGTTTATTTACTAAAAACAAATTCTCAAATTTTTTAACATAATGAAAACACAAGTATCATAAGTAGAAAATTAAAGTTAATATAATGTTAGTATCTAATATACAGACTTCATTCAAATTTTTCTAATTTTCACAGTAATGTCCTTAATAGTAAAATAAAATCTAAGAGCACGTGTTTCTTTATAGTAAAATGAAATCTAAGATCAAATGTAAAACTGATGTCTCTATAGGCTCAGTTCTGTTACTGTACCTGACAAATGGGTCGATAGACATACAAACTCGTAGTTGTATTTGCAAAGTTACAGAGAACCCATTTTAAAATGGCCTTCCCTGGGCATGTCAGGCTGAAACCTACAACTCTTTCTGTTGGGCCAGGCAGAGAAGAATTTCTTGTTGGGATTCTCAGAAGACTGGCAGTACACTTGGTGTACAGGCAATACTTGTTAAATGTGTATTTAACACTGAACAAATATTAACATTATAACATTAAGCATTATATGTTTAATGTAATTAATGTAATGTAATTAGTTATGTAATATTAATGTAATGAAATTATATGTAAATAGTATAACATTAAACAACCAAACCTAGAAAAAAAAAGATTTAAAAGTAGTTTCCGTATCACCTAAGAATAAAAGTATTTTAAACCTAACTCATCTGAGAGTTGAATTTTCTAATTGAAAATTAGAGGCTTAGGAGGATGTTTAAAAAAATCTTTCTATTACTTGGGTATCGTTGGGTGAATTGTGGTGTTATTTATAATAATTGTCACAATCACCTTTGAAATTCTAGCAACTCCGACACATTGACGAGAATAAACAGATTTTTCTCCTTATCAAAACTAGTCCTTTTACTAGAATCTGAAGATGTCCTTCGGATTCAAACTGAGGACACCATGGATACTGAGGCAAGGATGTGAATGCCAGTGGTGTGTGTGGAAGGTAAGCCCAGGAAGCACTGGTAGGAGAGTCAAGATGCGAGACAGGAAAAGGTAGAAACAAATAAAGGGTGAATTATCTAATAAGTCATGACTGTGGACAAATGGGGCTCACCCCCACTGGGTGACTCATGGAAAGAGTGAAGAACAGAGTTCTATGGAGTTATTCCAACAGAGGGTCCAGGAAGCTAGTGCATTTATCCACCCAGTCCCACTGGTTGTTGGTAAAATCCTGCTCCCAACAATCCTAAGGCCCCAGCATATCCAGTCTGCCTCATGCGAGGGGCTAATGGTCTCTGGCAGCCTGCAAAATCCCTCTTGCAAGGGCTCCCAGCGCTTGTAGCTGGAACCTGCCATGTCAGGCTGCACGGGCATGATGCTTGTCTAGGGATAGAGACGGAGCACCTTCAGCTTCTACATTTTCCATTCCTGCCATTTGGAACCAGGTTTAATGGAATTAGAGAAGCATTTGAAAAATTAGATATTTGTTGTTTAAGAAAATATGATCAATGCAGGGTCAAACTTCTTCTTCTTTTTTTTTTTTAATGAAATGAACACGTAACAGTTCTTCTATGGCTTAGCCATCGCAGCCTCCAGTAGAAATGGGTATGAAGATAATTGCATTATAGCTAACGAGTAGTGGAAAGAGTGAAGCTAACACCAATCGCTTGAGGGAACAAGTAAATTAAATGCTGATGACATTGACCAGGCAGCAAACTACATTCATTGATTATTTTAATTTTCTCTCTTCTACACTCAGTTAAACATCCATAGCAGTGGATTTCAAGGTAACCAAAAGGTTGTTTAGCATACTTTTAAAAGAGTCAGGAACAGCGAACAAAAAGGCCCCTATCAAACAAACAAAAAATAACTTGTCTGATGCGTGTTCTCTACATGTGGGTGTACATGAGTGATTATTTGCCTCTATGTATCTGCTCCTCAGAAGGGGTGCATATGTGTTTCAACAGAAAGGAAGAAAAAGAGAAAATTGTCAGGTGGAATATTTGAATAAAAAAGGGAAGAATGGCCTATCCTAGGTAATTCTATCATTGTACAGCATTTTAAAACTATGATATTATGTGGTAGAAGGAAGTAAAAACTTGAGGGGAGAATAATAAAATGAAAGGGAGAAGGTGAATTTCTGTAGCTCTGGCTTCTTAGATGTCCACTGCCTTTATCTGAAAAAGGAACTCAACCTGCTTGGAAACTTAGGCTTTACAAACAAAATGAAACAAAAAGAGTTTAAAGATATTTCTATTTTTAAAACATTTTATTTATTTATTTTTGAGACACATTCTCATTCTGTTACCCAGGCTGGAGTGCAGTGGCATGATCTTGGCTCACTGCAACCTCCGCCTCCTGGGTTCAAGTGATTCTCCTGCCTCAGCTTCCCTAGTAGCTGGGATTCCAGGCATGCCATCATCACGCCTGGCTAACTCTTCTATTTATAGTAGAGACAGGGTTTCACCATGTTGGCCAAGCTGGTCTCGAACTCCTGACAGGTGATCCTCCTGCCTCGGCCTCTCAAAGTGCTGGGATTTACAGGCGTGAGCCACTATGCCAGGCCAAAAGATATTTCTAAAATGGCTAACTAGTTGTTGAGTTTTGATGGGGATTATACTAAATCAGAAATAGTAATCAAAAGTAAAGAACTGATAAGGAAATAAGTTGAGTTATAGTGAAGGGTCTTTTTAAGAGAATATAAATCCAACCAGATGCTATTTAAATATGCCTTTCTGTTTTCACTGTTTAGTGACTTGTCTGGATTAAGTTGTTGAAGGACTAAGGCTGTGTTAGGATTCGAATGTGTCCTCACCAAAAGCATGTGTTAGAAACTTAATCTCCAATGCAATAGTGTCGGGAGGTGGGGCCTAACAGGAGGTGATTAGGACAGGAGGGTTCTGCCCTCATGAATGGATTAATGTCGTTGTCATGGGAATAGGTTTTTTATTTTCAAAGTTGGTTCATTATAAAAAAGTGAGTTCACTGCTCCCCTACTCCCTGCCATCCCCCTCTCACCCTCTTGCCTTCTGCCACAGGATGACTCAGCAAGCAGGCCCTTGCCAGACGCTGGTGACTTGATATTGGACTTACCAGCCTTAATAGCTGTGAGAAATAAAGAAATAAGTTTATTTTCTTATGAGTAACCCAATCTCTGTTATTCTGTTAAAGTTGAGTGAAACACAAAGATAGGCTGCATTGTGAAAAGTGGTTATTTGAACACAAAAGTTTATTCCTCCTAGAGCACTATTAAGAGTTAGTTGGGCCATCGTTCTGGTTCTTGAACTTTAAAAAGCAGGGAAATGTCCAAATGAACCTCTGACACTAAAGGATTAGAAAAATGTTAATGCCAAGAGTTGTGCTTAAAAATGATAATGCAGATGTACTGGTATGAAGCACTTTCGATCCTCTATAAAAAGTGCGAACAGGCCAGGCACGGTGGCTCACGCCTGTAATCCCAGCACTTTGGGAGGCCGAGGTGAGCGAATCATGAGGTCAGGAGTTTGAGACCAGCCTAACCAACATAGTGAAACCCTGTCTCTACTAAGAATACCAAAATTAGCTGGGCCTGGTGGCACGCGCCTGTAATCCCAGCTACTTAGGAGGCTGAGGCAGGTGAATCACTTGAACCAGGAGGCGGAGGTTACAGTGAGCAGAGATCGCGCCACTGCACTCCAGACTCGGGGATGACAGAGCAAGACCCCATCTCAAAAAAAAAAAAAAAAAAAAAAAAAGCAGATTCTAGGAGGTCATCCTGCTTCTCTTTTTGCATTTCTTATGTCCTCTGAGCATATTAATAAGCTGGAGGCAGCACATTTTAAAATATGGGGCTTTGTCTATTCCCCATGAGAAAGATAAGCCTTGATTGACTTTCCCTTACTTTTATCAAACTTAAGCCAAATATATCTCAAAGTTCCATTTTGTCTTCTTCTTCACCACATGTCCTGTGCAGAAAAATCACTGGAATGGAGGAATTCTGGAGATATATCATTAGTGCTAGCACATGCTGATGACTTGTAGCTAGAACAGGGAAGATGCTGGAAGGCATGTGGTCTCCAGTACATCCCAAAGTCCAGGGACCTTAGCAAATAAAGATGCTGACTTCTCTGCCGTAACCGTGCCTGGGTCCCGCGGAAGCCAGTATCAGCACTGACGGGTCCTGTGTGTTAGGCTTCAAGTCTAGATGTTTTATCTCTGTCCTTGATTCCCTGATTTTTATTCATGTATTTCTTTTTCAGTTTTAGTGAGTTATAATTGATTTATTAGTCTGCTTTCACACTGCTATAAAGAAATACCCGAAACTGCGTAACTTATAAGAAAAGAGGTTGAATTGATTCGCAGTTCCACACGGCTGGGGAGGCCTCAGGAAACATGGCGGACGGTGAAGGGGAAGCAAGGACCTTTTCACATGGCGGCAGGAGAGAGAGAATGAGTGAAGGAGGAAACTGCCAAACACAAAACCATCAGATCTTGTTAGAACTCACTCACTATCATGAGACCAGCACCGGGGAAATCGCGCCCATGATCCCATCACCTCCCACCAGGTTTCTCCCTCAACACCTGGAGATTATGGGGATTACAGTTCAACGTGAGATTTGGGTGAGGACACAAAGCCTAACCTATTGAGGACTACAAATTGTATAAATCAAGGTGTTCAACATGTTCTGATATACATATATATTGTGAGACAATGGCCACAATCAAGCTAATTAACACACCTATCACCTCACATAGTTGCCCTTGATTTTTAATTTTTTATTATTTCATACACTCTAAGAGCAAAAACAAGGTGTTGACTTGGGTTGCTATGTAAGTTCCTTAGACACACATATATGGGCACACATACACACACACACACACACAGTCATAAAAAATACTATTTTTTTTATTTTTTATTCAGCCATAAAAAAGAATGAAGTTTTGATATATGCTACAAAATGGTTGAACTCTGAAAACATGTTAATTAAAGAAGCCAGACACAAAGAGTCACATGTTATATGATTCCATTTATGGAAATACTCAGAATAGGGGCATGAGTGTCCCCCCACCCCGACCGCAGCAGCTGGGGGAGGCAGGTCCCACTGACCCACGGAAGCCGTTGGACCCACTTGTAGGGTGGCCGGTGCAGGGCGTGAGGTGCTGGCACACAGGTGAGGAGTCCTAGAAAAGTAGCACGCAGATTGTGCTATCAGCAAGCCTGTCATCTAGTGGAAGAGACTGGCTGGGACAAATAGCCCACGTGTGGACACCGCTGTGGGCTGGTGGCAGGTGTGGAGAGGGTGCCATCAGGCATATGAATGGTGGGGTCTTCAAAGGCGTGTGCAGCTGCCGGAAGGGGAGGCTCTCCTGAAGACACTATCGGCCAGCCTGCCTGTGCCTTTAGTGCCCTGGCTGCCTGAAGAGCCTCACCCCTGGGCCCTGGGGGCCAGGACTCCAGGACTCTGACCACCTGCCCTCCCCCAGCCTCAACAGCTGCACCTTCTCATTAATACTGATGCACCGACCACGGGACACAGCTGGGAGGCGCTGAAGGACTGGGCCATGGCTTTTCCCAGGCCCCACTCAGGCTCCTGAGCCTAGAAGGTGAAAAGAGGGCTCTCAGGGACTCACAGGGGCTCGCTGCTAATTGGCCCTGCCTTCCCTTCCGCCTCAGCAATGGGCCAGGAAGCTGGAACTTTGTTATCTGGGTAATTAGCTTCAGGCCTTGGACTGAGGCCGGCCAGGTTTCGGGGCTGCTTCCCACAGGCTGTGCACCCTGACCCCAAGAGGGAGGCGAGGTGCTGCTGATGACAGCTAGAGGCCAGACCTGGGGAGCAGGTTTGGAGTATCCTCTCCCTCTGCCCTCCCTGCCTGGACCGCGCCCCCAGGGCTGCTGGGCCTGGTTATCGTGTGGGGCCTCCTGACCCAGTCAAGGGCATGGAGCTTTGGGAAGGGGATGCCCCTAAGGGTGCCAGTCCAGCCAGCTGCCCCACCCCTCAGGCCCAGCCTGGCCCCCGAGCTCCGCACTCTGGAGCCCTGAGCAGCCCTGTGGGCAAGCAGCCCCCGGCATGGCCGAGCACCTGGAGCTGCTGGCAGAGATGCCCATGGTGGGCAGGATGAGCACGCAAGAGTGGCTGAAGCACACCCAGGAGCGGCGCGCTCAGCAGGTGAAGATGTGGGCTCAGGCTGAGAAGGAGGCCCAGGGCAAGAAGGGTCCTGGGGAGCGCCCCCGGAAGGAGGCTGTCGGCCAAGAGCCCCTGAAGCAGGTCCTCTTCCCTCCCAGTGTTGTCCTTCTGGAGGCCGCTGCCTGAAATGACCTAGAGGAAGTCTACCAGCTCCTCAGGAGTGGGGTCAGCCCTGACCTGGCCGCGGACGGCCTGACGGCGCCACACCAGTGCTGCATCGATGACTTCCGAGAGATGGTGCAGCAGCTCCTGGGGGCTGGGACCAATGTCAATGTCTGCGACAGTGAGTGCTGGACACCTCTGCATTTTGCGGCCACCTGTGGCCACCTGCACTTGGTGGAGCTGCTCATTGCCAGTAGCGCCGATCTCCTGGCGGTCAACACCGAAAGGAACATATCCTATGACCTGATGAGCAGACGCTGGACTGCCTGGAGACACCCATGGCCGACGTGGGATCACCCAGGACAGCAGCTAGGACGCCCGGGCACCCAATAATGGGTATTGGTTTCCTTTTGGGATGATGAAAATGTTTGAAACCAGATAACGGTGGTGGTTGCATACTTTTTTCAATATGTTGAATGCCCCTAAATTATATACTTTAAAATGGTAATTTTCTGTTATATACGTTTTATCTCAAAAACGAACCAATAGAGGAGCATCCTGCAAAATAGCTGACCAGTCCTCAAAATGAACAAGATTATCCAAAATAAGGAAAGACTGAGAAACTGTCACAAGAAGATCCTAAGGAGACATGACTCCTAGATTTAATGTGGTGTCATCAATGGAACCCTAGAACACAAAAAGGACATTAGGTAAAAAATAAGGAAGTCTAAGTATATTACAATTTTAGTTTCTAACAATGTATTAATATTATTTCATTAAATGTAACCAATGTTGCATACTAATATAAGATGTTAGTAAGAGGGAATACTGGATGGAGGGTATATGGGAATTTTCTATGATATCTTACATTTTTTCTGTAAATCTAAACTACTCTATAATTAATAAAGTTGATTTAAAGAGAGGAGCAGCTGCATGTGCCTTTTGTGCTTTGTCTTTTCCCTCTTCTTTCCTCCTTGTATGTAACTCAGAGCTTGCAGGAGGAGCCTTGAGGACGAGGATGTACATCAAGGATAGTGAGTGGGAGGCAGAGGCAGACTCCTGCTTCCTGCCCTGTCCCGCTGTGTTCACACTTCTTGTTACGTGAGAATAAGAAAATAAAAGAAAAATTTAAAAATGACCATTCTTTTAAATCAAATATATTTTGTTTAATTAAAAATTCACTGTTACCATATGTATTAGTTTCTTAGGTTTTGCATAATAAAGGACCACAAATGGGTTGACCTAAAACAATAGCATTTTATTGTCTCACGGTTCTGGAACTCAGAAGTTTAAAATCAAAGTGTAGAGCCATGCACCCTCTGAAGTTCTGGATGGAATCTTCCTTACCTCTTCCCAGCTCCTGGTGGTGATGCTTTACCTCTGGCATTCCTTGGCTTGCAGCCACATCACTCCAGTTTGTCTCCATCTTCACAGTGTTCTCCCTGTGTGTCTTGGTTTTCAGGTGGCGTTTCCCTCCTCCTATAAGGACATCATCATGTTGGATTAGATCTTTCCCCATTCCCCACCCTGCCTATGACATCATCTTAACTTGACTACATCTGCAAAGACCTTATTTTCAAATAAGGTCACGTTCATCAATATCAGTGGCTGGAACTTCAACATATCTTTTTGGGAAACATAATTCAGCCTGTAACACTGCATTTTTCTCATTCTATAATGGACATATGAAAATAGTTTTAGAAACTAGCATGGGCCTACGGACAGGCATTTGGGATGAATGACATGTGTGATTTAAAAAACCTTCACAACTTTATGAAGTTCATGCCCAAGACTTACTATCCCATTTTGCAGGTGATAAAATTGAGACATAGGAAATGTAAGTCAGTTTTTCCTGGGTTGCACAGTTAAGAAATGATGGATTCAGAATTTAAACTTAGACTATCCTCAAAGTTCTTGCACTTTCTATCAAATTGTTCTCAGGCTGCCCGAGGTTTTAATGAATCAGATCAGGAAATAGAGAATGAGATTCTGATTGGAGGCTTATCTTAGCCTCCTTTATATTCATTTAGGCTTTTCCTTCCTCGCTTTTCCTGCCACCATCCTTATTGAACTGAAGGCTTGCCTCATACCCTGGCTTGCAAGCCTCTCGCTCCTTCCACCATTGTGGCTTTCAAATTTGATTTACTGATATCTACTTGTCTAAATGATAAAATAGAGAAAGCTTTTACAGAGTAAGTTTATCACAGAAATGTAACTATTACGTGTATTGTGCAAAATGATTCTTTTTTTTAAATCCAGGCAAATACATTGGAGTCATTAATTTGAATACTAAGTACAAGATTCTGTTTAAAAATCCACAAGATGAATAACAAATCATAATTCTGGCAAGGCAAAGACATTCTTCAAAGCCATCGTTTGTGTAATCCATTGAAGATACTATGATAGTAGCTCGTTGATGGCTGATTTAGAGCCTAGCACATGTGCCATTACCTTTCTTGGGAGATATATTTCATGCATCCTCACATTACAAGCAGTTGCTGACTTCAAAATGGATTGGGTTACAAAAGTTCATCTGAACTATATTCTTTGATATTGAGAATGTTTCACACATCCTTATAAAGCACCTATTAGGTGACTATCTTGCGCTTGGCTGTGTAGATAAAACAATTAAAAAACAAACAAATAAACCAATACAGTCCTTGTTTTTTGAGAGTTTAAACGGGATGAATGTGGTGCATTGAATTGCAAGTCTCAGCTCTTCACTCCTCTTTGGACATCCCTGCCCTTAGCCCCCTGACTTTCATTTCCTTGTATACAGACTGAACGTACTTCCCCTTTCCCTGGCTGTGGGGTTGACTATGTGACTTGCTTTTGGCCAATGAGGTGTTAGCAGATGCTGCAAGCTAGATTTTGCCAAGTCCCTGAGCAGTTGAGCTTGCCCTCTGCCGTGGCTGTGAGGAGTGCTTCCTGCAGGTGTTTATGCCCTTTACCCTGAGCCCAGAATTCACATATGTGCCCCCCACACCCCAGCTGCTCCAAGGACCTACAGCATTATAGCTGCCCCAGCCAACCCACGGAACCCTAAGAGAGAATATATATCCTTGTCTTTCTCAGTCACAGAGTTTTGCCATTGCATAGCATGTTTATGGCAACAGTTAAATGATAGAGGTGGGGAGAACTCTTGCACCACACACATAGTTCCAAAAAATAAACCTGTAATCACTGGAGCATGGTACAGACATAGAGTATGTTGAGACACAGAGCAGTACGTGGAATGAGGCTTCTGAGACACCAAGAAGGTCTCCCCAAGCAAGTGGCTTTCAAGCTAAGACCCAAAAACTGAGCACGAATTGGTTGGGTGAAGACAGAGGGCAAAGGAATCCCAAGTAGAGGGACTGGCACCTGCAAAGGCCCTGTCTGAGGTTGGGATACATTTGGTGTTGAGATGAAGAAGTAGATGGTGAGGGGACCAGATAATACAGGGCTTTGTAGAATGAGGATTTTGAAATTTATTCTAAGAGCATTTTATTGTAGAATCCTAGTACAGTCAACCCTCCATATACGTGGGGTTCCAGGACACACTCAAATCCCGCTGTCTGCCGTGTGGAACCTGTTTATAGGAAAAGTTGACCTTCCATAGAAGCAGGTTTTGCTTGTTTGGTTGAAAAGAATCTGTATATAGTGGACCTGCACAGTTTAAACCAATGTTGTTCAAAGGTCAAGTGTACATGAGACTCCTGTGACTGGCTCAGCAAACCAAATTTCCCCTCAGGGGTGTTCATCCATGAGGTTATTCTGTTTTTCTCTGATTACTGCCCCTGTGTATGTTCGGGTGAATCTTCTCTTTCCCCTTTGGGTAGCACATCCCTTCATGATGTCTTGGACAGATTGCATAACTTTTCATTCCCTTTTAGCTGCTAAAATCCTATCTGGTTTAAAATTTTAATCATTTGTTCACGGTGAACATTCCCTTCAGTTATGGACAGGCAGGCTCGTGGCTAGAGAAATGTAAAGCTGGGGACCAAGTTATGATCCATGTACTTACTTCTCTCACTTTCTTAACCACTTGGAATGGAGTGGACCACAGGTTGTGTGGTGGATGCCATAGGGCACCTCCCGGATCCCCTTCTGGACAAAGGACTTGCTGAGAGTGAAGCAGGCAGGTGGTCCTCTGTGGTCATCCCACTTTCAGGGGTCCTGTAGCTGAAGAGAGACACTCCACCTATTTCCTGGGGCGGTCTGCATCCATTGACCAATTGATCCTCTAACCCCAATTCCGGATAGCTCTGAAGGTCACCCCAGCTTCAGAACTCCCTGCATAGTTGGCTGAGGCTTGCACTGTCACAGCATCATAGCTCAGCTTCTCCCTCTGCTCATTCTCACTCCCTTGCTTCCCTTCTACTGGCCTGGCTCCTCTCTTAGTCTTCTTGAGCTGCTATAATAAAATGCCACAGGCTAGGTGGCTTAAAAAACAGAAATTTATTTTCTTACAATCCTGGAGGCTAGAAGCCCAAGATCAAGGCGCCAGTAAGGGTGGTTTTTGGTGGGGCCTCCCTTCCTGGTTTGCAGATAGCTGCCTTCCAGCTGTGTCCTTACATGGTGTGTTAGTCAAGGTTCTCTAGAGGGACAAGACTAATAGGATAGATGTATATATGAAAGGAAGTTTATTGTGGATTATTGACTCACACGATCACAAGGTGAAGTCCCACAATAGGCCATCTGCAAGTTGAGGAGCAACAAAGCCAGTCCAAATCTCAAAGCCTCAAAAGTAGGGAGGCTGACGGTGCAGCCTTCATTCTGTGGCCTACACCACTGGTGTAGATCCAAGAGTCCCAAAGCTGAAGAACTTGAAGTCTGATGTTCGAGGGCAGGAAGCATCCAGCATGGGAGAAAGATGGAGGCCAGAAGACTTGGCCAGTCTTGTCCTTCCACTTTCCTCTGCCTGCTTTTATCCCAGCTGTGCTGGCAGCTGATTAGATGGTGTCCACCCAGATTGAGGGTGGGTCTGCCTCTCCCAGTCCACTGACTCAAATGTTAATCTCCTTTGGCAAGACCCTCACAGACACACCCAGGAACAATACTTTGCATCCTTCGATCCAATCAAGTTGACACTCAACATTAACCATCACACATGTGTTTCCAGTATGCAAGGGAGAAGAGAGAGGGAGCTCTGGTGTTTCTTCCTTTTCTTACAAGGACACCAGTTTTAAATTGGCTCAGTGCCTCAGCCTCATAGTTAAGGTCATTTAACCTTAACTGCCTTCTTAAAGGCTCTGTCTCCAAATACTGCCATGTTGGTGGTTAGGGTTTAAACACAGAAATTTTGATGGGGACACTAGTCAGTCCATAGCTGTTTCTTAAGATACTCATCTCTGTCTCTGTCTGTTTCTCAGGAACCCAACCCACCATGAGCTGCTATGCCTCTTGTCTGGCTCCATCTCCTCAGATTGCTTTATGGAAGAAATGCTAAAAATAAAAGGGATAATTTTTAAAAAATAAACTGTTATTAAACAAATTTTTAGATTTACAGAAAAGTTGCAAAAATGGTACAGAGTTTCTATAACCCTCACCCAGTTCCTGTAAGGCTTTCATCTCACATTAACGGGATACATTTGTCAAAATTAAGAAACCAACATTGGTACATTACTGTCAACTGAACTTTAGGCTGTATTTGGGTTTCACAGTTTTTCTTTAATGTCTCACTTCTGTTCCAGGAATTAGCCCAGATACCACTTTTCATTTAACCATGTCTCTCTAATCTCCCCTGGTCTGTGATAGTTTGTCTTTCCTTGTTTTTTTTTTTTATGACCCTGGCAATTTTGAAGAGTGCCAGTTGGATATTTTGCAGAACATCACTCAGCTGGGGGTTATCTTCTTTTGTGCAGTTAGAGTGAGATTTTGGGTTTTGGGGAAGAAAACGACAGAGGTGAAGTGCCTTCTCATCATATCCTCGTGGGGCACATGACGTCCACGTGACATCACTGGGATGTTCGACTTGATCTGTTGGTTGAGGTGGTGTTTGCAGGTTTCTCCACTGGAACATTTCTCTTTTTCCCTTTTCATACTCTGCTTGTTGGATGTAGACAAACATCTTTTACTTAATGTGCTTGTCTTCTCTCTGGACATTGCATCTCTGCTAACATTGCCTGGCCCCTGTGCCTCTACAAGGCAGGTGTCCAGATGCTGGCTCTCTTGGAGCATCTGACCCAGCAACAGTGGGTGACATGAAGTACTGGCTCTGGTTCAACCCATTTAGCTTCTACCCCGGAGGAAAATGAGGCCAAAGGAAGTTAAAGACCCAGCGAATCAGGGTCAGCTTATTGACTTGGTGTCAGGTCTGCTGTCCTCAATGCAGCATTATTTCTTAACCTGATATGACTATGGACATAGGGACAGAGACATAGATGTCCAAGGTGAGAGCTGGCTCATGAGGTGTTGGACAGAGCGTGTGGTGGCTTTGCTCTCATGTCCCTGTCAGCCTCAGCCTCTTGCTCATCGCCCAGGTTTGAGTCATACTTTCACCTCCAGAGGCAAGAGCTGGGGTCAACCCACCTTGCTCACAGGGATGGCAGCGGAAGAGGGTGGTTTCCAAAGGGAAATCAAGGTGCTGTCCTAGGAGGAGCCACCGATGCCAGACAGCACAGAACAACATATGGCCACTACAGGTGTGAAATCCAAGGGGTGACAGCAAGAAGTTGAGGGTTTCTGTGACTCCTGGGCCACTTTGCTGGGGATCTTTAATGCGTAGAGGACATATTGTATGTATATGAGTTAGGCTTTGCATATGTCATCTGAGCCTATTCTTTCTATATTGTATGTATATGAGTTAGGCTTTGTATATGTCATCTGAGCCTCTTCTTTCTTTGCATTAGATAAGTCAAAGAAAACAACACAATCTAATAATAATACTGCATCCTTGTATATTATAGAAGCACTTTGTATATTATAGAAGTCCTTTTACACATTCAGTCTCATTGATTCTTGCAATGATTCTGTAAAATAAGCATCACAGATGTGAATGTCCCCCCATTTTACAAGTGAAGCAAGTGAAACTCAGAAATATTCAGTCAATCGTTTGATTCCATGAGAGCCTTGCTTACTTCCCAGTCTGCATTCCAGTACATGCGTTGGAATTCTCTCCCCGTGTAACTCTCCTTCCATGTGCCTTCTCATGCCAGGGGCAGGCTAGAAATGCTGGACCATTAAGGTCCCTAAAAACAGTCTCTGGACCAATGATGAACGTGAATTGGAGATTAAATACCCCAGCTTCCTTGCTCCTGGAGCAAAGAAAGAATAACATTTCTGAGGCGTGTGCTCTAGCCTGTGTCTCTCAATTCCTCAGCTGTTCTCAGTGTCCTCATGCTTGATCAGGCACCCTTTCAGGTGTCTCTCCTTCCCTGTCTTAATTCCTTGTCCCACTACCAGCACTTCCTGGGAGCAGCTCCCAAATAAATGACTTGCACTCAGATCTTTGTCTTCGGGCTTATTTTTGGGAGAACCCAACTTAAGACAGCCACAGCATCACATAGTGGTTGTATATTTCCACTGTAAGCGACAGAAACCCCAACTTAAGCTGGCTCCAGCAGAAAAAGAATTTATTGTTCATCTAATTGAACAGTCCAGTCTAATAGCTCTAGCTTCAGGCACGATTGAATCTATTTCTTTAAACGATGTTACCAGGCGCTTGATTTCTCTCTTTCCACCTCTCTGCTCTGATTTCCTCTGTGTTGACTTCTTCTCAGGCAGGCTATCTTTCCAGCAGCTCACATGAGCTCCAATTCAAGTCACGTGGAAAAGAAAGTGTCTCCCTCCAGGAAACTCCAGGTAATCCTGAGATTGGATCTGATTGGCTCTGACTGCATCAGGTGCTTACCTTTGAACCAATCACTGTGCTCAGTGAGGTATAAATGGCCAGACTTGGGCCATAAAGACCACCCAGGAAGCTGGTGGTCCCGGTTGGCTGCACCCAGTGGCAAGGAGTAAAACTGGATGGCAGTCATTCTTGGGGGAAGATGCTGGTTTTTTTTTTTTTTTTTTTTTTTTTTTTTTTTTAACAGAAAAAGGAGAACCAGCACTGTTCAGATTCTCACCCGCACCATCTGACTTTTTGTACTTTCCTCTGAGGAAAAAAAAGTGCTGTCTTCTGAGAAAAAAATAATATTTTAGTTCCAGTTAATTTCAACAAAAATATAAATCATACATGCCTCACTATTACTGGATATGCTTAGATACAGAAAAGAAGTAAAAACCCTAAGAACCATAAAATAATTGTTTTATAGTGTATAAATCATCCCATATTAAATTTTAATTGTTTTCTTTTTGTTTTTTTGTTTGTTTGTTTGTTTTTGAGACAGAATCTTCCTCTGTCACCCAGGCTGGAGTGCAGTGGAACAATCTCAGCTCACTGCAGCCTTGACCTCCTGGGCTCAAGGGATCCTCTCACCTCAGCCTTCCAAGTAGTTGGGACTACAGGCTCACGCCACCATGCCCAGCTAATTTTTTGGTATTTTTGGTAGAGATGGGGTATTGTTATGTTGCCCAGGCTTGTCTCCAACTCCTGAGCTCAGGTGATCTGCCCACCTCAGCCTCCCAAAGTACTGGGATTACAGGCATGAGCCACCACTGCAGGCCAAATTTTTATTGTTTTGTAATAGGATTATAGGATATGACAGGGAAGCACACCATCAAAGATTCAAAGGACAGAAAAACCACATCTAAGAGGACACTATTTACTTGTTGAAGGACAGGGAAAGCTAGAGTGGGTGGTAATGGCTGGAGGGGAGGCCCTTTCAGGCAGTTGATTCGATGAGTATGGTTGAGTTTTCATATGGCAGAAACTTAGGAAGCAAAAGTGGTCACATTTCATTTCTTCCCTTAAAACAATGTGTATTACTTACCACAATTTTATTGGCATACTGCAGATAAGTGAAATATAATAGCTTAACATAGCAGTGCACAAACTGTTTCAGTAAAGGGACAGAGAATACATATTTTAAGCCTCAAGAGTCAAGAGGGAAAATAGAGAATATTAAGTGGGCACTTATGCAACAATAAGGAAGACACATTTTCATACACTTTTCAATGATAAAATTCAAAAAATAATAATTGAGTTCAAGTTTTTGTAATACAGGTCTACTAATGAGAAAAAAAGTAGAATTCTTAATTTTGAGAAAACCAGGCACAGTGGCAAGGTCCTGTAATCCCAGCTACTCAGGAGGCTGATGCAGGAGGATTGGCTGAGGCCAGGTGTTAGAGGCTGTAGTGTGCTATAATTGCACCTATGAACAGCCATTGCATTCCATCCTGAGGAACATAATGAGAGCTCATCTCTGGAAAAAAAAAAATCTTAATTTGAGAGAGATAAAGGATTTTTCTTAATTGAGGCTCAAATTTAGTATTTCCTATCATCAAATCAATTGTGAACATTCACCTATAAAAACCACCATTAGCTTGAGGGCCATAAAAAATATAGTGGGCTGAATTTTACCCACAGGCTGTAGTTTGCTGACCTTTGGTTTAATCAGAAAGGGAACTTACTGACTCAGAGAGTTAAAAAAATAGAGGTGAACAGTTTTCAAACAGAGCTAATTCAGAACTCCAGTTTCATTTCTTTGAGATGACCTTTGTTCTGCCCTCCTTCCTAGGTTGGCTTTATCCTGAGACTGGGTTCCTTGAAGGATGCCTTAGGAACGAAACTGTATATTTCATTATTCACATCCAGGAAGGGAGAGAGAGTCACTTCTCTGAGCAAAGGTCCTGAGCTTCACTCTGATAGAAGCAAAGTTGAGCCAAGCATTGTGCCAAGGCACTAGGACAATTCAGGGAAGTGACTTGGGTACAGATTTCATAGGTGTTATGCAGTGGAAGGGGCATAGAGTGGAGGGAGAAGAGAGGGAACGTCCATTGTAAGTAAACTGTGAAGAATAACACAGAAAAGAGGGAGTGGATGGGCAATTCTTACAAAGTGAATGTGCTCCACCCTTATCTTGATGTCTCTCTAGGAGATCTTGCTACTCTGGAATATCTGTATCAGGCGCATTTTTCTCAAAACAAATGGTAGGAATTGTCAAACACCACTTTAGTGGTATTTTACAGAGGCCCTGTCTTCAGAACCTACAGTCTTATCACTTATATTAACTTCCCTTGAACAAGTCTTAATATTCTCCTGAGTGACAGTCTGCCAGTCCTGCAACCTCTAGCTCTTAACCCAAATCCTGTATTGTCCCCTTATTCTCTTCCTTCTCAAAAGGGATCCTTGAGAAGACATATTCAACATCCTTAACAGAAGGATTGAGCCATGAATCCTTTTATATCTTTTAGGGCATAATCCTTATTTTCTTCTATCTATGCCCATCCTAGTGCCTTTATGAAATGGAAAGCACATGGAAGGACTCTGCTTTTTCTCTTGTCTCCAGTAGTTTCTTACAGACTAGTAGCAGTGTGTAAGGTAAATTGGAAGAACTAAAAAAGAAGTATAAGCAACAATTCTACAGCTATCACCATGAGAATATGTAGAACACAGATCAGCAAACTATGGTCCTCAGACCAAATCCAGCCCACTGTGCTTTTGTAAATAAAGTTTTATTGGCACACAGCCACACCCATCCATGATGTATTGTGTATGAATGCTTTCATGCTGCAATTGCTACAATGGCAGAATTTGGTAACAGAAACCTGACAACACAACAAGTTAGGGTTTATATGTTTCTCTTATCACAAGAAGACTGGGGTTGTGTATTCCAGGCATAGTACAAAGGTTTCCTGAGTCCATCAAGGACCCTGGGTTCCTTTCACCATCCTTGGTGTATGGCTTCTGTCTTCAGGCTTTTGGCAACATGGTGGCTCCACCTCTAGACACTATGCCTACATTCCAGGGAGGCAGATAGGGAAAGGACAGTGAGCAGAAGTTATATGTCAGTTGATTTGGCTTATTTTTATAAAAAAATACTTTTTTAGAGATTCCCAGAAATCCCCACCCAGCGGACTTCCAATTACGTTTCCTTGGGCAAAACTATGTCACACGGCTAGAACTAGCTATACTGGAGCCTGCGGAACTGATCTTTTTGGGTTTCCACATTGTTCTTTTGTTCATTGTTCATTGTTTTGTTTTTGTTTTGAGATGGGGTCTTGCTCTGTTGCCCAGGCTGGAGCACAGTAGCATGATCACAGCTCACTGTAGCCTCGAAATCTTGGGCTCAAGGAACCCCCTCACCTCAGCCTCCAGAGTAGCTGGGACCACAGGCATGCACCACCACACCCAGCTAATTTTTTGGTGTTTTGTAGAGATGAGGTTTCACTATGTTGCGCAGGCTGGTCCCAAACTCCTGAGCTCAAGTAATCCTCCTGCGTCGGTCTCCCAAAATGCTGGGATTACAAGCATGAGCCACTGTGCCTAGACCCCACATTGCTCTTTTAAGTTAAATAAGAAGGTGAAAATGGATAATAAGTAGGTAACTACAAACATCTTCCACACCAGGGACTCACAAATCCAAATGCCTACCGGGATGGCAGGAGATTTAAATGGGTGCTTTGTGTCATTGGAGACACCAGAGACTGGTATGAATTATGATGAAGTTGAGAGTACACACCCTACCTACAAGTATTCAACTTCAAAATTTCCTAGAACAATCATCTATGGACCTTGAGATTTTGATATCCTCTTTGGATGATGCTTGTCACATGAGCTAGTCATCTGAAAAGTGTATTTCAAGGGGTCAGCCATTGATTCATTTATTATATAGCATTCTACAAATATTCATTTACCACTCACTTTCTTCTGGTGTTCCAGATTGTGGTCTGTGGCTCTCCTTGTGCGGTAATTAAATTCAGAACCACAAATCAACATGCGAATCAAAATTTGTTTAGGCTAAATAGGTAATGTGTTTGCACATTATATACGACTATTTTAAAATGTAGGTGGAGGCCTTTGTGAATCATAAAATAGAAATTTAACAAAAGTACCCTTAGTTTCAGAGTAGCTTTCTGTTATATATTTTCTCACTCAACAGATATTCAAAAGCAAAAGCACTATTGCGTGAAAGTCTTAATATTTTTTATATTAAACAAATTCTCATATTACAAAAAGGTTAGGAAAAAATTTGCTACGTACTGGGGGCTATGGAAATGGTGAGATGGATATGTCAGAGCCTCAGTTCTTAGAAAACTCACAGCACAGTAGGGATAAAAAATATGAATTAGGTAGGACTCTTTTGGTTGCAAGTGATAGAAACTCAATTTAAACTGACTTAAGGGAAAACAAAGAATATACTGAATTATTTGGCTAAAGGTTCAGAATTGGGCTGGGCACAGTGGCTCACGTGTGAAATCCCAGCACTTTGGGAGGCCAAGACAGGTGATCATGAGGTCAGGAGTTCAAGACCAGACTGACCAAGATGGTGAAACCCCGTCTCTACTAAAATTACAAAAATTAGCCGGGTGTGGTGGCAGGTGCCTGTAATCCGAGCTACTCAGGAGGCTGAGACAGGAGAATCGCTTGAACCTGGATGGCAGAGGTTGCAGTGAGCCAAGATTGTGCCACTGCACTCCAACCTGGGTGACAGAGTGAGACTCTGTCTCAAAAAAAAAGTTCAGAATTAAGCACATTCTTTGCTCATTCAGGCATGCCTAGATCTAGAGTCTAAACAGTGTCTTCAAGATTTAGTCTCTCTTCATTTCCTGGTTTTTCTTTTCTCAGTGTTGGATTCATTTTCGTGCTCTCCCTTTCTCCCCATTTTAAACAAAAACCGTCCATGATTACATTATTGTAGCTCTAAACACCTTCTAATTCTGTTGGGAAGAGACATCAACCTTTCCCATAGCTCCTCTGAATTAACTCTCATTAGATTAATCTTTCAGGTGGATCGATTGCTGTGGCAAGAGGAATGGAAGACACTAATGGGTCAGATTTTGGATATGTGTCTCATGTATGTGGGAGGAGGTTAGCACCAATCAATCCACATGCATTGATGATGGAGTCTTTGGGGTTTTTAAGGAAAAATAGGAACGTTATTATGAGAAGAAGGAGGAATAAATGCTGGAAAGACAAAAAACAACAGACACTCCCTAGAAACAAACCAAAATCAACATCCCCAAAGAAGGAAATCATGAATGACACCGGACAGACTCATTTGTTTCATTCAATGTTTTCTTCAATAAACATTTACCAAAATTTGTTGTTCTAGTGGAGGCTGTTGATTGCCAATATCTACTCCCACCTTCCATTCCTGTTTTATTATTACTTTTTTTTAATCAGAACCATTGACTTTGTTCAACTATCCCCCCTTGAAGTGACTGTGTTTGAGAGAAGGCTGCTCCATTTCCAAACCCAAGGGCAAGTCTTGATTATCTAAGCCAACCCTCTTAGTGCCATTTCCTTTGCTGTTGGTTTGTTTAAGGCATAAACATAAGTAGAATTTGGGGCAATGACATGTGAAGTCACCAGAAAGCTTCCAGGAAGGTTGTTCTTGCTCTTAAAAAAATACAGTTAGGGGTCCTCAAAGGGAGCAGACTTGTGGACCTAATCTACATGAGATAAATGTTGAAACAGCATGGGTTCTTGGATAATGTTGCTGAGGAAATTAATGACTCTAGACATGACCCCACCTCTAGATTTCTAGTTGTATAAGAAAATTGCTTTCTATATTTTGAGTTACATTGGGCTTTGGGTTATTTGCAACAAATGCACTTCCTATAAATGACAGGTCCAGGGACAGGCATTGAGGTTAAGAAATCGTAGGATGTATGCCCTCTGCTCATATGATGCTTCCATTTTAATTGGCCGGAAATTGTTATTTTTTCCCAGTTTATTCTACTTCTTTCTCTCTGTGAAGTTAACCAAAGTACCCAAGGGGACTGGATCAAGGAAAACATGAGGGCAAACTCAACATGTTGCTCTCACAGTGGTCCCTGATCAAATGTTCTGGCCTTGCCAAGAGAATCAGGAGCCCTTGAAGCAAATGTGTCTTCTTCCCCAGAAACAAAATTCAAAGTGTGTGGCCCTGCACTGGTGGGTCAGGAATGCCATCTTCACAGACAAAGGAAAACATACTCTGCTTTATTCCCATTTTTAAAACCCCAATTATGGGCACAATGAGGATCCATGGAACCCCATGAACACTAACGAAAATAAAGTACTTAGCTCATGCAATCTTGTCTTTTTATTTTCAATATCACTGACAATGTAAGCTTTTTACAAAATCAAATCCTTTCTCACCAACGATATGATTTTCCCTGAAAAGGCTTTGAAGTATCCCGCCGTTATCACTTCTGTACACAAACATTAGCAGAAGCCCTGCTAGGCGGGAGGACAAAAATAATTGTTCTGCCTTCATTTTAATTTAACCTTTTGTAAATTCCTACTTTACAGAAGTTCCCCTTGACTTACGGGCATCATATTGAGATAATTTATGAGGCAGTCCATTCTTGTTAAGACAGCAAATCTCCATGAATCTTTTCCCCCATGAAAGACTGTCCTGGACCCTTCACCCCTTTTAATTTAGGCATCTTGCTCTCTTTCTTTACCATTTGCATGCATCCCTTTGTCACCTTCACATTATTGTCTAATGGTTTCTGTACAATTAAGGCATTATGGAGGTGAACATTAATATGTCTCAGAAAATTTACAGAGGCCATATATCTTGATGTTTGCAAAAGGATGTGCCAGAGATTGGCTAGGAATGCAGGTGCTCAGCTCTTCCAGCTGATGTAAGGAACGGAGTTCATTATCTGTCATATTGGTAGCAGGACAGAACCGAGACCTTTGGCAGGAAGGTGTGAAAAGGGACTGAGTAGCCAGCCTGGTGTAAATCAGGAGGGGAAATACAGGTTTAAGCTACTTTAGAACAGGTTTAATAGAAGAGTGGCTAAAAAGGTGGGATCAGTATTCATATTGCCCTGTGCGACGATTAATATTGAGTGTCAGCTTGATTGGATTGAAGAATGCAAAGTATTGTTCCTGGGTGTGTCTGTGTGGGTGTTGCCAAAAGAGATTAACATTTGAGTCAGTGGACTGGGAGAGGCAGACCCACCCTCAGTCTTGGTGGGCACCATCTAATCAGCTGCCAGCATGGCTAGGATAAAAGCAGGCAGAGGAACATGGAAGGACTAGACTGGCTGAGGCTTCTGACCTCCATCTTCCTCCTGTGCTGGATGCTTCCTGCCCTCGACATCAGACTCCAGGTTCTTCAGCTTTGGACTCTTGGATCTACACCAGTGGTTTGCCAGGCACTCTCGGACCTTTGGCCACAGACTGAAGCCTGTATTGTCAGCTTCTCTACTTTGGAGGTTTTGGGACTGGGACTGGCTTCCTTGCTCCTCTGCTTTCAGGCAGCCTATTGTGGGACTTTACCTTGTGACTGTAAATGTACAGCTGTCCTATTAGTCCTGTCCTTCTAGAGAACCCTGACTAATACACACTATTTTTAGATTCTCACTCAAATACCCGCTAGCCACCTGCCCTTGTTTTGCAGCCTCTCTCTTGTTCAGTTTCTTTATTTGGAAGGTGGAGGTACATTTAGAACACAACCTTAAGTCCATACCATGGCCTACCAGGTTCCCACGATCTGGTCCCACCTTGGTCTCAGGCCTCCAGTGCCTTCCTGGCTTTCCTGGAACCCTGGGCTTCCACCACGTTGGTCTCCTTTCCAACTCTGCAGTGTAACAACAGCGGCTTCCCACCTCAAGGCCTTTGGCCATGATGTTACTTCCTCTTCTATGAAATGCTTCTCCCCAGATGCTCAAGGGTGGGCTCCTTCTCTTCATTTATGAACCAGTTTGAATTGGACTTTCTCACATGGTTTCCCAAAGGCAGACTTGAGTAGTTTATTTAGATGGTGATCCCGGGAATCAGAGGAATAGAGAAGGAAGGAGAGTTAAGTCAAGGTGATATTGATGAGAAATTGATCACTGCAGGCAAGTGGAACTCAATCCTGCAGGGAGTTTCTGGGACACAGTGTGAAACCTCCTCCAAGTTGTGCTATAAGGGGCTGGGAAGCCATGATGGGTTTCCACCAGTTCTCATCCTCCACGTATGGAGGGGCTCATTATTTGGCACTTCCAGCTTCTGCTAGTACAGATTGAGCATGATGCTTGCGTATTACAGAAGGCTCTATGGCAGAGAGATGCAGGTGCTAGGGGTAGGAAGCTCTTGGAGAGTGAGGGAACTGCCCAGCAGGGTGCAAGTGACTCCATGGGTGTGACAAGGGAATGTGTGCAGGGAGCTGACTCCTTTAGAATCCTCCATTGATCTCTGTTCCTTCATCCTGTCCACGGCCTTGAAAGGACTTACTGCAACTGTGAATCATACCCTTCTTGGTTTGTGTATTTCTTTTTTGGTTTTGTTGTTGCTGTTTTTGTTTGTTTGTTTGCTTTTTGAGACAGGGTCTTACTCTGTTCCTCAGGCTGGAGTGCAGTGGTGTAATCATAGCTTACTGCAGCCTCAACCTCTTGGGCTCAGGTGATCCTCCCACATCAGCCTCCCAAGTAGCTGGGACTACAGGTATACCCCACTACACCTGGCTGATTTTTTAAGTTTTTTGTAGAGACAAGGTCTCATTATGTTGTGCAGGCTGGTCTGGAACTCCCAGGCTCAAGCAATTCTTCTTCCTCAGCCTCCCAAAGTGCTGGGATTATAGGCATGAGCCACTATGTATTTATGTGTTTGCTAAATTAATACATACCTATTTGTAGGGTCTGAGGGCACAGAGCTATGTTTGAATGTTCTTGAGTGTTTCTTTGAGTGTTCTTGAGTGTTTCTTTAGTGATCAGCAAAAGGGTGATAATCAAAGTATTTAAGCACCTGAAGGGCAGGGTTGTCAGTCATCCAAAAGTTCACCCATCCTGCTTTGTGGTAAGTTTCTAGAAAGTAAAATTGCTGTGTCTAAGACACAATGCTTTTAAAGTAGGGCATACCTTTGTTAGTTACATTTTCGAGAATCTTCATAAACCTAAACAGCACAGGTTTAAAGTGCAGGAATGGCATCAAATTAAATTCTGAGGATCTCAAATATGAGAGCCTTGGTAACGAACATGAAAAATCTTTTTTTTTTTTTGAAGCTGCATAAGCAAGATGATTTTGAATGTTTAAAAACGAGTGTGTGTATGTGTTTTGTGTTCCACTAAAAGCCCATTTAAAACCTACTTGAGTGCTTTTTCATTTGGTTTTTAAGTATTCAGAGCATCAGAATAAAGCCTCAGGTTCAGGCAAGCCTCTACTTTCTCCAGGTAGATTGTATGACTAAAAAAAATCAAAAAAGGAAAATTTTACTTTGACAAATATAATACCTACATTGGGAATATGCAGATGAGTTTTTCCCTAAAAGGTTAACTAGAGACAATAATTACTTTCTCCAGAGATCACCAAAGTGACATGCTGCTGTCTTGATTTCATTGCTGTTTTGTGATGTGCGTTTCTTGCCACTTATAAATGAAACAAATGAGGTTAGATGGCAAAGATTATGAAAGGAATTAGCAATAATGAGCCTGGGAACAAAAAAACATTATTATAGAAAATTGAGTTGACCTCACTTTCATAATTATTCACCTTAATTGTTTTTCTGTAGTGTAATTTGAATGAAATTAAATAATACTAATATTCCCCCTGCCACTGACTAGGAATTTCATGTGAAGATTAATAACTTTTAAAACCAAAGATTTGGCTGCCATCTTAGAGGTCACTGTTGCTATCCCAGAGAGCTCCCTGTCCTCCACATGATCCTGAACTGCCTATGCCAAAAACCACAATTTTCTCCTCAGAGATCTAGGGTCACGTGACTCTGTGGCACGGGAATTGCGTCTCCCTCTAACCTTCATGAAATTCACTTCTTTCCTGAGATCCACTTCTCTTACTTTTCCCAATTTCTCCATGAGAATGTTCTCAGTAAATCATGCTAATGTGTGATGGAAGCAGACATTTTCAGTTAATTGGGTGGGCATAATTTGAATTTGAAATATATACATTTTTCTTAGGGCACTCCTTGAAGACATCACACTCATTAAGTTGGGGTTTGAAGGTGAGTCAATATAGAACTTTCTACTTGTCTGTAATTTTGGCCAATAGTAACCTCAAGATGCATTGAACATGTATCAGGTACCAGACCCTGAGTCAGGTCGTTCACATGTGTCATCTCATTTAATCCTCTCTATGGCCCTATAAGTGCTGTTGTCTTCTTTGTTCCGCAGATACAGAAACTGCAACTGCAACTCAAATACATTGCAGAGGCCAAAGAGGGGCTGACTCAAGATTTGAACTCTTACACCTGAGCTCTTAGCCCTCAAGATGGAATCAAAACAAGCCAATCAATAGAAATATTGGTGTTGACATCCAGTAGTCTGTGGTTCATTTCTGCTCTCTCACTTAATATCTTTGCATGTAACTTCTCTCAGTTCGAGTTTACACTTAGAAAACTGAAATAATAACACCAAACTTACTGAGTTGCAGTGACTATTAAATGGGGAACATAGTGAAGTACCTTGAACACTGATGAATTACAGTGATGCTCAATACATATTGACTTTTCTCCATTACTTATGGACGCTTTTCTTTCTAAGGCTTGGAAAGCATTTAGCACAATATGTGGCACAGAGATACCACTCAGTAATAATATTAGCTAACGTTTACTGGTGCCTACAATGTGCTTGGCTCCACATTGCATGCTCTGCAGGTGGCATCTCTCTAATCCCCACTAGTGTCCTGTGCTGAGGGTGCCATGTCTGCCCTCATTTTGGAGAGAGTAACTGGGTGGTTTCCATCTGGTAAGCAATGGAGTTGGAGTTCAAGCTCAGAATCCAAGCTCTGAGTCAGTGGTTTTGCCAGCTGCCGTGGCTCATCGTGTTGTCATTAAACTCTGAATCTACGATTGGCTTGTAATGTCTTTCCATTTCATCACACCTGGAGTGATCACTCTCTCTTTCGAACTTCAATGACTTTTACTGTTGATCTAAATCAGTAGGTAATAAATTATGGCCTCGAGTTCATTATGGCCTCCCATGCTTTCCTGAAGTGGTTAAATCACTATTGCCTTTCTTTGTTCATTGATTTGATCACTCAGTCACTCAGCAAACATAATTTTGTGTCTATTATGTTCCAGGCACTGTGGGAGATTCTGAGGATACAGAGGAGAACCAAAGAGACTTGGTATTCACTAAGGGAAGAGCCAAACTTCAAGGCAACTTAGACCTTTACTTGGGGGGTCCTCTTTAGGAAAAGAACATTAAATTACATACATGCAGTTAGATTCAGGGCCAGGGAGGAGGTCTTCCAAATGAGGGGTTCTGAAACCTAAGCTTCATTAGCTTCATGGTAAATCCACTACAGGTCCCCACTGTTACGGATCTTAGAATTCTAGATTCTGCTGTGACCCCGATATAACAGGGAGGCCCTGCGGCCCTGATCACCATTCACAGATCAAGTCCAAACAAAACAGAGCATAAATGTGACTACAAACCATGAGGGATTATGAAAATCTTTATTGCAGATTTCCCTGAGGGAGCTAATCTAGCAGCCAAAATGACACGGTGTGCCATACCCAAATATTCCTAAAAGTCATTTTCCCCAAAATGTCGCTGTCTCTCACCCTGAACGTCCCATTACCTTCACCATCCTGCTGCTCTGTTTTCCATTCTGTCCCTGGCCTAATACTCTTTAAACCCTGGAAACCCTACTCCCGAGTGTGTGTGCACCCTAAACTGGTGTGGGCTAGTTTCTACTACAAATGTTTTTGTAGACACTACTAGAATTCACCACAACCTCCTTCACATAGACGTGCAGAATTCTGGAGAATTACATGCTCTACTGATTACCCCCATTAAAAATTTTTCAGTTTTGTGTATCATTTCCCAAACTAAAGCATAAGAGATTTGATGGCAGAGACTAATTTATAATTTTTCAATTGTCAGCACAATTGGGACCCCTCCCAGGCCAAATATTTTGAAATCAAGGTAGTAATTTTAAAATAACAATTATAATGAGGAACAACTGGCAATTCTATTTTAAAAAATTATTAGCCAGGCTCAAAATTTCATACTCAGTTTGGTCATTAAATTCAGGGTTGGAGGGAAATGAGATTTAAAAATAATTAGCAGATGGGAGAAAATTACATGACTGTTAGTATAAACGTTTGGCATGTTGGACCCAAGTAGTCATTCTCAACCCAGAGGATGCATGGCAATGTTTGGACACATTTTTTGTTGTCGAAACTAGGGAAGGCGGGTGCTACTGGCACTAGGTGTGTTGAGGTCAGAGTTGCTGCTAAACATCCTACAATGCTCAGGAAAGGCCCACGACAGAGAATTAGCTGGCCCCAAACATCAATAATGTTGAGGATTTTAGATCCTGAACCAGAGAACTCACAGAAACAAGCCTTACACTAAGTAACTAATTAGCCAGTTACATAAACAACTAATCAGTTAACTAACTAACTAATTAATGATATGGATCTCTTTTGACTGAATTGAGTCAAGTTTTTTCTCAATTAATAACTAGCCAATTGATGAGTAAAATAACCATATTTTATAAAGTTGGCCTCTTTGTTCAGTTTGTTTATGCATGAAGCGTGCATGCCTGTGTGTGTATGTGTGCATGTGTACAGTGATAGTGTATGGCAGAGTAATCGCTTCTTTTCCTTATCCTGAAATGTCCTGCATGTTTATATATCAAGCATAAGGTTGGACCGACTGTAAATGGATGATCTGGCTTAATCTCACGACAACACTGTAAGTGGGATTAACCCCACTCAAAGATGATAATCTGTGGTTTAAAGATCAGTAACTTGTCAAAGATAACATGAGCCCTGGTAGGTGAGAAAGACATATCTCAGTCTAGGCTGTCTCAGCCCTGAAGCCCATCCTCTTAGCTAGGATCTCTGAAATATCACTTATTCCACGCCTTCTTCAATGATTTTTGCTATATCCATGAGATGCCTGCATTATTATTTTTCTGATTTTTAAAAATTTAAGTAATTTAACCTTACTCTTAACAGCAACGGCCTGCAATCCTGGGTGCAGTGCCCCAGCACACATTTTATTACTAATACATTTGGAGGAATCACTGCTTTAACACCACAATGTTAAGCCACCCCTCGCCTATTTCAAAATGAGTTTTTAATGATCGAGCACTATATAAGTGGAAATTATTGTAATAATTGATTAGTTAATCCACGTGAGGGCCACAAAGTACTCTCTAGAAGAAGTTCTGAGTGGCCAAATTAAGGTAAGATCAGCAAAATAAAGAGTGATGATAAAGAAAAAAGATTAAAGGAAAATGCTTGTAAGGAGCTCCTGTGATTAAATGCAATCAGAGGAGAACTAATGGGTTAACTCATTTCTGCGGAGCACAGTTACATAGTGTTCAATTTCATAAAGGACCCTGCAGTAGCTTTTCAAATGGAGAAATGGGAATTAGTGGCATTCCCTCTCCAATTACTAATTTTACAGAAACGCAAACAGCTCAGCAAAGGGAACAGATTGTCTGTTCCAAGGCTTTCCGTGAACAAATACATGTGATATTTGAGACAACACCCTGTGTGAAATGGGCCCTGATTTTCAATATACCCTCGAATTCTTTTATTTTGTTGTCAATAGGTTTAATAATTGATTGTGGGGAAAACACAATAGGGTAAGAAAAATACCAGGGTTATCTCAAGAGTTCTGGAGGAATGATTTGTGTCAAATTAGGTGGGTAGTTTTTGTTTTTTTTTTTTTCTTCAATTATATACAGTGCCATTCACAAGCTGAATTCTCACTGATTTAACCTCTCTCTTCTCTGTTCCATTTAGCTGGAATGAACCCTTGTGGCCAATCTTCTATGAATGAAATTGTCCATCTCTCCTAGGAATGAGTCTATCTATGTATTTGTGGATTTCAAATATAAGTGTGACTACCATGGTGGAAAGAAATAGCTGTCAGAATAAAGAAAAAAGGAGATGGATTTTCTACCTTGTCATAATTAACACGCTTTCTCAGTCATTCTTGGCCAGCATTTGCAAATAGTGACTGTTGTGGCTAATTGGAGTATTCCCTGCAATTTTCTCATGTTAGCTTATACGAACCAACATAAAGAAACTTGGTCTAGATGCAGTCATCTCACACTTTACAGTCTCTGTTGTTTTGATCCCCACAATAGCCTTGTGAAGTAGGAAAGAGTTGTGTCTTGGATTTGTCTTGGATAGCTTTGTTATGGTACCTACTGCATTGTACCGAAATTCATTATTTATCGTGTGCTTTCCCAACAGCACTGTGACCTTCTGCAAAGTGACCTTCCTTGTATGAAGTGCAAAGTGACCTTCCTTAGGGCTTTAAACATAGGCATTCGATAAACCTTCACTAAGTAAATGTGTTGTTCTCTCTCTGAACTCTGTTTCTAGATCAGTAGTTTTCAACAGCAGTGGTGTCGTGCTCAGGGGATATCTGGCAATGTCCGAAGACCTTTGACTGAAGTAAGGATGGGGTACTAGTGGCATCCAGTGGGTGGAGGCCAGGGATGATGCTAAACATCCTACAATACACAAGACAGTCCTTCATGCAAAGAATTATCCACCCCAAATCCAAATGTCAATAGTGCCAGAAGAGAAGGCCTGCTCTAGAGGTATCTAATACACACCCAAAATGGGAGATGAATTTCCTGTGATGCTCATAAAACATTAGGGTCCCACCCACTGGCATCAGCCCTTCTAAAGCTCTGGGAGGGGCCATAGCAATATATTCACAGGGTCATATAATCTTGCCCAATTTGCAAATGTAGGTGGCTACAGGAAGCTTTTGGACATATCTAAGGGGACATATCTACTTTTGGACATATATTCACAGGCATATAATTTTGCCCAATTTGCAAATGTAGGTGGCTACAGGAAGCTTTTGGACATATCTAAGGGGATGCCCTAGAATTTATTTGGTTTGTCTCGAGTGGAACACACACATGTGGTTTTAGGTGCCTTTGTGTACAGTAAAGTTACTGCTCACTTTACTGGTGTAGGAATGACTTCCAGAATATTCTTAATGCTCACTTTCCCACCTCTCCCAGCAGATGGTGATACAAAGGTGAAGGCTAGAAGCTCTTGTAGGGCTACGTGTGTTTTCTAGGCACTTAACACTCAGTGTAAGTGGGTAGTGGAGGAGACACAAATTTAAAAATATAGGGAGCCAGGCTGGGCATGGTGGCTCACACCTGTAATCCCAGCACTTTGGGAAGGCCAAGGTGGGTGGATCACCTGAGGTCAGGAGTTTGAGACCAGCCTGGCCAATATGGTGAAACCCTATTTCTAACATAAATACAAAAATTAACTGGGTGTGGTGGTGGGCACCTGTAATCCCAGCTGCTCGGGAGGCTGATGCAGGCGAATCACTTGAACCCAGAATGGGGAAGTTGCAGTGAGCTGAGATTATGTCACTGCACTCCAGCCTGGGCAACAGAGGGAGACTCAGTCTCAAAATAAATAAATCAATAACAAATAAAATATATGGAGCCAGAAGCTAGTTTGTGGGAAGTTTTTTCCATCCACCAAATGTGTAAACTGAAGTGACGGATGAATTTCCCATTGATGCCATGGCAAAATAGAGTATCTTTCCTGTGAGAACACATGGACACTTGCAAGGGAACAGCAGACACCGGGGCCTACCAGAGCATGAAGAGTGGGAGGAGGGAGAGGATCGGGAAAAATAACTAATGGATACAAGACTTAATACCTAAGTGATGAAATAATCTGTACAATAAATCCCTGTGACATGAATTTACCTACATAAGAAAGCTGCACATGTACCTCTGAACTTAAAAGTTAAAAAAGGATTTCTTTCCTGTCTGAAATACATTTGATAGCACAGTGTATACCATTATAAAAGCATCACATATTTTTCTGTTTTTAAAAAAATAAGCCAGAGTAAATGTATCAGAATTCCTGAATGTAGGGCATGAACCTGTGGCAGCAGTAGGAAGGCAAGTACATCTGTCTATGAAGTTACATGTTCTATGTATACCAATTATCAATAATATGAAACCAATTTTAATTAACCATGTTAGAGGAAGGTCTGAATTTCATTACTATTTCTTATGAAAAATATAAAAAAGAATTATCGTAAGAAAAGATCATCAAATTGTAGATGGCCTAAAATGTGGAAGAGAGATCTATTATGGAGTTACATCAGGCAGTTAAATCATACAAACTGTTATGTTATTTTTCTGAATCTTGTGATGCTAGTGGTATTTTCAGTTTTTAGTACTTGTAATTTGTTGAGATTTTATTTTAACTCTAAATAAATGTACACTTCTGTACTGAATTTTATGTTCTTGTGTTATTGTGCTTAATTAGAGTTTCCAAATTGTGTAAGCTCCAGGAGCTGCAGACCAGTATCCTCTGGATGACTCACACACTTTGATCACTAGAGTAGACCTTTCCGACAAGCTCCTTTGAGTGTTAGACTCATATTAAATCACCTCGACATCAGCTCTGGGAAACCTCAGAGACATCCCCAAACTCAGTATGTCTAAAGTCAGCCTTGTCATAAACCCCCCCTGCCTCATCCAGGAGATAATAAAGTTTAACAAAGGTTGTAAGTATAGGTCTCTAATGTGATAGGGCTGGTGCCCATATGAGAAGAGAAGGAGACACCAAAGATCTACCCCTCTCCACCCTGTGAAGACAGAGCAAGAAGGTGACCATCTGGAAGGGAACCCTCACCAGAAACAGACTCCTTTTGGAGCCTTGATCTTCAGCTTTCCAGCCTTCAGAGAAAACATTTCTGTTGTGTAAGCTTCACAGTGATTGTTATTATTATATATTTTTTTTTGTGGCAGCCTGAGAAGACTAAGGCGGTTGACCCAAAGATACCAGATCCTAATATGTGGGACCTGTAAATGTTATCTTATTTGGAAAAAGAGTCTTTGTAGATGTGATTAAGAATCATGAGATGGGGAGATAACCCTCAATTACCCAGGTGTGCCCTAAATGCCATCATAAGTGTCTTTATGAGAGAGTGATAGAGGGAATTTCACATACACACACACACACACACGCACACACACACACACACACACACACACGAGAAGGCAATGTGAAGATGGAGGCAGAGATTTGTTATCTGGTCACAAACTCCGGAACTGCAGCAGGTAGGGAATATGTGCTCACCTGAGGCCACTGGAGGGAGTGCGGCGCTGCCAGCACCTTCATGGCAGCCTTTTTCTCCAGAACTATGGGAGAACAAATTTATTTTAGTTTAAGACACAAAAGTATGTGGGAAATCGTTACAGCGCCACAGGCGACAAATACAGAAATAATTAGTATCTTTTCCATTGCATGTATTTCTCTGTGATTCTTCTCACTTTTACGATGGTAAGAAATTAATGGTCTAGATTAGGATTGGCTGTTGAGGAAAGGGATTGAGAGAAGCTGTGGGCTGATTTTCCTGTGGGGTTTTGGGTCTAAACTCTTGAATAAAGAGTACATTTGCTTAGAGGATTCTGATGCTATTATTGAGAACCTAATAAAATTTAGGGTAGGTGGATTCAGGGCCCTGGGTATCTTTAATGTTTCCCGTATCAATAAGATCTCCTGTATGTAGTCAGTTATTGAACAACTCCAGGTTTTAGGATCATAGGTGACAAATCAGATAGAATATTCAGTCTTCATTACGGTGAGTGGGGAAGAGATGTTTAGGCAGAGAACCAAATGAGATGAGAAAGCAAACTTAGAGGACGTGCGTCTCAGGCAGAGGACACTGTAGCCACAAAGGCCTGAGTCTGGAACTATTTTGGCTCATTTAAGGAATGTAAAAAGGCCAAAATAGTTGGAATTCAATGAAAGTGTTATATTGTTTGGTGCATATAGGTTTATGATTATAATGTCTTCTATGGAAAGTATGTTTTTTACTGTTACATTATATTCCTCCTTATCCTTTTATTACTTTAACTCTAAATTCTGTCTCGTCTGATGTTACCATTGATTTCCCGTTTTGTGTATCTTTGCCCATACCTTCCCAATGTTTTCAAAAAATCAGTTTGTTTAAATTGTGTTTTTTGGTAAGTAACAAAATGACAAATATCCTAAGGTAAATCATGTGTCATCTCCCCCATTTGAGAGGCATAAAAATGTGAATTTTGTTTACAAATATTTTCATCAGAATTTCTAATATGAACATGTCTTGGTGCTAAGCAGACACTTCCATTATCCGAACATAACTTGCATACACAAAATAACTCATTTCCTGATAAGTTTCAGTAATTGAGGTATTATTGCACATATCATTCAACATATTGAAATCTTAGGATCTCTACATGCACGAACTTTTAAAAAGAAAGTCATGGCTCTCTCTACTGGGCCACAAAGAATACATTTAAAATTTACAGAGTCAGCAAAAATTACTAATTTATTTAACTAATAACAATATTGGTTTTTATTTATGTCTATAGTCACACCATGAGTATGGCATATGTTTGAATTGTTCCAATAGGGCAGATGGAGTTACTGTGATTTAGCAAGACTTTCTCAACTGCACTTACGACCAATATGATGCTCTTGGGAGGGGCCCAGATGTGGTCTAGATGGTCTGTGTCTGTGGGAAGGAAGCATCAAGTTTCAGCCCATAAAGGAATTGAACCCCTGACTGTGGCCTTATTAGCACCATGTTCTAGCCAACTGTGCTAATTGGTCACACATGGCAAAAATTTTGGAGGCAAATTTTTTTTGTTGTTGTTCTGACAAAACATGTCAGAACATAGGATCCTTGGTTTTAATATGTTTGTTTTTGTCTGAAAAAAAAAATCCTTAGATTTGGGGTCAGATCTAGCTTGGTTTGAGTATTAGCTCCCTCTCCTGATGACTGAGTTACCATGGTTTTCTCTTTGAACAATGAGGATAATGAGGCCAATTTTGGAAGATTTTTTTTTTAATGTCAGTGTAAGTAAAATAATTTACACGGGAATACCTAGCATATAATGCAACACAAAGTAGTTATTCAATAAATATTCTTTTATAGTTTGGTTTAAATCCTTGTGAGGTAAACCGATGATGCAGAAAACCACAACACTTCTCCCGCACTTAGATTATCCCCCCTCGCTTTCCACCTTCTGTCACCTTCAGCGACACAACTAACATGCTAACACATCATTCACTTGCAAAGTGATTATATTTATGCAATAAAAATAAATGCAAGGCAGAGGAGAGCCACATTATTCAAGTGTTTTTAGTCTGTTTGGTCCTGGCTTGAGCACAGTGAGATGAGGTGAGTTCAGCACTCTAACCCTGCCAGGCAGCAGAAGCCTGGAGAGAAGGCAGCAGAGGAGTCAAGAGAGCGAGTGTTCAGGACTGCCCCCTGGGTTTTAATCCTTACTCTGTAGCTGTGCAGCCTTGGGGCAAGCGTTTAACCTTTCAAATCTCTGTTTTTCTCATCTGCAAAATGGGGATCGTTATTGTTACTACCCCAGAAGATTTTGTGAGATGAAATGAGATAAGACAGGTGAATAATTTAACCAGACATATGGGAAGTGTTCAAAATTACTCGGGGGAAGGTCATGTGGCTCATCTGCATACCATGCACTTTATGACCAGGGCTGCCTTTTTTAACTTCTCTGAGCCTCTTTCTCTCTCGCTCTCTCTCTCTGTGTGTGTGTGTGTGTGTGTGTGTGTGTGTGTGTTTTAAGACTTTAAGCCCGCCCCAACAAGCTTATTTACTCAGAATGTAAAACAAATTTGCTATAGTATATTGACTAAATATACATCAGGTATCAATTTTATTTGTTGCAGGAATGAGTATACCGTGTGAGTCTCTTAAAAGGTTGGTACTCTGGTTTCAGCCTACCCTCAGCCTTGATCTGAATCCAATGTTTCTAAGCCTCTCTTTCTTATCCCCTGGCTCTACCCTTTAATTCCACATCAAATCATTCTCTCCGGCAGTCTTACCCTGAATCAGTGGTATTGACCTCACATGGAATCACAGGACCGTTCCCCTCATTTCCTCTCCCCGTTTTTCACATTCAACCTCTGTTGACCCTTCCCAGGTGTTACTCATGTTATGTATTCTGTAGACTGAGTCATTTCCTCCTCTAAGTTTCCAATTTATTTCTTCCACTGCCAAAATGTCATTTTCCCTCTGTCTTTCACAACCCCTATGTTCCACATCTGTCACCTTTATATGTGTCCTGAGCCTTGCGATTCTCCATCTGCACTCCTGACCACTTCCTCTTCCTCACTCTGAGCCCTTCATTCTCCGTGTTGAGTAAACATTCTTGGCCTCAAGGAGCTTTCATCAGCAATGCTAATATTTTAAATATTTTGATTACTTTTCTCTCTGCCATAAAAATCCTTCAAGACATCCGTATGATCAGTCTAGAGCACTGATTCTCAGTCAGGGAGGGGTGATTATGCCCACTAAGGGACATTTGTAAATGTCTGGGGACATTTGTAGTTGTCACAACCGGTGGGGGTCCTTCTGGCATCTGGTGGGGAGAGGCCAGGGATGCTGCGGAACAATACTCCAAACCCACGACAGCCCCACAACAAAGAAATATTCAAATGCCAATAATGCCAATGTTGAAAAACTCTGGTATACATTAGAAAGTGTATTTATCTTAAAAAGCTAAAATAGAACTCAAACACAATGCAGTCATAGGGATAGTTAATAATAAAACCATAATAACTCAAATGTATTTAGCATTTGTCATGTGGCAGGCACCATGCCAACAGTTTTCCCTTCTTTGCCTTATTTGCTCCTCATAATTACCCTATAAGGTAGGAACTATTATGATCCCCATCGCAAATGATAAAACCGTGGCCCAAATAAGTTAAATTATGTAACTAAAGTCACACAGCTGATTAAGGACTAAGCTGAGATCCAATCCCAGGCAGCCAAATGGGAAGGGCTTCTTTATTTTCAACCACTATGGTGAACCCTGATGCATCTAGAAACAGATGTGCCGTATACTTCAGAGCGAGGATTCTCTAACTGAGGTCTCTTGGATAGGATTCAGGAGGTCTTTGAGCCCCCTGGAAATAAATGCAATATTTCCATCAATGTGCATTTCTTTTTTAGAGGGGAAGGGGGATATGGTTCAAACAGTCAAATTATCTCAAAAAGATTTGCAACCAGGAATACATTGGGAATCCATGAACAGCTTGCTCTTGACTTTCAGGAAAGGAGAGGTTTTGTGCCCTGGATTAGGCTGCCTTTCTGCAAAGGTGGGATTCTCTGCTAGTGGGCTCAAAAATTCTGAGCAGACTATGAACCATCATTGATTAAACTTGATAAATCATTTGGCAACCTGGAACTTCCAAGGACTGTTAAAGGGCACAAAGCAAATTTAATAAAAATCTTAAGAAATGGGGTGACCTTAGGTGATTTATTTATGTAAGATTAGGAAGTAGAATGGCTTCAGGTACTAACGGTTTCAGTGTTGACCTATCCACGTCACAGGACTGTTTGCCTGGGTGTTGCTGATATTGTCCTCTGTGATTCTCACTGTCCCTGAATTCGTGGCTCACCTAGTCCCCTACAAATTTACATATTTGCTTATCTGTGTTAATACCTTCAATCTGGTTACCTCCAGCTTTGATGGTTTAGGAATCACATTGATGCTTCTTTACATATTATAATTGATGATGTCTAGCATCTAGGACATTTTTTAAACACCCATCTCATGTGTATCAACTTTGGTAAACATTCCCTTTGATTGCAGTCATTTGTTGACTCTATTTTCCTTATTGATAATCTTTTCAGCTGCAAATGATGATATATTTGTTTCCTTTCAAATCCTTAGCCCTCTAATTAGCTTTTCTTTTTTTAATGTATTGGCTGGAATCTTCAGAACAGTATTGTAAAGTAACAGTGATGGGATTTTTTGACAGCACATCTTCTAAATTTTCACAGTTGCTATAAACTGAATATTTATGTCTCTCCGAGGTTCATATGTTGACATCCTAAGCCCCAAGTGATGGGATTAGGAGGTGGAGACTTGGTAGGTGATTAGGTCATGAGAGCAGAGCTTTCCTGAATGACACTAGTGCCTTTGAAAAAGAGATCCAGGCTGGGCATGGTGGCTCATGCCTGTAATCCCCATACTTTGGGAGGCTGAGGTGGGCAGATCACTGGAGCCCAGCAGTTTGAGACCAGCCTGGCCAACATGGTGAAGCCCCATTTCTACCAAAAATAGAAAAAAATTAGCCGGGTGTAGTGGTGTGTGCCTGTGATTCCAGCTACTAGAGGCTGAAGTGGGAGAATTGCTTGAACCCGGGAGGTGGAGGTTGCTGTGAGCTGAAGCTGCACCACTGCACTTTAGCTTGGGGCAACAGAGGAGACCCCGTCTCAAAAAAAAAAAAAAAAAATGCCACAGCTTCCTTTCCCCTTTCACCATATAAGGACATGTGAGGAGATGATCATCTACAAAAGAAATGCAAGCCCTCACCAGGCACCAAATCTGTCTGAACCTTGATCTGGGACTTTCCAGCCTCTAGAACTGTAAGAAATAAACATTTGTAGTTTATCAGTCACCCAATCTACGATAGGTCGTTATAGCAGCCTGAACACACTAAGATCACCACTTAAAATGATGTTTCTTATAGGTGATTTTCCTACTAAAATGTTTTCTTTCCATTGCTATGTTGCTAATTCCCTATTACGGTAAAAAAAAAAATTAAAATTATTAAATTTTATCCATTTTGCATCTACCAAGGACATCAGTTGACTTTTAAACTTTTATTTCTAAGTTGACTTTGCATTTTTCCGCTTTTATCCATGATGCTGTGGTTTCCCAGAGAACAATCATATTTAAAGGACTTTGAAGTAGGAGGCATTCACTGTCACCACCCATGGGCGTCCTACAGCTACATTCAATATGTTCTTGGAAATACATTGGCTACAATGTAATGACTACTCAAAATATTGCTATCATGACCTACTTAGACATAAGGTAGGGGAGAAAGAATATTTAGCATTTTCCATAAATATATATGTCTCCAGATGTACCTATTCACAGGGAGTCAGAACAAAACAGCATTATGAAATGCTCCATGAGGTCTCCAGGGCCATAAATCAACTGAACTCAGCCAGCAGCATGTCTTCTTCAGAAGTCTATCTTTAGTCTTTGAGACTGCCCATGACTAATAAAAGGAACAAGGATATTTTATGATGAAGTTTATTTTTCCAATATTGAAATACCAGAGGTCCTTGCTTCCAATAGGCACAAATTTCAGTTACCATGGTTTAATTAAATAACTCCAGTTCCCCAACAATATGGGTCAATTTTTAGTTACTATGGCATATTACCTGTAATTACATGAAGCACGAATTTCCCTGCTAGCTCTTCAGTTCATAAATCACTACCTAAATAACACATGCACATCATGATCTGTGACTGATCATGTCACTTCTTCGAAGTCAATGACTGGTCACTACGCATCCGTATTCAGTTCATACACAGACAGCAAAGCGTGAAGTTGTGTTGTCTCCTTGTCTCCCAGTTATTAAACCATGTGACATTTTATAAAAGTGAGTAATCCTGGCCGGGTGCAGTGGCTCACGCCTGTAATCCCAGCACTTTAGGAGGCCGAGGTGGGCGGATCACGAGGTCAAGAGACTGAGACCATCCTGGCCAACATTGTGAAACCCCGTCTCTACCAAAAATACAAAAATTAGCTGGGCGTGGTGGCGCACGCCTATAGTTCCAGCTACTCAGGAGGCTGAGGCAGGAGAATTGCTTGAACTTGGGAGGCGGAGGTTGCAGTGAGCTGAGATTGTGCCACTGCACTCCACCCTGGCGACAGAGCAAGACTCTGTCTCAAAAACAAAACAAAACAATAAAATAAAAGTGAGTAATCCTAAGAGAGGATTAGCAACAAAGATAAAAGTGCATTAAAGAAATAAAAAGCGGTAGTGCTGGAAGTGAAACTTACATTGAACCTAAATGGAGTTATTAAAGAAATAGTTGATCGTAGGAATATTGATGCTGCTGTGGTTGGAGGCTCTGCTGTGCAGCTGGAGGAACTTCACGGAAGCGAGCTTATCAAAATAAGTAAGGAAAGTGGTTGTGACAAAAAGGATGAAGATGTCCCAGAGGAAAGGATGCTGGCAAAAAATTCACATTAAAGGGATTCTCAGAGATAACTGACAACATTGAAAGCTTCACACTCAAGGTTTGGAAGCTGATTCAAACTTTGAATTAAGCATAACAATTCACGAAGGTGTGGAGAAGATGTTTTGTCTCATAAGTTCTACAATGAGAAGTAGGCAAGCACTGTTCGAACTACTCTTGATAAGTTTTTAATAAAGAAAAAAACTTCAATTTTCAATGTTTCTAATTTTAAAATTGTGATGCACTGAAGTATTAGTTTTACTATTTTTTATATTTCCCTACTTATAAGTGAGAATAAGTGATTTTTTAATGTTTTGACAAACATTTTTAAAGGTCACAGAGCAACTGCAATTTTTACCACTGATTATTAATAATCAGATGGTTTTGCACAGTTGCAGCCTGCACAATCTTTTTTATGGTCCCACACTACTCTGCAAAGTGAGGACAGTAATGTAATTTTCTCATTGAAGAACGCTTGGAAAATAGAGCAAGAGAAAAAAATTTACGTATAACTCCATCCCAAAGGCACTTGTGAGTATAAAAATGTATATCTTTCCAATAGTTATTTTGATTGGTATAATTTTATATCGATTGGTTTTACATACTTGTGATCATGCTGCTTAAAGAATTTTATTTCCTTTTTAAAAATAGACTTTACTTTTTAGAGGAGTTTTAACTTCACAGCAAAATGGAGTGGTAAGTACAGAGAGCTCCTATTATACCTCGTATCCCCACATAAGCACAGACTCCCCTACCAGCAACATCATGCACCAGAGTGATACCTTTGTTACAGTCAATGAATCTACATTGACACATCATCACCCAAAGTCCATAGTTTACATTAGGGTTTACTTTTAGTGATGTACATTCTATGGGTTTCTAACAAATGTATCATAACATGTATCCACCATTATCCTGTCACATAGAATCATACTGCCCTAATAAGCCTCTGTGCTCTTTGAATTTATTAATCTCTCTCTCACCCCAACTCCTGGTAACCACCGATCTTTTTACTATCTTCATAGTTTTGCTGTTTTCTTTTATATATATTTTTTGATGTTAATATATAGGTTTTATTAATCTGCATAATAATCCACTGAGTGGATACATAATAACTTAACTTTTTTATGTATATACACACACACACACACACATATACACATATATAAATGGAGCCAGTAGTTAGCACAGTTTACATACAAATCTGAATTTCCTATTTCCTTGAAAAAAAATCAGGAGATCTGTTGACTCCGGGAGTTTCCACATGTCAGCAAGAAGCCGGACCTATGTAGCTACTACCCCTTCAGAGAGACAGCAGTCACATCCTCCGTGAGCAGTAGAGTTTTATTTTCACTAAATGTGATTAGCAAATGGTTTTTAAAGCCAAAAGAACCATAGTTTATTTGCTGTGTTATATTTTGATTTATAGTCCACATGCATTTCAAAGGAATTGAAGATGTCTCAACAAACTGGCATATGGATGTGTGGGAAATACTTCTGTAATAATGAACCACCCTGAGTTTGTGGAGCATTAAAAAGTGCTTTGGTTTGAGCTATTCTATTCCACCTTTTCAAAAGGTGGGTTCTTCCCTGAACCATTACGTAGTGAGAAGTTTAGTATCTACAAAAGGTATGGTGTTTCGTCGTTTTGCATCTTGTTTGATCTTCACACTGGAGTATAAATTTTAAAAAGTTTACTTTCTAGGCCGGGCTCGGTGGCTCAAGCCTGTAATCCCAGCACTTTGGGAGGCCGAGACGGGCGGATCACGAGGTCAGGAGGTCGAGACCATCCTGGCTAACATGGTGAAACCCCATCTCTACTAAAAAATACAAAAAACTAGCTGGGTGTGGTGGTGGGTGCCTGTAGTCCCAGCTACTTGGGAGGCTGAGGCAGGAGAATGGCCTAAACCCGGGAGGCAGAGCTTGCAGTGAGCTGAGATCTGACCATTGCACTCCAGCCTGGGTGACAGAGTGAGACTCCGTCTCAAAAAAAAAAAAAAAAAAGTTTACTTTCTAAAATTACTCTAGAAGCTTACATACAGATGACCATTGCTCTGCTCCACCACTTTCGATGGCTCCCTGCAGCCTCTGCAATGCTCTCTCCATTCATTAGCCATTTATTAGCTCCTCCCACCCTGACTTCACCCATGTAATTGTTTCCCTCTCTAAAGGTCCATTCAAAATGTGATCTTCTCTCTCATACTGCAGAAATACGATTTTTCTCCTTGTGAATGCCCATTGCCTTAATTTCTGTATCTGGTATGGCCGTTGCTACTTTTTCACTTTATATTTTAGGCGGTTGGGTGGATGACTTATCTCTTCTACAAGACCTTTGAGGTTTTCTTTTTTTTTTTCTTGAAAGTTTATGTCTACAAGATGCTGTTGAGAGCAATTTGATTCCTCACTCATTTTTGTTTCCCACAAAGTTTATGCCTGAAATGTGTGTATAAACAACATTTCAGAGAAGAAATGGAAATCTCCCATCGCTGCATCTCAGTATGAAGAGATGGAGAGAAGTTAAGTTCTAAATGACCAGCTTTGGATGTTACATGACAAGTGGCTTCTGCACAGTAAACTAAGGCAGAACTGTAAGTGATGAGTAGGTATTCAAGAATGAAAGAGATCATGACCAAGGACAGCCACATCCGACCATTTGTTGTGTTTTGTTGATATGTCCTGACAATAGATGGCATAACCGAGGAAAGAAACTGCTGGGGGCTAAGGGCTGCACCTCTGGATATATTTTTCTATTGTGATTTTAGCTTCAGAGAAACTTCCCTCTTACATAAGAAAGACTCTTGAGTACTGAAGATGAATATTTATTGGGGAAAAATGCAATGGGAAAATAAAGTACATAAAGAAATCGGAAGATTGGAGAAGCTTGACAAACTACTGGAAGTTTTATTCCCAAGTAATTTATTTCTTATTTGTATCAATTTGATCAATATTACATAAGTTAGGATTATGTTGAATTGCAAATAACAAGATCAGGGTTTTTATATATATATATAATAACAAATCTAGAGGTGTGTTTAGATGACTGTGCAATGGCTAGGCCACTGGTTCTGATACTCTTGGCTTTTTCCTTATGGTCACAAGATGACTGCTTCAGTACCAGTTCTTACATCTGCATTTAAGAAATTAAAAAAAAAAAGGCACAGGTACTTCTGCAACTACATCTGTGCTCTTTTATCAGGAAAGCAAATGTGTTCCTAGGAGCCACTGGCAGAATCAGTTTGTTTCATGGCCGTGTTGTCTCACATGGTTACGTATCGCCAAAAGGGAACCTTTGAAAGGGAATATTTCACGGAATGTTTTTATACTCTGAAAATAAAGTCATTGTTTATTATATATGAGATAAAAGAGAATGGTCATTAAACAGATAACAGACAGAATCGGTCACTGCCATTTAACTCCAATGTCAGGGGTCCCTAACTTCAGTATTCTGGGATTATCTTTTCTTTTAAAGCTCAAAAATATTCTCTGGGCCCTCATTCAAGCTAAGGGTTCTTTTTCTCCCTCCATGTTGAGCATCTGAAAACTTCCTTCTTTTCCTTCCCTCCTTCCGTCTTTCCTTCCTTCCTTCCTTCCATCTTTCTTCCTTCCATCTTTCTTCCTTCCATCCATCCTTCCTCTCTTTCCTTCCTTCCTCTCTTTCCTTCCTTCCTTCCTCTCCTTCCTTCCTTCCTCCCTTGTCTTCATTCCTTCCTTTCTTCTTTCCTTCCTTCCTTCCATCTTTATTCCTTCCATCCTTCCTTCCTCTCCCCTCCTTTCCTTCCTTCCTCTCCCCTCCTTTCCTTCCTCTCCTCTCCCCTCCCCTCCCTCCCTCCCTCCCTCCCTCCTTGCCTTCCTTCCTTCCTTCATCTTTCTTCCTTCCTTCCTTCATCTTTCTTCCTTCCTTCCTTCCTTCATCTCCTTCCTTCCTTCCTCCCTCCCTCCCTCCCTTCCTTCCTTCTCCTTCCTTTTCCTTTCTTCCTTCCTTCCTTCTTCCCTCCCTCCCTCCCTCCCTCCTTTCCTCCTTCCCTCCCTCCCTTTATTCCTCTATTTCTCTTCCCTTCTCTCTCTCTCTCCTTCTTTCTCTCTTCTTTTTCTTTCCCTCTTTCTTTTTTTCTTTGCTTCTCTTCTCTTTTCTTTTCTTTCTTTTTTGAGACAGTGTCTCACTCTGTCTCCCAGACTGCAGTGCAGTGGTGGGATCACTGCTCATTGCAACCTCAACCTCCCAGGCTCAAGGGCTCCTCCTGACTCAGCTTCCTTGGTAGCTGGGACTACAGGTGCACAACACTACACCTGGCTAATTTATTTTTATAGAGATGGGGGTCTCCCTATGTTGCCCAGGCTGCTCTTGAATTCCTGGGCTCAAGCAATCCTCCTGTCTCAGCCTCCCAAAATGCTGAGATTACAGAAATGAGCCATGGTCCCCAGCTCCTTCTTTCTTATACAGACCCATTCAACTATCTTTGCAACATCAGTCTCTGAACTCACCTTTCTCATCCAAATAAGCCATCAAGGTTTCCTAAGCAAAGAGCTATCAACATGGATATGGATTAGTCAATTACCCCTAGAATAGAAAAATGACTGCAGTCTGTTGGTTGAAATACTCTTTTTCCTTTCTCCTCACCACAAATGATAATAAACACTTATTATTTTCAAGTTCTGAAAAGTACTACACATGTTTTCGGTCTCAAATGTTGAGAAATCTCGACATCGGACACTCTATGCAGAAAATATAGAGTCAGTGGGACATGAGTCAGTGGGACATGAGTCTGTGCTGTTTAAATCTACATTCAAGTATATTAAGGTCAATTTTATCATGCGACCATCATTTCTGTAGTTTTAACTTACTGCCTCTGAATATGTTGTCTTGGTGACTCATGAAACAGTGTCAAAATCAGGAACGTGACTTAATGTATTATTCTCAACACTTACGATGATACTGTATCATCGGACTGTTGTGAGTAATGATCATAAATGTTGTCCACTCAACCATGTTCAAACCACATGCAAACTTTCTAACCATATGCAGATTCCCATTTGTGACGGTCACCTTCACTCATAGTTTAGAAAATGTTGTGGTTGATTCTCACCCAGCTCTAGTGGCGGGCTGAGATTCAGTTAAACCAACCAGCGTATGTCACTATCCATGGTAGTAAGCAGCTTTGGAAATGGCTCCCATGGGCTCCCCACCTCCTGGTATTCACGCTGTTGTGTAATCCCTACTTTTTGAGTGTGGATGGACTTGCTAATTGATATGGTTTGGCTGTGTCCCCACCCAATTCTCATCTTGAATTCCCACATGTTGTGGGAGGGACCCAGTGGGAGGTAACTGAATCATGGGGCAAGTCTTTCCCATGGTATTCTCATGATAGTGAATAAGTCTCCTGAGATCTGATGATTTTAAAAAGAGAAATTCCCCTGCCCAAGCTCTCTCTCTTTGCCTGCTGCCATCCATGGAAGACGTGGCTTGCTCTTCCTTGCCTTCTGCCTTGATCGTGAGGCTTCCCCAGCCACATGGAACTGTAAGTCCAATTAAACCTCTTTCTTTGTAAATTGCTCGGTCTCAGGTATGTCTTTATCAGCAGCATGAAAATGGACTAATACACTAATAATGACTAAAATATGACAGAAATGATGGGATATCCCTTCCAGGATTAGGTTATCAGAGACTGTGACATCCATCTGTCTCGTTTGCTTTCTGTGATGAAGCCAGCTGCCTTGTTGTGAACTTCCCTACAGAGAGGCCACATGGCAAAAAGCTGAGCATGGTCTCTGCCGAACAGCCAGTGAGGACCTGAAGCTCTCAGTCCAACAGTCCACAATGAATTGAATCCTGCCAGTAACCACTGAGTGGGTTTGGGAGAGGATCCTGTTGAACCTTGAAATGACTGGAGTGCTGGTTGACACCACAATTGGAACTTACAAAAGACTCTGAGCTGGAGGACATAATGAAGCCATATTTGGATCTCTGGCCCATGGAAACTGTGAGGTAATAAGTGCATGTTATTTTAAGCTGCTAAGTTTGGCAGAGGAAGGAGGGGGGTGTAATTGGTTATATAGCAATAGATAACTGATACACTCCTGGTTACAAAAGTTTGTCCAGGTATTTACATGTGAGCAATTGAGCCAATGGTAGGTAGGCTGATATCCTTGACTTTTCAGCTGGTAGGGGGAGAGGGTTGGGAAGGAAAAATAGAAAGCAAAAGAGGAGGTGGAGGGCCGGTGGGGGGAGAGAGAGAGAGGGGGGGGGGGGAGAGAGAGAGAGAGAGAGAGAGAGAGACTATTTTCTTCCATCTATGAAACAAAGAAGCTGTTCTATAGTTGTTGTCATCTTGTGACTTTGTGGAGGTAACCTGTCTTAAAAGAAAGCTTGGCCGGGCGCAGTGGCTCAAGCCTGTAATCCCAGCACTTTGGGAGGCCGAGACGGGCGGATCACTAGGTCAGGAGATGGAGACCATCCTGGCTAACATGGTGAAACCCCGTCTCTACTAAAAAATACAAAAAACTAGCCGGGCGAGGTGGCGGGCGCCTGTAGTCCCAGCTACTCAGGAGGCTGAGACAGGAGAATGGCGTAAACCTGGGAGGCGGAGCTTGCAGTGAGCTGAGATCCGGCCACTGCACAAATCAGAAAGCACAGCTGAGAGACAGGGAGATACCAGGTTCTAGGGCATCATTTAAATACCTTCATCACACTGTGTCTGAAGCCAGTGGATGTGAGTCACTGAATTCCCTTTTTTTCTTAAGCCAGTTTCTACTTTTTTTGTAACCCAGACTTTGACCTGATACAAACTGTAATTAGCTAATGATCAAAACTTCAGCTGCCCAAAGAAGGACTTGTCACCCTAAAACAGATGCTCCAAATTTTGTCTCAACTGACACAATTTGGAGCATCTGTTTACAGCTTTACAGGAAGGAGGAGAAGGTATTTTTAAGTGTGTGAGCACAGGTTTAAAAAGTAATTGGAAACTAAGTAAGTACAAAAACATCTTCAATCAAAGAAACATTTTGTAAGCTGAAATATTGTTCATTTTTATGATGGTACATGTATATCTTCACATATAAAACTTCACTATCATTAGAAAATGTCACAGGAAATAACAAATACACCTTTTTCAATCTGGTTATAAATATGCAGAATGGAGTTTATTTACCAAAGTGTTACACACTTCCAACTGATAATATATCAATAAAAGCTCTCACTCCAAGATGTCATTAAAGCCACATTTGTTCATTTCTATTTATTATGAGAAAAAAACAAAATGAAAAAAGTGGATTTGAGTCATATTTCCTGTGAGTTCATCATTTGCTGGCATATAACACTTGTGAATTTTATTCAATTCATTTAAAATGATTTCTTACATGCAGCCAGAAAGTTGAGGGTAGCAAGGAATTCAAAATGATCAGCAGGCATCCAAGATTTCTCAGGAGACAGATTTAGAATCACAACTAAGGTATGTTTTCCTTAAGGAATGTGTCTTAGAAAAATTAGTTCTAATGAACCAGAATTTGTTCCTAATAAATTCAGCTCATTTGTGTTTTGAAATTAGTAGACTCAAATGACCTTCTTAAAATGAGGTTTCCTCCTTTCTTCCTTTCCTTTCCCTTCCCTTCCCTTCCCTTCCCTTCCCTACCTTTCCTTTCCCTTCTCTTTCTGATATAGACCAAGATCTATGGTACCCATTTCAAATGCCCTCAGAACTCATTCTTTTTTTTTGTTTGTTTATTTCATAAGAGTGGGCATTCTATCTATACCAACCTTTGCCTATGGACCTGACATGTAACCTGTTTTGGCCAGTGGGATGTTAGCCAACATCACACAAGGAGAGGTCCTTTTGCTCCTCTGTCTCTGCCAAAAATAAATAAATAAATAAATAAATAAATAAATAAATACTCAGGCTATCCTGATGGAGAATTAGACATTTGCTCGGTGTACCAGCCGACAGCCAGTGAGGCATAGAGTGAACCTAGCATCTCCAGAAGAACTGCCCAGCACAGCCCAGCCCAGCCCAGCCCAAATCTCTGACCTGCAGATCTGTGATTTAAATACATGCTCGTTGTTGTCAGCCACTGTATGTGTGTGCGTGTGTCCAGGCATGTGTTTCCCAACACTATCATGGTAATAGGTAACTGGTACATACCTAATATCTGAATAACTCATTATATGGTTGAAATATCTGGAATGATTCTGATTTCCTATACTGAGTCCTGACTGATACAGAAGATTATAGACATTTTCTCATTTAATTGTCACAACTACCTAACATGGTAGGTGTTGTTGCTCTCCCATTTTACAGATCAGGATGCTAACTAAATCATTCAAGTCCATACAACTCCGAAATGGCAGAGTGGAAAGCAAACCAGGATGCTGAATTTGAAAGTCCACGTTCTTAACCATCAGACCACACTGACTGACTCAGTTTTCACATTGAGAGGGAAAAATATTACCAAGTTTGCTCTGGAAAGATCTGGAAGAAGGTAGGTTTACAAGGTCTAAATTGAATGGGAGCTATAAAAGAAGTACAGGTTTCATGCAGAGAATCTGAAGCTGTATGTACGTTTGCATATTTTAGAGCTGAATTCCTGGAGGGTTGTGCAGCCTCTTCATCTAATACGATTGAATTTGGCCCTATCTTCAGATTTAGTCATTTATTCCATGACGGCGTATTAAATGACAATCTCAAATAAAGACTCACTCATCTGAACAAAGGGAACACGCCCCACTCAGGCCCTTCTTTGATTTATAACCAATTCTTTTTTAACATGTGGACCCAACAAACGAGAGATGGCTGACTATCTCGAACAATGAACTTGTTAGTTAACAGAATTAACAGTGTGTTGTTTCACTGTGATGACAGTAATAAAACAGGAGACGTGAAGCCGATATAGTCACAACTAAATCGTAATGGATGAGATATTTACAGCAAAGCTGTTAAAACATTGAATAAAATATGGGAAGAGCAAAAGCAGATGTGTTTTTATTCTTCTGAGTTGAAGCTTGCAAGGTAAAAAGATAGTTTGAGTAATAATCACAGGTTCTGATTCACAATGCATTAATAAATATTCATATGGTACCAGCCGCTGAAACTTTCCAGATACAGAAATAAAGTGGGAAAGCCTGTTCTTGCCTTACACTTTACTAAGTTTAGATTTCCAGACACACATGTCAATATCTCCATTAGGTTCCTGTAAAAGTTCTTTTATTTTCCACTGCGTTCCAAGTCTTGATGGTGAAACATTCATCTTTCCAGTTTCGTTCCAAATGTCCCAGTATTTCCCCCACTCAAACCACAAGAAAGTAGAAAGAAGTGATGGTCTATTAATAAAGAAGAGACCTACAATTTAAGTAGAAGATAGAGGTGGAAGGAAATGAGCATTTCTCTTTGAATTAGGCACAGGTAAATGAGCTATATATCCCATTGGATGTCCACATCCCCAAATGAATTCGAACGGTGGGATGCCTGATTTTGCAACAGCAAGCAAAACACATTTATGCGTTTTTCTTTTGTTATTATCATTGTCTTTGTTTTAAAGGAGCAGGGAGTCTTTCGAGAGCACAAAGGAATGCTACGACATTACTCAGGGTTGAAACAACTTGGGAAGCATAATTTGGGGGGTGTGAAAGCATCAGGATGCTTGGTCCAGGTTTGTTTTCCTGCATTTCAGGAAAACAGCTGCGGGAAAAGAAGGGAGAGGCTTGGTGCAGAACTGGTTTGGATTTTTGGGAGGGAGGAAGGAAGAAAGTGAGACAAGAGTGCTTTGCAGGGGCTCAGATCCCCCTGGCTGAGGGCCACAGTCCTCCCCTTGTGAGTACCTGGTTTGGGTATTGGAGGCTTCCTGATGGATGTCCATGAGTGCTGCAATCACTAGTACAACAGGGCTCGTTGAGGTTGCTATGACATCCTTTGTTCCCCATTTCCCTGCTTTTACTGGCATATGTACCTTGGCTTGTATGTAGAACCGGAGGGCTTTGTGTTGCATTTTCATTTTCCCCTCTGTTTTATTAATCACTGCATCCTTTTATCTCTGTGCACATCCCCAAGTCTTCTCCCTAGACTTCACAGAATCTTTCATTTGGGTTCCATTCTTTGCTTTCCCTCAGATGATCTCTGTTGGCTCTAAATGAGTTTTTGTTGTTTCTCACCCTCTCTCCTCTCCTTGGCCTTCGTATTATTTTTTCCTGTTAATTAATTCCATCTCCACAGACTTTTATTTGAGTTTTTTCATTTTCTTATTCTTCTCTGTCTTCTTTGAAAATCTCAGGGTAATGTTCTGGGCACTTGTCTGTGGCTCGGAGTTCTAGGAAGGGAGAGGCTGGGGAGGGTGGCTTCCAAGCAGGCAGGGCACAAGACCAGCAGGAACGAGCAGCCTCAAGCCAGGGCTCACCGCGGAAGCCTCTGACCAAGTGCCTCCTGGTCAAGAGAGGGTTATTTCCAGGGCTGGGTGCAGGGGCTCATGCCTGTAATTCCCGCACTTTGGGAGGCTGAGGCGGGCGGATCATGAGGTCAGGAGATCGAGACCATCCTGGCTAACACGGTGAAACTAAAAATACAAAAAATTAACCCAGGGTGGTGGCGGGCACCTGTAGTCCCAGCTACTTGGGAGGCTGAAGCAGGAGAATGGCGTGAACTCAGGAGGCGGAGCTTGCAGTGAGCCGAGATTGCGCCACTGCATTCCAGCCTGGGCCACAGAGCAAGACTCCATCTCAAAAAAAAAAAAAAAAAAAAAAGAGGGTTATTTCCAGAAGAATCTTCCTTGCACACAAATCTGAGAGCAAGCAGGCCTCTCAAGGGTCAAGAGTCCTGCCACTTCCATTTTGGGGGATTCCCAAAGTGTTAGACAATAAAGGCGGACAAAAAAAAAAAAGAGTTATAAAAATTGTGGTATATTTAAAATATTTATGCTAAACAAATTAACACTCCTTACACAAATCTAAGGCTGTGTCATTGTGCCATGTGCAAGCAAATTAGCAGATTTAGAAACAATGCTTAATCTGAATGCACTACTGATAGTCTTGCAAACAAGTTTCACTAACAAAATCCAACCACGCCAGGTCTTTTAGAAAGCATGTGATGTTCAAAAGCTAATATTAATTTGGTTTATCGGCTCAACCCTGAAGGAGTTAGTTTCCTATTATTCTCTGATTCTCTTGTCGCCCTGTGCACAATTAACAAGGCATTTTTTTTTTTTCCTGAATGGCGGGTTGGGGGAGGTCTGAGTTTTAGATGGTTCACGTTTTTCCCTAGTAACTTTAGCAGAGGAATTAATTATTAGTGTGCAATCATCTTTTTTGGAAGGATATTTGGAATGTGCTTCTTGTCTCTTTTCCCTTCAGACTTTTTTTCTTCTTCTTCTTTGAATTGGACATCCTAAATGTTAGCCTTACTGGAGCTGAACATACTGTAACACTTAACCCAGGTGAAAAATGACTGCTTGCCAATGACTTTTACATCTATATTAAGACTATTCTGGTTATATAGCACAGTTAGATATAATACGTTCAAATACAGAGAGTGTGATAGATCCAGGCATCGATGATATGCTTTCTTTGAAAACAAAAGGATTGCAAGAAGTGAGCCAGGTGTGGCTACTTAGGAATCTGAGCAAATAAGAAAAACACAGTTATTACTTTTTAAGGCATTGGTCTGTATCTAACTTTACTTTTTTTTGGAGTTATTTATTCATTGGCTAATAAAGATTTTCAGCCATACATGGGAGTTTGTTTTTTTCCTAGGTAACTGGTAAATGAATAGAAGCCGACTTTAATCAGTAAACCAGGTATCTGATACATTGATTAAATAAGTGATTCAATATTGTTGGAAGAACAAGACTACAACTTTATCCCAGTTTAAATCTTCAGTGCTCTTAGAACTTCATTCTTAAGATGAGGCTCTTTCTTTATGAATGGAATTTATTTACAGAAAACGAAGCATTTGGCTGAGTTTGTGACTTACTCAATAATGCACAGCAAGTCTGAATTAAATCTGTGTAACAGGTTCTAATCCCATGGTCCAGCAATTAGACCATTCTCCCTAAGCTTCTTTGAGAATTAATTTCTCATTATAAATAAATATATTCTGCACCATCGTCTGAACATACCAATGCTAAGCACATTTTCTGACAGACATTTCAAAGATAGAGATGAGCTCTTGCATCTTTTCAAAAGCAATGCAAGGGACATTCACACAGCAGGTGCTGGAAGGGTCCCTCTGGCAGACAGAGGGGATGCAGAAGTTCTGCTCAATCAGGTTTTCCTGACCAAGCTTGTCTGTGTAGCTGCGGTAAACATGCACAGGTCTAGCGCTCAAAAACGGGCCCCTGGCTCTCACAATGAACCTGACAACCTGGCCAATCAAATTCAAGTCTACCACGTTGCCAGGGTAACTAATACACAGTCACAAAACCAGAATGATCACAGTGAGGGAAAAATACAAAATACAGCATTTTCATGCTTAGAAAAAGAAAGAGAAAACACAGGCTGACCATACATAGCAGGGATTGGTACTTCCTTCTTCCTTAAGCATGAGCCATTAATTTACAGCCATGTGCAAATGCCTATGTGCAGATGTATGCACCTATCCACTTTCTCAGAAAATATGCGCTTCACTTCTGGAACACTAGTGAATTTAGAATGGGAGAAAGATGGCAGATTGTGGTTTGAGGTGAAAGATCTGGAGGCACACACACAAAATGAGCATCCACCCTTCTTCCTTGAGCAACTCCTGGGTTGAAAGGTGCTTCCAGACTCACCTAACTCAGTCGATGGTCCTTCCTTTCAATATCTAAAGGATGCTACTGCCAGGGTAATAAAAGCCACCCCATGCCCTTAGCAATGACTGTCTCCAGGCTAACCAGTCCCTCTGTTTTGCTATGTGCCCCCATAGTATAGGTGCCCAAGTGATTCTGAAAAACGTAAATCATGTCCTTCCCCCACTGAGCTCCTCCCCTGGCTTCCCTTGCAGGCTGAACAGCGGTTGGTGTTTACACCATGGCCCACCAGGTCCTGCTGAGTTCGCCTCTTCCTAACTCTCTGCCCTTATTTCTTGACTCTCTCCCCTGCAGTCCATTGTCAACAATCTTCCTTCCTGTCCCTTGAACATGCCAAGCTTATTTCCACTTGCATTAATTTCCTGGAGTTGCCTTAACAAAGCTCCACAAACCAGGTGGTGAAAAACAACAGAAATCTATTCTCCCATAGTTCTGGAGGCTTGGAGTCCGAATCAAGGTGTCTGCATGGCCATATCCCCTCTGAAGGCTCCAGGGAAGTATTCCGTTTCCTTCTCTGAGTTCCTGACGTTGTTGGCAATTCCTTGGCGTGTGGGTGCTTTGTCCCCATCTCTGCCTCCCTGTGTGTTTCTACGTCTCTTCTCCTCTTCTTATAAAGACATTGGTCATTGGATTAGGGCCCACCTGAATTGAGTAGAACTCAACTTCACTATATTTGCTAAGGCTCTCTTTCCAAATAAGGCCGTATTTACAGGTACTAGTTATCACTTCAGCATATCTCTCTGGGGACACAATTCAATCCATAATGCCACCTCAGGACTTCCACCTCGAATTCCCTCCTACTAGCCCTTTTCATGGCTGGCTCCTTGCATCTTTTGGGAGTGAGCTCAAAAGCCATCTTGTCCGAAGCTTCCCAGATCACATATTTTTGACTTCCCACCCCTCAACTCCTTGTCGTCACTGCACTTTATTTCTTTCTTAGACCTTATCCCCACCGAATATACAACCCCCCTCCCTCTCTCTAGAAGAATATGAACTCCCAAGAGTAACTGCTTTGCATGTCTTATTCACAGCTCCGTTCCCAGAGTGTGGATGAGTGCCTGCAACAAAACAGGTGCTTGATAACTATGCACTGAATATAACATCTGAATCAGAAAATTTGGGAAGTAGGAGAAGTTGTAGAAGAGAAGGCCGAGTTGAGGTAATACTGAACTGATGACAAGCATTCCACAGTTTCTCTGACAAATATCTGTTGGACATCCATTATATGCCAGGCACTGTTCTAAGTTACAGCTCAGCTAAGACAGACACAAAGCCTTGAGCTCACGAGACTTGTATCCGAGTGAGAGCCCCAGCACCTGCCATATGTTGAGTGCTTGCTCTCTGCCGGCACAGTGCAGAACACCTGTGATGTTAATCCTACAGAAAATTGTAGAAGGCAGGTGCTATCATTAACTTTACTTCTTCCCAGGCGAGGAAACAATTTCAGAGCAAGTTCACCTCACTGGTAAGCAGGAGAGCAAACTCCTTCTAAACATGGGGTTCCCTTCCCCACCCTCTTGGCTGCTCCTTTATGGAACTCTTGAAGAAAACACTAATGCTGGCCAGAAGTCCATGTAGTTGGCAATAAGCTGCATTTTCCTGATGAGAAAATGAAACGCAGGAAAGTTAAATCACTTCCACACATCACAAGCTAATGGGTGGCAGGTAGGGAAGGAGGGAGATGGCCCTGGTTTGTTGTCAGAGCCCATGTTCATAAGCCCCACCTTTTTGTCCTTCTCAAGTCTATAGGTTTGTGGGCAGGTATAGCAGGGGTATCCTTTTTTTTTTTTTTTTTTTTTTTTTTTTAACAGAGCTCAGATCCCAAGGTTCTCAAACTCTAAAGAGTGTAGGATTCATCAGGGAATTCCAAACACAGACTTTGAATCAGCAGGCCAGCTCTTTCCATTATCCTCGTGTGACCTTCTGGGCCTCCCTGATTTCTCACTCATAGCCATATTCACCACATGGCAGGCTTTGTGCTACAGAAGGGTTCCTGGGAGTCTGCAGGACACCATGACCCAAATCACTTCTTGTTATTCCCTGAAACGGACATATGTTGCTTCGCTTACCCCAAGTCCAGACCTTCTTCTGATAGTAATGTCTTAAATTTCCTTTTGAGGAACCATGCCTCCCTCATCCCTGTCCAAAGAGTTTGAATAGATTTGACTCCTCCCCCTTGGTTCCAGATGTGACAAGGTAATTGAGTGGACTTTATGGGGAACAGGAAGACATCTTTTCACCAGGGCTACAAAGTGCATAGAATGCATGTTGGATGCTGTTACTGTGAAGGGAGAGTCACCCAGATAATAAAGCCCGCACTGAGATAAGCAGAGATGAAAATTAGAGAAAGAATCCTGATGAAATCTTGGAATGGCCGGATCTGGCCCTGGGAAGTAGGCTTATTGCAAAAAATTCCACGATAAGTAAGATAATAAAGGCCCTTTTTTTGCTAAAATCAGATTAAATTAGATGTTGACACCTGCTGCCAAAACAATCCCAAATAAAACGTCTCCTTTAGGCCAAATCCCCTGTACTCCAGAACAGTCTCCCTTAGAAACCAGAGTGGCTCATGATGGTATTTCAAACTAAAGTGCCAGTGATTGGGAGTGCTTGCTGACTCAACCACTGGAATGTTCTGGAGATGAAATTGATATTTGAAAGCAACTGGAGGGTGATTGACAGTTGGTAGGTACTTAAAAAATATCCTGAGTCTATCTAAATGGTGTATTTTCTTTTTTTACCTACTAGAATATATGTACTTGGCCAATCACAAATATGTTTATAATTTGGGAGGTGTAATAGGAGATACTTTAAGTAAGAAAAGTTCTCATCATTGCTTTTTGCCTGTTTGGTTTATTTTACGTGACTGTGAAATGCAAAATTCCAAGATTTTGACTTTTTGCCTGATTTTCCTCTCTCTCCCGTCTCCTTTTCTCCTGCACTTGCACCATCCATCCCCAGTGGTCAAAAGTACGAGGATCCGCCATTTAGAACTTCATCTTTTAAAGACCAGAAACTCCTCTTCAGGAGAAGGAAGGATGTGCTTTACATGTGGCTTTATCTAAGATAAACAGTGAAGTTCCAAGTTCTCTAGTTTCTTTATTTAAAAATAAATAAATACCAGTGATTTATAGCAAGGGTAGCAATTTAGTGCATAAGGAATTTTTTTGGTCTATTCCTCTCCATCTCCATCTCTCTTAAAGTAACTAATTTTAACAGCTTAGTGCATAACCTTGTAGTCTTTTTTCTATGGTATTATAACCAGACACAAATGCATGCATGTATACACATGTATGTGTCTATGCCTATATACATAAACACACATACACACATCATTTTTTAACATATTCTTATACACTGTTGCTTTGGGATATATTTACAAAGGTGTGATTGCTGGGTCAAAGGGTATGTATAATTTTAATTTAAATGAACACAGATGATTACTTTCCAGAAAGTTTACAGAACTTCACATTCTCACCAGTATATTTCTCCAAATCACTGCTATCTCAGACTTTTTTGGCACATGATACTGTGGTAGTTTCATGATTTTTATTCTTTTTTCTCTTTATAAGACTGAGCATCTTCCTCATTTGAGTCGTTAGGACCATCACTCAGAATCTGCTCTATGGCCCCATTTTACATGCGTTTCCTGCCTTTCCTGTGTTCTTGCGGAGGTTGCCCCTTGTAGTAATGAGGATGAAGATGCAGCTGATGTTTATTGAGTGTTGACTACCTGTGCTGAGCGTGCTATACACATACAATCCTGAACAGGTTCTTTACTCAAAGTTTTTCCTTTGATCTTCACAATAACCCTATGAGCTATCTAGTCTTATAAGTCGGCTTTTACAGATTAGGAAACTGAGGCTCAGAAAAAAGTTAGAGGATAGGTGTGGTGGCTCATGCCTCTAATCCCAGCACTTTGTGGGGCTGAGGTGGGAGGATCACTTAAGCCCAGGAGTTTGAGGCCAGCCTGGGAAACCTAGTGAGACCCGTCTCTCTAATAATAATGATAATAATAATAGCAAGAAAATAAATTAGCTGAGTGTGATGGCGCACACTTGTAGTCTCAGCTACTTGTGAGGCTGAGGTGTGAGAATCACTGGAGCTTGGGAAGTCGAGTCTGCAATGAGCTGTGATGACATCACTGTACTCCATCTTGTCTCAAGAAAAAGGGTGGAGGGGAAGGTTAGAGTAATTTGCCTAAATGTGCAGAGGGAGTGAGAAGCAGAACAGGGATGAATCCAAGAGGTCTGGCAACTACAGCACAGACGGCACACAAGCACTGTGCACATTGCCTGCTAGATACATACCCAAGATGGGATTCATTAAAGTGAGGCCAGGTCTGGATGACAAGAGTCCAAGAACCTCCTGAAATGTTGTGCAGGATGCTGGGAGAGGTTTGATTTATTTTCTTCATTTTCCAATCTAGCAATTTAATCTTACACTTCAGTTTGAAATATTTTAAACATGCATTCCCAATATTTGTGTACTTATTTGTAAATTATATACTTGCACTGATGATATCTTATGTCCACCAGAAAGCATACATAAGCAGTTATAATTTTAAATGGTGTCTCAGTTTGAGCCATTGTAGCAAAAATACCATGGACTGGATGGTTTACACGACAAACATGTATTTCTCATTGTTCTGGAGGCTGGCAGTCCGAAATCAGGGTGCCAGCATTGTTAGGTTCTGGTGACGGTCCTCTTCCAGGCTGCAGGTTACTGACTTTCCATTGTATCCTCACATGACAAAAGGGGCCTTTAGTGGGTAACTGGGTCATGAGAGTGGAATCCTCATGAATAGGATCAATCCATCAAAGCAGTTATAAGCCTGCCTTGCCTTAAGGGCTGGGGAATTAGACTACACTTTTTTTTTCTTTTTTTTTTTTTTAAGACAGAGTTTTGCTCTTCTTGCCCAGGCTGGAGTGCAGTGGCATGATCTCAGCTCACTGCAACCTCTGCCTCCCGGGTTCAAGTGATTCTCCTGCCTTAACCTCTCAAGTAGCTGGGATTACAGGTGCCTGCCACCATGCCTGGCTACGTTTTGTATTTTTAGTAGAGACAGTTTCATCATGTCGGTCAGGCTGGTCTTGAACTCCTGACCTCAGGTGATCCGTCTGCCTCGGCCTCCCAAAGTGCTGGGATTACAGGCATGAGCCACTGTGCCCAGCCAGACTACAATTCTTGATGAGGGAATAGGATTCATGAGGATCCCACTCTCATGACCCGATTACCCACTAAAGGCCCCACCTCCTAATATTAGGTTGGTGCAAAAGTATTTGTGGTTTTGCCATTAAAACCAATTGGCTGTAGCTGAGACTGCAGTCCTCTGAAGGATGTGCTAGTTGTGCCATCGGCATTACCATTAAAAGTAATGGCAAAAGCCGCAAGCACCAACCTATTATCACTTTGGGGATTAGAATTTCAATATGTGGATTTTGGGTGGACACAAACATTAGGTCTATTACAAATTGATAAAACTGAAATTACTTGTAATCTAATTACTCTATTTGTGAATAGTACCAAAATATCATTGCTCTCACTAAATAAAATTAGTATTAGAAATGAACTGCATGCTTAGTTTTACATGTTTCATGACTTGCGATGGCCTTATAGTATTATTAAAAAATATCTTAAGCCATGGCCGGGCACGGTGGCTCACACCTGTAATCCCAGCACTTTGGGAGGCCAAGGCGGGTGGATCACCTGAGGTTGGGAGTTCGAGAACAGCCTGGTCAACATGGTGAAACCCTGTCTCTACTAAAAATACAAAAAATTAGCCAGAGTTGGTAGTGGGTGCCTGTAATCTCAGCTACTTGGAAGCTGAGGCGTGAGAATTGCTTGAACCTGGGAGGAGGAGGTTGCAGTGAGCCAAGATGGTGCCATTGCACTCCATTCTGGCAACAGAGTGAGACTCTGTCTCAAAAAAATAAAAAAAGAAAAGAAAAGAAATAAAAAATATTAAACCATAACATATATTTGGGAGGAGGTTTATTGTTTTAGTTATCTAGTAACACGTAATAAATGATCCCCAAATTTAATGATTTAAACTCACAAGTTTGTTTTGCTCATGATTTCTGGGTCAGGAATTAGGAAAGGGCTCAGCTGACTGGTTCTCACTTGCAGGTCCTTGTGTAGTACAGTCTGATACTGGATGAAGCTGAGGCTACAGTCATTTGAAGGATGTCCAAGTTGTGCCATTGCCATGACTGGCAGCTTTGGGACCTTAACTGGGGCTGTTGGTCAGAGTGTTCATGTGCCTCTTTCACCACGATGGTCTCAGTGTAGCTGGACTTCTTGAATAGCAGATGTTGCTCCCTCCAGAATAAGCATCTCAGGAGAAATCAGAGAGGAAAGCTGTGTGGCTTTTCCTGACAGCCTTGGAAGTCACGTAGCATTCCCTCTGCCATAATCTATCCATCAAAGCTGTCATAAGCCTGCCTTGGCTCAAGGGCTGGGAATTAGACTATATTTCTCCTTCTTCTTCTTATTCTTTTTTTTTTTTTGATGGAGTCTCACTCTTTCGCCAGGCTGGAGTGCAGTGATGCGATCTTGGCTCACTGCAACCTCTGACTCCCAGGTTCAAGAAATTCTCCTGCCTCAGCCTCTCAAGTAGCTGGAATTACAGGCACCTGCCACCACGCCCAGCTAATTTTTGTATTTTTAGTAGAGATGGGGTTTCACTGTGTTGGCCTGGTGATCTGCCCACCTCAGCCTCCCAAAGTGCTGGGATTACAGGCATGAGCCACCGTGCCAGGCCTAGACTATACTTCTTGATGAGGGAATAGCAAGATCACGTTGTAAGCCAGCCTATGGAAGGAGAGAGATGATTGAGGCTATCTCTGAAAAATGTAAGCCTCATCATTACAGATTAAGTTATTTATTAATAGATATTTATGCAGTGCCTCCTTTGTGCCAAGCTAAGAATATGAGTAAAAAGCTTGAAAAAACACAAGATCCCTGATGTTCTGGAACCTATATTCTAGTATAGAAAATATCGGATCATGGTTTTAAATGTAAATCTATATGTTACATAATCTGCTTGATAACTTCCTTTTTTATTTGTTTGTTTTGACAGATTCGAGTTGCTCATCATCTTTTTTTTTACATCACAATATAACTGATAAAAAGCTCGTATTAGTGGTGGGAGAAGTTACAGCCATTTTCTCCTTGCATGCAGATGCTTGCATTGTTATTATTTCCTTCAATTCAGATTACTTTGTAGGAATCTTTAAGCCACTAGTCCTTTTTGTGAGAGCTGCTATAGTTAAGAGGAGATAATGCAGTCTGTGAATCCACACTACCAGGCATGTGTAAATTGCAAGAAACCTCAGTAGGTTATAGGCTAGAGGCAGTAAGAACGCCATTGACATCTGCAGAGACAATCTGACTTCCTCTCTTCCTATGTGAATACCCTTTATTTCTTTCTCATTTTTTAAAAATTTATTTATTTATTTATTTGTTATTATTATTATACTTTAAGTTCTAGGGTACATGTGCATAACGTGCAGGTTTGTTACATATGTATACTTGTGCCATGTTGGTGTGCTGCACCCGTCAACTCTCTTGTCTGATTGCCCTGGCCAGAACTTCCAATACTATGTTAAATTGGAGTGGAGAGAGAGGGCATCCTTGTCTTGTGCTGGTTTTCAAAGGGAATGCTTCCAGCTTTTGCCCATTCAGTATGATATTGGCTGTGGGTTTGTCAAAAATAACTCCCATTGTTTTGAGATATGTTCTATCAATATTGAGCGTTTTTAGCATGAAGGGGTGTTGAATTTTATTGAAGGTCTTCTCTGCATCTATTGAGATAATCATGTGGTTTCTGTCATTGGTTCTGTTTGGATTACGTTTATTGATTTGCATTCTACTGTAAAGACACATGCACACGTACGTTTATTGCAGCACTATTCACAATAGCAAAGACTTGGAACCAAACCAAATGCCCATCTATGATAGACTGGATAAAGAAAATGTGGCGCATATACACCATGGAATACTATGCAGCCATAAAAAGGATGAGTTCATGTCCTTTGCAGGGATGTGGATGAAACTGGAAACCATCATTCTCAGCAAACTAACACAAGAACAGAAAACCAAACACTGCACATTCTCACTCATAAGTGGGAGCTGAACAATCAGAACACATGAACACAGGAGGGTAACATTACACACCAGGGCCTGTTGGGGGGAGTGGTGGGGGGCTAGGGGAGCATAGCGTTAGGAGAAATACCTAATGTAGATGACGGGTTGATGGGTGCAGCAAACCACCATGGCACGTGTACACCTATGTAACAAACCTGCGTGTTCTGCACACGTATCCCAGAACTAAAAGTATAATTAAAAAAAAAAAAAGAATGCCATTGTGTCCCCCATCCCCAGTTCCTCTGAGTTGTGGAATTCCCACCTTCTCTCAGAATTTCTGCAATACCATATGTAACCGACGCAGAGGGAGTGAGGCAAGTGTCAAGCTGCTTATTAAAATATAACACACTTTAATTTCTTTTTTATTTTTAGTTTGAAGTAAGTATAAATAGAAGGTCTAATGGCTTTTTTTGCTTATTTTCCACTTTGGAGGACACTGCTCTAGAAAAGATCAGAAAACACTCCTCACCAGCTAAAGAGGGTGATGCTTCTGGAAAGAACACCGTCCCCAATAATGAAACAACCCCCACACCTTGCCTCCGTGGGTGCCTTCTCTTGAGTGATGATGCAAAAGGAGCTGAAATGAGTTGTAACTTGCAGGAAGTAGCCTGACATACAACGTTGTTTAAATTAAAGTGAATGCAAAAGAGAAGCTTGTTATAGCGTAAATAGATAGGCGAGGAGAACTTTCTCTGTTTCCAATTGCTTGTCTGCTTTGGTTGGAGACCATATGCTTTGAAGAATCTTACAAATGTTCCTGTTCATATACATATTAGAGTATCTCAGGCTTTTCTCTCTGGAAGCCTTTGTGCCCTTGTCTGAAGGATCTATAAAAGCAATAAGCCATCTTGTAAATGCAGCTGGAATATGGGATGCTCTTGTTCCTTTCTTGCCAGCGGCCACTGGCATTTATTCCAGAGTTGATGCATCAGTGACCAGGGTTATTGCTCCCAGAATCCATGTTAAACCACACAAGCAATGGAAATTTTCTCAGCTGTGCTGTGAACTCAGTCTAGGCTTATTTCACTCAAATATGAATAGCAATAAAGATATTAACAGCAATGCTAATATTAATTCTAATAGCTAACAGTATCCAGTGCCTACTCCTTGCCAGGTGCTGTGCTAGGAAGCCACATGGATTTAAATGTTACTCCTCACAGCAACCTTATGAGAAATATACTGTCACTTATTGGACGTCAGAGCAGGAAACTTCTCCAAGGTTTGGAGGAATTAAACAACTTGAACAATAAAGACGGAGCCCAAGGAGTATCCCCATAGTCTGACTCCAGGTTTGCAAGGTTAATTAATGACTTTCTATCTCTCTAATACATATATCTATATGTTATATAGATATTTATATTGTATATAATAAAATAGGCATTTATATTATATATAATATAAAACTTATATATAAGTTTTGACAAATAAATTTTAACCACTATGGAAAACTTGCAACTCAAGTTTCTCCAGGTTTGGCTGTGTCCCCACCCAAATCTCATCTTGAATTGTAGCTCCCATAATCCCCATCTGTAGTGGGAGGGACCCAGTGGGGAGTAATTGAATCGTGGGGGTGGGTTTTTCCCATGCCGTTCTAGTGATATTGAATAAGCCTCATGAGATCTCATGGTTTTATAAAGGGCAGTTCCCCTGCACACGCTGTCTTTCCTGCCACCATGTAAGATGTGACTTTGCACCTTCTTCACCTTCTGCCATGATTGTGAGGCCTCCCCAGCCATGTGAGACTGTGAGTCCATTAAACCTCTTTTTCTTTATAAATTACCCAGTCTCGGGTATGTCCTTATAGCAGCATGAGAATGGACTAATACAATACATAAGTATATATTATATATAATATATACGTATAAATTTTTTAATATATTATATAAATATTATTATATAGTATAATATAAATGTCATATAATATGTAATATGTATTATTATAATTACATATCACTATAATATGTTATATATATATAATTTATTAGAAGGTCATTTGGGTCAGCTCCACACTGCTTTGTGACCATCTCACATCAATGCCTCATGCGACCATTGCCAGGTGTTGGAGGCAGAATTCTAAGATGACTTTCACTGACCCTCACCCTTGTGTAATCCCCTTCCCTTAAGTGTGGGAGGAACCTGTGACTATGACGAGATATCAGGCCCATGGAAAAAGAGATTTTGCCATTGTAATCATGATGCATAATTAGTTGACATTAGGATAAGGGGATTATTCTGGGTGGGCCTGGCCTAATCAGGTGAGCCCTTGCAGGAGATCATGCTCTTCCTGTAGAGAGAGTCAAAGAATGAGTGGGGTTTGGCATGAGGGAGATTCTCCAATGCTGGCTGTAAAGATGGATGGGGTCACATGGCAAGGAGTGTGGGTGGCCTCTGTGAGTTGTGAGCCAGCAAGAAAATGGGGACTTTAGTCCTACAACTGTAAGGAACTGAATTCTGTTGATAACTTCTATGAGCTTGGAAATGGATCCTTCCCCAGACCCTCCAGATATGAATGCTGCTTAACTGACACCTTGATTTCAGTCTTGTTAGATCCTGAGAAGGGAACCCAGGCATGCTATGCTTGGGCTTCTGATCAACTGAACTGAGAGCTCATGAATGGGAAGAGCTCATTATGTTAGGCTGCTAAATTGGTGGTAATTTGTTACATGGCAATAGAAAAATAATATACCATGCATTTCCATGTACTTTTTCTGCACTATAGACTCATTTAGGTGCCATGGATGTCATTTCTTTTTTCTTTTCTTTTCTTTTTTCCTTTCCTTTCCTTTCCTTTCCTTTCTCTCTCTCTCTCTCTCTTTCTTTCTTTCTTTTTCTTTCTTTCTCTTTCTTTCTTTCTTTCTTTCTTTCTTTCTTTCTTTCTTTCTTTCTTTCTTTCTCTCTCTCTCTCTCTCTCTTTTTCTTTTCTTTGGTTTCCTTCTTCTTTCTTCTTTTTGTTCTCATCTCCTTTGCATTGTGCTTACACATAGCAGGTGCTGTAAATGTGAGCTAGAGAGGCTGTGTGTCCAGTAAGGAGGACAGACTCTGGAGCCAGACTGCCTGGATTTAATCCTGGCACTGTGTCTTACCAGCTGTGGGACCCTGGGCAAATTTCTTAACTGCCATGTGTAAAATAGGAATGAGATAATCATGCTTTCTCATAAGGCTGGGGTGAGGATGAGATGACCTTTGTGTGTAAAGTGCCTAGTACATAGTAAGAACTCAATAACATGTTAGTTATTATTACTGTGTGTTTCATAAATTAGCAAATAAATCTTAACTACTATGGGGAAAAAGCCCTATAAAAAAATCCCCAAATGTCTCTACCTGCTTAAGATAAGTTTAAGGATTTTTAAAAGCTTTTCTGGACTACTTGCTATTAAATTACTAAGGTATCTGTACTACAGGGATGTCCTCTGGCACCATGGAGAATTGGGGCCCGATCCTAAATTGTCCCATTCCGTATGATTTCTATTTGAATTCCTTTGGGAGAGAATCTGTATCTTTGAATGAAACTTTCAAAAGTTCCTGTTCACATATTAGAATATCAGTATCTGCAGGAAACATTGATTTCTTCTTTGCTGTTGTTAGATGTTCCCTTCTGGGCATGACCATGTACCGTGTTTAGCAACAGTTGCTTCTAGTTTCCCCACATGTACTGTGAGCTGAAAAACCCACAGCGATCAACCAAGTATATATGTCATGGTCTATTTGCCCCAGCAGGGCCACTTGCCACCCTGTCCTACCCTGCTCTCTGGCTGCAAAGCTGAACTTTAGGGGCTGCATCAACTGGCTCCCTAGCTCACTGCCTTTCAGCTGGGCAAGCTGGCAAGAAATAAGAGGGAAGAGAGGATGCTGGGATATATGTTTTCTAGACTCACTTTTTCTGGGGTTGCCTTGGCTGGTCGTTTCCTCCATGGTCATCATTCCTCTTCAGGTAGCCTTTTTTTCACAGAGCTCTTCATTGTTCCTCATTCTGGGAACAACACCCTCCTCTTTCCCTTCAGACCTCGGGATGGTAACAGCTCCTTCGAATTTTCTACACCAAACTCCTCTGTAAATAGTGCCTTTACTGAACTGCCTTTGAATTATCCCAGTCTAAATGAGCCATGTGATTTCTGATAGGCCCTTCACTGTTACACCGAGATCGTTAGATTTTTAAGAAGAGTTCAGAGTCCATAGGTTCTGACTGTAGCTCTTTCATTAGCAAAGTGCTTGAGTTTGACCACATCTATATGGGCTGTTCAAAGGACCATTTCTCTTGCTTTTCACTGGGTTTTCAGGTATATTTTAGATGATGGAAGTTGGCAGAGAAATGACCTGTGTATAAATGAGATATTTCAGGATGTTTTGCCATCAGGACATCCCACTCCACTGCATCTTATTTTGAAGCAAGCTCAGGTCTGAATCCATTGAAACAGGAGCTGACAAACTGAAGATGTGACTCTTCAGGCAAGACAGTTTTTAAAGGTTGTTTGTACATGTCTTTAGATAAACCGAATTGTCTCTTGAATTCCATTTCCTGCAGATTATTTTGGGAAATTCTCGAAATGGATAGTGCATTCAGTTCTGATATGGAACACTTCTATTTTGCATATGGACATGCATTTTAACAAGAAAAAGGTCAGTGATGGGAACAGCACTGCTTGTTGGTATGACAGTCGACATTTACCTGAGCCTTTTTGATACACTGCAGTTTAAGATAATTTAGTAGGATAATTGTCATGATTGATTTTTATTTTCTTTCTGGACCCACAGCTCACCCTGTTACTCTTGGGCTGGGTAACTTTCAGAAGCTTAAATTTCCTTTTGGTGGAAATTCATTTATTAAGTTCTGGGTGGATGACAAACTTTGATTAAAATCATGAACTCTTTTATGATCCGTTGGTGAAAGCTGGTGAACCCAACTGCTGTTGACTTATTCTTTGACCAACATCTCTTCACCGCATGACATGAGAATGGCAGAAAATGAATGGTTGGGATTTTTCTGTGCATAATATTCTTTCTTATAAATCACACATCTTCTGAGGACTCTGGTGGGAACCTGGGGAGAAAGGTGGCATTCAAACACATTGTCATCACAGTCATAACAGTCATGTAGCTTTACATAGTAATTCTTTGTCCACCAATGGTAAGATCATACTTTTGGGAAAGAAGAAGAAAAGACCAGTTATATTTAGAATAGTTTACAACTTTCACTGATGAGACAAAAGGGAGGCACTTGAGGAGAAATGCATGACACTTAGATCAAAAGAAAGGAAGAGATGCCCAGAGAGGGCCAGAAAAATATCAGATAAAGGAAAATCCCAGTTCAATTTGAGAAACATTTATTGACCAACTGCTATGTGCCAAATACTCTGTCTGGTGTTATTTCTCACAGGATCAAACAAGATGGATGTCACTTTTGACATTAGCCTGCTTGCATCTCCCAGGAAAAAGGGGACAAAAAACTGTCTGTGTTAAGTATTTGCTGATTTTCCAGCCATATATCCATTCCTCTCTCTGATTTTCCTCGGTATAATTCTTCCTTGTTCCCAGGCTTTGAGTTACAGAGAGGGCTGACCCTATGTCTATTCCTAACCCCAGATGTGGACATGGGACCAGGCCGAGCCAATTAGCACAGCAATAGGTTCAGCAAGCCACCTGACCCCAAGTATTGCTATAATATTCAATCCTACACTTGGCAAAAACCAGGAGAAAAGTTCTTATCTGCTGTACTTGCACTTGATAGGGACTCTAAGTGTAAGAGTATGTAAACCCACAATTTCTGGGAGTTACCACGTGGAGAAATCTTACTGAACATGAAGCTGAGCACAGTGCAAAGTGGAATTTAAAGACTGGCAGATATCAAGCCCTTTGATTGGTATTTGAGTTCCTGGATCCAGCTATGCCTGAAGCTACATTTACCTCCTCGGTATGTCCAATACATTCTCCTCTTTAACTTAAACCTATTTGTTTGACTTTTTCTCATATCCTTTTCAAAGGCCAACATATTTAATTATTATTATGCTAGTTGTTATGGGTTGAATTTTGTCCCCCAAAAAGATATGCTGAAGTCCTAACACCCAATAACTTAGAATGTAAATTTATTTGGAAGTAGGATAGTTGTAGATGTAATTAGTGAAGATGAGGTAACTAATTAAGGTAGGCCCTTAATGCCACATGACTGGTGTTCTTATAAGAAGAAGACCCAGGGATAAGATGACCACATGAAGTAGAGGCAGAGACTGAAGTTATGTTGCCACAAGCCAAGGAACCCCTGGAGCTACCAAAAGCTACAAGACGTAAGGAAGGATCCTCCCCTAGAGCCTTCAGAGGAGGCATTACCTGGATGGCAACTCAATTTGGGGCTTTTAGCCTCCAGAGCTGAGGCAATGTTTCTATTTGTTTTGTTTTGTTTTGTTTGTTTGTTTGTTTAGAAGGAGTTTCGCTCTTGTTGCCCAGGCTGGAGTGCAATGGCGCGATCTTGGCTTACTGCAACTTCCACCTCCTGGGTTCAAGCGATTCTCCTGCCTCCTGAGTAGCTGGGATTACAGGCACCTGCTACCATGCCTGGCTACTTTTTGTATTTTTGGTAGAGACGGGGTTTCACCATGTTGGCCAGGCTGGTCTTGAACTCCTGACCTCAGGTGATCCGCCCGCCTGGGCCTCCTAAAGGGTTGGGATTACACGCATGAGTCACTGCGCCCAGCTGTTTCTGTGGTTTTAAGCCACCCAGTTTGTGGTCCTTTGCAATAGTAGCCCTAAGAAATTAACACATCAGGGCCGGACACGGTGGCTCATGCCTGTAATCCCAGCACTTTGAGAGGACAAGGTGGGTGGATCACGAGGTCAGAAGATTGAGGCCATCCTGGCTAACACAGTGAAATCCCGTCTCTACTAAAAATACAAAAAATTAGCCAGGTGTCGTGGCTGGCACCTGTAGTCCCAGCTACTCAGGAGGCTGAGGCAGGAGAATGGCGTGAACCCGGGAGGCGGAGCTTGCAGTGAGCATAGATGGCGCCACTGCACTCCAGTCTGGGTGACAGAGCGAGACTCTGTCTCAAAAAAAAAAAAAAAGAAAAAAAAGAAAGAAATTAACACATCAGCAGGGCATGGTGGCTCATGCCTATAATCCCAGCACTTTGGGAGGCTGAGGCAGGCAGATTATGAGGTCAGGAGTTCAAGACCAGTCTGGCCAACATAGTGAAACCCTGTCTCTACTAAAAATACAAAAAAATTAGCTGGGTGTGGTGCTGTGTGCCTGTAATCCCAGCTACTCGGGAGGCAGAGGTTGCAGTGAGCCGAGATCGTGCCATTGCACTCCAGCCCGGGCGACGGTGCGAGACTCTGAAACAAAAACAACAAAAACAAAAACAAAAAAAACCACACATCAATAAAAATGAAAAGTGATCTGCCATGATGAGGGTATTATGGGAGTTTAGGCAAGAACATGACACAACCTGATGGGAAGATGAAAAAGATTTCAGAAAAAGTTTTCGAAAGGAAAATGGCTCTTGCACGGGTACTTGGACGACATATAAACATTGAACGGGTGAAAAGGGAGAGAGGAGTGTCTTGAGCAAAGGTGCTTGTGGATATGGAAATGTGTTTGGTGACCTGCGAGGAGGGGGCTGTTACTCCAGCACGAATGGCTGTGGAGGTTCCCCAAGGTGTGACACAGGATGGGCGAGTGTGGGTGGAGTCATGAGGCACTTTACCCTTCACCCATGGAATTTACGTTTGAACAGGAGGGCAGTGGGGCCCTGTCATAGGACAATGGGGCTGTTTCCACCCAGAGTCCTAGCAGCCGTTCATGGTGGGCATTTTAAAACAAATTTGGAATTTTTGGGTCTAAGAATTTGGACACCCTATCATACAGTGCAGTTTCTCGATCTTGGCAGTATTGACATTTGAGGCTAGGGGTAGTCATCTGTTGTCGAGGGCTGTTCTGGGCATTATGGGGTGTTTAGCAGCATTGCTGGCTTCTACCCACTAGACGCCAGTCACCCTCTCATCTCAGTGTGACAACCAAAAATGTCTCCAGACGTTGGCAAATGTCCCCTGGGAGCCACAGTTACCTCCAGTGGAGAACCTCTATACTAGATATGAAAGAGATTAGACTCATTCCGCAACCAACAGTTACTGCAAGCCCGTTGGGCACCAGGCACTGTTTTAGGCACTGAGATAATAAGTGAGCATGAAAGACAAGGCCCTGTCTTCAAAGGACTCAGATTTTCCAGCAGGAATGGCTTCATGTCACATTTCCACAGTCTATGGCTGGGCCAGCTGGGTCCCAGATGGCTGTGCAAGCTCTGTGGGAGAGAATAGCCAGAAGACAGAGGTTTCTGTAATCATGACACCTATATTGCTGTTGAAGATTGTAGTATTGACTGCTAGGGGCTTCCATATATTTATTTCCACCTCTTCCTTAGTAGCAAACCTTCATTTTGAACTGGACACAACCCCTGGCATCAAAGTCTGCGTTTCTTTGCCTCTCTTGCATTTCTTTGGAACATACACATTATGACTAAATCTAGCTAAAGAGACATAAGAGACAGTGCTATGAGGACTTCAGAGAAGGCTCCTTAAAGCAGGTGAAGATAATGACAGTTTCCACTCCTTTCTTTTTCTGCTGCCTGGAATGTGTATTTGATGCCTGGAGCTCTAGCTGCCACCCTGGAGAATTCGGTGCATGGTAGACAGAATAATGGTCTCCCAAAGACATGCGTGTCCTGATTCTCAAAACCTGTGAGTACCTCACCTTAGATGGCAAAAGGAACACTATAGATGTGATTAAGTCAAGGATCTTGAGAGGGGTGATCATCCAGGTGGGCCCACTGTCATCAGAAGGGTTCTTAGATGAAGGAAGCAAGTGGGTCAAAGACTTTGGAAGCAGAGGTTGGAGTGATGCGCCTTGAAGATGGAGGGACAGGCCATGAGTCAAGGAATGTGGGCAGCCCATAGGAGCTGGAAAAGGCGAGGAATTGATTTTCTCCTCGAGCCCTGAGAAGGACCACAGTCTTGCTAGACATCTTTTTCTTAGCACTGTAAGACTCATTCTGGATCGTGACTTTCAGAATGGTACAATACTAAATGTATGTTGCTTTAAGCCACTAAATTCGTGATCATTTGTTACAACAGCAAAGGGAAATGAGTGCAAAGTGATCTTGAGAAGGGACTCTTGTGCTGGGTTGGGGAAGTGGAAAGACAAGGATGTATGTTCCCTGATGACACCACTGGGCGACCATGTTGGCCTTAGATTTGTTACTTTTGGACTTCTTTTATGCATGAAAGAAATACACTTCTATCTTATTTAAAACAGTCTTATATCTGGTTTACTGTTGTGTGCCACCAGTCTGTGTTTCCATAGCTTTTGAAGTTGTCTATTTGACATCCATTAATCACAAGGCCAAATTAATGACCAAAGTTGTTTCCATTTATTCTGTGTTCCATATTTCATACTCTGAGCCCTCTCCTGTAGCTTACTCTCACACACCAGCCCAATATGTCTCCTGTCCTAAATCAACCTGGGGCCAGGTATCAGCCAACTAGGAACAGCTTTAAGTCCCAGAGCCCACTAGAATTATTTAAACTAGACAGTTCTAAGCTGTTCACCTGTCCTGCCTCAACTTTCCTGCAGAAAACCTGATGAAGGCTGTGCTGGGTGCCTTCCTTCAGATAAAGTTGTGGTCAGGGATCTTTTTATGTGGGTGACCTTTAAGTTGAAACCTCAGTGATGGAGAGAAGCCATTAGGAATAAGGATGTGGCCAGTTCAAGTGCTTTTAGGCAGGAGGAATAGCTGGGCAAAGGTGTTGAGGTGGGTGGGAGCTTTGTAAATTAGAAGGCCAGGTGGTTGGAACATCAGGAGAGATGGAGAAAGATGAGGTCATATGGTGCCAGATCAAGTTAAGGAATTTGGCCTTTCTTCCAGGTGCTGTGGGAAGCCACTGGAGGGTTTTAAGCGGAAGACATTGGCTCCAATGTGCATTTTAAAGAGATCACTCTAATATTGCTATCTTGAGCATGGGAAAAGCTGACCCACCATATGGCATGGTCCAATTCTGTCATGCCAACTTTCATTAGTCCCTCCTGGGGCCTTAAAAATTATATTATAGCTGACTCCTAACGCTCATGTGAATTATGATCCCGGACACCAAAGCGAGGCTGCTTTTCTTTGTGCATGTGGTTTCTACATCAGATACGGTCTTTCTATGAGGCAGATAAATATAAGTACTTGAAAGTATTTTATGGATCAATGAAATATTAATGGACCTGGAGGTGCTTTAAGTTTATTTATAAAGCTGGGTCATCTATAGGTCAAATACCATTATAGCAAATGCAATTTAATGAATATCTTTGATAAATTTGGTTTTTAAGCCTCAACCCATGTCCTGCTTATTTCAAAATTATGAGCTGTAGGCCTGCAATTTCTTACATGCAATTCTGAAATCAAAAAAAAAAAAAAAAAAACAAAAAAAAAAACAAACCCACCTGAAGACCAAAGCTAGTTATTTTAAATTTGTTTTATGATTCATTTGATGGCCAAAATTGAACTAAGGAATATGGGATATCCCCACACAGCAAGATGAATAAAGACTATATATGTGTGTGTATATATAGTGTGTGTATATATATGTGTATATATATATGTGTGTGTATATATATGTGTGTATATGTATATAGTGACTTTTGAGGCTAGGTTGCACTGCAGAAATATTGGGTTTGATTATAGGGATCTGCCTCAGTTTCCTTTGAGATTATGATTTAATATATCTGAACCTATTAACCTAAAATCTAAGTAAAACTTGAATTTTGAAATATATTTGGCCTGAAAATTCCAGATAGGGGATTATAGACCTCCACAACTATACGTGATCATTTCTTCAGAATCTGCAAAACAGGCATTTGAAACATAACTGATCATATTAGAAGGTAGGTGGAGCCATTTAAAAGACTGTAAATAAATTACAAAAATTGTAGTAAGTGTACATTTGTCTGTCCCATTAATTTAACAAAACATTTTGTTTGTGGGTGGGGATGGGGAATCCTGTCAACTCTGTGAGGTCAAGGATGAGGACGATTTTATCACCGTATCCCTAATACACAACAGAGCCTGAAGCACTGAAGCACTAGCTACTCAATAAATATGTGCGGAATGGAATGATTAACTCCACTGAGGAACCTGGGGATCAGATGATGCATGACTCGTCCCAGTGCTGGGGTTGGTGGCCTGGAACTCAGGTCTTCTGACACCTTTTTTTTTTTTTTTTTTTCTCCTTATGCTGTCATTGCTGTGCTAAAATGGAAGAAACAATTGAAGGCCTGTCTGCGGTAATCAAAAACATGGGAACACAAAGGAGGAAGAGGAAGGCAAGTGGCCTTTGTTGCCATCAGACAAAGCTAACCAGTCTGTATGAATAGCCAAGGGCCCTGTTTCTAGATAAAAGAAAACTCTCTAATGAGTTCTAATCCAAGAGCATTGCTGGCAGTGAGAGATTGTAAAAGCGAAATATTCACTTTGAAAAATGAAACCTATTAAATTCAGGGCATTGTAATTTCCCATTGTGAGACTGTGGTACCAGCGATTAAATTCTATTGTGTGTCTACAGTCCTTGTTACCAACGATGTTTAGTATTATTAACTGAGATTCTAAGAATATCAGCTCTCCATAGCTGGAGTGCTGTTCAGTTCCTCATGTGAAACAATTTGCATATATCTCGGATTCGCCCTTGATATGCCTCTTTCCCTCCTTACGTGTGCCATTTAGAAGCCAGTCCTGTAGACTCCATCTCCAAAAATATTCTGTGTATGTTCATTTCTCTGCCCACATGGTTCACATCTGGGCAACTCTGGCAGCTTCTATTCTTTAAAAAATATAACTTCAACCTTTATTTTAGACTCATGTGCAGGGGTACACGTGCAGTTTTGTTGCATGGGTTTGTTACATGGTTGTGGATATTCACATCAACTTTACTAGATAGTGCTAAGCTGATCTCCAAAGTAATTCTACCAATTTACACTGCTCCTGGCAGTATATCATAATTTTCCTGTGTTACATAAGAATTTTTCTCTGTTACATCCTTGCCTATTGATAGTATTTAGACTTTTAAAAATTATTGCTCATGTGTAGGATATAAAATGGTTTTTCATTTCAATTTTGCATTTCTCCAATTACAATAAAATTAAGCCATCTTTTAAAATAATTTCAACTTTTATTTTAGATTCAGGGGGTACATGGACTGGTTTGTTACGTGGGTATATTGCATGACGCTGAGGTTTGGGGTACCATTGATTCCATCACCCAGATACAGAGCATAGTACCTGATTTTTAGTTTTTCAGCTCTTGCCCCCATCTCTCCCTCACACCTCTAGTAGTTCCTGGTGTCTATTGTTGCCATCGTCATGTTCATAAGTACCCAGGGTTTAGTTCCCACTTACAAGTAAGAACATGCAATATTTGTTTTTCTGTCCCTGCATTAATTCATGTAGGATAATGGCCTCCAGTTGCTTCCATGTTGCTGCAAAAAAATGATTTTGTTCTTTTTTATGGCTGCATAGTATGGTCTATATGTACCACCATCTTTATTCAGTCCACCATTGATGGCCACCTGGGTTGATTCTATGTCTTTGTTTTTGTGAATAGTGCTGTGATAAACATCTGATTTTTGGGTAGAATGATTTACTTTTTTAAAAAATATATAGACCCTAGCAGCTTCTGAACCGATCTATTTTCTATCTGTCCTCTGTATGGCGGGCAAACTGCTTTCTAAAAAGATGGAAATTGTCCTAAGTTGTGTTCCCCAGAAGCAGATCTTGAAAGAAGGATCTGTGTGGAAGTAATTTATTAGGAAGTGTCTACTGAAAATACCAGAATGGAAATGAGGAAATAAAGCCAGGAGAAGAAGGAGGCCAAGCGAGTATACAGTATCTACAAGTTCTAGGGAAGGTAACTTGGGTTCTAGCCCTCTATCCCATGGGGAACTTCCGAGTGTAAGCCATCATCAAATTGTCCCAATTAGGAGTAAGGGATATTTATATTTCTTGCACCTGCTGGTCATTTGTAAGGGCTTTGCAGCCAGAGGTCGTCAATTTCCACATAACCCAGGCTCTGAGTGTGCAGGAAGAAGACTATTCTCATAATAGCCCCAGGAAATAAGCACAATGATCACTTTCATTCCTTTCATTCGACTGACAAGGAAATCACATTTTTGCAGCAACAGAGATGCAGGAGTGGTAGAGACACAATGTGACCCCCGGATGTTTTAGAATCTGTCTTCTTAACCATGGCTTCAGATTATGCTACAGTTATCTCACAATCACTAAGGGTGGGCAGCCACAGAAGTGCCAGAGAACATATACAAAATGGCTGACTTATGATCTTCTAAAGTGTCGGGTTATGAAAGTCAAGGAAAGACCAACGTAGTGTTCCAGATTGAAGAGGATAGAAGCAACAGTTGATTTTGAACTTGCTCCTTTGACTACAAAGGACAATTCTAGGACAATCAGAGAAACATGAGTGGGACAATAGGAATATATCCTGTGATTCATGTTAGTTTCCTGATTTTGATGGTTGGTTGTGTAAAAGAATGTCCTTATTTATAGAAAATACACACTAAGGTGTTCGGACATCAGGTTAGCAACTTACTCTTACAGTGCGGGGGGAAAATGTTTATTTTTCTATACTTGAAACTTTTCTGCAATTTTAAGATGACTTCAGAATTTAAAAAAATATTTAAAAATCCTCAAGCAACACTTACGGAAATATAATTATCTTAATTATAACTCTTAGCTTTGAGTTTCAAAATAGAGATGTAGTAAGAAGATAGTTTTATAAGCCTTGTACGAGTTTTATAAGCCAGTACAAGAAAGTACTACTATTCTGAGTATTCTCCAAACTGGGTTTTTACATCCCACAATGAAGGCTGGGTAGGCGGACCACAGAAGGAAACTTAGAGTGGCAAAGGTGAGGTTATGTATTAAAATAAATTTCTGATCACATAAAAAGGGAAAAGTTTTTTTATATACTGAAAAAGAGTATGTTGATAAATAGCTTTTTTTTTTCTTTTTTATTATACTTTAAGTTCTAGGGTACATGTGCACAAGGTGCAGGAAAAGTTTTTAGAGGCCAGAAGGAGGAGCCCAGAAATGTAGTGAGGAGAGAGGAGGCAGGAAATCCTCAGAGGAGTATCCTGGTGATTCTAGGTTTCAGGCCATCTTGAATTTAACTCTGGAACACAATTTTTAGTCTGAAGACTGAGGCGAATGAGGCCTCATAGAGAAGCATCATGTTAGTTACAAGGACACCTCTTACATAGTTTCACATAAGAGAGTGATGGCCGGGCGCGGTGGCTCACGCCTGTAATCCCAGCACTTTGGGAGGCTGAGGTGGGTGGATCATGAGGTCAGGACATGGAGACCATCCTGGCTAACACAGTGAAACTCCGTCTCTACTGAAAACACAAAAAATTAGCCGGGTGTGGTGACTCATGCCTGTAGTCCCAGCTACTCGGGAGGCTGAGGTAGGAAAAAGGAGAGTAACATTGGCTGGCCTGGGTGGCATCACAGGACCGCACATACCCCAACATGGTGTGGAAACAAGCAGCCATTTGTACTCATAGGGATATGGAAATGTTGTATGAACTCTTTGCCTGGAAGAAGACTGGGTTCAGGTAGAGGAAGTTTAGGACTTGGACTTCATGCCCAGAAGCAATGGTGAGATCCAGGTTCATTAACACCGGAGGCCAACACAGAGCCCAAAGGACTGGTGGGTCTCAATTGCATCTTAGTGAACACCAATCTTGAATACCCATTGAGCAAGGAGGCCACACTTTGTAACAGTAATTGCAGTAAGTGTGGAGGGCAATGCCAGAAGACCATGAACAGAAGGAACCGTCATGAAAGGGGAGCTCACAGGCCAGAAGTACCTTCCTGGCACCATAAGGAATCGACCTTTCCCTGATACCCAGGTGCATTATAGGAAGTAGACAAGAACCCTGATATTAGGGAGAAACTCTAAAAGGTTGAAAAATTACTCCAAAGAAAATTTAGCAAGATGAGTACTAATGCCCTTAATGGATAAATGAAGAGATTTTGGCTGTCTGTGTGAATCAAGCTTGAGAACAAAGGGATTTATGCTAGAGAAAATGATTCAGCTCTCCCCCTCCCTTTTCTTTTATACACTGCAGTCAGAGTTATAAATGTTAACCTTTTTTTAAAATGAATTATTGATATGTGTTATAACATGGGTGATACCTGAAAACATTGTGCTAAGTGAAAAAAGTCACAAAAGACCCCGTATTTTATTATTTCATTTATTTGTTTGTTATTAATTTTTTTATTTCCATAGGTTACTGGGGAACACGTGGTGTTTGGTTATATGAGTAAGTCCTTTAGTGGTGATTTGTGAGATTTTGGTGCACCCATCACCTGAGCAGTATATGCTGCACTCAATTTGTGGTCTTTTATCCCTCACCTCCTTCCCACCCTTTCCCCCTGAGTCTCCAAAGTCCATTGTGCTATTCTTATGCCTTTGCATCCTTATAGCTTAGCTCCTACTTATGAGTGAGAACGTACAATGTTCGGTTTTCCATTCCTGAGTTATTTCACTTAGAATAATAGTCTTCAATCTCATCCAGGTCTCTGCAAATGCCATTAATTAATTCGTTTTTATGGCTGAGTAGTAGTCTATCGTATATATATATACACCACAGTTTCTTTATCCACTCATTGATTGATGGGCATTTGGGCTGGTTCCACATTTTTGCAATTGTGAATTGTGCTGCTATAAACATGCATGTGCAAGTATCTTTTTCGTGTAATGACTTCTTTTCCTCTGGGTAGATACCCACTAGTGGGATTGTTGGATCAAATGGTAGTTCTACTTTTCGTTCTTTAAGGAATCTCATATTAACTAGAAATGATGAAGATGATAAAAGTAACTAAGTGGCATGAGGGTGAGGTTAAGGACACCCTTTGATGACATGTTCAGAGAAAGTTCTTCCAGGAGAACTGAGACCTAGCCAAAGAGAAGAAACCAGTGACGAATAAAGTTGGGAGAAAAATGTGCCAGGAAGAAGAAACAGCCCAGGCAAAGGCCTTGAAATATTATTGAGTTTGGCATGTTCTGAGTCACGAAAGAACAGTGGGGCTGGAGCTCAGGAAGTTGGGAATGGAGTGACCAAGGATGAGGAAGGAGAGTGGACAAGGACAGGTTATATAGGGCCCGGTAGGTAATGATATGGAGGTCTGGGTTTTATACTAAGGGCAATGACACCATGAAAGAGTTTTAAGGACTTGATTTGTGTTTCTAAGTGATTGTAATGCCCTGTTCAATAGAAAATCGGAAGAAGGAGACCAAGAAAGAGGCTACTGCAGTGCATAACCAGAGATGGAGTTCAGTAAATGGATTCAGAATATAATTTGGAGTTAAAATTGCCACAACTTGCTGATGGATTGGCTATGAGAAAGAGGATTGACTATGAGAAGAGAAAGTAACGATAATTCCTAAGGTTTTAGTTTGAATAAATCAGTGGTTGGAGTTGGGGGTGATAGAGCCTTTGACTAAAATGGAAAGACTGGGGCAGAAAAGTCTTGGGTGGAGTGGGGGTTGCTAACTCCTTTGCTAATGCATGGCTACTGTCTGATCTCTCAATACTAAAGAACCTGGATCTGCCAAACAGTAAGCTCTCCTTCAAACATCAAGGGTGATGACAATGCTTGCGATATAGTTGATATAAAACTATGTTCAAGTCCGTCTGTTTCCTGTATTAGGTTTTTACTTAGTTGATAATTTATTAATGACACTGTTTACATTTGCATTTGGATGCCTTGCTATAATTAAAATAACTCTTGAATTTATCAACTGAGCCCTAAATTAAAGACCCATGAAAGGCTCTACATGATGGAATAAATTTTCATATTCAGTTGTCTTAGATACGGACAACAATATAAGTTTTTGTGACACATGTAATGTTTGACATCAGTCAAAAAGAGTACAACAGAAATATTCCATGTTTAAAGCAGAGCTGGGGGAAAAGAAGGCTAAAACATTCCATATTGCATAAAAGAAAGAGTTAGATTGTCACCAAAGTGAAAGGAAATCAATGGGACGACTTTGGAGACCCATTTCAATCTGTTGTTGACATTGTTTTCTGGTAGTAATTTTCTCAAAATGTTAACAGTATTGAGTTTGCCTATTGATTCTATTATTTTTGACCTTGCATTAGTGTGGGCTAATCTTACATGCCATAAAAAAGTTTTTTCACAGCTGAAATTTTTGCATGACTCTGGAGGAAACCTCCAATCCGGTCAGATGCCCTGCTCAGGATTTCGATGAGTGTATAGGCAGCAATAATGAGCTATGTTGACTTCCAATACACTTTCATGTTGTTTACATTTTATTAAATGGTTTAAGCAGGGTCATCATATAAATGATCAACATATTGACTGAAACACTCAAGCGTTGAAGAATTGAAGGCTGCAGACAGCCAACCAGATTGGTCAGCTTGAATTTGAGTCAATAGCATAAATATATATTTGGCTACAGAGTCAAAGCCAACTTTATATTCATTATTCTGAAAACCCTGCTAAATAAACAGCTCCAAAATGTCCCACTGGAAGATGCCCATTCTACTGACTCAGTAACCCTGCCTAGCTATGTCCTCTCCAGAACCAAATAATCCAAGCTGAGTGAATTCAGCAAAATTGGGGGCAGTTGATGAAGACTAAGTGAATGGGAAACCAAAAACTCTTGAATGATTTTCCTGGGAAACAAATAGATTTATTGTTGGCTCTATGTAGAAGAAATTTGGCAGCTATATTTTCAAGGGTTTATGAAATACAGTCACAATACACCGTTAGCATCCTATCTATTTCCCAACCTAACACTCCCTTGTATCTCCATGGTAGGTAAAATCACCATACACCACACTACCCACCCCACCCCTTGCCTTTGAGGCTGTAGTTACTCAGTCTGCAAGCAAAGAAATTTCAGAGTTTACTGGCACAATGCTAATGGGTTTGCCCACAAATACTTAGAAGAGTATTGCTAGAGGAGTTAATTTGCCTCTTAATGATTTAATTATATGCTACAGCTTTGCTGTACAAGAATAACAATGTTCCTCGCTTTCTTGCTGCTGGGCCTGCTGATTTTGGAGACTTTTGGAAAAGAATGGAATGTACTCTCCTTCAGTGAGAGGGGAATTGAGTTATTGGGAAAGAGAGAAGCATTTCTCCCATGCCACAAATAACTGTGCCCATTCATCTATAACGGAAAGAGGGGGATATGTCAGGATGACAGTGATAAGCATTATAAAATGCACTATGATTTTTGTTTGCATTGTCTTGATTGATCCCATGAAGTAATACTAGTTCTAATTTTCCTATAAGGTTGAGTGAGGTCACTTGGATTGCCTAACACAGAGATAGAAAGTGGATGAGCTAAGGGTCCAATAGAGGTCTTTTGACTCCAAAACTCAACTTCTGTTTTTCCCTACCTGAGCCTACCTTTCCGTGGCTTAAAAGACTTGAGTTCCCTGGGCCCTCTGAATGGGAATGATTGTGATTTTAGGATCAGGGTGGCTCTGTAGACCACACGGTGTACTTCATTTTGTACTGCAGGTTGGGTTCTTTGGAGGCAAAATTGGGAGTTTAAGGTATTTATTGGGATTAACACCTATAAAAAGAAGGGGAGAAAGCAAGATTGGGCAGAGGCAGATGTTGAACTGACATGAAACTCTGATCCCTGCCAACCCTTTAGGGAGCTCTGGGGCTGGTATTGCCCATCAGAGTGTCCTGCCTTGGACAGAAATGACTGGGCCTTTATGCCTCCACCGTGCTCTATCACTATGGGAGCTGCTCTGAAAGCATGACTTGGGTTCAGTTGGCACTTTGCAGCTGTGGCAGTCCCTGCATTCAAGAACAGATAGCAAGGGGGGGAGTACAGTCTGCTGACCCACACCCCTCAGCTAGATGGTAAGGCCTTTCCTGAAAGCAGGTCTGAGCTGAGCAGCTCATCTCTCTGTCTACAGCCCACTGTTTCCAGGTATCTGTAGGAACACTAATCACTCAAGAGGGACACAGAAGGGAGAGTGAAAAGATTACAGGGTGCAGAACCAGGATGTCTGAGTCTGTATTCCAAATCAGCCTCTTCCCAGCTGGGGCTTTATGGTAAAATACTTGAACTTTAAGATCAATCCAACCTGTAAACTGGAGATAATGGGGCAATTTTATTGATATATGATGAGGACTAGGAATAATTTCTTTAAAGTAATTTCAGTCAATAAGGGCTATTTTTATGAACCTCTGAAGAAAGAGGTCATATTCTGGGCCACTCATCAGTCTTCCCAACACCCACCTGTTTATGCATCTACCCCTGGTTATAAGCATTTTCTTTCTGCTCAGTGCATACCAAAGCACCATGAGAATCCATGCACTTACAGCTGGATTTTCTTCTAGGCTCATCCCTGTAAGATCTAATCCCAGGGGGCTGGGAATGAAAGAGGGCCCTCCCCTGAACTTGGAGTCCTATACATGGTTGAATCACCAGTGTAAGAGTCCCCCCACCCAGGAACTCAATGCAGAGGCTAGTTCACTTAACCAAGGTTTCCCTTCTTTGCTCTGGTCTGCAAAGGAAGCCAAGCTCAAAGACCACTGGATAGAGCTTGGGGCCAGTGGTGTCTGTGTGCACTGCCTGGCACTCTCAGGATTCAGGTGAGGGCCTAAGGAGACCCAGGAATATTTACTGAGTGCTTATTACTTGCTGATCACGGAGTCATGCCTTTCCACGCATTTCTCATTTCATCTTCACAGCAATCCTTTCATGAAGGTGTTAGCCCTGGCTGCATTTTAGTGAGAAGCAGAGGCTCACAAAAGATGAGGGAACTTCTCAAGCCCCTATAGCTAGTGAGTGTTAGAGCTCAGAATTGGGCTAGGGCAGTCTGACACACGGCTCTGAGTGTGAGACAGATGGGGAATGTGAAGAGAGTTGAGCACATTCACTTCGCAGGAGACTGTGAGGTTTTCCAGTCACAGTGTTGGTCTCAGTGCAGTAGAACGTGGGTCTCTTTTCCTCATTTTCTTTAGTGAGGATAGATTCATCTCCAACTCTCATTTTTCTATTAATTCTGTTACTCCTAGATTTAATTGCATTTTCCTGCAAATTAGATTCTTCAACAACTGTACTGTAGTTGCACACGTTTCATGTACATATGAGAAATAAAGTTTATGATGATTATGGAATCTCAGATGGAACACTTCACTAGCCATCGGCAGCAATTATTCCCCATTCATTGGGCTTTTCCCTCTGACGACTGTCAGTTTTTATATCCTCCCTGTTTTCTTGCCTGATATCTAGCGGAATAATTAATCAGCTTTCCTCAGATGATGTTTATTAGTTAAATTGACTTAAGTTTCACGTAAGGCAATCACTGAGTGTAAAATTCTAAAGTCAGGCCCTCCTGGGTTAAAAAAAAAATCCCAGCTTTGCTGTTTATGAGCTAATGGCATAACCTTCATCAATTTTTTAAAGCTTTGCCTCTCAGACTCTCCATCTGTAAAATGGACATACTGTTACTTATCTTGTGGAGTTTTTAGGTGAGATAAATTTAAGTGCCTTATACAGAGTGCTACAGTTTAAATGTTTGTCTCCTCTGAAACTATCGTTGGAGCTTAATCTCCAATGTGGCAGTACTGAGAGGTGGGTCCTTTGAGAGGTGATTGTGTCATGAGGGCTCTGACTTTATGAATGAATTAATCCATTCATAGATTAATGGATAATGGGTTAACATAGGAGTGGGACTGGTGGTTTTATAAGAACAGCAAGAGACACCTGAGCTAACACATTCAGCCCCCTTCCCATGCTATGCCCTGGGCCATTTCAGGACTCTGTAGTCCCCATCAGCAAGAAGACTGTCACTAGCTGCACACCCCTGACCTTGGATTTCTCAACCTCCATAACTGTGAAAAATAAATTTCTTTATAAATTACTCAGTTTCATGTATTCTGTTTATAGGCAATAGAAAACAGACTAAGACACATAGTAAGTGCTCAACAAATTCTTAGTAATAGTATCACCCGGTTTTCCATGAAAGATAAAAGAACAGATGTGAGATTATATTTTTATTTCACAGCAGGATGGGTACTTGTTGTTATTTGTATGTTTGATTTTCTTTTTTTTTCTTCAGGTCAAGAGGAACGGCATCGATTGCTAATATGCTGTCTGCTTTCAACCCCCAAAGGATTATTTTCAGAATGAAATGATCTGTGGTCTTTAAGTGGTGGGGATGGGAGGAGCTGAAGAATTCTTGATCCTTCGAAGAGGTCCCAGTGGACTTGATTTCTCAGTGGAAACAAAGGGATTTCCTTCCTCAGTGGGAAAGAGACACCAAGTGATAAACCGAGCACCCTCTTTGAAGATTTCCCGGTATATTTGTCCCTAGAGGAGTGCGCCTCCGGGAGATTTATTGTTGGAAGCTTTTAGCCTCAAGCATAATTTTTAAAAGTATGTATTTCCCTAGAAACAGAGTAGCTCCATTTAAAAGTCACAGGTGCCCCCAAGCTCTGCTCGGAAGATTACCTCAAGTTTCATTTCATACCCGTCTCAGACCTGGAGGCAAATTACTTAGTTCATCACTCTGAAAATGGATTTTTTTCCCTTCTACTTCCCGTTTCCGTACCTGCCATCTTGTGGAAAGGGACGTGCTTCCCAAGAGATGAGAAATGGACAGGAGTGAAGCCCGAGTCCAAGCACTGTGATTTTTTATCTCCCATGAATGTGCAGGAATATTTAGTCAGGGAGATCATCTTCCTGGAGAAATTGGTCCATCCTACTCCTGGAGTGCTGTGTTAGTTGTAGTTGCTCCGGTGCCAGCTCGAAGACCAGGGTCAGAGTATAGTCGCTTATGTGGGAGGTTAAGCCACAAAACACTGGCAGAAGAAGGGGAAAATAAGACAAGGATGCGAAGCAATCAGGAAAGGGCATGTCATGAAGCAAGGCACTGTTCTGGGCAATTGGAGCTTACACCTGCTGGGGAAGCCTGAGATAGTGGGGAACATGTGCTTCACAGTGACGCTGGTGAGGGCCGGGGGAACTGGGGTATTAATACACCAATTCCATCTGTTATTGATTGAGGGCTGCTTACTGGTGGTATTGAGTCCCTGGCACTTCAGGTCAGAGAAAGCCCTCGATCATAGAGAACATCAAGCCATGGGGCCTGGAGTGCCAAGGGCTGAGTGGATGTGGGCAATGGCCAATGACAATAGCTACCATCTGTGGATTGAATCTTCGGCATCTCATTTCTTCTAAGTCTCCTTAATCTCTGTGCTTGGTGCTGAGGTGAAGCAAACAATAAAGATCCAGTGTTGTCCTTAGGATGCTCACACTTCAGTGAGTGAGTTGAGGAAGCTAAACAGGTAAGCAATTTTTAGCCTGTGAGGTTAGTAGTCTGTGGAGATATATTTAACAATATGTGCATCATTTGTGATATGCATGTTATTTGTCAGGCTGTACTCTAAGCATTTACCTTGACTAACTTATTTGATGCCCACAAGAACCCTCTAAAGTGGGTGTATTTGTTATCTCTTTTAGACATAAGGAAGTGGAGATATGGAAACATTAAGGTGTTAGACTAATCTGTAGTGAAGTCAGGATTTGAATACAGGCTATCTACTTCCAGAGCCCTGTTCTTATCCACTGGGCTATAGGTCAGGCTTTCTCAACCTTTATTACTATTGCCACTCTGTGCTGAATAATTCTTTGTTATGGGAGCTGTCCTGTGCATCGTAGGATGCTTGGCAGCATCCCCTCTACCACTAGAAGCCAGTAGTACCTGCCTCCCCACCTCCTGTTCTGACAACCAAAAATGTCTCCAGACATTGCCAAATGCCCACTGGGGCACAAAAAGCCCCAGTTGAGAACCACTGCTGCCTATTATAAAGCAATCAGTTTTTCCTAGGGAAGTGTTATAGAAGGCAGATGGAAATTTCTTTTCTTTTTGTTTAATCTTCCTTCTTATAAACATAAGGAGAATAGTAGTATTTCAGAGCTGATAATATCTCTAAATCAACAGCCAAATATCTCCCAGGGTGGAGAAAATGGAAGTAGAAATCAAGTTACTGAAAAATCAAGGTAAGTTTGTGTGTGTGTGTGTGTGTGTGTGTGTGTGTGTGTGTGTGCATCTGCCTTGTAAACTGGGCATGCTTGCCCACTGTGCTCTGCTACAAGCCCTTCAAACAGGCTGTTTCCATGGTCATTTTTTAAATGTTGTCTTGCAACTTGACGAACTGAGAAATTAGCAAAAAGACCGTTAAAGGAGAATAGACAGTGTGTTCACACAGGATTGTCTGTTTTATTATTTTTCATTTTCCTTGGGCGATTTTATTTGTGATTTTTTCGGAGTTTTGTTTTGAACTCTCTTTATCCAAGTAAATACATCCTTCTTCCTTCTCTCTCAAGCTGGGGGTTTCCAAGCTTTATTTTCTGAATCCTTCCAACCCTATTTTATCCATGTGGCTTCTTGGAGCTGGTCAAGTCGGCGAACTGATCCTTGAGATTTTGGGGTGTTCTGTGTGAGGACAGTAGCCCTAACTTTGGCATTAAAGTGTCCTTGTTTGTCTCCTTTCTTTCTTCTTCCAAGATACTCTTTAAAAATTCAGTCTTCTCCAAATTTGGCTGTTACTAATCTATGTGATCAGAGAAGCATTATTTTAGTGTTGGAAGCCTGAATAATTCACTGTTTCAGTTGGTCATGGAAGTAAAATCCCAGAGGTTTAAGCATTCTTTGTAACAAAGCATTTCCATGTGCCGGTGGATAATTTATTAAGCAGTGCTTTGTGAACCTGCTTGCTTCTCTATGACCAATGCTTTTGATGATCGCTGCTCATGCTCAAATACATAGTCACCCTAATGACTTAAATTCCTTTTGCATGGTATTTGTGGGAGGTGAAAAGCCACCATGGTCTAGATCATTGACTCTAGGTTAGATGGGACTGGGTTTGAATCCTGGCTTCACTACTATCAGCTGTGTGAGACTAAGCAAGTGTGACAGGCAGAGTAATGGCTCCCTGAAGACGCTAGTGTCTCAATCCTTGAAACCTGTGAATATGTTGCCTTATCTGGCAAAAGGGGCTTTGCAGATATGATTATGTTAAGAATCTTGAAGTGGGAGATTATCCTGAATCATCTGAGTGGAACGAATGTCATCCCAAAAAGGAGGTCAGAATCAGAGAGGTTAGAAACTGCTAGACCGTTGACTTTGAAAATGGAAGAAGAGATGACAAGCCAAAGAATATAAGAAGCTTTTAAATGCTGGAAAAAGTAAGAAAATGGACTCTCCTCTAGACCTAGAGCCTCCAGAAGGAACACAGCCCTGCTGACACCTTAAGTTTAGCCCAGTGTGACCCAGTTTTGACTGTTGACCTCCAGAACTGTAAGATTATGAATTTGTGTTGTTTTAAAGCCACAACATGTGTGCTAACTTGTTATAGCAACAATAGGAAATTAATACAGCACAGTGATGCAATCTTTCCTAATCGTTGTTTGGTCATGTACAAAGTGGAATAATAACAATCTTTACCCCTTCAAGCTATTGTAAGGTGTAGAAGAGAGAGGCACTTGGCAGTGGGCCCAGCATAAAGTACATATTTAAAGGTCCTGGATTAGTCATGGGTATTTTATTTTGCCATACCTTAGCAGTTCCATCATCCTTCCTATTACTAAGTTTCAAAAATACTTAATCAGTGATGGCTAATTTTATGTATCAATTTGGCAAGTCTATGATGCCCAATTATTTGGTCAAACAGTGGTCTAGATGTTACTGTGAAGGTATTTGTGAATGTGATTAGCATTCAAAGCAATTGCCTTTAAGTATAGCAGATTGCTCTCTTCATAATGTGGATGGTACTTATTCTATTCGTTGAAGAGCAAAGACTGAGGTCTCCAGATGAAGACACCATTATGTCTCAAGACTGGAACTTGGAAACCCTGCCTGAGTTTTCTACCTGCTGGCCTACCCTGCAGATTCAGATGCTAGACTGCAACATCAACTCGTACTTGAATTTCCAGTCTGCCTGTCTGCCCTACAGATTTTGGACTTGCCAGTCCCCACAATTGCATGAGCAAATTAAAAAAAATCTTATTTCTCTCTCTCCCCATCTCATTGGTCTTTTTTTTTTTTTTTTTTTCCTCTGGTGTACCTTGATTAATACACCATCCAAACTAAATGTAACATACCAAAACATTTAAGAGCATGAAAAAAGAAGAGGTTGGAATGACAAGCACATAACATTAAAACTTTCTATTTTGTTAAGAACCTTGCATTTCCTCGTTGACGTTTAACCTGAAGACTGCCTCAGGTTTTTTCTTTCAGCTTTAACTCAAGAACGTATAATTGGGATTATGCTAATAACACAATTGCTTAAGACAAAATAGTATCCCAGAAAAAAAAAAATACTGGGATGGTACTGTGATGTCTTTTATAATGGAGTTTGACTTTGGACTTAAAGCAAGAGTTTATATTCAGCAAGGATGATTGGTATTGCCTTACTAGTTTATATGTTGCTCCTTCTCTGGTTTCCTCTGAAGATCTCCTACCTCATCCTGGTCACCTAAGGTCCTACACTAAGACTCCTTATTGATCAAGCAGCTATAGAATAAAGAATAAAGAGTAAAGAAAAAAGCCTGCACAAGGGAATGTCTGTTCTGATTGGTTAGTGCCGTGCCAGCGCTATGTATGTTGCTGATTTTTTTAGTATCACTCCTGCCTAAAAGTAATAGTTAAGGAACCACATGCAATAAAGGATTGCTCAACTATCCAAATTGTTAATGTCCATAAATGTGTAATTTCAACAGATGTAACTAGTTTAAAGGAGAAATAGGTAAAAATGTGCCTGTTTCATTCTTTATCTTGGATAAAATTTTAAATCCTCATTTTCTAGCCACTCTTCTTAGGACTTAAATACTGTGTCTCTTGTTTACTTTTTTCTTTAACAGACAGAAGTGTGACTATTTTCAACTGGACAAATATTTAGATTTTCTCCTCTGAAGATAAGTCCCAGTGTCTCAATTGCTAATTTGCTTATAATTCTTCTCTATAAATTATTTCACTATTGGCCTTGGAAGAAAAGACCAACTCATTCATATGACTGGAATTTCTTCCCCCAATTTCATAGAGGAATTCATTTTCTAAACACGAGTATTTGATCAATAAACAACTTGCAATCCCTAGGAGGACTTTAAAGGGATTTAGATTGTCAAACATTGACTCAGGATTTGTTCTGGTAGTTGTTAAAAATTACATAAACATAAGTTTTTTCTTTTTTCTTTTTTTTAACTTCCATCAACCAAAGAGTGAGTAGTAGGAGAAGAGAAGACTTGGACTTGTTATTGATTAGTTGCTACACATGCTCTTCCAAAGAAAGTTAATCAACAAGGTGTTGACAATATTAGCACAGTCTTACATCTGTCTTGGAAATTATTGCTCACAATTGCAGAGTTGCTGCTGCATCCTTCCTTCCTGCCAGGAGCCAATAGAAGTGAGCTTGTTTGCTACACACCAACAAATTTTCCAAGAGCCTGTGGACCATTCCTGTCCACCAACTAAGTGCTGCAGTACAGAGAAGCAGAACTTCTAGGCCAGAAGAGGGAAGTCATTCCCTAACACACTCTCTATACTAAACATCCTGATGTAAAAGGCCACGTCCATCTTGTTAACCTAAATTCCAAGCACCTAGATTCTATACACATCAAGGTTATGTGTATAGAAAAATATATATGGAATGATTTGGTTTTTCCTATATGTTGAAATCACATTATAGGAAAGTGCAGCTTAAAGTAAAAACACCATTTGTCAATGGGAATTATTTAGTCTTCGATAAATGTTGAGAGCACATAAAGAGAAAACACACCTTATAAGGAATTTATACATAAAAATTATACATAAAAATTATTTTTAGGGAAATTTAATTTAAAACAAAAGATGAGCCACATTAAATTAATTAATATTGCCCTATGCATGTTAAATCTTACTTAAGAGAAATTACATAAATAATTTAAAAATACAATATTTTATATAATTAATTCTCCTTTAAAAGATGAACTTTGTACTTCTGGATGATGAGATCAAAAGAGCCACTAAGCTCTGCTATCAAAGGCAGAAATTATGCAAGGGAATTCCCAAAAAGGGGGAAGTTATGCAGGTGAACTGTTTTTACTTAACAATGCTTCTGACACCAAATCAGAGGTTTCTTTTCACATTAACGAATTACCCAATTCTCTGAACACCAGCTGGGTGTCCAATAATTCAATTGATCTCTGACACCATCTACCTGGAATTAGCAACAGATTCAACAAGTTAAAGGGCCCAGCCCCACAAGACTGCCCCGACTTCAGACACCAGTTGCAAATCCCAGGTCACCTATACTTCTGACCAACCAGCTGTATAGACTGGGGGTTCCCACAGCTCTCTCCTCAGGTTTGACAGTTTGCTAGGATGGCTCACAGAACTCAGGAAGCCACTTACCTTACTTCTGCTGGTTTATTATAAAGGATAAAGATGAGTAGCCAGATAAAGTGGTACATAGGGCAAAGTTGAGAGGAGTCCTGAGTGCAGGAGCATCTCTCTTCATGGAGTTCAGGTGCCCCACCCTCCTGGCACACGGATGTGGTTGTCAGCCGGAAAGCTCTCTGAACCTGGTCATTTTGAGTTTGCAATGCGGGTCTAATTAAGTAGACATGATTGATTAAATCATTGGCCATTGATGACTGACTCAATCTCTAGCCCTTTTCCCCTCCCTGGAGGTTGTGGTTGGGAGTTAAAAGTTCCATGCTTTTAATCAAGGCTTGGTCTTTCTGGCAACTATGTCCCATCCTGAAGCTATCTAGGGACCCACCAAGAGTCACCTCATTTGAGCAAAAGATGCTCCTGTCACCCTTATCACACAAGAACTTACAAGGAACTTAAGAAATATGTGTCAGGAGACAGGACAAAGACCAACTGTCTTTCTGTGGTACCCCAGTGGTACAGAGAGTGGAAGGCAAGCTCGCAGCCAGCTCCCTCAAGGCCATGTTGACATTTGGGATGCTAGGTGCAGAAGGACAGAGAGCAGTTGCAGTCTGTCAGAGGACTGAGAATGATAATTCTTCAAGTGCATAAGGAAGGAATAGAATATGGACTGTATTCCATTAAGACTCTTGACTTTTAGTTTTTCAAGACACCATTCTTTCACTTCTTCCAGCCAAAGATATCACATAGCAAACCTGTGAAATAGGGATCGGGCAGGTAAGTTCTATAAGTGCAAAATAACATAAAAATGAGCAATAATTAATATGGTTCTCCAGTATCTATTGCATTCATTAACGAGGAAATAATTTTCAATTCATCCTCACAACGCCACCTCAATGAAATTTCCTCTCTATTTTATTTCTGATACCACTTTTATTATTTTTTTTTATTATACTTTAAGTTCTAGGGTACATGTGCACAATGTGCAGGTTTGTTACATATGTATACGTATGCCATGTTGGTGTGCTGCACCCATTAACTCGTCATTTACATTAGGTATATCTCCTAATGCTAGCCCTCCCCCCTCCCCCCACCCCACGACAGGCCTCAGTGTGTCATGTTCCCCTTCCTGTGTCCAAGTGTTCTTATTGTTCAGTTCCCACCTATGAGTGAGAACATGTGGTGTTTGGTTTTCTGTCCTTGCAACAGTTTGCTGAGAATTATGGTTTCCAGCTTCATCCATGTCCCTATAGTGGACATGAATGCATCCATTTTTATGGCTGCATAGTATTCCATGGTGTATATGTGCCACATTTTCTTAATCCAGTCTATCATTGATGGACGTTTGTGTTGGTTCCAAGTCTTTGCTATTGTGAATAGTGCCACAGTAAACATACGTGTGCATGTGTCTTTATAGCAGCATGATTTATAATCCTTTGGGTATATACCCAGTAATGGGATGGCTGGGTCAAATGGTATTTCTAGTTCTAGATCCTTGAGGAATCGCCACACTGTCTTCCACAATGATTGAAGTAGTTTACAGTCCCAACAACAGTGTAAAACTGTTCCTATTTCTCCACATCCTCTCCAGCACCTGTTGTTTCCTGACTTTTTAATGATCGCCATTCTAACTGGTGTGAGATGGTATCTCATTGTGGTTTTGATTTGCATTTCTCTGATGGCCAGTGTTGATGAGCATTTTTTCATGTGTCTGTTGGCTGCATAAATGTCTTCTTTTGAGAAGTGTCTGTTCATATCCTTTGCCCACTTTTTGATGGGGTTGTTTGTTTTTTTCTTGTAAATTTGTTTGAGTTCTTTGTAGATTCTGGTATTAGCCCTTTGTCAGGTGAGAAAATTGAAAAATTTTTCTCCCGTTCTGTAGGTTGCCTGTTCACTCTGATGGTAGTTTCTTTTGCTGTGCAGAAGCTCTTTAGTTTAATTAGATCCCATTTGTCAATTTTGGCTTTTGTTGCCATTGCTTTTGGTGTTTTAGACATGAAGTCCTTGCTCATGCCTATGTCCTGAATGGTATTGCCTAGGTTTTCTTCTAGGTTTTTTATGGTTTTAGGTCTAACGTTTAAGTCTTTGATCCATCTTGAATTAATTTTTGTATAAGGTATAAGGAAGGGATCCAGTCTCAGCTTTCTTCATATCGCTAGCCAGTTTTCCCAGCACCATTTATTAAATAGGGAATCCTTTCCCCATTTCTTGTTTTTGTCAGGTTTGTCAAAGATCAGATGGTTGTAGATGTGTGGCATTATTTTTGAGGGCTCTGTTCTGTTCCATTGGTCTATATCTCTGTTTTGGTACCAGTACTATGCTGTTTTGGTTACTGCAGACTTGTAGTATAGTTTGAAGTCAGGTAGCATGATGCCTCCAGCTTTGTTCTTTTGGCTTAGGAATGTCTTGGCAATGCCCACTTCTTTTTGGTTCCATATGAACTTTAAAGCAGTTTTTTTCCAATTCTGTGAAGAATGTCATTGGTAGCTTGATGGGGATGGCATTGAATCTATAAATTACCTTGGGCAGTATGACCATTTTCACAACATTGATTCTTCCATTTGTTTGTGTCCTCTTTTATTTTGTTGAGTAGTGGTTTGTAGTTCTCCTTGAAGAGGTTCTTTACATCCCTTGTAAGTTGGATTCGTAGGTGTTTTATTCTCTTTGAAGCAATTGTGAATGGGAGTTCATTCATAGTTTGGCTCTGTTTGTCTGTTATTGGTGTATAAGAATGCTTGTGATTTTTGCACATTGATTTTGTCTGATACCAATTTTTAAAGTTGTTTCATTCTCTTCTTACTCTCCTCCTTATTTTTCTAACATTGTTTCCCCTGTTACCCTCTGTCACTTTTTGGATTTTTAGTGTTGTATTTATGTTTACAAACATACTAATTAGCTAATTACTATTTAATCCTTCCATTTGGTGCCCTTGCACCTTATTCCCCTCACCCTAGTCCAGGCACTGGTTTATGCTGTGCCAGCCATAGGAAGGAAGAACAAGAGCCATTTAGTACAGTAAGTAAAGATGACATGACTTTTTGTAATGAAATGGAATGATGAGTGTTTTAACCTTATGCTCCTCTCTTTCCAAGGATAAAATATTACCATTATCTATTAAAAATTAAAAACAAGTTTAAATTGTGGGTAAGGACTGCTTAAGAGCAAAATTAAAAATAAATGGTTTAAAATCACAAAGGAAGCATCAACAATTTAAATAAATTTTCTATACTTTGAAAGCAATATAGACCACATTAAAAAGCATACTATATAGGCCGGGTGCGGTGGCTCACACCTGTAATCTCAGGACTTTGGGAGGCCGAGGCGGGCAGATCATGAGGTCAGGAGATTGAGACCATCCTGGCTAACACGGTGAAACCCCATCTCTCCTAAAAATACAAAAAATTAGCTGGGCATGGTGGCGGGCACCTGTAGTCCTAGCTACTCGGGAGGCTGAGGCAGGAGAATGGCGTGAACCCGGGAGGTGGAGCTTGCAGTGAGCCGCGATTGTGTCAGTGCACTCCAGTTTGGGCAACAGAGCAAGACTCCATCTCAAAAAAAAAAAAAAAAAAAAAAAAAAAAAAAAAAAAGGCATACTATAAACATGGATAGATATGTGCAATATATGTGGCACATGCATTGTAAATATATTTACTATTGAAGAACTCATGTGAACCAATTTTTCACAACTATAACCTATGGGAGAAACATGGGCAAATACTCCATTCACACAAGAGGAAATACAAGTGGTTAGTAAATATTTGAAAGTGCTTGACCCTAACAAGAAATAAATTCATACTAAAAAGGTATCTTTCTACCTATTCTATAAACAAATACAAATTTAAAAAAATATCAATGCTGGGGAACATTTGGTGAATCTGCTCCAGGAGGGCCAAATATGGACTATGTTTATTTCTTATCATCTCCCTAAGATGAAGTTACCCTTTGTTTTATTTCTCTCCTGATTTGGCTCCTGTGGGGACTAGTTCACCAATCGTAATTTCTAGAACCTTCATGTTAAATTTATATTTAGCTCTCTTGACATTTCCTTGCCCCTGTGGTTAAGGCTGCCATATCCTACCTAACAGTTTTCCCTAACTTGACTCTTGAAAGAGGAACTTTGTGAAAGCTGCTTTACTTCCTCTCTGGAACTCTGCCTAGTAAGGGGGGAGGCTGCCACACAAGGTGACCAACTTGTCCCAGTGTGCTTGGGACTTTCCCACTTTTATCGCTGAAAATTCCTGAGAAAACCCAGGCAAACTGAGACGTTGGTCACTGTACTCCCATGTGAAATTAAATAGAAGATCCTGGTATGCCCCTTTTTCGATATGTTAGTTTTCTAGGGCTGCTTTAACAAAATATTATAAACCAGATGGCTTAAAACAACAACAATTAATTCTGTCACAGTTCTGGAAGCTAGAAGTCTGAAGTCAAGGCGTCAGCAGCATCACGTTCCCTCTGACAGCTCTAGGAGAGAATCCTTCCTTGAGTCTTCTAGCTTCTGAGACCAAGGCCAGCAGCCCTTGGTGTTCCTTGGCTTGGTAGATGCATCACTCCCCTCTTTGCCTCCATTGTCACGTAGTCATTTTCTCTCTATGAAGATTATATGTGTCTTCACATAATCTTCTCTCTGTGCTGTCTATGTCCAAATTTCCCCCTTTTTATCAGGACACCAGTAGTATTGGATTGGAACCCATTCTAATAACCTGATCTCAACTTAGATGAATTTGTGAAGACCCTATTTCCAAATAAGGTCACATTCTGAGATTCTGGGGGTTAGAAATTCAGCATATCTTTTTTTGGAGGACACAATTTAACCCATCATGCCCAGTCCTGCATTCTTTGGTTCTTGTACAATGAACTCTTTAGTGTAAATTATGGAAAGTTGTAAGTGCAGGATTGAGACATTTGTACTTCATCCACTAGGCATCAATGAGTCACTGATGGCTTCTGAACAAAGGAGTGACATGCTGTTAGTGTCATTTTAACAACATTAACATGGAAATAGTGTACATGATGGATTGGCTCATGATGGAAGCTAGTTATTAAGACCATGAGAAATCTCCTGAGCCTAGCGCCCAATTGCAATCACTGCCTGCTGCTGAGCTCAGCCTTTTGTTCGGTACAGAGCACACATCTCACACCAGAAAGGCCTATAATCCTAAGGCAGTATGTGGACATCCTTTCCAGCAATCAGAGCTCATCCTAGTTGATCTGCTGCTAAAGGGTACTGCTCTGTCTACCCTCTTGTGAAAGACTTTCTTATCAAATAGTAGGTAAGAATTCAATTTCTTACCTATTTCCTCATGCTCAATCCATGTCTTAGTCTGTTCTGTGCTACTATAACAGAATACCACAAGCTGGATAATCTATAATGAACAGACATTGATGTGGCTCATGGCTGTTGAGGTTTTGAAGTCCAAGAGCATGGTGCTGGCATTTGATGAGAGCCTTCTTGCCCTATCATAACATGGTTGAAAGTATCCACAAGGGTGGGAGAGAGCATTTGAGGGAGGAAAAGGGGTCAAACTTCCTTTTATAACGAGCTCACTCTTGTGATTCTAAACCCACTCCCATGAAAATAACATTAATCCCTTCATGAAGGAAGAGCCTTCATGACCTAATCAGCTCTTAAAACCACCCCACCTCTCAAAACTATCACATAAGGAATTAAATTTCCAGCACATGAACTTTGAGGGACATATTCTTTTTCTTTTTATTTTTTAGATGGAGTCTTGCTCTTGTCACACAGGTTGGAGTGCAGTGACGTGATCTCAGCTCACTGCAACCTCTGCCTCCTGGGTTCAAGCAATTCTTGTACCTCAGCCTCCTAAGTAGCTGGGATTACAGGCACGTGCCACCATGCCCAGTTAGTTTTTGTACTTTTTTAGTAGAGATGGGGTTTCACCATGTTGGCCAGGCTGGTCGTGAACTCCTGATCTCAAGTGATATGCCCACCTTGGCCTCCCAAAGTGCTGGGATTATAGGCGTGAGCCACCGTGCCTGAAGGAGGGACATATTCCAAGCATAGAGCCCACATGCTTATTTCTTCCTGCCTGTCTTAAATCTTTGAGTGTCAATGTTCCCTTCTCTCCCCTAATACACGTTCCCATGTGTATACCCAACCATACTGCAACTTGGGCTGCATCTGATTTCTAATTGGGGCATACTTTCTTCTTGCCTTCATGGTCTTTGAGATTACTTTACATTCTTCTCCTCAGTCGGATTCCTTTGACTTTGATCTTGGCATTTGACTTTGATCTCAAGATTAAAACTCTTAGTTATGAGCAAATTATAGGTTGGGGTTAGCATCTGCTTGCCATGGTTTCTGGCTTATGTATTACCTTAGCCATTTTTTCTTGACAACATAACTCTTGAGTTTTCACTCTGTGAAGGGGTTTTATTTCCTGGCTCCCTGAAAATTAGCAGTCAGGAAAGTCTTAGAGTATTGACAGAGGAGGGGAGGATGAGGTTAAAATACCCAGTACCTAATATTTGAGCATCTTAGCCCATTCTATTCCTTTTTCTTAAGAGAATCTGCCCTATTTATGGCTTAAGAGCTTTAGCCTTGAAGCCTGATCTCTGATGTCAGCTGCTTGAACAAGGAATGGCCACCCAGCCAAGACTGACTATAAAAGACAGTTTCTTCCTCCAAATTTAGAGTGATACTGAGACTGGATTAATTAACTGGAGTGAAGCTCAAACTTCACAGACTCAAGGTTTAAGGCTGCCGTTTTGGACTATCTATGATGGGTTACCTGTAAGTGTGTTGAACATATGAGTCCCTCCTCAAAGGATAGAGAATGAGATGTGCATTCATTCACTTGACAAATATTGACTGAGAACCTACTAAAATGCCATCGTCTGTTTTAGGCTTTGAAATTATGAGAGGGGAATGGCCTAACCTCCCAGAATGTGCTTAATTGAGGTGAGAGGAAGAAAATAAATAAATAACACAATCTGAAATTATGTTACAGAGTTAAAGGCAATGAAGAAAGGGTAAGAGAATAAGGAGATAGAGACTAGGTAGGAACTGGGGGCAGGGGACCTTGCTACTTTAGACAGAATAGCTGCAGAAGATATCTATTAGAAGTTACTACTTGAATAGAAACTTAAATAAAATGAGAGAGTGAGCCACAGGGCTATCTGGGGAAAAGACATTGCAGGCAGAGGGAGCAGGTGCAGATCCATGGGATGTGAGCATATGTAGCGGGACAAGAAAGCTTATGTGGCTATAAAAGTGAGAGAGAGGGAGAGAGTTATAAGTTCTGAGACATAAGCAGTGGCCAGATCAGAAGGTCACTGTCATCATGGTGATTTTATTTAAAGCATGATGGAAAACCATGGAATAACATGACCAGATTTATATAGATGTGATTTTTGTTTGTTTGTTTGTTTGTTTTTCTTGAGACAGAGTCTCAGTCTGTCACCCAGGCTGGAGTGCAGTGGGGCAATCTCGGTTCACTGCATCCTCTTCCTCCCAGGTTCAAGCGATTCTTCTGCCTCACCCTCCTGAGTAGCTGAGATTACAGGTGCATGACACCATGCCCAGCTGATTTTTATATATATTTTTTTAGTAGAGATGGGATTTCACCAGGATGGCCAGGCTGGTCTCGAACTCCTGGCCTCAAGGGATCTGCTCGCCTCGGCCTCCCAAAGTGCTGGGATTGCAGGTGTGAGCCACTGTGCCTAGCCCAGATTTATATTTTAAAAGGATCACTCTTGCTATTATGTGAAGGACAAATGATAAGAGGGGAGTGAAAGAAAGGAGGAGGGAGAGAGAAGAAAGAGTTGACTACTTGTCTACATTATAAGTCCTGTAAGTCTTCACTCAGTCTTCTCTGGTCTGAGAAGTTCTTGTGCATGCTTAGGACATATAATTCCTTACTTGGTTAAATTAAGTGGATTTCTATTTTTTTTTTAACAACCAAATTGCTCTCTGATTAGGACACTCCCAAGACCCTGAAGTATGGTGAGATAATACATGAGAAGAGGAGGGGATGACTATAAGACACCATGGTGATATATTCATAGGGCCTAATTATGTACTATTTTCAGTGGGTGCTGAAAACATAATTTGATTTATGGAAAGACTCATTCTACAACAGTAGTCTCAACTGAGGACAATTGTGCCCTCCAGAAAACATTTGGCAATGTCTGGAGACATGTTTTGATCGGGAGGAGGGTACTGCTGGCATCTAGTGGGTAGAGGCTAAAGATGCTGCTAACCATCCTGCAATGCCCAGGACAGACTCTCACAACAAAAATTTTCATCTCCAGTAGTCAATAGTACTGAGGCTGAGAAACACTTCTCTAGAATATTGTGGAAGCAAACAGAATGCACTCAGACACAAGCATGATTATTTGTCAGCGGGGCTTCTTGGACCTTTGAGATATCTCCTCTAAGTTGAAGGAAGGACAAAGGATAATGAAAACTATACTTACTGGCTGGGTGCAGTGACTCATGCCTGTAATCCTAGCACTTTGAAAGGCCGAGGTGGGTGGATCACTTGAGGTCAGGAGTTTGAGACCAACCTGGCCAACATGGGTTTAGTAGAGAAACCCTGTCTCTACTAAAAATACAAAACTTAGCTGGGTGTGGTGGTGTGTGCCTGTCATTTCAGCTACTTAGGAGGCTGAGACAGGAGAATCACCTGAACCCAGGAGGAGGAGGTTGCAGTGAGCAGAGGTCATGCCACTGCACTCCAGCCTGGGCAATAGAGCGAGACTTCATGCAAAATATATACCAACTTAAGTGTATGGCTGTTACTGAATATGTCCTTTCCTCTGTGGTCCAGTGGTCTATCGTGAAGCAGTGAAGTACCTTATAAGAGGATCAGTTTTCTAGATACAGGAGGAGGACTCATTCAGATGCTGATAATAAATTTTGAGAATGGCCATCTTGCAAATGCACCATTTCCTAATTCATACCCTTTGCTGTAGTTTTGCAGATAGGCATCAAATATTGCCGAATTACCATCAGTGGTTTTTACATAAGACATGTGCAAATAAAAAACAATCAGATTGATGCCAAATATTTATCATTAATCTTCATAAATAAGTGGAAGTAAAACTCATTGTAAGACTAACTTAACAATTTTCCCTTTATGTCACATTGAAGCCTTAATGCACTTGCAAATTCAATTCAGTAAATAAATGTTTGTTGAATTGAATTGCAAATCAATCCATTTTGATTCTTGATAAAGAAATGGGAAAGAAAGAGACTGACTGGTGATTTCAGGCTGGCAGTCACCATATAACTACCCTAGAGGAGAAAAAAGGACCAGGATACCACCAATGCAGGAAGAGTGTTCAGCTCTAGTGGTCCTAGAACCTTCGTTGTATCTGCTCACTTGGGAGAAGATTGGTGTTGTCTCACCACCTTTACAAATCTTCTAGGAGGGGCTGGAGGCTGTTACCTGGACATATTTCTGGCAAATTTAACAAATCTCTTTTACACATTGCTATCATCATTCTTTTCCTGTACATCTCTGAATTATAGTTATGTATTTGACAAATATTTATTAAGCATCTACTGCATTGCAGGTACATATCTGGGTACTGGAGATGCAGCAGAAAATAAGACAAGCAAAACTTCCAGATCTCCTGGAGCTTGTAGTCTAACAGGTGAGGCAGACAATGAACCAGATGCTTGGCTAAAATGTGTGTATTTGAGATAATAATATGTTAAAGAACAAAATGAAGGAGGGTGGCTAGTGGGGAATTTCTCTGACTAGGATAAGAAGAGGGTTGTAACTTCAGATAGGTTGGCTAGGGAGGGCTGGGTTGAGACAAGTCTTCCGAGGGAAGATTGTAAAGAACTGAGGGAACAAGTTCTGAGGTTGCCTGAGAGAGGCAACTTCCAAGTTCTTGGAAGAGCACCTGTTAGTGCTCCAAGAAGGAGCCACGGCTCATGTCTTGGGAACATTGTGTTCCTGGTTGGTGTGCCTGGAGTAAGTGAAGGGGCAATGGGAGGAAGGGGGATCCCAGTGACGCAGGTCTCATTGGTCATTGTGGGGATGTTGGCTTTTATGGCAAGTGACGTAGAGGCCAGTGGATGATTGTGAGTAGAGGGGTGCCTTGACGTGAGTTGCATTCCAACAGGATTATTTTGGCTGCTGTGAGGATAACATGATGTGGATCAAGCAAGTAAGGAGTCCAGTATCATAATACATAGAAGCAACATTGGTGGCTTAGATAAGGGAGATAGAAATGGACAGGGTTGTTTCCCGACACAATACTGTTCTTTTGTCTGCTTACTCTTGTTTCTCCATTTCTAGCAATAGTTACGAATTCATAATTCCTGTTGACATTTCCTGCACTTTCATGAGTTTCTTGAGCCCTGTCTGTTTCCCCGGTTTCATTATTATCAAACAGCTCAGCTGTGATAGACTGCTGATCTTCATCTTCATATCGATTAATTTCGTTTTCACATGCATCACCCGCGTTTCCAGCATCTTCTGCACAGTTTTCAGATGATGAGTCATTTGCGAACGACAGATTTTCATTATAGGAGTCATCTTTGGAGCAGGATGTGTTGGACTAGACTCAGGTAAAATGTTTGTTCAATTCTGCTTAGTGCTGTCTCTCATGAAATGGGATTTGATGGGTTTCTTTGAGCCCAACCACTGTCGAAATAATTACAAAGCTGTTTTCTCTTATTTATTTGCTGATCAACTGGAAATTGTGTTATTGTTTTACATGGGAAATGTAATTCTAGCAGTCACTGCTTTTAAATGAAATGATAACTGTTCTGCATTGTGATTGTATAACATGCCCATTATGAACTGAGGACCTTGGTCCCTTGAGTCAGGATTCCAGACTGGATGATGGGGAAGGAACCTCACTCCAGCTCACCTCAAATTGGTTAACAGAGGTCTCTCATTTATGGCAGGAGTTGCAAATTGAAATACTTCTCAAGATTCATCAGCCAAAGTAACTGGGTGAATCGGGCATATGTAAGAAAACAGGGACTGGAGGGTACTGTCTTGCTGAACTCTATAGGGATAAGCCAAGGTCAGTGCCATTTGGTAGTTATCTTGCCTAAATGTGGTTTCAGTATTAACAGATTTCCTTAAAAGAAGTCAGAAATCTGTATTATTATGGGCACTCTGATATTTAATTGTTTTTTTCATGTTTAGAGCAACAAAATAGGTCTTTGACCCAGATCCAATTCAAATTGTCTGGTTTGTAACTCCTGATTCACAAAGATACCTTTGCACTTTCTGTATTTATGATGCTTCTTTTATCTGCTTTCAGTGAGAACAACCACATGGGACTCTGTATAGTTCAAGCTTACTATAACTGACCGTAAAGAATCTTACTTAGGAAAAGTAATAAAATACTTTTTCCTTCTTCTATAACAAAATGCCATAGACCAGGTAGCTTATAAACAACAGAAATTTGTTTCTCACAGTTCTAGAGGCTGGAAAGTCCAAGATCAAGCAAGCCATCAACAGACTCTGATCTGGTTCACACATGGCACCTTCTTGCTTTGTCCTCACACGGCAGAAGGGGCAAATGAGCTCCCTTGGGCCTGTTTTATAAGGATATGAGTCCCATTTATGGGGGCTCTGCCCTCATGACCAAATCACTTCCTGAAAGACCCTACCTTCTAATACCATCGCCCTGGAGGTTAGCATTTCAACAGATGAATGTTGAGGGTCACAAACATTCAGACCACAGCAGGGTGGTTTTCTAACATAACCATGTTCTGAAACTGGCCCCTGGAGGACTGAGTATTGAATCCTGGCCTGAACTGACCCTTAGGCTCTTGGTTCTGTGCTTCACTTCCCACCAGTGAGTCGATGGTGTTAGTGGAATTGAACTCAAGACTCTGACTCCAAATCCTATGTTCTTTCCTTCTTTTCTGTTTCTCCTTTTCTTCAAAATCCAGTGCAAGTATCCATTTGAGTCAAGCCTGGAGCACCACCGGTTTATAAGGAAACATCCTCTTTGGATCATCTTTTCATGGCCACCGTAGGATTTAGAAGAAATGCAGGACCTGAACTGAAACCAGTGTTGTCCAATCTCAGCACTGCAGCTAGTCTGCTTGGCAACCAGAGCCCAGGCAGTGTAGCCTCTGAGACTTGTACTGCAGTCATTTAGGAAAATCTGTCTTGATCTGTTTGTCTCTGTCTCTGTCCCTCTCTTTCTCCTCACCAACATTGTCTCTATTTTAATTTTTGAACTTTAAAAAATGCTTTAATTATTACTGGTAAGTAAAAAAGTCGTGCTAATGAGATACACATCTAGAAAAAGGTCACCTAGACTTTCCAAAGTGAAAATTGACTTCAGGAAGAGCCAGCACCACCAGCTTTAAGCCCTGGACAGTGCTGCTAAGTGTATACCTTAAAGTGGGTAGGCATTAGCTGGGATCATTTGAAACACAGATTTTGATTCATTAGGACTAGGGTGAGCCTGGACTTTTGCTTTTCTTAGGAGCTCCTGGTGGTGTTAATGAGGCTGATCTGTGGACCATACTGAGTAGCAAGGCCCTATAAAACTGCTACCTCATCTCTCTCTTCCTCTGTCTCTTCATCCTCAATTATATGTTTTCCTTCAAACATCAACATTCAGAATAAATGAGAAATCATGTTTTATTCAATATATTTATTTTTCTGTTTTGTTTAAAAGTGACTACATTTTAGCTATACTATGAGTTAAAAAGACTTTCTGTGTGTGTATAAGGAGGGATAGCTTTTCCAGGAATGAAAGTACCATTGAGACCATACTTTGCATGGTCCCAGATCTAAATGGCCAAAATAAATAATAATTATAATGATATTATTATTATTATTGGATATATTCTTTGTTAAGCACTGTATTAATGTTTAACTTAGTACATCTCTTTGCTTATGATAACCATATGAGTTGGGAACTGTTGCACCGATCTGAAGTTTATACATGACACATAAAAAAGCAGGGCAAGAGACTCTAAGGAACTGGTCCAGGGTCACAGAGCAGGTACATGGTAGAGGCAGGATTCAACTAATACCTGGGATTATTCAAAACTTCAAATCCTGTAGAATTTGGAGGTATGCCACCATGCAGACTGAGTATACCATGTCCTCAATAAAAATGACAGAGGGAAGTGTTTTGTTGGTATCAGCCCTAAGGCTTCTGGTCTTTTTTTTGTTGCTGGGTTTTCCAGAGAGTGTCCAGCTTCAACCAGTTTTCTGCAGTACTAGGACGGGTATCTGGGTACCAGAAGTGACCACAACAGGATATAGCAGGTGAAGATTAGCCCAACCAAGAAGTAGACTGAACAGTTGAAAAGAGGTTCTCAAAAGGCATGAGGAATCAAAAGAAAAATGCATGACATGCATTTCCTAAATAGCCCAATTGTTGGGGTTCTCCCATGCTGAGGGATTGAGGAGAAAATATGATCAAACCCTTGCTGAGGATTTGGCCATTGGCATGGGCTTCTGGTTAATCAGGCCATTTCCTAAGTAGAGGCAGGTCAATACCATGGGCAATAAGGGTCCAGGTGATCCTGAGGGCAGGGCATTTAGGGAGGCAGCTGAAAGGCCCTCTACCAACCAGGCGTGAGACAAATGTGATTCTCTGCCATCCACAACCAGCCCAGAGAGCCCATCACCACCAATACTATAAAAAAAAATGGTGAAGAGGGTGAGCTCTGGAGCCAGACTCAGCTATTAACAGGCCTGGGCCCTTTGACCCTTATGATACTCAAATTCTTCATTTGCAAAGTTGTACAATGGTATCATCCTGATGGGACCGTTGTGAGAATTAAATGAGGAATTATTTCACTATTGTAAGTGAACTAGAGATAATCCCTGATTTTCTTTACTATAATATTTCTGGACATAATGTTTCTTAATACAAAGAAGGGACTGAATAAATACTAATAGTTCTTACATGAATGATCAAATAAAGACCCTGCTGATAAAAGCACTTAGTACAGGACCTGGCATAGAGTAGAAACTCAGAACTTTGCTAGTATAAACATGAAATTTCACACAAGAGAAAGACTCATCAAGACCGGGTACTCTCAGGGAAACCCAACAGTTAGGAAATAATTTTATGATTCAAGCTAATGTTTAAATAATGCTTAATGTCTGTGTTAGACACTCTTGTAACCAAGCATTTAATATTCATCAATACACTAAAATCTCTAGACACCCCTATGATGTACAGGGTATTTTTACACACCCACCCCATCTTGCAGATGAGAACACTGAGGCATAGAGAAGATCATTATATCATTTAAGACCACAGATCTCATAAATGGCAGAACTTGACTTTAAAAACAGAAGGTTTGGCTCCAGGGTCCATATTCTCAATCACTGTCTACCATTGCTGTTCATTTATGAGACTTCCAGGGTGTGAGGACTTGCCTCTAACCTTGTACCTCTTTGAGCCTACTCTCATCTCCATTCTAGAGGTAGTAGGGCTCCTTGGAAAGAGAACCATGTTAGCAGGGAATTGTCTGTAGAAATTGGGGAAGACCATGTGGGCTAAACCAGAAATGTACTTTTTCATACAAATGCTTTTTAATAATCAAGCAGAATTACGATTTATTAAAATTAAATTGTGGCTCCTTTTCCATCACAAAAGCTGTATTTCTAGTTATTCAATGGAAAGATCATGCATAAAGAAAGCAAAAAACAGGTAGTATTTGGCAACACTGGTCATAAAAAAGAATAATGGAAACATTATTTTTTAACTAAAATAACAGTGGAAAGAAGTCAGAAGATGTTGTTTTAGGAAGTTTTAAAAATCTTCTTTATAATCTTTGTTTTTTAACTCCATAATAATAAATATTCACAATATTTTAATAAAAAATGTGTTTTTATAAAGAATCCTCCCACCATGGTGATAATAGAGAAACCTTGGTTATTGACTCTCAGTGACAGCTTATAAACAACATACAGAAAAATCTGAATAACCTGGAAGCTTCTTTTTTTTTTTTCTTTGAGGTATATCCCTTCATCTGGCTCTGGATCCAGTCAATCCTCCCTTTCAGAGGTATCAATTTATAAATCACCTCTTCCTCATCTCATTCCCCTCTATCAATTTCTTCTCCTCAGCATTTTAACTTGACCAAAATCTCTGCCATCTTAAAAATACTTCTTTTGGTCTTATGTTTGCCCATATTGCCCTATTTCTCACTCATACTGAATAATATTTTGTACTATTAAAATGTTTATCATTTAAAAATTATCTAACATTTTGTAGCTAAATTTAACTCATTTATATTTATTAATTGAACATCTATATACCATTGCATTGATACCTTTCCTTTGCTAGGTACATTTTTTTTTGAACTTGACTGTTGTCAGTGGATTGGATTTACTTATTTTTGTGTTTATATAGTAGTTTCACAGTTTTATATCTTATTTCTATGTTTTGAAATTTATATGTACACTTTAAATCATATACATGGAAAATTATCTATCCAGTGTATCTTGAGTCAGTCAGTATCCTCTGAGCAGGAAAGAAATGCTAGTATGTTTCACTCCTCTCCAGTCTCACTTCCTTATCTATGATACAGTGACCTTTCGAAATTTCAATTCCAGAATCACATTAAAACTATTCACACTTTACAAGCATTTGGCTTGGCTATGCTTCTATCCAACTTATCAAAGTGTGAATGAAGAGGTTGTATTAATTCTGCCGTCTTTTAAAGGTCTATTTCTTTTTTTTTCCTTTTGTAAGGTTTTTTAATACATTTCACTTATTATTTTTGTTGTATATATTTGAGGAGTACAACATGATGTTTTGATATACATTACATAGTAAAATGATCACTACGGGTAAGTAGATTAACATATCCATCCCCTTTCTTATTTGTCTCTTTTTTGTGGTAAGAGCACCTAAAATCTACTCTCTTAGAAAAATTTTAGTATACAATATTATTAACTATAGTCCTCATACTGTACATTAGCTATCTAGACTTATTCCCCCTAGCTACTTGTAAGTTTGTACCCTTTGACTTATACGGTCTCATTTCCTTCTCCTCCTTGCTCCCGTAACCACTGTTCTACTCTCTGTTTCTTTGTATTCAACTGTTTTTTTTTTTTTTTTTGATTCCACAATTTGACCTTATGTTTTACTGGTTACTTGTTTTCTACCCTTTCTTGCATGTCATTTTCTTCTACCATAGATTCTTTGGTAATTTTCCTGTGGTATATCTTCAAGGAACTCAAAGAGACTCTGTGGATGGTAAGGTTTCTGATTTCTTATGTGTTAGAAAATAGTCAAGTGCCTGTTTGATCAGATCCACTGTCTTCTAGTTTACAATGTTATCTAGCCCACAATGATAGCTAAAGACAATCAGAACTTTAGCCTTTAAAGGGAAATGACTTTAGCTTTTCTATTTTCAGGTTTTTATCTTTGGATTTGGTTCTGACATTTTATCATACTGTTTATAGGGGTGGGTCTTTTATTGCCATCCGTTTTTCTGTTGCTTAATGTTCAAAGGCCCCATTCAATTTAAAGATACTTTTTATTCTTCAGCTCTAGAAAATTTTCTTTTATTATGATTATTTGTTATATCATTTTCTTCTTTCCTTCTAGAACTCATTCTTGATAAACAGTGGAAATTTTGGGTCTATATTCTATGCCTTTAAAATTATTTTTTTGCATCACCGTGAGCCAGGATCATCTCCTCATCCCAAGATCCTTAATTAAATCATATCTGCAAAGACCTTTTTTCCATACAAGGTCATATTTACAGGTTCCAGGGGCAAGGACCTAGTATCTTTGAAGGTCCTTATTCAGTTTCATAAGGTCCCTTTTAGTTCCTTCTGATTGTAGACCCTGAGGCTGGAGTTTTATTATGTGCCGGAAGTCATGACATTGTCCTCATCCATCTGATCCAGCTTTGCTCGACTTTCTCACTTTCTCCACCCTGTCTCCTGTTTCCCGGCCCTTTTGCTTCCTTTTTCCACCCATTCAATCTTTCCAAGCACTTACCTCTTTTCCTTTTTCTTTTCCACTCTCCCTTTCTCTCCTTCCTTCACCACCTTCTTCTTTCCTCTCACTTTTACCTTCTTTCCCTTCCTTCTTTGCTTTCTGCATTCTTTTTCGCTCTACCCTTCCTCATCTCCTCGGTGCCTCCCCTCCACCTTCTCCTTCCCCTTTTCCCATCCTTCTTCCGCTTTGCTTACACCATATTCTCACAGGTTGTCTCTGCCTAATATCTCCACAGCTCCAATCAAATATTCTCACCTTGAACCACATCAGGAATTCTTCATCATTTCTGGTTTGCTGAATTTATTTTTTGTTCTTGCTTTCTAGGATCTTGATTCACTTAATTGTAAAACAGAAAAATCAATTTCTGAAGTCACATTAAGTTTTTGCAGGTTGTCCGGGCACGGTGGCTCACATCCATCATCCCAGCATTTTGGGAGGCCGAGATCGGCAGATCACTTGAGGTCAGGAGTTCCAGACCAGGCCGGCTAACATGGTGAAACCCCCTCTCTCCAAAAACTACAAAAATTAGCCAGGGGTGGTGGTGCCTTCCTGTAGACCCAGCTACTTGGGAGGCTGAGGCACAAGAATCGCTTGAACCCAGGAGGCAGAGGTTGCAGTGAGCCAAGATCATGCCACTGCACTCCAGCCCAGGTGACAGAGTGAGACTCCATCTCAAAGAAAAAAAAGAAGTTTTTGGAGGAAGGAATAATATTCTTTACAATTTTAATACCTGGAAATGCCTTTTTATTTACAATATTTCTTTAGACTGTGAAGTTCCCATAGCAAAGAGTCTTCCATATTTGTTTTAATTTACTTAATGCCCAGCACATGGGGTTACTCTTACATGTTTCTGAAATGCATGCCATTGTGGATTTTGTGAAATGAAATCCATGTGGTTTTTTTAACTGATCACTCAAGTTGATTAGACTGCCACGTCCCATGCGAAAAAAGGGTGCTCAGAAAGCCAGTGATTGGATAATAATTTGAGAATACTCAAGTTTCTAGTAGTCCTAGTCAGTTGAACCTAAAAATGCCATTAACCCTTTCTCAAAGAAGCAGATTGGAGGTGAGTAGCAGTTGTGTGGCTTTTTTGTATGCAGCTGTTCACTTTCAAAACTTAATTTAAAACAATAAAAAATGTACCTCGAAATCATTTTGTTTCCCTATTTATTTAACGTGATTTATTCTAAATGCGTTTCATATCACCATAATGTATTGGAGCTCAACCACCACCTGTTATTTTGTAGGGGAAATAAACAAGACCTCTCTCATCAGATGAGTTAATTACACTGACATATTCACTCCTCCCCAGAGATACCATAAACTAAAATGCCGCAAAGCTTTAATTCAAACAAGCAGGCTGGAAACAAGAGCTATTGCAGTGGTATAATTTTCTTTGGGAGAATCAAAAGCTCAACACAGGCTTGAACTTAGGGGGCAAGATAGTTGGAGTTGATCAAATGGAGGCTTGTCTAGGGTCACATAATAAATCTGTAGGTGAGTTTAGCTTGAACCCATTTCTCAATGTTTTGGCACTATTTTCCAACCTTTGTGCTTCTGAGCATCATGTGGTCATCTTTTAAACTGTTTCATCCTGTTATTTCTCCCTCCCCTCAGGTGTTTGTCTGGGGATGGCTGTGCACCCGGAAGGCCATTCGCTCCATGAAGAACATGAAGGAGGTACCTGGTCCTACCTGGATTCTTGGGTGTGCGGGCAGCAGCAGCAGCAGCCATAGTGAACTTCATTCTAAGGAAATTAAGCACATGTTGCATGAGGCTGCTGTGGGGGTGCCAGGTCAGATTCTCCAGTGGTAGAACCTGAGATGAGGATTCATGGGCAAGGATTTACTGAGAATGTTCCCCCAGAAGAATTGTATAGGGTGATGGGAGAAGCAGCCCAGGGAAGGGAAAGAAGCCAGGCAAGATGTAACTTCAGGCAAATCTCAGCCTCAGCCTGATCCTGTGGGGAGCTCAGGAGTATAAATCTCACCCCAGATTTTTTTCTCAACTGGCAGCAAAAGAAGTGGGCTTTCATACTCCTCCTACCATTGGTCCCTGGCTAAGAGCCACTGGAAGAAACATAAACTCCTGGACACTTTTGGTTATCTTCCCTGTAAGCAAAGCAGCCCTCATAGCCGTGGCAGCTCCTTAAAAAGTATCACAGGTGTAGGAGAAAGCCCAAAGAAAGGGGGGAAGTGGGTATATGACCCACAAGAGACTGTAAGAAGGATTCAAGGTGGCGTGAGAGGAGAACAGCAGAGTCTGCTGTCCCCAGTAAGGAGTATCAAGTACTCTGTGCCTGCAAGGTGGAAGCTGGGGGAGGACCCCCACCTAAAGGCTGAGTACCTACAGTCTATATAGATTTTAAGGACCTCTAAAGTATTTGAGACCTAAAAACTAAAAAAAAAAAAAAAAATCATAGTTGTAACAAAAAATTCACTTGAAATTAATGCATTTATTAATTCAACCAATATTTGTTCAGATATTTACTAGGTTCCATTCTGTTCTAGGTGCTGGGGTTTCTGTAGTGGATAAAACACAAAAATACCAGACCTCATGGTGAAAAGAGAACGACAATAAACAAGATAAGTTAGATCCATGGTGTTGAGGAGGGAGGCGGGACTTTAGTCTGGAGACTGGGTTCCGTCGACTCCAGACCAAATTGAAGACTAGCTAAAACAGGGACCCGACGGGAGCAGCTTTCCGTAAGACACCTCACCGGTCTGCCATGTCAGTTTACCATTGCCATGGCAACACCCGGGAGTTACCACCCCTTTCCATGGCAATGACCCAAGGATCCAAAAGTTACCACCCTTCCTCTGGAAATTTCTGCATCAACTGGCCCTTAATCTACAAGTCATTAAAAGTAAGTGTAAATATGGCTGCAAAACTGCCCTGAGCTGCTACTCTGGGCACACTGCCCATGGGGTAGCCCAGCTCTACAGGAGCAGTCACGGAGCTGTAATACTGCCGGAGCTATAACACTGTCACTTCAATAAAGCTGTTTTCTTCTACTCTACCACTGGCTCACCCTTGAATTGTTTCCTGGGTGAAGCCAAGAACCCTCATGGGCTAAACTCCAATCTGGAGTTGCCTGTCCTGCACCAGCATCTTATATTCATAAGTTCCATAAAGAAAATAAGGCAGGGGAGGAGAAGTAAGTAGGGTCCATGGTGGTGTGGGCAGTGTAAGTTGTACTTTTAAAAAGGGTGGTCAGGGCAGCATTCTCTGCTATACATAATGATTGCTGGGAACTTTTGGGCAAATGAGTAACTCAGAACTAAATAAGTAGCTTAATAAACAGTCTTTCCATTTGTTTTTCACCAAATACATTTTTAGTTCATATGCAATGGAAGCAGGGTCACGTATTATACAATTCCAGAGAGCTCCACTCAAAACTGGGCTTGTCAACATGGCAACCCAGGGAGTGAGTGCATTTTAATATTCTTGACTTAACACAAGGTGGTACCTCCTATGACAAGAATGGCCAGGATTACAAAAGTCTTAAAGAGCCCTTCTCACTTTGGTCACGTAGCATTGCAGGTCTGCAAGTCAAATGACAGGGCACCCTAGGAAAAGTGATGTTTGCCAACTGAACTCTTGGAGGTAGATTGATAAATCCACAAACCAATTTATTCATTTACAGCAGGCGATGTAGCCGGCACAATAACTCAATCAGTCTCTTTCCTGGTATTGACTTACCTGAGGAACCAAATTAATTATCAGAAGGTTGCTCTGCTAAGTATGGAATTAGAAAGAAAGGAAATTGGATGGTCTTAAGGGATTGTTCTTACAGGCTTGGATAAATCCTGATAAATTGCCTTTAAAGAGAAAGGAATGCACTGCTCTTTGAGAACCTGGCTCAGTTGTAACCACCTTCTCCTTGAACTCTGACGCTGACCCAAGTTTGTCATCCAAGGCTTTTAGTTTACACTTGTTCTTATATTACCTCGTTTCAAAAAAAAATCTAAATTGCATTGTAAATCAATGAGATTTTAAGTGTGCTGTGTTCTGACTGTGTCCAGGGAGACATTTTAATCTCATGGATAAATGGTAATCTTTCATCAGAGATAATTTCCTCTTTTTGATCTTTCTCTTTATTCCTTTGTCTGTCTTGCTTTTTAGGTCCTTTTTCTTTTTTCTCATCACCATAGCAAATGTCTCAAAAAACTATGGTTGTAAAATATGCAGATAACAACCACGCCTTTATTTCATCATAGTGGTTAGGAGCACACACTCCAGCTAAATCCTGGTCCTTCTTGGTGGCTGTATGATCTTAAGTAAGCTCACTTTGCTTCAATTTTCTTATTTATAAAATGGGAATAATAACAGCCATGTTATAGAGTTATTCTGATGATTCCAAAGGGCCTCAGAGACCTAGGATCCACAAAATCAAAAGTACGTTCATAAAAATATTAAGGAGTATATTATGTTCATAAAAATATTAAGAAGTAATTAGCCTTTTCACTTAGTTGACTTTTGGAATAATGGTGCAAGATCAATGCTGGGTAGACAGTGGTGCCTCAGTATGACAAGTGGTGGCACCAACTGTGCTAGCAGTCTTGGTATTCTGCACCACTTGCAGGGGGAAAAATGAAACTTAAGAACAGCCTTGATGAACTAGTAACATTTCTTAATTTTATTAAATCTTGATTTTTTAATGTTCCATGTGATAAAAAGGGAAGTGTATTTAAAGCACTTCTGCTATATAAGGTATCATGATGGTCGTTTCTAGGAAAACACTTGTATGATTGAATTGGGAGCTGAAGTAGACACGGCTTTCATAAAACATTTTTATTTGGAAGAATGACTGACAAATTATGGTAATTCAGACCTCAGAATCTGGCTGATTTTTGTTTTGAAAATGAGCAAAACGAGTATCACTGCAAGGAAAACAGCAAGTGGTATTTGTTGCCAATGATAAAATCCTTATTTTCAAGCAAAAATGAGAATTTGTAAAAGTTGAACCCGCCACTGTGAGCTCGACAGCTTCCCCATGCTTAAATACTTTTCTGATAAGAATGGTGGTGATATGAACTATGTCAGAATCTGGAATATCTTCATAACCTGCTAAGTCAATATTTTCTAGATGACCAATGTGTGATGTTACAAAACCATGCATGCATTAAAGGTCTATTCAAATTGCAAGATAGACCAAATGGATTTTAATGTAGCAGAGTATGAAAAGCCTATTGAATATGATTTCACATTCCACATTGTAGTAACCTTTAAAAACTTATTACTTGTTGAGTTTTGGTGTAGTATCAAAGAAGAAAATCTTTACTTATCTGAAAAGCTTTTTAAAATACTCTTGTTTTTTCTAAGTACACACATGTGTGGGACTGGATTTTCCTCACATACTTGCCTTAACCAGAACATATTATTACAGACTGAACATAGGGAAGGATATGAGAATGTAGCTGTTTTCTATAACTAGGCATTAAAAATGTACTTCTTACTAAATATTTTTTGTTTTGGAAACTATAGTTATCCTTTTATAGGCATATGTTGTTTATATTAACATGTAATGGATTCACTGTCATTTATTATTAATTTATTATTATTTTAGCATGAATTTTTAAATAAACATATTAAAACTTTCGCAGTTTTAATTTCTACCATGGCAAATGTTGATTGTGATAAGCCATATAAACAAAAACTCTCTGGGAAGCTCAATGATTTCTAAGAGTGTGAAGGCATCTTAAGACCTAAAAGTCCTGAGTGTCACTGATTTAGAACATTGCTTAGCTCATAGGAAAAGGCATATAATCCTTAACACTTTTATTGGCTAATTCTTCACACGCCTAGAATTACTTGTTCCCAAGGTATGTATAATTTTAATAACAGTTAACTTTTATTAAAGATTTACTTTGTGTGTGCCAGACACTGTGCTATTTGCTTTGCATGTATTATGTAACCTAATTTTTAATAAAATGTGATAAGATAGGTACCAATGTTAGTTTTGTTTTATAGATGAGGGAAATGAAGTACGGAGAGGTTAGGTAATTTGACCAAGGTCACACAGCTATGGAATAGCAGAAATGAGACCCCAGGCAGTCTGATTCCAGACTGCCCCTCATGACTTTTTTCTATGTGAGTTGTGTTTATATTATTTCCCCATTTAAATGCTCTGAGTCCCCCACCAACTTGATTGTGGGATCAGAGTCCATTCCCCTGAATCAACCCAAGCAAGTCTCCCCAGTACTTTCTAGGAACTTCCAAAAGAGTACCTCTCTCATGGAGCCACAGTGAAGTCCATCAGCAGCCATCCTCCACGTTCTTCTCTATTCCAATCCCTCTCTGGTTTCCACTGGTTACCAAACGAGTTGAAGTTTTGCTATCACCTTCCTAATGATGCTCTTCATATATAAGCTATTACCTCACAACATCTGGGACACCAACAGGTGCTGGTTCTATCAAGACTGGCAATATAATTTGCAGGATCCAGTGCAAAATAAAAATGTGGGGCCTCTTTAAAAGTTATTTAAAGTCTGCAGCTGCAAAGCATTGATCAAGTACAGAGTTCCATGTGAAGTGCTTTTTCAGTTGCATGCCTGGAGAATTGGCTCTGGGTTCTCTGCAGAGATGGGAAATACCACAGCCTTTCTGAATCTGTCACAGCTTGTGCCCCTTAGGCATGAAGGCAGGAGCCTCATGGCCACACATACTTTCTTGTGAAAATGGGTCCTGCAGCTTCCAGTCTTTAGTCCTCCAGCCAGAGACCATCGAATCTAGTACACAGGGATGGAGGTGCTGATGCCTTGACACTCCCTCTGCTATCTTGTCTTTCCTCTCCTTCCAGCAGCAAAGCCAAGCCTTTGTGCTCATCTGTGGTTGTGACCAGTTGGAGAGACATTAGGAGATGAGATGCTGTGTTCACTCCTCACAGCTGTACCAGGGACCTGAGATATTCCATCACTATTCTATGAGTGAGTAAATTTAATATGTAGAAAGAACTGAGAACTTTTTCTTAAAAGCATGAAGAGCAAGACTTTGTCGGGTTATAGAGAAATCAAACTATTTTTTTCTTAAGCCAAAGAATGACGCTAACTGCCTTATTTAACCAAGCCATGGGAAGGATAGAGCAGGCTGGTTTCAGACATAAATGGATCTAGGGCCCTTAGCCCAGTCTGACAGTCACTATGAGGGTCTTATCCTATTTCTCTGACTGGCCTTGACTTCAGACCCAGAGCTATCCCTGGACCCGTCACTGTGGCCAAGGGAAATGGTGGGACCATTGGCCCAGATTGTGCCCACTCATGTGGTCAGGAAGCGGGCAGGGGTGCTATGACCATCTCTCACCATGGTGAGATGGGAGAGTGGAGTAGGAGCCTTTTGCCCCCGAAAGTAGTAACTATTCTAGATAGAACCTTTATGGCAAAGCCATGGTTCTTCTAAAATAACCCTTTGCAGAAATGTAAACCTGAATGTGGGCAGGCAGAACAATGAGAGCCAGGAAATAGGATTCAGTTTAAGAAAATCTGGTTTATTAGAAACTGACATCAGGTGAGTGCTGACGCTTATATCTTCCACAGCAAAATTTGGGAACCCAGAGAAAGTGAGGTCCAATTAGTAGAACCTCGCCATCCTGAGAGACCCAGGGACTAATCCAGTGAATAATGCTCATGTGTTAGGATTTTTGGAGTTCCCACCAGTGGTTTTCCAGTGCCAGGGTATGAGAAGATAGTCTCCATGTCCAAACTCACAATTTCAGAACAAATTTCATCAAGATAAAGGTAAAAACAAACCATGACCTGGGAATTTTGTCAGTTAGATCACTATTGCAGAATTTATTTATTGCATACCCATGTCTTACAGCAAAAGGCAAATATGCAAAGGACACTCAGGTATGAAAATCACCCCTCCTCCGTGAACTGGTGGCCTGTGAAAGAGAAACCCAGAGAGGAATTGGCATACTTCCATTTCTATATTTCCTTCGTTTGGCACCAAAGGTAGTATTTTTGTAGTATTTTGCAATATTTTGTCTATATTTGTTTCCCAACACCCAAAATGAAGGGAGCTGATGAAGTAGAGGCAACCAGGAAGTGGGGAGGGTCACTTTCTTAGGGATGGGTGGAACCAGTGAGAGGCTGTCTGATTTGCAGTGGTTCAGTGATTTCTTAAAATTCTTTGCAGGGCTGACCTATTTCTAATTCCTCAAGCCTATAGTCTGAAAGGTCATTAATCTGGGCTCGGCTCATGGTGCTGAGGCTTAAGACTTCTATTTCTTAAATGCCAAAGGTGTGTCAGGTTTTGAAATGCTGGTATCTCTATTCAGGCATGCAGTGGTTAGTAGAGAGGTACAGCAGCACTTCCTTTTGTCAGGGAAGCATTCACCTGACCAAAGGAGCCACCTGTGTTTTTACTTTTTTTTTTTTTTTTTTGCCATTTGGATCTTTGCCATGGATTCAAAAGACAAACCAATCTCCCCCACACACTTTCTTTTTTCTTTTTTTTTGTCAAGTACAGGGACAAACAGGTATGTGTTTGCTAATGGGTGACAGCATCAAATGTACTTCCCAAGAGTCAAGTTGGAGGAAAACATGGAAAGTATCAATTTATTCTTGTCACTTTCTGTCTCCTCATTTTCTATAGAATGAAATCTGAGCTCTTTGTTGTCACATATGAGGTTCTTTCTGGTCCTCTTTCTGCTTCCTTCACTGATCTTCCTTCTTGCCTCTCCCCAAACTTACCTTTGACCTCTAAGAACCAGTCCTGTCTCGGTTCACATCAGGGCCTTTGTAAATGTCATTCCTGGCCTTCTCACCTGGCGGATTCCTGCTGACCTTTCGGTGGATGGTTCTTCTTTAGGAGGCCTCACCTGACTCCCCAACCCTGAAGGAGGGACTTCTCTTTGGTGTTCCCATAGCAACCAGTGCTTGCTGCAGGAACGCACTTCCTCTGCATGTAATTGCTTGTTTACTTGTCTTTCTTCCCTATTATGCCTTTTCCTGTTTCTTTCTTTTCCTCTTTCTCCTTCTCCTCCTTCATTCTAATGCATTTTCCTTGCATGAAATCCAAACATCACAGATAAAGAATGCCATCCTCCTGGGCCACGCGTCAGATCTCTTTCATGTCTCTCTAGACACACTTACCAGCCACTTACTCCCACAGTGCGCTGGGAGCCTGACCTTGGGGTCTGCTTTGACAGGCCTTTTGCCCTCCAGCTTGCTATTGGGCTTGGCCACTAGGGACACAAAAGAAGGTCGGGGCTGGGAGGGAAAGGTTTTGATGTATGCGTCCCCTACTTCCCTCCCTGCCACATTCCCACTGCTGATTGTGTCACTCTAACTAAGGCTCTAGGTCTCCTCAGGTGTCCCTCTTCCTGCAATCACCTCTTGGGCTCTGGTGGCTCTTTTTCTTCTTGTCCTTCAGGCCTGGGCTGGTGAATGGTTCCTGCTTTCACTATTCCAGAAATCCAGCTCTGTACCGTGCTGCTCTCCTTAAACCCTGCCTCTCTGTAAGGTGTCCCTGTGTTAAATATTCCTTCCACTACCCAGGGTACGTGTGCATTCCATCATGCTGAGAGCCTCACTGATTCTTATAATCACTTCCAACCCTAGTCCTTGCCCCTTCCTCGAGTTCACCCAGTTATAACTATGTCTTCTAGAATATCACAACCCTAGATGCTGGCACAGTATCACACACATAGAAGGAGTCCAATAAATGTTGACTAAATGCTATTATTGAACCTTGGGCTCCCAGGACTAAAAATTGCTAATTCCAGCCAAACACTCATTTCCTCTGCACATCATAAAGATAAAACAGGATCACAGTTGTTAGAGTGGAAAATTCCCTCACTGTTACAGCAGCAAATAGCCAGTATGTGTTCCAATGAAAGACTCAGGAATGGGTATAAAAATAATCCACTGTATACCATCAAAAATTGAAAGCACATTCTTTTTCTTTGAAACAGTATCGGCTTGTAGAAGATTTCACTCCAACAACCATCCATCTAAAACTTCTCTCCAAGGGCACAAGTAAAATGCAACTTGTTTCATAATAAGTCCCAGGAGTTTACTTTAAAGACATGATTACCCAGAAGGCAATGAGAGCTGTCTACAATTTCTTCTGTTTTAAGAATATTTCTATCCTAACGAAAGACAGGATAGCACCAAAGTTTCACTGGAAATTTTGGCTTGTGAATTATACAGGAAATAGAAATTTTGCATATCTGTGATTGATCGTGGATTGGACCTCATTCCCCCAATTATAGTTGCTCAACTATGGAGCATAAGGCCCCATCAGAAGCCCACCTATCTGTCAGATCAGCAGTAGGCCAAGCTGTAAGCTGACAGCTTTTATTCTACCATGGTTTCATTGCTGGAATCAGTGACTATTTCAAAACCAAGCTGGGGCATTGCATACTCGAGCCATTATTATAGCTACTATTAGCAGTGCCCTTACTAGGTACTTTGCACGTCTTATCTCACCCAGGCCTCCCATCAGCGCCATGAGGGGGATGCTTTTAGCATCTCCATCTCACAGATGAAGACACTGAGGCTTAGCCAGATGAAGGGGCTTCTCCAGCTGAGTGGTACAGGCAGTACTTCCTTTGCAGCCTAGGTTCCTTATCACGTTTCCATTCACCTGGATGGAAGTGAGTCAAACTGCCTTTGGGAACCTCCAGCTTCCTGCTGGGCTTTGCCATTAGGGGCACCAAAGAAGATGAGAGCGTTGGAGAGAAAGGGTTTGCAAATTTGCAAATATGCAAAATTTCTATTTTTTGTGTAATTCACAGGCTGGAATTTCCAGTGCAACTTCGGAGCTATCCTGTCTTTCTTTAGGTTAGAAATATTCTTGAAACAAAAGAAACTGTAGACAGCTCTCATTGCCTCTGGGTAATCATGTCTTTAGCATAAACTCCTGAGGCTTATTATGAAACAAATTGCGTTTTATCTGTGTCCTTGGAGATAAATTTTAGATGGATGGGTGTTGGAGTAAAATTGAGTCTGGACTGCCTTTCTTCTTTGGTACCCACTTCTACTCTTGTACTTTTCTCATTGTGTTGCATTGGCTCATACTCAAAGGCAAAAAAAAAAAAAAAAAAAAAAATTGGCACATGCCACATTTGGTTCACAAACTACTTGCCCTCCAAGGTTCTTAAAGAGTGTGAAATTTTGCTGGATCACACTTCAGAGTTGCTCATAACATTTCTGATTTTATTAACTGCCTCACTCCCCCATCTTTTTAGGTCCTTGGGTAAAACTCCACGAAAAAAAGAGAAACAATGACCCATTGACAGCAATCCTCTGACTGTAGCTTTTTCTGTTGTCTTTAGATTCATGGAGTAGACATTCAACTAAGCAGAGATCCTCCTCCAACCCCTACTTCTTCCCTCTCACCACACATTCCCATGCCTGGCTCTTCTTTACCTTTGAAATGTCCTCGTTATCCGCATTAGTATCAGCTGGTTCCATTACGGCACAGATGTCCTGACATGGACATTCTAGGGATTTATTTCCCCACCAGGCACCGGTTTGGTAAAGTTCTCTTTATTCCGCAACATGAGCACTGTTAGCATTTTGGTCCTGACAATTCTCCGTGGTGGGGGCCATCCTGGGCATTATAAGCTGTTGAACAGCATCCCTGGTTTCTACCCATGAGATGCCAGTAGCATCTCCAGTTGTGACAAACAAAAATGCCTTCAGATATTGTCAAATATCCCCTGAGGCCAAAATAACCCCTAGTTGAGAACTACTGGTTTAGTGAATGACAAGTGGGACCTGGCAGCAATACAGGTAACTCTGCACATTCTTACACATCAAGGCTCCTTGAAACATGCTCAGTGGTGACTGTGAGTCTCTCCCAGGAACAGGGGAGTTAGAAGCCCCCAGGGTGAGGATCCCAGTGTTTGTTTGTTTGTTTGTTTCTGAAGCCCTTTCATATTGTATGCCTATAGTAGCTCAGGGTCTTAATACATTCATTTCTGCATGGATGGGGTTTCAGGCTGCAACAAGATCTTGTAGGGACACTATCTCTGGCTATTAGGTGATCACAGTTCTGTGCATTGTCTCACCCAGTCCTCACAGTAACTCCAAAGACAGGTTGTATTATGATCCTATTCTACAGATGAAGGAACTTAGGAAAGTCACACGTCCAGGTCATACAGGTAGAGAGTGATGGAGCCAAGACTTGAGGCGAGGTCTTTTTGATTCCAGGTATGGATTGGCTGATTACAACTGCTTCTTTGGTGATAAGAGGGTACTGGGACTCCTCTATTTGAGAAAGAAATGCAGTAAGTGAAAGCAATGGTGGAAACTCAGATGCTGGACAACACATCCAGGAGGCTGGCTCCTCTCCATCAATAAACCAAGAACAGTTGCTTAGTGCTGTCACTTCAGAAAACTGACTGAGAGAGGCCAGATAATGATCCTTTCTTCTCCATATCTATCTGCTAGTCTAACTTCTCAGTTCCATGTTCTTCTTAAGGGTCAGGAAGGCTTTACTCAATTGTACTATTGCTGTTCAATGAGTGTTGCCACCTAGTTTAGGTACAATCACAAGATGATTTCATTTCATAAGCTATGTGAGGGCAGGACAATGTCTGTATTGCTTGCTGTTTTATTCTCAGCACTTGGGGCTCTCAATGAGCATTTCTGAAATGAATGAATCAATGAATTAATGGATACATCTATCTTGAGAAAGGGTAGATAAATTTTTACTTTTATTGCTTTTCTTAGATTTTTAATTCATGAGCAGGAATTAGTGACGGGTTTCAAGGTGACCAAACTTAATGTGGTACGTACATTATTGAAGTGGAATCTTAAAAATCTATCCATTATATGTACTGAAACATCACAATGTACCCTATATATATGTACAACATCATGTGTCAATTAAAGTAAAAGGAAAGAAAATATATACAAAAAGGTAAATCTGTGTTTCCAATACACATCTTTTGGATGACAGCAGACCATAATATGGCATTTCACAAAAGCAAGACAAAACACAACAAAATGATCTGTGGGTACATTGACTCATGATTAAATAACACTGACACTCCTAGTAGGAAAGATTTGCCCATTGGATTTTCTTTAGGTCCTTCTGTCTGGTTGGGGAGAAAGTCTCAGTTGGTGCTAGTGTAGTCTTTAACATCACACTATCACTTGTTAATCTCCCTCTTTGACAAAGGAAGAGCAGACTTCAGGCTCAGACCCTTCAACAGACAACAAGTCCAGATAGAATTTTACAGCATTTTAATGTTTATATTGTGACATAGTCAAGTTGGTCATCTATGTAAGGCAAACGACACTTGGTGTTTTATGTTTACGGTTTTTGTAAAATATTTCCCTTTTATATAAATCTAGTAAAACAAAAATGAAGGGAAAATTATTGAAAGTAAAGCATTTCATGTCTTTATAACGGTTGTTGCATAGACATGGCAAACATTTTTGATGTGGTACACAAGTGGGTGGAATTTGAGAAATACTGTCACACCTATTAAGAACAAAGAAGGAACTGGTTTTTAATCCTAAATTTACACCTTGCTAGAAAGGTGGCCTTACAGGAAATTCTTTAGCTTTTCCAGGCCTTGATTGTCCTCAGATGGAAATGGGGATGGTATGTACGTAATAGTTTTGTTATAATATTTTAATGAGACAATATGTGTAGAATACTTTATTACCTGGCATTTAGGAATAACTCAAAAAATGGTTGCCATTTGTTGTTTAGATCTTGTTTCCCCATAAGCTGATGCCATTAAAGACTGACAATAATACCAGGGAATGAAAAATATGCCTTATTTTATTTTCAGATGGTCTGGCTTGATGATATCAAACCTGACGTGGCCTGAAGAGACAGACAATGGCTCTTGCTAGCTAATTATTGTCAGATGGATCAGCAGCCGACCAGTACTTCTAAAACTATTGTTTTTGGCAAATGTTCCTCAACATTTTCCTGGTATATAAATAATGATCTCTTGCAGAAAGTCACTTCCTTTAGTTTCCTTGGTGTACGTTTCATAAATGGTTTGCTTTGGCCGGTCCTCCAGGAAGTCATTTTATCATAGCTACAGGTGGTTTGTGAAGAATTCATTTTGGTTAAGGAGGACACCTGATTACGCCTGCCTTAAACATTTTCAGGCCATAACTATTTGGGAAAAGTTACATTCTCTTGGGTCTTGACCATCTATTCTATGTCTTGGGGCAGATTCTGAAGGAGATTCTGGGTAAAGTCTGGAAATTTTGGCTTTGGCTTAACTGGGTTATCCTCTGACTCCCATTCAAGCTTTTTTGTTGTTGTTGTTGTTGTTGCTCTCTCCCTCTCCGATCATCTGATACTCCAAGAGTAAAGTCGAGTAACCAGTGTTGGTGAGATGGAACCAAATGGTGAAAGAAAGAGAGAGAGAATTTTAAAGGACTGTTGATCAGGAAAGACATATGAGAGAGTGAGGTAGCTTGGAGAAAGGGAAGGGAGTGGTGCTTGGGGGAGGGCACCTGGATCCTGGGGGCCCATTCATCACCTTTATGGGGGCAGTAGATAGGAGGGTAATGTCAGAGGATTGCTTAGTATTTGGGTACATCTTCTTAGGGGCAACAAATTCCCTCCCCTCCCAGCAGAGTTCTACCAACAGACCGAATTCGTTAGCACAGAGGTTGACTGCTGTCATAGGGACCCAGTATGAGCTTGGCTTAACCAAAAGAGAAGCTCTTTCTTTCTCTAAGCCTAGGACTGCTATAGTACGGCAGTACCATAGTATCAGTCATCCAGCCCCTTCTTACTTGTTGCTTCTCTGTTTTTTGACAACTTCCTTGTTTGGCTCAAAATGGTTTACTACCATACCCACATTTCAGCTAGGGGGAAGAAGTAAGTTCAGGGGGGTGGGCAAGGTCCTTGAGAAGCCATGTTCTAGAATTTGCACACATCACCTCTCTTCACAACCCTTACAAATATTTACCAAGCACTTCAGCCTCAAGCACAGTGAATAAGGCATATTAGATTTCTACCTTCAGTTTAAAAGGCCAGTTAGCATTCCTCAGGGACTACAGTCTCATCTCCTTGCCCACAAATATTTATCAAATTTTGAGAAAAACATATTCATTGTTTCCCATATTCATTGTTGTACATGAAGAACATTGCTGAGTTCTGTCGGAGTGCTGGGGTAACAGCAAAGACAGTAGGCAGATCCTCCCTGCAGGGAACATAGTCTGCTGAAAAACAGTAATGAACAAATATGTGAGCAAACAGAAAAAGTAATTGCAGGCAGGGCATGGTTGCTCACGTCTGTAATCTCCACACTTTGGGAGGCTGAAGTGGGAGGATCACTTGAGCCCAGGAGTTCAAGGCCAGCCTAGGCAAGATAGTGAGACTGTGTCTCTAAAATTAAAAAAAAAAAAAAAAAAAAAAAATCAAACAATTAGCGGGGCATGATGGCACATGCTTGTGGTCCCAGCTAAATGGGAGGTTGGGGAAGGAAGATCACTTGAGCCCAGAAAGTTGAGGCTGCAGTGAGCCTTGTTTGTGTCACTGCACACCAGCCTGGGCAGCAAAGTGAGACCCTGTCTCAAAAAAAACAAAACAAACAAAACAAAACAAAACAACAAAAACAAGTAATTGCAGATTGTGGTGAGTGTTTTGGAAAAAAAACCCAAACTAAATGCTTAAAGAGAAAAGAATGAGAAATCATGTTGTTTGAATTGATGGCTTCCAAAGCTTTTTGAGGCAGTGTCATTAGAAAGCTTATCCTTGAGAAGGAGGGAGCCAAGTGAAATTCTGGGATGTTGGAATACTATACAGCAGTGAAGATGAAAGAGTCACAGCTACATGCAACCATGTGGATGCATCTCAGAAGCATACAGTTGAGCGAAGAAAACATCACCTAAGACTATATACACTATGATACAATTTTTTATAAACCTCAAACACAAACAACCAAGTAGCGTATTATTTCAGGATGCATACATATGGAATAAAACTAAATACAAAAAAGACATGAGAATAATGAACACAAAATTCCGAATAATGTATACCTGAGTGGGAGAGGAGGAGAAAATAAGAGGATATTCAAGGTAAAGTGACAGTTTTAAAGTTAGATTGTAGATTCCTGGATGCTGGTTTTGTTGGTGCGCTTTCTAACTTATACACGTGTTAAATGTATTTTTGAATACATGTAACAGTGCTTAATACAACACATTTTAAAACATAGCGGAGGGGCATTCAACTAAGTATCTAGGGAGTCCCGGCAGACAGTGTAAACTGGTGAAGTGGCTGAGTGGGTCCCTGGGGAACACCAGAGCACCTGCCTCGTCTACAGGGGCGCCATCGCCCAGTCCCTGCCCAGGGTTGCCATGTGAGCTTGCAGGCCAATTGCCCAATAACATCCATCCAGAACGTCCGATTTTTCTTAAGGAGCCTCACATCTGACATTTGTATTTTTACAAAACACTGTTCCAATGCTGGCAACGATTCCACATTTCAAAAACTCTATGGGGGCAAACGACATCCTTCGGGAGGCATACCAAGTCTCAGAAATAGAGGCAGTACTTGGAGGCCTATACTAATTCCATGCCCATTTGCAACAAGAATTCCTAAACGTATTTCTACCATACTGCGCGGCTCTAGTGCAGGCAGGAAGGAAACCCATCCCCTCTGCATTCCCAGCGTGTGCTATTTCCAACCTGTGGCTTTGCTGGGTTCCTACACTTCTCTCACTTGTGAGCTCTCACCTCTAAGTCTGGAATGTGTGAAGGTGTTGCCAGCGCAGCTGAGAGTGGGTGGGCAGGAGCTTGGGCTGTGTCTCCGCCTGAGAGCCTGATTTCTGCATAGCACCCTCGCCCCCAGCCTTCCAGGCCCAGCTGTGCATGGTATTTGCAACACCCTTATTTTCCCCTAAAGGGCTATGGGGGAGGAATGGGTAACACGCAGCTAGGACCATGCTGCTGAGATCTAATGTACATTGTCTACTGTTGGGACTGAACACTTTCCATACAAGAGTATGCAGACCCCAAGGGACATTTGGCAATATGTGGAGATATTTTTATTGTCACAACTGGAATGGGGGCACTGCTCAGATTTGTGCGTGGTGGGTTGTGGGTGGAGGTCAGGGATGCTGCTAACCATCCTGCAATGCACAAGACAGCCCCCCTTCCTCACCCCAACACTCCAACAAAGAAATATTCCACTCAAGATGTCAATAGTGAACAGTGCTGAGGCTGAGAAACTCTTTTCCCTCTGTCTGCTCCCACCAAAAGACAAAGGTAAATAAAGCCACGGGCTGCCCACTCCCTGTGAGTGATGAAAGGTGTGTGTTGGGGGTGGGGTATGGTGAGGGGTGTAACATGAATTTAGAAGACATGCCCTTTAGCTAGAGCTGGGATTTGTGGCCACTATTTTGTTTTTATTAAAGCGTAATGCTCACAAGCAGAAGAGGAGATTTGTTATTCTAAAGACAGTTGCACACCAAAGCATGCTATTGTATAATCTGGCATTTTCCCCACTAGGGAGCTATGGTGCATTACTCACGAGTGACAGAACCAACGAGCTTCATCTCCCAAGAGGCCGGTGCATCTGTTTAAAGAGAGCAGGCGCTATGCAGAGCCGCCCCCACCCCACCCTCCATGGCGGAGTGCAGTGGGGGAAGGTAAGCTTCATTTCAGTCACTGTGAGGATGAACCATGCATTGATTCTATGCCCGCCCCACTCCCACTCCCCAAAAGGAGAGGGTCGAGTCCAATCGTGTTCTAGTAGCAGGACCCCAGGAAAGGAGGCGATTATTCTAGGCTTCAATTCAATAAATATGATTAGCGAAGTCCTGGCTGTTTCTGTACCTCAGTTTCTCAGAAGAGCTATGCATACTGGGGCCAAGAGCTTGGGGCTTGGGAGTCAGCTGGTTGCCATCAGTTTGAATGCAGGTTCAGCGCTTACAGTGTGTGCTCTTGGGCCTTGACTTCTCCCTAAGTCTTGGTTTTCTGATCTAAAAAGTAGGGATAGTAATGCTTGTCTCATAGGGTCACAAGAGACAAGGATTATAAAGCACTCAGTACTTGCCAGGCATGTAGCAAGGATCATTCCAGTATTTAGAGATAAAAGGAAGTCAACGCATATTCTCTTTGCACCTTGCGGAACAGCTGGGAATTGAAATGAAATTATGGATGGGAAAATACTTGGAAAACTTAAAAATGCAATTTCAGTGAAATGTAATGAAATCAATGTAAATATCAATGCAAATAGCGATAGTGTTTATTGTGCTGATCCTAATAAAATAGAAACATTATTACACATTATAATTACAACCAGTTAGAAGTGGAAGAAAAGTAGGTCTGCATTAGTTTAAACCTTCTATTTTATAATGGGAGAAATTGACTTCAGTGGCAAAACTTGAACGAATCCCAGCCTGGTGCCCTTTTTCCACTCCCCACAGAGTTAACTTGTTTAATTTGGCAGCCAGTTAGAGCATTGCTGTATCAGGTGGAAGGTCTCTAACTTACAGACATAAGCCTCAGTTTCTTCGTCTCTAAAATGGACATGATAATGAAACCCAACTCACAAGGTAGTGATGAAGAGTGAGATCATGCAGGTCAAATGTTTAGCAGGCATGCCTAGCCCATGGAAAGTCCTCCAGAAACAGTAATTATCATTATCCTTATTAATGGTAGTAATTGAGATGACATCTGTACATGTATCTCTCCCAGAATCTGACATCAATTGGTGAGGAGGGGAGGGGCAGTCAATATCTATTCATTTGTGCAATTGCAGATAACAGTACCTCAATGTTCTGAGAAACATTGGTGGGGACTCTAAGTCTTCCTGAAGAATTCACCATCACATTGTCTGGTTCCTGGACATCCCAGGGGAGGACCTGGACAGGTCAATGGCATCCTTTTGTAGCTTCAGAAACAATAAAAGCTGTCTGACAGTCTAGAATTTGGACAGGGATAGAATTCTACAAGCCAAAGGCCCTGATACTAATTTTGTTCTGGTCTTTGTATTAGTCCTTTTTTACACTGCTGATAAAGACATACCCAAGACAGGGTAAATTATAATGAAAAGGAAGTTTAATGGACTCACAGTTCCACGTGGCTGGGGAGGCCTCACAATCACGGTGGAAGGCAAAAGGCATGTCTTACATGGCAGCAGGCAAGAGAATGAAAGCCAAGTGCGAGGGGTTTCCCCCTATGAAACCATCAGATCTCGTGAGACTTATTCACTACCATGAGAACAGTATGGGGGACCCTCCTCCATGATTCAATTATCTCCCACTAGGTCCCTCCCACCACACGTGGGAATTATGGGAGCTACAATTCAAGATGAGATTTGGGTGGGGACACAACCAAACCATATCAGCCTTAGAGGATTTGTGAACTTTTAGGGTGGGCAGCAGAGATCAGTCGCATGTTCAGATGACCCTAGACCAGTGGTTCTCACATTTTGGCCTGCATCAGGATCACCTGGAAAATTGTTAAAACACAGGTTACTGGTCCCATGCCCTCTGACGGTCTGGTGTGAAGCCCTATATTTTGCATTTCTTTCTTTTGTTTTTGAGATGGAGTCTCACTCTGTTGCCTAGGCTGGAGTGCAATGGCACGATCTCGGCTCACTGCAACCTCCACCTCCTGGGTTCAAGCCATTTCTCTGCCTCAGCCTCCCGAGTAGCTGGGATTACAGATGTCCACCACCACGCCCGGCTAATTTTTGTATTTTTAGTAGAGACGAGGTTTTGCCATGTTGGCAAGGTTGGTCTCCAACTACTGACCTCAGGTGATCCACCCTCCTCAGCCTCCCAAAGTTCTGGGATTACAGGCGTAAGCCACCGTGCCCAGCCTAAATTTTGTATTTCTAACAAGATCCCAGCTGATGCTGATGCTCCTGATCCAGGGACTGCACTTTAGAATCACGGTCCTGCAGCAGCATTGCTATGCTTCAGTACTGTTGGTGTTTAGGGCTGGCTAATTCTTGGTTGTGGAGGGTACTGTAGGGTGTTTAGCAGCATCTCTGGCCTCTGTTCACTAGATACTGGTAGCAGTTTCAACAACCAAAAATGTCTCCAGACATTGCCTAATGCCCTCTGTGGGGCAAAATCTCCTGGTTAAGAACCCCTACTGTAGACTGAGATGATTAGAATCGAACTCTAGTCACTTCTTGTCATAGTGGTGTGACTGCAGTCATATTGCTGTGCCTTTCTAGGCTTCTTCATCCATGTAATGGGTACAGGGATGCCAGCCTCATAAGATCCAAGTGGAAACTCAGAGATAATACAGGGAAAGCCCGAAGCACAGTGCCTGTACACATTGAGCAGCTTAATTCATGTTAGTTATTGCTTTTGAGCCCTCCATAGCAGATCTACATAGTGCAATGTTTTTTGTTTTTTTTTCTCTCATGAAGAAGTTTTCATATAGAAAGCATTTTCATAGAGAAAGCAGGTTTATATAGAAAGCATTGGCTGCTGATTGGAGTGGAGAGGCTGTAGACCTTCATCTAGGATCGAGCAACCCCCAGAAAACAATTTTAAACATGTCCATTCAGACAAAGGAGTCCAAAACCATAAGGTCCTCTCAGCATCCTGAACTAATGTCCAGCTGTTATCTCGGTGAGTAGTTCCCAATCATTAGCTCAGAGGTGACTGACTACAAAAACATATTCCAGCTTTATGAGCACACCTCCTATTTGCTAGCCAGGGTTGACACTACCGAGATCTCTTTCCAGTTTTTAGAATTTAAAACAATGAGCTGGGCACTCACATTTTCTTTCCCAACTTTGCTCTAGAAGTGAGCTTTCAAATCTGGAGCACTGCTGCATTCTGAGTTCCCAAGCAACTCCTGTCCAAGGGTAATCTATGCTGGTACACACAAGGGATCATGGATTTTTCTTTGGCTGTCAGCTCTCAAAATTACCCAGCAATCCCAAAATGAATTTCCACTAATCTGACAGTTTTGCCTCTCCTGACATGATGTACTGTATATTCAGTGGTCAGCAGGGACTATTTAATTGCAGTTAAGCCTCTGCTGTTCATTGTGGCATTTAAAATAGAGCAATGTGTAATGTGGCTACCCTTACTGACTCTCCAGGCCCAGATGGGTGGGTGGAACTCAATTTTTGGGGGAAACTTCTACCTGGGAACATTTAGTAATTAAGTTTTACTGGCTAGCAGCTTTAATTCTTTCATTTTGAAGATTTATAAATGTTAGAATCAAAACTAACATCAAATCTCTCTACAAGGTAGAAGGAACTGCAATGTCAGATGAAACTGCTGATGAGTTACAAATGGATTAGAAACTCAAGAAAGGAGAGATTAACATTTTTAGAGTACGTACTATATGCTTGGCAGTTTTCAGGTGTTATCTCACTTTTCTCTTAAGGCATTTCAAAGAGGCAGGGATGTTTCCCCCCATTTTACAGATGCAGAAACTGAGGCCTTAAAGGATTAAGTTACTGCCCAAGACTTGTGAGTGTGTGAGCAGAGCCAAGATTTGAACCCAGGTGTGTCTGATAACAGTCTAGACTCTTAATGCCCCACGCTAAACTTCCCAAAAGATGCTAGATGTCATTTGTTTTTCAACTGTTTATTTGACAGGTGGAGAAACTGAGGTGTAGACAGTTCAAAGTGACTTGCTGAGAATTAAGTTATCTCAGGCTCAGGAAATTAGCCTGTGGGTATTCATAAGTCTGATTATTAAGAATAATGCAGGGCTTTGCCACTTATAAAGTGCTATAACTTCCATTATCTCATACTAAATTTTGGTTTTCAAGCAATTCTGTTATATGAACTGATAACTCAAAAAGAAAAGCATTTTGATAAGTGCTCTTTTTCCCACTGTTGAATCTAATGATAAATATCTGCCTTATAACCACAAAACTGCTACTGTAAGGTGCCACGAACACATGAAGAGCAAAGATCTAAGTGGATTCACTTATTCAGCAAATATTATTAAGCTTGTAATATGTGCTAAACGTTATTCCAGGTGCTGGGAGTACTACAGTGAGTAAAATGTTTAAAACTTCCCTACCCTAAGAGGGCTTACATTTTAGAGGGCACAAGCAGATAACTGACTAAGTCAATGAGTGAGATATAAAGCATGTCAGGTCATAAGTGTGAGCCAGCGAAATCAGGATGGGAAGGAGAGAAGGGAGCACCGGAAGCAGGGATTAAGTGGAGAGGGTGATATTTGAATGAAGACATAAAAATATGAAGACAAGTTTTTTGAATATATTGGAAAGAGCATTCCGGGTAGAAGGAACAGCTAATGCTAAGTCCTTGAGGCAGTGAATATATCCTTTGTTGTGTTTAAGGAACCCTAATGGTTAGCAATGTGGCAATTTTTCGTGGACTTATTTGCCATTCGTATGTCTTCTGTGGTAAAATATCTGTTCAAGTCTTTTGCCCTTTTTGGGTAACTCGTCGTCTTCTTCTCCTTCCTCCTCTCTTCCTCTTCCTCTCCTCCTTCCCTCTCCCCTTCTTCTTCTCTTCTCCCTCTTCCTCTCCCTCTCCTTCTCCTTCTCCCTCTCCCTCTCCCTCTCCTTATTGAGACAGGGTTTTACTCCCATTGTCCAGGCTGTAGTGCAATGGCGCGATCTTGGCGCACTGCAACCTCCGTCTCCCAAGCTCAAGAGATTCTCCTGCCTCAGCCTCCCAGATAGCTGGGACTACAGACACACACCGCCATGCCCAGCTAATTTTTGTATTATTATTATTATTTTTTTTTTTTGTAGAGATGGGATTTCACCATGTTGCCCAAGCTGGTGTTGAACTCCTGGGCTCAAGAAATCCACCTGCTTCGGCCTCCCACAGTGCTGGGATTACAGGTGTGAGTCACTGCACCCAGCCTAATTAAATTTTGAATATTTTATCCCTATCAATGACTTGTCTTTTCATTCCTCTAACGTTCTTAATTTTGATCAAGTCCAATTTATGTTTTCTGTCCTTTATAGATTGTTCTTTTGGTGTTACATCTAAGAAATCTTTGCTTTTGATTATTTTAAAAATTGATTTTCTCATCAAGTAAAAGAAAATGTACTTTCAAGTTCCTTTAAGTATATCTGTGTTACCTAGGCAACCAAGTTATTTATCAATAGGTGATCATTTGTAATGATTTGTTAATAAAGGAATTAGAAAATCTTGCTTTCCATGATCCTTAATCTACTTGCAAGACCTCATCCCCCTTAGTATAAGCTTATCCAAGGCCTACGGCCAACTTGGAAGAGAAGCAGGTGCGATTTTGTGGGGAAAACTTCCTGGGCCCTAGCAATAGGAGACTGAATTTTCTTTGTTCTGCTACCAATCAGAAGCTCAACTCTGGGCCAGTTGTATTCTCTTTTTTAGTTTACATTTCCAATTGCAAAAATAAGGAGTTGTACTAGATTTTTCTGTGCTCCTGTCTAGTCCTAATACTATATAAATGTGATATTGACAGTAAATTGAACATCTTCAGGAGGTCCAGGACTAGAGTCAGGCAAGAGCTGCGTCTAGAGCACAGCTTCTAAGAAGCTGTGCGTGGCTGGACAGGGTGGCTCACATCTGTAATCCAGCACTTTTGGAGGCCAAGGCAGGTGGATCACGAAGTCAAGACATTGAGACCATCCCGGCCAACATGGTGAAACCATGTCTCTACTAAAAATACGAAAATTAGCTGAGCGTGGTGATGCATGCCTATACTCCCAGCTACTCGGGAGGCCAAGGCAGGAGAATCGCTTGAACCCGGGAGGCAGAGATTGCAGTGAACCGAGATCGTGCTGCTGCACTCCAGTCTGGTGATAGAGCAAGACTCCATCTAAAAAAATAAAAAAGAAAAAAAGAAAAAGAAAAAGAAAGAAAAGAAAACAAAAAGCTGTGTGCTCTCAGGATTGTCCAAATTTTCATTCTGCATTTACACAACCCTAACAAGGAACCACTTGCAAGACACTGGGAATGAGGGCCTCCATGAATTTTATGCCCTCCATAATTCTCTTGCCGTATCCTAGTTCTGGTCCTGACCTTCATTGAGATAAGTGGGCATGACCCACGAGGGGGCTGTGATGAACTGGCACAGGGCGTCTTGCATTTGAGTATGCATTCGAGTCCCCTGGGAATACTGTTCATTCTCATTCAGAGGGTCTGGTATGGGGCTTGCGATTCTGCCTTTCTAACAAGCTCCCAGCTGATGCTTGTGCTGGTGCATGGGCCACATTTTTCATATCAAGGAACTAGAATGTGCCAGCTTTGTCCAAAAAAGCAACTCACCTTCATCCATGTGGGAATTCAGTCGCCAGAGTGCTTAGTGTCTTTTGTTTTGTTTTGTTTTTGGGACATAGTCTTGCTCTGTCACCCAGGCTGGAATGCAGTAGTGTGATATTGGCTTACTGCAGCTTTTGACTCCCAGGCTCAAGCAATTCTTGTGCCTCAGCCTCCTGAGTAGCTGGGAATACAGGTGCACGCCACCATGCCCAGCTAATTTTTGTATTTTTAGTAGACACAGGGTTTCACCAAGTTGGCCAAGCTGGTCTTGAACTCCTGACCTCAAGCAATCTGCCCACCTCAACCTCCAAAGTGCTGGCATTACAGGTGTGAGCCACCATGCCTGGCCCCAATGTCTTGATTAGTCAAAAGAGACACTAGAAATCTGTGATGTAATATGAAGTCTCTGAAAATGGGCAAAAAAATAGCAAGATCTCAGAATAAATTTAACAACAAAGTCAACATCCCCGTCCCCACCCCAGAAATGTTAGCCTGAAAAAGGATGTCAGAGTTAGACTCAATTTCATTTCTCAGGGTGTCCTTGCTTGAGTTGACATGCAGTGATGGATCAGTGGCTCACCTATTCTCCTCTTCCATCCTTTTTGCCCACTGTGTCTCCACTAGTAATTTTCATCTTTGTTTTTCAGCATATCTCCCCTTCTTTTTCTTCACTCCCCAGCTCCTTACATGCCTCAAAGCTTCTCTGGAGTAGACAGCTGTCTCCTTTGTCAGCCCAGCATCCATTTGCTCTCCTTCTGGCATCAGCCTGTTTTGTTTTGAAGGTTTATTCTCTCCCACGTTCAGCTCATGCGATTCAAACCAGACTGCACCTTCCTGCACCCATGGCTCCAGTAGGAACCAGGCCCAAGTTGGTCAATCAGGGTATTTATTCTATCACCCCAGCTCCAGTGACTGACTGAGGAACGAGCACAGTACCCACGCAGGATGGATTACCTTTCTTGCCCAGCCTGAGTTATTGGGAAAAGGGAGCCCTTTCCCTTGGAATTGGTAAATTGGCAATAACAATACCTAACACTTACTGCATGTTTACTCTGTACCAGGCACTGCTTTAAGAACATGCTTTTACATGAATGATCTCTTTAATCTTCACAACAATCCTGTTTTGTATGTACTTTTATTGTCATCATTTCACAGATGGGGAAATTGAGGCACAGAGAGGTTAAAGAGAAGCGCCTGAAGCCACACAGCTTGCAAGCGGTGGAGCTGGGATTTGAACTTGTCAATCTGGCTGCAGAGCTGAGCTCTTGGAGACTAGGTTATACTGCCTAGTAGCATGTAAGCCTGGAGCTGCTGGCAGGCATTTTGTAAGTCTGCAGAGTGAACCTCAATGAGCATGAAGCAGAGAGGAAAGCAGTACTGAGAGATGCAAAAAAGTCTGCGTTCCAGCAAGGGAATCTGAAGTCCTGGATCAAACCTTACCTGGTGCCAAGATTTACCAATCAGACATGCCAATTGTAAGACCCAAATTTACCCTTTTGGGGGGATTGAGTTTGAATGAGTATTTTTGTTTGTTTGTTTTGTCATCAGAAAGATTCCTGATTAATACACAGTATGACCTTGACCAAGATGCTTCATTTCTCTAGGACTCAATTTTCTTATCTGTAAAGGGTTCATCAACATTCGTTGGTTGAATCTTACCTGAAACATTTTTTTCAGTCTTCATCAATCTCATCTAAGCCTTTGTTTCCATAGAACAAAGCCATTTAAGGAAGGAGGGGGAAGTGTCATGGAGTCTTACTGTCCTGAGTGCAAATACGGTCTCTGTATTGTCCTTATCTGTTCATTTTTTGCCTCTCAGTACTAGAATGAAAACTCTAGAAGCGGAAGGAATTTTGTCTGTTTTCTTACTGTTGTATCCTAAATGTTTTGATTTTCATATATCTGTATATATATTTGTTAAACTAGTGAAGAAATCCTTATACGTCTTTATGGATAACAACCTGGTTTGGGCATGGTTTGCAGTCATGGGTCCTTCCTTTCGTGCGGGAGTGGTTACGGATGGTATTTGTTCCTCTCCGCTTCGTAATTCTCTCGTCCATTTTTGACTTCATGGACAGGAACAATAGATGAAGAAAATGGAATCGTCTCTGAACAAAACACAGGGTTTTAATGCCTCTTAAATCCTGTAACATATTATCACTTCTAAACTCACAGTAAGCAGTTAAGTTCTCATGACGGGTGAATTTCCAGTTTCAAATGATATAAGAGAGGACTGTGTCTTACTTTCCTTTCTATTTTACGTATATTTCAATATCTTAGTAGAGCTATTACCTGAAATTGATCCCCCAGCATTAGGAAACAGGATGTTGCTGACACTGTGATGTGCTATTATATAATGTACCATTATTTGTCATGTTTGTTGTGACGTCCAGCCCAAGCTTCTCTCTTGCAAATAAACCTCATTTTTGTTTTGGGTGGCAATGTGCTCAGATCCAGGCAATAATAATAACCATAGTAGGCCTGGTGCGGTGGCTCATGCCTGTAATCCCAGAACTTTGGGAGGCCGAGGCGGGTGGATCACCTGAGGTCAGGAGTTCGAGACCAGTCTGACCAACATGAAGAAACCCCGTCTCCGCTAAAAATACAAAATTAGCTGGGCATGGTGTTGCATGCCTGTAATCCCAGCTACTCAGGAGGCTGAGGCAGGAGAATCGCTTAAACCTGGGAGGTGGAGGTTGCGGTGAGCCGAGATCATGCTATTGCACTCCAGCCTGGGCAATAAGAGCAAAACTCCATGTCAAAAAAAAAAAAAAAAAGTAATAAAATAAAATAAAATGACTATAGTAGCTATAACTTGAGTATTTTTTCCTATGTTTTAGGCACTCTTCTAAACCAGAAACATGCATTTTATGTATTTGATATATGAAGGCATGGACTGGGATTAGGATCGGCCAGTCATGCTGTCACTGACCCCGAATTCCAGGCAGCTAAGTGAGGCCATGATGTTCCCCTGCCCAATAAGAGGCTATGCAGCGGGTGGACGGAAGAAGAAGTGGGCTTTGCTTCCAGCTTTGCAATCTTGGAGAATTTATTCAGTGTCTCAATAGCTAAGGTTTTTGTTTTGTTTTGTTTTGTTTTGTTTTTCTTTTCTTAAATCTCTGAAAAGGGGTTAATAATACCTCACAGAGTTGTTGCAAAGATTAAATGAGCTAACGCCTGTCACACTTAGAAAAATGCTTGACCAGTGCTTCTCAACTGAGACAAGTCTGCCTCCCAGAAGACATTTGACAATGTCTGAAGACACTCGTGGTTGTCACAGCTAGGGTGGGAGTGGGGCAGGTGCTTCTGGCACCTAGTGAATGGAGGCCAGGGATGGTGCTAAACATTCTACAATGTACAGAACAGACCCTACCACAAAGACCAATCTGGTCCCTAGTGTCAATAGTACAAAGTGGGAAATCATGGCCTAGACCTTAATAAACACTCAGAATATGGGAGCTCCCTGAGGGCTGCCTAGAACATAACCTCCAGAATAGCAGACAGAGATGTTGCTTTTTCCCCTGTCCTATCCCTGGAGCTTAGATCAGTGCTTGGCACATAGTAGTTTCTCAGTAAATATGTGTTAAATGAATGAATGATAGATACAGTGACCCTTGGAAAATTTTTGCTGTCATGACTATTTCATCCTCCTCTGGTTTCATCCTACTTTGGTCTCAGTCATGATAAGTTGTTACAGGAGCCATTTACCACCATGGTACCCAACGTGCTGATGGAAGAGGCAAAGGCTAGAAGGACTCTGGGCCTCTGATGACCTTGTCAGCCACTGCACTGGCCTGGACTACCTGATGCCAAGATTTTCAGCCTATAAAAAAATGGCTCCCTGTTTGTTAGACCACTATTATACAGGTGTCTGTGACATGCAGACAAAGACATTCATAACTAATAACCAGAAAGGACCGCATCTTCTCTTAGGTTTATGACATAAATTTACTGTCTCAAACCCACTGAAGGAAACAACCCCATTGGTTAGTTCACTTCCACAGGCTCTGCTTATCATCAGATATGCTGAAATTAAATTTTTTGTATTTGGCAACTATGCTCCAATATTTAAATACCAACACTAAATACTCTAACAAAAGTGGAAATATCGTACCACGTTTTGGAAGTGCTTGGCAGCTAACAAACTTATCCTGGCATAAATTCTAGGAAGTTGTCTTAATTTTCAAAATTACTCATATAAAGAAGACATACATGCGGCCAACAAGCATATGAAAAAAAGCTCAATATCACTGATCATTGGACAAATGCAAATCAAAACCACAAGGAGATACTATCTCACACCAGTCAGAGTGGCTATGATTAAAAAGTCAAAAAATTTGAGATGCTGGCAAGATTGCAGAGAAAAGGGAATGCTTAGGCACTGTTGGTGGGAGTGCAAATTAGTTCAACTACTGTGGAAAGCAGTGTGGCTATTCCTTAAAGAGCTAAAAACAGAACTACCATTGGGCTGAGCCATCTCATTACTGGATATATACCCAAAGGAATATAAATCCTTCTGCTATAAAGACCTATGCACACGTATGTTCGTTACTGTTCTATTCACAATAGCAAAGACATGGAATCAACCTAAATGCTCATCAGTGATAGACTGGATAAAGAAAATGTGGTACACACACACCATGGAATACGATGCAGCCTTAAAAAGAATGCGATCACGTCCTTTGCAGGAACATGGATGGAGCTGGAGGCCATTATCCTTAGCAAACTAATGCAGAAACAGAAAACCAAATATTGCATATTCTCCTTTGTAAATGGGAGTTCAATGATGAGAATGCATGGACACAAAGAGGGGAACAATGCACCCTGGGGCTTATTTGAGGGTGGAGGATGGGAGGAGAGAGAATAGCAGACAAAATAACTATTGGGTACTAAGTTTAGTACCTGGATGACAAAATAATCTTTACAACAAACCCCCATGACACAAATTTACCTATATAACAAACCTGCACATGTACCCCTGAACCTAAAATAAAAGTTTTAAAACGTTACTGATATATTTAATGCATGTTTGTTGAAGGCTTTAAGATAGGTCCAAGATGGGGCAGGGAGTAGGGTATAACAAGAAGAAAACAGAGCTAAGTTCAGTTCTCTGTCGTTATAAAACTGACAGGCTGAAAGGAAATGTGGATCTGAAATTACCAGGGCCGTGAGTGTCATGAATAAGCACAGAGGTCTAAACAACACTTACTGGGAGTCTCTAAGCTTAGGAGACCAAGCTAAGGAAGCTTAGGAGACTAGTCCTAAGTCAGGAAGTCTCTAAGCTAGTCCTAAGTCAGGAGGGGACTTTGCTGAGAAGGTGAGATCTGCATTACAATGTCAAGAGGCAGTATGAGACAGTGGTTATTAAGGCTCTGGGGTAAGATTATGAAGTTTTTGTTTGTTTGTTTGAGATAGGACCTCTGTCATCCAGGTGGGAATGCGGTGGTGGGATCATATCTCACTGCAGCCTCAAACTCCTAGGCTCAAGCCATCCTCCTGCCTCAGCCTCTTGAGTAGCTGGGACCACTGGCATGAGCCACCACACCTGGCTAATTTTTTTTTTTTTAATTTTTAAAATTTTGTGTGGAGATGGGGGTCTCACTATGTGTTCCAGGCTAGTCTTGAACTCCTGACCTCAAGTACCCCTCCTGCCTCAGTCTCTGAAAGTGCTATGATTACAGGTGAGAGTATGAGCTTTTGAATTTCCCTATTACCTATTCCTAGATGGATGATCTTGAGTATTAATTGCCAAAAGGCTTGATACCCTATTTATTAAAATAATACTTCATAGGGTTAGTGTGAAAATTAAATTGGATAATAGTGTAAACTTGCTGTAAGCTTCAAATATTATAAGCCGTCAAGAAGTGTTAGGTTTATAATTATTAAAAATTCACAGCTGGGTGCAGTGGCTCACACCTGTAATCCCAGCACTTTGGGAGTCTGAGGCAGGCAGACCACGAGGTCAAGAGACCGAGACCATCCTGGCAAACATGAGGAACCCCCATCTCTACCAAAAATACAAAGAATGAGCTAAGTGCTGTGGCGCACACCTGTAGGCCCAGCTACTAGGGAGGCTGAGGCAGGAGAATTGCTTGAACCAGGGAGCTGGAGGTTGCAGTGAGCTGAGATCGCGCCACTGCACTCCAGCCTGGCAACTGAGCCAGACTCTGTCTCAGGAAAAAAAAAAAAAAAAAAAAAAAAAAAAAAAAAAAAAATCACCAAGGGGAGGAAGGATAAAAAGCAGGGGCATGCACAAACTTATTTTATGATTTGTCAAAACTTGTTTCTAATTCGTTCCTTGCAGGTTACATCATCTGGAGACTGAGAACTTGAGATGCTCCCTGTTCGTCCAAGCATTTGAGCAAATCCAGTGTCCTTTTTGAGCAAAATATGAGCCCCACCTTTAGAATTTGTGAATCTCCCCTTCAGATGGGAAAGCTTTTTTGTGGCTGAAATTAGAAACAGCCCAAATGTCTATGAAATGATGAATGGATAGATAAAATGTGATATACCAACACAATGGAAAAGTATTTGTCAGTAAAAAGGACTGAAGTCCTGATACATACTCCAACATGAATAAATCTCCAAAACATCATGCTAAGTGAAAGGAGCCAGACACAAAAGACCACGTTCTGTGTAATTCCATTTATATAAAATGGCAAAAAACCAAATTCATAAAAACAGAAAATAGATTCCCATTAGTACCTAGATTTGAGGGTGAAAAAAATTAACTGCATCATCTTTTTGGAGTGATGAAATATTCTCTAATGGATGATTGTAATAGTTGCACAACTTCTTAAATTTACTAAATATCATTGAAATGAATAAATTTTTATGTTGCATATATTATATCCCAATACATTTATTTTTAAAAAGATCCTTTATGACTGAGTTAAATAAACTTGCAAGCTCCTAATTTGTATGGTAGGATGTTAATTTTTAGTTTAAGACATTTGGTTTCTAAAGATACTGAGTCTCCAGATAAGTCAAACGGAATATTAGCAGTTGGGCTAATCTGAGATACAACCTTGATGAATTTGCTAGGGATGTCCGATGGTTGGGAGGGACATTGAACATTTGGAGCCAACAAGATCTCTGACTTCCATCCCTAAAGTGAACTTCGTTACTTTGGACAGCATTATCTCATCTACCTGTCGAAATCCCCTCTCTAAGTTATTATCATCAAGATGATTCAAATAAAAACCAATATTGCTGTGTTTTGTCTTTTGTATAGCCATATTTGAAGACAATGGCTGTTAGGTTTCTTAAAATCCCTAAAATGGGATTCCTTAGATCTCATTCCATGAAAATTATTTTCATCCCATGCAGAAAATTATTTTATGATTTGGAAAAACTTGTTTCAAATTCATCCCTTGCAGGTTACATCATCTGGAGACTGAGAATTTGGGACACTCCTTGTTCATCCAAGCGTTTGAACAAATCCAGTGTCCTTCTTGAGCAAAATATGAGCCCCACCTTTAGAATTTGTGAATCTCCCTTTCAGATGGAAAAGCTTTTTTTTTGCTTTAAATAAACTTGATCCTTAGATCCATATGATCTTCAGGTGAAAATCTCTTTGTGGCCATGAAATTTTTACTTTTGGTGTATCATTTTCTCCTATGATACAGGATGAGACATGTACTTCAGTAGGTTTTCCTTTTTGTCTCGACCGCTAGGAAAGTCAGAGTTACATTAAATGGCCAGTGTTGCTGTAGCTCTGATGTATAATAACGCCTTACTGCTATTCTTTCTTCCCCTCTCATGATTGTATATATAATTGTCTCATTTGTATTATGCTTAATTTAGTGAACTACCTCACATTTTAAGCAGTGAGGGGGTTACAAATAAAAATAATGAATGTGGCTGGGTGCAGTGGCTCACGCCTATAATTCCAGCACTTTGGGAGGCCAAGGCAGGTGAATCATGAGAACAAGAGATCGAGAACATCCTGGCTAACACGGTGAAACCCCGTCTCTACTAAAAATACAAAAAATTAGCTGGGCGTGGTGGTGGACGCCTGTAGTCCCAGCTACTCGGGAGGCTGAAGTAGAAGAATGGCGTGAACCCAGGAGGCAGAGGTTGCAGTGAGCCCAGATCGCGCCACTGCATGACACAGCGAGACTCCATCTCAAAAAAAAAAAAAAGCATAATTTTGTACATTTACAATTATATTCTTCTGCTTTTGAAATTAACCAACATGGGCAACACCATTGGTGGTGGTTGTCATATACACACATACATATACAAGCGTGTATGTGTTTTGATGTACTAGATATGCAGATATAGGTGTCAACATGAATTCTCAGCTGAAAAATAGGAGTAGCTAGTGAAAATTTGTGGCTAGATTTAAATCTCTAGAAACTGTTCTTTAGAAAGGACACATTAATGCAAGGTAAATTTTACTAGGAAGAACTAAGTAATAATTCTGTTATAAACCATACAACATTATAAGGGAGTTAAGTTTAGATGACTTTAAAATCCTTGTGGTTGGGGTTATATGATTTAGACACAATTGTTTCTTTCAAAATTATTTCTCATGACCTCAATATAACTTCAAGGACATCTAATGCCTAGGGAATCAGATCAAAGATGCCACTTGAAATTTCAAAATAGGATACTAAGATATTCCACTGTAGCCTTCTGGCAGCAGTTACATGAGTTGTTGCCTTTCTGTCTTTGAAAACCAGTCTTGCCATCTCATAAAGAACAGTGTGAAATTGAACTTGCAATTAAAAAATAAGCTTCGTTTTTCCCCTCCTCCCCACAAACCTCTCGACACAACCAAATTGAGGGTCATCAGGAAACAGAAGGAAGAGAATGCTGTAAGATTTCAAAGATGCCTGGTAGGAATATTTCTTAATTGAGCCGTGCTTTCGAGCAGCGTGGAATTGTTCTTATTAAAAATTAAATAAGAACAGCAGAGAAGAACATGGGAAGCTCTTCGAGATTAGAGCTTCGTGAGATTTACTTAAAAGGCTTTCATTAGGCACTGGGGGTTCTGAAGCCTATTAAAACCCTACCTGTACAAAATATATGGTGCTCTAGCTTTTAGCCCCTTTTCCTAAGAAATATAAAACATGGGCGCTTAAAACAGGAATAGGAAAAGAATATTTTCACAGCGTTCTTTGAAATAAGGTCTACATGTTCAGATTAGTAAATAATTAACCCTTTTGTTCTTTTCCTCTCTCTTTCCCTTCCTTTGTTTTTCCCTGCCTTTGTCAATGCAGGTTAGTACAGGTCCTAGCTGGGGTTTGGTTCCTTATTTTGTTATGTTTTAAAAATCACTTTTCTATCTTGGGTGAATGGAGGAAAGGTTTTCAGCAGGGTTTCTCAAATTTTAATTCGCACTTGAATGGCCTGGGATCTTGTTAAAATGCAGATTCTGATTTAGTGGGTCTGGGGATGGGGCCTGGGGTTCCGCATTTCTAACAAGCTTCCGGTGGGTGGATGTCAATTCTGCTGATCTGTGGACTGTTCTAGGATAACAAAGAGATCCAGTAGCCCCTAAATTAAATCGTATGTATCCAATTCCTTTAAAGAAGGTAGGGATGGACCGACTAGGGGAAAAGTGGGGATAGAAAAAAAGGAGAAGAATCAATAAAAACAAAAAGTGCACCATATCCACAAATATAAGCAGCCTAATTATCCCCATTGCTTCAATTTGATGATTTATCATTCCTGAGTAAGTGATGCTGATACTACAAATTTTGTCATATTTTTGTAATACAACTTGGCTTTTGGTAAAGCAATTGGAGTTCAAATATAGATCAAAAATAGATCCTTTAAAGTGCTGAATATGGAACATGCATGTGCATGTACACACACACACACATTCACACACACACACTCACACAGACACACACTCACACACACTCTCACACACAATGCTGCCAGTCAGAGCTGCCTGCTCTTCTATATATGTGAGGCCTCAAAATTTTCCCTGAAGGATACAAAGAACCATGTCGTTAAACATAACAGTTTTGCCATAGGCAGAGCAGGGGATAGAGGCCTGATATTCAACAGAAATTTCAACAATGTGGCCACTAACCTAACTTGGGGAGCTGGGGTTCAGGAAGAATTCCTTCAGCAAAAAGATCAAGTGAAAAGACTCATTGGAAAGTACTGGAAGTATTTTGCAAACTATGGAGTGTTGGATAAGTGCTACTTGCTATTATTTTTTCCTGTTTGCATTTTATTTGCTGTATTTTATTTCATTTAAAATATCTTTTTGAGTTGTTGCAGGTTCATGCAATCCATGCTGGTTTTATTGCAATTTGCCAGTATGCATCAAAACTGAAAATTAAAAGTCCAGTCTAGCAAATTCATGGACTGAAATGAATTCTACCTAAACCCATATGTAAATGTGGAGAGAGACATGTATGAGGAAGGTCACTGCATTAGTGCTTGCATGGAAAACAATCTGAAAATGCCTAAGTGTCCTTCAGCGGGACTGGCTCCGTGTGGAATGGCACATCCATAGAGTGAGATATTCCGTTGCTAAAACCTCCAAATGAGGGGCAACTGAGGTATGAGCATAGAAAGCTGTCCTGAATATAAATTGTAGTTCGTTTAAAAAGAAAAAAAAGGAAAAAAAAAATAACACGAAGATGTCCTGGAATTGGGTTGTCTGCTTGTCTGTCTGTCAAGCTTTATTTTGTTAGCCTGGTAAAAGCTCCTGACAAAAATAACACTAAAAGGGTAGCAGCAGTGATCACTAGGAAAGGAATTAGAAGGAGGTACATTCTGTTTCTATTTTCATACTTTTTCTTGCTGTGTTTCTGGAAAACAGAACATAAATAGAAAAGAGGACAGAATGGGCAAGTAACTAGAGAACTTAGATTTGGGTCCTACTTTGGCTTGGCCGAATAATAGCTTTGGGCAAGTTACTTCACAAGTCTGAGCATTTATGTCCTCAAATGTACAGTGAGGATTGGAACAATGCCACCCCATGGTTTTATGTCTTTGGAAGATTGAATGAAATGCATAACGCACTTTGTCCTCCACAAAGAACCAAGAATGTCCTTGTTTCTTTTTGATGCGCTAAACATCCTATGTGATTTGAGGACACTGGCAATCAGTGCTGATACATATCGGGCTTAATACACCCAAATCCCTGAAGCTTTATACAGCACCCCCCACCACTTCTCCTCACCCTTTGACCCCTTCACAGACACTTTTCCCATCTCTATGGGTGTCCCCTAACAAAATGTCAGAAAGGCCCAGGTCGTTGACTTACGCTTTTGTATTACCGTAAACTAATGTGCTTTTTTCCCTCAAGACTATTTGCTCTTATATCTTATTCTGCAACATCTGCCAAAGGATTTTGTGATGAAAGAAATATCAGCCCCAAAGCGACAAGCCAGGAGGAACTCAGGTAGGCAAGAGTCTACCTGACTCTTGGGGTGCCTGAAAGGACGTAAAATAGTGTTTGCCGCTTGAGTCACTTCCAGTAAATATTGCTGGTCCATGAACCACTTATATTATTTTTTAACTAATTATTTTTCACAAACTCTATTTTAAACAACTTAAAAATGCTTGTTAAAAGAAAATAGTAATTAGTAATGAAAAATCCACATATAAGGTTTGCATTGATAAAAATAAATAAATGATAAAATTTTGAAAGTATTTGTCTGTATACCACCTAAAACAGTGTTGTGTCCTAGAGGATACATTTACCACCCTTTGGACAACAGGTGTATCAAATATCTCCAACTCATCCCAATGACTCCTATTCTTCTTCGCATTCTCCCAGTGGGCAAGAGACACAAACGCATGAAGCATTTCATGGGTTTTTGCAACAGAAAAATCCTGTTGCTCCAGAGTGGAAGAGTCTCTTTCCAGGAGGGTAGACAATATGCCTCATTCCCTGCTGTGTCCTTTGTGCTTAGTGCTTGGATGAACGAATGAAAAATTGAATGAAGCTGGGTGTAGTGGCTCATGCCTGTAATTCCAGCACTTTGGGAGGCTGAGGCGGGCAGATCACCTGAGGTCAGGAGTTCAAGACCAGCCTGGCCAATATGGTGAAACCTCGTCTATACTAAAAATACAAAAATCAGCTAGGCGTGGTGGTGCCCACCTGTAATCCCAGCTATTCGAGAGGCTGAGGCAGGAGAATCTCTTGAACCCAGGAGGGGGAGGTTACAGTGAGCGGAGATTGGGCCACTGCACTCCAGTTTGGGTGACAGAGCGAGACTCCGTCTCAAAAAAGAAAAGAAAAGAAAAAATGAATGAATAAATGCAGTGTTTCTTATTCAATGCTGATGACTTTAAAAAACAGATTTCTTATTTTTGTTAAAAACAAAACAATCTTCTGTTTTCACATGTCAAACTCTTTTGTCCATTTGGGAAAATCACTTTAAAAAAAGAGATAAATCCAACTCCTCCATTATCACAAGGTTTGAGTTTGTACAAAGAATGAGAGAATTGAGGCTACAGCTCAGGCTATTTGTGGAATCTGTAAAGGGAGAAAATTAACTGTTCATCATACATATATGTGTGTATATATATATACACACACACATATCTATATGCAGTAATGTCTACTAGAAGCCTTTTGTTCTTATTTAATTGTTGTAGAGTCTGCCTGACTAAAGTGCTGTGCAGAAGTTGTCAGTTATATAAAATCAAAGGACTTGGATCCTGGCATTCTAAGAGCTGTCTAATTTAAGACCATTGAAATTCATATAATATTGTTAATTTCTATCATGTCTCCACAGTGGATTTTTTACCAGATCTAAGTAGATCACAGGCTAAGACCAGGGAGAAATGAAAAAAAAATGCATATATGTGTATGTGTATATCTGTATACACACAGAGACACATAGTAGCATATATCATTTCAACATATTCTAGTTTGCAACAAATATGCAGAATACTAGACTGTGAGCTACCAAGTCTTCCAAATTCTGAGTATTATAATCCTTTTCTTGGTATAACTGACATAATTATTGTTTTCAATGAAATCAGAGATTTTCTTTATGCAATCTTTTTTCAAGAAAGAGATAGATATGTGCAAGCTTACAGCACACACACACACCTATCATATAATTATATTCTCTCTGAGTCTTTACACTCTGCTGTGATTTCCTTTATGTCTTATTGGGGGTTTCATCCAGCAATTGAATGACTGGAGGGAAAAAAAATAGAAATTTTTTGTCTGTCATAAACATCAGTGAGATTGGATTACAATTACCTTATGTACAAGTAGGTAGTTTTTCATACTTTAAACTTTGCATTTTTTAGATCTCTACCATAGCTTCATGTCTATTTGTCATGGATATTCAGTTTGCAATGTCTATGAATGGTTTTGTTTTGGAAAACGAGATGTTTGGAGAAGAAGTCTATGTACGTGTGTGTGTGTGTGTGTGTTTGTGTGTGTATTTTCCCTGCTCCAAGCATTTCATTCACCTGATTTTGATAAGACAGCCTCAAAATTTCAGTTAATGAATCATAGCTCCCACCACCCTCTCAGCTAAGGTAATTTGGTTTTAATGGGCCCCAAATAGGGTTGCCAGATAAAATATAGAATGCTCAGTTAAATTTGAATATCAGATAAACAAACAATGTCTACTTTTTTTTTTTTTTTTTTTTTTTGAGATGGAGTCTTGCTCTGTCACACAGGCTGGAGTGCAGTGACGTGATCTTGGCTCACTGCAACCCCCACCACCCTGGTTCAAGCAATTCCCCTGCCTCAGCCTCCTGAGTAGCTGGGATTACAGGTGTGCACCACCACGCCTGGTTAATTTTTTTTTTTTTTTGTATTCTTAGTAGAGACGGGCTTTAACCATGTTGGCCAGACTGGTACTTTTATAGTACAATTATCTCCCAAATATTGCATGGGATATATTACATCAGAAATAATTCGGCTGGATGTGGTGGCTCATGCTTGTAATCTCAGCACTTTGAGAGGCTGAAGCAGGAGGATTGCTTGAACTCAGAAGTGTGAGTTCAATCTGGGCAACATAGTGAAACCCTTTCTCTACAGAAAAAAAAAATAGCTGGGCATGTTGGTTTACACCTGTGGGCCCAGCTACTGGCTGAGACGCTGAGGTGGGAGGACCACTTGAGCCCAGGAGGTCAAAGCTGCAATGAGTGGTGATCACACCACTGCACTCCAGCCTATGCAACTGAAAGACACCCTATCTCAAAAAATAAAAAACCCCACAATTCATCATTTATCTGAAATTCAAATATAAGTTGGCATCTTCTAGTTTTATTTGCTGACTTGGGCAACCTGAACCCAGCCTTCAGCACCAGGCCTGGACTCTCTCACTGGCCCGTTAGAACAGCAGTTCTATGGCCATCGAGAGCCAAGGCTAGAAGTTCTGTTGGCTGCTTGAGGGAGAAACAGGATTTTCTTCCTCTGGATCTGAGGCTGAGGATCTCATGATTTGGGGTTGGTGTTGTAGACACGTTGCGCCGTGGCAGATCAGCATGGAAAGACAGCACACAATGATAATGATTGATAATGATAATAGCAATAGTTATTGGGCACTTTCTATGTCCTAAGTAAAGAATTTTAGCTCATTATTCTGTCTATAGTCTTATGCTTGACTCTAAAGGTGAAGGTTAGGGTGAGATTTACTAGGTTGAAGCACAGCAATTTTCTGGCTCCATTTAGCAGTTTTCTCTCACAACCAGGTGAGATGGCTTAGCGATGACACCCAGGGACCCTGGCTTCTTCGTTTTTGCTCACTCACAATCCTTAGCATGAGGTTCTTGTCTTTAAGGCCACAAGGTGGCTACTGCTCTTACCATGTCAGAACAAGGGGGAAAATCTAGGTGGCCTTCTCCGGGAAGCCTGTGTCTTCTACTCAGGAAGCCATTCCCAATATATTGGGACATTACTTTTTCATAATTGCTACAATTATTGCCTCACTTTACCAATGAAGCACCTGGAGCACAGAGATAGCAGGTAACTTGTTCCAAGGTTAACAATTAGTGTGTTAGTAGGGTTTTCTAAGGCAACAGAACCAATAGAATGCGATATATGGAGAGAGGGAGAGAATCTATATATATCATCTATATCCATATACGTGTATGTGTGTGTGTGTGTGTGTAGAGAGAGAGATAAAGTTCTAGAAAAACAGAACAAATATAATGATAATGTGTAGGGGAGGGAGAGAGGAAGAGATATATTTTAAGGAATTGGGCCAGGTAATTGTGGGACTGGCAAGTCCAAACTTCGCAGGGCAGGCTGACCAGCTGGAGTCCCAGGGAAGAATTTTGATGTTGCCACTGGAGTCTGAGGGGTGTCTGAAGGGTCCTTGGGGGCATAGAGTAGGTAATTTGTTCCAAGGTTACACAATTAGTGTATTACTAAGGGTCTTCCAGAGAAACAGAACCAATATAATGTCATCTATCTATCTATCTATCTATCTATCTATCTATCTATCTATCTACACACACACACATATATATAGAAGAGAATCTATCTGAGAGTTTATCTATATCTACATCCATATATGTGTGTATATACATATATCTCTATATATGTCTGTCTATCTATCTATCTATCTATCTATCTATCTATCTATCTATCTATCAGCATAATAGAGAAAAAGAGAGAAAGTTCCAGAGAAACAGAACCAGTATATTGTGTGGGGGAGGGAGAGAGATTTATTTTAGGGAATTGGGCCATGCAATTGTGGGGCTGGCAAGTCCAACCTTGGCAGAGTAGGCTGGTCAGCTGGAGTCCCCAGGGGAGAACTGATGTTGTGACTGGAGTCTGAAGGGCGTCTGGGGACAGATTTCCCTGTTCCTCAGAGAACCTCAGTCTTATTTCTCTTAAGGCTTTCAACAGATTGGACGAGGCCCATGTAAATTATAGAAGGTCATCTGCTTTACTCAAAGCCCACTGATTCAAATGTTTATCTGTTCTAGAAAATGCCTTCATAGCGACATTTTGACTGATTGACCAAATATCTGGATAACTTGGCCCAGTCAAGTCAACACCTAAATGCTCCCCGCAGTTGGTAATTTAGAGAAGCTGGGAATCAAATCTTTCTGGTGTCTCCACAGCCCAGGCTCTCTCATTTGCCGCCACTCATACGACTCACACAGCTTCTGTGAAAAACAGGTGAAGTCTTCATTATTTTTCTTTATCAGTTTTTGAGATACTGCATTGATTCTCTATTGGCGTTATTATTACTTGCTTCATTATAACATGATAAGGTATGTAAGGAATTTCAATCCATGGCATGTATTAGCCTAATCAAAGCTTTTTCTTCTGTGAAGAAAAAGCATTACATGTAGGGAAGACAATTTTTATCCTTCATAAGAACACTGAATAGCAGATCTTTATTCTGTCCCTGCACAAATCACTTGAATTTCCTTTTTTTTTTTTAAATAAAGTACAGATACTGAAAGTCACATGAGAGAATTATATAGTTTAATGGGCAATATAAGCTGAATATCCAAAACAGCCACCCAGCTCAAAAACGAGAGCTTTGCTGGCAAAGAAACACCTTTGTGTATTCCATCCCAACCCCAGTTCACTTCCTTTCCCCAAAGTAAGCATGATCTTGACGAGGAATTGGCTTGACAGCTGTTTTTACAAATAAAGTTTTATTGGCACACAGCGACACCCAGGCATTCCTTGACTTGTCTGTGGCTGCTTTCACACTGCAATGGCAGAGTTGAGTGGCTGTAACAGAGACTGCCTGGTCCTCAAAGGCTTAAAAAATATTTACCACAGAAAAAGTTTGCTGACCCCTGGTCTTGACTTTCACAGTGGTAATTTCCTTGAGTTTTAAGATAGTTTTATTATCCAAGTGTTCATTCCTAAACACTATAGTTTACTCTCGCCTTTTCTCTGTATGTCTTTTAAATCTCATTTAATCTATAGGCTCACCTTCTAGCCCTTTATTTTCCTTGCAGTTTATTTGTGGAAGACACAGGCCATTGAACCTATAGTTTCCACTCTAGATTTTGCGGTTGCATCCTCTTGGTGCAGCTTAGCAAGCTCTTCTGTTTGCTGTACCTCCTGCAAATTGACAGCTGAACTCAGAGACTTAATCAGACTTGGGTTCAATCCCTCTGGCAAGGCTTGACTGTGTGTGTTCACTCAGCAGTAGGCGTAGAACGTCTGTTCATCTTTCTTTCTGAGATGCCACAGCTGCCAAGGGATGATGCCTAGATGTGATCATTTATGATGATTTTCAAAATGCTGACATTCTGATTGAATCAATTCTTTTTTATGTATAACTTGCAATACTTTTAGAAAGAAATACTTTGCCTCATCTTTCATTTGAGTTCCTCGAAGTTCATATAGGAAAAACAGGTGAAGTCTTCATTATTTTTCTTTATCAGTTTTTGAGATACTGCATTGATTCTCTATTGTTGTTATTATTACTTGCCTCATTATAACATAATAAGGTATGTAAGGAATTTCAATCCATGGCATGTATTAGCCTAATCAAAGCTCAAGTTATCCCACTTTTGCCAGTGAGAGCCTTTTCAATATGGCTTTTGAGTCTTTTTAAGATGACCCTGAAGTCTGATAGGTCTCTCACTGTTTGGTATGACAAGATGTTCTAAACTCATCTTCTACATTTTCTGTCCCAGATCTGGAGGAAGCGAAGCCTTCCTTTCCCTCTTTTAAGATGGTATTTCAAATAGAATACTACATAGCCATAAAGAAGAACGAGATCATGTCCTTTGCAGAAACATGGATGGAGCTGGAGGGTATTATTCTAAGCAAACTGGCACAGGAACAGAAAACCAAATACTGCATGTTCTCACTTATAAGAGGGAGCTAAACATTAAGTACATATGGACATAAAGAAGGAAGCAATGGACACTGGGGCCTACTTGAAGGTGGAGGGTGGGAGGAGGAGGAGGATAGAAAAACTACTTATCAGGTACTATGCTTATTACCTGGTTGATGAAATAATCTGTACACCAAACCCTCGCAACATGTAATTTACCTATATAACAAACTTGTCTAAAATAAAAGTTTACACACACACACACACACACACACACACATATATATGTGTGTGTGTGTGTGTATGAATATATGAATTTTGTTTGGAGGGACACAAACATTCAGATTACAGCAATGCAAATATTTTTGCTTTGCATCTTTTGTAGTCTTATCCACCCAGGACCTGTGCCTCTTGTCCCCACCCTCTCATTTGAAATTTGAGGGTTATAGGTGTTCTGATTTTTACCCTGAGTTCTTGCATGCTGATTATGCTCTGTGCCCTGTGTAATTGGAAGTCAGTTTTGCTAGTTATAAAATCCTCGACTCACAATTTCTTCCCTTGAATAAGTATGGGACTCCATTTTCTACTGGTATACGGTGTTGCTTTCCAAAAGTTTGATGTCGATATTTTTTAGTAAATAATATTTTCTTTTTACCTAAATGTCCAATTAATATTTCTTTTGCTTTGAAGTCCAATAGATTTCATTAGCTTTAAAGTCCCATAGATTTTATTTCTTGGAGACTGTCATTCCAGGTTACTATTCTCAGGTACCTGGGGGGCTCTTTCCATAGGCAGTTTCAAATATATTTTTTTCAATTTCAGGAAAGTTTCTTAAATTATGTATCTCAGTATTTGTTCTGTTCCCTTGCATTGGTTTTTTTACCATCTATTTTTGAACCTTCTCTGCCTATCTTCAGTATTTCCACTTTCTCTTGAATTTTTTATTTTCTTGCTTCTTTTTAATTTTTAAATTTTTTATTTAAAAATTTTTCATTATGTTCAGGCATTGTATATTGTATTAATTCTCTCTTGTATTTATCACATTTTTAATCTTGTAGTTTTTTCTAGCTTAGATTTCATTTTTTAAATGATTTTTTATTTCTAAATATTTCTCATGTTCTTTCACCTCATTTCTAAGCAATTGAATTCTGATTTGTGCTGTGTTTTCAGGTCTTGTATAATTTTATTGTATAATGTAGTATGCTACAGTTTTGATCTGTTTGTGGGCATATCTTTCTGGCGTGCTTTCATCTCTATAAGCATGTTATTGGTTTTTACTTCTCTTTTTTCCTCTTGTAATGTTGCGAGAGATCTGACCTCAATACTTTTCTGTTGTCATTTCTATGTGAAATTAGTTATCCCGAACTTTTAAAGGAAATGTGGTTTAGGGCAATTTTTCTAATCACACAGAGCTTCCTCATCTGTCTTCATATAGTATGCACAAATGGTGGCTTGATTTCTAAGATTTCTCTGGCTGTTATTCCAAACTCCCCCAACTCCACACTTTTATTTATTACCTTTAATTTGGATTCTCTTTCCAGGAGCTTCTTCTCAGTATGGAGCTGGGTCCTGGCAGGGGGCTTTGGCAGTTGTCACTGAGGGCCCTTGTGGCCTGGACAGTTCCTGCCCCTTTCAGGACTCATACTGGCCTCTTGCACTCACAGGCTCTTAGAGCGGTCATGGCAGCCCCATCTTTGCCTGCCACCTCAGCTGGCCCACTGTTTCCCATTAAGTTCCTGTTGGCTATTTAGGGTTTCTCCTATTCTCAAATCTGTACACTCCATTTCTAACCTCTGCTTCCTCTGGGCAGAGTCTGACCCATGAGGACTTGGGGCTCTCATCTCCACCCTCCCGCCTGAAATATGAGGTTTGTAGAGATGCTTTGTTACCGGCCTTTTTTTTTTTTTTTTTAATTCAATGTTGTCCATGAGTTTTGTTTTTTTCTATTTAGTTGCTATGTTTGTTTTTAATGTAAGGGGAGATTAAAATATTACATGGTCACCATATAATCTCCCTGTCTTAAGGTTGACTAATTATTAGCCTTAGTTACATCTGCAAGATCCCTTTTCCATGTAAGGTAACATTATCAACAGAGTAACATCAGGGGATGAAGGTCGTGGGGGCCATGTTAGAATTCTTCCTACCACATCCTCATTCATTTATTTTGAATCCTAAGAGTTTATTGAGATTCTACGGTGTTCTAGGTCCTTGCAATAAGGGTACAATGATGAATAAGACCATGGCTCTGGTGCTATGAGTAGAAAATGCTGAATGTTTAATGAATGGATGACTAAATAGATGTGTAAAGGTCTAAATGCACATTCAGAAAAAAGCAACGGAAGACTGAGACTCAATATTATTGAGTATGTTTTAAAGGTCCATGTATCATCTTGAATGGAAATGTTGCTCAACTTCTGATGAGAAGACTAATTCATCAATATCTCTGTTATCATTGACTGATGACCTCGCATAATAAAAGATCTTGACTTGCGTGTATGTTAACAATTAATGGAATGGGTAATGTATCACACAGAGTATATGGAAGGTAATAAAAAGGTATAAATGAGAATTACACGGGTTAGTTGGTGTCGTTAATGGTTCTTTTGTTCTGCGAGAGCAGCAGTATCTTATTCAGGAGACAGGGTTGCAGTTCTGGTTGCCAAAATGACTTAAACATGCCAATTCAACTATTAGTCCTTCAAAGGTATTTTCCATTGCAAAAACCCCTTGCCCAAGTGTATTGACGATGCTGTCTACTTTTGACCTCCTCGTTTTTTTGACCCTTTCAGGGACTTTAACGATGTGGAGACCCATTCACTTTGTTAGTGTATGGTTCCATTCATAATTATTTGCATGGTCTTGTCATGCTTCTTTATCTCCCAGAAGGCTTCTTATCCTGTATCCAGCCCCTAATGAAATAAAAGGATAGTGATCAGTTTTACAATACACAGTACTACACATGGGGCTTCATTTATTTATTCAGAAATATATGTCATGAAGATTGAATGAGAAGCTAATATTCCGAGCTGGGAAAAGCAATGCTCTACATTAGGGAGAATCAGCATTTGTTAGCATAAGCAAAACTCTGAGACTTGATTATAAGTGTCAGTGTGTTAAAAAACATTGACTAAACCCAGTGTGAAATTACAAGTCTGTAATGCAAATATACTTGGTAAAATGCAAACACATTTATCCATACATTAATTCATTCATTCAACAGCAATTTATTGAGTGCCTAGCCTGTGTCAAGTGCTCTTCTAAGCACTGGAGATACAGTGGGGAAACATGCAGAAAATGGCATTGCCCTTTGAGAGCTTATATTCTAGTGGGAATTAGAAAATACACAAAATAAAGACATCATTCTATTATCATTTATTGATCGAGAGTAATGATTTTAATGTTGACAAAGAGGTTTGAGTGAAATAAATTAGATGGTTTGTAGTAGAAGTAAAAAGAGATTTGCACTGTTTGCATATATATTTGTTCTATGGACATTTGTAAGAATTGTTTCATCTTGGTTGGATCAAACGTTTTTCAACAGTTGGTTGAGCACTCAGTATATCAAATGCATAAATTTTACTGAGTGTAATTTTTATGCAAAATAATTATTATTGTAGTGGAATTTTATAAATATGTTTTAATTATGCCCTTGTAATTTTATCCTAGATTTAATAAATAATAATATTAGTAATAATCACTGCTACAATTTAACTTTTAAATATTAACTTAATTGTCACCTCTTTAGAGGATTTCCTTGACCATTCTATTTATTCTATTTTTAAGTATACTAATTGTTACCTAATACTGAATTCCTTTAGTTTCCTTGGTATTTATCAACATGCATGCACTTTTATTTTTACATATAATTGCTTATCACCTCTCTTTCTCACTAGATTGTAAACTCTGGAAGAAAAGGGAATAAATCTCTTTTATCAATGTATACCCTTCGTGATGACTGGCACACAATAATCCTTCAATAACATATATTAAATGAATGAAATCCACTCCCCTCTTTTCCTCCTTCTCTGACTTTCTTCCTTCTATGTTCTTCTTTTCATTCACTACTTATTTTACTATTCTTCAAGTATTCATATAACTTGCAATAATAGCAGCCAATTATTTATTGAGAGTTTATGATGTACCAGACACCACCTAAGCAGAATCATTATAATACTAAAAAATGAAGAACTAATTCTTAGTGAATGCCTCCTCTGTCTGTATCGGGCACTGTATTGGGCTCTTTTCATCCATTATTCTTTAATTCTCATAGCAACCTTGCAAAATAAGCATCTTTATCCCATTCAAAAGAGAATAAGCTGTGATTCTAACAGGGTAGATAAAGTGCCCACAATCACAAAGATGGAGATGGGTAAAGATTGAACTAAGATGAAGAAAACTCTCTCCACATCACAGCCTGGGTTTTCAACTCATCTTTGCTGTCTCAAAATAAATTAATAGGGTTTATTAGTTTCCTGGGTTGTGAGGATTAACTGATGTGTTTGGATAAACAAGAGAGTTGAGGTATAAATTAATATCACTGTTGTAAGTCATATTGCACCTTAAAAATAAGAACATTATTTAATCATTGGAACTCCTCAAGCCTCAAATTTAGAGAGAGAAATGACACTTCTGGGCACTAACTGAATACAACAGTTGTGACTGCTCCCATTTTATGCCATTAGAGACAACTTCTTTACCTCCCCAGCTCACCTTCGTTTTTCTTCCAGCAACAGGCATGTTTCCTTTTGAAGACTCTCTCCTTTCCCAGACTCAGTCCACATGTCCTGGATAAGGATTCTCCCTTAGCTCCAGGGACAGAGCATAGGACCCAGGCCTCAGCTGACCATGCACTGTTTTCCTTTAGCCAGAAATATGAGCTCAAGTTCTCTGAGCTCAAGTTCAGAGTGAGCTGAGCTGGCCCAATCATAATAAATCCTGGGGTCTTTGTGGTGCAACCAGAAAATAGACCCTTAACCCCTCTGAATTTTTTCATGGGAAGATAGGTGTAGGGGTGCTACAGTTATTTCGTCACTACCTGGGCAAAGCTTGGGCTTCTGAAGGTCCCCAGTGTACCCTGAAAGTGAAGCCAACACAAAGCAGAGCCAAGAGATGAAGAGAATGTGATTCCAACTTACATTGTTTAAACTCTGGATCCAGGTCCTCTTGGATTCTTTTCTTTTTTGTTAAGCCAGTTTGAGTTAGGCTTTCTATCACTTGCTTCTGAAACTATTTTAATTGTTATAGCCAGAGTGGGATGATTAGATATGTCATATGCTGATATGACAAGTAAACCCTGAAAATACAGTGGCATAACAACAAGAAGGTGGATTCCTCACTCATGTCACAGCTGATTGGGGGTTAGCAAGTCTCTTGCATGGCTCAAGATTGACTCAAGATTTGAGCCCCTTTTTAGTTTCACATCTGGAACACATGTCCTTTGCGGGTGCTGTGGCAAAGAGAAAACACATTAGAGGGTGGAATGGTTTATTTTTAAGTGCCAGATATTGGCCCAGGTTACATCCTTTCCAGGATAATTCTCCAGTCACGTGGCCCCAACCTAGCTGCAAAGGAGGCTGGGAAATGTGGGGCTCACATGGGTGTTTGGTGAGCAATAACAGCTCCATCACAGCCACTCTCTGGAGAACCTTGATAGTCTTTGAGTTTTATTATCTACAGTCAGAATAAAGGTATGTTATATGTGGAAACTTACAAATTCACCCAGAGGTGCTCTTGAGAATCTCCCCTCTTCTCTGATGGTCAGTTGGGCCGTGATGCCACCCAGAGGTTTTCTCTTCAGAGGCAGAAGGCTTCAGCCCCCGATCATGACTCATGGGCGCCATCTTCTACCACACAAAGAGCTTCTTTCAAGGTCTCCTATATGAGGATTAATTTAGCCCAGCACATAATTACTACTTCTTACATGAAGAATCATCTCTAGTTCCCAGTATTCTTCCATACTAATGGGATAGAATTTTTTATTATATGATTTCATGGGCTGCTTGGCTACTTGTCCCTTCCTTTCTTCCCTTCTTTGACTAATCATTACTGGGCACCTATAAAGTGCCATGCATTGTGCTAGACCTTAGAGACATAGCAGTAAATAAGGAAGATGTCATTCTTCCCAGCAGATCAAATTGCCTGCTTTCATACTTCTCTTCCCTTCCTTCCTTCCTTCCTTCCTTCCTTGCAATATTTTAATTTGTAAGCTATTTCAATGTGCGTCGTTGATTCTAAGATTATCACATTTCTTTTCCTCATTTTTTGTCTTCCTGCTATCCGGATCGGTAGAGTTAACCTTTATATAATAGGACTATGAACTACATTCCAAACCTATGTCCCAGGAAAAATTTCAAATCCCCCTCTGCATTTCCAAGTCCCCTTGCCCATAATCACTCTCCTGATCTCTTTCTCTCTGACTTTTGAGAGGAGTGCTTGCTGCAACCCTGTAATTCTCCTTGTCTCCTCCCCGCATCGTATTTGGGGATATCTAACAGCAATTGACTGAGTTTTTATTAGTTCTTAGGGTACGTTTTCCATTTTTCAAGGATCTCTCATCAGGGGTTCTTTGCCAGTAATTACTACAGCACCGAAGACTTGAAGGAGCTTCCTCTCAGCGTTGAGTGATGGAATTTCTTAATGCTACTGCTTTTTATTTTTGGAGGGGAAAAATTAAATTAAATGTGCTGTTTTATACCAGGCTTATTTAGTCTGCAAAGACGTCGGAATAATTTTGTTAAAATGAGCATGCTTCTAGATCGTGCTGTCGAGTTATAAGAACTCTATGTATTGAAAAGGCCTCTATGTATTTATCATTTCCCTAAGGGTATTTGCCCAGAAAAGGTCTTAGACATATTGAAAGGACAAACACACATAATAAAGACCAGTGATGTTGAGGATAAGCCTTTTATTGGGGCATTACCTTAATCAGGGGTCAGCAAGATAGGGCCTTTGGGTCAAAAGCAGCCGGCTGCCTCTTTTTGTAAATAAAGTTTTATTGGAACACAGTCATGCTTACTTGTTTACTTATTGTTTTGGCTGCTTTTGTGCTGCAACAGCAGAGCTAATTGTTGCAACAGAGACTATACAACTCACATGCCTAAAATACGTATTATCTGGCCCTTTGCAGAAAAAGTTTGCCAACCCTTAACTTTGATGCATTTTTTGGTGTTCATTTTGGGATTTCCACACATCTAATTGTTTTACATGAAAGTACTCTTTTCAGCTTCACACATTACCATTTATTGGCAAGCTTAGCTGCAGAGTTCACATACAAGAGAAAATATTTGTTCACAAGTAAGAGGCCCATTCATTCTCTTTTATTTATATCTCGTCCTCAATTTAAAAACAAAACAAAACAAAATCAGCCATGGAAGAATTAAAACATGATTTTTTTTGGTACCCTTTTCTGATCTGTCACAAGACTACCTATTCTAACATACAGGTCAGTGACTACCTCGGGCCAACACTGAAGACATGATTTATTTTAATTGACTTAAAGTGATTTTCCTTCAACTGAAAAATGCTAATGTAATTTTCAAGGCTAAAACCACTTTATTTATTTTTCAAATTTATGTATTTATTCTTTAATTGACATATAAAATATGTGTATTTATCATGTAGAGCATGAAGTTTTGAAGTATACATACATTGTGGAATAGCCAAATCTAGCTAATAGCAGATGCATTTCTTCATATAGTTATCATTTTGTGGTGAGAACATTTCACATCCACTCTGCTAGCATTTTTCAAGAAAACAATAGATCATCATTAACTATAGTTACAATGCTGTACGATAGATCTCTTGAACTCATTCCTCCTTTAGCCTCTGGTATCTGGCACTCAGCAATCAGTCTAACAATCCTGCTGAAAACTTACCACTTCATGACTATTTATTCCAAAAACATGGACACTTTAATTGAAGATCAGTTTCACAATTAGATAATTGGTGTATGTGACATTCGTCTACTGTTTCATTTGAAAACTGACTTAAAGTTGAGAAAAAATGAGCATTCCCTCTCTTTTTTAAAAAGGAGGCAAATATCAGAAGATTCCCCTCGCATCCAAATTATTTGTAGTATGAGCTTAAGAGAATTCAGGTGCCTTGTGCTTATCTGCACCAAATTATATGGTGAGAGACACATTGTTCCTCATTAGCAAGGATAAGAAATAATGTCACATGGAGAAAAATGACTTTCTTTAAATTGTTTAAAGAGTTAAAACTAATATTCAGAGTGTAGAATGATCTGCCCTGGCCATGGTCAGTAAATAATAATAACAGTAATAGTGATGGCTAACATTTATTGAGTTCTTACTTCATGCCAGGACTGTGCTAATGGTTTACATGCCTTATCTATTAAAGAATTCCCAAAACTCCTTGAGGTGGCTGATATTTATTCCCATTTTACAGATGAGAAAATGGAGTATCGGAAAATTAAACTCAGATCTACCTGACTGTAGTCCAGTGGTTTTTAACTGGAGGTCATTTTTGACCTCCTTTTCCTATCCCTATCCCACCTCAGGGCACACTTAGCAATATCTGAAGACTTTTTAGGTTGCAACTGGGTCGGGTAAGTTCTACAGGGATCTGATGGCTACTCAAGGATGCTAGTAAACGTCCTATGATGTATAGGACAGTGTCCCACAACCAAGAATCACCTGGCTCCAAATGTTAATGGTGCCAAGATTGAAGGATCCTGTTCTAGAAGTTGCAAAGTAATAGAGACTTCTAAGTATTTAGATTGAGAGGATGTTACAGGGGACTCTAGCTTCTTTCTAAGTCCTAGGGAAGCAATTTGTAACCCATCCATCCATCTGTCCTGAATGGCCTCTTTCTCCCTCTTAGAAAGAGTCTTAGATAATAATGTTATTTTTGCAGTAACCACCAGTTCCACATTCTACATGCAAGGGACTAGAGAGCTCTTGCCCTTCCTCTGTGTGAGTTCTCATGGTCCTTTCATGGACTTTCCACATGATCAACACAGAAAACTGCGCTTACAGAATAGACGTACCATTGCTGAGATTCACTCAGTTAAAATCTTAACCTGGCAATAGAATTTCCTGCCCACAAAAATGAAGATACTTGCAAAGAAATGTGAAACCAGAGCCCACTTCTCCTCTAACCAAATTTATGGTTGTAACAGGTAGATGGTCTCACATACAGTGCAATAGGCTATGTTGTTATCTTTCCCTTTTCACCTGAACTTGCCTCTCTCTGGCCTCAATTCTATATTCTAGTCTACCTTTAAACCTCACATTGTATGAATGGCAGATGTTATCCAGGGCCACTTCGAGCATGCAACCTTGTCCTTAGTAACATTCTCTGCACTGCTCTTTCAGAGGGGTTTAGTTCTAAATCTTCGATCTCAATCCAGATTAGAATTATAGAGCTAATGTTCAACGGTGCGTCGAGTTTATTTTACATTTCCTATCCAGTTCTACTCCAAGCATGGAAGTTTTTATAGAAAAAAAGCTTTCGGGAAAGAAATTATTAACAAATAGAGTACTTCAAAAATCTCTCTTGAAATTTCAACTCCTTTACTTACCTAGTCGTTAGATAACTTGATGGTTATCTTGGTTCTGAGAAGGGGTTTTAGTGCTGACTCCACAGCAGATCAGCATATACCCAGTGCCACGTTGTGGGTATGGCATGGTGCCCGGGACTGCGGGAGATCCACAGAAACATAAGGAAGATCTTTGCCCTTAGGGGTTTTACATTGTGGTTGGGAAAATGGGACATATGTATACACATGGAAAATGAAATAACTAAACAAAAGGTAAATGATAATATGAAGCAATCATCCAAGAGGTGGCAGGAGGTATATCTGCTTTTTTTATTTTTTTAAGTGCAGCCCATTATTTAGGAAGAATAAAGTTTGCTATGACCTCGTTTGTTCAGAAGTCTTCACATAACAGATGGAATTTGAAAGAGGGAATATATTCTCAGGGAAATTGGAGAAAGTGAGAACTCTGTTAAAGGCTGGAGGGAAATCATTTACAATGGGCTGAAGCTGCTGTGTTGGCAAGCTGTAGTGGAGAGACCATCATGGAGTATTAGGAGGTAAGCCTAATGGTGTAGCAGGGGCCAGGATTTAGAGAACTTTAGAAGTCACGTGATGGAACCTGAACTTGTTTCACAGGCAATGGGTAGTCACTGAAGAAGAATGCATGCAAATTAAAACAGCTTCCTAACTGATCTTGTCCTTCATTCATGGCCCCCATCTAGTGTACTCTCCCCAAATCAGGGAGACTGATTCTTCTAAAACAAAAAATCTGATCATATTGGTCCCTCACTTAAAACCATCAGATGATATTCTGTGGCACCTAAATACAACCTGCATCTCAAAGTGCAGCTTACATATTGTGTTAGCCAGGATTCTCCAAGGAAGTAGAACCAATAGTATATTGTTATTGATATGGGTGTAGGTATAAATATAGGTATTGATATAGATAAATATAGGTATAGGTATAAGTATAGATATAAATGGATTTATTTGTCTTGAGAATTGCTTCACACAATTATAGAAGCTGAGAAATCTCGCCATCTGCTATCTGCAAGCTGGAGAACCAGGAAAGCTGGTGGTGTAATTCAGTGCAAGTTCAAGGCTTGAGAGCTGGTGGTGTAAGTCCCAGAGTCCACAGGCCCAAGAACCAGGAGCTCTGATGTCTGAGGGGCAGGAGAAGGTGGATGTCCCAACTCAAGAAGAGAAAAATCAGCCCTTTCTCTACCTTTTTGTTATATTCAGGCCCTCAATGTATTGGACAATGCCTGCCTATACTGGGGAGGTTGATTTTTCTGTACTAAGTCTACAGATTCAAATGTTAATGTCTTCTGGGAACACCCTCATAGACATACTCAGAAATGTTTCACCAGCTATCTGGGCATCCCTTAGCCCAGTCAAGTTGACACATAAATTAACCTTTGCAATCCGGTCTCAGCCTCATTTTAGGCATCTTTGCATCAAAATCACAATGTTCTAGCTCCACTGTCTTCTTTCTTGATTACAAGAATCCTGTTTCTATCAAAGGAGCCCTCTACTTGCTTGACCTCTGACTTGGATCACTCTTCCTCTGCATTTTTCAATGATCCATTCTCTGCATTCATGTCTAAGCTCATTCCACCTCCCTGGATTGCTGTCATATAATTCTGGTGTATTTTCTTCATAGCTCTTATCACTATTAAAACTATTTTATTTATATAGTTTTTCATTTTTTGCTTCCACACTAGCAACTCTGTCGTGAGAGATATATATATATATAACATTTCTTTCTATATATGAGATATATATATAAAATTTCTCTCTATATATGATCTATAGAGAAATTATTTATATATTCTCTTTATATATCATATATGATATATATCTTATATCTATGTATTGATATATTATTAAATTATGTATATATTATTTATCTTTATATGGAAATAATATATAACATAATTATACATAATTATTTGGAGAACTTATACATAGTTATTCAGGAAAGAAACAATTAACAAATAGAGTACTTCAAAAACCTCTCTCCAAATTTCAACTCCTTTACTTTTTATGTATAATTATAGAGAAATTATACATAATTATGTTATATATTTGCATAAATATATTTTTATATAAAATAATTTATATAGATAAAATAAAACAGGACAGATAGAATTGCTAGTGTGGAAGCAAACAAACTATATATATAATATATATATACACATTTAAAGAAGTATATATGTGTATATATACACATACATATAGCAATCAGTTGGGGGATAGTTGCAAGTCCGGTTGAGAAATTACTAAGATAGGGTAGGGACAGAAAAAATATTTATACATGGAAGACATTTGCAGGTAGGATTTTTCTTGGTGATTCTTTGGATGCACGTGGTGGGAGAAAGGGAGAAAAGGTTTTTTTTTTTTGCCTTTCTCCCCAGTTTTCTGATTTTTAGGAAACAGATGGGCAGGTGGTATTACTCAAGGAGGGAAGCCGGCTCCCAGCAGAAAGGTTAGTTCAGTTTTGGATATGTTGACTCAAGATACCTTAAGATACTTGAAAGTCACCATTTGTAGAGATGTCAAAGTGGAAAGTAATCAATAGGAATGGTGAACACAGACACAGGTTTGCCTTCTTTCCCAGATGCTTTTAAATAATCCTCTGTTGATACCCCATCCCCCACAAGACTTAGCTGCAATCCTAGATATTAAACATGTAGAGAAAATTTCCAACCTTGAGTATGAAGGAAGGGGGCAATTTTGAAAAGAACCCTGTTTAACATTCAAGCTTGTGGCAAGTTACTGTATTTAAAGGGAGAAAATATGACTTCCCAAATTATGAAAAATATCTTGAGTGTCATTTAAAAATTGTAATACATTCTCTACCCCCAACAACATTTTAGAACTACAGAAATTAGTATAAATGTTGCTCTATTTTATAGGGAGGCGAGAAGATAGAGCAATATCAAGACTTTATTAAATTCTGGACAAATTGGGGAGGATGTTTTCTGCTATTTGAAAGAAGTGACTGATCTTTTCTCCCTCTTTTCTCTTTTTTGATTTGGAAATGTTAAGGGAGAAGGGAAGCTGCAGAAATATCTTAAAACAGCTCTGTAGGGCCTTTGGCAGGAAGTGTGTGTGTGTGTGTGTGTGTGTGTGTGTTACACAGAGAAATTAAGGAAAATGGTGACTTTTATTGCTGAAATTAATTTTGTTGCCATACTAACTAGCCCTCTTCCTCCTCACTCCCTGGCATCACACAGAGGTAAAAAGGCAAGAAGAAATGCCTTTTCAGATGCCATAGCTTCTTGTAGTAGTTGCAAATTCTGGCAGCCTGGTGTTAGGTTTATAAATATATCCCAGAAAACTGCAAAGCCACAAACAGATACATAAAGAATGAGGAATCTGATTAAGAAACGAGCATTTATATTTTTACTGGGTTTTACTTTTAACATAAAACATCTTGAAAAAAGTTTTATGATTTAGCATTTATGAATGACTAGATTTTAAGAGAATTGTAATATTTTTTTAGGGTATTTCAGTTCCATGAGTTATTTCTTATAGATTCAGATAATGACATTATAAATCTTTCTGTGGAGGCAATTACTAAGGCAGAAATGGCCTATTCCCCATTGGCTTTTAGGTTCAGCTTACTGACATATTACAAGCAGGCTTACCGTGGTCATTAAAAACTGATCTGGGATTTATTGTACCTCTTTAAACTCTCAGTACTCTGAAAAGTATTGAACAGAAAGGAATACAAAGTGAAGTTACAAAGAGGGCCAGCAAGGCAATCAGGAGAGAAGAGATTTAATTTATCCACCAAGACCACCACAAGTATGGTGAAAATATCTGAAATTGGAGCATGAGGTTTTTCGTAGAGGCGAGGACATGCTTGCTAAGTGCGGATTTCCACCTGAAATAGTTTCAAATGTGGTTTTAGAATTGAGAGTTAAAGGGACATTGGTGTGAGATGCTGCACAAAAGGCGAGGTGGTTTTTTAGCCTTTCCTGATAAGTGGACCACCTGGAGACATGGAGCATTACAGAAGAAGAACAATAGTCCCTGGGCAGTACTGCGTCCGCCTTCTCCAGCAGCACAGGCCACTTAGGGTGTGGGTGCAGATAAATGGACAAGAGCCTGGACTTATCTTGTTCATTTGGATTTCCTGGTCTTGATTCTTCTGCTTCTCCCCAAATGATATTGGAGTACCTTTTCTGGAAAAAGATATCCCCATCAAAGTTCAAGCAGGTGTGTTATAACAGCACAAAGGCATGAAGATGAGAGAAAGAGCGTTAGAATTGAAGACAAGAGTGAGTTCATCCCAGGCAAACCAAGGAGAAAAATTTCCTAAGGAAAGTAGAATTTTGCTCTAACCCTTGACCATAAAAATTAATGCTGTCCTCTAAGGGTGGGCCAAGGCATTCCTTCTTTGTCGAGTTGCTTATTGAATTATGGGGAACTCACCTCCCTCTTCTGAATGAGAACACAGAGGTGACTAGAAAATGCTTTTATCACCTCACACAGGAAACAAGCTGAAGGTTGAGTGTGTGTTTATTTTATCACTCGAGGCTTGCCTATTGTAGAAGACAGCTTGGCAACTTGTTCATCACCTTTAAGGCAATACTTTACTAGACACAAACAAACCAAAACCACCAAAATCATCATATCATTCTGTTTGTCCAAAGCACTTGGTTTCCCATGGCTGGCTCCTTATTGCACAGGTCTCAACTCGAATGCCACCCACTGCCTTGGTGAGCTCTTCCCAGACCTTCTACTCAACTCCCCGCTGCAGTCACTTCAACACGTTGACCTTTGAGTTTCTTTACAGAGGTCAACAAACTTTTTCTGAAAAAGGCTAGATAGCAAATGTTTTTGATGTTGTGGGCCACACGGTTTCTGTTGCAATTGCTCAACTGTCCACTGTAGCGTAAAAGGAGCCATGGACGATATGTAAACAAGCAAGAGTGGCTGTGAACTAATAAAACTTTTTGTAAATATACAGGCTGTGGGGACATTGTTTGCCAACCCCTGCTTTAAGAGAATGATAGTGTAGTAGTACCCTAAATTTTTGTGTGCATGTATTTACTTTTCAGATTTGTATGTACCTTTCTCCATTAGATTTTGAGATGAATGAGGCCAGCAATGCAATTTATTGAGTAACCTACCATTGCAGATTATGGATGTCAACTACCACTATATGCTAAATACATAAAGGCATATTAGGTCTTCCGTAAACATGGGCTAAAGAAATGAACCAAAACGTCTCCCCTAAATGGTGGTTGTGCTATTGTATTCCACTGTTTTGAATTGCAAAGCAAATCAATAATCTCCTTGGAAACTTTGGAGAATAATTTTTTAAATGAAGATCTTTGGTTTATTTGTAAAGCAAAACTGTTGGAGTTAAAGAACCTGGAGTTAATTGGGGGTTTTTTCTTACAGTTTGGCTCAAACCCCTAGTTCAGATTTCACTCAGGCTAGGTTGAATCTGATTTAAAATCTTCACTTCACAATATATCCCTGTTTGATAAATGTAATGCAAATATTAGGGGCCCTGGAACTGAGCTTTCTATCATCTGAATCTCTAATCTGTGGTGCAACAAAAGGCTGCTCTGCACTATAGAATGTTATGAACCCCAAAGGAGGTAGTCACTTTCTACAGCTTCGTTCATTGTCTTCATAGCCCGTTAGCCAGTCCACACTTTGAACTGTGGCACCTGATGGAGCCAGTCTGATGGAGTGGGCCTGTTTCCTGATACTTTGAGATACTAAAATTCTTCCCAGAGTTTCAGATATTCTTTTATTCCCAATCATGTTGCGTTTGGAACTCTTATCGTGTGCTTTCCCAGTTGGGCTTCCAGTATATGTGTGGTGGTGGTGGTGGGTGACGGTGACTTGAAGAGGATATCATTCCAACAGAATTAATTTGTACAATTTTGTTTGTGAAACTTCTTGGCTGAAAGTCTTCATGGAAATGCAGCTATTTGCACTAATGGTATTATTTCCATTTGGAAGCTGATTTAGAAACCAATATTTGGCATGTTTTACAGCAAGTTTACCGGATTCCTAAACTAACTGCACTCAACAGTTTGGAATTGGCTTCTATCAAAAATCACATGAGATTTACTCAGATACCTCCCTTTTCTTCGACTCAGTATACCACCAAGAAGACTACATTCACTAGAAGAGAAGGAAAGCGTCTATAATATAAAGCCCCAGTGATCTGAAATGCTCAGATTTTTCTGTCCACTAAGACTCACTTCTAATTGAGGAAGGCTCTTGCAGACCTGAGCTCTCTTTGACAGCCCTCCAGGCCAGTGCCATATACATCGATTTGCACTTGAGCAGTAATAAGGTTTCTCTATTGTTGGTAAGTATTGAATCCATCTGGGAGTCACTGGCAGGTCATAGAGAATGAAGAATGAAGATAAGTCTTCAGTGGCACTCAGCCTATGCGTGATTGTGGTGGTTACACATTAGCTTTTATCTCCCTGTTACCCGTTTGCAGGGTTGGAAGCCTGTGCATGACTTGTGGTGGTTACACGTTAGCTTTTATCTCCCTATCACTCCTTTGCAGGGTTGGGGTGGAAGGAGCTGACCTCTGTTTCCTCATACCAGGCATTCTGGTGAGGATTTTAATTATGATCTTCCATTCTATGAACTGTGACTTCAAATGGGCCTCTACTAATAGGACCCATTATCTTTGTCACCTTGTTAGTCTGGGCATGAACTATTAAACAGTTCATCTTTTTAGGGTCTTCTCTAGGATTAACAAATAGACACTGAAGAGAAGAAATCTTTCCACTGGAGAGATTTCCACTGGAGAGCTTTGACAGTGGATCCTAGAGGGTGGGGTATATGGGGTCCTCTCTCCTATCACATTGAAGAATACATCCAAGCAAAGGTAAGCAGGACTGAAAATAGAGGAAATGAGACAGCCTGGATAATATTGACCTTTTAGATGCAGGCTTACCTGAAGGTAACCCTACCCCTGGACTTCTCAACTGTATGAGCCAATCAATCGTTCTTTTTTAAATTGAAATATTTTATTTGGATTTTCTGTCACTTGCAACCAAAAGAATCCTGATTAATATGGCTATGTATTTCTGATAATTCTTAACTTTAATTTGTTAAATTATATATATATATGTGTGTGTGTATATATATATATATAACTCTATATACCTCTATCCTATGGCTCTATGGAATAAATTTTTTTTACTGTAAGAAAGACCTTTTAAGTTGCAGTTGAATGAATTCCCTGTAATCTTATTCTACATAATCATTTTTGGGGATCCAAATAAAATGTAAAGCATATTTCAATTGCCCACAGCAACCTAGTATCTCTATAGAACTGCTTTATCATTAGAGATATAGACCAGGACCCCTTTCTCTTGAAATACTGATTTATTAGATTTATTTGGAGTAGACCAAGTGAGTGCTTGAAACAAATAAACAGAAATCCCAGGTATGCCTGGTGGAGAACCACAGCTCTATAGGTTCTATGACATTTATTTTATGTCTATAGTATTTTTACTGATTCCTCAGCTCGGACCTCTCATATTATATTTATTAAAGTCTTTTTTGACAGACAAAAGTCTCAGAGAGGGCCAGACATGGTGGTACATGCCTGTAATTCCATCACTTTGAAAGACTGAAGCAGGCAGATTGCTTGAGCTCAGGAGTTCAAGACAGGCTGGGCAACATGGTGAAGAAACTGTCTCTACAAAAAAATACTGAAAAATTAGGCCTGGCGGTGCATGCCTGTAGTCCCAGCTACTCAGGAGGCTGAGGTGGTAGGATCACTTGAGCCCAGCAGGCGGAGGTTGCAGTGAGCTGAGATCATGCCACTGTACTCCAGCCTGGGTGACAGATTGAGACCCTGTCTCAAAAAATAAAAGTCTCAGGGATAACTCAGCATGGGTCATGTACTGACCAAAAAGTATTCACTGTGGTCAGAGAGGAAGGAAGCTCTATTTGATGTGACTGGGGTCACCCATCTTTGAATCAAAGAGATGATGTGATCCACCTCACCCTCCATATAAATTTTGTAGGATCTATCTGTTGACTAGAGGAGGGCTGCCTCCAAAGAAAGCATAATGAAGAGACAAAGTAAATTTGTGTACAACGCTCCTATCTGATGCTTAAATTTCCTACAGAATAGCAGAATATTGGGAACTGTTTTGAGTGCTTTTTATGTATCAGGCTCAGTTTCATTAATTTTACAGATTTCATGTAATTTTCACAGTAACTCTGTAAAGTGGGCACTATTAAGAGCCACACAGTACAGATGAGAACACTGAGAAGATTTAATTGAAATTGCCTCAGATCACATAGCTAGTGACGAGTGTGACTAAGGTCAGGCCCAGGCAGCCAGATCCCAGAATACATGCTCTAAACCATGGTCAGCAAACTACACCTGCAGATGAAATCCAGCCTGCTGCCTGTGCTTGTAAATAAAGTTTTATTAGAACATAGCTACATTTGTTTATACATTTCCTTCCTTCCTTCCTTCCTTCCTTCCTTCCTTCCTTCCTTCCTTCCTTCCTTCTTTCCTTCCTTCCTTCCTTTCTTTCTCTTTCTTTCTTTCTTTCTTTCTTTCTTTCTTTCTTTCTTTCTTTCTTTCTTTCTTTTTCTTTCTTTCCTTCTTTCTTCCCTCTCCCTCTCCCTCTCCTCCTCCTCCTCCCCCTCCTCCTCCTCCTTCTTCTTCTTCTGCTTCTGCTTCTGCTTCTGCTTCTGCTTCTGCTTCTGCTGCTTCTGCTGCTTCTTCTTCTTCTTCTTCTTCTTCTTCTTCTTCTTCTTCTTCTTCTTCTTCTTCTTCTTCTTCTTCTTCTTCTTCTTCTTCTTCTTCTTCTTCTTCTTCAGATAGAGTCTTGCTCTGTCACCCAGGCTGGAGTGCAATGGTGCAATCTCAGCTCACTGCAACCTCTGCCTCCTGGGTTCAAGCGATTCTCCTGCCTCAGCCTCCTGAGTAGCTGGGATTACAGGAGCATGCTGCCACCCCTGGCTAATTTTTGTATTTTTAGTAGAGATGGGGTTTCACCATATTGGTTAGGCTGGTCTTGAACTCCTGCCCTTGTGATCCACCTGCCTTGGCCTACCAAAGTGCTGGGATTACAGGTATGAGTCACCACATCCGGCCTGTTTATGCATTTTCTATGTCTATTGGTACGTTACAATGGCAGAGCTGAGTAGTTGTGACAGAAACCACAAAACATAAAATATTTACTATTGGGCTTTTATAGAAAAACATTTGCCTACAACCCCTCAGATCACCCAACTTCTCCTTAAACAGTTTTGAGTCAAGAGACACTTCAGTTCTTGCACAGCCTATTGCATTTCCAGACATATAGTGGACATTTGTACTGAATTTTGGTTGACCATAATCTCAATCTCTTTTGAAAGCTTAATGAATTTCCCATAATGTGTGTTGGTGAAAGGTAGAGCCCATATACCACATCTAAGCCCTGAAGACCAGATATTCATTTCCCTGGCTCCCTTGCAGCTAGGCTTGTAACATAAGCTCAAAACTCAGGCTTGGCCAATCATACCTATTTGAGACCAGTAAGCCTGAAATGTTGCAAAGAAGGAACAATGTAGACCCTTGATTGCATTAGTCAATAAGGTAGAAAATCTTATAGGAGATAATTTTTAGATTTTCAGAAAAGGTAGATTTCCCTTCAGCTCCTCAAACTAATTCTGTTTTTGTCATTAGTATAAACACTGACAAATTATCAAGGGTCTGATAGCTCATGGCTCCCCCTTCCAAGAACTATTTTTAGAGGTAGGAAGGAAGGATACTTTGCCTTTCCATGAAGTTTATCTCTAGATTTACCTTCTGGTATGCCACTGCTGTGGAATTAACAGATCTTTTTACACTAGCTTTTGTTTAGGTTTTTACATTCGGTTTTTGTTTGTTTGATACTGTTGTCTTTTGCAGACGTATGAGAATGATATGCATTCTCATTTTATTGTTCATTTAAGAGAACTGAGAGAGACTCTAAGCAACTGGAATAGCACTCAGTATTCCAGCTACCTAGCTTATGTTTTCAAAATCATCATATTATTTATTTATTCCATGCGTATTCATTTGCCATTTGCATGACACATTTCATTTGATATCACTGTCCAAAAATTGTAGGTGTTTCTGCCCTCATGGAGCTTGGAATCTAGTTGGGAAGTTGAAGCAAAAGCTGATGAACACAAGACTGTCAAAAAAATAGACATAAACTGTTCACTGATAGGAAGGACCAGACGGGATGCTGAGAGACAGAGAATATGAGCAGAGGGTGGAGGTGGTGGTCAGGGAAAGCCTATTAGAGGCTGTGACCTCTCCATAGGGTGAGGAAGAGCAAAGCATTGCAGGCAGTGGAACAGCATGTGAAAGGCAACCATCCGCATGACAGCCAGAATAAAGCAAAAATTCCCCAAGCATATTATTCAACAGCAATTGCAAACCTGCGATACTGAGACTTAAACAGAAAATGACAAGAGATCTGGAAACTCATCCCAACAATGACTTCTCAGTGCCAGCGTGTGTGTATGTGTGTGTGTGTGTGTGTGTGTGTGTGTGTGTGTGTGTTTGCTCAAGCAGGTTTGTTTTTCCACTTCCTCATTTTCCTAATGCCATCACAGGGCTGCCTCACCTGACTGCCAGTCGCTGAATGAGGCAGCAGCTCTAGATCCAGGGAAACAAAGGAGAAGGTTGCTATAGTAACAGAGGCCACAAGAAGCCACCATGAGAGCTCCTCTTCCTGCTCTCCAGAATCCCTCTGGCCAAGGGGAGGCAACGGGATGGTCACAGCAGGACCTCCCAGCTGTGGGGCCCTCAGGTCATTTCCCAGACACTCAGCTAGTTTGCCAACTACATCCCTTTTGACAATTTAGGAAAGTTACTCAGTCTGTATTACCTACTGTAGAAGAGAGAAACTACACAGTTTAGAAGTTTCTAGACTGGACACTCCTTTGGAATTATTTAGCAGTTCTTCATTCCTTTGGCTCATTTCTCTCTTCATCAACCTCTATGTACATAAACTAGGCATCAGCTTGTATTTGAGACATGATACCCAACTACATTTACCAGGCAAAATTGCAGTGCTCCCTGCTGTACTTTAATGTGAGTAGTTACCCAAAATTCTATGACTTGTCACTGTTCCAACCGTGAAGAAGAGTGATTTTTTTGAAATATTCACGTCCTGATCAATTTTAACAGATCAGGGCATCTGTAAAAAGATAATGCTTGACAGCAAATGAATTGAAGCTGTTTTAATTGGACTGAAGTCCCCTTGTGAGAATTTAATTTCTTTTATTGACATTTCCAGGAATCCATCCCAGATAAGTTGGGATCTCCTTATAAAATACCATCCTCTCCTAGCTTTGCATACTCAGACATTACTCCTATTTTTGGGTGCAGCTAAAGTCTTACTTAATTTGCTGTTTTTCCATTCTAGTCCTTAGTCATCTTGGATGCTTTGCTGGAATTTTAGCTACTATGTGGCCCATAGTTACTTATGTTTTCAGTTATGTTCGAGAACTCAGTAAAGTGATATGGTTAAGAACTTAGAATTTAGAGTTGGGTGGAACTGTGTGTTAATGCTGGCTCCATCACTAACTGTTTTTTATTGTTCGGGTCAAATCTTGGCCAGGTTACTTGACAAGCCTCAGTTGTTGCATATGTGAAATGCATGTAAAAATACTATGTATTTTCCATGGGTATCATGATGATTAAGTGCATCAGGGTACCTAAGGCTCAAGGCCAGGCATTATATCTGCTCTAATGAAGGTGTGAGGATGTCACCTTATCTGCTCAACAGGACTGTGGGCTCCCACAGTAGACAGCACCTCTTCATTCTTTTCCCCCTTTCCAAATAGCATGTGGCAACCATAGACATATAGACACGATAAGTGATAAAAATGGTTTAATAGAATTAAATTTATTCTGTTAAGTAAGTAGTTTGTTCCCCATCCCAATTATATGGCATATGTAAGAAAGACAGGGAGAGAAAGAAGAAGAAAGAGAGAAAGAAAGAAAGAAAGAAAGAAAGAAAGAAAGAAAGAAAGAAAGAAAGAAAGAAAGAAAGAAAGAAAGAAAGAAAGAGAAAGAAAAGAAAGAGAGAGAGAAAGAAAAAAGAAAGAAAGCGAAGGAGAAGAAAGAAACGTAAGTATCAGATACCCTAGCTAGGAACAGTATGTCCCCTGCAGTCTCTCAACTTCAAGGTTCTGATGGAACTTTAAGAAAAAGTTCAATCATTTGGTTTGTGGCAGCCATGCCTCAGTGTTCTCATAAGTTTCAATTAGCAAAATACTTTCACATTTCCTATTGCCCCCAATACAAGGGCTTGCATTGTTGGAAACTGATGAGAAGTTTTTCATTCCACATGGAGTTTTCTTCACGACACTATCTAATGTGATTTTGCTCAGCAGTTTTGAATTGCTGGTTCCATAGGGAATATTCTTCAGCGTGAGTGAAAAGTGGTGCCAATATGTACATAAGGAAATATTAATGCACAGAAAATATTCTCAAAAATACTGTATTAGCCTTTGGAAATGTTTCAAATGGTTATCTGGCTAGATCTTAAATGCAATACATTCTTGTTCTTCAAAAACATCTTCCTGTCAATGCTGACACTAGTAAAAGCTCTAACTGGGAAAGGAGACACGCAGCATGCTAATCAAAGGCAAGATGGCCTGTGGTCTTATGGCTAGTTCTTACTTAGGCACCAGGTAGAAGGAACAGATTGGTCCATCACAGATGCTTGATTCTCTGACTAGGGTTCAAGGACCCCTTGAGGTCTGAGAATATTTTCCCTGTGTTGAAATGCTCCCAGGTTTAAGATACTTCCCTAATAAGTCAAATTCTCTTTCTGAGAAGGGAACAGAAGTATGTGTTCCGGTAGTAGTAGGGTGTTGAGGGAATCATAATGGAGATCTTAAAGATACTGCTAGAGGCGGGGTGCAGTAGCTCAGGCTTGTAATCCCAGCACTTTGGGAGACTGAGGTGGGTGGATAACTTGAGCTTAGGAGTGTGAGACCAGCCTGGGCAACATGATGAAACCCCATCTCTACCCAAAATACAAAAAATTAGCTGGGCTTGGTGGCCCGCACCTGTGGTCCTAGCTGCTCAGGAGGCAAAGGTCGCAGTAAGCCGAGATCGTGCCACCATATTCCAGCCTGGGTGCGACAGACAGAGTCAGACTCTCTCTCAATCTCTCTCTCTCTCTATATATATATAATATATAGATAATATATAGATATATATAAAATATATATAATATATAGATATATATAAAATATATATATTTTATTCTTGATATATTATTTTATTCTTGATATATATTCTTGATATGATATTCTTGATATATATATAACTTGAATATATATATATAACTTGAATTTGTTTTATAATGCAGAAGAATATTTTGTTATAATTAAAAATAAAGTATGTCATTCATATGAAGCTAAAATTACATTAGCTAACATTCATTTGAGCATTAACTGTCAGGAACTGTTCTATATCTTATTGCGAACACATACAGTAAAAAGCATAGGTCTTAAGTGTATTGATCAATAAGTTTTGATGAATATATATATCCCTGCAAGCAGCACCTAATCAAGATACAGAGCGGAGGTTGGCAAATTGCTATCTGTGAGCCAATTCGACCCTGTGGAATATTTTCTGTGTGGCCTGTGAGTGAAGAGGGTTTTTTTTTTTTTTTTTTTTTTTTTAGATTTTTAGAAGGTTATTCTTTAAAAAGGCAAATAAGAATATACAACAAAAACTATATATGGACCTCAAAGCCTCAGCTCATCAAGTGGCCTCAAGTGGGGCACTATTTTCTGTTAATAGTTTGCATGAAGGGTCTGCAAAGCTACCTGTGACTCTGTAATATGTGCTCGATTCATATTAGTTAATACCTTACATGGAAATGTCTTTTAGTTGATAAGCTGTACGGAAAATGAGAAGGTCTTTTCGCAGCTGGTAAAGAATTCAAAATGAGTCCAAAAGCAGACTAGAAAATCTCATTTTCTCATGAAGATAGATGACTTATTTGTTTATTTATTCTTTTTATTGAGATGACATTCATATAACATAAAATTCACCATTTTAAAGTGAGCAGTTCAGTGGCATTTAGCACATTTAGCACAATGCCATGCAGCCACCACCTCTATTTAGTTCCAAAACATTTTCATCTCCCCAAAAGGACACCTGTATCCATTAGCAGTCACTCTCCTATCCACCCCTCACCCCCTACCTTTCCAGGCTCCTGAAATCCCCTAAGGTGCTTTATGTTTCTATGGATTTACCTAGTCTGTATGTTTCATATAAAACGAATCATAGAATGTGTGATCTTTCATCTGGCTTTTCCCACTTAGCATGGTTTTCTAGGCTCATCCATATTGCAGCATAGATCAGTACTTCGTTCCTTTTTATGGCTGAATAATATTTCATTGTAGGCATAGACCAGACCACAATTCGATTATCCATTCGTCACTGGATGGCCCTTCGTTTGCTTCTACAACTCTTTAGGTTATTGTGAATGGTGCTTCTATAGACATGCACCTGCATGGATTTCTTTGCATATCTGTTTCAGTTCTTTTGGGTACATATTAGCTTGATGTTTTTGAAACTGCAGTCTATGGAGATAGGTGGAGATGTTCGATGCTTGGGTGGTGATGATGGAAGGCTCTAGGATTTCTCAGGTTTGAAAGTCACTGTATATTTTCTTTACACAAAATATAACAGTATAAAAGTCTCAGCCAGATGAGATGGCTCACGCCTATAATCCCAGCACTTTGGGAGACCCAGGTGGGTGGATCATGAGGTCAGGCATTGGAGACCAGTCAGGCCAATATGGTGAAACCCCGTCTCTACTAAAAAGTACAAAAATTAACTGGGCATGGTGGCGCGCTCCTGTAGTCCCAGCTGCTTGGGAGGCTGAGGCAGGAGAATTGCTTGAACCCAGGAGACAGAGGTTGCAGTGATCTGAGATAGCACCGCTGCACTCCAGCCTGGGCAACAGAGTGAGACTCCATCTCAAAAAAAAAAAAAGCCACCAACCACCCAAACAACAACAACAACAACAACAACAAACTTGCTTATCCATGTGGGAAAAAAGTGGCTAATAGTTTATTTCAAAGCTTAGTGAAGCCTTTAGGAATCTGCTGAATAAAAATGCTCCACCGAGAGGCAGAGACGCCAGGAGACTTCTTTGGACAGTCAGTTTTCTCAAGCTTTGCAGAGCACTTGCTCCTGAGATTTCATGTAATGTCCTCACTGGGTTAAGCAGGGCTCCTTCCCACCTTCTTTTTAGTTTAGGGCTACAGATAAAAAGCAAGAAGCCCAGTGAAATTTGAATTTTGCATAAGCAGCAAATAACTTTTAATATAAATATCTCCAATATTGCCATATTTACAGTTTTTCTGTTATTCAAATTTAACTGGACATCCTGTATTTTTAGTCACTAAATCTGGTGACTCTATTTTTGTTGCCCTGGGAGAGGGTAGCTGACTCGCAGTGAATGTAAAAGATACCCTATCAGCGGAGATGCTCTGCTCACTCATTTTCCCGTGAGACAGCCATTTCCCTTTTTATATAAATAATGTAAAAATTTGGAGATAAAGTATGTGGGGCATAAAGAAGGTGAAATGGAGCCTTTACAATGTAAAGTGCTTTCTCCCTGGCCCTGGTTCATTAGTGAAATCTAGTGATTCAAATTACCCAGCTAACCTCTTCCGCCACCGCGAGATTATAAATCAAGTAGGTGGCTACTCTCTGAAGAAGTTGTAGGGTCTTTGCAGAAGGTTCTCATCAAGCTAAGAGGGGCAGAAAATTTCCTATTACTGTGTCATGCATAAATGGTAATGCCTGAACCTCCACTTACAGCATATTACCTCTATGCAATTCACTGGCTAAAATAAAAGAAACAAAATAGGAACACGTTCACTTCTTTGCATTACAGAGGAATAAATAAGATGGCAAGGGACTCTGCAAATGGGCTGATGCTACGAAATACTGCAAATGCCACCAGATAGAGACAGACTCAATCGAACACAGAAAAAGTATTAAAGGTATTTATCTGTCTGTCTTTCTCCCTTTATTTTTGTCTGTCTCTGTGCCTTTACTTTGTGTGAAATTTTGAGAGATGAATTCCATTTTCTATTAATTCAATGGCTGTCATATTGCATTACATCATGCAGCTCGGATCACAACAATGAGATGTTAGGGTTTAAGTTAATAATATTGCAACACATCGCTTGCTAAAGCGGTGTGTTTAATCCCATCTAGCCTGCGCAGGTAGCCTGACTTCCGCTCAGTGCCTTGAATCTGCAGATTGAGGTAGAATTACCCAAGTTCAGTCACAAACAACCTGTAATTGTGAGCTGAGGGCTTGAGCTTCATGGTAGAAAGCATTAATTTAATACACTGGTGAGATGTAACAAGCTTAATTTCTTTTGGTAAAATGGTTGTGGGGGGGGGAGGTGCAGGGATTTTGAGGTTTCTGAGCAGCATTTTCTATTCCTAGAAATACCCTCAACAAACACTTGTGCTATGTACAATTGCCTTACATGGTATGTTAACTAAAGCCGCCAAGAAAGTGAGAAGCTGGAGGGATACAGGTAAGAGAAGATCCTTTGAGGAAAGCATAGATTTGGTGAACTGTTCAGAATGCATTTCAACAGACATTAAATTGAGGGCACACCCCCTCCCCAAATGACTGTAGCATGAACATTCAACCCAAACCGTTCCACGTCTGAAAGAGAGTAAAATTGGATGCACAAAGGGGAAAATGAGTCCAAAGCACATCAAAAATATTCCTTACCCAAAGCAGATTGTTCTCACAGGGTTTTTTCATGTGCAGATGCTTTTACTGTGGAAAAAGAACAAAATAATTAATGACTCTACTTTTCAGGACGCGAGAGAGGCATTTTGGAAATCCGAATACTGTCATAAGCTGCATAACGACTTTTTGGTCAACCAGGGATTGCATATACAATCTTTCTGCATTTAGGTATGTTTAGATACACAACTGCTAACTGTTGTGTTACATTTACCTGCGGTACTCGGTACAGTCATGCACTGCACAAGTCTGTAACCCAGGAGCAGGGGGCTAACCCATATAGCCTAGGTGTGCAGCAGGCTATGCCTTCTAGGTTTATGTCAGTGCACTCTGTGATATTCACACAACGATAAAATCGCCTAACGACGCGTCTCAGAACCTACCCTTGTCATTAAGCAACACATGACTGTAATTATCACCAGCACTAAGAGAGAGGCATGTGAAGGGCCAGCACTCTGAGTTCCTGCTTCCTGGTTCCCTCCCAGTTTCCTGTATTTCTCTGGAGCCCCTGATGGCTTCCTCAGGCCGTGTACATTTCCAACCATCACCAGCTCTGGGTAAACAAACAGACAGAGGATTTGTACGTGGCCTTTGTTAAGGTGGGTTGCCAATTCTCAAATTGGTTTCTGCCCAACCTGCCGAGTGCAAATGCAAATCTACCACCCCCGGCGCTGCCTCATTTGCAGTTATTGATTCATGTTTGACCGCGAGTTCAAAAAAAAGTTGTCTTTGAAGCTTCCCCATCTATGCTTGGTTTCCTGGGTCCAGGTGGCTCGGGGATCCCTGGCAGTCATTTTGATCTTTGTATTCCAAACACCAACGCAGGTCATTTCAGGTAACTTAAAAGCGAGATACAATCAGAAAGGATTTGGAAATGAAGTCTTTGCCTTGTCACATTAATGCGGTCCTATCAAGTGGCAGTTTATCAAGAGCCACCTCACAAGGTTTTAATGAGCATGCTGCCTGTTCTTGTACAATACTAATTAATCCCATTTTTTCACACTGCCGTGATTGCTTCATGAAACCCACATTGTTTTATACTCAGTAGCAAAGCGCCTCTTACTGATTAAATCTCCTTGCCTGCGATGGAGCCTGACAACTGAATTATACCTTGCTCAAAATAATAATGGGTATCAGCTAATAAATACGGTTTAACACACACAAAACTATGCAGCCAAAATCACACCACAAAATAGGAGTTTGACTTATAGGCTCAGCAGTGTTTCATTAAACATCTGTATTATAATTCACTGGTTTTCCAACTGATGTAATAACTTAATTGATGAGAACAAAGACAAGCTTATTTATTCACCCAATTGCTTGCTTCTTGACTAACGTTTTTCCTGAGTGTTATTGTGGAAATAAATATGCAATATTCTTTTTATAGAAGTCTAATTTAGGTCCTTTTTTCCCCCTATTGAGAAGTCAGCATCACCATCTGTATCTGACAAGTTCTTGCTGCTTTGCAACAGAAGCATTTCGATAAGATGGGCGGTGGTGTTTACCCTGATATTCAGACTGGCTAGCCGATATGAGAGGGGAAGCATGGGTCTCCTAGCCCCCTGGGTAGTGCCTGATAAGTGTTCCCTGATTTCCCTCACAAGACTGAAAATGCCATCTAATGGAACACACACACACACACACACACACACACACACACACACACACCCCTCATTCGATGCTTTACATTAATTCCACTGAAGTAGAGCTGATTTTGTGTCTCATGAAATGGCACGGATACACTCATCTCCAGCTTGTGTCTCCCCACCCCCATTTAAGTGCTACCAGAAACCAACCCATTTGGTGAAAAAAATCACACCCAGAATTTTTAATTTGTATAAGGTCTGTTTCAGCTGGATATAGAAGCCAGTAACTGCTGTGATTTTTGTCATCCCTGTAGCTTTGGGCTGTATGTCTTTCAGTACCAGCTATTTAATAAATATGCAATGAACTCTCTGGGTTTCTTTTTCCATGAGGTAGGCTGTTGGCTGGATTTGACCACAACTTTTCTTCCGGTGACGCTTCTGGGAAGCCTAAGTGTTTTCCCAATCTCGTGAACTTTTCACTCTGCTCACACCGTAGGTAGTCGCCAGCTCAGTTTTCTGCCTCTGACCTTGGCTGTGAATTCCGTGAGGATGGACACTTCCAAATAATATTACTTGAGAGCTCAGTTATGTTTCAGAAACTGTTCTAAGCCTTGAGGATACTCTTGATTAAGAGAGGAAGTCCTGGTGCTCACGGAGCTTGCATTCTACTGGGGGAGACATGTGAGAATCAGGCAAGTAAATGCATATATAATACAGAATATGGTATCTGCCACTGAAAAGTGCTATGAGGAAAAATACAGCAAGTGGACAAGTATGTTGTATGTGTTGTTCACTTAGTAGACACTCATTAAATATTGGTTGAGTGAGTGCAAACTTTGTCATATTGATCCCACATGCTTGTGCTGTGTCTATTGTTCCTTCATGTGATGGCACAAGAAGAGGTGATTCCTTCAAGAAATTTCTCTGGAGCATGCAAACATTCCTTTGCTTTGCCTTCATCAGATGCATACTGGCCATGTGCATCCATTATTCATGCATACTCCTCTCTCTGATCTTACTACCATTCTCTAGTGGAAGGCTGATTATCTTTTGGCCTTGCATCTTTTGCAGCAGTCATCAGAGGGCTTACCAGTTCTCCAATATCTACATTTCCTGCCTCTTACATACATTTTGTTTCCATATTTCTCAGTATCTACAAGATGTCAGTGTGGAAACTACACTGTTATTTAGTTTAAGTAATTTTCTACATTGATCTCTTGTGTCACCGTATCCCAGAAGATGCCAGTACAAATTCAACCTCCTTCCTGGTTTCTGAGAATCCGAGTGTGGCAAAGGTTCTTCTCCCAGATCCTCATTCTTCCAGTCTTGGAGGTTATACGACCTACAGCCAATTATGATTCATTCCTCCCTTCACTTCTCAAGTCCACTCTGTCCCCAAGTCCTTCTGTACATGGATGTTTCCTCCTTTCTTTCGACTCTGTCTGCCTCTGAGTTGGCCAGGACCTCATTATCAGACCAGATTTTGAAAGCATTTCTGATTTTGGCACTTTTTCCCTTACGTGCAGTCTCTATGCTTTTCCTTAAAATGTTACCTTCAGCAAATCTCTCTCCTGCTTCAGAACTTCAGTTTCTAATGACTTGGTAGAAACATGGGCCCAGTGTTGCCAGATCTTCCAATTTTTTTTTTAAGTAAAGCCCCAAATATAGATTTTTACATGAAATCTTATGAGTTCTGAATATTGGCAACTTATTCAAAGATGTTTTAAGCCCTATGTAGACCAAACAAAAATACTATCAAATCTTCAGGCAATATTTGATTTATTTTAGAATTTTAGTACTCAGATCCTGTTTAAATCAGGATCCAAGTACAATTCACATATTGCAGTTGGGTGACATGTCTCTTAAGTCCCTTTCAATTTACAGTTTTCTCTTTTTCTTTTTTTCACCTGAAATTTGATCACTTATTTTGCAGTTTGCCCTGCAGAGTTTGTCACAGTCTGGATTTTACTAATTTCATCATCATCATGTCTGATGACATGTTCCTCTGTCCCCTGTATTTTCTGTAAGTTAATCAATAGGTGAGGGGTTTAATCTAATTCAGGACCACCTCTTTTTAGGGGAGGAAGGACTATGTTAGAGATAGTGTTGGTTTCTCCATCAGGAGGACATACTATCCAGTTGTATCTATTTTTTCTGGTATAGCAGCCATTGACCATCGACTAGATTCATTCTTTTATTCTTGCAAAATGGTGGTATTTAATTCAAATGAACCTTGTGAAAACACGAAGACTAAGCAAAATGATTTATTACCTTTATACTTATTTCTCGAACGAGCCTAAATTACTTACCAATACACTTGCCAGGAGCAGATTCATTTTTTCATTCACATGTGCAAGGAGATACGCTGGTACCCGGGGTGGAAACACAGAAGACACTGTTTCTGCTCTGGAAAGACACCAACCAAAGTGGCAGACAGAGATTAGTGTGGGAGACAGATGTAAGAACAAACATTATAATCACATTCCTTACGAATCAAAGAAATATGGCAGTAGAGAAGAAGAGATGCGTAACTTTGCCTATGAAGGTCAAGAAGACTTCTCAGAGAAGGGCTTAAACAGATAACTCAGGAAGAACAAATACAAGTTTACTAAATGAAGAAATAGAATAACAATAGCCACAACACCACAAATACTCTAACACTTACCAAATACCATCCTAAGCATTTTACAAGCATTTAACTCATTGAATCCTGACTAAAAGCCCCAAATTCAAGAGATGGAAAAACTGAGGCACAGAGTGGTTAAGCTTTACGCACACGGCCACATAGCTAATAGGCGACAAAGCTTCAGAGAAATATTTTATAACATAAAATGAGATGTTCATGGTTTACGGATAGAGTTTTCTCAGAGGCAGCCTTATTGTGTGGAGCCAGAGTTTTATAAGCTTCCTAGTCAAGACTGGGTTCCTCATGACCTAGGAGTCGATTCCAATTTCTCCTTGCTAACCACAAGCCATATGAAATGGCATCAATAATAACCATGACCTAAAAAGTGAGATGGGCAAGGGAATCTTGTCTATTATCAATGAATTATACACTGATGCAAAAAAAAAAAAAATCACACATTAAAAAAAGATTTGGACTTTTATGTATGGCAGTATTTCATTAATCGCATGAATTATAATTCACTGATTTCCAAAGTGATATAATAACTTGATTGGTGAGACTAAAGGTGAGCATTTTTTTAACCTTTCACCTATTAATAACTAACTTAAGTTTTTTTCCATAGTTATGGGAGAAATTAATGTATACTCTCTTATTATTTAAATTCTGAGAATGAGGATTTGGGGATTTTATATCCCACAAACATACCTAAGAAGGAGACTGAAGAGAGTGTTCAAAAAGTTAGTGACAACCAAGTCATGAAACAATGGAAGTGAGAGGTCATTTGGTTCTGCCCTCTGCCTCTAGGAAGTTCCTTTTGCCTAAGATCACTCAGACTGTAGAGCTGCACTCATTAATCAGAAAATACATATTATATTCTTGTTGCCATGAACCCTGGGAAAAGAGTGTGTTCACCTAAATTTGCACTTAACCAAGTCAAAAATGTTAGAGAAATATGTGACAACATTTGATGAACTTCAGGGAGGCAGCAATGAGCTCCTTTTTCCCTACGGATATTCTTCTCATTTTTCAATTTAGGTATTAAAGTTATCTGTGCACTTAAAAAAAAATCAGATTTAGAAGTCTTAAAGGCAAAAGGAGCTCTTTTTTCCTTAGGTAGTTGGACCTGTTAAGGAGTTCTGCAAAATGTAAAAAGACCTACATCGAAATTATCCAAAGCACCCATCTATCTTATTACAAGCTTTGATCATATAAAGTTGGGCTGATGTTAAGAAAAAAAGTACCATTCCATTGTTCAGATATTTTTCCTTGAGTTTTGTTCGTTGATTATAATTATGATGTGTGAAGTAATGAGCCCATACATGATGGGTAAGACAGAAAGATGATTTATTGTTTGGGGAAGATTTATGCAGGAAAAATATGCAGATAACAGAGAACTAAGTCGCAGGATGTAATTTATTAGACAAGATGGCGAATCTAGGTCTTTTGCCTTGACACGGTGTAGTGGCCTCCTGAATCACACCGGTTGATTTAGGTATTTTGAAGCTAACAGGTATATGTAAAAGTTGGATGTTTGCTCCACGTATGTATGTGCCAAGGGCAATTTTAGATTTTGTGAATTAGAAAAGGGCTGAGTAGAGGTTGGAGGAGCCACGGGGATTGGGAAGTAGATTAGGGAGAGGCTAATGTGTTTCAATTTTATTGAGAAATATTACTTTCGCTGTGATTATTGCACTGTATTGGGATGTATCATTGACTAAGCGTCTGTATGGACAATGGGATACAACCCAGGTGATGTTCATCTCTTCTTTTCTCATTATTAGATTTGACTGCCTTTTAGTTTACAGGTGAACGCTCACATTCTAATCAGAGAAGATGATTGGGATACAAAGCATTCTCAGAAACCAGGAAGTATGCATTTCTGAATTCCTGGTTCTCCCTTTGCACATCACTGAATCATTTTGTCCTTTCCATCTATCGCACCTCTATGAATTTGAAAAGAATCTAAAAAGACTCTTACTCATGTTATTTGAAAACAAGGTAAAACAAAGACATTTAGTTTTATAATTAGGTAGGCTCACACTTTGTTGATGATTTGTGGCCCCAGTGAGTGGCATTTGCTGACATTCCTAACTTTATTTCTGCTATTCTATCCTTACTGGCCAGCATCCCATAAGAAATTCTTCATGACGTCTCATAAACCTTTATGCTAAAGTGTGCCACAAAATATCCTCTTCTCTCTATGTCCACTGCCCTGGTCAGCACTTAACCTTCCAACTGAGTTCAGCTTCTCTCCTGCCCCATAATCGACATACTACCTAGCAGCTAGAGCTATAGTGCATTATCATGTGTTACCCAGGTCAAACGTTAACTAGATTAATCCCCTGCTCAGGATGCTCCCACTGCTTCACATTTCAATTAGAATAACATCCAAGCACCTTTCTGTGCCCGCAAGATCCCATAAGCTCTAGTCTCCTTCTACTTTCCAGAATTCTTGCCCTCTCTGTTCTAGCCATTCTGGTTTATTTGTGTCTCTCGGATACCATGCTTCCTTGCCTTGGGATTTTGCAATTGGTAGACACTTGGCTTAAAAACAGTTCTCCTGTGGCTGCCTTCATTTCTCCACTCTTGTTTCAGGCTTCCCCAGAGAGGCCTTTCCTAACCGGTCAATCTAAAATCTTCCCCTTTTTTGGTTACTGTCATCCCATTAATCTTACATTATGACATGTTCTTATCCTTCAAAAGGCGGGGTCTTTGGTTGTCTTGTATACTGCTCTATCCCCAGAGCTAGGAATGATATCTGTTACATGGTAGGGACTCTAATATGTGTTACAAGAAATAAAACCCAAATCTAAGTGATTATGCAAATTACCAAACTTGGTCTATTCTGATACTATATGTCAGTGTAGTGAAAGAAATACAGGAAAGTTCAAACCCAAATTTGATCCTAAACTCTGTCACTTGGTTGCCGCATACTACCTTGTTTAAACTCTCTGTAATAGATTAAAAACAGCCAAAGATTCTTTGTCACACCTTTCAATAAGAGGTATAGGCTAAGTGCCTATCAAGATTAGCCTTGGACTTGATTATGTGACTTACTTTGACCAGTGGAACATTACTCTCTATTGGGATAAACTATGCAAGCTGAGGCTTGATAATCACTAGCCCATTGGTGCTTGCCCTGTTGGAACCTGCCTGTTGGAACTCTGCCCTGAGACTACCATGCTGCAAGGAAGATGGTTTGGCTCACATGAGAGATGACTTGCAGTAGAATCAAAGCGATCTAACTAATAGGCAGCAGCAACTTCCAGGCTTATGAGCGAGGCCACTTTGAGCATTACAGCGCACCTGCTCATCTAGTTGAATGCAGTTGTGTAAATGAGCCCAAATAAAACCACCAGAGAAACTATGCAGCCAACCCGCTGAATTGTGAAAATATTCCACGATTACTGTTTTAAGTCACTACATATTATGGGTGGTTCATTATTCAGGATTATTGGAAGACCCAATGAGACAATAAAAGTAGTCTCCAGTGCATTTTCAATTCATAATAGGAACTCAGTTCTTCTCAGTTCCCTGCCATTATTCTGGATCTGAACATGGCTGGCAAAATTTCCTTAGTCAAAAATCTGAGTGTACCTTCTGCTCTGATGTGACCACGTAGACAAATGATATTTGCAAAACATGTCAGGAGATTGATTCAATCATGCACAGAAGAGGTGGGACTTTAGGTTAATTAAACTCATTCTATGGCCATTTCTCAGGATGATTAAGGTAGGAAATTGAAGCATTGAAGCAGGTTAAAAATACATGTAATATAAAATAATGGCTGTCATTTAAAGTACTTACTACGTGTCTGGAACCATACTAAAGCACTTTATATACATTGTCTTCTTTATTTTTTACATCAACTGTATTTTGCAGAGGAGAAAACTGAAGTTTATATACATCGAATAATTTGCTCATGATCTCATTAGCGAACAGCAAAGCTGGGTGTTGAACCCTGGTCTAGCCTACTCTGGATCTACTATGAAGCTTAGCTTTCAAAAAGAGGTTAAAATCACAGTGTGGGAATGGGACCAACCTCTGGCGCAGAGAGAGGTTGATCTATTGGGAAGACAAATAATTAACGCAGATAGTTTACATCTCAGAGCCAATAAACATTGCTTCAATTCTAAGTGTTACAGAAGTTCAAAGCAGGACTATTCGGGCCAGATTGTCCTCAGAAATTAGGGCTCTCTAGAGGAAGGAGGATTGGAGAAGGGGCTCAATGACCTACCACCTGTACTGGCTAGCATACACTGTGAGTTTAGGCCTTGGGCTTAGATTATTATGTGCATTCTTTGTTTCATCCTTTCAATGAGATGTGGATGATTGTGATCCCATATCAGATGAGGATAAGGGAAATTAGAACAGCACTGGGCAGAGGAATGAGCAGTGTGTGTGTATCTGAATGTGTATACATCAGTGTATACATGTTTATGAGTACGTGTCTAGGATTAGAAATCAGCCAATTAGGCCAAAGTTGGGGGAGGGCATAGTAAAACATAAGCGATTCCTAGGATGGGGCAACTTGGAATGTGTAAAGAGTCTTGCAGTGGGCATTTGTTATTGTTGCTTATCCAATATATTTTTCCTATTCTTTTGGGAACAGCACTCTGACCTCTTGGGAACCACATATCTTACATTCTTAGAGCTGGTGACCTGACCAATCAGAGCTCTGAACCGTCTAGGACAGGGTCCCCCAGCCCTCGGGCCACAGACCAGTGCTGGTCCATGGCCTGTTAGGAACAGAGCCGCACAACAGGAGGTGAGAGGGGTGAGTAAGTGAAGCTTCAGCTGTATTTACAGCTGTTCCCCATTGCTGGCATTACCACTTAAGCTCTGCCTCTTGTCACATCAGCGGCAGCATTAGATTCTCATAGGAGTGCGAATCCTATTGTGAACTATGCATGCAAGGGAACTAGGTGGCATGCTCCTTATGAGAATCTAATGCCTGATGTCATCTGTCACTGTCTCCCATCACCCTCAGATGGGACCATCTAGTTTTGGGAAAATAAGCTCAGGGGTCCCACTGATTCTATCTACATCATGGTGAGTTGTATAGTTATTTCATTAAATATTACAATGTAGTAATAGAAATAAAGTGCACAATAAATGCAATGCACTTGAATCATCCCGAAACCCATCCCCAACCTCCAGTCCGTGGAAAAAAATTGTCTTCCACAAAACCAGTCTTTGGTGCCAAAAAGATTGGGGACTGCTGCTCTAGGACATATTTTTAGTTGACAAACAGGCTTATAAAGCAATCAGACCAATGAGGAAGGGCTCCTTTCTGTCGGAATGAAACAGGATGGGATGCAGGCCTGGAGGGGCTGGCAGCTATGCTGATATCGTATGGAACCTGGGAGGGGAGCCAACTTGGAGAGGAGCTGTGCTGAGGGATGGCACGAATCATATTCTGGGGATTCAAAGACATCAGTCAACAAGGCCCTGTTAATAATTAAGCCAGTTCAAGTTAAAGGTTTCTGTTATTGGCTACAGGGCGCAGAGGAGCGAAACACTTGATATAAGATTTAAACAAATTGAAAATGTTTAAATTAATTATTTTTTTTTTTTACAGATGCACTGAAACCTTTATTCACAAATGTAACTCAAAGGATCCTAATTTGAGACATAGTCAGGGAGCAAAAAGAGTGCAGAGTTAAAAATTACCATCTTTAAAGTTAGTAGACCTGAGTTCTAGTCTTGGCTCTACTGCTTTATTTTAAGAATATAGTCATTGATTCAGTTAATTATCCAATATTTTTTGAGTGCCTGTCCATATGCTACAAACTCATTTCACCTGAGCATGTTATGAAAAAAAAAAACTAAAATTTTTAGCCATGTAATATGTAATTTGGGGTAAGTTTTTTTTTTTTCATTTCTGTAAACCAGTTTCTTCATTTGTAAAATGGTAACAGTAATTGTAATTGCAATAGCCTTATCACACATGAATGATATTTTGAGTCAGACTTTGCCTTTTGAACATATACAATTATTTGAAGAAAGGTCTTGAAAGGCGTGACTAGAAAACAAAGATACATTTGTACTTGGGTGTAAACACTCCTGTCTGCAAAGGTCTAGCTCTGATGAACTCTGAAGGTCATTTCCAAGAGAGCAAGATTAGTTAGGATGCAGAAAAGGCTGCTGCTATATGAAAACACAATGGTTTAAATGAGCAGTAAGTGGTCTTTCTCTGATGGAACAGTGCAGAACATCATCCAAGGTCGGTAAGGTGACTTAAAACCACCAGGGACAGTTGAGTTTTCTGTCTTACTGCTCTGCTGCCTCTAGGGTGCAGCTCTTGTCCACATGGTATAGATCTCATCCTCCTGGACAAAGACGCCGGCGCACCCACCGTCAGGAAGACTGGAGGGGAGGAAGGGAAGGGAACCCCTCCTTTCCTGTTAAGGACATGACATGGAATCTGGAAACTTCCACTTCCTCTCACACCTCATTCGCCAGAACCTAGTTATAGGGTTATACTGAGGTGCAGGGAAGCCTGGGGAATACAGCCTTTAGCTGGGCGCCTTTGTGCTGAACAAAAACTGTTCCTGTTGGACAAGGGGAGAATAAGTATTGGGGGCACCCGACATACTCTGCCACATCTATTATTCCATATCAGAAGGAAGGAACCGCACATTCATTAGCTCCAAATCTGTTCTTGGTTCTGGGTTTCAGCCATTCCTTGGGCAGCCAAGTGGGCCTGCTTCCATCTGGCCTGTGCCGTAAATCCTCTTCCCTTTGCAAAGAGCATTTCTTGCATGTGAAGCGCAGAAATCCAGGGCCATCAGCCTCTCCTGGCGGTGTGTGTGTGAGTGTGTGTGTGTGTGCACGGATGTGTGTGTCCAAAGTCATTCTTTGGCGGAAGGCTACCTCTTTGTGAATAACGGGCCCACTTATATTTTATATTAGCTTCTGCTTTATTTCATAATTTTTTAAGGGAACACTCTTTCCTCTCATGCAGGAAAATCTAATTATGCAGTGACAGCAGTTGGCTGACTCGGGCACAACACAACATGTCAATTTTCAGTTGCTTACACGGTCTCACAGAAACTGTTAGAAATTGTTTTGAAATCTGGCATACATTTCAGTCATGTTAATTCCTACAACTGTGCCAAACTAGATGAAATTTGGCTCCTCCAGACTCCGGGGAAGGTGGGGGATTGAGAAAGGCGAAGTTGTTGTTGTTTTTTTTTTTTTTTCCCGGCAGTGACATCATCTCCTCATCCTCCCCTTATGATGAACAGTGTCCTCAAACAAGCCAAAAAGTAATATAACTTTATATTTACAAGACCGAGTGACAAAATGACGGCCAGAGACTGGAGCTGTGCTATAAAACGATTGAAGAAATACAGATGGCATGATGGTTTTTTTCTTCCAACAGATTTGTGCCAGATGTGTGAATATTGATAATTTCTCTGGAGCTCAACTCAAGGCACAATATAGATTTCTGTTTGATGGAGGAACAGGAGAGTGAGAATTCATCCCAGCGATGGTATTTACAGGAAATGTTTTGCCTCTTCTTCCAAATCTGTCAAAGCAGAACCAGAAATCCCAAATTTCCAAATGAGCCTCTGAGTCACCCTTTGTTCTGGACCCAATTTTTATCTCCCCAGTAATTGACAGACTGGAAAATTCATTTGTGAAAACATGTGGTAGGATTCTAAAAGTGGAGCCTCTCAACTGGCTGAACCAATCCCTGTGCGTCAATCCAGGGCATGAGTAGTAGCAGAATCTTAGAAAAGCATCTTAGAAAGGTATCCATTTTATCATCACATCTTCTCCATAGAATCTTAATAATAAAAATATTTTAATAGATTGATATTTTTCAACACTTGGGATGGAAAAACTTGAAAAAAATATTGATTTCCAAAGCTCTTCTAGGTTTCCGTTTTATTCTTTCTAGTGTTCTAATACCCTTGAACCCATTTTAAAATAAGATTCTGGGAGCCACAAAATTTCAATAAAGTTCAGTTTTTTAATCTAACTTTGATTTTGCTTAATATCAGACAGAATTATTGAAAAGATTTTTTTAAAAAACAGAAATATTTATTATTCTTAGAAAGATTCAGCTTTGATCAAATAATTAAGCAAGTCAATTTCAAAATCAGTGTAAAAATGTTTTCGTATCTATACCTTGCTATTTTCTGTGAAGCATTTCAAATGACTTTAGAGGAAGACATCTATAATGGAAAACGTAAGTAGAGAAATAAGGAAGAGAGGCAAAAAGACAGAGAAAATAAAGAATTAGAAAACGACCAATGAAAATTGCCCAGGACATTGGGAATACCTTTTGTCTATAGTTGAAACTTGACTTTGTCTTCGAGCTTCTTGGCGGCCATAGCAAAAATGGAGACATGATCACTTACATAATTTTCTTTATCAGAAAGAAAGGCCTACATCAGTTCCTTAGGGGAAGAAAATTTATTTCTAACATTTAGGTATTAATGGTGGTTCTCAACTGTGGGCAGTATTACCCCCTCCCCTGGAATATTTGGCAATGCCTTGAGGCATTTTTAGTGGTCAAAACTCTGAGAGGGGAGGTGCTGCTCACCTCTAATGAGTAGAGGCCAGGGATGCTGCTAAAGCCTACAAGCATCCTCACAACAAAGAATCATCTGGCCCCAAATGTCAACAATCCAAGGTTGAGAAACCCTGGGTTATAAAATAAGTTTTTCATGTGGATATTCATAATGTTCTCAATGATATTCCCACGGCACATGGCTTTGGAACCAGGCAGATCGAAGTTTAAATTCATGCTCCACCACTTACCAGCTGTGTAACTTTTGGCAACATGGTTAACCGTTCTAAGTCTCAGTTTCCTGGAGATAATTATGTAAATCCTATAGGGTTGTTACAAGGATTAGAGAAATAATGTTTATGGAACATCTAACACAGTACTTGGCACATAGTAAAAGCTCAGTGAAGGTTAACCATTAAAATAATTTCATAGGCAGAGAGAACACTAAAGTGTTGTTCCCTGAAGATGGTTATGGTTTGAGAGGGGCTGAAGGGTGAAGTTCTATTGTGAACTGTTTCATCTATTGATAGCCTTAAGAAAGCGGTGGCTCATGCCTGTAATCCCAGCACTTTGGGAGGCTGAGACGGGGGGATCACGAGGTCAGGAGATTGAGACCATCCTGGTTAACATGGTGAAAACCTGTCTCTATTAAAAATACAAAAAATTAGCTGGGCGTGGTGGTGGGCACCTATAGTCCCAGCTACTCGGGAGGCTGAGGCAGGAGAATGGCGTGAACCCGGGAGGCGGAGCTTGCAGTGAGTGGAGATTGTGTCACTGCACACCAGCCTGGGCGACAGAGCAAGACTCCATCTCAAAAAAAAAAAAAAAAAAAAGGAAAGCCTGGAAACGTGGATGAATATATACAATGACCTTCCATGGATATCACCAAAGGGACAGTTTGAGGCTGAACCCTCTGCCAGGAGTTCAGAGTGCTGTTATTTGTAGTTGTTGGTTGAGAGCTGTACCACATTCTCTAGAAATCAGATAAGCAGGAGGTAGAAAGACATATTAAATATCTACCCATGCTAGTCACCAAGATGTTCAGACACTTTTTAATAGACTCCTCATGTAATACAAACAACACAGAGCCAAGTCGCATCTCACCTTTTAGAAACATTCAAAGTTCACCACTTCAAAATTTAGTTGATCTCTTCTGAAAAACAAACAGAAAACAAATAAATCTGAAATTCTAGAGCATAAACAAGTTTTGCTACCATTTTAACTTATAATGGGTCACTACATTAGTTGGGTTATTGCTGATGAAACCAGTTTCAAATTTCCAAGGCTTAACCCAGTAGAAGCACATTTTCAAGCATGCAACAGACCAATGTTGGTGTTCATGGTTTGCACGTGGCTCACTTGACTGCAGGAGGTGGTTCAAAATTCCAAGTTACTTCTAGTTTATGGCTCTATCATTCACTTCCCCAGAGTTCTCCATTTCTAGCAAGAAAATGAGAAAAAGAGACAGCAGAGCAGACATATGGGTTCCATAAAACCTCTCCTTGCATGTGACTTAGGTCATATCTGCTCACATTTTATTGGTCAGAGCTCATCACTGGGACTTTCCTGCATGGAAGGCCAGGAAACGGAGCCCTGCTGGCCAGGTGCCACTGCATGGACTGGGAAGGAAAATGTTAGTGGATAGTACACCTTCTGCCATTACTGCCAAATACACACTGGTGTGGTTTGGTTAATCAGCTTCTGTTCAGCAAAACATTTCCGTTTTGAAAGCAAGGACAAAATACCCATGTCTAGAAACCACCCATAAGATTTAGTTCAGTTCTTTTCTTTTCAGCAGTAGAAAAAAATGAAAGAAGTGGACATGTGACAAGTTTGATAGACTGGTGAAAATCTAAAAAGGCCATTATTCAAATATGTATGGATCCTTTTAGCTAATGGATTCAAATTTATAATGCTGCACTTGTCAACAAGATAATTTTGCAAAAACATTAAAGGCTGAGCAGTTCGGTCCCTTCTAACCCTGAGGCCTCTTCGCCACAGCAAATGAGCAGCTGTTCTCAATGAAAATAGAGCTCCCGTGCTCATTGTGTTCTGAGACCCAATGCACGTTGTGTGCTAGTTTCTAAGCTGTGCTTTGGAGAGGAATATGGCATGTTATGAGATGTCCAAGACTAGGCTAAGGCATCCATTTTATCAAAAGAAGAAAAAAGGCCACATGGTGTTGCTACAAATACCTTGGACAATAAGGTAGATTATTGTAGTCGAAATTGAATAGTAAACCACTATTCATGATATAAGACACTGACACTCATCCCCCAGGGTGTCCAGGGTGATATTAAAGAGGATCTGACACGATTTTTGGTATCTGTGTGTTATAAAAGAGGAAGAATGCTATGTTATGGATAGTAATGGTCATGGAGCAACAAATAATAGGGTTAAACAGTATTTGTGGAAAAATAGCCCTTGTAGAGTACAGAGGTTCTGTAAGTAAGCACATATGTTTGGAAATAGTTTATATTTGGACTAAATAAAACTGTATTGTATCAGCAGAATTTAATGCTGTTGTCTCAGTGAGCATAATATTTTCAAATACAAAGCAAAAAAGGGAGGAGACTTTTTAGTTGTACTCCGATCATCACTAGAGAGAATGAGAAATTATGGTGAAGTTTTGGAAAGAGTTTGTTAAGAGAACACACAATAAAATTGCATGTTTATTGCACACAATAAAAGTGCTTGTATGTTCAGGGCCCTTGAGTCTTTAGAAATATTCTGAAGCTCAAACTACAGAGCTTTCCAGATGCAGTTCTCCATATTGTTTTTCATTTTAAGAACAATCAGTATAAATAACCCAAGTTCTAGGAGATCCATATTGACTGGCCAGTCCTGCCTGCCAGCACTAGCAGCAAAATCTGTGCTGAGAGATGCCATCTCCTGGTGCTTTCCGTAAGCAGACCTGGGTTGCTAGAGAATGCAGTTGTAATGACAAGTTCTCCATGCCCCTTATTACTTAAGTGAGTATGATACCAAAATGTACCTAGGAAGAGTGCTCACTTTGGAGTCAAACTACCTGAATGCATCCTTCTGTCTCTGTCTGACCATATGGTCATGAACAAACTATTTCATCTCTTCCCACCCTCAGTTCTTAAAAAAAATAGTGAGATATCTCCTTCCTTTCTGAAGAATACAAAAGACAAAATGAGTTCTTATTCATCAATAGTGAAAAACTCAATGTCCAAAAAATGAAATATTAACTAAATCAGTGTATATTCATTTGATGGGATATTTTACAACCATTCAAATTGCATTCACGAAGAGTTTTAATACTCTTTGGAAATTTTAATAATTTTATTATAATATTAAATTAAAAAACAAAATAAAACATTGCACAACCAGCATGAATATAATTATACAAAAAAATGTTACACATAGGGAAGATTCTGATTCTGGAGGATTTCTGGTTAATAGGGCAAATTCAGCTGATGTGTGAAATTTCCTGGTCCCGTTTCAACATAGAAATTCTGGAAAATTATATATTTTAAATACATAGATAAGCTTGAAAGGGAAATCCTTAGAAGTCTCAAACAAAGTGTTTATTCAATGCTGGAGGTTAATGTCTCTGTGGGAATGGGAGAATGAAGCCTCAAGTTTGTATGGTGGGTGGGAGTTGGAAATAAGCTTCCTCCATAATGTCAGAAACCAGCAATCAGTGAAAGGAGAGCTCAAAAAACTCTCCTGCCTCCCAGGGCCATTGTAAGGAAGTTTACTTATTAGTTATCCGGTGAAAGAATCCAAAATGAGAACTCAAACTCCCAACCCTGCATCACATCATGCATGGATGTAGGGTCCTTGGTCATGCTATTTATTGAGTGTGAAACATGGAAACCACAAATTAACCTAGAACTGGTCTGAACTGGAAGAAGCCATTAGGTTCCAGCAGGGGAACATGTAAATCCACCCACAGGGAGGTGTTCCTAATCAAAGGAATTCCCTGAACTCACTGCCAAGTGAGTTTAGAGTCAGAAATTACAATTCTCACAAGGAAGTAAACAACCATGAGAGAGGAAGCATACAAAAAGTGACAGAATTTGTTTCCTAAATAACTACAGATAATAAAACAATCGAAAAGAGACTTTAAAACACTATGGTTAAATATCCAAAGTGATGAAGCCACATATAGATTTTATAATGGAAGTTTATAAGAAAAAAGTGAACTTAGTTGAAAGGAAAAAAAAAGTAACAGAAATTCTAGCAATAATACATGACTAAGTAAAGTCATTGTTTTAGTTATTTAGTGCTGTGTAACAAATTACCCCAAAACTTAGTGGCTTAAAAAATTCAAACATGTATTATCTTGTTGTTTCTCTGGGTCAAGAACTTGCAAGCAGCTTAGCTGAGAGAATCCAGCCCAAGGTCACATAAAGTTATAGTCAAGATGTTAGCCAGGACTGCATCTTGGAAAACTCTTCTTCCAAGATGACTCATTCACATGGCTGGAAAGGTTCTGGTGGTTTGAGACAGGCTTAGGCCTAAGTTCCTTCTCATATAGGCCTGTCCTCAAGCTGCTTGATGCCCCCCCAGTATGGTGGCCTGCTTCTTTTAGAATGCACAATCCAGATGAGTGAGGCAGAATAAGTGATGCCTTTTATGACTGAGCCTCAGAAGTCACACAGCATTACTTCCTCAACTTATTCATTAGAATCATATGACTAAGTCGGGCCCCCATTGAAATCAAGGAGAATTAAGTTCTGTATTAGTCAGTTCTTGCACTGGTACCAAGTAATACCTGAGACTGGGTAATTTGTAAAGAAAAGAGGTTTAATTGGCTCAGAGTTTACGCAGACTATACAGGAAGCATAGTGACTTCTGCTCGGCTTCTGGGGAGGCTTCAGGAAACTTACAATGATGGCAGAAGATGAAGGGGAAGCAGGCACATCTTACATGGCTAGAGCAGGAGGAAGAGAGAATGGAGGGAGCTGCTACACACTTTTAAAACAACCAGGTCTCGTGATAACTCATTCACTCGCTATCATGAGAACGGCACCAAGGGGATGGTGCTAAACCATTCATGAGAAGTCCACCGCTATGACCAAGTCATCTCCCACCAGGACCCACCTCCAACATTGCGGATTACATTTCAAGATAAGATTGGGTGGAGACACAGATCTAAACCACACCAGGTTCTACCTTTTAAGTGAGGAGTGTTGAAGGACTTGTGAACACTTAAAAACCAGCAGCATTACTGAAATAAAAAGATGTTTATTTGTAATAGTAATGCTTATCTCTGGATGGCGAATGAAACGTGATCTTTTAAAATCTTTTCTGTTTTTTCTTAAAATTTCTACAATGAAAATATTTTAACATTTCTAATGAGAAATAAGATATCTATATATCATGTGCATATATGTGTGTATATATATATACACACACTATCTGTTAGGGGGCAGAAGTATGAACAGTTTGGGGTACATATTCTGTGCCAGGCAATGCTTCAAGGTATTAATTTATTTAATCACTACCATGATAACTCTATGAGGTAGACACTATTTTTATCCCGATTTCTAAAGAAGAAATAAGTACAATTGGTAAATAAGTCTGGTAAAGAGCCATGATTCTTTCTACATCTGGAGTCTTATGCATACAATTTTGTCATATACTGAGGCTTATAAAACATCTCACAGAATTCAATGAAGTGCCCAATATGTAATGATGTCACCTAATTCTGCTTGCTATTTTTGTAAGACTGCTTCCTGTCTTTGCCGTTTGGAATAATAAAGTGCTCAGGTGTACTACTGGGATGGTATTAATTACCATCAACCCAACATGAAGAAGTCTTAGAATTGCCCAAAAGGCATTTAAGAAAGCTTAACACGTTTATAAGGGCTCCCTGGCTGGGTCCAATCTTTCAGAGATTAAACATATTAAAATTCACAAAAGGATTTGTAATTATTTGTTTCTCTAAACAGGCAGAATAATTAAAAAAAAACAATGCTGCATTAGATAGTCATTTTACCTCTTGTTATGTTCACTACCAAAATGAAGTGTCCTTGTTTTCCTTTTCTCTGAGTCTAATCTCAATTCCATTTGATTGGCATTTAATTTTCACCTGAGGATTACACAGGAAACCGAGATAAATCACTTGCTCATTCAACACATACTTCCTAAGTTTCTACTATGTGCCTGGTATTGTGCTAGGAACTGTACAGAGAAAATCAGACAAATGCAGTACCTTGTCTCATGGAGTTTAGAATCAGGTAAAATATTAATAAAGGCAATTAGTAGAATAAATGTGAATAAGCTAGACAACACTCAGCTATACAGACCATCCAGAATACACCAGATATACTGTGTTACAGACTAGGAAGAATGTTATTTGACTTTTAAGCAAGCTGACATTTCAAAACTAAATATTTGGAGTAAAATTTTATCCCCTCTTTTTGTGCTATTTTGTTTGTATGTTTTAGGAACTACATTCCCTTTGTGCTTCTTTCATGATGATTAGAAGACATTCTTACTGGCATGTGAGAATCTTATACTCAACTAAGAGAAGGATTCACAATATTATGTATAGTACAATCTAAAAGCCGTGCAAAAAATGCACACACAAAGGTCATTTAGGAACACACCAAAATATTTAAAATTGTTATTTTTGGGTGACAGTGTTTGTCGTGCTTTAAAATTTTTTTCTTCTTCATTGCTCTCTGTGTTTTAACAATGTTTTTAATGAACTCTATACATTTTGCTTTCTTTATTATAAAAATAAGTGCACTGTTAGATAGATTCAAAGTGACACGCTTGCGGTTCTACCTTTTGGATAAAAGATTTTGGTTGGAGAACATATGCATGTTCTAAGGATGATTTCCAACGTTCATCCCTGATCCCAGGGCATTGGACATGACAGAATCAATGGCATATTGCACATTGCACTGAATTTTAACATAAAAAGGAAGTTGGGCCAATGCAAAGGTGATTGCAGAGGGGTAAGAGAGAATGAGAGGATCTGAGAGAGAATGGTTCAATGTTTGACATATTGAAAGACCATCATGTGAATACAGAGAGTGGTCATGATATGGAGAGAAGTTTGGAGAGGGAGCTTAATAAATAAGTAATGGCCACCGAGGGTTTAGACAGTTTCATATTTAAAGAGATATTTATGAGCTATTGCAGGACTTGTAGTGGCTCTCCACTTTTCTCTTCCCCTCTCATTACAGTCGAAGGGAAGAAATGAGGTCTAAAGAAAACTGCAGACATACTTAGAACCACAGACGACCTGTTCATTAAAAGTGAATGTAAGAGTTAGCACAAGTTTATACTAAAAATTTTATTTTTATCTCTTCCTCCGATAACTGCTTCAGAAAAGTATCCAAAACGGGTGCAGCTAAATGCAATACCTCCTGTCACAGAGTGCCTTTGATATAGAAGTTGTGTTAGGCATGTAGATGAGATTCCACACACCCAAACACTAAATCCTTCTCTCTTTCAGGGTTCCGAGTTGTTTATTAAAGAGACAAGGGGTAAATGCAGCATCCTGCTATTACCATATTTGCATGTTTTGTTTCACTTTGTTTATTTCTAAATTAAGGCTTGTTGACAGCCACCCTGAAGATTATTGCTGTGCACAATCATTCAGTCCCACTATTTCTGCATTCATGCGTTATCTGAGACATCCCAGAAAGCAATCTACAAACATACATGAGAATCTGGGAGTATGAACAAAGACACAAATTTGTACACACGTTTTGTGTGTGAGATGAGATTATATTGCATAATATTAAGAATACAATGTCAAAGTGAAAGAGAACAAGCTTCACTTACATTCTCCTCCCCTTACTAGTTCTGTCATGTTGTGCAGGGACCTTATCCTCAACAAGCCTCAGTTTCCCCGCCCATAGAATGCAAATAGTGATTACTTCCACATCAAATTGTTGTCAGGAATAAATTAGATAAGTGATATGGCTTGGCTATGTCCCCGCCCATATCTCATCTTGAATTGTAGTTCCTATAATCCCCATGTGTCATGGGAGGGACCCAGTGGGAGGTAACTGAATCATGGGAGTGGTTTCTCCCATGCTGTTCTCGTGATAGTGAGTGAGTTCTCACGAGAGCTGATGGTTTTATAAGCGTCTGACATTTCCCCTGCTGGCACTCATTCTCTCTCCTGCCACCCTGTGAAGAGGTGCCTTCCACCACGATTATAAGTTTCCTGAGGCCTCCCCAGCCCTGTGAAACTGTCAGTCAATTAAACCTCTTTTCTTTATAAATTACCCAGACTCTGGTATTTCTTCATAGCAGCATGAGAACGGACTAATAAAATAGGCTATGTAAATCATCTAGAATTTTACCTGGCACACAGTAAGCATTCAATAAATTTGTCTATTATTACAGTTGACTTTATGTAAATATACATCAACACAAACAAATGTTGATGATTATGAAAATAGTAGTATGATCTGCATTTTAAGTGTATTCTGTTATATCTGCATTCCTATTCCCAAACAAGTAGATTGCTTATCATTATTTATCGTGAATTCTCTCCCCACATTGCCTTGAGCCCGTTTTATAGAAAGAGAATGGTCTTTTCCATTTCCCTGTCACATGATTCAGACTCCATGATGGGAAAGGCAAGGGGAGTCCAGGATGAAGATGACTTTTTGTTAGATTTGACAACCTTTCTTCATTTCCTTAAGAAGGGAAGGATTTACTTAAAACAGGTGTGCAAGCATCCATCTCTGCCCTAGCCTATCACAGTGGATGCAGCCATAATCCCTCTTCCTGGGCGTTGGAGACACTTGTATTTCATGATCAGTTATCTGCAGACAGGTGTCTTAGAAAAGTGCCTTGGCTTGAAATTGTCTGTTCCATCATCCTGTCCGTGGAATAGTACACAAAACGATTGTTGAAGGGGCACACACACTTTTCTTTAAGTAAATTAGGTTTTCTTTGAAAGGTGTTCTCAGTCTTCCCCATGACAAGTGTGACTCCCAAAAGACATAAAGTCCTCAGAGATAAGTAAGTTCATTCAATGATAAATGTGCTTCACCCTCTGAGCATCTGGTGGAACACCTGTGGGTGACATTTCCTTGAGTCCAAGTTTGGCAGGATGAAGAATATCAGTGCCCTCCATGGCCACTCTACCACCCCACCATGTCGGTGCTCCAGGCCTGCTAAAGATTAGGTGGTATTGCATTGGGAAAATCAGGACATCTTTCTTCCAATGATGATTTTAAAGGCAAATTATTTCATCTACGGAATCGGCTAATTTGAACCCCTGGAGAGATTTCTAGGCCAAATCAACTTCCACTGACAGTCAACTATAAGCTTTCAATCTGTTTGCAGACTCAGTTCAATATATATAGTTATACTGAAAAGCTCACTTACAACTTGGGGAAGTCTTATTAGGGGCGAGGATGCTATTTTGGGTCTCAGATTTCAATTTAGACACTCCGACATTTTTGCTAGAATTGTGTGAAAACTTGCACTTATTGCATACATGTAAACGGGCAAGAAGACAAGAGTTCAAGCAATGACAGGAATAATTTGGTGAACAAAAGTTCCTAGAGGAATATTTTGACATCAGACAGAAATGTGTGGAATTAGGACAAGGTGAGATAAATGAGCAAAGTGATTTCACTATAAGTTGAAAGGGGTAAGGAGGAGGTGATGTTTAGGAGTAGGATACTAATGTGTGTAAATTAAAAGAGAGAGCATTTATTGATCACTTTCAATGTGCTATATTCTGTGCTAAGTGCTTATACATACCTGATCTTGTTTAATAATCACAAGACCCCATGACACAAACAGCATAGCATAATGTTTGGAGCATAAGCTCTAAGGCAGCCTAGGTTTGCATCCTGACGTTACAACTTACTAGCTGTGTCAGCCTCAGAAATCTGTTAAATCTGTTAACATCTCTAAACTTTGGTTTTTGCTTGTAAAAAATAGTGTCCGCACCTCACAGAGATTTTGAAAAGATTATGTAAAATAATGCTGAAAAAGAAACCACGTATCTCGGCTCACAATAAATTCTCCATACTGTAAATGCTCACTTTGTCATGAAATCATTATCACAATTTTACATGTGAAGAAACTGAAGCTTGGGGAGGTTAAGTAACTTGTTTAAGACTGCACAACTACTAAGTGGCAGAGCTAGGACTTGAACCCAGACCTATGTCATGCTAAAGCCTACGTATTTAATCCTATGTAACTAGGGGCTGACGGTACAGAAGGAAGGTTTAATTAGTTCTTTGCTTCTGTATCTTGAAACTTGCCAGCCTGAATGAATGTGCTTCCATCAATCAATGGGTTAATAGACAGAAAAAAGATGAACAACAAATGCAATAAATCTCACATGTTAAGTTCTGAGACTTTTTTAGGTTATCCTTACTGGTAGTCCTGTAACAGATTCTGTTTGCTTCGACATCAGGTACCAGGTTGATTTGCAACCTCTGAAAGGCATGGCTAGTATAATGTGAGGAACTACAACTTGAGGAATAACAGCCACATCTCTTGTATTAGTTCCAATTAATTACTCGAGCTCCCATAAACACTCATAAGTAGAAATGTTAGTATATTTCTCTTGCCATTTTCCCCAACCTCATGCTCAGCTCTCATGCCCACATGGATTGTTCCTGAATCTCAGGGGCTGCATTCATTTTGTAGAGTCACCTTTGCTTCAAAAGCTGGTCAGAGGGAGAAATGGTGGGTTGAGTGGTCTGGAAACTAACCTCAGGTCCCAGCTGCTGCTGTTTCTGGTGCATCCCCACAGTGTCACTGTTGAGAATGGGTCGCACGCAGCCTCTGCTGCTTTGCCCACCTCGGCAAGGATGCCTTTTGCTGCTCGAGATCCTAGCTCCCACCAGAGTGGTAGCTTAAACTTAAAATCCGGTAGTTAAGCCCCACTAGGTTTTACTTGTATGCTCAATAATTTCTGTAAAGTATGCCATTCTGTGTTGGAATGGCAGGATCTGAAGTATCTCCAGCCCTAGTCACATAGGATAAGTCCTGGACAGGTCTCTCCAACAGATCTTTAGGGACTGATGCTGACTCTGGATCACCTACTGAAATGCTCTTTGGGGCCTGTCAAGAGAATTTGCATAGGAATACCTCAGTCAGAGATGGTCTCAAAATAATGAGCCTCAAAGGAAATAAGTCAGGAACCATTTCTTTGCATCAGGCTCCCTGTGCCCTGTGTAAATTAACCATCTCTTGAACAGTGACCAACTCTGATGGCCACTACAGATCAAAGTCCTTCAATATCTTCTTGAGGCAAACGAGTACCTGTTGGACTTTTTTTGTGTGGCTAAGCAGTGCTCCCCCAGGCAGGTCATTTGCCACCTAGCCCCCTCTAGCTCATGTGTTGCCTCTCTAGCTTCACTCAAACACAATCCCAGACCTTTGCAGATGCCATCGCCTGTGCACAACCCCAGGATTATCAGTTTGAACAAACTATGCTGTTTCTGAGGATATTTTCCTCTGATTACTACTTGGCTAAAACAGTGTACCCTTGCCACACGGCTGGAATACTCCTCCTAGCTCTTAGCGTACATCAGGGTCTCTCAACCATGGCACTAATAACATTTGGGTCTGGATAATTCTCTGTGGTGAGGGCTGTCTTTTACACTGTAGGATGTTTAGCAGCCTCCCAGGGCAAAGAAAATCCACAAATATTCCCCTGTGTCTTCATAGGCAGAGTCACTGCTAGTAGTTTCTCAGGCAGGAAAAATAAAGGCATCCCTACGCTGTCACTTTTTTATGTGATTATTCATATTTTCCAAACCAAAAGTCAAGGTCCGGAGTGTGACAAATGGGACTTAATCTCCGAAACCATTGAGTACTGAAATCAGAGCTGCTTAGTCATAAGAAAGGGCATTTTTCAAGTCCATGTGACCCATCACTGATAGCATAACAGGAAGGAATGGTGGCCTTGTGCCTTTCTTCCCCAAAGCCGTTCGTTCATGAGACTGGATCTAAGAAACTCATTGCTGATGAGGCGTAATTAAGAGTTGGCCTTACGGTGGATAGTTAGAGGCTGAAGCATTTATTCAAATGTTATTTATTCAAATAAAATTTATAGTTGCCTCTACTCTCATGCTGCTTTTAATCTAGATACTGAGTAGAAAAACAAACAAAACAAACCCTGCACCATACAGTGTATGAAATGCACAGGGCGCCACAGCGGGGTGTAAGGGAAGAATGGTTGGAGTAATCAGGGCAGGCCTCACTGAGGATGGGGCATTGAAGTCAAAGATAGTGAAGAGATCAGTTAGACCAGTGGTTCTCAGCTGAGGGTGACTTTACCCACTAGGGGACCCTTGGCAATGTCTGGAGACACTTCGGGTTGTCACATTGAAAAGGTAGGGGAGGTGCTATTGGCATCCAATGAGTAGAGCCCAGGGATGCTGTTAAACATCCTACAATATAGAGGACAGCCTCCACCACAGAAAATGATCCAGGCCCAAATATCAATAGTGCCACAGTTGGGAGACTCTGATGTAGGCTAGGAACTGGGAGGAGTATTCCAGCCATGTGACAAGAATAGGCTGTTCAGCCAAGAAATAGCCAGATGAAAATATTATCAGAAAAAGTACAATTCTTTTTTCAAACTGATAATCCTGAGGTTGTCTTTGAAGAAAGGTGAAGTTAAGTTTCCCAAAGCAAGAGAGACAACTGCATGGATCTTGAAACCCTAAGTAGGTAAAAGAAAGGAGTGAACCAAGCAGGTGTGTGCAAGGGAAATCGTGTTAAAACCGAAGAGAGTCACTAGCTCTGAGGTTCTGCCTGTCATCACTGTGAAGAAAGGTAGATTTCGAGTTGCTAAACACTCTAAGTCTTAAAAACAAGTTTGCATCTTGAAACTTTATATCTTGGCAAATCCTTTATTTGAATCACTTTTAACACTGTGCATACTAAGAAAAGAAAAAAAATATTGCAGGTGAAATTTTGACCTGCAGAGATTAAATTTGCAACATCTGGGTCAAAGACACAGGGGACTGAGCAACTTCCTCATCTATAAAGAGAGGTGCTTGCACAATGTGCTTTCTCAAGTCTTTTCCAATTCCACACCCCATGACTGTGGAAAAGCAAGACACCCAGGTAGTTGGCATGCCACCTTTTTATGGTAGGGAGGTCCTTTCCTTCCACCTCATATCCTTCACTCTGTTTCGCTACATCTTCGAAACCCAAGCAATAGTCAAGTCCTAATCGTGCCATCAGCAGGACTCACTTAAACAGGATGGAAGGGAAAGACAAAAATTCTCCTTAATCCCAGTTGATATGTGACTTTGCTTAGCACTTTGAATATTATTAAGTGTTTGAATTTCTTCCTGTGTCTTTTTCACCAAGATGACTGTCTTTCTGTTTCGTTGACAGCCTCTGCAGGACCAAATTGACAGCTCTTTAAAGGCGGCTGACGAAAAGCAGCATTAATTAAGTCATTGCCGGACTGTAATTGTGTTAAGAAGTAAAAATCTAATATGAGAAAAGGTTAGTGAGTCCTCTCTTGTGTCAGATTTTCTACTCCCTATGAATATTAATGTCCTTAATGAAGACAATCTTTGCCTCATCAAGCCGTTGTTCTGCATTCAGGTGCCAAATGCCTGTGCCATTGATTTGTTTTTAAAGAACAAATATGTCAGGAGAGAGTGACTGTCCTGTTTCTTATCAACATCATAGAGGATGCTTTTGTATTCCCAGGAAGAGTTTATAGATTTTGTGTGCATGTACAAGCTCTTGTGAAGGGAGGGGGGAGAAAGTCATGTGCAGGCCGGGTAAATGAGTTACGGTAATTTAATATTACTGTTGTGTTTGATCGCATTAGCTCCTTTTCCGTGTGTGTGAGCAATATTCATATACAAGTGGGGTTACAATCAGCAGTTTTAATAAAATAGGAATTCTCTCCAGAAAAAGAGAGGCCTGTGGTTTAAGCATTGAAATGGGTTCCATGAGGGAATCGAATTATCCTCTGCTGATGGTCCTCCCCTTACTCTGATGGAGCTGAGGAAGGATGGGTCTTAAATAGGTTGGAGGCCTTGTTCTCTCTATCTATCCCAGTATTTACTCCTGCCTCCTACAATCAAAGACAAAACCTCACCTCTCTTCTCCAGAATTCTAGATCAAAAATGAAGTAACCCTTACATTCATGATATATATATGTATTTTATGTATATATTTATATATGTATTATGTATTATATGTACATATATTTATATATTTTTAATGTATATATTTATATATGTATGTATGTATTATATGTACATATATACATACAAATATATACATATATACAAATATATGTATATTTATGTATAAATATATTTATACACATATTTATATATGTATGTATGTATAATCCAAGTTATACAGGTATGTATATACATAATACATATATATATTATATATGTATGTATAACCCAAGTTATACAAGTATGTGTGTATGACCCAAGTTATACATGCATGTATATATACATATATGTGTTATAGCCCAAGTTATACATGTATACATATATATGTGTGTGTATACATACACACACACAAACATATACATATAAATTGGGTTTCTCTGTTCCAGAAAGTCCAGAGTACCCTGCTTCTGGACATAAAGTCAGCATTGTCAATTTTTTGGTTGGTGAGAGCTTGATGGTGAGTCAGTAAACTGAATTATGTGCCAATTTACATAACTGATTTAGTCAGAATTAATTTGGGCTGAAGTAACAGGGCAACTTCAGAAGTGTAGCTTCATCATGAGAGCCATTGCTTCATACATAAGTCCTGCTTGGTGTGGTTGTTCTGTGACGGTCAAAGGCTCCAGGTTCCCTCCAACTTTCCACTTGTCTTCTCTAACGTGGCTCTTGTCCTCAGTGGCCAAGATGGCTGTTGGGGCTCCAGCCATCACATTCACCCTCAGAGCAGTAAGTGGCAGCCTCACATCTCAAAGGAAGGAAGGAGACCAAAAAATTTACTGCCAAAACACATGTGCTAGACAATTCACCTATATTATTTTATTTTATGGTTATGTCCTTATATGATGTGTCGCTATCTGGCTTAGTTTTCTATGGCTATATAAAAAACTAGCACATGCTTAGTAGCTTAAAAAAACACAAACATTAGCTCACAATTCCCATGAGTCAGGAGTCAAGGTATGGATTAGCTGGTCCTCTGCTTGGAGCCTTCCGAGGCTGAAATCAAGTATTGGTGGAGGCTGTGATTCTCATCTGAATCTCTGGTCTGCTTCCACACTCATTGGTTATTTACTTATTTTAGAAACAGGGTCTCACTTTTTCACTTGGCTGGAGTGCAGTGGCTTGATCATAGCTCATTGCAGTCTTGGATTCCTGGGTTCAAGCAATGCCCCCAACCTCAGCCTCCTGAGTAACTAGCACTACAGGCATTTGCCACCACACCTGGCTAATTTTTTTTTTTTTTTTGGTAGAGACAGGTCTTGCCCTGTTTCCCAGGCTGTTTTTGAACACGTGGTCTCAAGCAATCCTCCTGCCTTGCCCTCCCAAAGTGCTGGGATCACAGGTGTGAGTCACCATACTTGGCCTCTCGCTGGTGTTTGGCATAGTTCATTTGCTTGTGGATATATGATTGATACCTTTTTTTTTGTGCTAGCTCTCAGCCAGAGACTGTTGTCACCTTCTAGGAGTCACATACGGTTTCTTGTCACGTGGCCCCAGAAGCAGCTCATAGCATATCAATGTGCTTTTTCTCCCAAGCCAGCAGGAACTCATCCCTCCGATGTTCTGTCTCTTTTGTTTTGAGACGGAGTCTCGCTCTGTCACCCAGGCTGGAGTGCAGTGGTGTGATCTCTGCTCGCTGCCACCTCTACCTCCTGGGTTCAAGTGATTCTCCTGCCTCAGCCTTCCGAGTAGTTGGTATTATAGACGTGCACCACCACACCAGGCCAATTTTTGTATTTTTAGTAGAGACGGGGTTTCACCAAGTTGGCCAGTCTAATCTCCAGCTCCTGGCCTCAAGTGATCCATCCTCCTCGGCCTCCCAAAGTGCTGGGATTACAGGCATGAGTCACCTTGCCCAGCCGCTCCCTCTTCTTTTAAAGGCTCCTCTGATTAGGTCAGAGGCCCATTCAGATCATTTTTCTTTTGATTAACTTCAAGTCAACTGATTAGTAACCCAATTATAAGAGTGATATCCCATCATATTCACAGCTTTCATCCCCACTATACAGGAGGAGACTACACAGACTGTTGAACACCAGAGGGAGGGAGGGTCTTGGGGGTGTCTTAGAATCCTGCCTGAGACTGAGAAACTACCCAGGTTCGTCAGTGTAAAAGTCAAGGAGACTATCCATGTGTTTCTGACTCAAATTTCTACAGGAAGTCCTGCCACTCATTGTCAACATTCCTGAAGAGGTTAGCCATGCCCTTGGTTTTGCACAATGTCCTTTAATCAAGGGTCTGTCAGATGTAAAATATTCATTAGTTTATTCAAGAAGTATTTAGTGAGAGTTTTCTACATCTAAGAACTAGATAGGAGAGATCCTGACATGAGGCAGAATGGAAACGTGGAGCCGGATGGCCAGAGTTTGAAGTGTGCCGCTGCCACATGCTAGGGATGTGACCTTCTGCAACTCACCTAACCTCAGTTTTCTCATCTTTAAAATGGGTATGCTAGCAGTAGGACTTAGTTCAGAGAGTTGTTGAGATCTGTGGTACTCAATCAACATTTGTCATTATTATGAAACATTTGCGTCCATACTGTCTGTTTCCAATTGCAAACTTTTGGAAGTCATGGGTGGAGTGTGGAAGCTTTTTGTTGTACTATCAAGTCCTTCCATCAGACACGCAGGCATATCAGAAAATTAATTACTATGGAAGATGCTGATAGCACGTTTCGGCCATGAGGCTTATTTCCCCCATCTTAACACGCACGCCTGGGCATTTGGAATAAAGAGGGGAAAAAAAGGCACATTTTACTAGTTCTCTCCAAACACAGTACAGACTGCTAGGCTGTTTCTTCAGAGGGGGAGAATCAAATTGGCTCCAGATCCCTGCTCGGCTGCCAGACCGTGGGAAGTGAGAGAGAATGTCAAAGCTGGCAGTTGACAAACAAGGAGATCGTTCCAAAAGGAGGAGGATTGGCCTAAACAATATCCTTCGCAAATGTTTTTCTCAGCTTTTGATGAAGGAGAAAGGAGGAAAAAAATCCCACAAATCCTCATAAGGTATTCTAGAGCACTGGGGTCACTATTTGCAAAGATTTCAAGTCTAGGAACGTACCAGCTTTAAGCGTGTAGGAAAATTGCAAGTTATAGATGTAACTAAAGTACTTTCCTTCTAAAAAGAAATGAACAATATGAATAGTAGTAAAGGCCCCTTTGATACCATCCTCATTTTAGTTCTCCTCCCTTCCCCTAAGGAAACCAGTTATGAGGTTTGAAATATAGCCTCTGATTTCAAATAATTAAATTGCATCTATGTTCTACTCCCTGAGAAAACGTATATCATTGTTTTGTTATTTTTACACAAAATGCGTAGAGTTGCTTCCTGTTCTTTTTACTTTTATATAAAGATATTATGATGCACGACCATTCTGCAATTTACTTTTTCCTTTCAACCGTGTTTCTAAGGTCCCTCGTGTTGATATTGATCTTGCTCATTCCTTTTAAACAGCTAAATATCCTACATTTAATTTATCTAGTCTCATGTTGAGGGCATAGGTTGTTTCACACTTTTCGGTATAAATGGTGCTGCAGTACACGTCTATCTTGAAAAGTATGACAATCCTGTTTTGTCTATTACTCTTCACATTGGTCACGTGGTGCCAGAGTATTGTCTCTTGGAGTTCCCTGTTATTTTTGTTTTAGTTTATTTGTTGGTCAGTTGGTAGAAGACTCATTCATTCACACAACTGTGACCAGCTCACCATAGGTCAGTCACTCTGCCAGGTACTGGGGAAATCAGATCAAATCAACTAAGACATTCATGCTAGTCCTCATCAAGCAGCTGAAGTGATAAATTCTGTGACAGAGATGTGTTCAAGGGATGCTGGTGACACACAGTAGGACGTCTCCCCCAGATGTAGTGACGGAGAGTTAGAGAAAGCTCCCTGGAAAGGGATTGTCAATTTGATTCCAATCTTTTGAATTGTGCTTCAAAAAGCACAGGCCTTTCCTTCCAACCTTAGTAAAGACAGGGTGTGGAAGATAATGTGATCTTGTACGAAGGCTATGGCTCACATTGCTAAAGGTATTCTTATTTAACACTATGAATGGTGAGAAGGTAATAAGCAATAGGGAGAAGATTAATGGATTGTAAATGTCTATTGACCCAAGATGTGCCTTGGAAATTTTAAAGGATAGAGTATATGAATGTGTGTATATATAGATGTGTGTGTGTGTTTAAGGCAGGAAGAAATCTGCTGCTCCTAGTTACTCTAGTGACTCTGTTAGCTAGATTTCTAGTCATTGAGGTTTCAAATTGGAATTTTTATAATTAAAAGTCATTTTTGGTTTTCAGCTCCAAATTTCCTGTCATAACCCTAGGGCCTCACTTTATCTCCACCACGTTCTAAGCCTGTAATGTCAGTTTCTCTTCCTTAATTACTTCTGATTCTTAGATCTCGGATAGTGCATTTTCCTCTGAGACCGCCAGTAGGCCTGCCCCACACAACGGCAGAAGGAAAGGTCAAGTTAAGTCAAGGGCCTGGCATGCATGCAAGTAGGGAAGATCGAAATATCTTAGGCAGAAGGTGTCTTCCCATTGTCATTGTTATTCTTGCAACCTTCTCCAAAGTCTGGCAAATTTCAGCATCACATGTGCTAAAACCCCCATGCGCTAACATGACATGATTTCCTAAATGAGAACATATCAGAAATGGATCTGCGATTTGAAACTTCTTTTCCTATTTTGAAAGGGATTCAGTGATTTCTTACATTTGTGAACTTCCTTTAAAAAACAGAAAAACGTGTTTTTATGGGAGAAAGCAGAGAAAATACTTTCTGTGGCGTATTTGTTTCCGTTAACCTTAGCTAAATAGAGTGGAAGTAAAATCAAGATGCATGCCTGTAACTACAGATTTTTGACCATTTGTTTCTTTTATGTTCAGAAAAGTTAATTCAAAGTAAACCATTTGCCTTTATGAGGGGGTAGTCGACATCAGAAGAGTAATACATCAAAATGTAAATATGTACATTTTATGCATGCAAGTAAGAAAGCCAGGATGAGTGAGAATTTGTTTTTGAAATAGAAGGTCTATTATATATTAAATTGACTATGGGGCACCTACTACACACCAGTTACATTTCGATTGGTACTGCTTTTAGATGGATGAACACTAAAACAATATTTGAATAGGTGTCCATTTAGATAAAAAACACACACTCTTCAAGGAGAGCATTGAAATGTATTGCACTCAGGGGATTTTTTTAACTTCCCCCTTTTAAATGTAAAGTGAGGATTTCCATTTCCAGAAAGATAAAGTATATATAATGTTTCCTATTTCTCCCACTAAGTCCAACTATTAAAAATCTGGACATTATAAATATGTACACATATGTATGTGTATATATTTTATATATGTATGTATATATTACATATATATGTATGCATATGTATTACATATATGTGTGTATTACATATATGTGTGTATGTATTACATATGTATGTGTGTGCATGTATTATATATGTGCATGTGTATGTCTTACACATATGTGTATGTATTATACACATACACGTGTATGTGTATGTATTACTATATGTGTGTATATGTGTAAGTGTATATATTATATATGTTCATGCATTATACATGTATATGTATTATATATGCATGTGTATTAAACAAGTATGTGCATGTATTATATATGCATGTGTATGTATTATATATGTATGTGTATTATATATGCATATGGGTTTCATATGTATGTGTACGTATTATATGTGCATGTATTACACATTTATGTGTATGTATTAGATATTTATGTGTATGTATTATATATGTGTATATATTATATGTGTATGTATTATATATGTATGGGGCATATGTTTTATACATGTATGTATATATAATATATATATGTATATATATCTCAAACTAAAAGGTGGAGAGAAGATAGATTGGCTAGGGATATTGAGACTCAAAGAATTACATGGTGGTGAGTTCCCTGGGTTTTCTCTGTGCTGCATACATGCCAGACTTAGAGCTGAAGAAGCCACACACCAACAGGTTGAAAAAAAAAGCCGTAATAAAAACCTGCTATTTCTAACCAAGGGGCCCGGAAAGGGGCAGCCTACTAAGACAGAAAACTTTTCAATAATAAACACATTCTACTTTAGCCAAACAACACAGAAAAAAAAAAAAAATGGCCCGAACCTACTCATGCAAGCCAAGGCCAACTGGAAAGCTAAGATTTCCCCTCTCACGAGACTTGCAGTGAGGCACCCCAGTGCCTTCACTTGGCTGGTGTCAGAGAGACCCAGGGGAGCATTCAAACTTCACCATTGTCCCGAAGTAACAAGTCCATCCCCTCCCCTGGAGTGTCAGTGCAGGCCACGAGGGAGCAATAACAAAGTGCTTCTACCCCTCCTAGCCAGGAGGGGAGGCCTAAGGGAGATCTAGAACCACCCTCAACCTAGCAGTAGTTAGGGATCCCAGAGCCCTCCTTTCTGCTGTCATCGGAGGCTGAGTAGGGAGCCTGGACTTCCATTATACCTGGGACAGGAGGGAAGCGACGATGAAAGGGCAGCATGAGGGGTCCCTGTGATGTTGGAAATGTTCTGTGTTTGTATCAATGTCATTGTCCTGGTAGTGACATGGTCCTACAGTTTGGCCACATCTACCACCAGGTGACACTGGGTCAAGGATCTCTCTGTGTTATTGTTTGACAACTGCATGCGAGTCTACAATGATCTCAAGACACAAAGTTTAACATAAAAAGTGAAAAGTGGAAAAAATAAACATACTGTCTTCTGTTCTTCATTCATTTATTTTTTACATTCATTTATTCATAAAAGTATTTAGCAAGGACTTCCGGGGCACCAGGCAGTGAGGATCCTAAAATGTGTAGTTTTAGTTCTTGCCCTCAAAGATTTATTAATTTTTCAAGAGGACACCAATACGTAAAACAATAAAAAAGAAATAAAATCCTTCTTAAAATAAAAATGGGTCATTTGAAGGCTCTATATTTTATCACCCTTCCTCAAGCGGTAATGGTCAAATGACCAAAAAAAAAAAAAAAAATCTTTATAAAATACATTAGGACTTTCATGAGTTCCTATCCAGAGTAACTCAAGGAATTTGCTCAGTAAGAAATAACATCTCACTAGTCAGAAGGCAAAATCTATCTATGTGATGGATAATTGGAACATATTTATATCTTGCATTTCTACCTCTTTGAAATCTACCATAAGTATCATCATCCTTTTCCATCTTATAGTGGTTTAAATAAATAACATATTTTCAAGGTTTTAGACTGCATTGGCTTAACTCTCAAAGTACCACTTCTGTTTCTCTCTGTTCTGATCCAAACTGTTAAAGTCATTCACTTTGTACCTTGATCATCACTCTGTCCCCATCAATGTCAGTCTATGATGGGTGGTCCTACAGCTCAGGCAAGGTTTCAAAACCTCCCCAGTATGACTCCAAGGTAAGACCACATTTGGTAGAAATAAACCTGCAAACACTGAAAAGGAAAGCCCAGTTTCATCTTATTCTTGTCTTCTCTTCCCATTGCTTCAGCTTACTTCCACAGCCTCACAGAAAAGCCTTCCTTGAAAACCAGTGGTCTCGCCTCTCATGTGTGAACTCTTTTTACAGTGGTTTTTGAGTGTGTGTCATTGTCAGATTTAATGCAATGTAGACCAATGTTTCCCCAACTCAGTTTTGTATACTGGTGACAGTCTGTGACAAAGTTTTTGTTAATGCAAATATTCAATGAAATAAAGGAAACACAGCACACATTTTACAAGGCAAACACATTCCTTTTAAATGATGGTCTTTTATCTAGATGTTATGTTTTTCTCTATTTTGTTAAATGACTTTTCTATGTAAAGGTATTTATTATGGATGGTAGTTACATTTTGCTTTTTAATGATCTTTGCAAAATGAAAAGTTGATGACCCTATGATGGTCTATGCCTCTCTTTTCTGCGACATATCTATGGTTGAAAACAATTATCAAAAATATTGGAGACTATAAATATACATTTTTTAAAAGGCAAGCAAATCTTGCCTCATGACAGAGTGAATCTTCTGAAGTTCCATGGAAAACTAAGAAATGTTCACATATTCTTTGAGAGTTACAAAGCACATTTGCATTTTTATAGACTCTGGGAAGTACTACTGAAAAGACATTTTTAACTTTGTGTACTATGGAATTTTCTTAATTTGCTCAATCATAGAATTCTTATATTTTCTACATTATATATTTGTTCCATAGTGCACATTTTGGGAAATGCTGTCATAAATGAAGTATGATACATTTGAGTGGAGAAAATTGTGAGAGAAAGAAATCTTGGTAAGATCAATCAGACAAATGTTTATGGAAGTATTGCATTTGGGACAAGATTATTTGAAAGTCACAAGGACTTGATTTGGCTCCAGAAAGAGGCCAATGATAAAGATCAAATTAATCTATATAAGAGGCTGCAAGCAGAGATGGCAACACATCCCAGGCAGCTGATCTAAATGCATAAAATGGGCAAGGATAAGGTATTGGGGAATGGTGGGGAGTGTGGTAAACTCTAAGCACTGCCCTGCTGCTTGTCTCAAGTGGACTGTCATCATTTGAGAAGGCAGGCATGATGGGGGTGTCATATCTTTTGGATTTTGAAGAGAAGACAGAGATCCAAAATTTTCCATGAAAGATTTCTTTATTTTTTAATTTTTGTTTATTTATTTTTTTGACACAGGGTCTCGCTCTGTCACCCTGGCTGTCACCCTGGCACAATCATAGCTCACTGTGGCCTTAACCTCCCAGACTCAAGCAATCCTCCCACCTCAGCCTCCTGAGTAGCTGGGACCACAGGCATGCATCACCATGCCAGGCTAATTTGGTTTTTACTTTAATTTTTTTTTTAAGATGAAGTTTTGCTCTTGTTGCCCAGGCTGGAGTGCAGTGGCACGATCTCAGCTCACTCCAACCTCCGCGTCCCCGATTCAAGCGATTCTCCTGCCTCAGACTCCCGAGTAGCTGGAACTACAGGCATCCGTCACCATGCCCGGCTAATTTTTGTATTTTTAGTAGAGATGGGGTTTCACCATCTTGGCCAGGCTGGTTTCAAACTCCTGACCTCGTGATCTACCCGCCTTGGCCTCCCAAAGTGCTGGAATTATAGGCATGAGCCACTGCGCCCAGCCTGTTTTTACTTTAATTTTTTTAGAGACAGGGTCTCACCATGTTGCCCATGCTGGTCTCAAACTCCTGGGCTCAAGTGATCCTCCTGGCTTGGTTTCCCAAAGCACTGGTATTACAGACATGAGTGACCATGCCCAGCCAATTTCTCTATTTTTAAACATTCACAATTCAAAGCTAAAACCAAAATGTGAGCCTAATATATATGTATATGTATCTATTATAGATGTATATACGTATGTACCCATATACATATGTATATATGTATGTGCATGTATACTTATATATATGTATGTACACATAACATATATACACATACATATGTGTGTACATATTTTATATATATACACACGTGTGTGTACATATTTTTCATATATGTATACACATATATATTTGTAGGTGTCTCGTTTGCAACCTAGACCAAATTTTTGTAATTTTGTGACATTTATTTGAGATATAATAATAAAATATACTAAATCAAAAATTAGGGTAACATTGGAAGTGTAAAGCAAAGTAACCATGAATGTTTAGTCTCAAGATCCAGTTAGGCCAAGATGGCATTGTTGTGAATTTTCATTCCCAAGAGGTCATATTCCCGCTGTTTCCTTGTTTATTGAGAAGACTGAATGCACCTGCCTGCCGCATTCTCTTCTATTTCTCTCTTTTTGTTCTCCCCTCCTGGATCCGCTTGGCAAAGAATGGCACCCATGTGTGTACCTGCTTCTTGTACTGCATCTTGCTGAGTATCAGCTCTAAGCAAAAAGGCAGATTTAGTTCAGCCATCATGAAGAGCAGAGAGAGAATTCAGAAGTTTCTTATCACATCTGATCTACAAATGGTGTGGGAATCAGCACTCAGACTGTATTTGTGCCTGAAAGTGTTAAAAAAAAAAAATCACAACAACAACTCCTCAACTCCAAAGAGGGCACAGAACTCAACGTCAAATTAAATTTCACAACTTTAAAAAGTTTATCTCGTGGTAGAAAAAATTACTCTCCATAATGTTACTAGGAATTATAACACTGTCATCTTTGATCGGCACCCACATCCCAGTGGATGCAAACATACACAGGGTGATTTGAATTGAAAAGTTGGCTACTAAAATCACAGATTGCTACACATTTATTTGTGAGAACAACTGCTTCCAACACCTAAAAGTTATCATGGAAAGAAAAGGAGGTGGCAGCTCATGCCTGTAATCCCAGCACTTTGGGAGGCTGTGGAAGGAGGATCACGTGAGCCCACGAGTTTAAGACCAGCCTGGGCAACATAGGGAGACCCTCCTCTCTACAAATAATAATCATAATACAATTAGCTGAGCACGGTGGTGCATGCCTATGTCCCAGCTACTTGGCAGCCTGAGGTGGAAGAATCACTTGAGCCCAGGAGCTCGAGGCTGCAGTGAGCCGTGATCGCACCACTGCACTGCAGCCTGGGCAACAGAGCAAGACTATCTCCAAAAGAAGAAAAAAGAAAAGAAAGAAGGAAGAGGAGATTTTCAGTGGATGTCAGTACTTCTTTACTGATGGCGATTTTGCTCATCCTTCTGTCCCCTGCCCCAACCATTGTCAGATATGTTTTGGTTGGAGAAGTACGTGCTCTGTCATCTATTGTGTAGTGACCAGAGATGCTGCTAACCATCAGTCATACAATGCACAAGGCAGTCCCCACAACAAAGACTTCTGACCCCAAATGTTGATGGTGCCATCATGGAGAAGCTGTGCTATGTGCCAAGCTAAAGAAATGCTGCTTTGCATGAGCATATCACACATGCTGAGGCTTCCTGCAAAGCTAGCAGAGGGGGCGATTTCATTGTACATCGTTCCTTGCCAAATTGGGTGACATCTTACAGAACCACTGCTGCCTGCAGGGTGGAAACAATCTTAATCTAAGTACCTTGCGGCACATTCATATGGTGGGTTACAATGTGTAGCTACTACCTGGGCCAACACTTCGTATTTCTGCTTCTCGGCATATGTGGGAACCAATGGTGTCCTCTTGAAGGACAACTGTGTGTTCTGAATTCATCTTTGAAGAGATTAAAAAAAATTGTCACCAGCACCTAATACCTTACATTGGCTGCTTCTCCAATTATTTCCTGGAGTCTACTGTCAAACACAGGTTGAAGGAAACAGCAATGAGAAAGACAGACAAATGTGGTCCTCACCCTTGTGGATCTTCTGGTTTAGACCACAGGTCAACAAACTTTTTCTGTAAAGGGTTAGATAGTAAGTATTTTAGACTTGTGTACCACAGGGTCTCATAGTAACAACTCCTCAACTCTGCCATTGTAGCGTGAAAGCAGACATAGGTAATATGTAAGTCAATGAGTGTAGCTGTGTTCTAATAAAACTTTATTCATAAGAAACAAGCCACTAGCTAGATTTGTCCCATGAGTTGGAGCTTCCTGATCTCTGGTCTGGATTGGTGAGACAGACATTATTCAGATACATGCTTGACTAATTATATTTTCCAAACCATCTGTCTGGTATTCTGTCCCCTGGCTTTCTGCATGATAATTCCTTTGTTATATTCATATGTCAGTGTAACTGCCACCTTCTTAAAGGACTCCTCCCTCACCACCTATGAAAAATGGATCAAAAATCGTCCCTCTGATAGTTCTCTATCACACATCCTGCATTATGAGCTACATGGTGCATATGACCCAAATTAACTTGTTCATATATTTGTTCAATCTTTTTTTAAATAAAAGCAGAGACCCTGTTTGTCTTTACACCTCTTGGAACCTCGGCACATAGCAGGATCCCCCCAACCCACCATCACCAATAACCGTCACACTTGCAGGCTATAAAGGAAACTTACAAGAACATTCTCAATAGTCAGACCTAACTGGTCCTGGATAGGATCAAGTTTTATACTTGATACTAAAAATTATCACTGAAGGAACTAGTAAGTCTAGTAGCTAACAGGAATTAAAGAGTATTATGCACCAGGCAATGTTCTAACCATTTTTGTGTATTAACAATTTTATGAAGAGTCAATATTATCATTCATTTTATAGATAAGAAAAGAACTCATAAAAAACTTGCATAAGGTTACCAGTAAGTCTGGGATTAGAATCCAGAAAGTCTAATTCTTGCTCTTAAACACTAATATGCTGTCTCTACTATAGCCCCCTACTCACCAAAAAATTTTAAAAAGTTAAAATCCCGTAACCAGAAACCAAAAACCTGACTATACTGAAAAGGTCACACTGTCCTAGTGTATCAGAGAGAGAACCTAGCAAAACCAGTCCATTTTCAAAATGTGAAATTTCCACCTTTGGATTGATTTTGGGAAATTAAAATTCTGAACCTACCAAAGCCTGGGGTGAAATTGGGTATGCTAGTCTTCAAGCTCTCTGGAGGGGGTTGACATCCTTCTGCGTGGGGCTGCTTTCTGCAGCAGGGAGGCCAGCCCAACACACTGCGGGACCGTAATGGCGACCTTCCAGGGTGGAATGAATCCATTGAGAATACAGTTTTACGGGGCCATGCAACAAATGCATCAAATATTTATTGCCAAGAAATATTTATTGCCAATTACATGAATATGAAACAAGACATCATCTCTGGCCTACAGAGCTCTCAAGCAGGGAGACGGGTGAACACGAGGCTGCCTTGAGATGCGGGAAGGGAAATGCAAAAGAGGGGGATGATTCCAGGGTTTCCAGGGGGAGCAGGGCTGGTGCATTTGTGTCTGCATGTGTGGCAGACAGGCGCCAGATTATGACTTTGTGAGTGACACGTGGCTTTAGGAGAAAGTGCCAGTCCTAAAGTGCCATCCGGACGAGCCCTAATGTGGTCATGTGCAATCTTAATACTCATCATCTGATAATGACCAAGTACTTACTTGGCACTAGACACCACCCTAAATGTATGAATATATCATCTCACTGTGTTCTCACAACAAACCCCTTAGACAACTACCATTTTTATTCTCATTTTCTATATGAGAAAACTAAGGTGTATAGGGGTTACATGATTTTTCCAAAGTCTCATGGGAGAGCAATGAATAGAACCTAGGCAGATTGGACTCCAGGATCCATTCTGGTAGCCACTGTTGCCAGCACAGTCGTAACCTGGCTCTATCTCCATTTTCTACATGGAGAAAACAAGGCTTAAGGAAGTGCAGTGACTTCTCTGAGATTTGAACCTGAATTTGAGCTCATGGTCTTTTTACTACTCTAAGATAGTTATTGTGGCCCCAAATCCACTTCACCTGATATCCCTTTATGAGACCTTCAAAACAATTACCACTCTAAATTAAAGAGGCAATGAAAACTGATCTGGGTTTCTTGGGCTTGAGAAGGGACAGGAAGCAGATGTGAGAGACAGACCCAAAAAGGCTTAAAGACCACCTGGCCATCAAGACATAGGAAAGAGAAAAATTCTGTTGGTGGGTGCCTAGAATCTTGGAAATGCCATATTGCAGAGATAAACAAGACAAAAGGAATAGCTTGGAGAATTAAGGCAATTATATTACGTTATTATCCATCATAAATAATGTCAAACAGGCATTTCCCTCCCAAGAATTACCTACTAAATTCTGGGAGGTTTACTCTCTCACAGTCACACTTCAAATATGATATTTTAAATCCAAAGACATAATATTTGATCACACACTCTAACCTTTTGTGGTGAAGACACACACTCTAAATTTTAAAAGCCTTCTTCCAGAAATATTTAAAGCTAACCATCCCATTAAATAAGTCCCGGATATCCAGACAGTATGACTGGGATAATATGGAATTATTTATAAAGATGACTTGTTCTGAGAAAATTGTTATGCTGAAGAGAGGGAAATCCCACCTTCTGTCTTCGTTCATGAACTGTGATTAAAACCAATTTATTTGAGATGTATCAAAGAGAGCTAATAAGTAAAGTGGATTTGGGGCCACCCGGTTAGGTGATGGGTCTTTTGGTTGCTTTCATGTGGGATACCACCTCCGGTTACACAGCAGCACATTCTCATCTCATAACTGTGGAATTCTTGAATTTGGAACTGGCTCGGTTCACTTTATGTAACTGAAGCCTCTTATTTTGGGTTGCCTAATTCTTGTCGTTTATTTGCATGCAATCTTTTATCATTAAATGATGCTTGGGTGGATCAGGATAGAATCCACTTTGTTCTCTAAACCAAGAACTCTTTTTCATACGACCTTGAAAGTAGGAGGTTGGATCAACCTTGCTTCCCACTGAGCTTGTAGTTAACACATGCACATATATGTTCCTGGTTTGCCAGGCCTTAGCCAGCCTGGCCCCTGTCCACCCCTCTAACTTCATCCCACTCCTCTACTCTTTTTCTCTCCAGATTCCAGCCTCAGGAACTCCCTCCATTTCCTTAACCAATAAAATTCCTTCCTGCATATTCCATTTGGGGGATTAACATGTTCTTTCTTCCTGCCTTAACCTGATTTGTTTCAATTCATTCTGTCCATGTCAGTCTAATTGTTACTTCCTCAGGGAACAACATCCTCCTCCCCCAAACTGGGCCATTTTCTCCTGTTACATGTCATTACTCCACCAATTTCCTCTCCTCTAGATAACTGACATCAATTAAAATTAAATGTGTTTGTGCTATTATTTATTTAATGTTTATTTTTTCAAAAAGCTACAACTCCCTATGGGCAAGTCATCTGTGGTATCTTTAGTGCCTAGAAGAGTGCTTGGCACATAGCAGTTGCTCAATAAATCAAAGAATAAACTAGTGACGAATGAATGAGTAAATAAATGCTTAGTCAGTCAGTTGCCTAATCCCATTAATTATGCTCTGAGGATGTCGCAGAAAGGCAGCTCAAGGTCTTCAGAACTGAAACTTTGAACTCTGATTCTTATTCTGAGGTTTACATAAAATTTCTACATTATTTTATGCAAGTATTTCTTCTATTGCTTTTCTCAGTCTTAAAAAAGGTTTAATCAAACAGTCTTAAACATATTAAGATGTTTCTCTATTGCATAAAATCTACTCATTAAAAGCATACGATGTTACTGAAAAATTAGAAATGAAAAATTAAAATTTGTTATGGCAACATTACCCAAAGTGTGGTTGGGGAGTATGAGTTTCACTGGATGTTAGAGGAAAAAATGTTCCATGATCAAGTGCAATTGGGAACCTTAAAAAAGCAAAAAGATGGCCGGGCGCGGCGGCTCACGCCTGTAATCCCAGCACTTTGGGAGGCCAAGGTGGGCGGATCACGAGATCAGCAGATCGAGACCATCCTGGATAAAACGGTGAAACCCCGTCTCTACTAAAAAATACAAAAAATTAGCCGGGCATTGTGGTGGGCGCCTGTAGTCCCAGCTACTCGGGAGGCTGAGGCAGGAGAATGGCGTGAACCCGGGAGGCGGAGCTTGCAGTGAGCTGAGATAGCACCACTGCACTCCAGCGTGGGCGACAGAGCGAGACTCCGCAAAAAAAAAAAAAAAAAAAAAAAAAAAAAAGCACAAAAAGATTCTGTTTGTTTACTTTAGTGAAGGACTCCCAGAGCCTTGAATATGCTAATGAGCATTATGAAAACCAAAGAGGAGGATTTAAAATGATACGTTTTCTAAATATATTTGACCATAGAGAATCATCTGGTCATAGACCATCTTTTGGAAATACTGCTAGGTGTAACAAAAGACAGGTTAATATTTCATGTTTATGCCTGCTTTGGGAGAAAGAACTGTACTGATTTTAAGAGGAACTCCACGTATCCCACAAACCAAATTTTAGGAACTATGCTTCCTTGCACTGGCAAGCAACTTCCAATTAAACGCCAACTCTGGTTTATGGTTTAAACATCATTAATAATTGTATCATTCGAACGGAGACCTGGAGTTCTCATTGTCACATTCCACATGGAGCTCTCATTGGGAAAAGCAAAGGCAGTCAGTTTAGGAGTATTTACAAAGTAGAATTCATATTTTAAATGACACTATTGGTGGGAGATCTCCATAGAAGCAAGGAGTAGCAGTATTCAGATCTGGAAAACTAATCAGATTCTAAGATAGAGGCTCAAAACTGGACAGTCAAAAGAAACTTGCAGAGGTTAGCTTCTAGCAGGAGACAAATAATTCAGAAGATCAAATCAAGGCTGTGTGTTAGTTTGAATCTTGATACAAAACAAATAACTTCAAAATAGTTCAAGTCTGAAATTCAGAAGAATATGGGCTCCACCAATGTGTACTTGTCAACCTCTAGTGAATAATATTTCTGTTATATTTAATGACTATTGGGCATGACTCATGAATTTGATGGTAAGCAGGGTAGTCTTGTGGCCTCGGGTATTTTTAAGCATCTAAGCAGAAAGGGGGAATATTTAAGGTAGAAAAAGGACATGAATTTTATAATAAAAATAGCATGAGTGTTTGGTGGATGGAGTTTAGGTATCTCTATGGAATACAGAGTTAAACAGATTACCATATGTTTCCTTCAGGAGCATTTGAAAAATGAAGACCAAATGTGTTTTATAGAATGATGTTCTTCATAATGCAGATAGCCACTGATTTGAAGCTGCAGCTAAAATAAATATGATACCTTTTGAGTGCTATTCACAGACACTAGTGACCTATCAATTTCCCTATCTCGGGAAAAGCGAACTGGAGGATGACAGCTCGCTCCCAGAAGAGTGGTTGATATATGTTAAGTGGCTGTGTCTCTGCTTCTGATTATTAATTGTGGCTAATATAGAGAAAGGAGATGTCCCCAGACTATGCAGACGCTTCTCGGAATGGGGATGTCTTCAGGCATAGTGGGAAGAGGCGCTGCGATAGTCAGAAATTCCAGATCTGGTTTCCAGTTGTGCTGATAAACCTTGAGGCCAAGCAAGCTTAAGCTTCTTAGACTGTCACATTTCAGGCCCTGGGAGGGTCCTACCAATGTGTTGTCATGGTTATATGTATCTCTAAAATCTGTAAAGCATAATGTTTTAGGCACCACTGGTTAAGATGCTATCTTTTCCCACTCCTACTTCCCCTCCACCATACTTCTCTTTGAATTAGATGGCATTAGAATGGCCACTGGCATTTTAAGATCAACTTACTGGAAAGGTGAGTTGAGGATAGGTTTACATGGGGAGCAGTAGGATATATACATGTGGTGGTCCATTACTTTCATTTATGGTTAAGGTACTGCTAGTATCCTGGTATAGGAATGACTTCTAGGAACACTCGTGCACCCACTGGGCCTATGAATCCAATGCTGCGGTGGGCAGGTGCGGGGCCAATGGCAGCACAGCAATATAAACATATCCTAAGGTGTCTGTACTGTCAATGAGAAGTAGAGGAGAAAACGAGTTTGGCATAAAAGGAGCAGAAAGCTAGCCTGCTGAAAATTCTTCTAAAGATCAGATGTGCGTGCCCTTGTAAGTGGAGGATTTGATTCTCATCAACACTTAGTTAAATTGGAAGTTCTCTTCTCTCTAGAGTATACTCATTAATGCAGCATGCACAATTATAAAGGTACCACATATTATTTTTCTTTTCTGATGGAAATTTAAGGAATTATCATAATTCCACTGTTTAAATTTCTTGCTGATTTGACACAGAATACTAACATAGATGAAGATAACATAAAACTCATAATACACCATTAAGTAAGTGTATAAGTGACAAACTGGTAACTGGGGATCCTTAATTCAAAGAGTATTTAAGATTAGTCACTACACAAAAAAGCCTGAAATTTCCCTGAAATTCTGCAGCTCACGTATGAAAGAAATTTGATAGAGGTTTTCCCAAATTTGACAATTCTAAAAATGTCTGTGACATTACCAATAATGTGTTATGGAGTTCACACAAATATTTGTAAACTATCAATAGTAGAAAAGGTTTTGATAAACCATGCTAGGGGAAAAGACTAGAATTTTTTTTAATTTTCTCTATAGAAAATATTGTATAAAATCTTTGTCACGAAGATGTGATCAAAGAGTATAAAACAAAAAATGTCAGAAAAATGTTTTAGAGATGTCAGGCAGTTAATAAAATATGAAGTTATTTTTCTAGATTTTGTGATGTTTGTGGTTTGTTGGCTTTTTAAAATTTGTGATTTGTCTTGATTTATTTTCTCATTTCAAATAAATATTCACTTTCTTATCTAATTTTGTATCCATAATTTTGATTCCTTTTTTAAAGGAGAATCCAAATTGAATAAGGTTTAGAATCAACAAAAGCTGAATCTTACCCTGCAGCTCTGTGACACTGAACACTTCATCTGTATTGGCCTCTGTTCTCTTATCTGTAAAATGGGGAGGTAATAACACCAGCAGGGTGATTGGGAAGAGAACACTACAAGCATAAATCACCAGAAAGGACTTGTATACCGACATTTTAATGCAAATATGTGGACTCTATGTAGAGTCTACAAAGGCTCTGGACTATACTGAAGGTGTCATGTACCCCTTTATCCTCAATTATGCTGCTCAACATCAAGGTAGAATTTGCTAACCCATCCATATGAGTCTTTCTGCATTGGCCACCAGGGTCATGTTTCCTGGGTGTCAGGAAATTGAGTTGGAAGAGATGGGGGAGAGAATTACTTGGTAGTCATCTGGAAGTTCTCCATCCTTCTTCATCTTGTCCCATTTTGCATTTTTCTAAAAACAGAAGACAGGAGGGAGCCTGAAGTCACACCCCTGCTGCTTCTGTGTTTTCTTCTGGAAAGCAGTCATGGAAAACTGGGGTTCCCATGGCCATGTTAAAAGCGATCCCAGTATCCAGATTCTGGTTTGTGGTGTGAAAGGTAGAGTACCCAGCATTTTTCTTTTTGGCAGTTACAAATGGTGCAGGCACAAAGTGGCTCTGGGGTCGGCCACTGTGGAAGCAGCTTCTTAATCCTGAATCAGGAAGTGTTCTTGAAGCCATAGTGTTGCAGTGGCAGCTTCCTGATCCACCATATTTCTGATGTTTGCAGAGCTCACAGTTTCCTAGTGGGCCATTTCTGCCATGCTTTTCCAGTCACTCCTAGAGGTGATTTTTCAGGCCTTCCAGCAATGATTAGGTGCCCCAGTACATTAAATATTCTCTGCATCCAAATCTTACTGATGCAGGAGGGTAGGCTGATAGTTCTGAAGCAGCTACAAGAGAACTTCCCCTACCATGTTGCAAAGTGAAGAGAATCAGAAAGTTAATTCCATTCAAACTTGGAGAATCAGGAAGTGGCAGGATAACTGACAGGAATTTGCATTTTGTGGTGAGGACAGAGCAGCTTTAACTTTCATGATCAAGACTAAATGAGGACATATCACTGGATACAAGTACAGAAAGCAACGGTGACCAGTGACCAGAACCCCAATCTCTAGAATGTAAGACTCAACCTCAAGTGAAGGGGGTTTGGGAGACTCCAAATTAATTTTAGGCCACCTGATTAAAAAAATGACAATGAAGCTTGTAGACAGAAAAGTAAATGTGTCTTTTTGCACCTTAAGCATTTGGATTAAGATCAAACCTACTGCTGAATAGAAACCACCAATAGGAGTGTTTGCAGGTCCCAGCCACAGGGCTTGTCAGGCTTTAATGCACTTATTCCACTTACTCTTCACACCAGCCCAAGAAGGTAGGGCCGTTAGTATCCGCATTTGATACATGGACAAAAGGGAGGCTCAGAAAAAGTAAGTTACCTGACAGTCCACCTCAAGGGGGCGCCAATCAGAATTCAGGCTTAGGCTTTGCATAGGGGGAGCATTACAAGTGGATAACGAATTATGAGAAAAAGACAAAGATTTGGAATGAGAGGGAGGGTTGACTGATTCTTGAACAGTCATATGCAGCATGAGCCTGTTGCATGGAAAAGGGAGGGAAACTCTAAGAGAATCCAAAAGTGACAAGAGACTCACGTATCTTTTCTAAGTGAATATGGGATCATCCTCTTCTCTATTCCCCTAGGTCATAATGGCTGCTGTGCCAAACCCTTTGCTCCCATCTCCACCCATATTAGTCTGTTTTCACACTGCTGATAAAGACATACCCGAGACTGGGTAATTTATAAAGAAAAAAAGGTTTAATAGACTCAAAATTCTGTGTGGCTGGGGAGGCCTCACAATCGTGGTGGAAGGCAAAAGGCACGTCTTACATGGCAGCAGACGAGCGAGAATGAAAGCCAAGTGAAAGGGGTTTCCCCTTATAAAACCATCAGATCTCATGAGACTCCTTCACTGCCATGAGAACACCACCACATGGGAACAATGGGAGTTACAATTCAAGATGAGATTCGGGTAGGGACAGGGCCAAACCATATCACCTCCTAGGTAGGTGCTCTGAACAGCCCACAGCAGATTGGGTTGTCTAAAATCAAATAGGCCAAGCTCACATTCACTTATTTTGGTCTTAAAAGTGGGCTCAGAGAGACGCCCCCCACCTCAATTGTAGTGGAGAAAAACGGGGCATTTTCCCTGGTCATGAACCACAAACAGATGCATAGGAAGATGTCTCCCTCCAAGTGGGGTCCAGATGGCCACTGCACTACTATGGGTCAAGAAACACAAGAAGCAGGCCAAAGGCAAGGGTCACTCCCAGCATCCTTCCCAGTTTGGAGTCAGGTGCAGGCCAGGCACTTGCGTGGGAGGCTGCCTCTGCCCTTGTTGGCTTCTTGGCTCCTTCACCAGCTCACTCACACCCTGGCTCCTTTACTCCACTTTGCACTCACTGTCTTAAAGCACTGTGGTTAAGACAGTGAGCTCCTGGATTTGCATCCTGGTTCAAACACTTATTAGTGACACACCCTTGGTCAAAGATTTCACCTCTCCATATCTGTAAAATGGGATGGATTTTGCTCACATGGCTATCGTAATGATTCCATGAGTTAAAACTGGTCAAGTGCTTAAAACAGTGCCTGGAATACAGCAGATGCTCATGAAATCTTGGGATGTTTCCCTCATTTATTTTAGAACCGTATGTTCCCAAGCCTCACTCACTGACATACCAATTTCATGATTTTTGCCACATTCAAGTACCTTCTGTAATAGTACAGTATTTGTTTATTATTTTGTTTAACTCAAGTTGTTGTAAGTAATCATATCAAGGATAGAAAGGATTTAATATGTGAGTTTATTTTTTTCCAACATCTATTTCTTCATTCCTTAGAGACTAAAATTTAAAAGTTAAATTATCTTAGGCATATACCATCAATGGGATCGGAGCTACACTTTAGGAAAAAGTTGTGTGAGTAATTGTTTTCACACTTACTTTTGCTTATGTTATTACTAGTTTATTAATTTACTGATTTCTCTAGTCATTCAATTACTCATTGGGTCACTAACTAATAAAAACACTTTTCAGAGTCATTTACTGAGGACCCAATGGCTTATGTCCTGTGATGGATGGAAGCTGGAGGCTTGCAAATAACCAACCAGGTAAGTCCTTTCCCTGGGGTGCCCGATGAGGGAATCAGCCACACAAACAAGCAATTACAGCAGGAGGTTAGGTTTGGTAGAAGATTTGGGAAGCCTAGAGGGAGGAAGACTATTCCTATTGCCTAGGGGAGTCTATGCTCCTGTAGTCAAACGATTCTCCAGGGCATACACTCAGCCCTTCCCTCTTCATGATGCAATCATCCCGGGTTGTTGCCAAGTGGTGTGAATGTTCATGAGGAAAGTCTTCTCTGTTGAGTTAAATGATGGAGACAGTACTAGGAAAGGATTCTGCCCAAAATGAAGATGCTTCATGCAGTCTTTCCTTCATTCCTTCCTTTCAATACATATTTACCGAGTAGCTATTGTGTGCCTGACACTGATAATCCAGTCTCTGCCCTCATGGAGATTAAAATCTACTGTGGCAGCCAGGTATTATTGTACAAGCAATCCTACAAAGAGTAATTTGCCTATAATTGTGAGTGTTGCCAGGAGAACATCTATAGTGTTATGAGAGCATGTAGAAAGCTCCGATTAGATTAGGGAGTTAAGGCTGTCAACTCTGAGAAGGTAAAATTGAAGGAAAGACCCAAAGAATGAGAAAGAACTTGCCAAGATATGTGGGTGGTGGTGATATAGTTGGGAAAAGCAGTGTTACAGGCAGAGGCATCTCAGCATGCGGAAGGGCTGGACATAGGATGGGCTTGGCAGCTTGGAGGAACATAGTTTTGACAGATATTAGGAAAAGATCTAGACAGTGGGATACAGAAGATGAAGCTGGGGAAAGATGGTTCTCATGATCACCTGGGACTTTGCAGGCAATGTATTGTCTACCTTTATCCTAAGTGCAATGGGAAAAAAAATGTGAAGATTTTAGGCAGGGGAGTTTCCCAACTAGATTTACATTGGGGAACTCTCACTCTGACTGCATCATGGAGAATGAACGGGGAAGGGGCGTGAACTTGAGCTGAATGCTCAAGTCAAGGGTAGGAAAAGTGCAGAAGAAGGCTGATGAAAGTGACGAAGCAGAGGACAAAAATATTCTGAACGGATCCTGTGAATTAATTGCCAAGGTGATCCCCCCGAGACCAAGCAGGAAGAGGTCATTGAGGAAACCAATGCCACAGTCATATTTAGAGTTTCCTTTGAAGCTCCCACTCTGGAAAAAGTACGGGCTCTGGAGCAAAGCAGGCTGAGGTTCGTATCCTGCCTTTCTTTCTTTTTTTTTTTCTTTTTAATTTTTGTGGGTACATAGTAGGTATATATATTTATGGGGTATTGTCTGTATTTCTTTTGCAGCTTGACTTTAACCTCTGAATTTGCCCCCATTTCTTCATTTACAGAATAGAGATAATAGCACTGCCCTCGTGGCATCACCATAAGCCTTGAATAGAGTCCACAGAAATTCTGGCACATAGTAGGTGCTTACTAAAGTGCAGTATAGAAGTAGGATTGTGTTGTGTTCTTTTTCTCCCTAGATGCCGCAGGGAACCAAGCGTTCTCATCAGTTTTACAGCATATTCTAGAGAAGCAGCCATACTGTAAAAATATTCTTTCTGATATGCTGCACATTATAGCAAATGGCATTATTCATGGATGTGTCAAAGCCATAAAATAGGAGATTTTGAGACGATCACAGCTGTGAATGATTAATATTTTCATCCCAAGATGCCACAGAGGTACCAAGGCTATGTTAATTATTACATGCCTGAGCCTCGTACTGTGGGCTTCCTCCCCAAGTGCCTGTTAATTTGCTCATATGCTGTGCAGCTGATGGGACTAGAAGACTCTCCACTCAGAACACACAGTGGATCTCTGGCAGTTCCTTATGTCCCTAATAACTGCTTTATACTTCTGCGGAAGAAAAAAAAATGAACAATCTCCAATCCAGCAACAATGATGGGGTTTAAGCAGAAGAGAAATGTTAGTAGAAAAATGTTTTATCAAAGACAGCTTCAAGCTTTTCTTTGTGTTTACAATTTATTTATCCATTTATTAATATTCTTCTGAATATTTTGGATGCTGCATTGCAATCGTGAATATCTGTACTATCATCTTTTGAATTCTTTTTCATCTTTACTGAATTTTAAATTTCTCTGAATTATTTCCCTGTTAATTTTTAAACGTATTTTTACATGTATCAATTGTTTTCTTTAACAAATACCTGCCTCTCAGATGTGAGGAAAGCAACTCTATCTCTAGGAATATTTGTTTAATTTTCAGTGTTGTGTGTCTTTATTTTTGAGGAGTTTGATTTCATATATTCACCTTCTAAAACCACTGTTTAAAACACAGGTGGCCTTTTTTTTTTTTTAAAGCAAAGACCAAGAGCTGAGTCCTCATCCTTGAGGTAAATTTGTAAATTTCTCTAAACCCTAGTGTGCTCTTATGTACTGAACCAATTCCTTCTGCAATTTCCGTAAATCTCTCTATTCATACGATTTCACTAGGATCAGTCTCTGTTGAAAAATCTAGTTTAAGCTGCCTGGCAGTCTGAAAAGAGGAAGATCTATTAATTTAATCATTTGTATGAATCATGTCTAAATGATCTCAGCAGAGAAAATGTGTTAGCCATTTAAATCCCATCATTACATATTATATAATAATTACTGCTAATTCTAGTTTGGATGGGCCACAATTTGGCTTTCCATTCCCTAAATGTGGAGGGTAGGATGACCTCACCGAATTTAGCCTCTGCAGCTTCTAGGCTTTCTCTTGCCTTCCTCGTCACGAACTTAATAGCCACATTCAGCTCCAAGCGTCCAGTCCCCGTAAAGTCTGTTTTGTGCTCATAATTAGTATTCATTTTGTGATCACGGAGTTCACCCTCAGCACAGAACGGAGCCTAATGTTAATCACTGCTGTGTCTCCCTCCCTTTGACTCTGATCTGTCAGCATCGTGTGGCTTGTCCCATACCTAATTTTTTGCCCTTACCAGCCAACAAGCACCTCCACATCGCGCAGTGTCAGAATTAGAAACTTTTGACAGATCTGTAATCATGCAGTTCTCATCAACTCTATGCATGCTAGTCATTTCATTTCCACATTCGAACAGTTAATATGCCTTAATTTCTCTCACTTTGTGAATATTTAATTCCTCCCTTTTCAACATCATTTTTAGGTTGTGTGAATCATTTTCAAAGCCTTTGCTCTGCTCCCGCACGATCATCTGCATATTTTATGAAATGGCACCGTTGAGTCTCGGAGGGCCCTTGATAAAAATGGAACTGGCAGCCTGCTCATTAGCTGTTTACCTGGAGCTGTGTGAGCCCCCGATAATGGCGAGCTCCCATTTGGATTCGAATTAGGATTCTCTGACGAATCACCACCAGCAGCTTTCTCCAGGACGTCCGCTCCTCTTCCGGTGCCCTTCTCTCCCCATCACAGAGAGTTTCTAGCAAACTTGCTTTTGGGGGCTGTCCTAGGGAACGTTACACCCTGGCATCTGAGGCAGTTTAATTTTTGAAGCGGAGACACAGAAGCTTTAGCAAATTAGCACCTCTAAGGATGGCAAAATTCCCCTGAAAGGACACATTCTGAAGGTCTGGTTTGTTGACCTTCCGGAGCTTTACAGATGCCAGAAACCAATTGCCTGCTATAACGAGGTGACCAGTTGTCCCACTTTGCCTGGGACTGCAGATTCCCAGAGCATGAAACTTAGCATTTTGAAATCAGGAAAGTTCCAGACAGTTGAAGATGGGTTGGTCACCTTCGCTATAACTCACTTGAGGGCTGGTATCATGTTCTCAGCCTCTGAAGTAGACGGGAAGATCTTCAGTGGCTTTTACAGATGGGCTGAACCACTTCTGTGATTTACCAGGAGGACTCGAGAAGAGCCCAGGCATAGCCCTGTGGTCTTACAAGGTTGACTTGAAAACCAGAACTGTTTTGATGGACTTAGAGCTTGCACTTAAAAATCAGGAAATTCGTATGTAAAAATGCAGGATTTCTGTCTCTCTTTGAAAACCAAAGACATGGCTCTGCGATGTGCCCTTCTCTTTGGAAATGATTGATCAACTGGAGCCAAACAGGGACCGTCCCTTCAGATGGGGCATCTGCTTTCTGGTTTTATAACCCTCCCTTTATTGCCCCCAGCTGGATCCATTCATTCTGTGTACCTATGTGGTTTCAGTTTGCATCTGATTTTGTGCTTCTGGATAGAAGTTGAGAGTACTGGCTTTGCAGTAAGATGCAAGTCTCAGTTCTGTTATCTTTTAGTTGCCTGATCTTGGCCAAGATAAGCAAACACACTGGGTCTCAGTTCTGTCACCTGTAACTTGAGAATAATAAAAGTACACTAGTATAGCAATATCTTATTATAAATATTAAATTAAGTAAGATATGTACATTGAAGAAATGCATATAAACGGCTTAGAATGGGCCTGGATAGTAAGTATTCATTAAAAGTGTTTGGTTTTTTCCTTCTTATTATTTTATTATTATTGGTTTCATGGAAAAATAAACTGAAACCCAGAATTCCCTGGTGAACTATTTAATATATAAATAGAAGCTATGTGAATACAAAGAATAAAAGAATATGACTGGCTTTAAAATATTTTGTATTTTATAATGTATCTTGGAACCAAATATTGAGGTATACCCAAAGCAATTCCAGGTGACCACCTGTGTAATTAATGAGGCAATTGACAATGCTACAGGAAACAAAACATTCCATTCTTGATGTACGGATAATCTTGTCTTCCTTTTTGCATTAGTAAATCCTCCAACATCTTTTTGAATTCCATAAACCTATATTTTTATACGAAGTGAATTCCTTTGTAGTAGAATCTGTTTCCTTAAGATTTCCTCCTGCTGAAATGATTTTATCCTATAGCAGTCTTGTGTTACTGGGGATTTTATTGCCAGGCAAAAGTGATATACTATTAATACCTTGGATTTACACAGCAATTGTTCTTTTGAATAGTTCAAAGGTACTAGATGATTCTCAAAGATATGGTATTTGATATTAATGAGGAAGATGTTATAACACAGGAAACAATTACTATTTTTTTTTTAATGTTTCCCCTTTCCCTTTTAAAACAGACTGCTGTTACACTACATGCTCAGAGTTTTTCTAAGGAGCTATTTGGGAAGCGCTATTGTTGGGTGAAAAGTATTTTTGATTCTGAGTCATTGAAACCTGGATTTGAATCTCTGGTTCCTGATGCTCTCTGGGCCTGGCACCCACAAAATGCTGATGTTTGAAGAGAGTTGAATAAAGGGACTTTGTACAATGCTGTGGACAGGATATAGGGAACATGCCAGGAATAGTGGAGCACCAGAGGGGTGGTAACAGGGGGCTCTTTCACTACCTTTACATCTGAAGGGGCAAGAGGAAGGAGAGATAACCAGACTTAGGAGACAGAGTGCTGTGTGGAGAGCGCTGCCCTGTCACAAGAGGGTCCCAGTTGACTTGTTATGACCCCTTGGGGTGGAACCAAGGGGGAAAAACATGGTGAGATCACACTGTCCTTCTTCCTTCTAACTTCCTGGCAAAATTACCCATTGGTCGAACCCAACCAGAAGCTTCAGAAAAAGGAATATTTTTGGAAGTTTTTGGGAGTTTGTACTGCTTACCCTCCTAGGGCACAGAGAGCATGCAGACAGTACAGGAGGAAACGGAACCAACCCAAAGTCACCAGATGTCTCTGAACAAGTTGTTCAACTTCTCTGAGACTCTCTCAGACTGAGTTTATTTCTTAGGAAATAAAGCTATATCATACCTACCTCAGAGTGTTATGAGAGAATGAAATGAGATAATACATACATTATCAGAGTGTTGTGAGAGAATGAAATGAGAGAATACATACATTATCTGACTAATACACAGTCCCCTGGCACATAGTAGGTCTTTCCAAGAAGGATGAAACAGATCAGTGCTTTGCCCAGGCCATTTCATCTCCAAGGCAACATGAGTTGAGAAAGGCTTGGGTGCTAGAAGTTTTGTGAAAATGTTTGAGCTCTGAAGATTCAAGTCATGATTTCAAAATATAAAATTAGACTCAACAATAGTCAAATCCCTAATTGATTTTATATGAAGTATAATCATATGTCAGTGAATCTAACTGTAACCTACTCTTACTTGGTTCTATGAAACTAAAAAGTGTAATGTATTTGCTGTTATGCTGGCACTTATAAAGTTTTTAGTTCATTTGTTTCACATACTGGCTCTCCTGTGGAGGGTTATGTTTAAAACTCTCTGTAAATTGCCATCTTAATGTTGTTGAGTGAATAAAATAGCCTAGCTCTAGCTAGAAGGAATATGAGAGAAAATATAGACTCAGCAAGAAATTTTTTTAAAACTTGTGATCTGTAGGTCATACTCAGTCTTATGATCCTTTCACATGTAAATTTAAATTTTGTAAGGTATTTGTAGTTTAAAAATTATAAATCAAAGTCTCTTAAAAAGAAATCAACCTACTATACTCCATTGATTGCATAAAAATACTTTTTCTTTCTATATTTTAACTTCTCAGAAATTAAGATGCATCTTAAGCAATGATATCTTAGACTTGATGAGATACAGTGGTGACTAGCATTAAAACATCATGAGATTTCATGTAGAAACTGATATTTCCAGTTTTAAAAAGCTGGATGATCTCTCAGCCTTGGACCTGGCACTCATACAGCCCCTGTGGTGGAAGGGCCTAGCTCTGAGCTCTTGAAAGAGGAAGATGGCTCTCAGAGTCACCTCATCCATACCCACGCCTTCTTCTGCTTTTTGGAATTTGAGGAACCTCATCTACCAGACTCCAACTTGGACTCTGGACCTGTAAGAAGCCCTTATAGGAAGGAATAGAGGTGCATGGGCTGATTTTAACATTACAGACCACTAATGGGCATTTTACCTACGGTAAATCAACAAATCAAGTGTTGGTTCGCTTGAGTGTAATAATAATGGTTCTCTCCTAATCAGAAAGTTCTGATTAGCAGTTGATGAGCAAATAGAAAAGCAATAAAATAAGAGGTGAGGAGCATTAGGTCCATCATGTAGTAAATGGAGTGTGACAGATAGGCACGAATCTCTCGGGAGGAGAGGCAAAAGGGAAGAGAAAGGGAGTCCTTGGCAGTGGAAACATAAGGAAATATCACTCCAGAGACATTTAGTGACCTGTACAGAAAAGCAAATGACTAACTAAGAAGTAGCAGTTCTCCAGATATTCAGTCCAGTATTCTTTGCATTCAAACTTCATTCTTTGCAGTCAAACTTATTGAAAAAATATGTTCAAACTCCATAGACAAACACTCTCTAACAACACGACTTTCAGAAAAGAGATTTTCTCCCTTTCATCCAGGTATACACCAGCGAAAGACCTGAATAAAAACAACTCTGCTACATTCTTCATGTAGAATGTTCCTAAAATATATGTGAAGATATTAGGGTTTTTCCTCCCAGCATTATTATTTCTCATGGAAAATCCTTTCTGTATTATATTTTAGATTCTGTGCTATAATATGCCTGGTAGATTATAGATAACATCTCTGTTTTTCTGAGATTTCACATTTGAAAATTTGAGATTACAATAAACTCTATGTGCGACAGTGACCAAAGACATGGAGATAATATATGTGAATATTCTTTAAGCTCTTTGACTGAAAGACATGTTATACATATGAGCAATTATTCAATATTATATTTGAAAAAATATAGATCATCCAGTCTTGCAAATAAAAGAGAATTCCACAGACGATGTTCTCTATGTCACCTTTCTAATCTTAAATACTTCAAGTGAAGAAGCTTCCAGGCCTCCGCTTGTATGACCGTTTCACAATCTAATTGATCTCACTGTCTGAATTGTCCTTTCTTAATTTCACTGCATTACTCATTTACTGTGCGCGCTGTTCAGATATCTGTGAGAGGTAGCAGGCCTCCCCCCAACCTTAGTCAATTAGACAAGCTATTGTTTCTGATTAAGATATCACATCCCGGAGAATAATAGCAATTAGAGTTGGAACGGAGACCCTGTGGGTCGTACAGTCCACTTCCCTGCCGGCTCGGGAGAATGTTTTACATTACACAGTAGTTTTATGTGGTTTTCCTGATGTTGGTTTTAAAAAATCCAAGCACCCGTCAGTGTTAATTATATCCCTGTCCTGCATCCCCACCATGACTTAATTTTCTACTTTGCATTGCTGATTCTCATAAATTGGCATTGAATGATGGCTTCTTGATGATATCATCTCATCAAAATACAGGGACAATGGACCTTTTTTTTTTTTTTAATAAGCAGAGAAAGGAAATATTATATGGTTTGGTTTGGTTTTTGTTGGGAGTTAGAGATGCAATTTTATATAGGTACATTTTTTTACCAGGGTTCCTAGGTTTCAAAATACCCCCAACATAGAAGTTTTTATTTTATTTTATTTTTTTATTTTTTTATTGACTACAAAAGTCCCTCCTCATCCAAAGGGGATACTTTCCAGAACCTCTAAAAGATGCTTGAAACCACAGATATTATTGAGTTCTATATATTCTGTTTTTTCTTATACATACATACCTATGATGAAGTTTAATTTATAAATTAGGCATGGTAAAAGTTATTACAACAATAATAACTGATAATAAAATAGAATGATTATAGCACTATACTGCAATAAAATTTATGTGAATGTGATTTTTCCCTCTCTCTTTCTAAATTTCTTATTTTACTGTACTCACCCTTTTTCTTCTCTTGATCTGTCGATCTGATAATCAAGACAGGTATTAAGTGACTAATGGGTGCATAGTATCTACACTGTGGACACACTGGACGTAGGGATCATTCACGTCCCGGAAGAGACAGAGCAGGACAGAGTGAGATTTCATCAAGCTACTCAAAAGAGTGTGCAATTTCAATGTATGAATTGTTTATTTCTGAAATTTTCCATTTCATATTTTCAGACCTCAGTTGACTGTAGTTAACTGAAACCACCAAAAACAAAGCCACGAATAAGTGGGGGGACTACTGTTTTCTTTTTAAAATCAGTCATTTCCATTGCCAGTTATCCAGAAAACATGATCTGTGGGTGTAGAGAATGGTGTCTGTAAGAAAGAAGTTCAAATTTCTAGAAACTTTCCTTGGAGCCAGTTCCTCCACTGCATGGTCTTAGTAGGGGAAAATAATCCTAAGTATAGTTAATATAATATTCTTATAAAGAATTTGATGATGATACAATGATTATTATCACTATGTACTTTTGAACCCTTACAACATGCTTGGGCATTGTGCAAAGTACTTTGTATGCATTATCTTACTTAATGCTCATTGCTATCCTGATGTAAGGACTGTTAATACACTGAATTTACAAATGAAGAAAAAGAGGCTGAAGAAGTTATAAAACCTGCCAAGATTACCATGCTCATAAATCATGGTGACAAATAATAGTTTTATTTTCATAAATGTCTTATTAATTAAATAAATTACAATGTAATTAAATCAACTGTTCAGTACAAGTAGTAAAATAAAATGGTATTTTATAATTAAAATTTTATAAATATTTTAAAAATTTAAATAACTTGTTTATTATTATTTGCTTTTTAAATTATGGTATTTCCTTTTTTAACATTGGTTTCTGAAGAATTGGAAACTTTCTTCACCTTACTGGTGGCAATCTGAATGGGAAACAGCCATGGTTGCTGTGATTGAATTTGGGAATTTCCAAACCTGTCTCTGCATCATAATGACCTTCACATTATATTAAAGCACAGTTTTTCATTAAGTATTTTGTTTCTCTAAATCTTCTTATGTAAATCAACCTCACAGTGATTTGGCAAATAAACGTGTTTTGAACATTATCATTTTTTAATTTTTGCGAATAATACAAGCACATTATTTGTTTTAAATTAAAGAATATACAGGAGGGAACAAGGTGATAGAATGGCCACTTCCTCGCCAGTGCACAGACTCTGTTCCGACTCCCTGACATATCTCCTACTGACAGTTTCTTGTGTCTTTTTTCAGAAAGATATTATAAATATGTAAGTAATATAAGCTTTGTGTATGTTTTCTAAAACACAAATGGGATGACACTATGCATATTGAGCCAAAGTTGTTTTTCTGAATATAGATAACAGTAATGAATAAATAACATGTTTAATATATGCTACATATTATTCTAAGTTTTTTATATACTATCTCATTTAATCCTCCTGACAACCCCATGAGATAGATGTATCTTTATCCCTGTCTTACACATAAGGAACCAGAGAGATAGGTTAAATAAATTGCTCAAAGAAACAAGTTTTTAAAGGGATGAAGCTGGGATGTAATTATACCTTAAAGATCATTCAATATTAGGGAATAGCAATGAATGTTATTACTTTTAGACTCTGTATAATATTTCACCACTTACCAAATGAGCCTCTTAAAATGGACATTTGGACATTTCTCTTTCTCCTATTTTAAATAGTATTGCAGTGACTATCTTTAGGTACACACAGCTTTGTGTACACAGGCAAGTCTTTTGGGTTCAAATTCTTACAAGAAGAATTGCTTGGTCCAGACCATTTGCATTTAAAGTTTGAGAGATAAAGCCAACCCATCCTTGAGGGAAGCTGTTCAGGTTCCCCCCCATTCCAGATGCCCCTTATTACGTCATTAAGGCATGCCTGGTTCTCTCCTCAGTGTGTGTCAAGAGGAATTGAGAACTGTGCAACAGCCTACGTGTGCTGACACTGCTGTGCATGTACTCACTCCTTAACATTAGCGGGGAGTATGTTTTTCTCCTCTACCCCACAGCTGAAGCTGTTAATATTTAGACTTGTGGCTCTCAATGGGGGATGATTTTGTCTCCTAGGAAGCTTTGGCAATGTCTGGAGACATTTTTGGTTGCCACAACTGACTGGCAGAGATGGTGCTACCGGCACATAGAGTGTAAAAACTAAGCACCCAATGATGCACATGACATCTGCTCTCCCAAAAAGAATTATCCAGTTCAAAACATCAATAGTGCTGAGGTTCAGAAACCCTGGTTTGGACTCCAACTCAATTATAACCCTTTCTGTGATACCTTTAGTGAACTGCTCCCCGCTCACTGGTGATGCTCTGTCCTTTAGGCTGTCAAAGGTTTCATTGGATGTTCTCTTTATTGTGTTGTGCTGTAATTGCTTGATTACACAGCTATTCCCTCTAACAGATGATCTACAATGTGAAGGTTGACAGTATCTTATTCATATTTGTATTCTCACCACCAGCTCCATTTCATAACCTATTGCCTGGTGTATATAGGAGCTTAATAAATATTTGCTAAAGGAAAGGAAGAAAGATGAAACGAAGAGGGAAGAAAGAAAAGAAAGGATAAAGAGAGGGAGGGAAGAAGAGAAAAGATGAAAGACTGAAAGAAGAAAAGACAAAAGGAAGGAAGAAAAAAATAATGAAATAGATGCATGAATAAATGAGTTAGGTTTCAGGGGAGGATATCCTGAGGAAATACCTTTGGAGTGGTCTTGTGAAACCTAGAATACTTCACTCATTTATTTAAAAAAGACATTCACTCATTTATTTAAGACAGACAAAATAAAAAGCAAGCAAGGGTTGAGTGTGGTGGCTTATGCCTGTAGTCAAAACACTTTCGGAAGCCAAGGAGGGAGGGCTGCTTGAGCTCAGGAGTTCAAGACCAGCCTGGGCAACATAGTGAGACCCTATCTCAATGTTAGGGAGTGAGTACATGCACAGCAGTGTCAGCACACATAGGCTGTTCCAGATGCCAATTCCAGATGCCAATTGAATCAAAATCTCTGAAGAGGGGCTTTGAGTATTATATTTTTCAAAAGCCCCCTAGATTATTGTGATGCTTGGTTGGATTGAGACCCTCTACCATGTTGCTGCAAGGGTAAAACTCTTAAAACTCTGACAATTTCTTGCCCATCTTAGAACTGTCCATCTTCAGTGCTTGCAGGATTGAATACCTTCTCCGTGGCTTAGATTTGCCCTAATTTTCCAGCTTCATTTATTTGGATAGCCCTATGCTCCTGCTGTGTGGATCTTCCCTTTTGTTGATTGGGCCATGCTCTTCCACTCCTCTTTTTCTGAACATTGGCTGTTCCTTCCACCTACAATTCACTTCCCACCACCTTCACTTGGCCCTCTCTTACTTATGTGCCATGACTCAACTCAAATATGTTCTTTCCACGCATCCATACCCAAAGCTAGTTACTCCTTTCCCTAGTTCTCATGGCAACTGTACTGTAACAGGTTCAAATGTTTACAGTCTCAGACTCTGCACTGCAGAAATGCAGATTCATTTTCTTATGACTAAAATAAAATGTTTACTCAAAATCACTTATTTCTACTAACGGCTGAAAATTCCTAATCTCATCACCTTAGTCACTTCCAGATTACAGCTCAGTAATATACAAAGTTCCCCATCCATGCTCCTTCAGGACAGTTCTGCAGGTGGCCTTGCTTTGACCCAGTTCTCTCATTTTTTCTTGCTTGTAGTTCTCAAGAGTAACTATAGAATGTACTGGGACTGCAATAACTTGAGACAGAGAGAAACTTCCTGAAGTTGAACTTCCTGAAGTAGAGCTTGTTTTTGTCCCTCCTAGGGAATGTAAGATCTTGAGTTAGAGAGGAACTGCCTGGGACAGCCTGGGTTTTGTTTCTCCTTCCTCTGGAAGCAGAATGTTCTTCAAAGCTTTCCCCAATGAGTCACATGGCCTCTGAGGCACATAACCCAGGGCAAGCTGTCTTTTGGGGTCTCTCACCTGCAGTGCAAATGTGACATGGGTAGTCAAGACTCCATTCTCCCAGGCCAGCCTTGTTGAGCCTTAGCCTGGTTCACAATTGATCCTATGCTCCTTTTGCCCCTTGCTGCCTATCTGTAAATAATAATGCTGTTTAAGGTAACTTGTTTCAAGTGTGTGTGTCCTGTCTCATCAGACTCAAATATTGCTAACACTGCAGCCCAGGATGTTATGGGCAGAAGGGTTTGGATCCTGATTCCTGGTGGATGGTGTAGTGATGATATCTCTGCTGTCCTCCATGCCATGGAGGTCCTTCTTTGGGATTGGTTGTTAGTGAACCTGCTTCACACACCCCTCACTTCCTTGCTTCTATAATTTGCAGAGCATTGAGGTATAATGGGAAAGCCACTCAGCCATTAGGAGAGAAAGCTCCAGGGCTCATGCCATCTTCATGCTCCACTGGCCTCCACTGCAGCTAAGTCACGCCTGGTGTTTGGGAATCATATTCTAGAATATCCTAGTCACATCTGGTATCACTGAATTTGTTGTCTGTTCTCCGCAGCTGAGCCACTGTTCCTTGGGAGGAACTGTTGGCTGGTTTCCTCACACAACGTTGACACAATCAGGACTCTGTATCTAGAGATGTCCCTCAGTCCCTGCTAATGGACTGCTTGGGGGCCATGTTTCTCTAGTGCTATTTTGCTGCAGCACTGTGCTTAGGGAGAAGAGGCCTTTCTATGAGACTTTCAGGTTGACTGGGCTACACAGGAGGAAATGAGTTACAACTCTCCTTGGCCTAGACCTATCTGGTCATTTATTTCATTCCCAACATCTTCCACCAAAGGTTGCTCACATGAAGAGAGAAAGGGAAAGAAGAACTTCCTCTTGGACACCCACCAAAGGCTTTAGTCTTTTTCAAAACTCTTCTTTCACCTGTTCTCACATTTTTAATTTTATTTTCAGGTGAGAATAAGGCTACCACATCTTCACATATGTGCTCCTATTTTTTGGTTTATTTATGACCCGTGGTGTTTACCCCAGTCCTCCAAGCTCTAGCATTAATACTTGAAATTCAGACAACCAACCAACCAACCAACCAACCCTTTTTTTTTCTCTCTCTCTCTCTCAGCAAAGCTTGGCTCTTGAAAATCAAAAGCACCTTGGCTTTCAGGGTATTAATTGTTCTACTTGTTCAATAAATTGTAAAAAATTTTTGTCCTACTCTGTATCTAACTTCCCCTCATGGGGGTTATAGAAATGTGGTAAAAAGAATTGGAAACCTATAGATTTTAATATCCACAGTTTTCTCCCACTGCAAGATCTGTAATTTAACTTTGATCCCACTGCATTGTCATCTTTGTTTACCCTTCACACCTTACCTGGGAACTCCTCTGGGAGCATTTCTTTCATCATCTCAGGAGCAACCCTCTTGGTGACACACCTTAAATACTCAATTTATCAACAAACAAATATTTATTGAGCACCCCTTTGTGTAAGACACCAGACTAGGCATTGAGGATGGGCACTGATCAATAGAGTCATGACTTTGATGGAGCTTGCAAGCTAACCAGGAAGGTAAGTATTCAATAAATCATAATACAATTAATTTATTAAATGTAATTGTGATCATTGTTCTTTATTATATGTTCCTCCTTCTGGTTGTGAAGAAGTATCATGGGGCTTCCTGTTTATTTTCTGAGGAAGGGACACTTGAGCAGAGATGTGAAAGAAGTAAAAATTAAGTAGGTAAGCGATAGTCAAATGGAGTCGGAATGGGGAACATTTAATTAGGGGTCACGGCAGAAGATTCTGAGGAAGGAAGAAACGTAGCTTATTCAAATCACTAGAGAAGATCCATTTGGCTGGGGGACACAGATTGAGAGAGAGGGTGATCTGCATGATGAGTTGATGAATGGACAGGTACTAGACCAGGCATTTTCATGTTTGTTGAATAAATGAATAAATAAATGAGCTTGGAGCAGCCTGAAACTTTGACTTCTGCTCTAGATTGAAAACTACCATTGCCTAGAGTCTGTGGTTATGTGACATTGACTCATGCAATTGTGCATGGTGTAATCATAAAACAAACCAGAGACAAGGCTTAAGGCAGCATTGATGGAAGTGTCCTAAACTTTAAATGCAAATCAAATGAGTAGTATCTCTTCTACAGTGACACCTTTAGAACCAAGCTGTTACAGAAGCATTTCTCCCTCACTCCTTCTACTTGGTTGTTTCCAGTTGAGTGAAGAAATCATTGAGAAGTAAACCGTTCCAACACCGTGTGTCCAAAGTCGAAGGAGAGCCAGGCATCTGCTGAAAATGGAATATTGACTCAAGCTCCAGATGGGGAACATTTGAAAAGCACTCCGACCAGTTCTTAGCAGTGGGAGTTGGAACAGAAGGAAAATCAGGGATGTGCAGGCATCCTCAACTGATGGAGAACCAGGATCGATGGGAAAGGAATTGACTCAGGGCTAGTAGGTGCCAGGCTGAAAGGCAGAACTCCAGCAGGATCAAGCCAGTAATCACTGCTTTGAGTTAGTAACCTGGAGATGTCAAGGGGATCATGGCAAATGCCCTGTGGGTTTGGTTTGTGGCAACCAGCCAATCAGAACAAGGATTTTACTCTCACTATATTATCCGATAGCTCTAATAAAAGTCAGATGGAAGAGCTAATCAGATCGTTCCCTTGGCCTGGACCCTTTTAAATCAAAGAGAAGTCTATTTTGGCTCTCCATGTTAAGTAGACCCAGAGACCTGACATTTTGTGTTTATTTGAAATGATAAACTTAATCATGAGCGAAATGTTAAGGGATGACAGAACTGGCCACAGTAAGGTCACATCGTGTCCCTGCCAAACATAATACAGGCTTTTGCCTTCACTGGGTTGCCAATTCCTGCCACAGGGGGCCCGAGGCACTTGCAAATGGGGACCGGAGTCTGTCTATGTGATAATTAATCTATGGCGCTCAGCAAATGCTGCCAAATCTGCCATATGGTAGTTTTATGATCTGGACTGCTGTTATCTCTGGAGAAAGCTAACATCATAATCTCATTTACTTGTTATCTGTGATTAGGACTTGTACTTCTACAGGGTAAAATGCAGGCATGGTGGGGAAGCTCAGGGTTCCAGAGTCCTGAGATGCTACTACCCAACTTTAGGGCAAAAGTGAGAGCACCATTGATATATGCAGGAAAAGACACAAAACTTGGATGTGGGCACCTGCGTGTGTCCTGACCTCACAACACTTGTGTCCCATGAAGAAATCCGGCATATATTTTATAAAGACTCACTGTATGTTTAATAGAAACACCCGAGAAACACTCAATAAAGTTAGAGGGGCTGCCTCCCAAATGTATCGTGGAATAGAATCACATTGCTTCCTCTTTTGTATTTTTTAGGGATGGGCAAGCCAGGTGTTCTTGATATTTTTTTTCCATGGTGACATTCATTTTGGGTGATAGAGTCACCTGTACAACTTTCAGTGGTGAGTTAGACTTTGATGAACTCTCAAAACAATTTTGTTGAGAAGTAAAGCTTGAAAGAGATTCATGCCAACATAACTACAAATGACACTGTAATAGTTTCTCACTGGAACTCCACCATGGAGAATAAAGGCTGTGGTTTATCCCAATATCTGTGTGCTCTGTGACTGCGTCCTTTTCCCTCCTAGTCAATGAACATCATTATCAAAGCTGAGGTTGATGCAGATCTGAGACCAGACACACAGTTTTCTACAAGACTCATAACATCTCTGATGTTCTCTAAATTAATTTCTATTGTAAGTCTTGTGGCATACACTACTGATTGATTTTCTAATACACATTCTTCCTTTTTTTCTTTTGTGATAAAGATTTCATTTTTTTTTTTTTTTTTTGTGGGTGACAATGAGCCAAGCAACATTTCACAGTCACCCTTGAAGTCAACATTGGCCATGTAACACATTTTGGCCAATGAAATGAAAGTGAGTTGGTATGTGGGTGTTTAAAGTGGGACATCTAAATGTTCTTTGTTTTTTTCATGCTTCCTCTCCTTTTTTTTCTCTGAACTGCTGATGCAATGGTTGGTGCTCTAGCAGCCAATGTTTTTAGACTCCCAGAAAGATCCTGAAATTGGAAGCCTCGTGTTAAGAATGGAAGAACAGAAAGAAAAAATCCTAAGTTTCTACTGACGTTGACACTATCATAGCTGCCCCAGAATGCCTATCAACAGGCTTTGCTTACATGAGGGAGAAGTAGTTTTTATCTTATTAATTGTTATCTGGATTTTCTATTATATACTTCTGAACCAAATTCATAGCTGATGCAAATCTCTATTATGTGAAATGATAGAAATAAAATATTTCAGTTCATTGTACTCCCTGTTTCTCAGGGTTGGCTTTAAGTTCAAGGAGTCTGGATAGAAAGCAGAGGTGGGTGTGGGTGGGGTCTGGAGTCATGGATTCACGCTGCATTCACTGACTTGTCCTTACTTTCATCTGGCCCTAGGCCGTCACCTGTGCAGATTTCACCAGCATACTCCTTGTTCTGATCACAGAATGGCTTTTATTTTTCCATCTCTGGCTGCCGTACCTGCTCCTGGTGGCCCAGGAAACTTTCCACTTTTCCCAAGATGTTTTTGTTTGAAGTAAAATCCATAAAATTGCCTCAGGCCCATCTACCTGGACCCTATTCGAAGATACCCTTTCTTCCACATATGTTAGGTGTTAAAAACAGATTCCCATAAACTTACAACATGGATATAGTCATGACTCTGCCATGAATGTGGTGGTCCAATTCATATGTGGGTAGATATAAGCTTGCATCAATTCTAATTCATTGTTATATTTTAGGTTATTATAAATTCTAGTACCTTACTATTGGCAATGATTAGCTTGCAACTCACTTCATAACAGACCATGACATGCTAATGTGTATATACACCAAGGCGAGAAATTCCTGGAGTAAGATGTTCTTCTGGGAGCCTGCAGATCTTGGAGCTGCCTCATCATCATTTAACGTAGGGAACAGAGAACCCCTGTCCTAATGCCCCAAAAGTCATAGGCCATGAGGATCTGCTAGCTTCATAGTCACCCTGTAAAACTCACAGGGGTAGGACCATTTAAGCTCCAAGAGATCCTCAGGCAGGGAAGTTGCTATCCCTTTATTAAGCAAATTTGCTTCCATGTGTACTTTAGAGCCATTCTGAGAATAAGAAACAGCAGCCGGCTGGTCATAGACATTACATATACATATATATACACATATACACCTGCACACATATATCTGTATATCTATGTTTACATATTTACACACAAATATAGATATGTGTATAAATAAATAAACATAGATATACAGATATATGTGTGCAGGTGTATGTGTATGTATATGCATGCATATCTTTATTTTTGTGTATGCATGTGTAACTTTATTATTTTTACACATGCATGTATATGCTTATTATTTTTAATTATTATTGCATTATAGGCATGTATACGTTGCTATTTGAATTATCTCCTTACCTGCTATACAATTTTAAAAATATATATATAAATTGAGGTGAAATTCACATACAGTGAAATGCACAGATTTTAAAGGTATAGTCCCATGACTTTGACCACTGTATATGCGCTGTGCGACCACAACCCCAGTCGAGAGTACGCTTCTGCCGCCTTATCAGTTGCTAGGTGATGTATGAAAGAGGTTGTTTAGGAGGCTTGCAAATGCGTGTCTCCCTGACAGCCCGAGAAGGCTGGATAATGTCCCATTGTGGGTGGGTACTTGGGCTGGGTGTGTCTTGGAAAAGAGATCAGGATGTTGCAGCTCGCAGGAGTTTGTCACACTGTGGCCTTCCTCCTATCAGTCTTTGACGTGGTCATTCTTATCCAGAAATCATGTCAGGATGTTTTCCCCAGAAATATTCTGATTATGTGAACTAGATCATGTGGTCTGCGATAAATCACCCTCATTGTCCCTTGGTATTTTGAAAACTGATGAAACTGCTGATTCTTGGCTCCTTACTTTGTATGCAAATGATGAATTATAGATGGGAAATAAGAAAGAGAAGACTGTCCCTGGCTTGCTGGTTTGAAGCGAAGTGGATTAGAGAAAGAACAGTGCTACTCTTGACTATTTATTGTGACATTGCTCAGAAAAATTCAAACCCCAAAGCCTCCACATCTCTGGGGACATTGTTAGCCTTCTGCAGGAATTATTAAAATGTACAGAAATGTAGGAGCCGCACTTTATAATAATTAATCAGGTCTGTTGATTAATAAAGCTCATTTTTTAGTCCTGATGATTCAGAGTATCATCCAAAGGACAGTGTCCTTGTCATTTTGATTAAGAAACCAGACTTTGCAGTAGAAAGAAGTACAGGAACATTCGTGCTTCCTCCATCTTCCCATAAAATAAATATTGAATGAGAATATTAACTCGTTAACCTTGACAACAATTTGTAATTTTCATAAGGGGGAAAAACTCGCATATTCAGCAAATAAATCGCTGCAGGGATTTCAGGAAAACAAATTGGAGAGAATGAAGAATGCTACCATATGAATTCTGTCATTTTTATGGGCCAGGGTGATTAATTTGTTTGTTTAGGTCCCTCAATTAAGGCCACAAATAGTGTAAGGTGTCGAGAGCAAGTTAACTGTTACGTCTGGTATGAAACAGTCAACTAGGAGTGAAAAAGAAAGGTCGCTTGGGGGAAGTGCGTAACTGGGCCCCAACCTTGAGTCTTCATACCTTGCCAGAACCACTTTACCTGGGGTTAGCTGCTGAAGCTGTAATTTCACTCTATTAATAGTTTAAAGCTTGTTTTAACAGATAACCCCTTTCACTGGGCAACTGCGAGGGAAAATCATTAGGTGGAATTAGCAGTACCAGTCACAGCTTTTCTGGGGTTATCTAATTATTTTGAACTCAATTTAACCAGGAATAGAGATAAAATAAATAACCCATGAACTATTTACCTTGCTGGTTAGAAGGCTTCTTTTGTCCATTAAAAGAGAGAGAAGAGAAATCCAAAGCACATGAGGCCAAAATCAAAGCCCTGTTTTCTTAATTTTGCAGTCATATAGGGACCTAGGATATATTTCTCTCCTCCTCTGACCTTTCACACTTCTAACCCTGAGATATTTGTTAAGATATATGCCATTAAGCATGCACTAAGTGTTTTGTTTGCTCCCAGCTAGCTTGGTTTAAAATTTCCTGCTTAGGGACTGTGGATAATCCAGTTTAGGGACTGTGGATAATCCATAGTTTTGTTTGTAAGGTGTGTTTGCTCACTTTGTTGGCTCCCTGACCATCCCTCTGCAGGGACTTGAAGATTTAATATAGTTATTTAAAATTTTACTTGAACACTGACTTTTTGAAGGAGAGGCATGGATTAGTATGTCTGCGGCTGGTGAGGTGAAGAGTTAAGTGAAAGAAATGTGTTTCATATTTTGCTCAGAACAAAGTGAACAAGAAGCAGGGAAAACAGTCCTTCAAGTCAGTGGGAACATCTGAGACTTTGTGTAGCATGTTGCTATAATGTTCATCCTGGTTTGGCCGATTTCTAGCAGCATGATCTTGATCAATTCCCTTCTCTCTTGCAACCTGTTTTCTGTTTTAAAAAATGGGGAGAATGATAACACCTACTTTGTAAGGTTGATGTTAGGATTAAATGAAACACATATGAAGTGCTTCTTACAGCACCTGATATATAGTTAAGTCTTCAGAAAATGTTAGCTATTGGTAACAACAATGAGGGTGGTGTGGTGATGTGGATGTGTTTGTCGGTTGAAAATGACAGAAGAGTAAACACACAAGAGAAATGGAGCAATTAAACAAAGTTAGTCTCTAGGATCATGGGAAGGGTATCAAGAACAGAGATGGGGAAACTGCCTTTGGATTACAGGAGGCCAAATGAAAGAGAGTAGTGGTGGAAATACATATATGTAAGCTGCAAATGAAGGACATGGAAGATGAATGAGTCCATGCATTAGATTCTTCTTCTTTCCAATAACATGGTATTCTGGTGAACAAGGTCAATGCTGAAAGAATAGACACTGAGGAGTATGTGAAAATCAGAAACGAACACGGGAAGGAATGAAAAAGGGAGCTGATCTGAATCACTGGACAATAGAATGGAGGAGAACCTCTGGATCTCACTAACAAACCGGTGAATGAATGTGTGTTGTTGACCTCACCACCAGGGAGTGCTTTATATGAAGAGTCATGGAAGAAAACCCTTGGGCAACTTGGTTCCATGATGTCATCAAGTGCTTGGTTATGGACAAAAGATAAGAAACAAAAAGGTTGAATGCTGATTGCATTTCTTACCTGCTAAAGAGCACCATCTCATTGTGGTACGCACAGTAGGTGCTCAGCAAATATTTGTTGGGTGTTGACTCTTCACTGGCTTCAGGTACCTCAGGATTAGGGTTGGACATGGTTTTATTAACTGTCTTCATTGATACTCAAAGGCAAACAAAATGAGCAACAAAATACAGTAAGCAGTAGTGGTTCAAAGTACAAAATAAATACCTGTGAGTCACTAAAGATATAAGTACATGATTGAATAAACAAATAAATATGGAAGAGTAGACAAATATTCCATGAAGAAGAACACAAAATAATTTATGTAGACACACTACCCTCCAGGAAGTGGAGCATAGTTTCCCACCCCTTAAGTATGGAGTGTTCACAGAAAATTCCTTCCAGAGTACAGTAGAAAAAAATGAGAAAAAAAGAGTAACCCTATAGTGGAAATACTTGACAAAGACTACCTCAGCCAGATGATGAGGGGAAATACTAACAGTGATAAGTTACATTGATAGCGTCCATCCTGGATGTGATGTGTTGAAAATGGCACTTTTTACCTCTTCAGTCTTCTCCCCCAAAATTCATAATCTCAGTCTGATAAAGAGAAAAACATTAACCAAATCCCAACTGAGGAACATTCTACAAAATACCTGACAAAATACGCCTCAAAACGGTCAAGGTCATAAAAAATAAGGGAAATCTGAGAAACCATCCCATCCAAGAAGAACCTAAATGACTAAAGATAATATGGTATCTCGGGTGGGATTCTGGGACAGGAAGAGGACATTAGGGAAGGACCAAGGAAAGCTAAATACAGTATAGACTTTAGTTGATAATAGTGTTTTAATAATGTTTCATTAACTGTGAAAACGCACCCTACTAATGTAAAATGTTAATAATTATGGAAACTGAGTATGAGGTGTATCGAGAGTCTCTGTACTGACTTTGCAAATTTTCTGTAAATCCAAAACTATCCTAAAGTGAACATTTCATTTTAAAAAAGCAAACAATCATACATCTTCACAGAGGGTGATGAATGAGGAGTGAGGCTAAGGATTAAAATAAGCCCTCTCTGTTTAGCATATGGGAAGAAAAGTCCAGCTCCAAAGGGAGCTCAGAAATGTCAGCGTGCCACTGTGGCAAATGGTAACACTCTTTCTGTTGCTAAAACAAAGGTATACTTCGGGAAGATTCTAAAATACAACAGAGAAACGTATGTACTCAAAACATTCTGGGCTGTCAGCCAGAGAGTCTCTTCCTCCTCCTCTTTCTCTTAAGTCAATTTACTTAAATTCCCTTTGGAAATGGCACTTACCTTCCGTGGTTTTGGGATGATTTCGTGAGACCATTCCTGCAAATCCTTTAAAACAGCATCTCGCCCACAATTACATTATAAATGATGGTTTTCACAGTTCCCACTTTTTCCTTAACAATATCACTCTGATAATGTTGAAAATAATAGATCTAACATTGTTGAAGCATCCCTTCATTGTAAAGATATTTAGATAATTGTCAATTTTTTGATCAATATGTACAGCTTTGGTTAATATCTTTGTACATAAGGATTACCTTCTCTCATAAATTCCTTCGGATAAACTATCAGAAGTGAGATTATTATAAAGTCAAAGGATATGAATGATTTTAAGCTTCTTGATGCATATCATGAAACTGCTTTCAGATAAAGAAGAAACCACTTTATACTCTCACAGGTCATATAAGATGATGTCTTTCAGTAGCGCATATACGCTCTGGTCATTTTTTTTCCTATATACCATAAGCCTCTTTCTATGTTTAAGGAATCCCTTTAGATTCAAGGTCGAGGCTGCCTCCCTGAGTAGCTGCTGCAGCTGCCTGTGCTTACTTCTCCCTGCTGCCTTGAAGCTGAGCTGTCATCCGGTATCTTCCAATGAGAGGGGCTCAGGCCAGCCCAGAATCGGAATGGGAGTCGGAATGAGGAAGCAGGGACCTGCAGAGCCATCTCCCTGGCAGCTGTGGAGTTCTGAGCTCCAGATCAAGTTCCTGGAGGAGCACTGGCCGGAGGGCTCAGGCAGCAGCCAAGGCCCGCACCAAGGGGGTGTCAGCAAGTCATGCAGTGGCACCTAACGCTGGATCGATTTTGCATGTCACCTGAGGCCACGTGCACGGCTTCTAGTCCTGGACTTAATTCTCCAGCTTTTCCAGGAATGCTGTGAGTGACCCAATAACATTATAATAAATTACCTTTCTTGCTGAAATCAGCCCAAATATGTCACTGCCGCTTGCAGTGAAGACCCCTAATGTTTATGAGCATCATTTTATCATCCCTTAACGACACAGCGTATTAAAATAGTTTTTTACCTCAGTCCAAATGTTAGGTGAAAATCTAATACCCGTTTGTTTTAATGATCACTATTGAGCTTAAGAATCTTTTCAGATGTTTACTCATCAACTGGATTTTGCATTCTGCTTTTCTCTCCTATAGCATATGCTCCACTTTCTCCATAGTAAAGAAATGTAAAGAATCTCAACAGAGGACGAACATACAAAATCGGAGATCATGGCTCTTTGGCAGGAAATGTCATTTTATTTTCTTTCTTTCACTTTTCTGTATTTTCTTTTTTTTTTTTCATAGTGTCATAGTAATATTTTATGTAAACTGACTGTGTGCTAATGGATTTCCCAAAGGCTTTCCATGCATTATTTTATTTAATCCTTCAAAAATCCTAGGAGACAGATAGTATTGCTATCCCCATTTCATGGATGAGAAAACAGCCACAGAGAAGTTCTACTCAAGTGAAACTTTTACTTATGTAAAGTTGCCCGTCTAGCAAGAGGTGGAGCCAGGAATGAAACCCAAACAGCCTACTCAAAGAGAGGACATTTTTCCCTTTTCATTTAGGCTATACATGATTTTTATGTGGATTAAAGATTACCAACTATTAAAAAACTCTAAGAAGAATGGCTATATAAATGAATCATTGAAATTACTAACAAATCTGTACCAGGACCTGTCTGTTATGGTGGCTGTGGGCATATGATCTCTCAAGTTTCACATTTTAGTTGAAATTCAGGGTTTTCTGGAGATCAATGGAATCTGCAATTTTTTATATGTATCCTTGCTATAACTTATTAAAATGAGGCAGTAGGGAAAACATTGGGGAAAGCAGTCATTCATTTACAGCGGATTTCATTGACTAATGCCAGAGACTGTTTGTGTTCCACTTTTGTTTCTCAAAGTGCTAATAGCAAGATTCTGTCCCTGAAATCCTATTACTGGTGGCAATGGAATATAATCAGGCAGTACCTGCAGGATAAGTCAAAAGATTAAATTAAGTTGGGATTTGAATCCCCACTAAACATAGAATCAAACAAAGATTAGATTTCTGGACCCCAGTCTCAGAATGGCTTTCAAGGGCTTCTCTTAAACAACAACAAAAATATATCATTATTCACTTTGACCACTGGCATGTTAAAAGGAAATGCAGACAAAGAGAGATGAGGAAGGGAAGGAACTGCAACACTATGGAATCAGTTCTTTATTCCCTAAGTACTTTCCGACCTTGCAGAGCTTGTTCATTTCCTGACTGAGCCTGGAGAAGTCCTATGTTGAATTCACATGAGACACCCGTGGACCCCGGAATCCTGTCAATCTCATCCTCATCCACCACTCTGCTCCTGACATTTCGGCATCTGAAATCGAATTAGCACAAGGTTTGTTTCAGTTTGAAAAAGGCTGTGAGAAGAAATTTGAGGAAATCTGCAATTGAGCTGTATTGGCAATAAAGATGTGAAAACTCAAAAAGTGGAGTTGGGAAGGACTTTTTTCATACTTAGCTTTTTCTTTTTTCATCTCCTGTTTTTATTGGTGGTCTTGCTTTTCCTAAATATACTACCTCATGACCTTTTAAAAGTTGATTGATGATATGCAATCAAGTATTAACTGTGATTTTTTTTTTTTTGAGACAAGGCTGCCCAGGCTGGTAACTAAAAAATATATATATTTTGTAGAGACAAGGTCTCTTAACACTGATTCACGAAGTTGGAAATACTTGTTAAAGTTCTTCCCTTTCTCCTACAATGACTTCCATTAAAACCCATGTGTTTCTTGAATATATCTTTACTCCAAACTGGCTTTTACAGTTCTGCTAGAGATTTCACTCTTCTTATAGCCCTTTTTATAAAGAAACAGGCTTCATCACTTTATTAAATTAGGGAACAAGAAAGTCCTGCTAAAGTGAAGACACCAGTTGGTGCCTTCAAAAATATACATATTTCTGCACATCAATAATCTTCAAAGCCAAATTTGAGTCTGACAACACCAAGAGCCTATCGTAAAATATGTAAGTCAATAATATCAGTTACATGATTGTAAGGATAACTAAAATTTATTGATCACAATACAAGTTAGGCACATGCATTACCTTGTTATTACATGTATTACCTTATTTGATCTTAATCAAATAAGTGGGCTGTGTGATAGTGCCTAGCAACAGTGTTCAGTGGGAAGGGGCAGACAGCAGACACCAATGAGATGGGAACTCCTCTTTCTGTTGTTAATACTTTATTTATCCACTACTTAGACTACATTTGACTGTTAGGTATAAAAATGCAAAGCAGTACAGTCGTGGGTAGAAAAGGGATTTTTTTTTTTTTAATATTGGAAATTTAAGGAAGATTGGAAGTCAAATATACAAAATCTGCTCTTCAGTATCCTGTGTGGATGTAAATTTACTATGTTGGGACTCTATGTCAAAAAACCAAAGCACTAAAATATACTTATTTCACCAAAACGGCCACAGCCAGTCTGGCAGAGCTTGGCCCCACAGCTTGGTGACATTGTCAGGATGCGTTTCTCTCCATCTCTCAGTGCTGTTTCCCTCTGGGTTGACTTTGCACTGAAGCAAGCCACTCTCTTATTGGCTGTCCTCTGTGACTCACGGCCTATCTGCTAAAACTCCTGGTGACACAAGAGCACATCTTCCTCCACATTTCTACCCAGGGTCTCAAGTGTGTCTCATTGGCCTGGCTTGGGTCACATGATCATCTCTAAACTAACCAACACAGCTGAAGAGATTTCTCTGACTGGCCAGGCCTAGGTTATGTTCCTAAGCTTGAAGTCAAGGGAGGAGCCAACCACTTGAAGTAACACTGGAGAAGGAAAGGCCCCCTAGAGGAGAGCTGGGGTGCTGTTACTAAAAGGGTGAAATGGAGGACTGGGCAGACACAATCCACAGATACTACGTTTATTCACTGAGGTAGTACTCATTGATGGTGCTGAAGAAGATTCTGACAATGATTCCCATGGTGGAGAAGAAGGCATACAAAGAAGTATGACACGAAGGGATGAGACAACTTGGACAAGATTTCTCACGTAGAAATGGGGTGACCCACCATCCCAGTATGTCTGGGACTCTTATTGTCCCAGGCACACTAGGATGAGTTGGTTGCCCTATCTGGACAGTACTTGTAGACTCTGTGTGGTGATCTCTTTTCTCCTTTCTCTGACCCTCATGCCCCAGTCACTCACCAGACTTTTCCTGAGCACAAAGCACTGAACTAGGCTGGACCCTGGGAATTCATAGACAAAAGACTGAGTCACTTTGGCCAAAGAGGGAGAAACAATTAGACAATAACAAGACAGTAGAAGACTATTAATGCAATAGCCACACCATATTATGCAATCATATTGAAAAGTGAGCTACCCATGATGGGGGTTGTTTGTGAGGTTAGGCATGAGAACATTCCCAGAGAGGGTAACCTCTGATGTCAGCATTGAAGTAGAAATCGGATCAAACTCAAGATTCCTGATTCCAAGTAAATGGTGTTTCCTTTAAGCTGAACTATAAAATGTGGGTTACATCAACAGAAATGCAGAAAGGCACTTGGTTCTCCCTAGGAATGACTTCCTTTTGACTGACAACTTAAAATAGGAAATAAGAATGGAGACGCACAGATACAGGGATGCAAATTAATAGAAATGTGTGTGTTCATCTGAATTTTAGAAGACTGGTTGATGTCTGGCTGTGTCTTATCTTCCCCAAGAAAGAGAGCAAACATTTGTGCAAATTTTGGTCCTATCTGTCTCTGCTGTTGATATTCCCACCAAACCCCACTCACAGAGCACACATAGTGCTGTTGCACCCACATCACAAGGGCTCAGAAGCTCCCCCGCTACCAAGAAGCCCCCCAGTGGTCTTGGTTCCTATTTGGGAGCAGATGAAGGTTTTCTCTCATGACAAGCCCCAAATGTCAATTTCTCCCAGAAACAAAAACATAAACACGCATACACACACACACACACACACACACACACACACACACAGAGTGTATCATTCTAAACACCCTTCTATTTCAAAGAGATTGTACATAAAAGAGGATTTGAGTCAGGGAAAAACCAAAGCATTTTGTTTCATAAATAGAATTGGTGTGGGAGTTGATTGTTTTCTCTCCTGAGGGATAAACATTTTAATTTAATAACAGTCAGAAAGTGCCTAAATGTTCTTGAGGAAAAAATATGGTGTTTCTAGAAGGGCAGAATCTATTCACTTGCTGAATAATTGGAATGAAGCATTTCATAGCAGTGTTACTCAAAAATACCAAGCCAAAATTTCTGCGTGTCAGATTTTCTTAATAAAAATAGCAATAGTTATTAGGCAACTTGTGTCATAAGATATGTGCCATATCTTATGTGGCAGATGCTTTATATGTGTTATCTTACTTATTCCTCATGTCAAGCTTATGAAGTGGGGGTCATTATAATCCCCGTTTTATTGGTGGATAAATTGAGGCTAATAAAAGTTAGTTAACTTGCAAGTAAGGAACGGAGTAGGAATTCAAATTCAGGTCTGTCTAACTTCAGTCTGTATTAATCACCACATACATAGCAAGTGTGTCTGCAACACCTTCCAACAGAGCAGTCTGGGGTAGGATACACAGATTTGCAAGAGAAGAGAGGATTTAAAAAAGAACCAAAGTAGAAAAATGAGTTTACACAGCATTTATTAAGAGAATGCCACCACAGCTGAGGCAACAGACAGTGAGGTGGCCAGGCCAAGAAAATAAAATTATATATGTGAAAAAAGAAAACCACACAAAGGGAATCTTCACATAAATAGAATTTGGTCATATTTGTGGTTGATTGCTTGTTTGTTGCTAGACCTTTGTGAAGAGTCTGGTTGTTTTTCCATGCATCCATATGAAATAACAGCTCAGAAGGGCAGAGAGAGTTTTAAGTGATTTGACTCTTAGATATAAAAATGAACTTAGGTATAAAAATGAGTTCTCGATGAACTCTGCTTCATCTAGAGCAAATCTGTTTTTCCTTCATCTTCTTTGCCTCAAGCCATAGCCATAGATATCCCATTCAAGCCAGTTTTCATAAACCATTAAGATTCAGTAAACAAGTAAAGACCTATCCTATATTAATAATAATAGTAGCTAATATTTATGGAGTGTTTACTCTATGCCAGGCTCTAGTCTAAAGACTGTATCTATTAAAGTCCTCACAACAACTCCATGAGGAAGGTACTCGTATTATCTCTATTTCTTAGAAGAAACTGAGGCACATAAAGGTGAAGTCACTTACCCAAGGTTTCATGGCTAGCAAGTGTCAGAGCAGGATTCAAGCCCTAGTGGCCTGGCTCCAGAGTCAAAACAGGCAGTAGGTTAAATTTGTTGACCCTTGGTCTAGACTGTATTGTTATACTATATACAATGGCTGGGATTTTTTGTTTCTTCTGCTTGAGACATTTCCCTTTGCTTTGTTAGGTTGATGATAACATTGATGATGATGACCCTTGCTATGTTTATGAGGTATTTGTATGTGCCAGGTGTAGTGTTTATGTCTCACCATCATTATCTATGTCTTCACAACAACTACATGAGGTTGATATTGTTATCCCCTTTGTACAAGCAAGGGAGCTGAGGTCAGGGAGGTAAAGAAACTTTACCATACGGCAAATGTATGAGAACAGAGCTGAGGCTCACAAGCAGAGGTGTCTGACTCAAAAGAACCTCATCTTACCTACCTAGCACAGTTTTGTAAAATGTGGTTTATAAACCACCTGCATCAGGATCCTAGGCAAGGAATTGTGAATTTGCATTTTAACCAGTTTCCTAGGTGATTGTTAATGTGCATTAAAAATGTGAGGAACACAGCATTAACACAAGGTGGCCAACCACTTCTGAGATGCTCTCTGGACCCTCTAGGCCAAATCAGAGTTTTGTCTGGGTCTCTCCACCTCCTGTGACTATTCATTTCTTACTACCATTTACCCTGTATTGTAATTATCTGAGCAATTGTCTGTCTCTTCCATTAGTCAATCATTCTCAAAGGTCGTGAACAGTGTCTCAAGTTTACTGTTCTACAGCAACAATCCATCATGTAGTTGGAGCTCTATGTATCTTTACTAAATGAGTGAATAAATTAATTAATAGAAGTACTGACTGCAGGGGTTTTTAAATGATTTTCATAACTACATTTACGATGTCTACTGCATGATTTGTATTGTTTTTCCCTGAATTTCCTTGTTTTTATTTCTTTTGCTACTAATCCCTTGGTTGAATTTGAAGTATGCATCCACTCCCTCCATAAACAAAGTTTTCATTTTTATTTTCAGTTTTGCCTTTTGTTGAATATAACTGAAGAGAGCTAGGGAATATGGCTGTCCAATAGAAAGAATATTCTAAAAAGAAAGCTTTGTTTATATGTAAATTTATCAATGATCATTTATTGGTATTTGCAATGATGCCAGTGAGAGATTATCAGAGTTCCTCCCTTCAAGGAGTTTTTAATACAGTTGAGAAATTAAGACCCAAAACTCTATACAATGAAAAAGAGTATATGTAATTCTGTGCTAAATTGTATTATACTGAAGCATCCTTTTGTGTCCTAATCAGCTTAGGCTTCTATAGAAAATTACAATAGACTGGGCAGCTTAAACAACATGCATTTATTTCTCACAGTTCTAGAGGCTGGGGAGTCCAAGATCAAGGCACTAGGAGATCTGGTGTCCAGTGAGGGCACTCTTCCTGATTTGCAGATGGCCATCTTCCCATTGTATCCTAACATAGTGGAGAGCCGAGTGAGAACAAGCTCTTATGTCTTTCATAAGGACACTAATCCCATTTATGGGGTTCTATCTTCATAACCTAGTTACCTTCCAAAGTCCCACTCCTAATACCATCACAATACAGGTTAGGAGTTCAACAAATAAATTTGGGTGGGTGAAGGGGAAAACACCCAATCCATAACAATTTGTTTAACAAATAAATATTTATTAAGCATTTATATTTTCTAGTTACTGTTCCAAGTGTCACAGATGCAGTAGTGAGCAACACAGGGTCCATGGAACTTAGATTTTAGCTTGGAAAGACAAGGCCATAAACCAGAAAGACGATACATGAACAAGTCAATTGCCAATAGTGGCAAGTGAAGGGAAAAGATCAATACTGGTTGACATGATAGAGTGGCTGGGGTGGAATATTCTGGAAAGAGTAGTTAGAAATTTCTGGGGTGAAACTTAAGGGTCAAGAAAAAATAGAATATTATGGACAGAACATTCCAGGCTGAGGTAAAATGAATTCAAGAGCCCTTAGAAGGAACAAACTGAGTATGCTGTAGGACATCTCTGGAGCATAGGTGGACAGGGGAATGTTAGGAGGTGGAAACTGGAAGGTAGGTGTAGCCCGGTCCTACATAGTTACATGGTAAGGAGTTGGGAGACATTCTCTATGTATTATGAAGTCATGGGTGAGTTTTATGTAGGAAATTTAACGTGATGTGTTGAATATCTTTTAAAGACACCCTTTGCTGCTGTGAAAAGAGGATTGTCTACTAACAAGAGAAGAAGTAAACAGACCAGTTAGGAAGGCAATTGCAATAATCCAAGTAAGGAGCTTTGATTTGTGGGAGCAGAAATGAATAAAAGTGAGCAATGAGGGATATTTTGGCAGAAAAAAAATTTAGAAAGTTCTTTTTAAGATGTTGTTAATTTGAGATGCATGTGAGAAATCGAATACGTAGTTGGACACAGGAGTAGGATCCTGTGAAAAAAATAAGAGCTTGGGATACAATTTGGAAGTCACTGACCATAGATGATGTTTAAAACAATCTCACAGGGCTAAGTGAGATTGACTAAGGAAAGAATACAACTAGGAACGCATAGAGAACTTAAGAAACCTGCCCTGGGACAGGACAACATATTAAACTTTTGAGTCATGCTACAGATAGAAATGTGATAATCCTCAGAAGCCAAGATGTTAAAGAATACTTGATCTGGTACGTTGAATGAGTTCAAACCTTCAGTTGCCATCACTTAAGTCATTTCCTTAGCAACGTTCACCTTTCCTAAATGTATATGTTTGTCCTGATGTAGCACATCCTCTATTCTCAGTTAAGTAACAGGAAGGAGTTGTGTTGTCAATGCCTACTATATATGTTCATACATACATGTTCATGATAACCATAGACACACCTCCTTTAAAGCCCATCCATCAGTTAATTCAGACCTTTTCAAATAGTTAGAACAAAAATAGTTTAGAAAATAGTTAGAAACAAAGAGCCATCCCATTTTGTCCATAAACCAGCCCGAAGAATACTTACTTGATGTCCTCAGAGTCCCTAATGAGGACAGCAGCCATCTGGCAAACAACCCATTAGATTGAAACTAAAATGTCAACACAAGCAAAATATGTGAAGTTGTTGATCATTGACAGACAGCCTGTTGATGGGCATCTATTTAGCTTTCAAAGCAGTCTGGCAGATAGATTAAAAAAAATCCATCAGACCTGAAAAGCCTTAACAGGCCAAATTTCCCCAGGGGGCCTTTCTATATGGTACTGATCATTTTCAGAGCAGTGATAGCTCTGATTGTCCCAGGCATCATTAGCCTAAATAGAGTAACAATGCCAGGGTGGGCGAGTCATGTTAAACACATCATCTGGGACGTGTGCGTGCAAACGTGGGCATGTGTGCGTGCTCGTGCTTTCGGCCCTGTAACTTGTTGGGGGTGTGCTAATTTCCATGGCTTCATTAGAGCTTTTCACTTGGTAATTATCTTCCTGCTGTCACCAGGTCCTTCATGTGAGCACATAGAGGGAACCAGCAACCCCTGTATCCACTTGAAGGCACGTGTACATTGTCCAGAATCTCACCCCACTTCCATCAGCTATCACCTTCCGCTAAGAAAGTGATCCTTGTGCAGTTTCTGTGCCTGATGTAACTGTTTCCATATTCACTTGGCTTCCTAATTGGGCCTTGTACCTTTTGGAGAAAAAAAAATATTGAAGTTGCCGCCAGCTTGGCAGAAGCTAAAGTGAGAAGCCATGCAGATGTGGTTTCTGAAGAAGCAATTGATTTGTTTCACACACCACCTACCTTCCTTGAAAATTAAAAAAGCTCACCGACAAAGTGGCAATTGGTCAGGACCTCAGGAGGGCGAAAATACAGAAAAAAAAATTAATTTCAAACTGTGAAACTCAGCCAGTGAGAGTTAATAGCCTCACTCCCGACACACAGCATTCACTTTCTAGTAGACTCAACACAGCCTTGGTGTGCGTGCGTCTGCTGATTTTTTTCCTTTTTTCTTTTTTTTAATTGGGGGAAATCTGTGCAGGCATATTCCTCTTACCTTGATTTCGTCACTCCCCTACATGGACTAAATATCAACATCTTCCTAAAGGACTGTTCACAAACCCCAGCTCCCATGATTTCCCCCACCACTGTTCTACCACGGAGCAGACAATAGTTTTTCCCACAGTTCTCTCTAATGGTGGAAACATAGTAATTAGCCACATCTTCTCAAATGTTGGTTGAATGCCTGGTCCCTAATTTGTCTACTTTCTGCAGAGGTTTCAGTGTCTCACGAAATTTATTGCCCTACTGAAGTCACCTTTTAAATTATGGATCATGATATTGGTATGCTGCTAAAAATGTTCACAGCATTGTAATTTTATGCACTGGCAATAAACATGAAAAATGCATTTTGAGGTTGTTTAACATTAAAAATAATATTTTGGAGAGTAAATTTCAGGAGAAATTTAGTGCCAGGGAAAAGGACCATATTCACAGTCTCAGAAACACAGATCCACAATCCAAAGAGTACATTGGATGGGGACCAAATCTGCAGCCCAGATAGGTCAACAGTAATTAACTTAGCCTAGATTGGATTTAGAGGGTGGTGGGATCCACGTCTTCCTGCCAACTCCCAGACATCAAGGGCTCCCCCTTATTGCTCTCTAAACGGTAGTGGGGTTTATTTCCAGAACTGGCAGGTGATTGCTAGACAATTGGCAGCATTACGACAAATCACCTAGTTTGGGAATAAAAATAATATGGTACATGATGGATTTCTGAAGAGCACTTTAGTTTGGTCACCAGGGGCAATAGCTTGTGGACTTAGCTTTGCCTGGAGAGTGAATTCAGTGACTGAAGCCATGGCTATGACACTTGGCTTTACTAACGGATGTATGTCTTGTTAATGGAGCCAGTGACCAACCAGGAACAAGTTATCTTGACAGACATCATGAGTCGGATTACCTAAGTCTAAATCCTATCATATGTCTCACTAGCTGGGTGACCTTAGGCAAGTTACTTATGCTTCTGTTCCTCTATTTCCCCATTTGAAAGGTAGGAATAATGGTAGAACATGATCCCAGGGTGGTTTTGAGAATTAAATGAAAAAACACACATGAAAGCACATGTGCAAGGCACGTACTAAGGAACCAATAATATTGTTGATAATGATGTTGATATTGATGATGATGATGATGATGATGGTGATAGAATGAGCCTACCCCACATTGCACTATATAAAAACTATATAAAATGGATGATACAATAAGCAGCAGGAGTGGAGTCTAGAAATAATAAATTTATTCTCTGCATCTGCCCTCCTTTCTCTACCTGGTAAAATTTCACTCATTCTTCAAGGCTCGGTCTAGCAGGTGAGAAACCTTGCTGTGTAGCCTTCCTTTACCTCTCCTGCTACCTTGTCAAGGGAGATGGAATGGCTCTCTTATTGGACATTTCCATAGATTTTTCCCAGGATTCCATTGTTTTTCATTCTGTACTTTATTCTGTATTTAATTGGTCATATAACCCTTTCACATTGGACTTCAAGCTGCTCTGCACAATGACTCTATCTTATTTGTCTCTATGCCCCACTGTGCACAGTGTCACTTATAAATCAACTTAAAAAGCAACAATATAAGGATATTGAAAATCATGTAGAAATATAGTGGCTATGTGGGCGTGGTGGTGGGCGCCTGTAATCCCAACTACTTGGGAAGCTGAGGCAGGAGCATCGCTTGAACCTGGGAGGCAGAGGTTGCAGTGAGCCAAGATCGCGTCATTGCACTCTAGCCTGGGTGACAAGAGTGAAACTCCATCTAAAAGAAAGTAAAAAAGAAAGAAGGAAAAGAAAAAGAAATATAGTGGCTATGTTGTTAATATTTAGATACTTACAAATTCCTTTAAAAATACTATCTTGTGTTAATTGCCCCTGCCCAGCCTGAAAGATGCTTTCTTAGCAGGCATGCTGTCTGTTGGAACTCCTCCTCCCCAGGAAAGCAAACATGTGGAAGGCTGACTTACCATCTACCTGCTTTTTAAGCCATGTGGGAAACAAATAGGAAAATCAAGGGCATGCAAAGGGATGCCTAACCTTGGCCAACATTGTTACTTGGACCTCTCTGAGAGTCAGAAATGGGTTGAATTGCCTTCCAATTTAAGGCATCTGTAGAATCCATACCTGGTTTCTTCCTATACTGCAGAGGAATGTTAAGAAGTGATACCTGTATGAATCACCTCCTGACCACTGTGGGTTTCTGAGCTCCATTTGGTTTTGTCTATTAACTCCCTGTCTTGGAGGCTGGCAGGAGAGTTCACAAGCCCAGATATCAACTGACTCTAGGAAAGGAGGGTATGTGGAAAGGCCACTGTTTCCTTTGTTCATGGTACATATCTATAGAACCTGAAAAATATTCCAAAATCATTATAGTGATATTTTTATTAAATGACATAATGAAATGATATAATGATATACAAATGATGTAAATGCCATAAAATAATATAGGTTGAGTATCCCTTGGGACCAGAAGTGTTCCATATTTTGGATATTTTTTGGATTTTGGAATATTTGCATATACATAATGAGATATCTTGGGGATGGTATGCAAGTGTGAACACAAAATTCATTTATTTTTCATAAACATCCTATACATATAGCCTGAAAGTAATTTTATATGGTATTTTAAATAATTTTGTGCATGAAACAAAGTTGGTGTATACTGAACCATCAGAAAGAAAAATGTGTCACTACCTTAGATTGGGGCTCAAAAAATTTCAGATTTTGGAGCATTTCAGATTTTGGATTTTGGATTTTTGAATTTAGATTAGGGATTCTCAACCTATATAATGAAAATCTTCATGGTTCGGTGTTGGGCCAAATGTAAAACAGAAGATACAGTGATGTTGGGTTGGGGAGCAAGCAAACGTCTACTATCACACTTCAAACAAAGCAGGTAGAAGGTGGTCTAACCCAGTTGTTCTCAAATTTTAACAGGCAGCAGAATCGCCCTTGAAACTTATTCAAAACGCAGATTTCCAATGCCAACTCCCAGAGACGGTTTCAGTGGGTCAGGTTGGATCCTGGAGATCTACACGGTTAATCAGCCCCCTCCATTTAATCCTGATAAAGGTAGTTTGCAGCCCATACTCGGAGGAAGACTAGTGCAAGGCAAATATTTTGACATTAGGAAATTTTTTAGCATGTACAACCAATATGTGTTTGTTTATGTTTCCTTCATGTACAACATTGCAATATTATATATGTTGTTAAAATTCACAAGATAGAAGTAATACAAGTATATAAAAGTAAATAAATGTTTGTGGTTTATGGTCCCCGGTGAAGTTTCTTGGACACTCCTTGGGGTAAATGCACCCTACTTTGGAGATGCATGCCCCAAATCAGTGCTTCTCAAATTTTACTGTGCATATAACTATCCCAGAGAGCTAGTTAAAATGTGGACTCTGATTCCATAGGTCTGGGGTGAGGTTTAAGAGTCTGCTTTTCTAACAAGGTCCCAGGTGATGCCAATACTACCCACCAGGGAGCCACACTTTAAATAGTGAGGATCTATGCAGTAGCTTCTCTACAACTGACCTAAATCCCAATGCAAATTACAGTTTTAACTGATCAGGGCAATGTGCAGATGGTGTGCAGAGGCTGAAGATCATCAACCCGCTCCCCCAAAAAACAGTAAGCTAGAAGATTTCTTGTAATTCTCTTAAACTTCACTGATACGGGTAAAAAAGCACCCTAAATAAGGATCCCCCATCCTCAGTCCTTTATTTGCTTTTCTAGAAGGTTCGCTTTCAGCTTCTCTCTTAAATTAACAAGACATTACTCCCTGAAGTCATAAACAATGACTTTCCCGGATGCAACAGTGGGCAAGATTATTCTCCCTGATTAAGCCTTTGACAGGCAGCATCTTTGCAGCAAGCATCATGCCAGGTTTTATTAGTAGATTGGCCCTACAAAGTTTTTTCTTACCTACGGATGCCCTGGCTCAGCAATCCTTCTGTAGATTGGAATGAACACATTTAAGAATGTTGTGCTTGGAGGTACCAAGAACCACAATTAGACAAATTTGCAAATCATAAAGGGATAAGTGTAATGCACTAATCTCTGAAGATTATTAAGTGGAAATAGGAAACTTAAATAATTAATTCCTAAAATCATCTCAAGAATGTTATGTTCTTCCTGGTGCATAGACATTGCAATCAGGTTACGATGGCAGGCTTACTTCAGATGAAACAGGAATTCCTCAATGTGCTTGTTTAACAGACCTGAAACATGTTATAAGGAATGATTTCATCACCACGTCTTATCGATTTGAATGAAATCACAACTCCGGAATATGCTGCCTTATGAGAATTCCACAGCATGCCACAGACCAAAACCTTAGGTGGAGGTGAGGCACACAATCCGCTGTGCATACAGAACCAACATCAGAAGTCCTCTCGATGTATTTTAGTAAAACAGGGAAGCACCAGGATTTTGCACTAGTCATCTGCATGTCACTTATAAATCAACTTTAAGAAGCAGCAACATACTTTAATGGTATTGAAAATCATGTAGTAATATAATGTCTATATTGTTCATGTTTAGATATTTATGAATTCCTTTATAAAAATTGTCATGTACTAATTAACCCCACCCAATTTGAAAGACCATGTTTTACCAAGCACGCTGTCTACTGGAATCCCCCAACAAAGCACACGTGAGCATTTGTAGAGAAGAAGCTGCTTTTGGTGTCCATGACTTATGTTTTATACAACTTGGTCACATTGCCAAGTCTGTAGACTTCTTGTAGACTAATTTCCCTCACATACAATCAGGAAACTAATAGTTATTGTCCTAAAGAATGAGCTTCAACTCCAATTTGTTTTAAAGAATATAACAAAAAGGCACTCCAATAAAATAGTAATTTACTAGTTTATTTCTAGATTCTGCATTAGGTTTTTCTGTTATTTATATACAGAAATATTTCTATCCTCTCTCAAACTAGAATGTGTTGTGAATGCAGTATTGATGAAAGGGAATAATTTGGTAGACAAAGTTTCCAATATTCATTTAGACATGTAAATTGAGTTAAATTAGTAAACTCAGGTAAAACAGAAGCTTTGAAAATACCTTGACTGGCGGTAAGAAATGGATGAGAAACAAACCAAATAGGAAGACTGGGCCTGGCGCGGTGGCTCACACCTGTAATCCCAGCACTTTGGGAGGCCAAAGCTGGCGGATCACCTGAGGTCAGGAGTTTGAGAACAGTCTGGCCAACATGGTGAAATCCCATCTCTACTAATAATACAAAAAATTAGCCAGGCATAGGGGTGCATGCCTGTAATCCCAGCTACTCAGGAGGCTGAGGCAGGAGAATCGCTTGAGTCCACGAGGCGGAGGTTGCAGTGAGCCGAGATCGCATCATTGCACTCCAGTCTGGGCGACAAGAGTGAAACTCCATCTCCAAAAAAAAAAAAGAAGACCGATATATCACAGAATGTTTGCCATATTATGACTGCAGAAGACATGAGCCACATGTACCACTGGCCTCTAACTAAGAAAGAGAGGAGAGGTCTCAGTCTAGGTGAGACCTTGCACTTAACCACTCCTGGTTTCACTGGCAGTGGGGCCCTTCTGTAATAGAAACATAAAAATTAGAATATCTACTTGCAAATGAAGCGAACAATAAGTAGAGGAGCCACAACCCACTGGAGGAGACTAGCTCCACATTGGGCAAACAAAGTTCAAGAAAGCAATAGGAAAAACCGTATAATGCAATGGAAAGGAAGGTGTTTTTTGCATTTAACTTCACCTCTTGCACCTCCAGCTGACTTTGGTGATGAAGAAAATAAACTAAGTAATTTTCACTTCTGCTTTGCCTGACCTGACCGTTAGACTGCCAGCCCTTCATAGAAGGAACTGGAACAAAGTAGGAGAGTCCACATGTGTAAGCTTGTGAGAAACAGGTTGTCTTACACATGACTTATGTTTAAACATTTGGTGACAATACTGTAATCAGTACGTGGGGCCATTTATGCCTCTAAGATAGTGTTTTCGAAATTCTCTTTTATTAAGCCTCACAATGGTAATAGGCATGCCACCACCATCACTGCCATCACCACCAAAAAAGTCCATAATTAAATAAATTTAGGAATTATTACTTTCCATATCTCCATATGGGATATTCATTTAGATTAGCACATGAGAACTGAGCAGCTCTGCCCTAAAGAAGCATGCTTAGGTGTTTGTTTTTTAGCTGGTCTAGAATTTCTCAAATATAGATGACCACAGAATGCTATCATAGAAAACAACAAGCTCTGCTTTATGGAAAACTAGTGTCTTTCCTCCTCCTCCCTGCAACAATTTCTCTAGTATGCCTAAGAGGATTCGTAGAGTCAGCCCTGTAATGTCTATGCTCACCAATCCAGCTTCTACTGAAAAGTCCTGCATGGGAGAAGAGTTCTTGAACTTGCAGCCTTGGTAAGTCTGATAGTCTGGACCTTATTATGCTAATGATCATTTAAATATCTTTATTATTGCTAAATTCTGATGGGGAGGTAGAAGGAAACATCATGCCGTATGTCGAAAACACATATGAGGCAAAATCTGATATCATATACTCAGTACGTATTCCCTTGTACAAGCAAGAGACAGAAGTGGGGTCAGGAGTTGAGGTCTTCAGAAAGAATCAGAAAATGAGGAATGAAGGTGGATATTCTGAAGGGCCCAACTGTACATGAATGCCAGATACTTTCTTTCATTAGATATTGCCTGCTGATTCTAAGGTGAACTAAGTTTTGTTTTTATTTTTTCCACCTTTACATAAACTCTTCATTTTATAAACAAATTTTGGATTTATGGAAAACTGAAGCTACTGTAGTACAAAGTGTTCCTTCCCATTCACCCCATACCCAGTTTCCCCTATTATTATCATCTGAGTATAATACACTTATCACAACCAATGCACCAATATTGATACATTATTTTTAACTAGAGTCAATGGTCTATTCAGAGTTCCTTTGTTTTTACCTAATATCCTTCTTCTGTTCCAGAACCCCATCTGGGATACCACAATATACACAGTCATCATGTCTCTTTAGGTTTCTCTTTGTTGTAACAGTGTCCCAGTCAGCTGTGCTGTTATAAAAAGCAGACATATAAATAAAAAAAACCCGGAGACTGTGTAATTTATAAATAATAGGAATTTATTTCTTATCATTCTAGCGGTTGGGAAGTCCAAAATCAAGGCAATGGCAGGTTCTGGTGAAATATCTCTGCAACCAAGATGGTGCCTCCTTGCTACATTCTCACATGGCAGAAGGCAATAAAAGGCAAAAGGGCCCAGCTACTTCCTTCTCACGCTTTGTAAGGGCATTAATCCCATTCATGAGGGCAGAGTCCTCACGATTTAATCACTTCCTAAAATGCCCCACCCCTTAATACCATCACCTTGGTGATTAAGTTTCAATAAGAATTTTGGAGGGGTACAAACATTCAAGCCATAGCAGCCCATTTCTCACAGTTTCTCAGACTTTCCTTGTTTTTGATGATCTTGAGAGTTTTGAGAAATACTAGTCAAATATTTTGCTGCCTATTCCGCAGTTGGGATTTTTAAAAATGTTTTTCTCATCGTGACACTGGGGTTATACGTTTGGGGGTGGAATATCACAGAGATGAAGTGCCAGTTTCATCTGAACATATCAGGGGTACATGCTTTTATTTAGAGTCAATAGTTTATGACTCATCACCATTGATATCAATCTCGTGCACTTGGTCAAGGTTGTGTTTGTCAGGTTTCTCAACTATAAAGTTACTCTTCCCTGTCGTCCCTTTTCATGCTGTATGCTTTGGAAAGAAGTCACTCTGTGTAACGCATGCCAAAGCAGGAGGCTCCCCTTCCTTGATGGTTGAATATCTATATAAATTATCTAGAAGTATTCTGCATGGAATATTAGTCAATTATTCTGTGCATGCATGTGTGTGTGTGTGTGTGTGTGTGTGTGTGTTGTGTGTTACGCATCCAATGATTTGTTTTTATCAGTATGGACTTATTTATGTATTTATTTTATCCTTTGGGTTGTAATCCAATACCACTTTATTTATTTTTTGTTCAAATTGTTTTAATTGTGGCCACTGGGCTTGGGGGAAGTACAGTGGGAGGATGTCCCCTCTTCTAGCTGGAATAGAGTTCTTAATTTTTATTTTATTTTACTTTTTTATTTTATTTTATTTTTTATGGAGAACATGCAGGGCTTACTTCATAATGATTGCTATTCTATCCCACTAGTGAAAGCCAGAAGGAAATCTGCGTCAGACCATGAGAACCTGATGTGGTTCTGGTTCTTAAAGATAAAACCCATGATGGTGTGGGCTCTCTGCTAAGACTGAACCCACAGGAGTTCTTATCCTCATGCTAGTCCACATTCAGCCTCCAGCAACTCCTAAAAATTAGCATTTAACTGTTCCTGCCAGTACTTGGCTCTTGCCGCTTTGGCTTCTGGGTAAGCCAGTCTCAGCTCTGACTGCAATTGCCTGTCTTTCCAGATTTCATGGTGGTGGTTTGGCCCATGACATCAGTGCTCCAATGGGTCCAAAAAAATTGTTGATTTTTAGTTTGTCCAGGTTTTTTATTGTATGGGTAGAGGTGATAATTCTCAAGTTATTTAGATATCAGCACTGAAGCTGGAAGTCAAGATGAGTGTTTTTAAAAAAGTGTTTGGCTTTATTAGACATGAGCATGCTCATGTAAGAGGGTGTGACTCAATGAACTTCCACTCACTGTCAAGTAATAAAGTGCCTTTCACCAAGTCATGCCACAAAGATGGTGGTGCTTCAAGACATACTGAAAAGTCATATGCATAGAGTGCCATATCTCTATGCTCATAGTTCTTTGAAAAGAAAATGCATAATCATGTTGGTGGGTTTTAAATATACCTGAAGTTAGCTGATACAACTTAATGACTTTTTGCAGCCCAGTGATTTATACCTTAGCCTGGCATTTGGGAAAATATACTGACTTTGGGTCAATCAAGTGGTTGTGGGAACAAATAGGTCATCTGCACAGGGGCAAACACTGTTCCTCTGAATTTTCTCTTCCTGTTGAATGGCACAGAGTCTTACATGTGGGATAAAGCATGGACTCTGGAAGTTTCTCAGAAACTTACAATTGAAAAGTACATGGCATTAAATGGTGAGATTGTTTTATTATGGCAGCATGATTAGTGTATTTCCTGGGCTTCAGTTCTTTCAAAACAATTTTTAAATTTTTTCAATATCCACGTGACATTTATACTAGTTATCCCTAAATAACTTGCTCTTTGTTTCCCATAAGTTTTCTCTGAATCAGTTAAATATACTTAACATACTTGTTAAATGTGAAACCACACTTCAAAATCTTGACGCTCTAGTTATATGGTTTATCATGCATTTCCTTTATATATAAATACACACCCAAAGTAATCACATTCATAGATTTATATCTAAATATCATCCAGTGTCATAACAGTGATACAAAATTTAGGAAAACACAAGAACTGTTTAAAAGGTTATTTAGCTGAAAACTGAGGACCCTGAGGATGAAATACAAGATAGACAATTTTAATGAGTGGAGTGGATAATAGAGGAAAAAACAGTATTGTTGGTATTAATATGCTTGATTGGACTTTAATATACATCTTGGGGAGAACTGAGTTGGCGTTTCCCTGATTGAAATGTGATCAACTTGAGGAAATCCATGCCACTACGTTTTTGTGGGAAATGATCAAATGGGAGACATAATCTCTTATGATTTTGACTAATGCTCGTCGTTTGATTGCACACTACATACTAGAACACTTGCTAAGAAGCAGAGAGCTTCCTGTTACAATAATGATGGACAAAAATGGGAATAAAAAGCATGAAGATATTTTGGCTAAGATTCTTTGCTCTGTTTTCATTTTTAAAACTGGAATCTAGGCTAAATTGTGCTGTGGGGATTCTGGTTCACCTGTTAGCAAACATGAGTTACCAGTAATCCACTGCTCTCCATTTGTTGTTTTATTCAGTACATATTTATTGAGCACTTGCCATATATTAGATTTCACCATAGGGAGCAATTACCTGATTGTGAAAAAGGCAGATGTGGTGATCCACACCATCATGGAGGTTACAGTCTCTCAGAAAAGACATAATAAGCAGTATCTTTTCTTTCAAGTTGACAGGTGGAGTGCATGCTACAGGCTAAATTCTTCTGTATTAAGTCCGCAGAAAGGTAGAAAATATGATTTTTTAAAGAAAGGAACATGAAATATTACCTGCGTCTCACACGAAGGTAAGAAATAGTCTGTTCTTACAACTGGATTTCCATCAAGGGTGTTTCAAGCTCAGAGGTGGAAAAAGAAAAAGAGAGGATCGATGATGAAATGACAAGGTAAGTCATTGGAGGACCAGGTCAAGATGACTGACCCCTGCAACTTTCCCACTTAAGCCAGGCAATAGCTGGGAAGCATCTGCCTGCAGGTTAGAGCAGAGGACATGGGAGTTTGACTCAGAGTGGTGGGGAATGCTCAACAGAGCAGGTACAGAATTGCCTCTGCTCCCCAGCTCTCATCAAAATTAAAGCCACAACTCCAGGTCCTATTTCAACAGGTAGCACAAGCAAATGGGTAATCTCAAGTACAAAAATGGAAAACAACCAATCACCATTTGAGGAATGTGAAAACCATAAAACAGAGAGAAGTAGAACTTACACCTGAAGAAACAGAGTGCATAGAGCAATTTAAGAGCTTACTGGCAATGAGAAAAATGCAAAACAATCTTGATAAAGAGAGTAAGGAAAGCTGGGGAAACATGTTCTAGGTAGAGGGAGCAGTACATGCAAAGGCCTAGGGACAAGAGTGAGTGTGAATCCTCGGAGGAACTAAATGTCCTTTTGTGTATCTGGAGTAAAAGTGTGTGGAGCAGATAGTGGAGAGGTGAAGTCAGCATGGTAGAGAGAGGCCAGCTTGTAGATCTTTTAAGCTTCATTTAACATTTAAACTTACGGGAACAACAGCATGTCGTTTAAGGATTTTAAGCAAAGAAATGGGAGTGGCCTTGATTGAACTACAGCTGTAGATCAGGAGTCAACAAATAGTTTCAGTGAAGGACCAGATAAAAAATATTTCAACCTTTGTGGCTCATAAGGTCTCTGTACGACTACTCAACTGTGCCACGGTAGCACAAAAGCAGCTATGAACAATATGTAAATGAATGAGTACAGCTATGTTTAAAAACAAACTTTACTTATAAAATCAGGTAGTGGGCTGGTTTGGCCCCGTGGGCCAAATTTTGCTAACCCCTGACATAGAAGTAATAAAATCAAAAGAGAAAAAGAGAGAGAGAGAGACAGTTTTTTTAGTCCTTTTTGTTTTTTTAAACAAAGTCTGAGAGACTAGCATCAGAAAGGTTGGAATTGTGTTTGCCATTTTCCTTTATTTCTGATGCTGACAGGTTTAAAACCGGAGAAATCTTGCATTCTACATGGTAACCTCATTGCCTCCTGTCACCTGAGTAACACCTTTCTCCCTGCTGCCAAAATGGCCACCTCTGCGACTGGGTCAGACCAATTATTTCCTAAATGGTTTGTATTCATCTGCACTTCAAATGCATGGCTTTGAGGAGGGGAAAATAATCCTGTCTGGCACTCATTCTACTCCACACATCCATTATGCGAGCAACACATCAGTCTGCCCAATTAAAGAGCCCACGACTACAAAGGAACTGTATATCATGTGTATTGCCACTCTGCCACAGACACTATTCAAATATCTGATTTTGAGAGTCCTTTTTTGCTTAGCTAGGTACTTCATGCTAGTTTAAAAATAAATTGCAAAAAATATCAACAGTATTCTTTAAGTAAGTCTTCCCATATTCATTCATAACCATAGTTTACAGAAATTGTTTTGAAATAATTTCTTTCTCTTTCTCTCTCTTTTTTTTCTCTCTCTGTTGCCCAGACTGGAGTGCAGTGGCGTGATCACAGCTCACTGCAGCCTCAATCTCCTGGGCTCAGTTGATGGTCCCACTGCCTCAACCTTCCAAGCAAGCTGGGACTACAGGTATGTGCCACCACATCTGGCTAATTTTTGTATTTTTTGTAAAGATGGGGTTTTGCCACGTTGCCCAGGCTGGTCTTGAACTCTTGGGCTCAAGTGATCCTCCTGCATTGGTCTCCCAAACTGTTGGGATTACAGGTGTGAGCCACCACGCCTGGCCTCTTTCTCAAGTTTCATTTTTAAATTGCCTTTGACCTTTGAGTGTTAGGATGATAGTCAGATTTGGGCAAAAATGGCAGTTAGTCTTAACTACTGCCTCTTGAAACTCTCCTGGTATCTCTCAATTCTTTTAGTAAGTATCAAAAGGATGATCAAAATGCTAAGAATAATAGTTAACATTTACTGAATGCTCATTCAGAACTTTTCTTGAAGTATCTCATTTAATTTCACCACAAGTCTATCAAGAAATTACTATTAAAATTTCTGTCTCACACCTAAGAAGCATGAGGATTTGGCAGAGCCAGGCCTTGGTCCCTGTGTCTCCAACTCCGAAACTCACACTGCGTTCTGTGGACAGCGTCACCTCATGCTCCAACACCGCATGCTCTCTAACCTGTGGCTTATCCGCCAAATAACCTTTCTGTTCATGAGACAGCTGGGTAATAATTACAAAAGTAATGCTTTGTTTCTGTATCCGACTTTTCACGTTTACACACATGGTCACATTCTGTTATCCCAAACAGATAACATGGGTTAAAACAGAAGTAAAAAGAAACAGAAAAGGAAAACATGGTTTTTAAAGACCCAAAAGTGTTCCAGGCCTACAGGTAGAAACCAGCAGAGCTGGGACTTCAATGTCAACCTTCTAACGCCAGGTAAAATGCTCTTTCTAGCTAGTGTTGTTCCTCACACAGTCTTCCTCAGGAATTCTTCCTCCCCAAGCAATTCAAAGCCTCCCATGATTAAAATGCAAATGCTCTGACCAAGGCCTTGAGAATGACTCTATGATGGGCCTAGTGATGTATCCCTAGGATGATCATTTGGGCTAAGGAAGACTTCTGCACCCCAGACCATATGGCCTGCTTACATAAAGAGCTGATCCTAGTTAGTTTTGGAACCAAAATTAATGCACTGTCTGAACGGTTCCAAAAGAAACCTCTGGAAATATTTTTATGCATCAATTTTATGTATACATTTTGTATCATTATATTATATAGCTGTTTTGTCTAAAAACTTCTTTCTGAAACACTTAAAAAGTTGTCTCATGACACTATAAAAGGATAGACCAATGAAAGCCATCTAATTACAAGCTGTAAAAGATGCATGTATGACAGAAGTCTAAAATCAAAGTGCCAGCTGGGCCAAGTTCTTTCTGGAGGCTTTTCTGGACAAACGATTCTCTCACCTTTTTTGGCTTCCAGGAGACACCTGCATTGCTAGGCTCAGGGCCCCTTTCTGGCATCACCCCAACCTCTAGTTCCTGTCCTCATATCTCCTGGTACTCATTTCGATCCTCCTGCCTCCCCATTGCAAGGTCTCTTGTGATTACATTGGATTGACTGGATAATACTATAGAATGTCCCTTTCTGTAGACCTTTGACATAATCACATATGCACACTGCCTTTTGTGAGGGAAGGTACCTTATTAACTTGTTCTGAAGATTAGGTCCTGGACATCTCGGAGGGCATTTTTCTGCCTGCCACAGATCGTTAGAACATCACTAACAGTCATTTTTAACACAGCCACCACAAATAAAGAAACCAAGACCTGGAAAAAATTGCATGTATTAGAACCCTTGTGGTCATTTCACAGAGTGAGATATAGACCACACCCAAAATGTGGTTGCTGTCAAGTTGATCAAGACTGATGATGGCACATATGCAGAGAGGGTATGAAAAAACTGATACTCACTAATGAGGCTTTCTAGGCGATCAGGGCACCCTCCCAAACAGGTCTTCAATGGCTAGAGAGCAGTGAGGAGTGATTGCCTTGGGGCGTTATGGAAGTTATGGGGCAGGGCTGGGGTGAGGGCTCCCTCCTATGGGTTGGAACTTACAAGGTTAAAACTTCCCATCAGAAAAAATTAGAAGAGCACCCAAGCTTTACTATGAGTGTTCTCAAATGTGGGGAAAAAGAAGGGGCGGTTAGGGAGCTCGAAAGCTTTCAGGGGTCAAACAACAAAAATGGAAACAGACCCTAACATCACCTCTGCATCTCATTTACTTCTTGTATAGCACTAGTAAGAATTTGTCATTATACATTTATTTCCTTGCTTTTATCCCTTTCTACACTCAGCCATGAACTCCATGGGGCCATTATTTTTGTCAATTTGATTCATTAGTAGATACCCACAACTGATCATAACACCTGGCACATAATAGGTGATCAAAAACAGTCATTGGTTAAATGAAGTTATGGGCGGCTCTGTGCTAGATGCCAATATACAGAAGGTCATGGTCTTCCACTGAAGTCCCTATGTTTTCCACACGACCTTAACAATGAGCTTACATAGTTTAGCCAGAGTTATATAGCTAGGAGACAGAAAAAAAAAAAAAAAGATAAACAGATCAACAAATTATAATATGGTGTGACAAGCACTATAAAATGTACATGCTTCCTTTTACTGTGGGCCCACACCTGGACTCCTTACCTCCTCCCAGACACCACGGTCCTGCATAGCAAGAGAATCAGTCTTGCAATTCATGTAGAATGCGGGTCTAGGTCTAGGTGGGTGGATTGCAGAACAGAGTTCAAATCCATATGTGGTATCTCTTTATATGGGGAAAACAAACAAGCAAACACACAAAGAAACATTAGATTCCACAGGAGCCTCCCAGGAATTTCTGAAACTGTGTAAGTCCTCTCCTCTTTTTCCCCATCACTTCACACAACCTCTCGCCAGACACCTACTGCAAATAGTAAGTGTGAAACAGTACAGCAATCGAGAAAAAAAAAAGGGGGAAATGCTGACACAATCAGATTTTTATGCTAAATTGTGTTTTTTTGAAGTGACTCTCATCATTTCTCATTGCCCATTTTAATCTCCTTTTGAAACTGTCCCACACAGCAGCTTTTTAAAAGCAGGTGGTCTCAGGAATGCTAGTTTCACATAAGCTATGTGAGGACATGGATTCACTGGTCAAATAAATTTCAAGAACTGCTGTGTATTCTAGCTCCCTCTTGGAGAGTCATAATGTTCATAGCATACTCCACACCCTGGGATTCCCTGCATTTTCCAAACTTCCATGACTACTGAATACTTTCATGGCATACTTAAATTCCTAGGGAATTAGTGTTTACAGAATATGGTCTGGAAAATAGTGCAGTGAAGGATAAAGTCTAGGCCATCAAACACAGGCCTTATATGATTTACTTATCTGGAATCAGTCTCTCCAACCTCATTACTTGACTGACTTTCCCTTTCTTCTATCTCTGTCCTTTGTTATTGAGTTGTTTATGGATGCAAAATTCTATCTTTTGCCTCTAATGCTCGCTCATGGCTGTGTTTTCTGCTTTCTAGCCACATAACCTTGGCTAAGTCACTTAGTCTCATGTGGGCTTCAGCTGACTTATTTGTAAAGTACAGGGTGTAACAAGTGAATGATTTTTTGGTGTTTGTTTTTGTTTTTGAGACAGGGTCTTGCTCTGTCACCGAGGCTGAAGGGCAGTGGTGCAATCACTGCTCACTGCAGCCTCAACATCCCTGGCTCAATCAATCCTCCCACCTCAGCCTCTTGAGTAGCTGAGACTGTCGTGTCACCATGCCTCGCTAATTTTTGTAGAAACAGGATTTCACTACGTTGCCCTGGCTGGTCTCAAATTCCTGGGCTCAAGTGATCTGCCAGCATCAGCCTCCCAGAGTACTGGGATTACAGGTGTGAGCCACCAGGCCCAGCCTGAATGATCTTTAAGATCCCTTCACACTCCATCTTTTACCAATCTTGTGATTTCTTCTCCTCACTGGTCCTTGAGTGCACTACTTCTTTTCTCTAAGCCTCACTTTATTTGTCTACAAAATTGGGAGAATAACAGAATACTTTATAGGATTCTGTGGGAAGAAAATGGAATGAGGAATACGGAGACTTGTTAGTACAGGGTTATCAATATGTCCCTTAACAAAAATTAATAATAAGCCCTATTTACCACTTATAAGAAAAATATTCCAGAGTTGCCTAGGGTTGTCTTCCTTGAGAATGATATATCCTATGTGCTCTCTAGCTTTGAAAGCCTTTCACAGAAACAACCCTTAAAATGTTCTTAACAGTGTAATTCAAAGAATGTTAATGTGCTCCAAGGCCAAATAAAGGGAAGCTCAATTGCTATAAACTTAATTTTCAAGCATCCTAAATAAATATGCATTTTCCCTGAGGGCAAAGAGTCAACTGTCATCAGACTCTTGAAGGGCAGAATGTGTCAGGACAAACATTACAGTCTTCCAGGAAATTGGATAGAGAAACTCAAAGCCCTGTTAAGTGACGTGACTTTGAAAATAACGTCTGTACACAAGAGACTTTAACTTTACAAGGTAGTTTTCCTGCAGGAGTTTAGTTGATGCTCAGAGTCAGGTGAGGAGATAGAACAGCTGTGACCATTACCTTTGGGTGAAGTTCAACTCAGCATGTCCAAAGCCAAACCTGCTGTCTTCCAGTTACAAACTGGACTCTCTTCCTGTCTCAGTTGGACTCCACTATTTAACCAGCTTAACCAGCTGCCCAGGCCACATACCTGAAGTCGTTCTCGCTGCTCCTGCTTCTTTACTTTTTACTGTCAACCAGTCTTCAAGCCCCCTCAAATCCAGTTCTAAACCCCCTAACATCCAGACTCCTAATCTTCTTCACTGAACTTCCTTTTAAACTCTGCTCTACCTTGGTTAATTAACAATTTCTCTCTTTACACTGCTCAGGCCCCAAACCTCAAAGTCAATTGATTCCATTCTTTGCCCCCCGCTCCATGTCCAATCCATCAGCAAACCATGAAACTCTCCATCTTCAATTTTGTGCAGAATCTGACTACTGATCCTCCCCTCCACCACTCTCAGCTGAGTCCAAAACACCTTCTCAAGTCTACATTTTGTTTGTTTTTGGCAACGTCTTAACTGGTGTCCTGCTTGCTGCTTGTTTTCCTATAGAGCAGGGTTTCTTACCTGGCATTACTGACATTTGGGTACGCATAATTCTTTGTTGTGAGAGACTGCCCTGGGCATTGTAGGATGTTGAACAGCATCCTCGGCCTCTACCTGCTAGATGCCAGTAGCACTCACCTCCTCACCAACTGTGGTGCTGAAACCCCCATAGGAGCTCCTCTTATCTCTCAGAGGAAGGTTCTCAAGTTATGTAAGTGGCCACAATCACTGCACTGTCAGGCCTCCTGTTGCTGTTCTGATCTCACTCTCCTCACCTTTCTGCCTTGCTTATCCTGCTTGAGCCACAGCAGCACACTGGGTTTGCTCCCAGCACCAAGCCTTTGCACTTGCTCTTCCCCCATCTGGAAAAATGTCTCTGCAGGTATCCACTTGGTTTATTCTTTCATCTCCTTAACGTGGCACCTCCACGTATTCGTATAAAGCTCTATGTTGCACCCAGCCAAATTATGCTTTAAACTAACATTGTATGACTTAGGTGTATGTTCCCAAAATATTGTTAGATGAAAAAACAAAGATGTGAAAAAAAAGCATCTACTATGACCCTCAGTTTGCTAAAAGAAGCATCAAATGCCTATTTATGAACATACTGCTATAGGTAAATAGAGAGGAAAGAACACCAGAAGGTTAGACACAAAAATGTTAACTGTATTTATCTCTGTCATTGTAGCTATATAATTAATATTTTCTGACTACTCTGCTGTATTGTCCAAATTTCTATACTGAAGATGTTTTCATATCTAAGAAAATCAATAAATACTATTTTAAAAAGGAATGGTGTCATAATCCTAATATCTCTGAGATCCAAAGACCAATTGGGAAAATATGGCAAAGTGGAGCATGGTAAATTTGTGTGTCTACCCTGGCCTTGCAGCACCGTTACTGAAAATCAAGCGCATCTTCTTAGATGCTTTAAGTGAGAGAGAGAAAGGGAGGGGGGAACTGAGTTAAGTGACCTAGAATGTTTGCATTTATGAGGACCTTGGCAATCATGGAATATGACACCTTCTTTTTTAATAAGGTAGGCGCTCCAGAGAAATCAACTAACCCAAAGTCACATGGTTAAATAGTGGCAGAGATGGGACTGTTCAATTATTTTTTCATCAAACATTTATTAAGCTTCCACTATATGCTGGGTGCTAGGGATATAGTGGTGAAAGATAAATATAATCCCTGCTCTTGAGTACAATGGGAAAGAAACCCATAGGCACAACCAAATAGTGTAGAAATGTGCCATTGCTATGGCCACATGTGGCTATTCAGCACTAGAAATGTGGCTGGTTTGAACCGACAGTTATGAGGCCTGGCGAGGTGGCTCACGCCTGTAATCCCAGCACTTTGGGAGTCCAGAGCGGGTGGATCACCTGAGGTCAGGAGTTCGAGATCAGCCTGGCCAACATGGTGAAATCCCATCTCTACCAAAAATACAAAAATTGGCCAGGTGTTGGTGGCAGGCACCTGTAATTCCAGCTACTGGGGAGGCTGAGGCAGGAGAATCACTTGAACCCCAGAGGCAGAGGTTTTGGTGAGCAGATATTGTGCTACTGCACTTCAGCCTGGGCAACAAGAATGAAACTTCATCAAAAAGAAGGAAAAAGGAAAGAAGAAAGAAAGAAAGAAAGAAAGAGAGAGAGAGAGAGGGAAAGAAAGAAAGAAAGAAAGAAAGAAAGAAAGAAAGAAAGAAAGAAAGAAAGAAGAATTGAGGGATATGTAAATATAAAACATTCACTGGAATTACTTAAAGGATACCATTAAATATACCATTAGTATTTTTCATATTGATTAGATATCAAAATGATATTACTTTGGACATATTCCATTAAAGAAAATATGTTAAAATTAGTTTTACTTGTTTGTTTTTACTTTTTTCAAATGGCTACAAGAGACTCTTAAATTCCATATAAGGCTTGCATCCATTTCCATTGGATGGTGCTGCATATGCACCATGATGCAGACTTGCTAGTATGTTAGAAATGAGAGTAGATGGTAAGGAGGTTCAGGCAAAGTTCCTTACTCAGTCTTGGGGACAGAGAAAGTCTATGAAAGAAAGTGGCAGATAAATTGTAATCTGTATAGTAAGTGCGATTTAGGCCAAGAACAGGGTAAGGTTGGAGTGGGGGAATGAAATTAAAGGCAAAACCAAATAGTTAGAGAAGGGCACTAGTTGCTAAGTCAAACTCTTTCCTGATTCTCTATTTCATTTTTAAGGATTTTGAAATCCTTAAAAAAAAAAAAAAAAAAAAAAGTCTGGGTGCGGTGGTTCATGTCTGTAATCCCAGCATTTTGGGAGGCTTAGGTGGGCAGCCTAACCAACATGGTGAAACTCTGACTCTACTAAACATACAAAACTTAGCAGGGCGTGATGGCACGTGCCTATAATCCCAGCTACTCGGGAGGTGGAGGTTGCAGTGAGCCGAGGTCATGCCCCTGCACTCCAGCCTGGGCAACTCCATCTCAAAAAAAAAAAAAAAAAAAAAAAAGATTTTCTCTTCTAATGGAAGACTTTGACAGCTCCTTAATTCCAGGCTTGAGAGTGGAAGTGTGGACTTCAGGGACTCTCACTTCACCAATATTGTTCTCCTTCCGCTAATATCTTATTATGGGATAAGCTCATTTCAGGGGAGGGTAAATTCTGCCTAGACCAGAGAAAAATAATGACATTGAACGAGCTAGATAGATGGCAATGAGTAATCCGCATGAAATTCTTAAATTTGAACTGGGAAGGGAGATTCAGTATTGGTTAGAGTGTCTCTGATTATGCAATTCATTCTCAGCCAAGAAAATAAATGTGCTCTATAAAATATTTCTGGAATAACCTTTTAGTGAAAAACAATAGAAATTTTAAGACAGATTAAGGTTTAGTGTCGCAGAAGATTATAGTGTGAACAGACTGTCCTCACGGGGACCTGTTTAACTGTTGACAGGCTGGAGGAGGGGAGAACTGTAAGGATATTTGACATGAAAAATGTGAATTCGCTCTCTGAGTGTTTACTAGCATTCACAAGTAGCAGGAAATGAGCCGTGAAATGTATTGTCAAACATTCAGTGTTCAAAACATAATGCATTACTTTAAGTTGGGCTTTTTGCTTTCTGGGATCCTCATTCTCAATTTGCCCACCTCTAGGACAGATGAGCTGGCCTTTAATCCTGCCCTTCCCAAACCATAATGATAAGCTGCAGCGGAAACTGGGAACCGGCTTTCCAAAAGCCAATTACAACTCCCTTTTCCTTGCCTTTCTGGATTGCAGAGGCTTGGAAAACACAGATGCATGCCCCTTTGCAGTGAGTAGTTGTCACGTGACCTACTTTGGCCCAGTGAGATTTGGGTATCAGTTTCTAGGGAGAATGTTCTTAGGAAATTAATGCAATGCCCTGCTAAAAGAGAACCCCGTGCCCTTCTTCTTCCCTCCTCCTTCCACCTGAATTCTAGAAACGGGACTGATATTCAGCTGCTACCACAGACACGGCGGTACAGTTGTGGAAACGCTGAAAGACTTTCACATCAGTTTGCAAATAGCAACTTTCCTGAATTCCCCAAGTGTCCCTCTTGGTTTAGTGCCTTGCCCAAGCCCCCCTGGATCTCCCTATGATTCTGAAGGGAAAAACTTCTGGAAGAGCAGGGGCCTCCAGATCTGTACCATTTGTGAAATATTTTAGATATCATGTCCTCCTAGAAGCAAGGGGGCCACCTTGTAACCATGAGGTCTCCTCCATGCACAGGATGGGGATGTGGCGAAGCCACAGTACCAGCCCAAGACGTACTGCTGCCTGGCAGCAGCCACCGTGGTATGGTTTTCTCTTAATCCATCTCTCACATCTGAAAAATATGTGGTTAGGTTTGATAGTTAAGCAAGAATATTTCTCAACCTGGCTTCTCTCAGACACACTGATGTGTGAGGTGGATTTTGTTTGTTTGTTTGTTTGTACTGTTTCTATACAGATCTTTTCTTTTTGATCTCACTGTCCTTTCTTTGTGGTCTTCACCTTTAAGATCCAGCCTTCTCTGGTCACCCCAGAATGTAATGTTCAGACAATATTTACTAGAGGAATAAACAAATGAATAAAACAAACTAAGATTAACTTTAAATGTAAAACACAGAGATTTTTCTATTTTACATATTTGACTTTTATAATCCATTTTTGCTCCCTTAATTAGAGTCTAACATATTTTGTTTCCCCTTTCCCATCTTTTCCTTTCTTCTTTACCCTTCCTTCCGTCCTTCCTTCCTTCCTTCCTTCCTTCCTTCCTCCCTCCCTCCCTCCCTCTTCCCTTCCTTTCCCTTCCCCTCTATTCCCTCCCCTGCCCTCCCCTCCCCTTCTTCCTTTTTTCCTTTCTTCCTTCATCCATTCATATAATTAATATTTATGGAGTAACTAATATTTCCTGGGTGCTATTCTAGGCTCTGAGGATGCAGTAATTTATGAACTAAACAGCTCTCATGTTTGTGGAGCTTACATTCTAGTGTGGGTACAGGAATACAGAAGAGCTAACAAAGCAATCAATCATAATATCAGGTTGTGATAAGTATTATAAAGAAAAATACAAACCACTGTTACGGGATAAAAAGTGATAGAACTGACATTTGGGACGGAATAGCCAGGTCACTCTTGAAAATGGTGACATTTCAACAGAGGCTTGAATGAAGGAGTCTAGCAAGGGCTGAAGGGAAGAGTGATTCAGGCAAAGGGAACAGCATATACCAGGGACCCAGGGTGTGAACTTGTTGGGCAACAGGGAGCAGACCAGTGGGGTCAAAGCAGAGTGAAGGAGGAAGCAGAGGGAGGGGATGGGTTTGATGAGATAGTCAAGGGCTTCTCTTGCACCTTTCTTCTCTTCCCACCTGTTATCATTCTCGTTGCACAACAGAAATGTCTGGAAGAGTAAGCCATCAGGTAAGCTCAGAAGTAGGCTACTCTGGTTATATTTCAAGTTCTCTAGCTCCCGCCCCTGGATTTGCCTCTTTGGATTGCCAGAAATACTGTGCAGGCTCAAACTCTTGCTCTCAATTTAAACAGTCTGCAAGACATGTCTGGGGGTCTTCTTACGGTAGTGGTGCCCATTGCTCTAGAGTCTATACCTATGTTGTGATCATTCCCCACATCCTCTCATTATTTGACTCTAACTCATTTTGGGGCTCATTTAAAATTTCATTTGTTAGCGTGCCAGTTGCAAGCAGCAAAAGTTACTCAAGCTCTACTGTAGATGGGTTTATAGTAAGCACCTAGCATAGTCTGTTTGGAGTCCAGTTCCTAGCCTTAAACCTATGCGTGACCTTCCACATCTGGCCATAGGCAATTATTAATACCAGGCTTTACCTGCCAGACCTCGTGGGGAGAAACTGCCCTCCTCACTGCAGATTTGGGGCACAGCTGACACATTGAGTCTCTGAGGGGAGTTGCAGTCAAGCACTGAGTCCCCCCGGCCAGCCTTGCTCTTATGCACATTCACATTCCTGGTCCAGGTTCCTCTATTTGGAGGCCTCTTTATCACAGGCTTTCTGCAGAGGCCTATCTTAAACACCTCCGCAGGGGTCACTTTATCAAGGAGAAGAAGCGGGGAGCCTTGGAGACGTTCTTCTCCACTCTGACTCAGTGCTCAGTACTTTCACACTCATAGCCCTTCCTTCTCCCCGCCCCCCAGCTCCAGGTCCATTTGATGGCGAGAGTCTTTTGTTCAGGGGTCCCTCAGCTGTGAGACAATCCCTTGGCTTCAGTGCTGATTCAGACCCTCAACGAGGGCTGGTGCCTTGGGGAAAATGGAATGGTGGGGAGTCAGCACTTTCTCCGGTTTAGTCTCTTGTGGATACTGTTGCAGTAAATCATTAAAGCCTTCACTGTTCATCTTGGCTTGTGTCTTAATCAGCTACCCTGACACCTGGCAGCTCAGCTCTCTCGAACTCAGCTTAGCTCCTGACACTCTGGTGGAGTGATATGAGGACAAGCAGTCACCTGAGCCTCAGAAGAAAGAAGAATCCAGCAGGCCGCCATTTTCTCCTCAGTGCCCTTGGCACAACATGGCTGCCTCAGACCCCCCAGCTATGTATGTTACAGTATTGGCCCCATGAAGACACCACTTGAATAAACATAGACCCTTTGTTCCTAAATGCAAATTCCATAGTGACAAAAAACACACCGGGTAAGATGGCCACTTCTGTTTTGATCAACCGCGGCCAGGGACGGACTCGGGGAGGGCACCTTCATTTGCTGCGTAACAACCACAACGTTAGTTTTCAAATGCGAAACAGACTATGTTAACCTCATGATTAAAATTCTCCAGGGTCTTCTCATTGCATTTATTTAAAAAATTCAAATTCTTTTCCATGTCCTGAAGAATCCTGTCTGACCCAGTCCTTCAGATCTTTCCTGCTGAACCTCACACCCCTCTCCTCTTCCTTAACATTTTTTAGACCTGTCGGCCTTTTTGTCTGTCCTTTGACCTGAGCCAGTCCTGCTCCCAGCTCGCAGCCTTCATGCTGGCTGTTTCTTTCGCATGAAACATGTTGCCATGTGATCTTGGTATTGTCGGCTTCTTCTCATAATTCACATGTCAACTCCCGTGAATGTCCCAGTCCTGGAGAGGCTATCCCTGACCTGCCAGCCACTCCCTATCACATGATCTTAAAATTTCTTTTATTTTGCTTTTGTGTTTAACATCTCTCATTCTTCCCCAACCCTCACCCCCCATGAGAAAATGTCAGCTCCACAAGAGCAGAGATTTGGGGTTGTCTTGTTCACTATTGTATCCTGCTGCCTAGAACTGTGTCTGGCTTATATCGTGTGATTAATCAATAGAGGTTGAAAGAATAACTGCTGAAAACCCCACTCTTGCTTGTGAGGGTCAGCGGAGAGCTGAATCACAGAGAAAGAAGTCATTGGTTCTTGGGTGGGAAGACACGATATTGGTGGAAGGCTGTCGTCCACGACATTAGACACTATTAACTGTGTCAGTATTTCTTTTTTTTGTTTTTGAGACGGAGTCTTGCTCTGTTGCCCAGGCCAGAGTGCAGTGGCAGGATCTCGGCTCACTGCAAACTCCGTCTCCCAGGTTCACGCATTTCTCCTGCCTCAGCCTCCCGAGTAGCTGGTACCACAGGTGCCCGCCACCATGCCTGGCTAATGTTTTGTATTTTTAGTAGAGACGGGGTTTCACCGTGTTAGCCAGGATGGTCTCAATCTCCTGACCTCGTGATCCACCCGCCTCGGCCTCCCAAAGTGCTGGGATTACAGGCGTGAACGACCGCATCCGGCCAACTGTGTCAGTATTTCTAAAAGAACTGGCAATGAGTGGATTCCAGGAAGATGAATAAATGTTCTTTGATAAATTTGAGATATAAGGTTCATCTTCACATTGCCCCTACCAGCCTGGGGACATTGACTTGCTGAACAGGAAACACAGGAAGTGTACACATAAAGCTCAAAGCTGTTAAGTATCCCACAATTAGTTCTTCTGGTTAAGTTTATTTCAGTGGAAGCTTCTTTGAAATGTGACTCTTCTCTCCCTCTTATCCTCATAAAAACATCAGTTACGCACATAGAAATGCCAATATTTCCATAGGCATCACTTTTTTAGTACCAATTAAGATGATTTGTTAAGTGAGTTTTACAAAATCCATGGCTACGTTGGTTAGTTAGATGGGAGTCAGACCAGATAAACTGAAATACCAGGTTTTAATATTCAACTGTAATTTCCTCATGAAAATATAAAAATCATTCCACTGAATCTCCCTCAACAGAAGCTGGATGCACTGCTGATTTCTGCCTGCTTTTCATTTAGTATCTGGCAAACGTAAAAACAAAACAAAACACGTAATATGTTGGAGATATATATATATATATATATATACCATCTGCAAATATGCAATATACAGATCCCTAGGTATCTGTAGAGGATTGGTTCCAGGACTTCCCTCAGATATCAGAATCTGAGGATGTTCAAGCCCTTAATATAAAATGGTGTAGCATTTGCATATAACCTATGCACATCTTCCTGTGTACCTTAAATCATCCCCACATTACTTATAATACAAATACAATGTAAATGCTGTGCAAACAGTTGTTATAATGTATCGTGTAGGGAATAATGGCAGTTTTTAAAAAGTCTGTTCATGCTCAGCACAGACACAATTCTCTTTAGATATTTTCGATTTGGGGTTGGTTGGATTCACAGATGCAGATCCCAGGCATGTAGAGGGCTGACTGTATAGGTGTATATCCATACACACACTAACTCTTCGTAATTCTGCATCTTACATTCCTATCCTCACAGAGAATTTCTCTTCTGAGTAAGGAAATTAGTAAGGGTCTCACCTATATTTTATTAGCAATCTCTGGTCGTTTTTTATGGCCCCATATCACAAATGTCTCATGTACCTAAGTGATTTGTGCTTGATGTTCAGGAAGCCTCCAACTGCCAGCCACTTCAGGGGTGATGGCATCCCCATTTGCTAAGCAGCCTTCACACTCATTGGCCTCTAAAACTGAGCTGTTACCTAAATCATTTTCCTGCTGCTGAGGTGGGTGGTTTCAGGATGAAGATGATTGAACAGAAGCCTTAGTGGATGAATGTTCCCCATCTTTCCTTTGCAAGGGAAATACATGCTCTTAGGCCATTGTTCTTCTTTTGGAGGAATTACAGATTTCACAGTGAAAAACAAATGATGTATAGCCTGGTGACAATATCTTGTGTTAGTATAATGCTTTTTGACGCACATGAGTTTCCTATATTTAAACTTACTTGATCCTCGTAAGAACCCTGCAATGCAGGCAGAACAACAATCATAATTGCCCTTTTACAGGTGGATAAGAGAGATTCAGAAGAGCCAAGTGATTTGCTTAAGGTCACACAGCTGTTAAATTGCAAAGCCAGGAAGAGAAACTCAACCTTTTATGAGCTCCTCATGCAATAAGTTTTTCACTAGACCCTTCATGATGCTTTTTGTTTGAGCAAAAGGCATGTTATTTTCCCATCATTACCCTAATTGCAAATTTGCTAGCCTAGGAACACATTCTTTCTGAAACCTGAAGTGCCTTTTCATAACAGTGTGCAGCGTTTTAGTTTCTAGGGGATACCTGGCCCTACCTGCTTCATTTAGGACTCAGAAGGCTGGGTTGGGAGAGGAGATGCAGTCTGCTCGTTATCCTTCCCTTTGTAAGGATGTCAGCAGCAACATTAAGTTGCAAATGGAAAACACAGCTTTGGCTTGCATCTCGTCCTCACTCTCCACAGAGCTGTGTATAACCCAGCTGACTGCATTACTCAACCACGCCCCCTCCTGTACATTACCCATCAGCAAGTGCACTGCCTCTCTTCAGCTAGGCTTTGTCTCCTACAAAGGTTTTTTCTCCTAAAAGAATACATTGCCTTATTTTTCACAAGAGGCCACTGGGTGTGAAGGAAGGTCAGGTGCAGCTACCTCCAGAACACTACAGGTGCTCTTGGCTTTCCCTCTTTGCAATTTCTCATGCATTTCTTCCCTGCATAGAGACAAATATCCAACTTGGAAATGGAACTCAATGTGAAGTTAGGGCAACATGAGAAGGAGGAGCAAGAACCAGGGACCAACAGGAGCAGAATTCTTTGAGGGCCGAGGTAGTGACCCAGTACAATTTTAAACACTTAAAAAAATCCATGTCAACTGTATATCAGAAATGAATTTTTAAAACCTTACACTGCCCAGGGCTGCCAATAGCAAAGAGTCCCTCAGGGCCAAAGCAGTTTAGCCTACAGTGCTCCCTAAGCTAAGAAAATCAAGTGTCTAAATGCATATCTTCACCTCCCCTAAAAATGGAAGGATACATAAGCCAATTTCTATTTTTGGTCATCCCACCGAAGTCAGCCAAATATGAGTTCCAGTTTTAATGTAGCATTTCTTCCAATAAAAAAGGTACTTCTACTGTTATCAGATGTATATGAATATAGAAATATTAATAATATCAAGAATTACTTGTTGGAGGCCTATCTCTTCCAAAATAAATTTTGGAATCTAAGGTCCTAGTATTTTGGGAGACAATTCATTAAAATTACTTTTAAAAGTGAAGTGAACCATGCTATGAAAATAGAAGATGCAAGATCATTGGTGTTGACTTCTTCTCTTGATAAGTGTTTTGTTAAGTGACTGCTTCTTGGCTACTTTTGTTATGATGGAGGGATTTCAACGTCCTCCAATTTCACTGAGGCTCTTCCATGTAGGAAAACTGGTGAAAATGAGTTGATTTATTGTGGTGATACTAATAGCTTGTGTCAGACAAGAGTTCAGATGTGAGTGGCTGAGATCCAGTAAGAGGTGTGAGGAAGGGTAGACTACCAATCTCTCTCTTCAAGAGGAAAGGGGGACAATGTAAAGTTTCTTCCAGCCTCAAACACAGTCCAGACTCCTGGCTCACGGTACTCTGTGATTTAACTATATCTTGACCTTTATGCCTTATATCCCCACTCACCCCATCAATTCCTTATCAATCTTTTGCCATATCCTTTACAGACCTTCCTTTCTGATGCAATTAATCTGATTAATTAATTGACATCAAACGTTTGTGAACATTACCTTAGTCGGCTGTCTTGTGTGCCCACCCGCATAGGAGGTACATGTCTAGTGATTGGAACCCTGTGTTTGCCCCATCATCATCCATTCAGGAAGGAGGACGTTCCTGGTTGAATCCATGCTGCCCCACCAGCAAGTTGAGGATGTAGCATGTGATCATAATCAACTATTTTGTAAATTTTGAAGCTGCTGCCACATCCATTCTATTGTGAATTGCTCAATTTCTCATCACCTACCTGTTGTTAGTCATAAAAATTTGTCAAAATCAGAAAAATTATCTTATCAGGAAAAGGGAGGAAATGACTGCTTTAATTCAGTGATAGACTAGTGGTGGATATTTTGAACAAAGTCCAGATTATTTTTACGTGGTACATGAATGTCTAATTATGTATAGTTGTAAAATCTGCGTTTTTTCTTTCTTCCTCCCTCCCTTTCTTTCTTCCTCCCTCTTTTCCTTTCTTCCTCCTTCCCTCCTTTCCTTTCTTCCTCCTTCCCTCCTTTCCTTTCTTCCTTCCTCTCTCCCTTCCTTCTTCCTTCCTCCCTCCCTTCCTCCCTCCTTTCCTTTCTTCCTCCTTCCCTCCCTTCCTTTCTTCTTTCCTCCCTCCTTTCCTTTTTCCCTCCCCCTTTCTTCTTCCCTCTTTTCCTTTCTTCCTCCCTCCCTCCCTTCCTTTCTTCCTCCCTCACTCCTTTCCTTCTTTCATTTCTTTCCTTCAGTACTTTTCCCTTCTTTTCTTCCTGTTTTTCTTCATTTTTTCCCCAAATTATTTGTAAATCTCCAGCAAGGTATTCTTATTGATTAGAAATAAGAGTACTGGACTTAACAAGTCAGAAGGCTTAGGGTTTGAAACTCAAGGCCCCATGCTCATGAATGACGTTGGACAAATCATTTAAATTCTCTGTGTATCCTTGAGGATCATCCCCGTCTTACAGTTATGGAACTAATGCTCAAAGAGGGTCCTGTGGCCGAATGTGGCATAACTGGCAAGTGTGGAGCTAGACACAGGCCTTCTGGCACCAAACTCCATCTCTTAATCACCATTCTCTAATGAGAGTAAAGTTAGGGTAATGAACACTAATGACCTGGACTCTTAACAAATAGCACTTAATCCATGTTGAACCAGATACCTTCCCCACCTCTGCATTTCCAGGCATGTTTCCACGTCACCCCTCTTATGGGTGTTGTCTGAGCATTTTTATTCCTCCATTTAAAGTCCTCTGGATCAAGTGTTTGTCTGCATCCCAAATGCACTGTCTTCAGGAATGGTGCGTAGAGCAAGGCAGATGGAGACTGTGGGACTGGAGCCACCCCTGTGTTTTAACTGTGACATTCCCACTTTCCTCTCTTTTACCTAATGGGTTTCTACACATAATTTAACTTGAAAAAAGCCAGCTTCTGCTTATACACCTTCCCCCCAACAGAAACATATTTGAAACTCATAATCTTTGACCAACCTTTCTATGTTACTTAATAAAAATCTGAAGCCTGAGAGGTAACTAGAGAAAGAGAGTAAGATTTGGAAACTAGAAGGATCAAGCTGATAATGTAGCCAAGGAACCTGAACCAGGATCAGACACGGATGTCATTTAGGAGTGGGCAGTCTACATAACTTGTCCTTCATGTCTGGACTGAGATTCCAAATGGCAGGATCTTGGTGATCAACAACAGGTATCATGATGCCAGGCACAGGTTAAAACTATGCTATTTGAGAAGGGTCTTCCCTCTTTGTTTACTGGATATATCAGTGACTCTCACCTTTTTTAAAAAGTTTTTTAAATTCTTTCAGTTCCTGAAAAAGTGCTTGCATTCTTGAGAAGAATAAAAAACTCAAGACCATGCTAAAATAGACAGTTAATAATTACCTCTTGATTATCACTCCAGTACACCATGCCTCTCTCTGTTACTGTTATTCAATTTCCCTTGCCGCCTTGGCACTGTGTCACTCATGGGTAGAACTGTTTGCTTCGCTGACTGAGTTCTCTTATAAAGTCATGAGACAAAGTTCTCAGATTTTCAGTAGAACCTCTTCTTTTCACAAGCTTAACTCTAAGCCTTTAACGTATCACATTATTTTTAAACAAGTCAGATTTTCACCTCTCACATAACAAAAAGTCTGGAGGTAAGTGGCTAATGGACCATGGCTCATGGACTCAAGGATATCTGGCATTGAAATCGGAGTCTCTGAGATGGCCTTCTTCTTCCCGGGTTTGAGTATAAGATGGTAGCCACAGTTCCAGTCCGCACACCCTCAATCAAGGCAGGGAGAAGGGGGAAGGGGCCTCTCTTACTTATTATCACCGTAAGTTGTACTCTGCTGCACAATGCAGTGGACATCCTTTATCCTCCCTTGTTGCAGCTGACAGACTTTACCATAAGTATATGTGTCCCTTGGTGTAGCAATGGTAAATTTTACACATCAATCAACATTGAGCAATCTATTCATGCCCCAGAACATCACTGCTTATATTACAGTGGTATTTCTTACTGTCCTGAAAGTGGAGTGATATATGTGACTCACTCCAAAAACAAAACAAACAAACAAGAAACAAAGGAAGGCCAGGCAAGTTTGGGGATGCAGCTTAGGTTCGAAAGCCTTTGTATGAGCTGGTTCTTGTTGACTGCTCTGATTCAATTCTTATCTTTCCTGTAGTTGAATGCCATTTTGTCACACTGGATTGCTTCCTGCCCAAGCTTGTTCTTGACATACAGTCTTTATACCTGCCATCCCCATTGCTTGAAATGTGCTTCCATGATGGTAACATGACTGGCGCTCTGGCATTCATTCTCAGCTCAGGTCTCACTTCCGCTTGGACACTCTCTGTGTCTATACCACTCCTAACTTGCACTCAATCACAGCACCTTAGTTCATTTCTTCATTTCACCATGTGAAATTTTCTTGCTTTTTTGTTTTTTCTCTCCATCATTCCTACTAGAATCTAAGTTCTACGACTGCTGGAACAGTGTCTGACCTATTTATTACTCACCTCAAGCACTTACATGAGCACCTAAACATGGGTTGAATGCATGTGACAATGAACCAACAATTGTCATCCAGAAAATGCCCAGGGTTTTAGGTGACTTCAGGAAAGGTGGAGACTTCTTGAAGAGCAGCATTTATTTATGAAAACACATATAACACCCACAGGCCATAACAATGTGAAAAAGGTCTTAGGTTAACTCACTGCTGTGTGTGTGCTGGTCAGGACATGCTTAATATGATGTCCTTTGCAGAGGTGGGTGGAGCAAGCCTATTATTTCAGGGTCCTTGATGCAGCCATTTGAGCTGTTCTTGGCAGCTAGTTTATGCATTCATGATTTGAGACAGAATGACAAAGCCATTTATATATAAAGAAAAAAAAATCCTCAATGCTCTTCAGTGTATTGTTTTCCAAAAGAACCCTTAGTTCTCACTACCTGCCAAACAAGAGCTAGCGCCAAAGAGATGTAGAAATCAAAGACTCAAAAGGAGTAATAGAAGAAAGGATTAGAACGGAGTAGCATTTCCTGATTGCAGCACTGCAGGCACAAGCTTTTGGCCACTTTGTTCTTTTCGGTGAAGACAACGCAAGGACCAAACAAAGATGCTGTGATTCATTGAAAACTCAAATAAAATGGCAAGTCATTTCATCCAGAGTAGATCATCTGACAGAGTGATACCTTTCTAACCATGAAACTTTTAAGCACTTCCCATAAGCCAAATGAGCTCTTCACAGTTTTGTTACCTGAGCAATTGTCCATTTATGAGTCCCTTTCCATGAAGAACATCTTCTCTGTATCCCTGCCAATGTGCCAGAAGCAAGAGGCAACACGCCCCCTGTGTGGCAGCCAAAGCCAAGAGTACTGGCCATCTTGGCAAACAAGGAGCCATTGTCTATATCTAGGAGCTTATTAGCATTTGGTGCCTTCATTGAGCCACAGGTGAGTGGCCATGCAAGTGTCCACATGTAATAAACAAAAAGAACAAAACAACACCATGTACCTTGATTTCTTCTTCCACACCCCTTTGCGTAATCAACTTTCACCCAAGAGCACTTTACAGCAAAACAATGTCCTCAACAAAATCAACAAGAGCATGTAATAAAAATTGAGCTAGGACTACAAGATGTTAGCTTACATTAAAGGGAAAAGTTGAAAAGGAAAATAAAACAAAACACAAACAACTCTAATGTCCTTTTGAGTTCCAGGGCAGAGAATTCCAAAAGCAAGTGTAATTCTTGGATAGGAGAATTACTATCCAAGTGACAGTAAAAGTGACAAGATCAGCCAGGTGTGTTGGCTCACGCCTGTAATCCCAGCATTTTGGGAGGCTGAGGCGAGTGGATCACCGGAGGTCAGGAGTTGCAGACCAGCCTGGTAAACATGGTGAAACCCCGTCTCTACTAAAAATACAAAAATTAGCTGGGTGTGGTGGCGGACACCTGAAATCCCAGCTACTTGGGAGGCTGAGGCAGGAGAATCGCTTGAATCCGGGAGGCGGAAGTTGCAGTGAGCTAAGATTGGGCCACTGCACTCCAGTCTGGGCAACAAGAGTGAGACTCTGTCTCAAAAAAAAAAAAAAAAAGTGACAAGATCAAGACATATAGTGTTTCTCTTATTCCCATGAAGAGAGAAAACAAACAAAAACAACAGAAAAGAGTCACACAAATATGGTTACAAGACAGCTCTTAATGGAACTGGGCAATGAATTTGTTGCTAGGATTGGGGACCATAAGTGAAAGTGAGAACTGTCACGTGAGAGGAGATTTCGTCACAAATCCTCAAATGCTTGAAGTTACACATATTTGAACTTTAACAGCTTAAAAAATATATATGACTGAGAATGTAATTTTTAACTCGATTTCAAAGATCAGCGCATGAGATTTTATAGCCTAGGGTAGGGAAAGGAGAAATTGTAACTTTGCCAATTGTAAATGATTCTGGTAATTTTGTGATGTGATTTGTATGCTGGTCATTTGCATGCTTTTGTTTGCTTAAAAGAAAAAAAATAACAAAATTCAACCTCCCAATAAGTGCTAATGGAAAAAATTGGTGAAGGAGGAGGAAAAAAAGTGTATAGACCATTTTGTCTCCTTAGCCACCTGTTCTCAATTCCCATTTTTCTTCTCAGTAAAAACTCCAGTCAGGTTGTATTTTGATGCCTGTCACTCCACATTCATGAGGTGACAAGACTGTTCTAAACTAATACATTTAGCTCTGGATGTGTGGCCTGAGGAAGACTCCAGAGTCTTCCCATTTATGCTGAAATTGGGGCTCAGAACCTCACCTAATATTGCCCTGTTTCTGTATGTACCAGTCTCCTTGCATTATTTCATCTGGCAAAGTCAATATAAGAATTAATAATAGCTTTCCAATCTACAAATAAAAGTATGCCACTTTAAATTTTTGGCAGTGAGCTGGCATTTTGTCATTTAATCATTTCACATCATTACACTGCAATATGGAATGTAATGACATGACACTCGTAAATGACAAACACTTGGTCTCCCTTGTACAGGAAGAAATAATGTAATAGGAAGCAAATTATATCCTTAAAGGTTGCCAGAGTTTCACTCCCACAATTTGGGATTAAGATACTGAGCAGATGCAAGGTGAAGAAAAGGAGAATCTCTCCTACTGATGTCCTGGGTAAGATACAACATGATAAGGGAATGATCCCCATCCAGAAATGGACAGAACATTCCTAACCTTACAAACATCTTTTCCTACCAGGGACTCATGCAGAAAGCTGTGCACAAGATTCTTTTTTATATTAAAGGCCTACATGAGATGGGGTGAGGGGGAAAACTGTGGTTAACAATTGCCATTTTTTGTTTGTTTTATAATTCCGTTATTATTTGCTAAAAGTGGTCAGCCCCTGCTAATACCTGCTCAAATTTTACTCTACTAAAGGGAGTTCTGCACAACGGCCTCCCTAGCTAATTCTTCATGTCCTTGCCAAGCTCCTTCCTCACAGAACTGGAAGCCAGATCTCCTCCTTCTGTTATATCTTAAATTCACCATGTTCACTATAAAGCTCATAATTTTCTAGCACAAGCTTCTTTCTCCCTAGTATTTACTCTCTGGACACACACCACCCCAGCCATCCCATTGCAAAAGCAAAAAAACTAACAGGTATCCTGAATCATCTATTTCCCTGACCAACCTCATCCCCAATCTTTCCAGGAATATACAAAGCATAATAACACTAGTCCAGCAAGGACTTCAACCCATCAGAAGGGGCCCCACGTGTAAATAACTAGTCTTCCCCATTTGGAGACTTCTGGTCAAATCCCGCACCACCCACTGTTGGTTTATCTTCCAAATGACACTCATTCTTCCTCTCTCCTTTATTGGACTCTCTGAGTCTAAGCAATCCTCCTCTCTCACCTGAAGAACCAGTAAAACTTACTCTTTTCCATTTTATTTATCCAACACCCCTCCATCCCCATTATCATTCTCCATACTGCAATTAGAGAGCTCTGAAAGATTCAGATATGATCTTTACTGCAACCGCTTGAAGTCCTTCAATGCATGTCCATTGATGGGGCAAAGAACAGCTTGCTTCATGGGACCTGCATACAGCATGTCAGCTTTAGCAACGCGGCCTTCTGTGCACAACCTCACCCCACGTTTCCTGTGTTCCAGAGCCACTGCCTTTACTAATTTTTTCATTTCTCTTACTCGTTTCATCCCCTCTCTCCTATAGGCTTTTGTACCTGCTGACCCGTTTGTCTGAAATCCTCTCTCCACAGTTCACCTTTGACTTGAATTCACCTTTCAAGGCTTGTGTCATCCCAAGAAGGAAATGGGATGGGTTATGTTTCTTGATTGTCACTCTCTTAGGACCTTGGAAGCATATAATCTCAGTTTGTAGATTCAGGATCACTGATGTAAAATCTTCCCATTAAACTGTACCTTCTATGACAGGGACCAAATATTTTTGCTCATTATTACATTTCCAGCTTTAGCAGAGAACCCAGCACATAGCTGTCACTCATTCAGTCAGCCAACATATAGGAACTCTTTGTCAAAGGAATAAATCAGTAGAGGATCCAGGGTTTTACCCACGTCATTTGGGCCCCACTCTTGCTATGGTGCTTTCTAGTCTTATTTCTCTAAAGAGAAAATATGATTTGCAGAAAAATTCTGAACTGATAGTGGATTCCTCCATCACGCAGGGACACTGAGGTCATGATACTTCCTTCATCATTTTGTTCAAGAACATTTCTGGCCGTCTTAATCCCATGCTTTGTTATTAAAAACTTCACACCAGCGAAAAGTGGACTTTAAGAAAGCACAGGTACTGTTGCCCCTTAGTGTGTGATGGGGACGGATAAGTAATCAGTATTTCTGAACCCCCAAAATACAAGGCAATTCTTAAAGTTGCCTTGTGAAAATCCTTCACTGTGTACTTACTACGTGCATCAGGGTGAGAAGCCTGGGCAGGGGTCATTAACTGGGGTGATTTTGCTCCTTCGCCCCCAGGAAATATTCGGCAGTGTCTGAAGACATTTGTGGTTGTCATAACTGTGTGGAGGTTGCTGCTGGAATCCAGAGCCTGGAGGTCAGGCATGCTGTTAACTATCTTGCAACTGCTCAGGATGGCCCCATCACAGAGAATGATTTAGCCCAAAATGTCAGCAATGCTGAGGGTGAGAAATGCTGGTTTAGGGCATTCAGAAATCTCCCAACTCACTGGAAGAGACCAACAGAGCCTGTTTTGCAGGAATGTTCCTGAAGGAGTCCACAGTAGGCATTTTCTGCTAGTGTAGACTTGGCTTCTTCTAATCTTCAGTATTAACAGTCTCCAAAAAGGCAGGAACCATGGGACAGAGACACATTAGAAAAAGGCTGGGGGCAGAGTGCTTTGTAAATATTAACCCAGCTGTGGAGGCCACATGTATCTTTGAGTTATGACCTGATAAGGGTTTTGAGAGCTTGCCAACTTCATGTTCAAGAAAAACACAGAAAAAATTGAGCTGATGATATCCTTGATGCAATTTCCCTTTAAGCACAGCCTCATAAATACCAACTATAGAGTCCAACAGAACTTATTGGAAATTTCCCAAAAACCTTGGAAAATAGACAAGTGCAGGTGGTAAGATATTTACTGAAATGAACTGTCTGTGAATGAAAAATATGTGAGCAAAATAGATATTTTATCTGTCATTTTATTCACAGAAAGAGATCCATTAAGTTTCTCCATTTCATTCTGTTCCTGTTTGGTGAAAGCACTTTAAACTAGATCTTCATTTTCCTTTTAAAAAATCAGTATGGAAAATAGGGGACTTGACATCCCCCTCCCCCTCCACTCTGCTGCCGAGAAAACAAGAAAAGAAAAGTAAATTTTTTTACAGCCTCGGAAGAAACTTCTTCCGAGTAATACACAACGTGACTTGTTACTGAATCTCAATCTTGTAGGGAGAATGGCAAAAAACAGGGAAACTGATGCTTAAATAGAATCTTAAGGTCCTTTTGACCAGGCTAGTAGAATTGCTCACTGAAAATCCATATTCTTAATAAGCCAGAAAGGTCTGCAATGAATTAGTATTAAATAATAATCTATAAATATTTACTGAACAACTTTTATCTGCCATGTGCTCTGCCTAAGCTAAAAGAGATTTCTTAAAATTAGTACATCATGGTCTCTGACCTAAAAGAACTTCACTCTTTTTTTGAAGAAGGAGTATTTACACATAGATAAATTACAATATTATTAATTAAATTATCTATCTCAGTGCAATTAAATTACCTTTTTCAGAAAAATAAATGAATTGCTTAAAATACATACACACCACTTTCAGAGTGAAACGGTTAAAGCCTCTTCCCACTCAATGTTGGATTTTGAGATCTTGCACAGGCAGTTTTGGGGTTAGGAGCATTGATGAGTGACCAAGAAAATACATAAAATTCTACTCATTGAGTAGTAGGTGTCAATTTCCCTGAGGCTGGCATCCGCTTTTCGACTGCCGCATGCTTCTGAACTGCTCCACATTCAGCCATTCATAAATATTTGCCGGGTTCTTCCTGTAAGGAAGGCACTGTCCTAGAAGCTGGCAGTATTCTAAAGCTGGCTTACACCATCTTGCAAGGGTGAATTTCCGCATCTCTTTCCAAGCCTGCATCTTGTGACCTCATATTGGTGGCTTGAAATTTGGCATAGTTGAAGTCTTTACACCATGGAAACCAATCATGGCTTTTTTCCTCTCTTTTCTAGAGAGTTGGTTCTTAAATGTACCAGCACACCACTGGGTACGCTGAAAACTAAACAAAGTCCCTGTTCCTATGAATTTTGGACTTTTACCTTTACGTTGTAAAGAGTCATACAGACAAACACATTAATATGTTATAAACTATCAGGAAATGCTAAGTGCTGTGAATAAAGAAGTGGTGTGAGGTAGAGGATTCTATTTTGTGGTTGGTGAAGGCCTCTCAGAGGAGGAGGCATTTGAGCCAAGAGCTGAAACGGGTGAGGACCTGAAATATGTTCTGTGGATGTGTATGTTTCCCAGGTCCTTCACTGACATCAAGGTGGAATCATAATTGAAGAATAATCCAGTGAGGCCCCCTGAATCAAGAAGTAACACACATATTTTGCAATTACTAACCAACTCAGTAAACTGGTCTTTGCTATCAGTCACCTGCTGCTGTTGGGTGAAAGTCTAGTCAGGAAAAATGATATCAGGCTTGGCAAGCTGAAACAACTTAACTGAGGCTGACCAAGACCCAGTCTGCGAGGGCCTTATGAAAACATAAATACAAATGAGTTCTCCATTCTTTCCCTTCTCCATCATCCTGGCAGCCTCCAATTCCCTTTTCTCTCTTGGGTGGAGCATACGTTGCCTCATTTTTGACTTTGGTCATGGCCACTCTGCAAAGCCTCCTGAGGCCCATCTTCCACTGCTGGTCCTTAAAATATATATATATATTTTTCCCATTAGAGATAGTTTTTTCTCTGAAAGTCAAGTTTTACAGATGAGGAAACTGAATGATGAAGCTGTCAGGCAAATGATCCAAGCTTCCACTTCGTAAGTGGAAGAACTGGGACATGAACTCAGATGTGCCTAATAACAAGTCAGCAAACTTAGTATCTGCACTTTCACCTTATTGACTCAGTAGCCAGATTTCTGAAAAGCAGCAGGAAATTTGCAAATGTTTACATCAAAGTGCTTTTTAAAGAAATAATTTTAACCCAAATGTGAGAGAAATCCTTTCTTGCCCCATAAATTGTTTTAGAACCTCTGATTCCAATGGACATCCAAGGCCTTCCCCAAGATTTTGACTAATTTTCCAGATACTAATATTTTGGGAACTTTTATGTATTTTGAGATCCCGTTTCCTCAGCTGTTTCTTCTTCCCTGGATAAGATAAGTTTGTGGGAGTTGAGCTAAAGGTAGTCAAGAAAGGCTTATGAGGAAATGCATGATATGAACTGATTCATGGAAATACTATGAATCCCAATAAAAATGGCTACTATTTTAAAATGTTTCCTATGTAGCACGTGTACAGGGAAAGCTATAGACATTAGCTTAGTAAATACAACTCTGTGAGATAAGTGTTCTAAATCCATTTCACAGTTGAGGACATTGATGTTCAGAAAAGTAGTGTGTCATCCATCAGGTCAAATATCTAGTATACAGTAGAGGTGGGATTCAAATCCAGATCTCTGTTCCCAAAGTGTCTGTTGTTTCCAAGCTATGCACCAACACTTCTCACAAAAATAAAATTTTGAGCTTTGAATAGTGACTTGAGTTGACTTTGAATATTAACACTTTATTATTTTACCTTCCTCATTGTTTTTCTTCACAGTTTGAATGAAAGCTTTCAAGCTGGAATATACTGAGATATTTGACATTTGACCTTATTGTAACTTTCTATTTCAAACTGTGCGACTTCTGACTATCCACCTGCATTGGTTAGATTAAGCTACTTCCAAATTTGGCAAAACATGCCTTGAGTCCTTGTAGTTTGCTACAATGACCTATGTCTATCCAGAACAGAGCAAGAGGCAACGTTACTAAGACAGACATTGAGGCTGGTGGGAAGAAGAGTGCTAACTTTAGAAGAAGCTTGATAAATACACTTTACCTGTATTATAATAAAGTTCTTACTTCTCAATTTTGTTAATAAGAATCTTAAAATCTTGGGCAGGCATGATGGCTCACACCTGTAATCCCAGCGCTTTTGGAGGCTGAGGCGGGTGGATCACCTGAGGTCAAGAGTTCGAGACCAGCCTGGCCAACATGGTGAAACCTCATCTCTACTAAAATATATACATTAGCTGGGCATGGTGGCAGACGCCTATAATTCCAGCTACTTGGGAGGCTGAGACAGGAGAATTGCTTGAACCCAGGAGGCTGAGGTTGCAGTGAGCCGAGATCATGCCATGGCACTCCAGCCTGGGTGACAGAGTGAGACGTCTTCTCAAAAAACAAAAAACAAAACAAAAATCTTTACAATGCTAAGAGGACATCAAATGTTTAGAAACGTAACAGCTCCTTACTCTGCCAGGCTGGTCACTCTTACCAAGAGAATGAGGTTAATTTGATACATTGTACTCTCCTTGATCCAACCTTGCCTTCCAATGGTCACTTTTTTTTGTATAGTTGGTCAACATTATTGCCTATGTTTTCTATAATATAATTGGGAATGTGATATGGTTTGGCTGTCCCCACCCAAATCTCATCTTGAATAGTAGCTCCCATAATTTCCACATGTTGTGAGAGGGACCTGGTGGGAGGTAATTAAATTATGGGAGCAGATCTTTCCCACGCTGTTCTTGTGATAGCAAATAAGTCTCATGAGAGTTGATGATTTTTATAAAGGTGAGTTCCCCTACACACGCTCTCTTGCCTGTCACCATGTAAGACGTCCCTTTGCTCTTCCTTCATCTTCTGCCATGATTGTGAGACCTCCCCAGCCATGTGGAACTGTGAGTATATTAAACCTTTACTTTATAAATTACCCAGTCTCGGATATGTCTTTATTAGCAGCGTGAGAATAGACTAATTCAGGATGAAAGTTAGAGTCACTACTATGTAGTCTCTAAAATGACACTGTCCAATATGGTAGCCACTAGCCACATGTGGCCATTTAAATTTAATGAAAATTAAATAAAATTTAAAAATTAGTACCTAATCATACTGGCCACATTTCAAGTACTCATTATCTACATGTGGCCAGTGGCTATCAGATTGGATCACACAGACACTGTAACATCTCCACCTTTACAAAAAGTTCTATCGAACAGCACTATTTTAGAGTGCAACTTTACTTTCAGTTTAAAAAAAAATAATAATGTTTAACCAACCCTAAGCTTCTGACATCTTCAGCTTTCCCTAAAATTTCTCAAATACATATAGTGGTGGATGGAGGGAGGGAGTACTGCACAGAAGTTAAGATTGTGGGCTTTGATGTCAGACCCGAGTTTAAGCTCTGGTTCTGCTCTCTCTCTGTTTTTTGTTTGACCTTAGTTATAGCTCTTAACCCATCTAAGTTCCACTGTGTGAAGCTTTAAGAGAGAGATAATAGTAGTACTTGCCTCACAGGGCTGTTGTGAAGATTAAATGAGATATTGCACACCAAGTGTTCAGTAAGAGTCGAGTGCTCAATAACATATTGCTATTTTTGCTGCTGTCAATCATTTTAAATTACCAGTGCGACAAAATGAGAAGCCCAGCCAATAGTCTGTAGCCTCCTCTCCTTTTCCAGTTTGTTTGCAGTAAGGCTGGTGATATGACTAGGGCTCTTTGAGGGATGTAACATATGTCACTTCTGGACTGAGGAATGCAGAGCCCCATGTAATCTTCCACGTTTTCTCTGACAGCCAAGGATAAGGGCCATGGACTTAGCTGCCAGTCACAGGGAAGGAGCAACTTGGATCACCCAGTCATGGCATGCTCTGCAGAGCTGTCCAACCTTCGGAGGACTTTGTGTGACCATAAACTTTATAAACAAAGTCACTGAGACTTGGAGATGGTCCATTATCTATATTGGAAGGATTGAATTCATTGGAGGCAATTAGGTCATCTCTGATCAAAAGTTCATCTATCTAGACCTCTACAGCTAAACCTACTGAGGCCGAATAATATTTGGTTATATTAATTGATGTCCATTGTATTCTTGGACGTGCCTTTTCATCTTCATTCAAACTAAGCCAGGGGTCCGTTGATCCTTAGAGAAAAGTCAAAATAGCAAAAATGTGGAGAATACGCATTTTTGTGTTTCAAAATTCTGGACACGTGAATATTTGAAAACCTCAACAAGAGTGCATAAAGTTTATGTCATAACTGATTTACTGGGAATAACAGATGAAGAGCTGGATTTTCTCATTGCCCAGCTAGTTTTAGATTCTCCAGACTTGTGATGTGGACCAGAAGGGAGCAGCAAAAGTATTGTTTAGGATCCCCCAAAAGAGGTCTGAGCTCCAGTTCTGCTACCTAGAATCTGAATTACGATCAACAAGTTACGGAAGCTCTCTGGGTTTCAGTTTCCTTAGCTGTAAAACTGAGAATGGAAACATGTCAGAAAATTCTTAAGGTGCAAATGACGATAGTGTAGACCAGCTCTGAGAGATATAACTTTTGTTGATGGTAGAAATATTCTATATGTTCACAGCCACTCACCATATGTGCCCATGGGACACTTGAAGTGTGGCTAGTGCCACGAAGGAATTGGATTTTTAATTTGAGTGAATTTTGATTTATTTAAATGGCCACATGTAGCTAGTAGCTAACATCTTAGACTGCATAGGTCTAGACTACATTCCTCTCCATCCCCACGAGTTTGCTCTACAAACGCCCCAGAACTTAGACACCTAACTGCGAATTGACTGAAGAAGCATGACTTGATGAGAATTGTTCCTTCCAGCCAACAGCATAAAAACTTGCTATAAAAATTAATTTCTTCTTGGAAAATAACATTTCTTTCACACTTGGTTTGGGAATCCTCTCTAGCGCCTTAAAATAGAGACCTATTTTCTTCTGAGAACGATCGAGAGCCTGAATGAATTAAACTGCTGGCTTTATTCCTCTGCATCCGGCTTCTACTGGTAACTTTCACACTACCCAGGAAATATGTTTGTAAGGCTGAGCAACTGGTTGAGGGGACACACCTCATGATAACATGTGGCCCCACCAGCCCCTAAGCACTGTCATGTAGCCACTTGCTCACACCCACCACCAGATGCCCAAAGAAGCTCCAGCTCTTTGATTTAATTGTTATCCTCCTCTTTCTGCATTTTAATCTTTCTTACATTGGCTCACTCCCTTAGACAGATCTGAGGCAGAGAGTAATTGTCCACCATGAGTCACTCTTACAGGAAAAGGAGAAAGATAAAGTAGGAAAGAGAGAGAAGGAGATGCACATGTGTTTATGTTTCTGAGTCCTCCGTGGTTTGATTAAAATGGTTCATGGAACAGAAAGAAAACGTTGCTTTAGTAGCTGTCATCGCTAAGAGCGTCTCTCCGTAACAGGGTACATTAAAGCAGGAAAGCTAATGGCCTCCTCCCTCCCAGGCCTGGCATTCCCTATGACCTGGGACTTGGCAAGCCCTTTCCCTTAATCAGTCACAGTGTTCCTGAGGCCCCTCCTCTTCCAGGAGGACCTCCCCAGGCAAAGAAGAAAAGCAATAGCAGCCAATTGCCCTTTGCAATCCACCAGCCACCCTGGCCCTCCCTCCCATCCCGTCTGTGTTTGCAGTAGATAATAGCAATTAATTCTCTGATCTACCAAATAAATTAGATCTTTGTATTTGTCTCCATCTTGAAAGCTCCTAGAGAGAAGAAGTATATTCGTAAAGTCTGTCTGTATAGCACTCCATTAGATAAGTGGATTGCATCCTCGTCTTTCTTATCCCAACACTGCTGATGGATTGTGTACATTTGTGATGGTACACGCTGATGTTGATGCTCATTCCCCCAACACCCACAGAAAAAGATAATTTGCAGCTGAATAAAGAAGGTACTTTTTAACATGGTATTTATAAAAGTGCATTATAACAAGTAAGGGTATAGCTTAGGTAAGGAAGACTCGGGTTCTAGATCATTTCCCTGGGATAACGCTAACTCCTTGCCTATTTCCACCACTGAAGAAAGTATACCAGTTTAATTGTATTATGTGTAAATTTCCCTCAATAAAGCTGAAGAAAAGAAAAAGACAGAGCTAGAGATAAAAGAAGAGTGCAGTACCATAGGCATAACCTTTAAACCCCTCACATCTCTAAAACTTGAAAACCATGTACACATTTATTTAGCATTTTAGTTGCATGAACACATTATTTGCAACAAATCTCATAACTGATTGTGATGTGGTAGAATGTCTCAGAAAAACAAATAACTATGAATAAATAAATAAAATAAATAACTGCTTTCCATGTGGTAAGGTCTTGAGGCCTGAGGTGGATTTTTATTACTCTTCCATCCCCCTGAGCCTGGTAGAGTCCATAGTACAACATAACTACTTAATAAGTGTTTATTGAATTGGTATGAATTCAACTAAAGTGCTCAACACTATTCATGGACTATTATGTGAAACACGGTGTCGTTCATAGTTGCAAGAATGACGAGTACTGCTCTCATCCTAAAAATAAGGAAACAGAGGTGTAGAGAGATGAAGGCATTTGCCTTGTGTTTTAAAACTTGAATTTAGTGGACTTGGGATCGATTTCAGCACTGAAACGCCCTAATCCACATAGTCCCACTATGCCACGCTGGCTCAATGAGGGCTTTGCACAGAGTATTCATAGAAGCATTTCTGAGGCTTTCTGGTCCCTGATGCCATACAGGTCTTTGGATGTTTAAAGAAAGGAAAGATTGCAAGAAGGGTAATGATACCCTGCACATCTCCATTTAGAAGAGGCTCTTTATTGACACCTGTTTTCATCAAAATGGATTATGTATTTACCCAAGGGCTGCTGCCTTCTTTGTAGACTGTTAGCCTGCAAAAATAAGTATATTGACCTCACAAAGTGCTTAATTTTACCTGAGTTACTTGCCCTTTTATTTCCAAGACTTCTTTTATATTTTAAATAACCATTTTGATGTGCTCAGTGCCCTGAATGAAAATAGTTAATCAGGCAAACGAAGGAAGTAAAATGAGTTAAGGACCAGAAGTGTCGATATCTGTGAAACTGGCTAATTTCATCACTATTGGTGGTAATTAAATGGGTGATATATTACGGCAGTGCAACTTGTATACAGTATGCCTTTTTATCCCCTTCCCCCTCGAGTGTAAAGAGCTTTACTGAGGGAGTTGATTACAAAATCAATACATGCTTATTATTTTTAAAAATACACAGAAGTGAATGAAGTAGAAAGAGAACATCTTCACCTATAAATTGCCTTCTCTAGCCCGTCTGGAAAAAATAACTTTGAGCAACTCATCTATATCCTTCTCAGCCTTTCTATTAATGTGTACTATAAGGATATGGAAATAATATTTTAACAAGTCTGTTCTTTTCATTTAAAATTTCTCTTGAGCAACTCAGATATTTCTCCTATATAACATATACATATACATTTATACATTTGCAAGTGTGTATGTATACATATGCATATGTGCTTGTATGTGTGCACGTATGCATATGTGTATATAAACACATACACAGACACCTACTCACATCTACACATATACTGCATATGCATACAAGTATACACACATTCCCAGTTGATGAGCATATAGATTTTTTTTATTTTCTATGTTACAACCTTTGCTGCAAAATTCATCCTGTACCTATTGTTACTTCACAGTTGTTTGATTATCCCCTTAGGGAAAGTTCCAGGGAGTAGAATTATAAAGTTGCATTTTAGTAATTTCAATATTTTAAAAATTAAATATCTACGTTTATGTGGCAGAGTAACGACAAACCATGAACGTTTGTTTAAAGCATTTAAATCCTAATAAATGTTGTGAAAAAAGTCAGTTTCCAAATCAGCGATAACGTACAGAAAATGCCTAGCATAGTGCCTGGGATACAGGAAGCCCTCAAAAAATGTTAGTTGTAAATACAAACAAACCATGTCAGAATGTGACGGGACCGCTTGTTCTCTTTACTGCAAATTAACTTTGGGGGAGGATTTACCCAGACAGTCTGGTTCAACAGAAGCCATGAGATAAACTGGATGCCATCGATCACAGCCCCACCCCTGCCCAGGAGCTGCCGCTGCTTCTGTGTACCCATCCCCACCCCCAAACAGACACATCCATCACGCGCCATGCAGAGTTTATCTTCAGTGCCAGGATGGCGGCAGCAACGGGCAGAGTCTCTGGATGAGAAGCCCTGAGTTGTACATCTGTGTATGTGGGGAGGGACTAGAAGCTTGGAATACATTTGTCTTGATTTTCCCAGCAATCATCAGGCGAATACTCCAAATGCAGCATTAATGAAGTAAGTGCATCTCACACGTGCCATCCAAGGCTGTTCTCAAGTGCTTTATACACTATTATTTTGGATGCAAGGAGTAGAGTCAACTCTTACCCCAGGCAAAATAGAAAGAAGTTTATTTCTATGAATGCTTCATCTCCTGCTTTGTTTTCCATCTTTGCTTACAACTATACCACAGCACCTGCAGCCCAGACACCGGATCTTTGTCCTTTACTGACCCAAATATAACAGTCCTGTGTTCTGTTTGAATGGAGTTCTGGTGACGATCAGGCTAATCTGATAAAGTAACTCAAGATCGGGTCCCAAGAGCAGACAGCATTTGATGAGTTTCCCCGTCCCAGGTGAAAGGTACTTGCTCTCAATTTCTTAAAAGAGGAAATATCAGGCTCTGCAGTGGGGCTGGCTGAGAAGCAATATTTAGAAAAAGAGTACATTTTTTGACAACCTAAAATCATACACTCGATATGATGTCACAATCTGTCTCTGTGCCCAGTGGCCCTGGAAAGAGAGTGCTCTACATTCTCTGGTGATTTAAATGTAGACTAAAAGTCCCCTGAATTGAAACCTCTTGCTAATACCCCAGTTTCCTGTTGTAATTTTAGACACGATTTATCCCAAACCTTACCTGGAGTCAAGATATGAAATTAATCTTAGTGACAAACTCAGGACAGACCCTCAGACAAGAATAAGGGTCTTGATGATTGCAATGATACTTGACCATTCTTGTGTCTATCCCTGCTTCCCAATTGGAGACCTCTCTAACAATATTATGTAGTGGAATAAGTAAAGGAATGGAAGTCAGAAAACTAGAAGGAGGTGCTACCTCTATCCCATTTTCACTGGGGGCTTAAAGCAAGTCATTCACATTTATTTGAGCCCCGGTTTCCTCTTTCCTACTCTTGTTTGGTCAATGGTATCTGGGAGTTGGTTCAAATGAGAGAATCAATCTGAAAGTAGTTTGGTTAATATAAATTGATGAAGAAGTGTTAGTTTATTCACAATAGTAAAGACATGGAATCAACTTAAATGCCCATCAATGGCAGATAGGAAAAAGAAAATGTGGTACATATACACCATGAAATACTATACAGCCATAAAAAAGAATGAGATAGTGTCTTTTGCAGGAACATGGATGGAGCTAGAGACCATTATCCTCGGAAAACTAACACAGGAACAGAAAACCAAATACCACCTGTGCTCACTTATAAGTGGGAACTAAATTATGAGAACTCATGAATACAAAGAAGGAAATAACAGACACTGGGGTCTACTTGAGGCTGGAGGGTGAGAGAAGGAAGAGGAGCAGAAAAAATAACTGTTAGGTATTGGGCTTAATATCTGAGTGATGAAATAATCTGTACAACAAACCCCCATGATGCAATTTTATCTAAGTAATGAACCCTCACATGTACCCCAAATCTAAAATAAAAGTTTATAAAAATAAGTCTTCGTTTCATCATTTTCATTATTACTATTATTATTACATCTTTGGTGAAACAAACACAAAAACAAAACAGTAATTCATGCCAGCAAGAGTCTTTGGCCTATTTCAAGAAAACATTGGCAAATGAACATCTAGCACTTAGTACTGTGAGGAACCAGTGAGCTGCGCAATGTAAGATCAAGTGAGGATGACGTGAAGGAATCTGGATATTAGGGCAGGTCAGTTCTTTCCTGAGTCTTCAAAGAAACACTCATTGAAATCCTTGATATGTGCCAGGTGCTATAATGAATTATTTGCATGCATTACACCATTAAGCCCTCACATCAGCCTTAGTAAGTAGATAAACACATTATCCCCATCTTACAGATGAGGACGGAGAGGTCCAGAGATGTGAAATACCCGGCCCCAGTTTCCTCAACAACTAAAACTGTTGTGGAAATTCTACGGAGATGATGTGTGGCTCCTGCACAGCACCAGGCTTGCTGCAATGTGACTACCATCACTTCTGCAGGACATCATACAGAAGTGATGGTAGTGGAAGCCTCTGTGCTAGGCACTGGTGCTGAGGCCACACTGGCTTTTGATCCTTTCAGGACGTTTCCAGGATGAGAGATACGTGTCTCACCTCCGCAGCACAGTAGGGAAGGATGCCTTATTCTGAGTGAATGCATGAGCCTGTCTTACCTGGTTCTGCTTTCATTCCCAACTATGTCCTCAAGAGAGTTCACACAATCCCCTCCCATCGGTCTTGTAGAATTGCAGTTTTAAGCAGACCTGACACTATAGAAACAATAATTGGCAAGATAGTCACAAGGAGCAAAAGATGGTCATTTCCTCAGGCACCAAAAAAGCATCACCTAGTTCTGAGGTTCCAGAAAATGATGGCTGGAATGGCCCTGAAGTCTGCACCATCATAACAAAAATGCAGCCTCATTGCTCTCCTTCTGATAGCTATAATCCTCCACATGAAAGCAGGCATAACTCTTAACTATTATTTTAGATGACATCCCCTTTTTAACTTTAAGCAGTGTTCTTTAAACATTTCTCAACTTTCCCAATTTCTCCCCAATACCATGCTATGAATCTGCTTGTCACTGTAAGCTGTACACAAAGGGAGACACATACAGCAAGCACGAAGATATCAGGAAGTGGTTTTCCTAGCAACAGTAATCATCTGAAAGATCCCAGAACACCCTTTCTATTCATACAGCAGTGCGTGTTTTGAATAGTGCTGACAGGTGAAGTGGATTCATGGTATTTAATACAAAAAATATTGCTGGGGATTGGTACTGCACAAAAGCTCAAATATCCATACTATTCAGAAGCAGCTGAATTCACTGTTTTTATATCTATCGAGATTATTTAGTGAGGCACAGTTGCAAAAGCAAATATTCACCTGCTCACCGAATGACTAATCCGGGGTGTATTATGAAAAGTCTGATTCCCTAGACCTCGTTCAGGCAACTGGGACACAGTTCTAAATGAAGTCCAGCTCGCTCCATGCAAGACAGTCTTGTGGGTAGTTTTGAATGATAAAGAGACATCCCCCTCTCCAGTTCCCTCAGCAGATGTGTCCAGTTTAAAATAAAAATGAGTCAATGCTGTTGACAAAATCATCCACCCCCAAGGAACTCTATCTGGTTATTGCTTTGACTCTATCAGAAACACTCTCAAATCACTCCTCCCATCCTCTCACCAGCCATATCCAAAGTAAAGTTATCCCTGAAGGTGAAACAAAAGAGAACAAAAAGTAAAACAGCAAAAAACTAGAGTTCCCTCAGAGAGACAGAGATATTGAGAGAGAAAGAAAGATAGAGAGGGAGAAAAAGGGAGGGAGGGAGTGGGAAGAGAAAGGAAAGAGAAAGAATGTCCCAAGATGCAAAGGAGACTCCAGGAGAATGTGTGGAGCTGAATTCCGTAAAGAGAGAGTGTGTGTTTAAGTCACACAGCCTTACAATCCATGTGAAACTCACTAAGGTTTTTATTATTACCATTATTCTCTTTGTTATTTAAAAAAAAAACACATAATATGTACAAACCTACTACACATACAAACCTGTGCCTTGCACTGGGGGTAAGACAGGTCTCACTCTTAGGTTTATAAGTTAGCTAATGAGATGGAATAATGAGAGAAAGTTGTAAGTAGAAATTGATGTCTGCAAATACTAAGTTTCACTCTTTAGCAATATACAGCTGCCTACATGTTAATGGAGAGAGGGGAGTGGCTGTAGTACAGGGTAGTTAAGTGGAGGTATTTGAAGGTTTGAATTCTAGTTGTGTGGTTGAGAGCAAATTTGTGAAATATGGCAGTCATACTTACAAGACTGTTGGATAGACTGATCATGACAATGCCCTCAACACATCTAAGGCACTTAAGGGTAGCTACAATTCACAGAGGGTGCCAATCAAAGACATGCCACTTAAAATGACAATGGTCTACTATTACACACTCCTAAAATTAACAAAATGTAGAAGCCTTATAATATCAAATATTGTCAGAGGACGTGGAATTCTATGTTGCTACCACGAATGTAAAAGGTGCAAGCATGTTAGAAATGTATCTGATGCCACTTAAGATGCATGTACTAATTCCAGGAGCCAGAAGTTCCACTCTAGGGTATATTCATTAGTGAGATTCTCATAAGTATAACCAAGGAGGCCTCTGTGAAAATGAATGTGCTCTGCTTATAATACCTAGAGATCAGAAAAACCTAAATGCTTATCCATAGGAAAATAGATAAACAAATAGTGGCATATTCATACAGCAGTTAGAATGAGTTAACAAGGCTTGAATTTATCAATATAGCTAAATCTCCAAGACATAAAGTTGAGCACCCAAAGCACACTGGGCAGATGGATATGAATGATTTGATGTCATGTATAAAACGTTTAATATGGACAAAACAAACCCCTACTTTGTAGGGTACATATAAAACATTCTGTGGTAATTTTAAAAAATAGATTATTAGCAGACTTAGCTGAAAGAATGGGGAACATAGACAGAACCTGACCCATAGTCCATAACCTTGCTAGTATTGACAGTATACAAAACCCTTTGGGGTGGTGCATGAAAATTCTTGTTTTAATGACTACTAGAAAAATATTTTTAATGTATGACATAAAGAGGTTGTTTTAACAATAAAATAGTAAGTCCTGAATTAAATAATTAATACTCAGATGTGGTAACAACAGAGTGGTTTTCAATTGGGAAACACGTATACAAGCAACCCTTCGTTCAAAGCAACTGCTTTGGTTCCATGTGTATTCCAAAGAACTTCCACTTCCTCCCACTCCACCTTCCAACAAGGTACACGTCAAATAAATCCATGAACACACAGAAGAAACGTAAGTCACAGTCATCTATTGTCCATCCCTCTGGCAAACCCAACAAAGACAAGAGGTGCAAGCGGTTAGAGGCTCCCATGATGTTTCTTACTCCAGGCACTCAGGCTGAGAGCTCTTAGGGCTGCTGAATCTGTGCTCTTTCTTGCTAGATGGGATACATGTATGTGGATGTGCTGCCTTTGGATTCTTTTAAAAACATTCCAAAGGCCATGTGTGTGTCCCTTGTTTCTCAGTGACTGATCAAAAGAGAGTTACATTTTAAGATTTATGAAATGTGTGTCATTGTCCATGCTGATGGGGTTTGTCTTAGAGCCAAACCACGAATGCGCAATTCCATGAACACTGACCCATGGGCCTACCAAGAAGGGGCTGGAAGAGAATGAAAGGCAAAAAGAATAGGTCAAAGAGGAACCAGGGGTCCCACGTGACATCAGAGTCACAGCAGAGATAGCACCTCTGTGAAAAAGCAGAAAATAACACTCAGCTCAATTTTTTAAAATTCCATTGAGCACAAAACTGTGTCCTGCTCCCTGTATTAACAAACACTAATACGGAGAGAGAAATACAGAGAGTTTCAGAGTGAGAAATACAACATATCCCTTTCTCTTGAGTCTTCCAATCAAAAATGTATGAGTGAGGAGGCAACTAATTAAACTGACTGTTCAGAAAGTACTATTTCAGAAGGAAGTATTCCACAAAATGTGTTTGCAGGAGGGACAGCCAACCCAGAAGGGTGATAGAGGATGAACATGGAAGACTACCTTGTGGAGATAAAAACTGACCTGAGTTTTAAAGTTTTAAAGCATGTGAGTAAAAATCCACTCGGCCAAGCAGACAATGGAGTACCTTTGTTCCTTTCATTTTGTCCTTCCACAGCTGTTTACTGGTTATTTATTATGTTTTAAGTATTGGGAATGTAATAGTAACCAAAATTAGATGTGGCTCTGCCCTTCTGAGCTTATGATACAGTGGGGAATTCAAACATCAATCTGAACTCTCTAATCTGGAGTACACAGAACTCAGCAACAGACGGGGAATCTGTGAGCTTGGATAAAAAACAAATGATGTTTTTATTTTATTTATTTATTTATTTATTTTGAGACAGAGTTTTGCTCTGTTGCCCAGGCTGGAGTGCAGTGGCGTGATCTCCGCTCACTGCAAGCTCTGCCTCCCGGGTTCACGCCATTCTCCTACCTCAGCCTCCCGAGTAGCTGGGACTACAGGCGCCCGCCACCACACCTGGGTAATTTTTTCATATTTTCAGTAGAGATGGGATTTCACTGTGTTAGCCAGGATGGTCTGGATCTCCTGACCTCGTGATCTGACTGCCTCGGCCCCCAAAGTGCTGGGATTACAGGTTTGAGCCACCGCGCCCGGCCTGTTTTTAGAAAACTTTAAGTAATATTTAGCATTTCCTCCCATTGTGAATTTAAGCAACAAATCCAGTAGAATTAGAAATATCTGTGACTTTGCTCACCAATATAAGTTCTAGATTCTTATATCCAAATACAATTGCTGAAAATGCCTTAAAATATCATTCATGCTCATCACCACTTCAAAATTACAGTAGTTATTAGATTTTCCACTGGATCTTATTTAATATGATAATAAAGAAGCACAGTTATTAATGTGCTACTCTTTAAAAATATTTTGATAACCAATTATATTGAAATCTAAGTTTCTTTGTAATCCTATGTATTTTATATTACGCATTCGACAACATTATTCTGGCCTTCCTGGATTGCCATAGGGAGCCATGGAACAAAATTATTAAGCATCCCTGCACTGATTAAGTAACTGAAACTGATAAAAAATTACAATTTTGACAATTGCCATAGAAGGGAAGCATGCAATGCAATGGGCAATAGTGAGGGAAGCAAGGGGAGGTGGCTTGGGTTATGGGAGAGGTGTAAGTTTTAACTAACAAAGGGAGCATGAAAGAACATTCCAGAAAAAGGAATCAACGTGTGCAAATATGCCTTGAGAAGGGCAAGGTTGTAGGAAGCCAGGGATGCTGAGACAGAGGTGAAAGTCAAGGAAAGCTGGGAAAGGGCTGATGTGGGTCAGTGAAATGAGGCTGGAGTGGTGGGCAGAGGTCTGGCAGTGCAGAGGCAGAGAGCAGCTGCATAAAGCATGGAAAAGGAAAATGACGCAGTGCATTCAGAGACCACACATGGTCAAGTTTGGCTTAAGGCCAAATGCTGTGTCAGAGAGAGAAAAGGTGAGGTTGCACAGGTTGCAGGGCTCAGATAACAGCAAATATTGAGGGCTGTGGTAACAAGTCAGACTTTATCATTGAACAACTGATTGACCTGCCCTTAGGGACCTCATACTTGGTGAGCTGGTGCATCAATCATACATACATATATATATATACACACACACATATATATATACACACACACACACACACACAACCTACAAACACTGAATCAGTGACATTGTTCCTAGGAGAAATACATAGTTAGGTTCCTGTAAGCCTCTGGTCACATTTTTGCCAACTGATGAATATATGATCTTGTATGATGTGTGTTTATGTTCAAAGACACCTTCTTCAGGATATATTCCTGTTTCATTAACGTTGAACTTACAACCAACAGCCCTATTACTCATGCCTGAACAAGTTTACCTGACATACCTATTTCCCCTGCAAGGCACATCACAGCCTTCTTGTACTTACAATACTAGACAGCACTTTTTAGCACCACCCTTAGGGGGCCATTTGAAACAGCAAAATCATGAAAAAAAGCACAAAAATATGAAAAATATGGCACTGAACAGACCACAAAAAGGACTCCTGTTAACAGTGTAAGAACTGAAACAAGAAGGCAGAGCAGTGTTATTTTTCAGTCTCAGCCTGGAACATGTGAATCAAGTGACTCAAATCTTTTGCCTCTCTGCGCCTGTTTGCAAATGACTGTGAAAGCTCTGTGAGTATTGATTTCGGGGTGACAAATAACTTTTAGTAAGTAGAATTAGAAATATGGAATCCATGAATAATGAGGATTGACTATATAGCATTGCAAAGGCTGGCAAGTCCAAAATCCATACGGCAGCAGGCTTAACACTCCCAGGCAGGAGCTCGTGCTACAGTGACAGGCAGAATTTCTCTTTCCTTGAGGAAACCTCAGTTTTGTTCTTGGGAACTTTCCACTCCTTGGAGAAGGCCCATCCACATTATCAAAGATAAACTCTTCTACTTAAAGTCAACTGATCGTAGATGTTGAACACATTACAAAATACCTCCGGAGCAACACTAGACTGGTGTTTGATTAAATAACTGGTACTGCAGCCTAGCCAAGTTGACACATGAAACTAACCATCAATTATGGCACTGAAAGGGAGGAGAAATGCAGGCAGTAAACCATATACATTGTTCAGGTGGAAAATGCTGCTAGTTGGACGCTGCTTTTAAGAAATTTTAGAATCTTTTTGTTTTCCTCTTTGCATTTGAAAGTGCTCTACACCTCTAGATCTTGGTCCTTACTCTCCACATCCATGTGTCCCTCCATTCAATCCTGTCCCTCCAAGGCAGCAGAAGACACTACATTTTGAGAAAATGTCCTACTACACTTGTAGGATATTTCCCCTTGGCATCTCAAATACTTCCTTCAATATCATTCCACTTTCCTTAAGATGTGAAACACGTCTGAGAAGGCAGATGTACTGCAACATCATTGGGGAATATTTTAGTTGCAAGTAACAGACTATCTGACTTAGAGTGGCTTAAAAGACAGTTGCTTATGCTTTTGTTTTAAATGATCATCCTTAATGAAATCTCTGCAGATACATGGTTTTTAGGTTGGTTTAGAGTAGGGGTCAGCAAACTATGGTCAGCAGATCAAATCTACACTGCAGCCTCTGTCTCTCTCTTTTTTTTTTTCTACAGCCCCCAAATTAAGAAAGGTTGCTAAAGCAACAGCAGCAATAGAAACCATGGGTGGTCCACAAAGCCTAAAATGTTTAATACCTGGCTGCTCACAACATAAGCTTGTTGGCCTCTAGTGTGGAGATACAACCCCGTCCTCCAGGACTCAGCCTCCATCTTGCTGCTCTCCTGGGGCTACTGGCCTCATCTTCCCTCATAGATAGCTGCTCCAGCTCCAAGAAACCCATCTACATAAGCCTGTCTTAAGAGGAAGTGGAACTTCCACACTTATCTCCCACGAGGGATGGTCCTTCCTAGAAGGCCCCAGCTGTTACTCCCATGGCTTCCATTGGATGAAATGCAGTCACATGGGCTAGCTGCAGAGGAGGCTGGGAAGGGGCGAGGCTTGTGTCTTCAGACTCCTCCCTGCAGGAATGCCTCACCTCTCCAGGGCTATTTATAACAGTATCAACTTTGTAAGGCATAAGGACAGGGATCCCCTGTGGTTGGAGGCTGGTTGGTGCTATAGTACTACCCTCTCTTTTGGGGATGCAGAAGAAAGAACCTTCATGAAATGACAACTTGTCTTCAAATCTAAGCTCTTAAGAGTGTATTATGTCTTAACCTGCATAGTGGTTACCCAGGCATAAACATGTAAAAATTCATTATGCTATACACCTAAAGTTCTGTTCAGTTTACTATATGTTGGTGACATCTTAATAAAGGAGGAAAAGATAAAATTACCAAAGGAAGAGGCCTTTAAACCCTCCTTTAGATATCTAAATACACAGAGATGTGCACACACACACATATATTCACACAGACAGACACAGATATCTTACATCCACATATGTACATATCTTACATCCTACATCCTATACACATGTGTGTGCACACAATGATAGCATACGTTGAGTTCTATTAGGCCACCTGATACATTGTGGGGGGCAGTAAAGCAAGCACATTGGGGACCTTCTCAGGCAATCATGTCTTACAAGAAGCTCTTGCTTTCATCTCTATCCACCTCTTGCCAGCACGCTTTCTGTATCTCCCAAATTTGTTTGGTCCTAGATAAGACATAGTTACTCCCACCACAGAAGATACAGGACCAGAGAAAAGGAAACACCCATTTCTTTGTGACATCTTCCTTCTATTATCAGTAGAGCTAAACCATTTAAAATCCCTATAATGGTGACTTTGTTCCCTTGCTTTTCTTCTCAGAACACAAGGGGCTAATTAAAAGTGGGAGAGTTCTTGTTTGATCAGAAATTCTTGCGTTTTGGAAAAAGAGAAACTCTAATATTCAGAAAGAGCTTTAATTGGCTTTAGAGTCACTAAATTTCCTTTCCTTATTTAGGACAGTACGAATAAGCTGTTCTCTCTGGACCACAAAGAAAACGTATGGTAATCGGACCAGAGGAACCAGGGTTCCCAGCCAGGGGAATCAGGTTTTCAGCTGAAAGATGGTCTTTTGATTTGAACCTACGAGATTATCTTTTAACCGAACTCTGTGTGATTCCTCTCTGAGAACCCCTCGTAAGTTCTGGTCTTTTGGCTGACTTCTCTCCATAAATGACTCTATTACTAGAGCAGTAAGCTTGTTTATTGAGGAAGCTGTGTGTGGTGGTCCCTAATGGAGCATGTCAGCATAAAAGCCCTATTATACTGAAGCAGACCTAGGTCCATCCATTTCATGAAGCACTCTTTCCTGGATTTATTAGTATTAGTGCAGGAAAAGTGAGTGCTGTATGTAGCACAGCCTTTTGAAACCAATGTGCTCCCACCACTAGAAAAGGCTGGAAAAAGAGTTCCCTGGGCTCATAGGTGCTCCTACCAAGAGGAACCATGGACTTCGTCAAAAGATGAGCAATGTTGGAAGTCAGTACAAAATAGCAAAAGGACATCTTTATGGAAAATTAACGAATGTTCTTTCCATGGCAGTGACCCTAAAAGCTGTCATGTCTATTGGTTAGCAGACTGTTTTGGTTCTCATTTGTTGATTAAATGGTATGATGAAGACGATTAAGTCAGAAGAAAGTTACAACCAAGTCAATTTAGTATTAGAAATACTTTTTGTTTTATAAAGTGCCTATCTATTGACTCTTGCCAATTCTTGTTTAGTAATTAAAACAGGGGCTCATTTATCCACTAACTGGGACATGCTTGCATGAAGGTGTTTATTGATCTTGCATGAAGGTGTTTATTGATCTGTCATTGCAAAAAGCATACTCTTGCTGTCTTCCCTGCACATCTTTCAAACAGAGGCTGGTATTGTCACCTAGCAGTGAGAATGGTGGGAAATGTCAGCGATGGCGACTTTGGGGAATAGCTTTTCCCAGTAAGGAAGGCAAATTCTACAAAAAGAATGAAGCACAGCAGACAAAGTGAAGCCCTAGTTCTTACAAGGTATTTGCACTGACCCTATTTACGTCTTTGGAATGTCTGTTTGATCACCTGCTGAATCTTTGGAACTATCCATGAATAATAGATGAGGCATTTTGGGCTGTCTTAGGTTTGCGATATCTTGTCCTCTCTTAAAAAGAGCTTTGGTGCAGGTTACTTATCACCCATCAACACACTACACACTTCCCTATCTTACCTAAAAAGTATCAGTATTTTTGCTGTGTTGTTCCCCAATGCAAAGATTATAAAGCGTCACCTTAATAACTAAGATTTCTGGGTTAAGTGTGAGAGGTACTATGCTATAACTGCTGGTGGACAGTTACCTAAATAATTCAAGAAGATCTTATGGCTCCATAAAATGAATGACTGCAACTCCTGTGTCTATATCCCCTTCTGTTGATCATGAGGAGTGTATAAATAAGGACTCTATTTGGTTTCATGGTGATAAATATCTGCTGGATGTGGCTTATGTAAAACAAGGGGATTTATTTTAAAGATATTCAGTGTTTTAGGGCATGCAAAGAGAAGTAAAGCAAATGAGTCTTAGAAGAAATCTGAAACCAGGGACTAAATTGCCAATGAGATTTTTGTTCCAGTTCTAATATCTACCTCTCTCGGGGCATCTGCAGCAAAATGATCTATGCAAATTGGGCTTTACACAACTACTAGTTTCTTTTGGCCAATATCATTGACTCCCAGCAGTTTAGAGAAAGGGGTCAATTATTTGTCTGCTTCAACAATTCACAACCAGGTTTCAAAGAAAACAAGTCTCAGGCCAAATTTTGATACTTATTAACAAGCCGGCACAAAACAGGAATAGCCCCTTTTTGAAGTTTGACTAAGACCTACCTCTCTCCTTTTAGTTACCCCAACGACATTTTGCGTGAAGAGTCTTCTGGAAGCCAAGGGAATGATAGTCTAATGCAGGGAGTGGCACACTTTTTCTGTAAAGAGCCAGATAGTAAATGTCTTAGGCTTTGAAGACCATACGGTCTCTGTTATAACTACTCAACTCTGTCTTAACACCAGCACAGCCATTGACAATCTTAACACCAGCACAGCCATTGACAATACATATATGAATCAGCATTCGTCTGTTTCAATACATTTTTTGGACAGAAATTGGAATTTTATAGAATGTTCACATGTCAAAAAATATAAACCTTTTGATTTTTTAAACTATTTCAAATATTTAAAAATTCTTAGCTTGTGAACTGTGCAAAAAAGAAGGTGGTGGGCTAGAATTGGCCCAGAGGCTGTAGTTTGCTGACCTCTCCTCTAGCAGCATATTTCTAATGACAGTGAGGTGACCAAGAATCCGCCAAAGCTGCATGTAGTTACAAAACCTCTTACAAGTCACGCTTGGAACAATTTCATGACGAGATGATTCTGCTATTATTTTTGCATATGGCTCCAAAAAGGAGTGTTGCATTATACCTTCTGTACACCACCATGAAGGTATCAGAACATTCTTTGATCATAATGATGGCTTCCTAACATGCCCGGAAGCTCCCTCAACTTCCAGCCATTGTCCAAATCTCTTTTGATTGCCAGCCGGTATCCATTTTTTTCCCCACAGGTTGTATAATCTCCTCCAAAAATGTGTCTCTGCTATTTTGAGGCTTAAGCATTAAGTGTTGCTCCAGCCATCTCAGTGTTTGATCTCGTATCCATTGGTGTGGTACCCACCATCTAATGTCTTACCTTCTCTATTGTATCCAGGTTCTGAGAGGCTGCCTTGACAGAGATTCTTAGGTTTGCTGAGGGTTAGCTTTTACCAGGGCTTCTAATTGATCATTTAAAGTGAGGATGAGACTCCATCTAGGCCCACTTTTGAGGTTTAGATACTCAGATCAAAAATTCTCAACCAACACACAGAGCAGTCCTTTAGCAAAAAATGCCTTTCCCCAGATGTTTCTACCTGCCTTAGGTATTCCATCTCCCTGAAGACATTCATATCAAAAGGATTCACAATTTATTTGATGAAACACACAGAAATTGTTTACTTCTGTGAGAAAAATAAACAATAATAAAAACAAATCAATTCTCAGAGAAAATTGAAAAGAACAATAACTTTATAAATTCCAAATAGCACAGCTAGAAATAGAATTTGTGCCCATTTTATTAATCATAATTTTTAACTGGTCAAATATTGGTGATTTCACCTGTTTCAAAGGAATTTGAAGTAAATTATATGTAACTTAACAGTCTCTGACTTTTTATTTCCTTACTGCAGGTTGCCTTGTTCAGTTTCCCAAGTTTTAAATCATACAATAGAGTTGCTGATGATCCTCAAGTTTTTCCATTGGAGAGAGAGAGAGAGAGAGAGAGAGAGAGAGAGAGAGAAACAGTGAGAATAAGAGACGGAGACAGAGAGTGACAGGGAAAAGCATAAACAGTGAAACTGACCATCTCCTTGGCCTAATCCTAGTTCCTGGAGAAGAGACTCTGACCAGTTCTTACCCCTTGACAAATCAATTTGTTTGGAGTAGGGATGGGGCAAAAGTCATTGCATAAAGAAATTTCCAAGAGTCCACTCTAGTGGATCAGAGCAAGGTTGTAACCGTGACAGCTGCTATTGAAAGCACAACAGAGATAGTACAATAATTATCCTTCACAGATGCGTCTCAGAGCTGCTATGCCATGGCTGTATTATGGTTCCCTATGAGCCCTGAGATAAAGGAGTGATATTCAAAATGTTTAACATCAGGCATCAGTCAATCAGAACCAATCCAGGTTATAAACAGGTGGCTGAGCCATACCATACTGGTATGGCTCTAGTAAGATAGTATGGGCTCCTTTAATAAATATGAATACCATTACCCCTTCTAGAATGAGTTTTTTCATGGACCTGGACAATGAGAGAGGATTAGAATATAGAGGTCTCTATAATAATGGGTAAGAAGACAGATAGGTAGCCAGAACTTTGCCATTTGTTGTTCTGATCTTTTGGTATGTGTTGCCTGGTGACTTGTCAACCTTCTGTGTTCATCAGGGGTTTTTGCCAATCTCTGGAAAACAAAAAGCATAAACAATCACACAGTCAGAATATTGTCTAATGCATTTCCTTTAAGAAGAGGTTTCCAACAATACCTTAGAGCTAAAAGCAAGGGTCCTCTGGGCAGAAATTTCCGTGTCACTGCATGAATGACGTTACCTAGTCTATTCTCTTTTCAGCCTGAGGAAGATGAGGAAGTCTGTTGGCAATGACTGCCACATCCATTTACCTTAGCAGTAACCACCCCTGGAAATGGTATCACTGCTTAAGACCCCTTGCCTCTGCTCACAGAACAAGGACACCTTGCCACAACAGGTCTAGCAAGTAAGATAAACTAAAGGCATTTTCCTGGATGAATCCTGGAATCTTTTCTCTTCCCCGCCTCAAATTTTCCTGAGCTTTTAGGTCTTTTCTAGGTAGTAGTTAACTCATTGATTTTTGACTGGTGGGAAAGTAGAACAGAAGTTTTTCTATGGGAAGGGACAGTGTTCAACTTTGCCTCTCACGTGGAAGAAGGGTGGAATAGGATGTCAGCTTCCTGGGACAGAACAAAGGTTGGGAACTTCTGAACTAGCTGATTAACAGACAAATGTGTGCTATCATGTTAAAGCACATTGAGGTGTTCCACTTTCATGACTTCCTGCCAGGTCTGCAATAAATATTTATTAAATAAAATTGCATACAAGGACCTGGCTTGAAGAAGAGAAGACAGGGGCAAGGGAGGCACTGGGGATGGGAGCAACACACAGGGGTTGCTTTCAAATATTTGAAGGTCATCAGACTGCAAAGAAGTTACACCTTCCAAACAAACTAAAGTACTCGATGGCTTCCCGTTGTCTAAAGAATACAATCCAAAACTACTTTATCAGATCTATTAAGTTCTACATCTGGGATTCTTGAAATTGGCTGAATATTAGAATCACCCCAACAGTGATTACATCTATGGCTGGAACCATCATGTACCAGTCCCTGGGATGGGGACCTGGGCATCTGAATTTTGTTGCATAGGGCAGATTGGGAGCCTCTGCTGCCAGATTATCTCACTCCAGCTTCCTTCTCATTTCCTACCACTTCCCTCTTTGTTCAAAGGTCTTCCTCCTTTGGCCCCCTTTCTGTCCCTGGGACATTCCAGGCACATCCTAACTTCAGGGCTTTGGCTCTTCCGGGTTGCTGTGCTTGGAAGAATCTTCTTTCTGATTAAAACTGGTGCGTCAGCTCTAAGAGTCATCTCTAGGTCAGGACATGCCTGATCCTCTGGATTAGTTTCCTTGGCATGCTGTAACAAAGTACCACAAACTAGATGACTTAGGACAACAGAAATTTCCTGTCTCCCTGTTCCGGGATCTAGAAGTCCACAATCAAGGTGCTGGCAGGGCCACGCTCCCTCTGAAGACTCTAAAGGAGTTCCTGCTTCATGCCTTTCCTTTAGCTTCTGGTGTTGCCGTCAATCCTGGGCCTTCCTTGACTTGGAGATACTCGCTCCAATCTTTGCTTCCATCATCATATAGCATTTTCTCTGTGTCTCTTCGTATTATCTTCCCTCTATGCATAGTCTCTTCTCTCTCTATCTCTCTCTCATTATTTTTTTTGAGACAGGGTCTCACTTTGTCTCCCAGGCTGGAGTGCAGTGGTGTGATCTCGGCTCACTGCAACTTCTACCTTCCAAGCTCAAGCTCAGGTGATCCTCTCACCTCAGCCTCCTGAGTAGCTGGGACCACAGGCACATGCCGACACACCTGGCTATTTTTTTCTTTTTTTGAGATAGAGTCTCACTCTGTCACCCAGGCTGGAGTGCAGTGGCACAATCTCGGCTCACTGCAACCTCCATTTCCTAGGTTCAAATGATTCTCTTGCCTCAGCCTTATGAGTAGCTGGGATTACAGGCACCGGCCACCATGCTCAGCTAATTATTATTATTATTTTTTTGCATTTTCAGTAAAGACGGGATTTCGTCATGGTGGCCAAGCTGGTCTCAAACTTCTGACCTCAGATGATCTGCCCGCCTTGTCCTCCTATATCTTTTGTAGAGACAGGGTTTCACCATGCTGGCCAAGCTGGTCTCAAACTTCTGATCTCAAGCAGTTGGGCCACCTAGGCCTCAGAAGTGTTGGAATTACAAGCGTGAGCCATCACACACAGCCCGTCTCTTCTTGTAAGGACACTGGTCATGTTTGATTAGGATCTATCCTAATAACATCATTTTATCTTCATTACATCTACAAAGTCCTTATTTCCAAATAAGGCCACACTCACAGGTACTGGGGGTTAAGCTTCAACATATTTTTTTGTTGGTGGGGGCACAATTTAACCCATAACACCCTATGTCTAAAGTAGCCCCACCCCACTCTCTCTGGTCATGATCATTTCACCTTATCTGAAGCAATCTTGCTTATCTATGAGTTTAGTTGTGTGTTGGCTGTCTTCCTCACTGAATGTAAGCTCCATGAGAGAAAGAACTTTGCTTACCTGGAATGCCACTATGTCGATATTGCCCGAAATGATTCATAATAAACACTTGTTTGAATGAATGAAATAAACTACAATCAAACAATGAAAACTACAGGACAGTAGATTTTAGTTTACCAGGAGGACACCATTTATATAATTAGAGCCCACTCAACATGAAATAAGTTGCTTCTTTTTTGAGGCAATAAGTCCCCTATTGTGGCATTCATACCAAAGCTGGGCAACATTTTAGAAGAGATACTAAATAATGGATTTGCATACCAGTTCATGAATGGATTAATGACCTCTAAGGGTCCTTTACACCCAGAAGTTTTATAATTCTACATCTGAGAGAAGCCTTTTAAGAAATACTGTGTCTAGAAAGAATGACTCTAATGGTGAAAACGTCAGGCAGGCGTAAGTTTCCTGTTACAGGTTTCTGACAGGTGAAATCGTGTGACAGCCCTCAAATCACATTACATTTGTAACCTCCTTTATGTCTCATGAGTCTATTCTTAAGCTTAGCTTGAATTTCTTCTTATTTTATTTATTTATTATTATGTTTTTGTTGGCCCATTCTCTCCAAAGGGGGAAAAAAGGAAAAAATAAATAAATTTCAGTTTGGGATCCCTTTAATGTCTTAACTAAGCCTGTTACAATGAGATATTGTATTAAGTTGGTCCTGTCTTAAAAAAGAAACACCTTCTCTGTTGAAAGCGCTTGCTGCCAGGGGACTCATTGCTACCAGAGCAGTCAACTTTGATTTGTGTATCAATAATGTCGTGTCAGTAGCCAGAGGGTATGGCAACAGGGCGTTCCGGATGCTTTTATTGGTGCTTTTGCTGGAGGATTATCTCAAATTAACTTTAGTCTCTTGGAAGACACTGAACAGTAGTATGCTATTTCCCATTTGTAAACAAAATGGTGAATAATTATGGGAGAAACCAAGACAGGATGATTTCTAGGAAATGTCATGTCTGCAGATCTTAATTTCTTCCAAGCACTGTTGCCCTGTTCTTCCTTTCCTGTTGCTAATATCCTCCCAGGAACAATACTGAATAGTACCTGCTTACAGGGCAATTGGTGACTTCACAGCCACTGAACAAAATAACTGGAGACTCCTCTGCTGTCACTGTAATCACAAGAAGAGATTGGAAGACTGGGAAACTGCTGAGGGCTAAATAGAAAGGGACTTTTAAATGGTATTATAAAATTTTTAAAAATGTTTTATATGTGATGGTAAAAGTCATAGTTATTGTATAAATTCCAGAAAATACTACAAAGCAAAAGGATAAAAATCAAAATTACCTGTTATTCTATCACCCAAGATAAACCACTGCTTATCATTTTGGTATATCTACTTTGAATTCTCTCTCTCTCTCTCTCTCTCTCTCTCTGTATTTTACAGAAACGAGATATTATATTATTACTTAATGATATAGAACAGACATTGGCAAGCCTTTTCTGTAAAGTATTAGATAGAGCAGATTTTCAGCTTTGCTGGCCACAAGGTCTCTCTTGCAACCACTCAACTCTGCAGCTGTAGGACAAAACCAGCCAAAGACAATAAGAAATGAACGGGTGTAGCTGTGTTCCAACAAAACTACAAAACTAAGTGAAGGGCCGGGTTTGTCCCATAGCCATAGTTTGCTGTCTCCTGATATAGGATGTTATTGTTTTACATGTCATTGATATTTTCCAATACCATTTTTAAAGATACCATGCATGGTATGACATTGCATTGATGTACCATAATTTTTTAGCTACTTCATGATTGTTGAACTTTAAAGCTATTTCATTTTCATTATTATAAAAAAACACAATAATGAATATCCTTGTGGCTATATTTTATAACATATTGATGATTTTTTAGTATAAGTTAATTAAAATATCATTGACAATTCTAAGGTATGTACAAAGCCCTCATCAATTTCAATTTTTATTAGTGGTATGTAGTTGTAGCATGCTCCTCATATTTGGGCAATTCTTTCTTGGTGGTTTCCTAGTGCTGATGATAAATGACACTTTGAGTGTTATTAGGGACCCTTATGTTAATCTGAGTAATGATTGTCATAGAAGGACAGCATAGTGTTTCATATTTCTTTTGGGGTCATGAGTACTTTGAGAATCTGAGGAAAACAAAGACTATTCTCTGAAAGAAAATGCACATACCAAAGAATTCTACATATAATTTTAGGGAGTTCAAAGAGTTCTAAGCTTTCTTAAGTAAATACTTAAAAGTGGAATTGCTAGATCACATGCTAAGTATATATTTAACTTTATAAGAAATTGCCAAAAAGTTCTTCAAAGTTGCATCATTTTAAGCTCCTAGCATTAAAGTTTGAAGTTCAAGTTATTCTACATTCTCATCAGCCCTTGGTGCTGTCAGTCACTTTAATTGTAGCCATTCTAGTGGTGATGCAGTCGTATATAATTCTGTATTTTATTTGCATATAAGTCTATGATCCATTGCAAGTTAATTTTGTCTGTGGTGTGAAGTAGGGATCAAAATTTATCATATATTCCATATGACTATCAAGTCGTTTCAGCACAAACGTTTAAAAAGACTATTGTTTTCCCCACTGAATTATCTTGGCACTTTTGTCAAAAATGAATTGGCCATGTATGAGTGGGCCTATTTCTAGACTTTCTTATTTATTCCATTGATCTGTATTTATACTTTACGTTAATGCCACACTGTTTTAATTACAATAGACTCGCAGTAAGTCTTGAAAGCAGATAGCGTAAGACACTCAAGTTTGTTTTTTATTTTCAAGATTGTTTGGGCTATCTAGATCCTTTGCATTTCCATACAAATTATAAATCAGCTTGTTAATTTCCACAAAAGACTGATGGGATGTATAATGGGTTTGCATTGGAGAATTGATACCTTAACATTAAGTCTTCTAATCTATAGTCATGTATATCTTTCAATTTATTTACATCTCTTTTACTATCTCTCTTCAGCATTTTGATTTGCAATGTACAGTTCCTGGACATATTATATTAAATTTATTCTTACATTTATCATGAGTTTTGGTGCTATTGTAAATCATACTTTTAAATATAATTTGCCAATTGTTTGTTGATAGTATGTTAAAATGCAATTGATTTTTTATATTTTGTTGCCTCAAAAACTAAATTTATTAGTTTTTGAAGGTTTTTACAGAGTTCTCAGAATTTTTTATGTTCATGATAATACCATCCACAAATAAAGACAGTTGAAAATGTTTTCTTTCTAGTCTGTATGGCTTTTATTACTTTTCCTTGACTTATTGCACTGTCTAGAACCCCAGGGCAATGTGAATATAAATGGTGAGATAAAACATCATTGATCTATCCTTGATCTTAAAAGAAGACTATTCAGTTCTTCACCATTAAGCATGAATAGTGGAAGTTTTAGATGTTTCTTAGGTCCTCTTTTCAGGTTGAGAAAGTTTCTTCTATTTCAATTCTGTTGAGAGTTTTTATCATGAATGATTATTGATTTTAGCCAAATGCTTTTTCTGCCTCCATTTGGCTGATGGTATTTTTTTCCTTTATTCTTTTATATGGTAAATTACATTGATTTATTTTCAAATGAAAAACCCAACATTGCATTTCTAAAATTAAAACCTACTTGGTCATGATATTTTTATATATGATGATGGATTCCATTTTAAAATAATTTATCATTTTTATATATAATGATGAATTCCATTTTAAAATATTTTTAAGAATTTTTATATTTATATTAATGAGATATTAATCTGTGGGGTTATTCTCTTTTCTTACATCTTAGTCTTCTCTTGGCATGATAGTATTGATATTCTCAAAAAATGGATTGGCACATGTTCTCTCTATTTTCTAACTGTGTCTACTAGTAGTATTTATTTCCTAAATATTGTATAGAATTTATGAGTGAAATAATCTGGGCCTGAAGTTCTCTTTATAAAGTCCTAAATTACAAATTCAAGTTCTTCGATAACCAGGGTTATTCAGGTTTTTCTCTTTTTGTTTTTTTTGTGTGTGTGTGCCTCTTTAGGTAATTTGTGTCTTTCAAGGAATTTGTCCACTCACTCTAAATTGTCAAATTGATTGTCACAATGTCATTCATCATAGTCACTTATTATCAATTTAATGTCTGAAGGATCTGTAGGAATTCCTTTCTTTAAAATCCTAATACTGGTAATTCAGTTCTGCTCTCTGTTTTTCCTGATAAATCTAGCAACAGATTTCAAATTTTTTAATCTTTTCACAGAAACGGAGAACTATTGAAGTCTCCAACACTAGTTGTGGATTTGTTTTTCCTGTATTTTGCAACTCTGCCTATTAGGTGCATACATATTTAGAATTGTCTTGCCTTCTTAATGAACTAAACATTCTATCATTAAAAATGGCCTTTCTTTATCCTTGAAGTCTACTTCAGATGACATTAATGAACTCACTCCAATTTTCTTATTACCATTTGCATGGCAGATCTTTATTTATCCTTTCTTTTAACTTATCTGAATCTGTAGATTTTAAGAGCGAGTCCTGTAGATAGATACAGAGAGTTTTACTTTTTATCTCTAATGTTGTATTAGGGTGTTTAGACCATTTACATTTAATAAAATTATTGATCTGAGTTTAAGTCTACCATCTTGTTCTTTATATTTCTATTGGCCCCACCTTTCTTCCCTTCCTTTTTTCTCTTTTCCTACCTCTTTTGGATTAATTGGATTTTTAAACTATTTTTTATATCCTCTACTGGCTTATTATCTGTACTTGTTTTCCTTTTAGTGGTATTTCTAGGTTTATAATATGTACCTTTAAATTATTACAAGCTTCAAATAATAGTATACTACTTGACATGAAATAAGAATCTTAAAATAGTATATACTTCCATTTCTTCCATTCTGTCTTCTGTACTAATGTTGTTACACACTTAACTTTCACATTTGTAACAAACTCAAAATACATGCTATTATTTGCTTTAAAGTCAGTTATTTTGTAATTGAAACTATACAAAAGAAATGTTTTAAATGAGAAAAATGCCTTTTGTATTTACCTACCTGTCTCTCAATTTTGGCACTGGAGATTCAATTTCATCTGGTATTATTTCCTATCAGCCTGAAAAAGTTTCTTTAGGAAAAACATAAACAAAAATTTCTTGTGGTGAGGGTCTGCTGGGGACAAATACTCTTAGGTTGAATTGGAATGACGTGTCTTTTTTCTCTTTATTTTTGAAGAATATTTTCACTGGTTATAGAATTCTAGGTTAACTTTTTCTTTTTTTCTTTCACCAGTAAATGGGGTTGCTTCAGTGTTTTGTGGCTTGTATTTATGATGAGAAAGCAGAAGTGTGCTTATCTTTGCTGTGTTTATTTTGTGTGTCTTTTTTTCTCCTCTATATACTGCTAAGATTTTCTTTTTATTATTGGTTTTTAGCAATCTGATTATGGTATAACCTTGTGTGGCTTTACTTATGCTTATCTTGCTCTGGGTTTATTGGGATATTTAAATGTCAGGATTCATAATTTCCAGTAATTTTGGAAACTTTTTTGCAATTATTTTTCGCAAATATATTTTCTTTTCTCTTCTTTCATTTTCTGGGACCCCAATAACGCATAAATTAGACCACTTGCTATTGTCCCACATGTCACTGAGAATCTCATCTTTTGTTGTGGGGGTTCTCTGTGATTTAATTTAGATATTTTCTATAGATATGTCTCCAAATTCAACACGCTTTTCTTCTTCAGCATCTAATCTTTTGTTTATGTGTAATATATACATAGCATATATTTAATTTTAAGTATTGAATTACATATATTTAATTTCAAGTATTATATTTCTAGCCATCAAAATTCCACTTGGTTTTACACTTTTAATATATTTAATTTCTTTTCTCATACATGTTTTTAAAATGCTTGAGTATAATTATAATAGCTTTTTTAGAGTCCTTGTCTACAAATTACATCACCTTGGTTATTTCTGAGATTCCATATTATTCTGGCTTTTTTTGTTTCCCAAGTGACTTTTACTTGATGCTGAACATTATTTTACGTTGTTGAGTGACTATATTTTGTGGTCTTCCTTTAAAGAGTGTTTGGAAGTTGGTTAAGTTACTTGCATACCAGTTCAATTCTTTGGAGGCTTGTTTTTAAGTTTATCGGATTGGTCTAAATCAGTGCTTCTCAACTAATGGTAATTTTTCACTCCTCTCCCCATAGGACATTTGGCAATATATGGAGGCCCTTTTGGTTGTCACAGCTACATGGAGGGTACTACCACATCCAGTTGGTAGAAGTCAGGAATGCTTGTAAACAACGCACATAACAGCTACACACACACAAGAATTACCCAGCCCAAAATGGATTGGTTGGCCTTGATTACCTTCTACCTTCAGGCTAGTTTAGCCCTACTGCTATTGTAACACACTTTGGGGGGTCATTGTGCAGACCCTGTGTATTCAACTCAATCTCACCTCTCTGTTGGGTTGGAACTCAAATGTCTCCCAACACTGAACTCTGACTTACTTATTCTCTATTTGGTAATCATTCTTTGTTCATCCTTGTATAGTTTCAGTCAGTGCACAGCTAACTTAATATTAGTTCAAGTCTCAAGAAGGTGCTCTGCATATTTTTGGAGCTTTCTTCTTTTAGGATTCTGCCCCACAAATTCCATCCATTCTTTCTCCCCAAAATATGATGCCTTTTTCCTCAATTCAGCAAGACCATTATAATCTGCTTGGGTTGACCCTCCTAAACTGTAGTCGGGAACGTGGTGAGCAGAAGTCCAGAGTGATCATGTGGCTCATCTTGATTATTTTTTTTTTCTCTCAAAGATCACAGCCCTGTGCTACACATCATGTAATGCCTGAAAATAATTGCTTCCTATGTTTTGTTCAGTTTTCCAGTTGTTCATGAAAGGAGACTAATTGGATAGTGGAAATTTGAGGTGCATGTTTTGAGAAAACTGAAGAGATTGGCCAGTTTTCTCATTTTTGTATAGTCAGATTGGAGTTGGCCTGAAATAACTTTTTAAAAATTAATGTTTTAACATTAATAAATACTTTCATTGTAGCATCTGGCAATAGAGCAATAAGGGCTGAAATTGGAAAAGTGCTGTTGATGCTGTTATTACAGCGAAGCAAATACTTTTTATTCCTTTGATCCTTAGAGAACCTTTTATTTATTTATTTATTTATTTGAGATGGAGTCTCCCTCTATCACGCAGGCTTGAGTGCAGTGGCGCAATCTTGGCTCACTGCAACCTCTGCCTCCCAGGTTCAAGCAATTCTCTTGCCTCAGTCTCTTCAGTAGCTCGGACTACAGGCATGCACCATCACACCAAAGTACTTTCCACACTCTCTCTTTTAAAGTCTTCTCTGCTTAGTAGGGAGGGGCAGACTACATTGATTCATTCCTTCTCAAATTTACTCAACAAATTGATTCAACAAATATTGATTGACTACCTACTGTGTCTGGGCACTATTCTGTATAATGGGCATTAAAAAAAAGACACTGTTACAAACAAGCAAGAGGAGAAGATGAGAACGAGCCATGCAGTAATCAATTAGCATTGTAGACATCAATATAAACTCATGTTTAGCTTGATATAGTTGGTTACACTATAGAAGTGGTTACAAATAGATGGTTACACATAGAAATATTTATAGATACGTGTATATAAACACATTAGTATACACACATACATTTTCTTGCTCTGTCAACTACAGAACCTAACTGAAATAACATTCAGTAACAATGAGCACACCTAGAACCTAGATCTTGGTTTCTAAATGCCATTTTCTAGTACAAGGAACCAGGACTCTGTGGAGAAATGTTTCATTCTAGGGCTGGGACCAGAATATACAAGATGATCCTGGAGCATCTTGTATTATCAAAAAGTAAGAAAATGCTTTTTTTTTTAAGCCCACAATAATAGCAGTATGCTTAAGAGACACAGAAGCAAACCAAAAGAGCTCCCAAGAGGCAAGGCTGAAACAATGTGAGCAACTAAATTAGGTGGTATTAGATTATAGACAAAGTCTAAAATCAACATCTATGATACATACTGATATAAATAAATGACTGAACAAATAAACAAATGGGGCACAAAAGACAATCTTCTGTGCAGAAGAATTCCAAATAGTTATGTAGATATTTTGCCTTCACTTAGGTGGAGCATAACTGCCCCTCCATAAGCATAAGTTGTGCATAGTGACTTCCTTCCAAAAAACACAGTATAAAGGAAGGGTAGGGGTTAGATGGTAACTTAACAGTGAAGAAACCTGACAAAGCAGGACTTCAGCCAGGTGCTCAAGGTCAGTATCACAGTGATAAATCATGTTGATGGCATGTGCCTTTGATATGATGTGATGAAAATGACACTTTACCTCTGTGGTCTTTTTCCCCAAACCCATAACTTCAGTCTAATCGTGAAAAACATCAGTCAAATCCAATTCAGGGATATTTTATGAAATACCTGACCATTACCACTCACAACTCTCAAGGCCATCAAAAACAAGAAAAATCTGAGAAACTGTCACAGCCAGGAGGAGCCTATGGAGACACGATGACTCAATATAATGTTGGAACCAGAATGGGAGCCTGGAACAGAAAAAAAAAAATTCAGGTTAAAAACTAAGAACATTTGAATAAACTATAAACTTGAATGCACAGTAATGTATCAATGTTGATTCATCAGAGGTAGCAAATACAACATTCTACTGTCATGTACGATGTTAACAAACAGGGAAACTGGGTGAGGGGTACCTATCAGAAGTAACAAATACAACATTCTACTGCCATGTACATTGTTAACAAATGGGGAAACTGGGTGAGGGGTACCTGGGAATTCTCTGTACTATCTTTGCAACTATTTAATAAAGCTAAAATTACCCTAAAATAAAATTTTTTTTTTAAAAATACTGTTCATGATCTTATAAACTTGTATTTTAGTGGGAGAAATTGACAACAACCAAAAGATAGTGACAAATGCTCTGAGGGCAGGGAGGAAAGGGAAGGGACTACAGCATGCCGGGGGTTATGGGCATGCTGCTTTATGTAGGGAGCAGGGGACGGCCTCACCAAGATACTGAAGAAGTAATATGAAAAAAGGCAGAGGGAAACTATGCCCATATCTGGTCTCTCTAGACATGGGGAGAAGGAGGTGCAAAGGCCCTGGGATGGAGCATCCTCATCTGAGACATAGCAAGGAGGCCCCTGTGGCTGGAGACGAAAGGTGAATAAACAGGATAGTGAAAAGCAGAGAGACAGAAAGGGGGAAGGAAGGACAGCAGACCACGCAGACCTTTTGACATCTTACCATATTTAGGCTCTCACTCTGAAGGATATTGGAAGCCATTAGAGGGTTTTGAAAGCCAGCTGGGCACGGTGGTTCATGTCTGTAATCCCAGCATTTTAGGAGGTCGAGGCGGGTGGATCACCTCAGGTCAGGAGTTTGAGATCAGCCTGGCCAACATGATGAAACCCCATCTCTACTAAAAATACAAAAGTCAGCTTGGCATGGTGGTGGGTGCCTATCATCTCAGCTACTCGGGAGGCTGAGACAGCAGAATAGCTTGAACCCAGGAGGTGGAAGTTGTAGTGAGCTGAGATAGCACCATTGCACTCCAGCCTGGACAACGAGAGTGAAACTCTGTCTCAAAAAAATAAAAAATACTCAAGCCTGTAATCCCAGCACTTTGGGAGGCCAAGGCGGGTGGATCACGAGGTCAGGAGATCGAGACCATCTTGGCTAACACGGTGAAACCCCGCCTCTACTAAAAAATACAAAAAAATTGCCGGCAAGGTGGCGGGCGCCTGTGGTCCCAGCTACTCGGGAGGCTGAGGCAGGAGAATGGCGTGAACCCGGGAGGCGGAGCTTGCAGTGAGCTGAGATCCGGCCACTGCACTCAGCCTAGGCGACAGAGCGAGACTCCATCTCAAAAATAAATAAATAAATACAAAGCCAAGGCATGACATGATCTGACTCCATGCCAGACTGCAGGGGGCAGTGAAGCTGGTTAGCATACTATTTATGGATGCAACCCAGCTGAGTGATAACTGTGACTCTGACCGGAATCATAGTTGTGATGCAGTGAGAACTGGTCAGGTTCTGTAGCCAGTGGGATTTAAGGATAACTTGGAAGTGGAGAGTGACAGAAGGGCAGGTGCCAAAGATGCCTGCAAAGCTGCAGTCCTGAGCAGCAGCAGCATGGGCATATCATTTACTGAGATGATAAAGATTCATCCCTAGAGGTGAAGAGCACATATTTTGGAGAAAGAGTTTGGTTTTAGGCAAGTTTAGTCTAAATGCCTAAACGTTAGATGCCTTCATCTGGGTAAAGATGTCAAGGGAGTTCAATTCGACCCCAGGGATGACAGTTTCAGCATCCGCAGAACCTAGGTGATATTTTAAGTATTGAGCCTGGATGAGGTCACACAAGGAGGATGTATGAAGATGGAAGAGACCATAAGTGCCCCTATGTGCCAGGCAAGATTCTAGGTTTTGGAGATTCAGCACAAACAAAACAAGCACCTTATACCATAAAGTGGATCATCTGGCTTTGTGATACTCTCATAGCATGGTGGACATATGGGTTGAAGCCTATCTCCAACTGATGTAATCACATTCTCTCATGGAAAATTCATACTGAAGCCTGAGCAGTACATAACTCCAGGATGGGGGCAGTTGTGTGCTTAAGAAAAGAGAAAATGCTATTCTCTGGAGAAAGAAAAATGAATAAAAGATACATCTCAGAAAACAAGAGAATAATGTCACTCGACACAAGACAGCACCTGGCCAAACATACCAAGTTCACACGGGGCGTGATCCGAGAGGTGAACGACTTTGCTCCACGTGAGTGGAGCGCCACGGAGTTACCGCAGGTCTCCAAGGACAAATGGGCCTTCAGGTTCATCAAGAAAAGGGTGAGGACGCACATCTGCACAGAGAGGAAGTGGGAGGAGCTGAGCATGACCACCAGGAGGAAAGCAGCTGCCAAGAAGGACTGAGCCCCCTGCCCTGCCATCTGCCCATAATAAAAGCTTCACAGAAAAAGAAAAATGCATCTCTGATCCCTTCTGAGGTTTGATGATACATGTCCTCTGTAGGTTCCAAGAAATTCCCCTGTATCTTTATAGCAAATCATCCATATTGAACTAACTTAAAGGAGTTCTTGAAGTTCCAACATTTACAAGCAATGAAAACATCCACAGACACCAGAGATAGGTAAAAAGATAGAGGCCTCCAGTTGAAATCTCCGCAGAGAGAGCATCTTCTAAATAATCCTTTTCATTTTACTCACTCTAGAATTCACGTTACCAATGGACAAGTTAAAAATATGTTTCTGTTTAAGGGAGCGACACAAACCTAACCAATTAAGAGAATTAAATACTACTTTGATCGTCACAACTGTTTTGTTTGTCTTGGGGACAATGGTACATAAGAAAAGGGAACCTGTCCAGCATCGCAGAGACATCTGGAATAGCACCTTGGGAAATCCTCCAGGCCAAATCTTGCACACAGGCAGCCAGGGGACCAAACATGACCACAGAGGTCTTGTCTTTCATTTGGCCTACAACAAGGTATAAGAAATGGGGACCAACATTTAAAAACCTGAAAAATGAGAGCTCTTGTACACTGTTGGTGGGAACGTAAATTAGCACAACCGCTATGGAGAATAGTTCTGAGGTTCCTCTAAAAACTAAAAATTGAGCTACCATATGATCCAGCAATCCCATCGCTGGGTGTATATCCAAGAGAAAGGAAATCAGAGCATCAAAGAGCTATCTGCACTCCCATGTTTGTTGCAGCACTGTTCACAATAGCTGAGATTTGGAAGCAACTTAAGTGTCCACCAACGGATGAATGGAAAAAGAAAATGTGGTACATATATATACAATAGAGTACTATTCAGCCATAAAAAAGAATGAGATCTAGACATTTGCAACAACTTGCATGGAACTGGAGATCATTATGTTAAGTGAAATAAACCAAGCACTGAAAGACTTGGTTTTTCAGATGTTACTGAAAGTAACATTTTCTCACTTATTTGTGGGATCTAAAAATCAAAAACAATTGAACTCATGAATATAGAGAACAGAAGCACGGTTACCAGAGGCTGGAAAGGTTAGTAGGGGGCTGTTGTGGGGAGGTGGGGATGATTAATGGTATAAAAAGAAATAAAAGAATGAATAAGACCTACTATTTGATAGCATAATAGGGTGACTATAGTCAATAATAACTTAGTTGTACATTTTAAAATAACTTAAATAATATAATCGGTTTGCTTGTAACTCAAAAGATAAATGCTTGAGGAGACAGACACCTCGTTCCCCATGATGTGCTTATTTTACATTGCATGCCTGTAACAAAACATTTCATGTACCCCATAAAATATATATACATATATGACTAGACCCTGGATTTCTCTTCAAAATCTGGATGATCTGACAATAATGGGTCTATTTTCCCCTTCCGCAGCAGCCAGCTGGAGCCAAGCAGTGGCTGCCTCTCTAGACAGACAGGGCCATCCTTCACAATGACACAAGCACCAGGACTCACGCAATGTAAGCATGGGCTTCATTCATTTACATCAGTGGTTCCCAACTGGGGATAATTTTGTCCTTCAAGGGACATTTGGCAATGTCTCAATTTTTGATTTTTGACATTTTTGATCATCACATGGTGGGCGGGGAGGTGCTACCCACACCTAGCAGGTAGATGCAGAGGATATTGCTAACATCCTAAAGTGCACACTGCAGCCCACGCAACCAAGAATTATTGGTTGCAAAATGCCGACAGTACCAAAGTTCAGAAATAGTGATTTATACCAACTTCTTGGCCCCTTAAGTGTGTGAGTTTGTAATTCCAGATGAAGTCCATTTCTCAGAACTTAGGCAAGACTAATAACTATATAAGTAGTTCCAAAAAGCCTACTGTCTCTACTCCTCTCTGCTTCTCTGAGCAGTTTGGACAGTAAGACTCAATGATTCAATTGCAACAGCAACGTCTAACATCTGTACACTTGTTATGTGGCAGACAGTGCACTAAATGAATTCACATCTACAAACCACTTAAGTCTTTCATCAACTTTACGAGGTAGGTATTATGATTTTACAATTAAAGCTGCATTATTGCTGGTGGCAGAAACCCCTCTCCAGTAGCCTGTAGACAGAAAGCTCCTTGATTGGCACAAGCAGACTGCTTAGATGCTAGAGCAAGGTGACCTGGACATGAGTCCTAACCCTGCCACTTACCATCCCTGTTAAATTGAGAAAGTTATTAAAACTCCTTGGGCCTTCGTTTTCTCATCTGAAAATGGGATAATAATAATAACACTCACTTCCTTGTATTATTATGAAGACTAAAAGGGCTCATGCATGAAAGGTACTCAGAATGGTATCTGATCTATAGCAAACATTCAAAAAAGTTAGTTATTGTAACTACTATTATTTTTGTTGTGTTTGTTGTTGTTATTTGACTAAATACTCAGACAGTAAATAGAGAGTGCTGGTTCCAAGTTTTCAAAGCATTTCATCAGATCTCTGTGTCTCTCTCTCTCGTTCTCAGCTTTGATTTCCTCCTCAATTTCATTATCAGGTAGACCCTTCCCAAGTGTTGACAATCCCATGAATCAAAATTCTGTATTCACATCCCAGAAGCTTAGCATAAGGAGTAAGATCCAGAGAAAGTCTGGAGCCAGTTTTCACTGGCCCAGCTTGTGTTATTCTTAAATCACTGTTGCAGTGGTGGGAGAAGTGAGGGGCCCTGATCAGCAGCCCTGTGTTAATCATCCCCCTGGATCCGGGGAAGGGTCAACTCCTCTCACATCACATGAACCAAGAGTTTAAAAGACTGACTCCCCCAAAGACAAATGGGGATGGTGTTTCACTAAGAAGGAGAATGATCCAAGCAGGCAAAAATGACAGCTCTACTATTATTCCCATTTTACAGGAAATTGTCTCAGTAAGATGAAGCAATTTTCATAAGGAAACAAAGCTATTAAGTGTGAGAATAAGAATTTAAATCATGACTTCCAAACAACCAGGAACAATTTAGTATTTTAAAAACCTATACCAATAGATCAAAAGAAAAATGACAGTGTCATCATAAACGCTGAAAGACTTTTGATGAAAGTCAGTATCTTTTCTTGATAGATAATCTCTTCTAACATTAAGCTTAAAAAGCAATGAGAGAGACTTTTAAGAAGACTTTAAATCACTGCTAAGGGACTTAGAAGACTTGGGAAAAAAAGGATAATGGTATGATGTCACTTTTTGATCAGTAAGTCTATATATTTAATATGATTTCAGGAGAAATGCTATCACTTTTTTGAGCTAGAAAATCTAATTCTAAATTTCAATTAAAAATATATCAATAGGAACAGTTAGGAAAATTCTGAAACATACTCTAAAACTAAAATGATTAAAATGTGATGGTACTAGAGCAGAATAAAACAGATCGATGGAATAGAATCAATTCTGGAAATAGGCACAAATAAATATGGAAATGTATTATGTGACAATAGTGATACTTAAAATCAGTTTGGAAAACACTGATTACTAAATATATGACATTAAGGTATCCGAATAGCTGCCTGATTAAAAACGAAATGAAATCCTACCCTGTTCATTACACTTAAACTTATGCCAGATGTTCAAGCCTTTAAATGTAAATCATTAAAATGAGCTATTATATACTAAAAAATGAAATGGAAGAACTTTTATCATTATCACAGGACAAAAAGGCTCTTCTATGGAAACAACACTATATCAAGTAGCCATGAAAGAAAAGATGAATACATTTAACTATATATTGCTGTGGACTATGTAAACTTTGTTGTCCCTCAAAAAAATATGCTCAAAGCCCAGTCATCAGGATTTATGAATGTGAGCTATTTGGACAGAGGGTTTTGGCCAATATAATCAAGTTAAGTTGAGGTAATAGTGGATTGGGATGCATCCTAATCCAATGACTAGTGAACCTAAAAGATGGGGGGAATTTGGGTATGCAGTTACTCAGGGAAGAAGGCCTCATGGAGACAGAGGTAGAGATTGGGGTGATGCTGCCACAAACCAAGGAAGGCCAAGGATTGCCAGAAACCAACAGAAGCTAGAAGAGGCAAGGAAGGATTTTTCCCTAGAGACTTTGGAAGGAACATGGCCCTGCCAACACCTTGATTTTGGGCTTCTAGCTTTCAGAACTGTAAAGTAATACGTTTCTATTGTTTTCAGCCACTCCATTGGTGGTAGTTTAACACAGCAACCTTAAGAAACTAATATGATTATTTTAAAAAAGAATTTACACAGGGGAAAAATTACACAAAACTAAAGAACAAATGGCAAAAATCTTTGTAACTCATATAATAAATAACTCATTTTCTTAATATGTAATTAGTTTCTGTAAATCAGTATTTTTTAAAAATCCAACCACTTAATAGAAAATGGATACATGAAGTTTTATAATGTTTTCATTGCTTTGTTGAGACAATTAAAATAAATAATTTATGTGTAACCCAAATATGATGATTATCTAATGGGTAGGCTTTGAGCTCTCCTTTTAGCCACATTTAGAACATACACAGCATATTATCACCTTCTTCCTCATTGCTGTCGTGATGAAAGTAGATTTTACTGAAGATATTGAGGGAAGAGAGGAAAAGGACTTATATCACACGCCATGCACCAAAACATCATTTTAAAAATTGCCTTTTAAATGCGTCTGTTCATTTCTCAGAGTTCCACTATGGGCCACAATATCTTCTAGTTCTCTTTGTTTTTCCTTCAGCCTAAAATTCCCAACACTGCCTCTCAACTATTTTTCTCTTTTCTCTAGTAATTTAGCTCACAGCTTGCATGATCTGGCCAGCAAAACAAAAGCCAGGCCATTTTCACTGATTCCATCCTTAGAAAGCAGTTCAGGGGCCAACCATTGTTAGTCCCGTGGAGTCCCATCAACCCAGTCACTTTGTCTTTTCTTGGAGCAGGAAAAGAGGGAAAGCCTTTGCTGCTGGGAAAATAAGATCTTCAGATGGCCACAGATGTGAAGAATTAACCCAGTCAGAGCCAGCTTCATGGACATGCCATCTGCACAGTTCCACGGAAAAGTTACCTGTACTTTGCGTAATGCTCTGCTGTCACCATCTTGAAATTCTCAATAATTGTTGAACAGTGGGCGCCACATTCCCATTTGCATGGGGCCCCACAAAGTATACAGTCAGTCTTGACACAAAAATTATTCAGTAAACAGTTATTGCTGTCACTCCTCAAAGCACAAATGCCTTATCTTCTGAGTAATCCAAGAGATAGAGCATCTCAAAGCTTAATACTTTTAAAGAAAAATATTGGGTTTTTTTGGTTTTTTTGTTTTCTTAAAAAAAAGCAAATGGAGAAAAAAGGGGGTGCGGAAAAAAAACTAGCTGCATGAACTTCGAAGCCAGGAAAACTGGCACCATTGCCTTTAGCAAGATGTTATCTGACATATTTTGGCTGAATGCGTCCTTTCATGGGGTGATTAAACAGCAAATATCTCCGAGTAGCATAATGTTTATTAGACGTTACTCTGTTAGGGCAGCTTGTGTTTTCCCTGTATTCTGTTTCCGTATTCAAGTGTGTACAATTTGTTGATTTAAATAAAATTTTAAATAAGCCGTGTTGCTTGAAGAGCTGCTGACAGGGCCTCGTGGAAAACTTTGAGAGGTTTTTTATTAGGAAACAATTCTGTTTCTGTGTCACGTTTTTCTGCCTTATGCTTTTTCCCCAACCCCCTCCCTGTCCTTAGCACCACAGGACAGCAACCTGAAAACCAACATTTTTACTTTTTTTGAATGTTCTTCTGGCTCTCTGAAATACTTCTATCCATGAGGCAAGGATTCTATGTTTCCATCCTGCTCCCAGTTTATTAGAGAAAAGGGGCAAGCCCGCTTCTGACAAGGGTCACCTGCATTCCATGCCAGCAGTCATGTACATTCTAAGTGTTAGATTTTCTGGAGTGTTGATCATTCATTTATTCGTCATCCATTCCTTTACTGTTTTCATTAACCACATGTTTAATTGATGGCGAAGTATAGAGAAGTGAATACTGTTGTATGTCACTGGATAGAATGATGATGTCTCTTTAAAATAAAAATACCCATGATCTGGGCCACGTCACTTGTTCTCTGCTTGTGACCTAGAGAAACCTTCATACATGGACACAGAGACATGTGCAAGGAAGTACATCACATTCTTTAGGAGAAGTGGAACAACAGGAAGTAACCTACATGTCCATCAGCAAGGGGACAGTTAAGTAAGTGTGCAAGAGTGAAACAGGGTGTGGTGGTGAAGAAGAAGAAAATAGACCTCTATGTACCTACTGTATTAGTCTGTTTTTACACTGCTGACAAAGACATACTTGAGACAGGGTAATTTGTAAAGAAAAAGAGGTTTAATGAACTCACAGTGCCACGTGACTAGGGAAGCCTCACAATCATGGTGGATGGCAAACGGCACGTCTTACATGGTGGTAGACAAGAGAGAAATGAGAGCCAAGCAAAAGGGAGACCCCTTATAAAACCATCAGCTCTCATGAGACTTACTCACTACCATGAGAATGGTATGGAGAAAACTGCTCCCATGATTCAATTACCTCCCACTAGGTCTTTCCCACAACATGTGGGAATTATGGGAGTTACAATTCAAGATAAAATTCGGGTGGGGACCCAGCCAAGCCATATCACCTACATAAACAAATCCTCAACACATATTTTCGGGAGAAAAGGACAAGTTGCACAAACATCTTGTACCATATGAAGCCTTTTTTAAACAACCAAAAGGTTCTGAAAAAATAAAACAACATTTGTATTTTCTATAGGTACATACACATGCATAAAAATACAAAGGAAATTCTGGCTGTACAGATGTGTGCTAAGAAAAAATTCTTAGAAAATTGTTTGGAAGAAAAGTCAGCAAATTGATACAGCAGCACAGCTGGGGAGGAGCATGGTAAGGGTATGTACCAGAAGTACCTTCAGTCTTATTTTTATATGACAGTTTATTATTTTATACATTTATTATTGCTTAATGACAAATCAATATTTTAGCTGACACAAAAAATCCTCTGTAAAAATTCAGAGAGTTAATATTATCTAATAGTTCCCCAATCCATGTTTGATTTTATATATCAAATATATGTTACAGGAACATAGAATTTTTATATAATACAGTACCCTACGTATGTGTCCAATAAATATCACTTACAGGCATGGATGAATGAACAAAAGCTGAGCGGATACATTTCCCCTCCATCCTTTAAAGATGGAGGCTCCTGAATTACTGTTTTACCACCTCTTTGCCATATCTGAAATCTAGTTCAGAGAAGAAAATCATGCAAATAATTAGAATTGCCACTTATTGAAGATCTTTCTATATGCTGCTGGCTTTAAAGAATTTTACTTTCCTAATATTCTTTTCCTGTTACTATTGCTGCATAAAATAAAAGGTCATCCCAAAAATTAGTGGCTTAAAGCAACCATTTTCATGTATTCTCAGATTGTGAGGGTGAGGATACTGAAAAGGGCACAAAGGGTTAGCTAGTCTCTGCTTCACAACGTCTGGGTTTCTGCTAGGAAAACTGGAATACTGGAAGTGACTTGATAGTTGATAGCTGGAATTATCTGGAATGTCTTCTCTCATGTAGCTGACGGTTAATGCTGACCATTAGTAGGAACCTCACTTGGGTCTGTTGGCAGTAACACCTACATGTGACTTCTCCATGAGGCTGCTTGAGCTTTCTCTTAACATGGCAACTTCAGGGTATTTGAACTTCTTACATAATAGCACCAGATTCCAGATGTGAATACCTCATCTAACAAGGCGGAAGCCGTAGGACTTTTATGCTGTGTATTCAAAAGGCACACAGAATCACCTCCACTACATCCCATTGGTTATAAGTAAGTTAAAAGCCTGTCCCAATTCAAGGAAATAAAAACTAAACTCTTCTGGATGGAGGCAATGGGTATGTTCTAGAAAAGCATAGGCCAGGAGATCTTTTACTGCCATCTTTAGAAAACATAATCTGGCACACCTTCATAACAATCCTCTTCTGCAAATAGGTGAATAATCCATTTTATAGATGAGAGAGCAGGCACAGAGAATACTTTATTTTCCAAAGTCAAATTACTCGATGGCAAGTGGCTGAGCAAGGATTCAAACTCAGGTCTGTGTGTCCCCAAAGCCTCCTCTCCCCACCCCTCATTGCCATCACATCAGGTGGACATTATATTTATGTATTTCATCCTGCTTTTATTGCTTATCAGGGACACATACCCAGGTACCAAATGTTATCTTACATAGAGATTGCGTCTTCTTGCAATTTTCAGCCCACATGACTGGTTCAATAACCTACCCCTCAGTAGTAAATAGGAAGCCATTGAGATGAGTCTGTTCTGAAGGTCCAGGAAAATTGCTATTAAGAGACCAGAGTTTGAGCAGTGTTGGCAACTTCAGGATGGTAGCTGATCCACAGTGATCGTTGACTCCAGTGAAAAATGATCCTCCATCTATGTGACACAATTATTTGGGTATTTACCACAAAGGCCCTTAAATGGGCCCCTTTCGATCAGAAAATAAGAAATAAGCTGAGGGAGAAAAATAGCTAAATTTAAATGTAACTGCTCACATTGTTTTGTCCTTAGATGGATGGCAGGTCTCTCTCATTATTCACCACGCACAGACATGCTACCAAGAGTGATTTGGCAACTTGTGAAGATAAATCACAACCAGGATGGCTGCTGTCACTGTTCCATTGAGAATGTGACTCTGGGGGCTGACAGAGTGTGGGGGCAAGTACATGCATGGGTCCAGCTGGTGCAAAGTTTGAGAGAAAAAGGAGGACCCAGAGAAAGGAAAACAGAAGAAAAGCAATAAAAATACCATGTCTCCCCCGACGTCGTTCCCAAGTGCCATGCTTTCGAGAGAACTCATGTTTTTGTGAGTCCCCAACAGGTCAGAAGGAAGACGGATGGTGGGTTACCGAAGCAGGAGGGGAGGAGGTTATGAATTCAACCATCAATGAGAAGAAAACACAGATTCAATATGTAGCTCAGGAGAAAATGGAAGAAAGCAGCATGGCACTCTAAGAGTCTGAAGGGAGTTGTATTTTCTGGATATTTTGGATGAAATATTTTATACATGACACAAAGCCGAGATCTTCCCAAATTAACTTTGTTTATTCTATTTTTGTAACCTATATTTTTGTGATGATAAAAGCAACACCTTCTAATAATTAAATTTTTGCAAATATAGTAAAATACATAAAAATTCATACGCATTCCATCTAGGAGTAACCAATGTAAATATCTTGCTATACAGTCTTCCAGTTTCCTTCTTGTATATGTACATAGAACTATATGTCCTGCAAAAATGGGCTCGGATAACACCTAATGTTTTGTGTTCTGCAATTTTCGTTGCCTATATCATGAGCTGCTTTCTATGTCAAAAAGTAGACATTTACATAATCATTTTAATGGAGGCTTAATCTTCCATGATAATATTAGTTTATCAATCCACTAGTACTGGATGTTTAGAGCTCTGAATCTGTTTCTTTTTGCAAATAATAAAACATGAACATCTTTGCACATATACCTTTATGTACTTAACTTGCTTCTGATGCATTTCTCAAGGTGTTTTTTAGTAAGATGAGGAATATTATTAAAAAGTTATATACATATTACTAAATTATTATTTTGCTAAGTTGTGCCAATAATTATCTAAAGTCAAAGCTAAAAGGATGCAATTTGCTTCTTTCTCTCTTTCTTTTCTTTCTTTCTTTTCTTTCTTTCTTTCTTTCTCTTTCTTTCTTTCTCTCTCTCTCTCTCTCTCTCTCTCTCTTCATTTCTCTTTTCCCCCATTCTTCTTCCCCTGCCTCTTTCTCTCTTCACTAGTCAGTAACTGCTATTGTTGAAGCAGTTTATTTTGCTCAGGGAACCTACAGATGAGGGCAGGCGTTGGAAATCGTGGCCCACGGGCCAATCAGGCCCACCACCAATTTTTGTTAGGCCCATAAGCTAAGAATAGTGTTTTTATTTTTAAATGGTTGAAAAAAATCAAAAGAAGAGTAATCTGTTGTGATACACACAATTACATAAATTTTAAATTTCAGTGTCCATAAATAAGTTTCACTTAAACATAGTGACTCTGTTTCTTTACATATTGTCTGTGGTGCTTTCACCCTGCAACAGCAGAGTTGAGAAACTGGGACAGATAATGTCTACATTGCTCACAAGGTAAGAAATATTTACTATCTGATCCGTTTGTAGGAAAAGTGTGTGGACTCCTGAGCTAGTGACAATAATGTTTCTAGCTTTCACTGGAGACCAGGAACTCTCCTAGGAGAACATCATAGCAGCAGCAGTTAAGAGTGTGATAGTCAACAGGTCTCCTGGGTTCAAATTCCACCTTAGTGACTTACTAACTGTGGGACCTTAGACTGGTTGTTAAAAGTCTCTTGCTAAAACAGCCCCAACTGCAGAAAGGAAAGAATAGTACATACTACTGACAACCAATGTTATCACCAGGATCAAGTAAAGGGAGGAATAAAAAGTGTTTACCGTAAGTGCCTAGTGCATAGCAAAAAAATTATTGTTACTATTTGCTTTTCACTTTTGGAAATTTAACTTAAAATTTGTTCAAATATCTTTAATCCTGGAATTTTAACTTATTCTGTTATTCTTTCTTATCCTTGAATAATTTTTGGTTCCAGAACAGATGGTGCCAATATTATCAAAATAAAATTTATAGTTTGAGAAGACTTCTTAAACGGAATAAGAAAAACCATATACCATTATTTTTTTTTGCCTTCTGTGATTCAAGTGCCTCTTCACTTACTTATTCATAGATAAGGCATGTTAGAATAATTTACTTTCGGGTCTCAAAAGAATGGGGAAGCTATGGCAGGTGCATTATGGGAGGTAGTTGGCCTCATTGAAGATGCCAACTTTCCTCAAGAGTTAGGGTTAAAAGACTCTCTAGTCTAGAAGGCATAAGACCCATCCCCAGTCCAATGCCTGCAGACATCAGTTCACAGCCATGCACCGAATACTACAGCTTGCCATTTAAGATAGTGGTCCTTATTTGCTGTTCTGCATCTATCCCTGGACTGGGCAGTTTGTGGACATGGAAAAACCCGAAGAGATGTTCTCCCTAGGAATTCACAGATGCTCCTCGACTTACAATGAGGCTGCTTCCTGATAAGCCCATCTCAAATTGAAAATATGGTAAATCGAAAATGCGTTTAATCCATTTACCCCACAGAACATCATAGCTTAGTCTAGCCTGACTTAAATGTGTTGTGTTACTTCCGTTAGCTTACATTTGGGCAAAATCATCTAACTCTAAGCCTGTTTTCTAAGAAAGTGTTGAACAGCTCATGTAATTTATTGAATACTGCACTGAAAGTGAAAAACAGAATGATTGTATGGGTGCTCAAAGCACAGTTTCTATCGAATGTGGATCAGTTTTGCACCATCCCAAAGTCAAAAAATCCAAAGTTGAACCATTGTAAATCAGGGACTATACACAAATCTCTTTCATAAACTTGAGACAGATCTTACTGTGGCTGAATAAAGCTCTCTCTGAGCATAATTTAAACTCACTCTTCATTTTAAAAAGTAAAAGCATTAAAGTGAATATCTCCTAGGTGAGCAGTGAGCACCTGACCTCTACTGGGCAGGGTGGGGGATATAGAGATGGACCAAGCTCTTGAGCCCTGCTCCCTGCATCCCCATGTCTGATTATTTAGTTTGTCCTAGCTTGAACATCATGCCCCCAGGGATGCTTTCTCTAAACATCCTGTCTGCAGGAGACCTTGCCACTATTTCCCAAAACAGCCCGGTGTATGTCTTTCAGAGCACTAAAAATATAATCATTTCTTTGTTTAATCCATTGATTTGTTTACAGTCTACGCCCACCCCCATTGTAATATAAGCTTCACAAAGGAAAGGTCTTGTCTATCTTGTTCATCAACGTCCCCCCGCGCTTGTACAGCATTGGTGTGAATAAATACTTGTCCTGACACTCAAATTACCCACAATTTTGTTCCTCATTAAGACTGACCCTTACTCCCTCTCAACTATTATCTCTCCATTCATTCTACTAAATTCTGGTCATTTTCTTAACACACAGATATCCTTTTCTTCTCTTTTTCACACAATCTATTTCTTCCCCTAAAACATCTTTTCATTCTCCCCATTTGTACTCCCCCACTTCTTGGCTGACCACCTCTTAGCTATTCTTTAGGTTTCAGCTTCTAGATTATACTCAGCAGGAAGCCTTCCCTGATCATTTTCCATGCCCTGGCTGAGAGTTGCCTCTCTTAAATGCTCCTGTGCCCAGCACACTTCTCATCATTTCTTTCACCCCAAATGGCTATTCTTGCCTGCTGAGTTGTCTGTCTCCCCAACCAGAACAGCACAGTTTCCAACGCAGTGGCTGGCAGGTGGTCAGTGCTCAGTGATGTCTTTTTAATAAATGAATGGTTAGGCTGGGTGTGGTGGCTCACGCCTGTAATCCCAGCATTTTGGGAGGTTGAGGCAGGCAGATCATCTGAGGTCAGGAGTTCGAGATCATGACCAACATGGTGAAACCCCACCCTACTAAAAATACAAAAAGTAGCCAGGCATGGTGGTGCGTGCTTGTAATCCCAGCTACTCAGGAGACTGAGGCAGGAGGAGAATTGCTTGAACCTGGGAGGCGGAGGTTGCAGTGAGCTGAGATGGCACCACTGCACTCCAACCTGGGAGACAGAGCAAGACTCTGTCTCAAAATAAATAAATAAATAAATAAATAAATTTAAATAAATCAATGGTTAAACATTGAAGAATCATTACCCTATATCCATAACACTAACCCGTATTTTTTTTTTTTTTTTTTTTTTTTTGAGACAGAGTCCTGCTCTCTGGCCCAGGCTGGAGTGCAGTGGTGCGATCTCGGCTTACTGCAAGCTCCGCCTCCCGGGTTCACGCCATTCCCCTGACTCAGCCTCCCGAGTAGCTGGGGCTACAGGCGCCCGCCACCATGCCCGGCTAATTTTTTTGTATTTTTAGTAGAGACGGGGTTTCACCGTGTTAGCCAGGATGGTCTCCATCTCCTGACCTGGTGATCCGCCCGCCTCGGCCTCCCAGGGTGCTGGGATTACAGGCTAACCCATATTTTTTAACACTGTATTAGTCCATTTTCATCCTGCTGTAAAGAACTGCCTGGCACTGGATAATTTATAAAGGAAAGCAGTTTAATTGACAGTTCAGCACTGCTGGGGAGGGCTCAGGGAACTTACAATCGTGGTGGAAAGTGAAGAGGAAGCAAGGTACCTTCTTCACAAGGCAGCAGGAAGGAGAAGTGCTGAGTAAAGGGGAAAGAGACCTTATAAAACCATCAGATCTCACGAGAACTCATGCACTATCACGAGAACAGCATGGGGGAACCGCCCCATGATCCAATTACCTCCACCTGGCCTCTCCCTTGACACATGAGGATTATGGGGATTACAGGAATTACAATTCAAGATGAGATCTGGGTGAGGACACAAAGCCAAACCATATCAAACACTGAGAAGAAGGTGTGTGTTATTCACTAAACAATAGTAAGAACCAATTTCCCCAACATACAAAACCTTCCAAGAAATCATTGAAAAAGAAACAGAATAGAGCCATATCACAGACAATTGACAATAAAAGAATATACTTCCTAAATGCATATATGACAAGCGGCTCAATACCTGACTCAAGACAGATGTGAATTAATATTCTATGGGGAGACCACATTTTCTTTTCCAAATTGCAAAAATCAAAAGGTTTGATAATACCCTCCCTAAGTAATTGAATGGGAAAACAGGCCTTCTAGGTTATGAATGATGGGAATGTAAATTCAACAACCTCTACATAGGACAATTTGACAATATTTATCAAACTTACAAATGCGCTTACCCTTGGCCCCAGCTAGTCCACTTCTAGGTATTTATTCTGCAGAGACCCTCCCACATGTGTGGCGTGACATGCATTCAAGGTTATTGACTACAGGGTTGTTGGTAAGAGCAAAACTTTGGAAACTCCCTAAATGCCTCTAGATTCAGGGCACTTGATGAATAATGTATGCTACAGCCACATATTCGAGTGCATTGCAGTTTTTTTTAAAGACAATGCTCTTTATTAATGTATATGGAATGATCTCTAAGATGAAAGACTTTAGGTTTTACAAAAAAGTAAAGCAGAAAAAACTATGTGTATAATATATTACCATTTTTGTAAAAATAAAGAGAAAAGGAGTGTGTGGGTGTGCATGTGCTTAAATATATATGTACTTATTTGTGTAAGCACAAAATACCTGATTAATAAGAAATTTGGAGAAGGGGATGCAGCTAAGAGGCAAGGTGGAAGGCTTTTTACTCAATAATTTTTGATGATTTGTAGTTTAGAATTGTGTGACTCTATTATCAGTTCAAACATTGGGCAAGGGAAGAGGGACAGAACAGAAAGAAAGGGAAGGAGAAAGATAACAAGAGTGGGAAGGGGAGAGAAAGAGAGAAGGAGTGTGCTCCAAAGGTCAGTCCCAAACCAGGACTAGAACAGTTTAGAACCAGTAGTAGAACAAACTAAGTTGCTCATGGTAACGAGGTTAAGCATCTGCCACTTCATGTACCCTTTCTTCCTCAGTAGTTATAACAAAGTAGAAAAATTAGACAGGCAAATCTCAGCCTCTCACCCCTTTTGTTTCTCCTGGTTTCTCTGATGATTCTGCAATAATTAGCAAGAGCTGGGTGCACGCTTCTAAATCTCATCTATCTGGTGACCCAAGAGATGGATCCCACCACATCCTTAGCCATCTAGAAAGAAACTCACCAGGCTCTCCTTCCTGGCCTGTCTTAAGACACAGCCCCTGTTCCTGGGGAGGGCTCTGTGATGTCGACTGCTGTAGCAGCAGCTGTCACAGCTCACTTCAGCAGAAAGGATTAAACTGTCCTGAATATGTCAATCAGATATCAAAGATAAATGAACTTTGAAAAAATAAAATGTACAATTTATTTTTTAAAAATAGTCTTTGGGAGACACCCAGAATGCACTTTGAAAAATCTAAGGGAAATGTGTCATGAAAACAAATCCACACTCTGCTGTCCAACTTTAATTTGTCACTGATAACACTCGAGCAGGCTGCAGCCCAGCCAATAAATAAAGATGCTCCACCTTAATGTTCTCCAATTGCCATCTGCTGTGATGGAGGGCCGCTCCCAAAGATGCACTTGCCCCTGCACTTCAGCTCTGACCACCTCCCCCTCCTGGTCCTCTGGATGTTAACGAGCAGGCCCAGTCTTCAGGACTTTCCCCCAAGGACATCCTATGCCTGCTGCTCCAGGAACACGTTCGCCAAGGAATCCGCTAAGCTGCCTTGGCATTGCTTGCTGGTTGGGCTTGGTGATGTTTGGGGTTTTAATTCACTTTACTAAAATTGCCTTTCATTCACTTGGTGACAGGTAGTTATTTGTTTTCAGGATTCCATTTGACATTTATTGTTAGCGCAAAACACTAATAATAATAATTAGCGCCTTTTTAGAGTTGTCTGGGGTTTTCGTGCCGTTGCATTGTTACTATAAAACATCCTGAGGCTTTTCTGTGTATAAGATAGTATGATGGTATTTAAATGTAACAAAGGGGTTTATTATACTCAGGCCAGATTGCAGTGTCTCTGAGCCCCCCTCCCTGTGAGCAAGCCAAGACTTAATATCCTCCCAACTTGTCTGAAATGCTAATACCTATTTTTTTTTTTTTTTTGAGATGGAGTCTCCCTCTGTCGCTCCACAGCATGGCAAAACCCCGTCTCTACTAAAAATACTATATATATATATATAGTATATATATGTAATATATACACACTATATATACACACACACATACATATATATGAGATATATATATATATATATCTAGTATTTTTAGTAGAGATGGGGTTTTGCCATGCTGGCCAGGCTGGTCTTGAACTCCTGATCTCAGGTGATCTGCCCGCCTTGGCCTCCCAAAGTGCTGGGATTACAGGTGTGAGCCACCGCACCCAGCCTCTTTTTATTTATTTAATTTTATTTTTTTATAGGAGGGAAAACTCAGCATGGTTTGACTTTTTTCTTAGAAACAAGCAATCCTATCTAGGATTTATGCTCTAAACTATGCCATCACATACAGTGGCCACTGGTCAATTATAACTATTTACATTTAAAGTAATTGAAATGAAATACAGTATTTGATTCCTCTGTTGCACTAGCCTCTTTGCAAGTGTTCAGTAGCCACATGTGGCACAGGGCTACCACATTGAACGGTGCAGCTGCAGACCACATACAGTGTTGCGGAAAGTCCTACTGGATGGCACTGCTCTAGAACCTGGATACTAGAAATATGACCCAAAGACCAGCAGCACTGGCATGAGGTGGAGTTTTGTTCGGAAACACGGTCTCTAGTTCCCCATCCCCAGACCTAGTAACAAGCTCCCCAAGTAATGCATTTGCGCACTAATGTTTGAAACAGGAGTCGGAGAACTTTCTCCAAAGAGCCCAGCAGTGAATATTTTGGGCTTTGTGGGCCATACAGTCTCTGTTGCAACTACTCAACTCTGGCATTGTTGTGACAAAGCAACTATAGACAATACCCAAGTGAATGTGCGTGACTGTGTTCCAATACAGCTTTATGTAAAAAAACAAATGGCAGGCTATATTTGTCCCACAGCCCAGGATTTGCTGAACCCTGCTCTAGAACATTTTTAAAATGTCCCTATAAATACTATGGTACCATTTAATTCCCACTCTTGGATCTCGAAAACTAAGCATCTCTGATCAAACATCTTGGTCTATGATCCTGGGAAAGATACTTTTCTGGAATGTCTCTGTTGGCTTGTGTCTCTGTCTCTTGTTTCTAAAGAAAACTGACCCATCTGGCCAACTAGAAGCTAATGATAAAAAGGCCGGCCAAGGTAGCTCACACCTGTAATCCCAGCACTTTGGGAGGCTGAGGCAGGTGAATCACCTGAGGAAAGGAGATCACGACCAGCCTGGCCAACATGGCGAAACCTGACTCTATTAAAATAACACAAAATTAGGTGGGCATGGTGGTATGCACCTGTAGTTCCAGCTGCTCAGGAGGCTGACAGGCTGAGGCATGAGAATCACTTGAGCCTGGGAGGCAGAGGTTGCAGTGAGCTGAGATCATGCAACTGTACTCCAGCCTAGGTGACAGAGTGAGACTCTGTCAAAAAATAATTAATTAATTAATTAATTAATGATAAAAAGAATGAGAGTGGACAAGCTGACCATGCTCCACAAAGAGACCTAATCAATATGAAAAGGAGGACGTGGGACTGCCACACGTCTCTGCCACACAGACCCCAGTTAAACAATATGTGAAGAGGTCCCTGGGCTTTGCTGTAAGATTGGCAGGGTCAGTTCCAAGTTCTGATATGTGCTTTGCCCATCTGAGGAAGGGCTCAAGGAACCAGGAAAGAGGTAGGCAAGCCTTGAGGTCTGGCCCTGGCCCAGCCCAGGTTTGCGTCCTACATGGAAAATGTGGCCACATAAAAGAGAAAACATCTGTTAAGGTCCAAACTGACCCAGAAGGTGTGTGTGAGCCATGTGTGTGAGTACTTCTCCTAATCACAGCAAAGCGGCTCCCCTTGCACATGGGATGGAGGAAAGGCCAGGAGTTCCCTCGTGACTTTTCTGAAAGGCCCAGAGTTCCTTTCCTATGCATCAAAGCAAGAAGGCTGAAGAAGAGGAAACATCTCAGAGGATTATCTCAAAGCTCCCATTAGATTCAGGATCTCTGCCATGGATGTTTGATAAACTCTACTTGATCATGTTCAACTTGAATTCCATGAGCCAGGAACATCTGAGTAGGAAACAGATAAGTGAGTTCAAGGAAAATGGCAATTTGTTCTTTCTGTTTCTGCCAAGTTCTGGATGAAAGATAAGTCTCCACTCTACCCTCTGCCGGGTTCCATGAAGGCTAAAATGGAGATGGAGCACAGAGTATGTGTAGAGACAGGTTGGCCCTTTACAACCAGACAATTGGAATCCCTGCATTCAAATTCCAGATTGGCCGCTTGTTAGCTCTGTGACTTTCATCAGTTCACACCGTATCTCAGACCTCACTCTTCCCATCTGAAATACAAAATAAAAATACTACCCACCTTGGCATTACTGGGAGGAATAAATGAGACCATAGACAGCAAGCAAAGTGCACAGTGTAGCACATAGTGAGTGCTCAGTAAACAGCTTCTACAAGAATTATGTCATATATTCCTTAAACATCCACACATGGTAGGAATTAAATTCTCATTTTACAGGTGATGAAACTGAGGCCCAGCATGGTGAAATAACCTAGATGAGAACACAGAGGTAATAAGTGGTGGTGCTTGGATCAGAATGCACACATTTCAGCAAACTTCTATTCTTTCTATTTTGCTGTGCCATTTATTCCGAAAACCATTTAAAAGGTGTTTTTTTGTTTGTTTGTTTTTTGTTTTTTGTTTTTTTTTTTTTGAGGATCCTTGGCTCCCATTTTTTCCAAAAACACCCTACCTGTCCTTTAAAAAATTGATCTGATGCTGAGTCTGGAGACATCATGCCACCTCAAAGACCCACTGCACAAACTGGCCCTGCTCCAGGGCTGTGAACACCAACATGACAGCCCAGAGTGACCCCAAGTCAGTTGATGGAAACATGCTGGCCTCCCATCTCCTCTTCAAAATCACTCAGAAAATGTTGTCCCCTCTACATGCTGTCTACAAATTCATCATTTTATCATTGCTTAAGACAATGAACAAGCCCGAATCTGCTGCTAAAAATTCTAAAACGAAGTCCTAGCATCACACGATTACCCTAAACTAAAGAATAGAGGGAAAAGGAAGATACGTAACAAATTTTAAAGGTGAATAACTCTTTGATCCAACAATTCAACTTTTAGAAATACCTTTTGGAAATAATCAGACAAGTGTACAGTTACATGAACAAGACTGTCTGCTGGGTGCAGTGACACACTCCTGTAATCCCAGCACTTTGGGAGACTGAGGAGGGCGGATTGCTTGACCCCAGAAGTTTGAGACCTGCCTGGGCAACATAGTGAGACCCCATTTCAAAAAAAATTGTTTTTAATTAGCCAGGCTTGGTGGAGTACACTTGTGGTCCCAGATACTCTGGAGGATGAGGTGGGAGGGTCACCTGAGCCTGGGAGCTGGAGGCTATGGAGAGCCATGATCATGCCATTGCACTCCTTCCTGGGCCTTCCTGGGCAACAGAGAGAGACCCTGAGAAAGAAAGAAAGAAGGAAAGAAAGAAAGAAGGAAAGAAGGAAAGAAAGAAAGGAAGGAAGGAAGGAAAGAAGGAAGGAAGGAAGAAAGGAAGGAAGGAAGGAAAAGAAAGAAAGAAAGATGTTCTTTTCAATGTTCCTAATTGAAAACAATCTCATTTGGGCATTGGAGCAATAAACAATGGAACAATCATTTAATAAACACCGTCTGACCATGAAGAAGGTTGGGGAGATTCCCATTGCTGGATTGCCAACAATCTATGAGGTGAAAAGTGAAAAGGGAGTGTTTATCGATTCCCCGCATCCAAAATATCATGACATGCGGTCAGCCACATCCCCTCAGCAGTCCCCCGAGTGACCACGTGTCATGACGGCCATTGCATGTTTACCTCCACCTGGAAGCAGCCCTTCACTCTTCCTCCTCTTTCTTAACTGCTTCTCTAGCATAAAAGTCTTCACACAACAACCAAACTGAGCCTGTAAAAACACAAACCAGAGAAGGATAGCATCCAAACCACTACCTGTGGTCTGCGAAGCTCTATCTGTGCTGGCCGCTGCCTGTCACTTACAGTCATCTCATCCTACACTCCACCCCGACACTGGCTGTCTTGCTGATCCTTGCACCAATGTTATTTCTATCCTTCAGCCTTTCACCTGCTGTTCCTCTGTTGTGGACAGGGGGGATCTCACTTCCTAACTCTAAGAAGCCTAACAGTTACCTCTGTCTTAGTTTCTCTCCAAATGCCACCTCCTGAGAGAGGCTTCTAGTGGTTAAAATCACCCGCCCACCATGCCATCATCATTCTCCAATCCATGAGCCATTTTTTTTCTTTATGACTATCTTACCACTCCTGTCTTTATCTTACATGTAAATCTATTTACGTGTTTACACTTTGTCTTCTCTCCAGAATGTAAGCTCCAGGAAGGCGCATATTACCGATGACTCTATTCCCAGTACCTGCAAAACCACCTGCCACAGAAACTCAGTAGATATTTTATTAAATAAACAAATAAATTTGTAGGGTCACATACCCTTTATTAATAGTGGATATTCACAGGCAGGTAGAATTGTAGATGTCTTATTCTTTTGTTTTATGGTCTGGTTTTTCCGACCTCGAAAGAGCAAAAGTTAATCTTGTAATTTTGAAAAGCAATTTAATTTCTCTTATCTTAAATAAATAATAAATAAAGGAACCAAAATAGAATCTAACCCTTCAAGGAGCCAGTAAGAACCTCTCATAGTCCACTTTTCCAATGACATCTCAATTGGTAATGGGCCTTTCTTTACCCTTTGAGTCAATTTTGGACACCTTTCCTTGAGACTATTGTTACTCAGTCTAGAAAAAGACAAAAAAAGTTAAGTTTAAAAGAGTCAGATGTTTAATTTCTTATGCTGGAGTTTACCAGAAAGACTTGGAAGGTAAATTCAGGCTTTTTGTTTTGCCAGGGTTGGGTTATATTAACTTAAAAAAAAAAAAACAGAAAGATCTTGGTCTAAAAGAAATGTCTTCTGGTATAGACTCCTTCTCTATTGAACTGTTGTTTTAAGTCCCAAGGACTTGGAAGGTAAATTTATTCTCTTTGTCTTGCCAGGGTTAGGCTATATTAACTTTAAAAAAGAAAAGAACTAAAAAAAAATTGGTCTTAAAGAAATGTCTTCTAGTATAAACTCTTTCTCTATTAGGCTGTAGTTTTAAGACCTGTTTAAGTTTAAATCTCTGTTTACCTCCAAAATAATATTGACTGCAAGACAAAGGATGACTTTGGCATTTTCAAATATTTTTGAGTGTGTAAGACCTTGAGGGAAGAAGGTAACTGATAAACAGTCATCTGTACTTAAGAGGACCTAAAGGAGGCTCTTAAAAGAATTCCAAAGATCAAAAGTAAAAAATGATGACTTCATCCTGGCCATGTCACTTAGGAGCAGCAATTTATCTGAGAACTTTGACCAAAAGTGAGAGACTCCCATGTAAGCCTAGAGCAGATGTTAACTAAACCTATAAAGCTAAGTCAGAATCTGTGACAGCAAAGGAAAATTCTATTACCTATATGAACATACCTTTTTTTTTCAAAAGCGCCTGAACTTATAATGATTGGTGGCAAATGTTACATCTGTTTATTTTCAGAACAAGATGTCAATTTAGGAAAATGTTTTAAGCCAGCACTGGTGAATATCAGTCTCATGAAAGAGTATGATTCTATGGAATCATTTCACATGGAAAATGCCCCATTTTATGCAAGTATCTGAAATCACCTTCTACATCCTTTTGAGGATTTTCCAGGAGAAAATATGTGTAATATTCCAATTGACATATTAGTGGAAGCATCGTAGACTTTGTGGGCAACATGGAAAATATATTTTTTGATGTATCTCAGAAACTTTTGCAGCACTAAAGCTAAGGAATGAATTCAAATGCTCCAAAAACACTCATTTGTTTTCTTCTCAAGTTTCCTGAAACAAAGTGCTCAGATGAAATATTTGACTACATGAAATCATTTATTTTGGTAGCATTTCCACCATTAACCTTAGATCATCTCCTAAAGACAGTCAGGAAAGAAACAAATAAACACAGCTCATTCATCATGAAGCGTGATAATAGGACATTTTATAAACAGAGTGTTTTCTATTCAGAAAGAAACCATGTAATTTTAACAAGGTACACAGTGGGTATTATCCAGCCAAGAACAAAGCATTCACCTCAAAATATTTATTGATATTATTTATACTATAATTATCAAAAAAGAAGGCTGAGACTTATGATTGAGCCAGAATAGATGAATGCTTGCCTGACCTTTATGATGATCCTTTGGTCCTGAAATTTACCAAAGTGTAAGTGTAATTATTTAAATTAAGAAATCCATAAGACTTCATTGAATACCCACTATGTTTCTAGCCAGTTCCAGGTAATTCAAATGATTTAAATATTAGACACTGTTTCTTCCATGTGAAAGAGAATAGAAAGCTTATTCACTCTCTTCACGTCTCCATAAGGGAGTTTCTGTTCCTTGAAAGAGTATTAGAGTAGTGCTTAATAATATCTTTCTATGCCTTCAATGATAACAATGCCTAAATTGAAGAGGTGTTGCATCTTCATAAGCCTGGCCTAGAATCCCTTCTCTATTCTAGGCCATCCAGCCCACGTGGTGGATACATTCTCTTCTTTCTTTTTTTTTCCGTGTAGTTTTTGTTCTTGGGTGGGGGCCTAGGCCTTGGCAGCAAAAGTCCAATCTAGAAACTCTCTTGTCGCAGTATTGGTACCCAACAAGTGTGAGGCAGTCTTTTCTTTCAGATAGCTAGATGAGTGACCCTGAAAATCCCGTAAAATGTAAATTGTAATAGATTTGTTGAAAGGATAAAATGAATTAATATAAGTAAAATACTTTGTTTACTATTGGGTAAGACCCCCATTTTCTTACTCTATGTGGGTTCTGAGCTACAGACTGGGGAGGTATTGAGAATCCAGATTACCTTAGAACTTAAGCTCCATGATGGCAGGAATTGTGTTCTTTTCATCACCCCTGACATTTCAAAAGCTAAAACAAGGCCTGTCATATAGTTGATGCTCAGAAATTTTATCAACTGAATAAATTATCTGTTGTTGCGGGACCAGGCCAAATTCTTCTGCTCACTTTGTCTTACCTCAATCTTCATGTCTCTGAATCTATTGTCAGTTTGTTAATTGGTTGTGAGTTCGGTGGGAGATGGATGTGATTCACTGGCCTCCTTAAACGGCACCATTGTCAATAGACCATGAACTGGCTGGAAAACAGACTTTAATATGAAACAATAATAGACTAGGAAGTGCCATATCATATTGATATTGACTATTAGTACATTAGGGACTCAGTCAGAAAAGGAATTAGTGAAAAGTGGTGTGGTCCAGAACTTGAGCTAAGCTTTAAGATAATGACAGATTTAGACATTCAGATAAGTAAGCATACCAGAAATTCACTGTCATTGGCTAAGGGAAAGGATCCCTTGTATCTTACTTCTTATTGTATCACAATGTCTAGCACATAGCTGACACTCACTCAATAGTAATTGAATGAACGGTATTGGATGGTAACATCAAATCAGCTGAATATAATGTAGTAGAAACACAATGTCATTGGAGCATGACAGAGCTGCATTTGAACTCTAGTTTCACTATTTAATAACTTTATGACTTCGGACAAAGTGACTTAATGCTGTTAGTCTCAGGTTTCTGATCTGAAAAAAAATTATATACTGGGAGTATCTTCATAAGAATGATAAAAGTTTTAGTGGGTGCTATGCTGTGTGCTGTGGTTCGGATGTGTCCTCTAAAAAGCATGTGTTGAAACTAGATCCCCAGTGCAGTCGTATTGGGAGGTGTAGCCTAAAGGCAGTTGTTTGGGTCATGGGAGCATCATCCTCGTGAATGGATTAATGCCATTATCACAGGAGTGGATTCATTATCAAGAGAGTGGGTTCCTTTAATAAGGATGAATTCAGCCTCTCTCTGTCTCTCTCTCTCTGTCTCTCTCTCTGTCTCTCTCTCTCTCTCTCTCTCAGCCTCCTTTGTACCAGGGGATGACACAGCAAGAAGGCCCTCTCCAGATGTTAGAACCTCAGTCTTTGACTTCTCAGCCTCCAGAACAGTGAGAGATAAGTTTCTGCTCATTATAAATTACTCAGTCTGTTATGGTATTCTGTTTCAGCAGCACAAATGGACTAAGACACTATGTTACTCTGATTTCTGCTGGGAGTGCCACTGGCTGACAGCTTCAGCTCTCAACGTAATCTGAGAAATGGCCTCAGTCAATGTACTATGCTACAACTGGCTCCTACTGTCTTGTAGGGGTCAATTGTGGCCATCTATTTCCAATTCTGTGTTCATTTGGCAGCTAGAAATCAGCCATGGTGGGAGTATTTATGCAAAAAGTCAGCATGTTTTTTTTTTTTTTTTCTGAAAGGGCCAGATAGTAAAAATTTATGGCTTTGCAATACTATCTGTTGCAATTACTCAACTGCACCATTATAGCAACCATGGATAACATGTGAACAAATAGGTGTAGCTGACTTCCAATAAAATGTTACTTACAAAATCAGGTGGTAGACCAGGAGGCTGTGGTTTGTCAATGGCTTCTTTACATCATGAAAATTAGTAAACATTATAAATAAGTTTTTTTCACGTTCAGATTGACAGTTAAACATTTACCCGTCCATCACAAGAAGTGAATTCACCCAAGGTCACATTCCCTTTCCAAGGGCAAATTGAAACTAATGTCTGTTTAATGTGGAAACATGAGATTAAAAAGCAGACTCTTGGCCAGGCACGGTGGCTCATGCCTGTAATTCCAACACTCTGGGAGGCTGATGCAGACAGATCACCTGAGGTGGGGAGATTGAGATCAGCCTGACTAACATGGAGAAACTCTATCTCTACTAAAAATACAAAATTAGCTGGGCGTGGTGGTACATGCCTGTAATCCCAGCTACTCTGGAGGCTGAGGCAAGAGAATGGCTTAAACCCGGGAGGCAGAGGTTGCAATGAGCTGAGATCAGCGCTATTGCACTCCAGCCTGAACAACAAGAGCGAAATTCTGTCTCAAAAAAATAAATAAATAAATAAAAATAAAGGCAGACTCTTTGCCCATCTTACACAACTAAGAAAGGTCATCCCAGCTTAAAAGCTCCCTATGGGGTATATTGAGGGCATTGGTGATTGTATTGCAGCTTAATTTCTTTGTCTGTATAACCCTGCTTCATTCTCTTCTCCTTCCCCCGGCATCTGCCCTTACCTCCCTTCCTGGCCACCACAGCACACGAAAACTTAGGATGTAGTTACACCCTGTCCTGCTCAGAGAAGCACTTGACCCACTAAAGGAGGAGAGGGACTATCTAAATATGCCGGAGGACTTAGCCAAAAAAATTGGCAGGAGCTGGGAGAGTACATATGAAATTAGATTCTGAAGGTGTGATTCGTCAAGGAAGTGGAAAATCCAGTTAGGTAAGAAAGAGTTTATCAATATGTGAGCATTCCTCCAGAATATAGCATTTGGCACACTATCAGTGACCATAGAGTTAGAACTAACACATTGGTAGGATATATTTTTTACCCTAAAGAAAGGGATGACCCACAGTAAGGGAAGCATAAATTTCAGAGTTGCCACAGCAGATATTCCAGTTATGAGTTTGCCTTTCCTACCCACAGACCCCCAGCCAGACACACTAACTGAGTGCTTACAGAGTGTTTGATCTACTGATACATGATCACACCAGAGGACACAGTAAGAGACTCTTGAATTAAGACTGCCACTTGGACACTTTGAGTTTCTTGTGGTCAAATGCATGACAGGCAAGAAAAGCAGTCACCATCCTGGCTGAAAAAGTCATGATTATCATAAGCTTAGACCATAAAACACAAAAGGTGGAATGACCCAGACTGGCAGGGTTACTGAGAGTGAGGGAATCTAAGACTAGACAGAAGACCATGAGGAAAAGTTGTGGCCTGAAAAGCAGCTACAATGGCAACTAGTTCATTATACTGTGTTCTTCTTGTAAGGTTTTCCAAGACAAAGTGTCCTCTCAGAAACCTACAGCTGCCTATATAGAACTTATGGAAAGAAGAGGATCTGAACTAAAGGGGTGGACTGTAGTGGATGCTGTGTTGCACCGCCCTGAATCTCCAGTTGGGACTAAAGGTCCAATTTCACCAGGTGAAAAAAGTTTTGATGTATTATAGCTGTGAGTTCTCTCTGGAAATGGAATAAAGTCAGAAATCCCTGAATCCCATAGCTATTTGATGAGGGGATAAAAAAGAAAGCCCCTCTTGCTCCAACTCAAGACAACCCTAAGAGGTCATCTCAGTTCAGAGTTTTTATGGGATTAGCTGGGGCCATTAGTGCTACTGCAAGCAGCCCCAATTCTCTGTCTATTCCTTTCCTTCCCCCACAGATGTTAAAACCAAGAGCACTCTCTAATAGACTTTCATAATAATCTCAGTTACAAAGTTGGCTTCCTCAGGTACCTGATCTGAAACATGATTAAATGAAATGATGTCCCTAAAGTGCCAGACATTAAAAAGGATCTTATAATATGTGGGTTTGATCTTGTAATATACTTAAGAAAACATGAGTTTCAAGCAACAGCATTTAAAATGGTAAAAATAACAACACCTATTATTACTAAGTGCTTACTCAATAGTAAACTAAGTGCTTTACATACATTAACTCATTTCATCCTTTCAACAAGTCTATTATAATCTACATTTTACAGAAAAGTAAAGGAAGCACAAGGGAGTTAATTAACTTTCTCAAGTTCACATGCTAATCCATTACATTTTACCAGATTGGGTTTGAATGTGGCTGTAAAAGAGATATATTTGTAAGAGAAGTTTCAGAATAATCCCTTTGCTTTTTAAGTCCTGTCAGCCTAAAATTTGAGCCTTTTAAAGATGGCAAAGGTTTTCTGCTATTGTACATGAACTCATATTCATTGAAAAATCTCATCTGAAGTTATTCTGAGAGGGGAAGAGAAGCTAGTCATCTAAAGAAGTATATTACAAACAATAAACAGAGTCTATAACATTCCTCATTCTTGGAAAACACATACATCATAGGCATAATGTGTTTCTGGGATATAAAGTTGTGTAGTGACTTGGCATTAAACTAAGACCCCAAGTTTTATTTTACTTCATCCAAATAACAGCTGGCAGATGACTGGCCATTGTGACCATGCTTGGCTGAATTTCAGTAACGATGGGAGAATCAATATTCTTGCTATTTCACATAACAAAATGTACTGCATTCAGTTGAGGTGGTGTGGGTTCTGTATTTTACATTGCCAGTAATCAAGTCAATACAAAATGATACAGTAAGTGTTCAGTGAGTGTTGACCATATGCTGGACACTGTGCTAGGCACTAGCATTAAGCATTAACACAGCAGATGCAACATTTTCCTTAAGGAGCTTACCGTCTAAGTACATGGATCTTAAACTTCAATTATTTCCATACTACTTTCAACATCGTTGGCATATTCACATACTGTATGTACTACAATATTCTCACCATAGCTTTAATCATCTTCTTTTATTTAAATTTACTTAAGAAAGTATATAGAACCTCTGAAAATTAAAAGGAGTTATTCTTTGCCATAAAGAGAAATCTTTCATATAAACCAATATAAAAATATAACTACTATAACTAGTTTTTTGAGATTAAGTGTTTGAAAAATAAAATCTTTGTGAATTTCACTAGTGATGCGTGTGCCACATTTACTGGCCTCATAGAAGGAGGCAGGTATGAGGAGAAAGTAGGACAATGAATGGCTACTTGATGCAATGTGATAAACTGGTAAAGAACATGGAACCTAAAGCTAAACACATTTGATTCAAATTTTAGTTCTGGCACTTAGCACTTGTTAGTTATGTAACTTCAGGAAACCTTTTTGAGCCTCAATTTCCTCACCTGTAAAATGGAAATAGCATGGTATTTAACTCATTGGGTGATTGTCAAGATTAAATTAATTGAATAGCTTAGAGTTGTGGCTAGCACATCATTAGCATAATAAGAAGGTTAGTTATTATTGTTAGTATTGCAATATGCCAAGTTATGGGAGTGGGGATGGGGCGGTCTATGCAGGGTGATTCTCAGTTCTATCAGAGGGACCCAGAAAAGGCTTCACAGAGGAGATGCCCATATACATGACTGATGAGTAAGGGTTTATCCAGCCTATGAAGCAGGAGATGGTGATCATTCAGGCAGAGGACACTAAGCTAAAATCACGTCATTTTTTCTCTTCTCTGATGCACTCAATTAGTGGACATATTTTGGTTTTGCTGCTCCCTTTCCTCCAGTGACAACACTTGGATCTTTCCTTGGATAACTATTCTTTGCTTACTCTTGGCACACATAGATAGGGTGGGACTGAATCCACTCCCAGCTCCTGATCAGGCATGTGAGTCAGATCTGTACAACCATTCACCTGGCCATGGAGATGAGTGTGGTCAAAATTGAACCAGTCAAAGTGAATCACAGGACCCTGTATGGAACCTCTAGTAAGAAGAGTGCTAATGGTTTCCTAGGGCTGCTGTAAGAAGTACCACAAACACTTCTTTTTGTTAAGAGCAACTTAACAAAAAATTATTATCTCACTGTTTTGGAGGCCAGAAGTCCAAAATCAAGACGTTGGCAGGCCATGGTTTCCCTGAAGGCACTGGAGAAGGCTCTATTCCAGGCCACTCTCCTAGCTAGTTGGAGTTCATTGGCTTGTGGCAGCATAACTCTATCTTTTCATGGGTTTCTCCCGGGCCCCCCGGGCATGGCTGAGTCCAAATTTCTCCTTTTTATAAGGACACCAGTCATGTCGGATCATAGACTCAGCATAGTCCAGTATACTCCAGTATGACTGCATCTTAACCACTCACATCTGCAAGGACTCCATTTTCAAATAACAACACATTCTGGGGTATTAGGTGTTAGGACTCAGGAATCTGGGGAGAACCACGATGTAACTCGTAACAGAGAGGTTCTCATTACACAGGATTTAAAGTTGATAATAGATAAGTCTGATGCTTCTGGGGACTCTAGATGGCAGAGAAACACCCTCCCTGGGAATGAAGCCAACTCAGAGGAAATGAGAACTGAGAGACAACAAAACAGGTTCCCACTGTCATCATCTGAGCACCTGGATGCAGCTATGCCTAAAGTTTGATCCCTGAACTTTCCAAGTACAGGAGCCAATAACTCCTTCATTTTTTTAAAGCTGACATTAGTTAGAGTTGGGTTTCTATAACATTGAAATAAAATAGTCCAGTCGAAAATAAAATCTTAAGCCACTTAGATTTTTTAAAAATTGTATAAATAAATTCTAGGATCCATAAGAGAAAAGGATGGGTTTGTTAAAGAAATAGGAACTTTAAAACAGGTTTAAGCCAATTTTGAAGAGCCACCCCTTTTTAGACACATCCTTTTATATCTTGTTTAGTAACTGTTAGTAGTTTGTGACATTTCTAGTCTGTCCTGGGTGTTACTAGTACCTGACAGGTCAGGCCTGTCACCTCCATAAAAGCAATGAGCATCCATACCAGCAAACTCTATGGTGTGGAGTCCCTTTGAGAATTACTGATGTCACACTAAATCTCATCAGCTGTATTTATTCTCTCTTCATCTCTGCCATTTGAGGCTCTTCAAAAAAAGAAGTCTGATTATTTTTACATGAAGATAGCTTCTCCCTGCTCTTGTGATTTGAAAATTGTAAACCAAAGCTTAATTCTAGGAGAGTTCATTTGTCCTCATGGCAAGTATAATTAAAATATAAATCTCTAGGGGGAATACCTGGAAAATTAAGGTTATTGTTGACATTATTATTAATTAATAATTATCAAATACTCACTTTAAAAAATGATTAGCCTTTAGATTTTGATAGCCTCCATTATCCTCATTAGGTAATAGTGAAATAAAGATGAATGAATCCTCAAGCTGATGAATTAATGATTAAGGCAGTCCAGAAGAATTCAACCTAGATTCTATATCCAGCAGGCTTCCGCATCAGCCTGTGGCATTCTCTTAGCTGGTTAGATTTTGAGTAAGTGTTCGAATGAGATTAACTCTTAGAGCAGTGATTTCATCGGGAGATAAAGTCTGATAAGTAAAGAAGAAAAAATACAAAACCACATTAAATCTGCGATATCCCACTGAGGGTCCCCAGAAGGTGATACCAGAATGCAGCCTGCATGAGGTTTCTGAAACACCCTTCTATAATCTTGTCACAAGCAAGAGAATTTTCTAAGGAAACATCTAATGATGCTGATAAGAACCATGCACATGAATCAATGAGGAACCTAGACCTCTTGGTTTAGATTTGGTATGACAGTATTGTGTGTTAAATAAATACCAATAAATTATTAAAACATATTGGTTGTATCGTAACACAGAGCCTTAACAATGTATTATGTCAGCATGTACAGCTCTCGCTCAGGGAAATTCTCCATCTCTTTAATTCAAGCATTGACATTCTGTGCCAGCACAAAGCTTTTTTTTATTTGAGATTGACACATGTCTAAAACTGCTTAGATTTTGTGTTGTGCTCTTAATACTTGAAACCTGGCAAATGAAATTCTATGCCACTGTGCATGAACAATGCTTTACAAAAAAAAAAAAAAAAATCTTAGCCTGGGGGTTCAAGTTGAGGATTGGAGAAACAAAAAGTGCTTTCACTACTATTGCTTCAAGTTGGGGGAATAATTACTTTGCTTGAGGAAAAGGGAGGGCCATTCCTAACCCCTTGGAAAAACAGTATGTTTGTCAGGCCTTAAATTAGATCATTAAATTCAAGAAGGGTGTTGTATATGGATCCTGGTCATGTCAACGTACGGGCTGCCTGTGTCATGGTGAGGATGTGTTAGTAGTCCTCATCTGGTAACTATTCAGGGGAGCTTTTTTGCTCCTGTTTTATTCTGACATGCCTGGGTAATTGTGGTAACCCTGACGAACTCTCCTTTCTCTAAATGAGGATTAACTTCCTCCAGTTTACTTTCCAAAGGCATTATTATGCCTTCTACTTTGGCTATAGTTTTATTTTCATGAGATTTTCTCAAAATAACATGTCAGGCATCAAACATTACTTAATGCCCTTGAATGGCACCATGTTACTGATTGGGATGGGGAGTCTGGCCAAAGCTGGGACTCCCTGGGTAAGTGTGGATATCAAATCTCACACAGTGCTTTGGCATTTAGCATATCCACAAGGATGTCCCTATATTCAGTTTTTTTGTTTTGTTTTGTTTTGTTTTGAGACGGAGTCTCGCTCTGTCGCCCAGGCTGGAGTGCAGTGGCCGGATCTCGGCTCGCTGCAAGCTCTGCCTCCCGGGTTCACGCCATTCTCCTGCCTCAGCCTCCCGAGTACCTGGGACTACAGGTGCCCGCCACCGCGCCTGGCTAATTTTTTTGTATTTTGAGTAGAGACAGGGTTTCACCGTGTTCGCCAGGATGGTCTCAATCTCCTGACCTCGTGATCCACCCGGCTTGGCCTCCCAAAGTGCTGGGATTACAGAGGTGAGCCACTGCGCCCGGCCTATATTCAGTTTTTGATGCAACAGTTTTGTTTCATTCTCAGCTGTCGGGAAGAAAAGAAAGAGTTTGCTTAAGGTTGAAAATCTTTTTGGACAGTGATCTAGATGCTTCTATGGGACAATATAGGGACCATGAGCATAATAAGCACACATTCTTTAGTAAGGAACTTCGACCTTTTCTGCCTTACCGCTCAATATCCATTTCCCATCCTCCAGTGCACTAAACAGCCATCCCAGGTGACCTACCATTTCCCCAAAAAGCCGTTTTGCTTCAAGCTTCCGTGCCTTTGCACATGCTGTCTTTGCTATTTGAAGTGCTTTCCCCATCTTTTGAGAAAATTCCTATCTGTTCTTTCAGAATCAGCTCCGGAATCTTTATGAGATCTCTGCTGCCTGGAGAAGCACCCCCACTGTGCTTAATTTATAATGAACCTCTTCAAATTGCTTACCTCTTGTTTTTACCTCCTCAAATTTCTGCTTCTGGAAGGGTGAGGTCAATTGGAACAGCCGTCGGGAGCTGTTACTGTATGCCCAATCCTGGAGTCAGTGATGGAGGCATCAAGCCATTTACTCCATGTGGAAGCAACGCTCTATGGGCTATTATCCCCATTGTTAGATGTGAATCCTGAGACTCTGAGAAGTAACTTGCCTGGTATCACATAGTTAATAAGTCACAGATCCAGGACTCAATCCCCTGAAGCTGACACCAAGTATGACACAATTGATTTATCACCACAGTAAAATATTTTGTTTTCCTCACTTCTCCTGCAGCACTTGATATATAGTTGGTGCGGTGATAAATGAGCAAATGTTTGGATTTTAAAGCTGTTTGTTATGCTATATAGCCCATTCTACATTGGGAGATGGAATGTAAAATGATGTATAATACAGCCTTCTATAATGGAGACTATTAAGATAGAACAGAGGGGGCCTGGTGCGGTGGCTCACGCCTGTAATCCCAGCACTTTGGGAGGCCGAGGCAGGCGGATCACGAGGTCAGGAGATCGAGACCATCCTGGTTAACACGGTGAAACCCCGTCTCTACTAAAAATACAAAAAAAAAAAAAAAATTACCCAGGCGTGTTGGCACTCGCCTGTAGTCCCACCTACTTGGGTGGCTGAGGCAGGAGAATGGCGTGAACCCAGGAGGCGGAGCTTGCAGTGAGCAGAGATTGCGCCACTGCACTCCAGCCTGGGTGACAGAGCAAGAAAAAAAAAAGAACAGAGAGAATATTGACAAAATCATAATAGTAATAGCGATGATAGTTTACATTTTGCATATGTGCTCTGTGCCAGCTACTGGTCTACACCTTATGTAACTCTGCATGAAGCTCTATAGATGAGCTTCAGGAAAGTTAAGGGACAAACTGAGGAGCAAATGTTAGTAAGAGCCAGCGTCAAATCTTGAACTTCAAATTACCCCAAAGCTAGCATACTGGAAAAACTATACAGACACACAGGAAGCAGGCTGTTGATGTAAACCGTTTGTATTCAACATGCTCCATTCTGCAACAGATAAAGTCCTTCGCCTGTAATTTAGATAGTTTGAGTTCTCACTGTGGCTTCGCTACCCAGGAGTTGGGTGATCCGAGGTAAGTAATTTTTCCTCTTTGGTTTCGGTTTGCTTAAAAATTCCATTCTGGTTCTGAGACTCGATATGCTCCTAATAAGTTATGCAACAACCTGTAGTAGCTAGTGGACCCTTCCTGTTCCTCAGCTACAAGCCTTTGACAGCTCAGGGATTTGGCGTTTGTCACCCTCTGCCTGGACACTTCTTTCCCACTTCTCCCATGTGGCTTACCCTTCAGGTCTCAACCCAAATGCCACCTCCCAGAGAGAACATCTCTGACCTCAAGTTAACCTCCCCATTACTTCCCCTGCAGGGTTTCCAGAAGTTGAAATTATTGCAATTATTCCTTCACTTGCTTTTTCTTTACTCTCACCACTGAAACACCAGACCGTGAGGACAGGGCTCTGGCTATCTTTTTCACCATGGTAAACTCATGCCTCAGACAGTGCTTCGCACTTACTAGGTGCTCAGTAAATATTTTTATTGTTACTGTTTTCAGTCATTCTAAGTAAAATAAATATTGTTAGTGTTTTCAGTTATTCCAGAGAAAATCAGGCAAAACTTTCGTGCTTCACACATCTTTATAAATTTCCATTTTCACTGGATGCTCATTTCTCAATACCTGTAGTTACCTTTCTACCCTACCCCATTCTCAATCCTTCAAACACAGTCCTGCTTTCCATACAGGTGGGGGAAAGGCATGTGGCTGGCTGATTAAGCCATTAGCCAGGCAAGCAATTCTTTCCTGAGAAAGTGAGTCATTGCAGATTCAGAAACTAGGCATTCACACTGGAAACCACCCGGGCAACTCTGTTCTTGAGTACCCTTGCCTAATGTGGTTTAGTGAAAACCTTTGCATTGCTTTTAATTCCCTCTTAAAGTAATGCATACCATTTAATCAGGGTTCCCACCCTTCCTATTGTGAGAGCCAGGGACTGGTTTATAAAACACGAAGACAAGAAAGAGCAGTTGACTCAAGACCTACTGGCGGGTTCTGCTTGCCCTGCTGAGGCGCCTTTGTTTGTGGAACTGCATTGTTTTGTTTCTGTGGTTATATTTAGAGCAGTGCACAGAGAAGGGAAAGGGGATGGGAAATGAATTAGTTTACAAATATGTTGGTGATATAATTAAAAGGGCAGGAAGATGCCATGTAAATAAATAGTAATGGGGGGAAGGGAAGAGCTGAGGGAGAGAAGACTGAGGAAATTCAGGAAATATGGGGCTTCACGAAGAGCAATAAGGCTGCTTGGCTGTGAAGGTCAGGCTGTCCCCAAGCACTGCCAAGTGTCCAAGGCACATTTCCTAGAAAACAGGACATTATAACGAAGGAATCCACCTGAAGTTTTCTCTCATCACCACAAGGAAAGAACTTTTCAAGCATATTCTAGGCAAATCCTTTTCTTTTTTTTTTTCCGAAAAAAATTCAAAAGTAGTAATAGATGTTTTGATAAATGAATAGCTACCACTGATTGAAGGCTTGCATTGGCAGAGTTAAAAGCCCTTTTACACATTTAATTCACACAGCAGCACTCTGAACTAAGTACTGTTATTATTCCCATCTTTCAAGTGATAAAACTGAGGCAGGGATGTGAAGCCACTTGCCCAAAGTTAAACAGGTAGGAAGAAGCAGAGCTAGCCCTGGAGGTCATTCTGCCTTGCTCCAAACCCATTACCTTAACAACCTCGCTCTCCTGCCTCTCCAAAATTTAAGTCTTTTTAGAATTAACCATATGAAATTGCCAATCTTGGGTCATTTTTTTATTTATGAAAAGTGGCAATTTCACGTGATTCAACCTAATGCAAAATTGTAGAAAGTATGGAATTCTTCCTCCCGCTGTCCAAAAATGTGTACTTCTAGAACTTCCCAGTGCACACACCTACAATGGCACACCTAGAGAGATGTCCATAATTTTACATTGTGTTGTTTACAAGACTGGGAAAGCATGCTCAAAAACACTCCTTGGACAACAATGCACAGATATTCTTGTGCACATGTGTGACTATTTCTGGAGGCTGGCTATCTAGAAGCAGAATGCTAAATCATAAACTTTCCCTCAGGGCATGGCAGTTCTTAAAATTCTGCTCTCCTTGCATCAGTCATTCAAATTTCCAGGTGCTAGGTTCATAGAGGGAATGCCAACTCATTTGAGCCAATGAGGTACGAATGCCGGATGCATGGGGGTGGACCCAGAAAGACTTTTGAAGAAGTAACCCCAGCAATGACCTTCCCTTTGACCAGAACATAGATATCTCAAATTTATGAATATGATTTCCTGCCTCAAAAAGGTCAGAGATCACTGTGAAGCTCTGGTTTGTTTCATCAAGCCCAGAGAGATACGTTGAAGGGGTGGTGGTGACCTCAAGGGTCTTCGCTGCCTGGAGATGAAAGGCCTGTGAAGGTCAAAGACCTCTGTTAAGTCAATATCCTACACAGTGATAGCTCTCTGGTACTCTGATCTTCAATGACTCAGCTCCCTGGGGATCGCATGCTCCTCAGACTGATGTGATGTTGGTTCCCGGGTGTTTAATGTCATCTGTCTTGATCTCCTGGTTCTCTTTTACCTGGCTCATGCTAGTCTACCTGGGATTGCAGCTGACTGATCATTTGAGTACATTGGGTGTTCATTTCTGAGACTCAGAGCTGTACTGCCTGGCTTTGTGCAGCTGTTGGGATTCCCTGTTCTTGGATGGAGACTGTCTAGACTGTCTGTTTCCTGGACGCCAGCAGTAACCTGCCCTCTGACGATCTATTCCACTCCAGGCAATTTCAACCCAGCAACAGGATGATGGTTTCTAAAATACGTGTTAGATTTTAATCACTCCTCTGCTTCCTCATAATTCTTTTTTTTTTTTTAATAGATTCTCTCTCTGTCACCCATGCTGGAGTGTAGTGGCATGATCTCGGCTCACTGCAACCTCTGCCTCCCGGGTTCGAGCGATTCTTCTGCCTCAGCCTCCCTAGTAGCTGGGACTGCAGGTGTGTGTCACCATGCCCAGTTAATTTTTGTATTTTTAGTAGAGACAGGGTTTTACCATAATGGCCAGGCTGGTCTCGAACTCCTGACCTCCAGTGATCCTCCCACCTTGGCCTCCCAAAGTGCTGGGATTACAGGCATGAGCCACCACTCCCAGCCTGTGGCTTCCCATAATTCTTAATAAAATACCAACTCCTTCCCATGACCTATACAGTCCTACCTGATATGGCCCCTGCTGCTCCTTCTTAGGCCCCACCTCATACTAATTTCCACAAACTCCTGGGCTCCAGCCCTATGCACCTGTCCACACCTTCAGGGAACCATGTTTATTTCTTCACACCCCTCCAAAGTCATTAACTTGCTGTTCCTTCTTTAGGAAAACTCTTTCCCTTAATTTCCCATGGGTGGTTTAATCTTTCCATCTCTGAAATCTTCTTTTGTTGTTGTTGTTGTTTACTTATTATTTTCTGTTTCCTTAATAAATATTCACCCATAAAAGCAGAGCCCTCTTTTGTGTATTTCACCAGTGTTTAGAATGATACTTGGCACTTCTTAGGAGCATGCTAAATGTTCGATGCAAAAGTGAATGAAGAAATGAATGTGTCTTGGGTTTCTGTTTTCAAAGAGCCGGTGGTAATTATTAAGTAAAGGATTTCCTTTGGCTAGTCTTTAGCAGACGTACTTCTTTCCAGAGGGAGGAAGACAAAGTGGATAGGTTTGTTAGGTTAACAAAACTATATGTTTAAAAACGTTCATCATCATTTCATATTAAAGTGAAACAATGTAAATGCCTTTGTTAGGAAAAGCATCCAATATTGTCTGAAATAACACAGAATAGAAATCTGTTACCAGAATCAGATTACCCATAAGAACTGGCACGAATGGTGACTAAGAGTGTGCAAATAAAAAGAGTTAATTCCAGAACAATGTGTTTGGTATTACAACATTTATTATTTAAAAAATAATAAACTAAGAGATTCATATCTGCGTTGACATTGTAAAAGAATTTAGGGGAAAAACTGGTTATCCCTGAAAGATGAATAATAGAAATGTTTTTATTTTCTATTCCACATGTTTATAGTTGTTTAAAAGGACTGTGTATTTCTTTCATTAAGTAGGTAAGACACCAAAGGGATATATAAAAAACCAGCACAAGTTCAATCTAAAAAAGAAAAAGTAGAGAACGACTATTTCTAAAGCAAGTAGAAACAATGATTCATAAACTGGGCAATGATTAAAAAAAAAAAAAACCAGGCTTAAAGATGTGACAGGCTGTGATTAGACAGTCCAAATCCTTCAACCAACCCCTGGCTCTACACAACAGCCTTTGTGGCTTAACTGGTGCTAAAAAAGTGCTTCTTCAAGCTGATGTTAGACTGCTCTTCAGAAAGAAAACTGAGCAAACCATTTTATTTTATTTTTATTTATTTATTTATTTATTTATTTATTTATTTATTTATTTTGAGATGGAGTCTCGCTCTGTCACCCAGGCTGGAGTGCCATGGCGCTGTCTTGGCTCACGGCAACTTCTGCCTCCTGGGTTCAAGCAATTCTCCTGTCTCAGCCTCCTGAGTAGCAGAGATTACAGACACCTGCCACCAAGCCCGGCTAATTTTTGTATTTTTAGCAGAGACAGGGTTTCACCACGTTGGCCAGGCTGGTCTCAAACTCCTGACCTCAAGTGATCCGCCCGCCTTGGCCTCCCAAAGTGCTGGGGTGAGCCACAATGCCTGGCACAAAGCAACATTTTAATAACACTTTTAGAAGTTTCTTTCACTTGTAGGTTTTCCCTCTGTGACTTACTGATACTCTGAGGTCTGCCTTCCTCCCTTCGTACTGGAGATTCGAGTACAGCCTTGTGCCAGTTGCCTGTTTCCAGGTTGCTGGTGTTATCATCACTGCTCACTTCTCTCCTTCCCTGTGGGAAGCTGACTTTTGTCTAATCTTTCATTCTCAGCCTCTGAAGTTGGGGCCAGAAAAGGTAAGGCATCAGAGAAACCTAAAATAGGAGAGAGAGGGGTCTTCAAATGATAAAAGCATACTTTGGAATTGAACCTGGACTAAGGGATTGAGACATACATGTGGGCCTACACTTGGTGACTTCAATCATGTAATGACAAAGCAGGACGGATGAGGACGGGACCTGTCTTAGTGGGTGGCTGATACACAATAGAAACTTAGTGCTCACAGTTCTGGAGGCTGAGAAGTCCAAAATCAAGGTACTGGTGTATTGGGTATCTGGTAAGGGCCCCAACTTCTGGTTCACCTAGGGCACCTTCTTGCCACATCCTCCATGGTGAAAGGGCTAGCTAGGTCTCTGTTATAAGGGCACTAATCCCATTTGTAAGGGTTTCACTCTCATGACTTAATGAAATCCCAAAAGGTTCCACTTAATACCAACACATTGGAGATTAGGTTTCAACATATGAATTTTAGGGAAACATCCAGACCATAGCGGGAGCCCATATTCATATCTTACTATTTCATTCAACAAATATGTATTAAATGCAAGCTACAGGCCAGTTACTAGGTTATGAGTGGGGCACACAAGCAAAGCAGATGGGCTCCTGGCTCTCTTGGGCTCCCAGTCAAACTGGGAGGTGAACAATAGTTACCAAAAAAGAAAGTAGGATTGCAAACTATGAAGGACTGTGAAAAAATGAGCATGGTTTACATGAATGTAAAACACATGTATGTAAGTCTCTGACTTAGTTCAGGGGGACAAAAGAAGGCTTTCTGGAGGAAGTAACTTTTGAGTGGTGGTGTGAAGGATAAATGGGAGCAAACAAGGCAAAAGCAAAATAAACAACAAACAAACAACAACAACAACAAAAAAAAAACAGCAAGTGTGGAGGACCTGTGAGGATAGGGTGCCTGTCACCCTGGAAGGATTGAAAGCAAGCCCAGGTGGCCGCAGCACGGAGATGCAGGGCGTGCCTAGTCAGAAGGGCAAGGCTTATGAATATTGCAGCCAGCAGTTAGCTGCTGACTGGGATTGCAGGGGTTCTCTCTGGATGCCAACTGAAAGTTAGAACAGACTCATTAGCTCTCTTTTCAGTCCCTTTTTGTCTCTTTGCACTCCTAAAAAGGAAGCCACCTCTGATCCTTGACTTTCCCCTAATCTTACTTCCTGAGAACTCCCATTTTTCTCAATCAAACCCACCAGTCCTGTTGTAATAATAAGAAAGAGGACCCTTTCTACTCCCCAAAGCATTGAAAGAACACCTTAAACTGCGTGCAGTATCCACTTTTCCCCATATATGATAACCCATGGCTGTGATCCACACAGAAATGCTTACTGAGTGTTTACAATGTCAGGAATCAAGGGAGATGCTGTGAGTCCGTAAACATGTATGGTCTTTGACCACATGGAGCTTGCTGTCTACCGCAGTGATTTTTCAAAGAGTGGTCCCTGGACCAGCAGCATCTCCATGACCTGGGAACTTGTTAGGAATGCAGATCACTACGTCCCACTCCAGATCAACTGAATGAGAAATTCTGGGGTGGCACGCAGCAATCTGTGTTTTAGTAAAGCTTCCACATAATATGGCTGCTGGTAGTGTTTGAGATCTAGTGGATATTTGTTTTGGTAGATTTTAACTTAACGGAGCACTTTCACAGACATTATTTTCTTCCATATTCTGATTTAATTATTTAAATTTCAAAATGTGAAATATTTCAAATGTACAGAAAATAAGACACCAATGTATACCCGTTTTCCAAATAGTATGAATGCTATCACTTTGTCATATTTCCTTCAGGTATTATTTTAGTTTTTGGAAAACACATGGAATTTTCCAGGTTCAAATGCAATTCCACCTCCCATTTCTTTTCCACCCCATTCTTCCAAAGAAATCACCACTATCTTGAAATCTATTTGTAATACATGATGGGTTCCATTTTTGCAAGTCTGACAAAAACAAGCTACATTGACATATCAGTGTTGTGTTTTCTACTCCCTTATCCCACTATTCAATACTAGGCAATCTTTGACAGCCAGGTTTAAAATATTTTGTGATTCAGAATTGAGAAAAGAGTAGACAAAGGAAGCTGTAGGTCTAGAGGAAGTAGAGGAGGACTGAGAGAAAGAGAGAGAGAGAAAAGCTATGTTGATTACATATTGAAGGCCTGGGAAGGAAAGGGGTCCGAAGAGGAATGGAGGAAAGATGTACAGCCAGTGGTGATTAGAGTCAGGGAATTTGTTAAATGGGAAACTTTGAGGTAAGAGAGAATTGGAAAGAAGCGAGACAGGTTTTGGGAACTGTTGTCCTGGTTTGTATCTTTAATATTGCTTCATGTGTTTGAGAGACCTGCAAAAAGACTGGATTTTTTTTTTTTTTTTTTTTGAGGTGTAGTCTCACTCTGTCACCCAGGCTGGAGTATAGTGGTGTGATTTCAGCTCACTGCAGCCTCTGCCTCCTGGGTTCAAGTGATTCTCTTACCTCAGCCTCCCAAACAGGTGGGATTATAGGGATTACAGGCATGTGTCACCATGCCCAGCTAATTTTTGTATTTTTAGTAGAGAGAGGGTTGCACCATGTTGACCAGGCTACTCTTGAACTCCTCACCTCAGGTGATCCGCCCACCTCAGCCTCCCAGAGTGTTGGGATTACTGGCGTGAGCCACTGCACCCGGCCAATACTGGAATTTTAAAAATCACTACTTCATGGCTAGCTTGGGTTTCTTTGAATGAACTTCTGTGAAGGTACTAGTCCATCCGAGGCTCAAGATTTATTAGGGTTACACTAGATAAGCCACTGGCAGAGAGGTACTTAAGGAATACAAGGTTCAGCTGGGCACGGTGGCTCACGCCTGTAATCCCAGCACTTTGGGAGGCTGAGGCAGGTGGATCACAAGGTCAGGAGATCCAGACCATCCTGGCCAGCATGATGAAACCCCATCTCCACTAAAAATACAAAAATTAGCTGGGCATGGTGGCGCACACCCATAGTCCCAGCTACTTGGGAGGCTGAAGCAGGAGAATCGCTTGAACCTGGGAGGCAAAGATAGCAGTGAGCTGAGATCTTGCCATTGTACTCCAGCCTGGTGACAGAGTGAGACTTTGTCTCAAAAGAAAAAAAGAATACAAGATTCTCGAAGTGTGGCCCCTGGACCAGTGTTAGGGCCTGACTGTTTAATCCAGAATTGGGAAACTGTGGCCTACAGGCCAAATCTGGACACACTCATTCATCGCTGTATTGCCTTTGGCTGCTTTCAACCTACAATGGCCATGTTGAGTAGTGGTGATGGAGACCCTATGGCCCATAAAGCCTAAAATATTTACTGTCTTGTCCTTTACATACAAGTTTGCTGATGGTTGACTTAAATTTTAAGCCAACAGCGCATTTTTATCTCTCTATAAGAACAGGTTCAGAGAGAGATCCATGAATCAAGTCAGGCTAGTAAAAGTCAACAAAACTTGGCAGGGCACGGTGGCTCACACCTGTAATCACAGCACTTTGGGAGGCTGAGATGGGCGGATCAACAAGGTCAGGAGATCGAGACCATCCTGGTCAACATGGTGAAACCCTATCTCTACTAAAAAAAAAAAAATACAAAAATTAGCTGGGTATGTTGGCGGGCACCTGTAATCTTGGCTACTCGGGAGACTGAGGCAGGAGAATTGCTTGAACCTGGGAGTTGGAGGTTGCAGTGAGCTGAGATCATGCCACTGCACTCAGCCTGGTGACAGAGTGAGACCCTGTATTAAAAACAAACAAAAAAACCAAAAACAAAAAAAAACCAAAAAAAAAAAAAACCAAAAAAAAAGAAAAACAGGCAACAAAATTCAAACCTGGGATTTCTGTTTATTTGGATAATTTATCCTGAAGTAGACTTTTCACCCTTGCTAGATGGAAATAAGAAAGCCTGAAGCTCCAGACCCCATGGACACATCTGACATCACTGTGAGGGAAGGCCTACCTAAGTCAGGAGACAGAGCTGATAAATGCGGAGGAAGAGACTGGGGCTCTGGAGCAGGCTTGCCGGAGGACCCCGGAGCTTTGGTTACATGAGGAATATATAGTTGTCCCTTGGTATCTATTGGGAATCATTTTCAGGAAACTCCTCTCCCCTCCTTGGATAGCAAAATCCATACACTCAAGTCCCTGATATAAAATGGCATATGGTGTTTCCATAAGTCCTATGCACATCTTCCCATATTCTAGTTTAAACCATCAGTAGATGGTTTATAGTACCTAATACAATGTAAATGCTATGTAAATAGTTGTTATATTATACTGTTGACTTGCATTATTTTTATTACTGTATTGTTCTTTTTTTCAAATGTTTTCAATCCATAGTTGGTTGAATCCAGGAATGCGGGACCTTCAGATAGAGAGGGCTGATTGTATTCCAATTGCTGGTTATTGTTCATATCACATATTGTTCATATTGTGGGGTTTCTATTACTGGCAACCTGGAGTTTCCCATCTAATTCAGAGTCTGTTATCTTCTTTATTCATTTGACTCGAGTGCCTTCCATAAAGATTTGTTAATCAAGAAGCATTTCTTGACCACTGAAGTCTACTCACAACTGTATGGATTAGTTCAGGAAAGTGAGAACACCTGCTGAAGGGTGAACACCCACCAAATAGAACCAAAAACTGAAAGAAAGGTAAAAAAAGACTAAAGGAGAAAAGAAATGAGATTACTCACCCAAGGATCATTTTGAGATACTTGTTCTCTAGAGATGAACATTCTGCAATAAAGATATCAGCAAACATACAGTCAGATATGAAATTATAAATACAAATAATTTTACAAGGACTGTAAAGCTCATTATTGGCCACAGATATTTTGTGGAGAGTGAAAAAATAAAAGTGAGGGGAGGGAGAGCATGAGGACAAATACCTAATGCATGCGGGACTTAAAACCTAGATGACGGGTTGATGGGTGCAGCAAACCACCATGGCACATGTATACCTGTGTAACAAACCTACAGGTTCTGCACTTGTATCCCGGAACTTAAAGTAAAATTAAAAAAAATAATAATAAAAACACAAAGTAAATGACCCAGACTTTTAGTTTCTGGCTATGCCAATAACTTGTAAGTCATTTTCCCATTCGTTGATGCCATTCATCACTGCAATATTATTTATTGACCATTTACTACAAATGATAAGCACTGTTCTAAGTACTGGCCTCAATTTCTCCATCTGTAAAATTAGAGGATGAGATCAGATGATTCCTGCAATGCCTTCCCTCGCTTACCTTTTCAAGAGAATTTATCCTCCCCATGTTTCAGTTCAAATCACTGCTCGACCGTCTCCCAGCTGTGAGATATTAGGCAAGCCGTTTAATCTCTCTGCATATTCATTTCTTTTTCTTGGAAATAGGAATAATGACAGTATCTCTCTCAATGGATTGTTGTGATATTTTAATGGATTAATACATGTATTTACCACAGTTCCCAGCACATAGTGAGTGCTATATAATGTTAGTGCCATTATTAGGATCATTGTCATTATTATTATTTAATAATAATTACAGAAACTGAAGAGTTGGGTTTGAAAATGGGACTCCCCCTAGATATTAAAATAACCACATATTGCTTCATTTAGTTAGAGCTGTTCTCACCCTGCTGAGACTCTCTTTGAACATATAACCAAAGCAATTTTTTAAAAAATACCACAATGGTGTCAAATTGTTTGGGTGGTTTTCCCAGATGGGCATTTATATATACCCGCTGTTTGTCATGGACATGATACCTGTGACTCCATCAGTTCATAATAAGCACAGTACCAGCTGCCATTTATTCGGGTGCTCACTGTGTGCCTAGCATTGTGCTAAAAATAAGCAGTGTGTTTCTCTTCATTGCAACCCCGTTGGGCAGAAATAATTAGTAGACTCGTGTTACTGACAAGGAAACTGGGGATCAGGGAAGCCCAGTCCACAGCTAAGAAGTGGCGAGCGGGTCTGAGTTCATGTGTGACTCCAAAGCCCACACTGCTGAACCTGACTCTGTACCACCTTTTAATTCAAAGTACCAAGATGAATAAAATTTTAAATATCCCCTGCTCTAAATGTCCTTTCCTGTAATTTTGGCTCAATTAACCAAATAAATTACATATGAAGAGTCAATCTTCTTGGACACAGTTATCCCACTTTATTAAGATGATACATGATATGTGTATATATGTATACACTATATTTAGGTACAAATAAGTGCCCACAACTTTCTTAAATACTCATAAAATTTTTATTTAGGAGTGCGTTTTATTCATTAAGCATTAATGTATATAGATCGTTAACTATTTAACAGAAAGATTGGCATTGGTAACCACTGTTAATTGATGATCAATCATAAAGAGACAAAGCAAACTTGATAATACAGTAAAGGTCAATAGAAAGCTGGTTTGATTTGCTAAAATGTGATTGATTTACAGCCTTTCAGTATATGCATTGCACAGAGTAAGATTCACCTAGAATAGATCAAATTTAACCCAAGTTTGCTTCCATTTGATTTCATTGAGTGAAACAAGACTTTATAATAGCATTCCTTCTTCCACTCACTCAGTAAATCTTGCCTTCCATGTTGGGGAAAGATTTTTCCAGGAGTGTCTACATTAGTCAAAGAATGCACCTTCTTGGAAGCCTGTCTACCTTCATTAAATGGTTTTCAGAGCTCACAATGCAACTGAATAACGTGCATTATTCAAATGGTTTTCAATGCACATGAGGAAAAGGAGGTGTGCTCAGATGGGAATGATTTTAAGTAGCTCATCTGCACCACAGGAAATTCATTTCTCCTTTGATTCTTATGCCATTTCGCTGGAGGCATATGTATTTCTAGTACCTATATAGTTTTGTGGGGGCTTTGCAGCCACCTAACCCAGTCTGGTGAATAGTCATCACACTTTTGAAAACACAACCAAATGCCTTGTAATTTTCTTAGGAACAATACTTTTTATGCTTCTCCATTCTAACTCAAAGGTAAAGTGAGATGTTTTTACTAAATGGGCTTATTTTCTCCCACGTGGAGTTTTAGAACCTGTGACAAATGTAATGAAATCTGTCAGTCTTTTCCAGCTAGACACAGAAAACTAGGTGCAGTGTTCCTCTGTCTTATTTGTCAATATGAGGTGAAAAGGATGGGGGTGAGGGGTGCTTTTAAGATGGCTTACAACTTTGGAGCTTGGATCGAAGACATATGCAGTCTCCAAAGAGATAGATTGAGCACATGCAGGAGAGAGGAAGCGTTTGCAAAAAGAGCCCCCGGAATCCTTCTTGACAAGCGTTTTGCATGCAGTTAAATAGACAAATGTATTCTGCTGCCAGGATTCTGCAGGAATCATATTTGATGTCTGTCACCAAAAAGATTCTTGGGCACTGGTGGAGCGACAAACTGTTATGCCTTAGAGCAGTGACTCTCAAACTCGAGCATGCACCAGAATCACCTGGAGGGCTTGTTAAAACACAGATTGCTGGGCCCCTTCCACAGAATTTCTGACTCAGTAGGTCTAGGGTGGGGCCCAGGTGATGCTGATGCCACTCGACTGGGGGTCTTTAAGAACCACTAACTTAGAGTGATCAAAGAGGGTAAGCTTGAAGATCCTCCACCCATAAAAGTCCACTATCTGAGGATTATCAGGACCTGTGCTTTTGTGCTTACAGTTTATGCTACAGATGCCAAAAACCGTAAAGCAACATGAGACCCCCCAGAAGCAATTTGCTTAGTGAGAAGTTGGTTTAATTTTTTTTTGTTTCATATCTCTACCACTCGTAGCTTCCTAGACATGTCTAATCAGCATTGCCCTTTCCACCTCTTGTTTGTGAAACTGTGCTTTCTGAAACTCCTGTCTTGCTTTCTGTCTGATAGAAAAGCCAACAGCTCGCAGAATGCATTACACAAGTTAGTGCTTTAGGCTAGATGTACCAGAGGTGATTCAAGTCGATGAACAAAGCCTCCATTTATGATACCTATGTACATTCTCAACCGATATGTTCTTGGTGATGGCAACTATTAACATTTTCTCAGCATTTCAGGGATTTACATTTGACCCCCAAAGTGAGCCAGCTCTGAGCTCCACGGACCCATAACGTGCAATGTGTACCATTGCTAATAAACATTTACAATGTGGTGTGTGCAGGCCCCGCTCCATGAGGCCCATTTGTGAGAACATAGCGACTGATCTGTATTTAGGCCAGCATCTCACACCACATTAAAGAGATTGGTTTGTTCTTATTACATTGCTTTGTCACTTGCATTTGCATCTCCAACATTTCCCATACCCCAGCACAAAATAGTTCGGAATGCTGAGGTATCCACAACTTCTCCCAATCCTTGGGAGCAATATTTGGAAAGGACAGTGGCGAGGGCTGCTTTTACAGCAACGTCAGAGCAGCAAGAGTTGATTGTTTCTTTCCATCCAGCCACACAACAGCCTTCCTGTTTCTGCACCTAGAAACAGCTATTCAGATAGAAGATGCAAGTTCAGTCCTGTTGACATCTGAGTGGGCAGAGAACTATCCTTCGAAATCTTGGCCCTTTCCTATCTACCTTGCCAAGAGTTGGCATTGCTTGATTTAAATTTTGGCTGTTGCACTTCATGGTGCAGAAACCCCTCTACATATGTAGAAAGGGTGTGTTTATAAATCTACACCCACTGTGCATTTGTCTATTTTTATATATGCATATTGCATAGTAATAGAGATTTTATGCATTGAATAAAACTATTTCCCCCAATTTCACTCGGTTTATCGTTCTGCTGAATAATTCAGCTACTATATGGACTTCATGGACTTTTGCTTGATAAATTCACTATTCAGAGCGTTTCCATTCATTGGAATTTTTAATCAGGTTGAAACCCATCACGTTGAGATCAAAGCTGGGAATAATGATGTTACCAAACTACGTTTTAGCCAAAGGATGTTCCTTAGAGCGCACGTCCTCAGATCGCTTAGTCGCTAGCTAAAGTGTAAGAGAATTTATGGTGCTAAATAAAACCAGGAGAAAAAAAAAAGATGTTTTAATAAGATGAAAATCCAAATGTTAAAATAATGAGCCATCTGCATGGGTGGCCCTCTCTTGAGAGAGATGCCAAGAGCTTTGCCATCTGTGAAACATTTACCAGCTGTTTCCTTCCCTTTTTTGTGAACATAAGAAATCCTTGCAGTTGGTGTTTCTAAGTGATACATCATAGAGAAGAAAACAGGTTTGCCCAACTTCAGGAAGACTGGACAGAGCTGAATTAACCAAATAATAATTTTGGCAACTGCAGAGGTATACACCAGCGTGCCACTCTTCTTCCTGCAGATCCCTTTTCTGAACCTCAATAGAGGGCACGGCAGATGAAAAGGGATCGGGAAATGAATCACATCCCACGAGGTCATTTAAAACCGAATGTTTGCAGAGAAAGTCTGTGCCTGCTCACTCGACTGCCTGCAAGCTGGTTTTACCTTCGGAGTATTCAAGCAAGGTTTGGACTAAATTGTAATCCAACTGAAACGGGGAAAGGTGTCTAAAGCAGTCCAAATATTTTTGAACATGTCTTTCCTTTTTCTTTCTCTTCTCTGATCACTGTTTCACATATCTGCCAGTCAGCCCTGTATTCCTGCAGCTTTTGCCCTGACAGGCACCTTATCTAGGTTGCCTGAGTTCTGTATGGTCTTAGGATCTGAGCAGAGTGCCGTGCATGAATTTAACTTTGCCGCCGGCTCTGATCCGAGGCAATGTGCCCAGCAATAAAATCCTCACAGTGTGGGGTGCTGATCTATCGATGCCTCCCCAGGTTCCTGCTTTTTTTTTTTTTAACCTCCCTGTTCTATCGCCAGAATCTGACAGAATTTTATTTTTTCTCCGACTGCCATCTTTTCTACTTCATTAACTGTCAAATGCATTTCAGGGAACATAATCTAACAAGAAGGTTTAGCTAATGAATGTGAAGTCTTTCAGATGTTCCCCTCAGGTGTCATTCCTGAGGAGTTTAGGAAAGCTTTAGGTCATTTTTCAAAAAATAATTTTTCTAAGGCCATATGCAGTGAAACAGAGGGGATATGAATCTTTGGACTGCGGCTGCTCTCGCTCCAGTGCCTCGGTGTTAAGCCAAACCTTAGGGGGAAAGAAAATCAAGACTCACGGCTTCCTCCTGGAAAACCCAAGAGTCCCAACAGCAGAATTGCCAGCATTCTCTAACGGGTGATTTCACATATCCGACTGGAGGGTTGTGCGCTGTGAGAGTCGCATTTCATGTAAAGTAAGGGCATAAAGGAATTTTTCTAGGTCATTCAGCAAAGCAAAGTTAACCTCACTTTCCAAGCCAGAGGAAATTTCCGGGTGCTTCATTCCCTTACTCAACCGTGAACTGACAGCCTGCTGGACTCTAGGCACTGTGTCCACTTCTGAGGTGGAGGTGGGAGCAAAGCTGCAGGTTCCCTACGTGCAGAGAGCTTACAAGTCATGGTGGAACCAATGAAACACGACTTACAATCAATGGCGAGGCTACTAAGTCAGAGGTTTTCAGTCAGAAGTAATTTTCCCACCACCATCACCACCACTAGGGGACACGTGGCAATGTCTGGAGATGTTTTTGAGCCATCACAACTGGGAGGAGAAGTGCTCCTGGCATCTAGCAGGTAGAGACTGGGGATGCTTCTAAACATCCAATGCACAGGACAGCCCCCAAAACAAGATCATGAGAGTTACGTGGCTCAGTAAGTCAATAGTACCATAACTGTGAAACTCTGTCCAAAGAGAATACCTGGAGGAGAGATGGGGGTGAACAGGTGAAAGGGTCAGCGTGCCGTGTGCCTCTCCAAGAATCTAATCACCAAGGAGAAGAATCAAGAAAAACCGGGATTTATGGGGATCCTGAGCTACCAGCCTTTCTCTGTTGTGTTCTAAGACCACCTTGAAAGGCTTAACCCTTACACCATGGCTGTAGTCTTTATCTTGTTAATGACGTGACATAGTTACAAGATATAGCAGGACACAGGGGTGAAAGGGATAAAGAGAGACTGGAAGAGATAGGGATCCGTAGATGTAAAGGCTGGGAGGAGAGCTCTGGTACAGTTAAGAGACTGAATTTCGAAAGCAGCCATCAGATTTCTGACTTGGAGGAGTAGGTGGTTGGAGAACAAACATCCAGAGAAGATGTTTTCATTTCATTTTCAACTGCTCTCTCCATGTTACACCTTTATCAAAAGATGTGACCAGCACTTCCTCTTTACAAGCAGTACCTTCACAATCATCAGCAGTGTGTCTGATTCACATTTTCTGACGACCCGCATGATAGATTTAATTATGCCCATTTTCCAGTTGAGGGCCACATATATATGGCCCTATCTACAGCCTATCTGTATCTCAGCTACAACCACCTGAGCAAAAGATAGGTTAATGAGATTTAAATGCCAGCCTCCATTTCCAGGCAGGTAAATCTAGATCCATATTTGTATACGTTCAAGCAGGTTACATATAGGTTATCTACTCAGATATAATTATATTCTTCACACAGTACATAGAGTTGAGTGTGCAGTTTTATTTTATTATGTTTCCTAATTGAAATGCGCAGCAGCACAGAGCATCTAAAGTTATTTTTAAACCAAAACTTGCTTATCTTTGGCTTGGGAGTACTTTCCATGGTATTGCCACTCACCCCTCCCACGAAATATACCTTTCTCATTATGTGTGGGTTACTTAGCATTTTTCAATGCTATGGCACACGGTGTTACAGCAGGACACATCAGTGCTTATAAATATGACAGGAGTAATTGACAGAAAAAGTAAAAGTTACACTCTAGACATTCACATTCTCTTCTATATTTTCCCATCTTTTCCTTTATACCGGGAGCCAGCAGGTATTTCTGCCAGAATACGCAGAAAGAAGGGAATAAACTTTAGAGACAGGCAGATGGGCCTACATCGTGGCAGTCTTATTGGCTCGGCAGTATTTGGCAAGCTATTTAACCTCTCCGAGCTGCAACTTCCACCTACAAACTCGAGGTAGCAATATCTTTCTTGTAAGGGGTATGTGTGTGTGTGTGTGTGTGTCTGTGTGTGTGTGTGTGTGTGTGAAGAGTTTTGTGAATATGTTATTAAGCATATAAAACACTGAGCCTAGTGCCTGGCATAGGTAAAATTACTATTCAAAAATGTCAACTCTTTTTGTATATTATCAAGCCTCCTGAAAACAGGCTTGATAATATGTATGGGATGCAGAGAACTAACGCCATTCAAGCTTAGCTTAATGAAGAGAGATAATCTTCATTCTTGTGATAATATATGTAAACATTTTAATTCCACTTCTTGTAGGTAACTGAAAAGATAGTGTGGTGCAGTTAAAAAAAATGGGGAGAGAATTGGTGTACAATGTGATTTCAGATCCCGGGTCACCAATTTGGTATTCGTGTCAGAATGGGCAACATCTATTTGAGTGTCAGTTTTGTTCCTATACAATGACTTATATAATTATTACCCTATAGGTTTGTGGAGAGGATGCAGTGGACAAGATATGCATTGTCCTTTACTGGGGGAAGATTATACACACCCATCAGGTTTGCTTCATGTGACTTGCTTCAGCCAATCAAACATGAGCAAAAATGACAATTGTCACTTGGGCAACATCGTTTAAGAGCTGACTCTTTTTGCCCTGTTACTCCATCAGCCTGGGTGCCAGAGTGAAGGGAACATGGAACAGAGCTGCAGCTGATCTATGACAGATCTTATAGCAGGAGCAGGAGCTTGACCTTTGTCGTAGCCACCAAGACCGTGGCATCTTCCCTTGCTGCCTCATAAACTGGCCTTTCACACAGAGACAGTGTAGTGCCCTGAGCACAACAGCCAGCGCGGGCCTATGAAATAACAACCCCCTTTTCCTTCACTGTCTCAAAGAAGGGGAGAAAAAGAAAAACATTCCCAGCGTTCTGTTGCTTTCTGATCTTGTGCTTTCTTTATTTGAACAATATTTACAGTCTTTCACCTCTCACTTCCTCTGCCCCGAGGTCTTCATGGACTCACAGTCCAGGGGCTGAGGCCATGGGACTGCTTCCCCCACACACATCTCCCTGACGGAAGCTTTAGGCTTTAGAGGGCTCCTCCCCTGGAAGTGAGAACCGCATCCATCATTCCACACGCAAGTCCCCTCAGATGCTTCAATCTGTGCGCATCGGGAAAGCAGTTTGGAGTCATGAACACCCTTGGCGCTTGCAAACTTCTGCAGAATCTGATTCCATCATGGCTTTCCTCCCAGCAGGAACAAGACGTTCTTTATGCTACGAATGCAAGAAGCAAAGACCAGCGCAGCTATATAAAACTCAGTTGGCTTTTCCATCTGAAATCCCAATGCCCAGAGTCATGTCTGGGAGGCAGAGAAGACTGTCCGCATTTGGTGTTACAGCTTACCTCACTTTTGCACCTTTGTTCATTCTCTCAAGGTCAAAAATAACAAATTCCTCCAAAAGATATTTTACCGAGAAAAAATAATGAGGAGTGGCAAACCACTTATAAAAACCTGGATAGATTTTTGCATTTAAGCAACGAATATAGTAAATACTATCGAAATGTGCATCGCATCCAGATGGGAAAATATCTTTCTGCAAAACGCACTGCTTACCTGGACTTCTCTGTCTCAACTACTCAATTCTGCCTTGGAGCATAGAAGCAGCCATGGACAATATGTAAATAAATGGGCATGGTTGTGTTTCAATAAAACTTTATTTATAAAAACAAATCTGTACAACAGATTTGTTTGCTGATTCCTGGTCTTTTAGACCTCTGTTGGCAGGTATAGTTTGCTGAACTGAGGTATATTAGGTCTACCCAGAAAGAGGTAAATCAATCAATATTTCTGAATGATTCTTATTTTTTTTTTGAGACGGAGTCTCGCTCTGTAGCCCAGGCTGGAGTGAGTGGCGCCATCTCGGCTCACTGCATGCTCCGCCCCCCGGGTTCACGCCATTCTCCTGCCTCAGCCTCCGGAGTAGCTGGGACTACAGGCGCCCACCACCTCGCCCGGGCAATTTTTTGTATTTGTAGTAGAGACGGGGTTTCACCGTGTTAGCCAGGATGGTCTCGATCTCCTGACCTCGTGATCCGCTCACCTCGGCCTCCCAAAGTGCTGGGATTACAGGCGTGAGCCACCGCGCCCGACCTCCGAATGATTCTTTAACTCAAGTCTTCATAAAAATAACATAAAGAATTAATCAAGAGTAAAGTCAAAATTATATAGAAATATCTAAACTCACTTAAAGGTTACTATATTTAATATATGCATGTATATTTATATCAAACTATAAAAAGTATTATATAATCTGTGATAGGAACCTGTAGTTCTTCATGAAGAAATGGTAAAACTCTTGGAGAGCTGTTACATCATGTGTAAGTTAGGATATTGCCTAAGATGCTGTTAAAAAAAATTATAGTGGTTTTACATGATAGAAGTGTATTTCTCTCTCTCTCCAGTCATACTGAAAACATGGTGTCTATCTCTGGCTTGTTCAAGAGGGTGGTGTCAATCATCTCCAGCTGTAACCATTAGGAATTGGGAAAGAGGCATGGGAAATCACACCAAGTTCTTCTGGGGAGCATGAATGGAAAGCGGCACACACCACTTCCGCTCGTATCTCATTAAGCATAATTTACTCACATGGCCACAACCCAGCTATGAGGGAAGTTGGGAAATGTAGTCTCAAGCTGGGCAACCATCTGCTCTACTAAAATATGGGTGTTACATTGTTGTAATAAAAGAGGTGACAGAGAGGAGAAAACACTAGCAGTCTTTTGCATACACCATAATGGAAAAGACTTTAAACTATGGAGTCAGACTGATCAATTCTGTCTCCACTGCTTACTCGTTATGTATTATTAAGGACTATTTCGTGTTTTTGAACCTCAGGTTCCTCATTGGTAAAATGAGAATGATAATAACAACCTCTCAATTCCTCATTTTATAAGTCTCCCTGTATCCCAATCATCCTCACTAGGGAGAGAAATCTGAACAATCAAATCCACCCATGGTTCCAAAGCCAGGCTAAGTTATCCAAGAGCACTGAGTGTTCAACACTGCCCATTTCTCGGTTCTCATTAGTGATATCAAAAGAGAGCAGGCCACCCCATGACTTTATTACTGACCCTGATTTAAATCAAGGTCAGTGAGGAAAACAACAGTTCTGTTATGGGAAGTTTTCTTGAGCACACAGTCTCCAAGTTTTTGTAAGTAAAGTTATTTTCTTTGTGAAATCATTCATTTTTCTCTTGCACAAAACCTTGCCAAACACTGGTGGACCTTTGTCCAGTGAGGAAATAACTAGCCCACATGTGACTCTCTCTCTTCTTATTGTTTTCTTCATTTGCATATGTCCTTTTTTCTTCTTAGTATTATTGTGATGTCATCAACACAGGGAAAGAGCCCTGTGTCAATGACCATGGAAACAGAGCAATGGAGCACTGCTTTAATTGAACTACAGCCTCCTTTCTGTCACACCTTTTCCTTGGCCCAAACCATTCTGCAATCACTGGAGTGTAAATATTGTAGAGTTTCTGTCCCTTGTTTTGTCTTTCTCTCCATAAGGTCCTAGTGACCTCACACATTCCACTTTTCCAGATAAGACCTAATACCTTCCCTTGTCCAAAACAATAGATTTTCTCCTCTGATACCTCTCATTCAACATCTACATTTGCAAACTGTTGCAAGGATTCAATGAGGTGATACAAGCAAAGTTCTTAGAATAAATCATAATGCACAGTAAATGCTAAAATGAAAGTTGCCTCCTCCACAAACAACATAGAGTTGGTTCTGAGTTTAACTTCCAATCACTCCCGACTAAGAAATGGGTCAAACCATTATCCAAATGTATCTAATGGAATTATCTCTGTTCTTTGGCTTAAATTCTTCATTACTCATTCTTCCATGCCAGAGCAGTCTGCACTGAAACATCAAAAGGCCAATTACTAATATCAGGGAATTCCCTGACTGCAATTGCTCAAAGGACACGCCCTAAACTAAAGTCTAGAACAGCTGTGGAACTAAAGAAGTAGGTATCCCATGCCGTGCTCTGCAAATTGCCTACTAGGAGTTCTTTATCGTACAGGAATGGCTTCTCTCTCTTTATGTTAGCCATACCATCACGGTTTCCTCCCCCTGAGCATTTTCTCTCTCTGCTCAGTTGCATCTTCTAAGGTGGCCAAATGGAGTTTTGAAGCCAGCTCCTTTTAGTGTAAGGAAATTTCCAGATTGAGATTGTTTCCCACTGGGCAATACCACAAGCGTGAGTCATCTGACAATGTACTCAATGTGTTCCCTGTCTCTGCAGAGCTCTGGAGTCTTATAGTTTAACATTGTATGCATTATAGGATAAATGGTACATTATAATATGCTGAAAATTGATATTAAAAGGAAGAAATCATTGCTGTCCATTTTTAGCTTCTTCACCATAATTTCTCAACTAATGTTAGAGACTCATTTTTGTACCTCCCCACTAGGAGTCTCCAGTTTAGCCAAATTCATGTGGGTATTCTTTCTCTTTTGTTGTCGTTTATTTATTCATTCATTTTTCTACACACTTTTTTTTTCTTTTTTTTTTTTTTTTTAACACAGAGTCTTGCTCTCTTGCCCAGGCTGGAGTGCAGTGGTGCAATCAAGGATCACTGCAGCCTCAACCTCCTGGGCTAAAGCTATTCTCCCATCTCAGCCTCCTGAGGTAGCTGAGACTAGAGGCATGCGCCACAATGCCCAGCTAATTTATTTATTTTTTCGGTAGAAACGGGGTCTTCCTATGTTTCCCAGGCTAGTCTCAAACTCCTGGGTTCAAGAAATCTTCCTGCCTCAGCCTTCCAAAGTGCTAAGATTACAGGTGTGAACTACCACACCCAGCATAGTTGCACATTTTTAATTAATGCTTATCTTTTGCTAGTCACTGTGCCATTTTTACAAAGATAAAATAATGGGGAAGATAAACAAGATCTTTTCTTTATTAAGCCTCAAATTTGCTCTCAACGTACCAGACTTTTTCTGCTTCTCTGTACCAGTGATTCTATCCAGAACAGCTGCTCCCTTGTTCTTTGCCTATGCAAAGAGTATTTAAAGTCTTTATTCTCCATGGAAGCTTCCCAAATTATTGCAGCCCAGAGTGAGGAGAGAACCTTTCTTATCTCACACACAACATTTTCTAAATCGGTTAAAAATTTGAGGAGTATGGGTTACATACAACAAAAAATAATTCTGAATGTCTTAAATTATACATGCATGTGTTATATATGTACATACATTCATTCATTGTTCTTATATATAAGAATTTAATCATATATCTCATATATAATTATGTATATATGTATACACACACACACATATATATGTACAATTGGCCCTTGAACAATGCAGAGGTTAGGGGCATCAACTCCCTAACACAGTCGAAAATCCACATGTAATTTTTGACTCCCCCCAAACTTAACTACTAATAGCCTATTATTGACTGAAAGCCTTACCGATAGCATAAACAGTTGATTAAGGCACATTTCTTATGTTTTATGTATTATATACTGTATTCTTACAGTAAAGTATAGAAAAGAAAACATTATGAAGAAAAACCTAAGGAAGAGAAAATATATTTACTGTTCATTAAGTGGAAGTAGATCATCATATAGGTCTTCATCCTCATCATCTTCAGATGGACTAGGCTGAGGAGGAGAAGGTTGGTCTTGCTGTCTCAGGAGTGGGAAAGATGGAAAAACATATGTGTATAAATGGACCCGCTAATTCAAACCTGTGTTGTTCAAGAGTCAATTGCATATATTTGAAGTATTTCAGGGATTCCCAAAATTAATGAGCAATTGGAGAACCAGGTTAGAACCATGGCAATTCAAGAGTAGACAGGAGACAAGGATCACAACATTCTCCTTTTAGCAGGAACAATCAATCACCCAGTTATTTTGGGTGCAGAATAATACCACAGTCCTACATGCTGCTGATGCCTCTGCTCCAGGACACTGGGGAAACTACCGTGAGTGAATTCAAATGTTCTCACAGCTATAGATTCAAAAGTCCAGAGCAGGCACATCCAACTAGCCAACTTTTGATTTTGTGGCTGCCAGAGGGATGGTAAAGTCCAGTCTTTCAACTTTTTACAATGGAAGGTAAAGGCACAATCTCTCCCTTACTCTACATACAATGAGAGTTTCTCTAACACTGGAAAGAGAAATGGAAAGTTGGGCTACCAAAGAAATGACAAGGTCTCTGACAGAAACACAGCCAACAGGGTAGATAGATAGATAGAAAAATGATAGATAGATAGATAGATAGATAGATAGATAGATAGATAGATAGAGATTTATTATGAGAAATTGGCTCACGTGACTATGGAGGCTGAGAAATACCACAACCTTCTGTCTGCAAGCTAGAGGCCCAGGAAAGCTGATGGTTTCATTCCAGTTCAAGCCTGAGGCCTAAAAACCAGGAGAGCCAATGATGTAAGTCCTAGTCCAAAGGCTTGAGAACCAGGAACACCAATGTCCAAGAGTAGAAGATGGATGTCCCTGCGCAAGCAGAGAGAACAAATTCACCCTTCCTCTTCCTTTATTCTACTCAGGCCATTGACAGATTGGCCGATGCCCAGCTGCGCCGGTAAGAGTGATCTTTACTCAGTCTAACGATTCTAATGTTAATCTCCTCCAGAGATATCCTCACAGGTATATATGGAAATAATGTTTTACCAGCTATCTGGACATCCCTTAGCCCAGTCAAGTTAACATGTAAAATTAACCATCATCATTCCCTCTACCAATCATGACTATATTTGATCCTTTTAGAAAATTATTATCATTTCCTTTTTTAACCTTTGCACTGTTTATTCTCTAAATAGATGTAGTTTGTTGCCAGCTATCTCCTCCAACCAAGCCTCTTCAGGCTGAGAACAGGTATTATATAATACTTTGTGCATGACCTCATAGTGACTCACTCACAGTAGGTACTTGTGAAGCAATTTATAGCTCAATAAATGCTGGGAATTAATCCTATTGGCCTCTTTTCCAGCATTTAGTGCTTCCTATAATGAAGAATTTGAATCTTTGGAACAAAATTTCAAGTCATTTCATAATTTTGCAAAATTATGACTATTTAACAACATATCCTGTATTTACTTTTAAGCAGTGGAAGAGTGCTTATAATAGAAACAATAGAACAATTTAGTATTAAATAAATTTTACATCTGCTGTTTAGCCACTTGAGGGGAAACAATTTTCTAACAAGTGGCAATGGTCAAGAAAGCTATGAAATTTAGGCCAGTTGTCGCAGAAAATAACTTATTAGTTGCTAAGCTACCAGTCCTAAAAGGAACTCAATTAGAGGAGACAAACAGCCTTAACTAGACCTACTTTATTGGAGAGTAGAAAGTTGTAGCTGTCAGGTGATTCTGGTGGATGTGTGGCAGGCAAAGTGATTGACAAACTGGTCTTTGCTTGGCATGAAATTTGGCTTTGAATTAGTGAGTGACTGACAGGCGGGTGTCATCTGAAAATGTGGATTGTGTCTTGGAGGGGCTATTTTGCAATAAAGTGATTGACACATAACAGAGATTGTCCCATAGATTGAGAAAACCAACTAGAGATTTGTTTTGACAAGCATTTCCTTTTTACCTGTTCATTTTGTATACAGAGAAGAGAGAGAGAGGAAGCCCTCATAAGTGCTAATTGATTTCTCCAGTGGATATCGGAGTGACGATGACTATGGGATGCACAGAAAGACACCTGGACAATGAGGAGTCAAAAGACAGATGTTCAAGTTGAATCTTATATATATTAAAATTTTAGCAAATAAGCCCCTTTTTTACAGAGGCTGCCACATTAATAGAATATAAGTCTAGACGTGTTGGCAGCCATCTTTGCCACCTCATGTGAATAGGGTTGCCAGATCAAACACAGGATGCCCCGTTAAAATGAATTTCAAATAAAGAATGAATGATTTTTAGTATGTGTCCCAAATATTTCATGGGAAATACTGAAACTAACAAAAATCATTGTTTATCTAAATTCAAATGTATCTAGGTATCCTGTATTTTTATTAGCTAAATCTGGCAACTGTATGTGCAATAAACCTGCTTAGGCATGAAGCCCATACAGAGAAAACTGGAGACAAGAGGTGGCAAGAGACAGATTCCTGGTATTGTCCTTTGCATATCTGGATCTAGCCATGCCCAAAGCTTACTCTAATCATGCTCCTCTCAGATTCAAGCAGCACACACACACACACACAACACTGTTTTACTAAACTCACTTGAGTTACTGAGTTTGGTTGCTCCCTGGCAACCAGAGAGCTCCTTCTACTTCACACTTTTTCTTCTCACGTTAGTTACTGGGTTATATACTAATTGGAGGCAGCATTATTTTATCCGATACAAGGTAAGCTACTTTCTGGAAATGTGTCTGACTGCCATCAAAATGGTCATTTGTCTTCTTGAATTACAAACAGGTTCTCTGGTGATTCCAAACTTTCTTCATCCTTCTCTAACATTATTGACCTCCACTGCTATTTTTCTGAAAGCTAACAGTTAATACTTTTCTTTCAAGCCACCCATTTTAAAAAGTAATTTAAAAGAATTATTTAGAAATTTTTAATTATTGTAATTATTGAAATCTTAGATATTTATAAAATCTTATAGAGAAATTAGAAGCTGAGGAACAATTTGGAAATTTTATTGTCACTTATTGCTAAAAATATTGAATAAATAGCTCTGCCCATTTCTTGTCTTTTTTAAATGAAGTTGACCAACCACCTTTCTGGCCAATAAAATGGTTTATGTGTTATTTGTAAGCTACCTTGTCTCATAAAGTATTTGAGTATGCTCTGAACAAGAAAAAAATAAAAAGTGCATTGTCTTATTAATCTGTCCTTTTTGGATGTAAGCAACAGAAACTGACTTACTTGACTGATATAAAATGTTGTTATGTTTTATAAAGGTAGGAATGTCTCAATGAACACAGAAGACTGGGATCCAACCAGCCTTTAGGAAGAGACTGGACTCAAAAAGTAGAAAATCACTGAGGCACTTTCTCTCCCTCCCTCACCTCCCTTTTCATTTCTACTCCACTTTCTTTACTTTGATCACTATAGACAGATTTCCTCCATGCTTAGTCTGTTTGGTGGATTATGGTGAAATATGGTGACCCCAGATTTACATGAGTCAGGTTCAGTGATAGAAACTAACTAACTGTCAGTCCCAGTCCTCAGGAGACAGAATGTGATTTATGCAAGTGTTCTCGTCCAGTCCAGTTGAGGAAGTGGGCAAGGTCACATGATACAAACATGGCTACCAAGGATCCATCCCTGTGGATTGCAGCATTAAGAGCACATATTCTCAGAGTTAAGAGAACATATAACTCCTAGACTTATGTAAGTTGCCAGTGTGATAGTTATTAAGCGATGACTTCTCAACTCCCAATCCCTCTTCTATACTTTGTTCTGTGAATCTGGAGGCTGGGATGCTACAAATTGCATAGCTCTTGGATAGGTAGGCATAAAAGGGTGTCTAAAACAGAATTTTAGCTAACACTATCCTGTCCAAGCTTGGCTATGAGAGCAAGGTTGGTGGTCCAGATACCTACAGTAAGAATGGTCTATGGTCCCTTGAAATGGCATTTGAAGTACTTGGACTACAGCACTGTACCTGGGCTATAATTCTAAGTGTCTGTCTACTGGCTAATATGGATCAATGGAATATGAGTAGGAAATATGTTTTAAAAAATTCAAATAAATCTATAAACATGAATTTTTAAAATAATCTCAAAGTGTCCCTAATGTGTGTACATTTAAAGAATTTTATTTCAGAAAACTCACTCTGTTGAGTTCATTTTGAAGAGTCTAAAGGAAGTGGAGGGACAGCTGTGTTTGCAGCTTCAAGTGCATTAGGAGTTAAGGCCAGGTAGAGAGTGATGACGGCTAAAGCCCCCTGGAGAAGAAGCTCCAGGGACAGAAGCTTAGGTTCAAATCCTGTCAGTGCCACTCCCTAGCCCTGTGACATTGAACAAGTAATATAACCTTGTGTATCTGTTTCCTCATCAGCAAAGCTGAGCTAATGAGTGTACCTGACGCATATAGTTGTAAAGGTTGAATGAGATGGTTCGCTCAAGATGGTGAGTTATCTTTGCCTAGCTAACTCTTTGGGTCTGAACTAAAATAAGTACTCAATAAACGTCCACATTATCCTACTTATTCTTACTTATCTTTTGGGTCTTGAGGTCTCTTGAATTTTATTTCAGAGGCTATGGGGAGGCGGTATGAGGAATTAAGCCATCTATGCTAAACTCCATGTGTGTACTGAATGACTATGACCTAGAGAAAGGAGAGAAAATGATGTGGGCACCATAAGCACAGAATTCAACAAACGATGATGACTTTGGCCATAAGTGCTGCTTTATAGCTCTCTATAAAGCTGCCCATCAACAAGCTCCAGACAGATGACCTGCAGTAATGAGAGTATGAAGAGAGCAGCATTGCAGAACATTCCACCTGATGGAGACGCAGATCACAAGAAGGGCATTCCCATAAAGCACAGGGTGCCTTTCCATCATTTTCTCCTCCTCATCCCTTAGCCCTGCCCCTCAATTTGTGTTATCACCTTTCATTTTCTAGTTCCCATTCATTCATTCATTTTTTTCAATGAATCATATCTTAATTTACTCGTATATTCATTCAACCATCTGCTCATCATTTTTTAAATGTTTTTTATATAGAAAATATTTATTGAGCTAATTACTGTAGCTTGAATTTATTGGGCTCGTTGTATATGATGAGTTCTTTGATACATATGATAACAATAAGATAAACAGCATCAACATTTATTGAGCAGTTACTCTGTGTCCGGTGCTGTGATGAGTGTTGTACGTGCATTATAACATTTTGTCTTCCTGAAAGTCATCTGAGATAAGATGCTGTTATTAACAGTATTTTTCTAGGGTGGGAGAAGTATCTTAGAGAATTTAGGTAAACTGTTCAAAGTCACTTAGTTAGTAATTGGGGAGCCCAGGCTTCAAAATCACATCTATCTAACCTAACACACATGTTCTTAACCACATGGGGCAGCCTCAGCAGATCTAAAACTAGAGTCTTTATAATCTTATCTAATAATGAATTCATAGGGAAGATGGTACTTAAACTATGTTACGAAGTATGAAACAGGAGACTAGTAATAAAATGACTTAAGGAGGTATTAATTCCAATTGAAAACAATATAGTAAACAAAACAACAAAGCAGAAACCCACAGAATGGCCCCGTTTTCCTGGCATAACTCATCAAAAATGTATTATTAATAATATATCATCATCCATTTGCCAAAGCTAAATGATGAGTTACAAATATTTCCTTTGAAAGGGATAGGAAATCCAGTTCAAGAACGCTTGAAGAATAATAGTACCTATGGACTTCTATCACTATAAAGGCAAAGGGCAGGACCAGCTTCCAGGTACAGCTTGATCTGGTGACATCAGGACCAGCTTTGTTCCTTTCCATTTTTTTTTCTCTCTGCTTTCCATAGAGTCAGCCTATTCTTCAGACCTCAGATAGGTTCCCGTTGCCAATTCCAAGGTCTTCCATTTGGTAACAAAGAAGCTATTCAAGTCTTCATAGGTTCACACCACACAGACCACAGAAGGAATGGCCTCTCCTCCTGTGGTTCTCAAAGAGAAGTGAGCTCCCCCTCTTTCCCCAAGAAGCTTTAACAAACTTTTCTACAGATTTCATTGCTTCTAAGTTTCTGCCCGTCATGGATCAAATTATGGTTGCCAGAAGGGTGAGATGAGATGAGATTATTGACTTTAGCCAGTCCCGAGAGCTGGCGAAAGGGTCCACAGGAATGGCTGAGCACGGGAGAGAATTAACGGCCCCAAAGCAAACTCCAAGTGGTATTATCTTACAGGGGAAGACGAATAGAAGTTAGGCAGCAAAGGACACTTGAGTCCATTACACCAAACAATTCTGGGTTTTTTGCTTAATTATTGAGTGCCTAAATCTATCTTCCTGAAGCATATAACAGCTCAATTTAGCACTGTACTAAATTGGAAATTCTACCTTATTCATTACCACATGGAAGCATTTTATAAACCAAATGCAACAACGTTTCTTCACATGCATGAGGAAATGTTTCATTTTTTCCTCTCAAAGTGCTTTAGAAGTCCCAACTTTCATAATGTCTCAAGTGGAATTGTTGTCATGATTTTCCTTTATATCAGCTTCATATCTGGCATAAATGAAGATATCAGCATGCACATTTCGATTAAAGTCAGATTAAATACTGTTTATTTACAGGGATGGTATTCCAATTGCAATTCTTTCTGTGTTGTTTATTTGACAAATGCGTTTGGCATGTGTAAACTGCTGTGATCTACTTTTCTTTTTGTGACATTTTGGGCATAGGAAAAACTGCACGGCTTAGTGGATGACACAGTTTGCTACAAGTGGCAATATAAAAATTGGAAATTCCTAAACGATTTAACATTTCCCCTTCTAGCTACATTCTCTATCACAGAGGAGTGATATTCTGGAGGACTTGAACCAATCAGAGGATAGGAGTATAATTTTTACAAAACAAATGTGTGTATAAATTATCACTCTCTTCTCTCTTCTCCATAAATAGAGATACTAATAGATCCATAGCATGAGATGCTGATAGGGGTGGCATCTTCTACAATTCATCTTGTCAGTGAAAGGAAGAATTAAGCAACCTGAACCATTAAGATGCACAGTTAGACTTCAGCATTGCCCAGCACATCTCGACTACATTGGTGGAAGGAATGTGTGTTTCTTGTGTAGAAGAGAGAGCTGGTGTGTGCATGCATGCCTGTATGTGTGTGCGTGTGTGTGTGTGTGTAAAAGAGAGAGAAAGACAGAGAGACAGAGAGGGAGAGAGAGAACAATAGATGGGGCAGGGCATACAATCTCAAGTCTGCCTCAGTCTCCACCCTTCCCTGTTGCCTTGGATCCAATGCATTCCATTTGTGTTACCTTCTTAGTCTCAACATGGACTTGAGTTCATGGGCTTTTATCTAACTGGAGCCACCTAGACTAACAGTCTGGTGACTCTTCAATCCAATACCCTTCAAGCATTTGTCCCACATACCATTAGTGTTTTTGTCCATTCTCACACTGCTAATAAAGACATACCCAAGACTGGGTAATTTATAAAGGAAAGAGGCTTAATTGATTCACAGTTCAACATGGCTGTGGAGGCCTCAGGAAACTTACAATCATGGCGGAAGGGGCAGCCAATACATCCTTCTTCACGTGGCGGCAGCAAGAAGAAGTGCTGAGCAAAAAGAGGAAAAGCCGTTTATAAAACCATCAGATCTGTGGAAACTCACCCACTCTCATGAGAACAGCAGCATGAGGGTAAGTGCCCCCATAATTCAGTTACTTCCCACTGGGTCCCGCCCATGACACTTGGGGATTATGGGAACTATAATTCAAGATGAGATTTGAGTGGAGATACAGCCAAACCACATCAGTTACTGAAGGTGGAATCTGATTTTCTGTAAAAAATTTTTTCGGAATCAGAATTACAATTTTACTTCCATTGGTTGAAACAGAATCAATATTCTTAAAAAAAAAAAAAAGTACATTAAAATATTTCCAACATTTCTGCAGTTTGGGTTTCTCTTTAGAATTCTTTTGTAAGTTTTTCTGAACCAAGCAGCTTCTTGGGAGGTATATTAAAAGGTTTAATATCCCCAATATAAATCACATCCTTTGTAGGTTACAGCACACCACTCATTACGTGGTTTTGGTATTTCCGCTGACCACAACTGCCATCTTTGAGCCGATTGTAAATGCAGTGTATGTTAGTTACAAAACTCCTAGCAGAAGCATTTCAGGGCTAATAAATGTTATGTTTTAGTATCTTTGCCTGGTTCATATTACAGTGGTATATGTTTTCATTAGAGACGAACCAACATAGATTTCTCAACTCCTTCCATTAGTGTTCCTAAGCTCATTAGAGATTGGTACCCTGGGTAGCTGCCCAGCTGACCCACTTCTCAATCCACATCTGTGGGAGAAAGGGGAGGCATGAAAGAGGAATCACTGACTCACAGAATGTGTGAGCTTAAAGACCTGGCACTGGGAAATTTGCAAAGCAAAATTTTAAAAGTATTTCCATATTTTATTAAATATTCCAAGCTAAACTTGATTGTCTGTTTTTATGCATACTCAGTTGCGTGTATTTAATTCAGGAGTCAGCAAACTATGGTTTATGGCCCAATCCAGCCAGATGCCTATTTTGTTAATAAAGTTTTATTGGAACACAGTCATGTTGATTAATTTACATGTTGTTTATGGCTTCTTTCAAACTATACCAGCAGAGTTGAGTAGTTGCAACAGAGGCCAATATGGCCTGCAATGGAAAATATTTACTATGTGGTCCTTCAAGAAAAATTCTGTCTATCTCTGACCTAATTCTCTAAAGTAGTAGAAAAATTTATTACTTTTTAAATATAATTTGTTTGAATGTTTAGATGCCCATGATATAAGCTCCTGTACTTCCTCTTCAGGACACTTGTGACATTTGTAATTCTCTATTCACTGGACTTCTTCAGATTATAAGTTGCTTGGGGACTTCTACTGAATCTAACTGTATCAATCAAGAATGCTTTTGACTCCAAGTAACAAAATACTTTTAACTAAGCCTTAAGCAATGAAGACTTGCTGTATCTCACCTTATAAAAAGCCTGGATGAATAAGTCTAGATCCAACACAGAAGGCCAAGGATTGTGCAAACCATCATGGCTCCAGGCTTCGATTGCCCCTCCTGCTCCTCAGTGCTCATGCTAATTCTTTGTCTTCATGCATGTCCACCTCATGGTTGCAAATTTTTTGTTCCAGCTCCAGGCATCACATCCTCATACCAACATACCAAGCAGAGAAGAAGGGGCATGAACACGAAACTTTTTTCTTCTAAAGCTCTGGTATTTTGACCTAGGAAGAAAACCACCAGCAGACTTCCCATTACATTTAACAGAACAGATCACATCCCTTCCAACCTTTTTCACTGCTGTAATCACAGGGCTACAACTACACTAGAAGCTAGTGGACAATCCATAACAGTGTGTTGAATGGTGCATGGAAGAATGGAGGAATTATAGACAAAATCTTTCAAGTTTAGTTTAATGAGGTTTCCACAATGAGCAACGAAGGAAGGCAAGAGAGGGGGTCCTTGACAGCAAAATTATTGGGGAACATCACTTTATCTCAACTTTTTTATTTTACACATAAGGAAAGTAAGACACCAAAGTCGGAAATGAGGCATTATAGTGAATTTGTATGATTTCTGATTGTCCAGCATCCATGAACCACTTTTCTGATAGCATCTCTTTAATCTGAACAACCCACTTTCTCGAACGATGTAATTCAAATGAAGCAGGTGGCAGACCTGGCCCCGGGAGAGAGCGTCTGTCCCAGAATCATCACCATTCTATCCCCCTGACCTCAGGGCTGGGTTCAGAGATGGGCACATGAGCCAAGGGAACCCAGGCAGCAGGAATGCAGAGCTTTGGCGGGTGCTGCCAGGAATGAGGCTGCTGGTGACCACTGTGGGGGCAGCCAGGCTGAGAGTGAAGCCCTCACAGAAGGAAACTGGAGCTCTATGACGTCATCGATGAGCACCTACATATGAAAACTTGACATTTTATCTATTATAAGTAACAGAAAGCCCAACTCGAAAGGTTCTAAGTTTTTTGGCTCATTTATACGTCTAGTCATAAGATAGATGTACTCGAGTGTGTTTATTCAGTGGATCAATGGTGCCATCAAGAGCCTAGGTTTTTATTTCCAGGCCTCCTTATGGTTATGAGATAGCTGCCAGTGCCAATTTTTTTCCCTCCTAGGTCAGTAAATAAAAGCTCCCAAGACACATTTCTGAGATTCTGCTCCATTGAGCCCTTTCTTACTCATGAACCAATCACTGTGATCAATGAGAGAAGGGAATGTGCTGATTGGCTTAAGTCCTGGAGCTGGGGGAGGTATCTCCTTCCCTGGAAGTAGGTAAGTCAAATGGGAAAGCGTTAGATAGCCACAGGAATATCTGAGTTATGTCAGAAAGGATTGTTGGCGTGAATGCTGGGAGGAAAAACAGCAGTGTCCACTAAAACTAACAACTGCTGGACTTTTGGGTTATAGGCAGCCAAATTTTTCCTTTTGTCATTAGGCCAATTTGACTTAATTTTCTCTCCTTTGTAACTAAAGGGTGGTTATTGATGGTAACAAATGCTGTCATTGGGAATGGAAGTAGCCATTTCTCAACCACACCACCATATAGGCCATTGCAACCCAAATCTACTTCCCTTCATTTTCTCCATGGCACTTTTCACATCCTAATATACTAGATAATTTATTTTATATATTCTCTTCCTCTTATCACTGGAGAGTAAGTTCCATGAGAGAAGAGATTGGGCTCTGTGCTTTTACACCGGTGTCTATAACAATACCTGCCCCATACAATGTGCTCAGTTAATATTTGCTGAATGAATGAATGAATGAATGAATGAGTGTATAAATAAGTAACATCTATGTACGTCAGAAGAGGAAGAGGCCTCAAAACTCATCTGGCCCACACTCTACAGAGACTGCACTGGAAACCCAGGCTCCTGATGGTAAACCCAGTGTGCTCCCCCTTCCTCCATCTTCCATCACAGCAATAGGAATTCCCCATCTTCCACCAGCAAGGAATCAGCTCTGTCCAAGGCATCCCTGTTTTCTTCAGTTTATCTGTTTTCTTCGAGTCCTTGAGTGTTCACATTTCTTCCTGCCTGTGTATTTGAATTCCAGTTATTTTCATTTAGAACTGAAAAGGAAGACACCATTGACCTTTTGCTGGTTTACTTTATCCACTAAGGGCTTTACCCGGGCTCTATGCCTGCATCTTTTGTCTCCATTCACATCTCTCATCAAGGGCTTCTGGAGGTCTCTCTCCTACATTCCCAAACTCTCTGATACAAGTCAAAGCACATCTCAGTCTGACTCCAGACAGCACTTTGTACCAATGGTCCCCTGGGCTGACTGGTTGCAAGTGGCTCACATGGGCAGTGGAGGCGGCGTCTGGATCTTAGACAGTCAATGAAGGCATCTCCAGAGACCTCTGAGGTCCCGAGGGGCTATGTTTTGAGAGTCCTTCCTGGCTGGGGACCAAGGAAACGCCATGCCTCTCAGGCACACATGGTGCCCACGTGTGGCCGGCTCAGCTGGGCTCCACCTTGGAACTCCTAACGAATTCTCCAGCTGGGGTGGGTCACAGCCCTGGCATTCTCTTACAACCCAGTAGGACTGCTGACCTCAAGAGTGGTCAAGCGCGGTTGATTTAAGGATTTGACGCTGCTCTGAAATCCCGAAATTCTCTCCTTCTAGGAAATCACAAACTGTTTTGGGCTATGAAGACCATTATGGAATAGGGCATTTCATGCAAACAAGTAGCTACCCAAATCATTGTACTTTGTGAATTCAACAATCAACTATTAATTCAAAGGTTGAATGTTAGGAAATTTGAAGAAATATAGGTATTTGTTAAAATTATATTTAAAAAGTGTATTCAGGTCAGGCATGGTGGCTCACGCCTGCAATCCCAGCACTTTGGGAGGCCGAGGCAGGTGGATCACTTGAGGTCAGGAGTTCGAGACTAGCCTGGGCAACATGGTGAAACACCGTCTCTACCAAAAATACAAGAATTAGCCAGGCGTAGTGGTGCGCACCTGTAATCCCAGCCACTTGGGAGGCTGAGGCAGGAGAATGTCTTGAATCCAGGACGTGGAGGTTACAGTGAGCCGAGATCACGCCATTGCACTGCAACCTGGGCAACAGAGCAAAACTCTGTCTCAAAATAAATAAATAAATAAATAATAAAAATAAATAAACAATATTTTTAAAGTATTCAAATTTTTTAATTTGAAAACTCATTCTGCCACTTACTCATTGTGTAGCAATGAACAAGTTACTTAAATCAGTGGTTCTCAGATGGGGTTCCCAGATCAGCAGCAGCAGCAGCAGCAGCATCTGGGAACTTGTTCATATGAACATCTTGGGACCCCAGACCATATTTACTAATTCAGAGCCTCTGGGGAGAGGAGCCAGTAATCTTTGTTTTAAAAAGCCCTGCAGTTGATTCTGATGCATGTTCAGTTTTGAAAACCACTGGTTTAAACCATCCAAACTGTGTTTCCTCTTATGTAAAATGGAAGTAATAATACTTGACCTCATAAAGTTGCTGTAAGGATTAAATTCAATAGATTTTACGTGTCAAGTAGTCAGGACAGTGTCCGGCACTTAGTATGTGTTCAATATATGATAGCTACAATTAAAGCTATTACTATTATTATCGGATTTCTTTTCTAGGTGGCCAATGAATCAGTCTATAACTTGGCGTGTCTGCCTGTGAAATAATAAAGAGGAAATATATTTTAACATTAATTATTATAACAATAGCTAACGCATTGAACTCCTCTCTGTGCCAGGCACTCAGTTCACTACTTCACAAACAAGTGTTCAACCCTCATTAGAAAAAACACTAAGCGAATGGTGCCACTATTGTCCATTTTTTAAAGGTGAGAAAATAGATTTGAAGAGCTTATGTAACTTGGCCAGAATCATACAAGTCATGAGTGGAAGAACCGGGAAAAGAATTCAGAGTGAGACTCTGGAGCCCGGTTCGTCAGCAAATCACTACACGACCACTCCGAAGAGGTTTGCAAAAGGCATGACAGAGGTAGCCATTTTTTCACCCCCCATGTTATTTTGAAAATCTCTATGGAATCAGATATTCACCACAACACATGCATTCACTGTATGGCTATTAATTAATGATAGAAGGCTCTCAATCAAGTTTTTGCTTAAAATGAGTTTTTGTTGGTTTATTTTATTTTATTTTATTTTTTGAGAGACCAGGGCAAAAAAGTAATATGTGTTACTGACGTCCTCTGCAAGTCCTCCAAGAAGTTCTCCATGACTCAATTTCTGCCAAGTCCCATTGGCTGTGCAGCCACGATGGGGGATGATTTGTTGATGATAGATTTGAAGACAGCTCCTTATCTGTAACCAGAGCTGTTCCTTCCGGGTTGCAGTTTGGGGCAATGATCACTGAGACCAAGGGACACATTCCAGTGTCCATTAGATGAGAGTCAACTGGAAAAAAAATGCCTTCTTTACCTACTGAAGGTAAATCTTCAGGTAAAGATGAAAAGGAAGACACATGAACATGTGACCTATAATTACTGCTAAGGATGAGTCAGCAGCTGTATTTGTTAATACGGGTTTGGGGCCCATGATGAATGCCAAATGTATACCATTTTTCAATACCACATAATTTTCTGGCACCTAAAATACCAGTGACATCCTACAGAGCAATTTCTTAACATGGGTGAGATTATACGTACATCAAAGGAATTTCAGAAGAAGTTGCTGAATTTATAAAATGAATATATTTTAAAACTCATCAAAAATGGTATTTCAAGGTAAATATATGTTTATTCAGTGCAAAGTGTCCATTTTATCCTAGAGAATTTTTAAGGGTACAAATAGGCCAGGAACAAAAAACCTGTAGGCTTTCTTATTTGAGTAAAGCCAATAACTTTGCCTTTCATTTGAGAGTTTCTGCCTAAATCTTAGAAGCAGGACCTCCGCGATATCACAATATATTCAGCTTAGTATAAAACTTCGCTGTGTCCCTAAAATGACAGTATCAACAATAGCACCACTAAGCAAACACTCGTTTTGGCTACTGCCTTTTATTTTATTTTATTTTTTCCCCTCTTCTTAGCTCCACCCAGCTCCCTCTTGAAAGGCCTTCTGTTCTGTCAGCCATAATGACATCTGCTGGCGGACACAGGAAGTCATAAATCTGCAGGTTCTCTCTCAACCAAACCTTGTTAATGCTGCCATTTATCACAGGGGCTGGGGTGCCATCTCTGGAGGGCTGGACGCAGAGAGTCCATTTTCTCGCATACCCCTTTCCCAAGAGAGCAACCATTTTAAAAACAGCCACTTTTTCATCTCGCATCGCAGACCTACAAGTCAGGCAGATGCAAACACCACCGTCAATGTGCCCCTCTTGGAAAGAAGCCATGATTCCAGACAACAATAGACTCCACTGGATGTTTCAGGACTGAAGCAAGGCAGTTGTGACTAAGCTCTGTCCTTCCTCATTTTAAAGAGGCCCCTGACAGCTTGGAGGAGAGGGATGGAGGATTCTGTGCCTCTAAGCCCCTCTGCTCCAGGCCTTTTCTAAGGGCAAAACTTAGGACAGGGAGAGTTGGAAGAGGATTATTTAAATTCAGAGTTACTTTTGTTCTGAACTAATGAAAGATAATGTTTTGGTTTTATTTCTTAGAAGTCCATTGTGTCCTAAGCGTTGATTCAAGACCTCCACCCATGCCAGGTATTTCCTAGCTTTTGCTACTCAAAGTGGAGTCCCTGGATCCACATTCCCTGTTAGAGCCTGTTAGAAATGCAGCATCTGGCCGGGCATGGTGGCTCACACCTGTAATCCCAGCACTTTGGGAGGCTGAGGTGGGCAGATCACGAGGTCAGGAGTTCAAGACCATCCTGGCTAACATGGTGAAACCCCGTCCCTACTAAAAATACAAAAATTAGCCAGGCGTGGTGGCGGGCACCTGTAGTCCCAGCTACTCGGGAGGCTGAGTCAGGAGAATCGCTTGAACCCGGGAGGCAGAGGTTGCAGTGAGCTGAGATCTCACCCCTGCACTCCAGTCTGGGGAACAGAGGGAGACTCTGTCTCAAAAAAAAAAAGAAAAAGAAAAAAAAAAAAAAAAAAAAAAAACAACCATGCAGCATCCGAGCTGCCACTCAAGTCCTACTTTATCAGAACCAACGTTTTCCACAACATCCTCAGGCGATTCCTGTAGACATGAAGGTTTGTGGGGTTGGGTTCTCACCTTGACACTGTTGGCACTTAGGGCCAGAACATTGTTTCTCTGCGGGCCTCTTTCTCGGGTGCTGTGGGATGTTTGGCAGTGTCCCTGGTCTCCACCCACCAGATGCCAGTAGCAACCCCTGAGTCGTGACAACCAAAAATGTCTCCAGACTTTGTCAAGTGTAGCCGGGAGAGCAAAGTCACCCTTGTGGCAACTCAAAAGTGTGGTCTGTGTACTCGCAGCTGCTGTGTCATCTAGGAGCCTGTTGGAAATGCACGTTCTAAGACCCCACCCCAGACTTGCTATACCAGGAGCTCCAAAGGTGAGGTGCAGCAATCTGTCTTAATGTCCTGGGAGATAATATGGGTGCTAATGTTTAAGAACTGAGGCTTCTTAAATTCTCAGTCGCTGAATATGAGCAGGGAAAAGCAATGCAAGAAATACCTGGATTTGGGGGATAGAAAACTCACTGTGGCTGCAACACTGTCAAGAGGGAGTAATGCATGGCTGTTAAGAATAAAACAACTGGAGGCACGCCAGGTTTGAATCCAGGCTTCCCGATTTGCTATCTCCATTACCTTGGGTAAGTTGCCTAACCTTCCCGTGCCTCCGTTTCCTCATATGTAAAATGGGGACAACAAAAGCACCTTATCAAAAACTGGCTTAATGACTGGGTGCGGTGGCTCACACCTGTAATCCCAGCCCTTTCAGAGGCCAAGATGGATGGATCACTTGAGGTCAGGAGTTCAAGACCAGCTTGATCAATATGGCAAAACCCTGTCTCTACAAATAAATGCAAAAAAAATTAGCCAGGTGTGGTGGCACACACCTGTGGTCCCAGCTACTTGGGAGGCTGAAGCAGGGGAATTGCTTGAACCCAGGAGCTGGAGGTTGCAGTGAGCCGGGGTTGCACCACTGCACTCCAGCCTGAGCGACGGAGTGAAGCTCTGTCTTAAAAAACAAAGAACAGGCTGGGCACGGTGGCTCAAGCCTGTAATCCCAGCACTTTGGGAGGCCGAGATGGGCGGATCATGAGGTCAGGAGATCGAGACCATCCTGGCTAACTCGGTGAAACCCCGTCTCTACTAAAAAATACAAAAAACTAGCCGGGCGAGGTGGCGGGCGCCTGTAGTACCAGCTACTTGGGAGACTGAGGCAGGAGAATGGTGTAAACCTGGGAGGCGGAGCTTGCAGTGGGCCGAGATCGCGCCACTGCACTCCAGCCTGGGCGACAGAGTGAGACTCCATCTCAAAAAAAAAAAAAAAAAAAAAAGAAAGAACAATAAAACTGTTTTAAGGATTAAGGAGTTCATATTGTGAAGTGTTTAGAACAGTGCTTGATACCGAGTGCTTTGTAAATGCCAATTGCTATTATGATCATGACCATTATCTGCCTGTCTTTCCCTCAATGTTTAAGTTCCCTAAGAGCCACGCAGGTGCTTTCTTTTCTGCCACGTCCCCAATACCCAGTCATGCACCTGGCACGGAGCAGGTGCTTAATGAATATGGGTGGAGACAGTGGGTCGGCCCGTGGAGGGAAGAGGACGCTAGCAGGAACTCCTTGTAGCAGGTACTCTCTGCCCCAGTGGCTTGAACTTGTACTCTGATTTCTGTACTTTCTGCATGAGGACACCAACTTCCCTGATCAGTTTTGTAAATCGGCGCCCTTGCAAATGTAGGGGATTGAGCCGAAGTGAACGTTATTGCTCGGTTCAGGTTAGACTGGACCTCCGATATATCTGAAAACACTCTGTAAACAACAATCAACAACTGTTTACAAAATCATGAAAAAACTAAAAATTGGGGAGTGCTTTCTGTGTATCAAGTATAATGCTCAGTATTTTATATTTGCTCATGTGATCCTCTCTCCACTGGTAATAGTCAGTGATATAATTATTCCCGTTTCACAGATGGGAAAACTGAAGCCCTGAGAGGTTAAACAATTTGCCTGAGGTCTTAGTAAATGGTGAATTTTTTTTAAGTGCTGCTTTCTCTGATTCCAAACCCAAACTTAGCTTTTGTCATGATGTGTACCTGATCTGTACACAGTGATCATATGTCCTAAGACTTCTGGGACAATCCTAATTTGAAACCTTCTGCCCCCATTTTATGCTTAGCACACTCATAAATGTCAGACCACATGTCCTTTATTTTGTTTAAAAGTTCAAACTATGATGATAATGAGAGCTCTGCGGCCCTACTAGAGATACAATGGGGAGTGGGGAAAGTGAAGATTGACCAAATCAGGGAATGCAAAAGACTTATAAGCAAGTGCAAACTACAGATTATAAACAATAGGACTGAACAGGAGAGAGCAACTAAAAGAGGCACGGAGCTAAGCTTTCAAACTCGCTGGTGCACTTGGTAGACATTTATTGAAGGTCTACTGTGTGCCTGGCACTGTGCCAAAAAGTAGAGGTGCTTCAGGAACAGGACGGTCTTCTTCACCCTCAGAAACCTCACAGTGTAGGAGATTCTGCTCCAACAGACATTGCCTGATCGCCCATTTCTTCACACACCAACTCAACTAGGAACTGCCAGCACCCATCTCTTTTGCCTCCGGGGAAGGCCAGAAGTGGCCCTCATCCAATGGCTGGCAGGAGTAGGTGGATAAATACCCCAGCTCTCTCACCCTTTAGGAGAGACATCTCGAGAGTGCCGAATCTACACTACCTCCCAGCATTCCTAGCAGGATTAGGCTCCAGCAGCCCACAGTGATAACTTGCTTGTTAATACACCTGTACCAGCCACCTTCCCTTTCTTTACTCTCTTTCCTACTCCCCTCCTGGAGTTTTCTGGAATCAACTCCCAAACAAACTACTTGCACACAAATCTTTATCTCAGAGTCCGCTTCCTGGGGAAGCAAAAGCAAGACACAATCTTTCTAGAAAGAGAGTTTGCAACAGTCCTAGACTATTCAACCATGTTAAGCCCATGGGTTCCTTAGCCTCCTGGGAGTGCCCAGTAATGGTTAAGGAAAAAAGACAAGCTGTAGTGTTGCCTTCAAGACAAGACGCTTTGACATAATCCTAGCAAGCAGGGGTAGAATCTCATGAAATTTTAAGGACAATAGGATGCTTAATGCCTAATCATAATAGATAAGACATGCTCTGGATAAGACAGAAAGGTGTTCTCAGAGCGAATTATATCATTCTCTATTTGCTTCTGAAAGTTGAGGGGCACCTTTGGGCACACAGTTCTAATGAGTCCAGGAAGTAGAGCTTGATGCACAGTTGAGATGGCATAAAATATACCAGAACTTAAAGGCTGCTCATCGCATGGTTTCCAGGCTGCTCCCGTCCTTACATTCACTTAATGTCTTCCTGTGGTTAATGAAGTTGAGCAATGGATTACTGGGCCAGCGACTTGGTTTGGATTCTTCAGCAGCAGCAAACACTGTCACTGGCTGTAAGTAGCCAACTCCAAGGGAGAAATGTGATACATGTTAAATCTAACAGCTCCCATGGCCCCAATCTGCCCAGTCAGCAATCATTCCCTTTAAAATATACATAATGCTTAATTGCTGTTTCCTAAATGCTACACCTAACCAAATCAAAATAGTTTTAAAAACGAGAGCCTAGTAACTTTTGGAGGATTTATTCTTAGAAGCAAGCTTGCCAATGCCCGGGCATTCCCGAACTTTATTGTCATCAACCTCACCTGTTTTTAGAAAGCAAATTTGCACCCAGTTGAATCAGACATATTTTCTCCTGTGTTGGTTGTAAGTATATGAATTGCACTGATCAATAGCTGGAAGAATAAAATTCAAACTCGGTATGATGACTGGCCTCCTCAGTGGTCTATTCCCAGTCCATCTCTCCTGCCCCATTTCTGCTTCCCTCTCTCTGGCTGGTTCTCTCGATCTCAGTTCTAACAGTTGCATCTTTCTATTCCCAAAGCTCAGACATCTCTTCCAGTTTCAGGGCTGGGATCCTGATTGGGTGCTTCCAGATCTCAGTTTAAATGTCATCTCCTCCCAGAGCATTTCCCTGACCCCCAACCCTAACGTGGGCTCTGCCCCACCTCCATACTCTCTATCTCAACACTCTCAACACACTGCTTTATTTTCTTCCTATCACTCTCCATGATCTGGGACTTCCTCTTGTTTCACTCTCCCCACCAACATGATGGTGGGGGTTTCCTGGGAAAGTATAAAATAATGAGAGGTCGCTACCTATAAGTTTTCACAAAATACTTGCTGGGAAGAGGGATATCTTGAACGAGTTAAATGACATAAGAGGAAGGCATGACTTACATCCTCAAGGGCAACATCTAATGGTACACTGGCTCTCAAACTTGGCCGCACATTGGAATCTCCTGGGAGCTTTAAAAAATACTGTCAACTGGATCCCACCCCCACAGACTGATGTAACGGGTCTGGGGTAAGGCTTGGGCATTGGGATTTTTTAAATCACTCCAGCTGGCTGAAATATGTTTGAGAGCACTGCTTTTTATACTTGAAGCATTATGCACATATACAGAAGAGCACAAATTCTAAGTGTGCAGCTGAATTAATGTTATCTGATTGAACACACTGGAGTAACCAGCACCCGGTTAAAAGCAATCCCAGCCTCTCAGAAGCCTCCTTAGACCCACTCTCCAAAGTAACCTTCGCTGTGATATGCAAGCGTAAATTAGTTCTCTCTGCTTGTGTACTAATACATTTGGGATCATAGTCTACCTTGAGACTCTTTGTTTTGAAAAGATACAGACTAGAGAAGTGTGAATTTCAAAAGATCCACCCAGGAAGGCTTCCTGGAAGAGGTGATATTTAAGAGAGGATCTGAAGGAGGCAATAGACAAGAGGAAAGGGGAAAAAGGGAGGGAAGCTGGTGAGGGGAGGACAGCATCAACTGAGAAAGAGGCACATAGGCTAAAATGTTGTTATCTCCATATCTAATGAAAATCTTATTGGAGCCGGGCGCAGTGACTCACACAGTAATCCCAGCAACTCAGGAAGCCTAGGTGGGAGGATTGCTTGAGCCAAGGAGTTTGAGACTAGCCTGGGTAACACAGAGAGACCCTGTCTCTAGAAAAATAAAATTAGTAGAGCGTGGTGGCTCGAACCTGATATCCACGCTACTTGGGATGCTGAGGAGGGAGGATTGATTGAGCCCAAAATCTTGAGGCTGCAGTCAGCTATGATCGAGCCACTGCACTCCAGCCTGGGCAACAGAGCAAACAAGATCTTGTCTCTAAACAAAAAAGAAAAGAAAAGAAAAAAAAAAACCCTATTGCGCCAAAGGTATTTTTAAAAGACCTTCCTTGCATGTATGCTCAGCTTCATGTTCAATCATTGCATAGATTTTTAATAAGCACCAATAGGGTGCTGGACCTGGGGATATAAATGTGAATTTGGGGAGACAGACAAAAAACACATAATACATGAAGAAAATACAGAGACAGAGTGGGACAGATAGGGTAGGTAACAAAGGCACATCTGAGTTTAGAGTGAAGAAGAAAGATGGATCTGGAGGAGGAATTTTGTAGAAGGAAAGAGTAAGGGTCCTGAAACCTGTACAGGAGGCACTATGGCGACTGAGACATTCTCCTTGTGCTCAAGTATCTCAAGGCTACCCCAAAACCCAGTAATTAGAGCACCGCCCTGCACAAGGTAGGTGCTTGGCAAATATTTGTTTGATTGCATCAGTGGTAAAACAGGCGAACTAACAACAACAAATTCGATGCGTTGTGTGCTTTGAGAGGGGGACTGACGGGCTTCTACAGTGTGATTAGAAGACTTGAGTGAATCCAAGAACAAATGTGCTTTCTGTTCCTTGCATGCAAGAAACTCTGCAAACTCTATTCACTTGTCATAAAATTCAACTTTTGTACGGAAAAGTTTCCTATGCCTAGCGCCTTATCAGAATCACCTGGGAGCTTTAAGATTTTCAGATTTTTCTGACGCCACCCTGGAATCTAATTTAGTAAGTCTAGGGTAGGGCCTGGGGTTCTTTATCTTGAAAAATAAAAATCCCCAGGTGATTCTGATGTTCAGCCATCATGTGAACAACTGTTCTGGAAGATAAGATTGAGTCATTCCAATCAGTTCATGCCCTTACACATCCCAGAGTTCGAGTGCTCTATCCTAGGAAGCGAAGTTCCCTGGAGACTTAAACATAGCCTCATCCCAAGACACCAGCTCTTATAAGAAGTTTCCCTAAGTGCCAGTCTATGGTTTAGCACAGTATTTTGCCAATTCTAGCAATGCCCACACCATCTTTTTCACATTTTGCCATTTCCACATCCCACCTGAATCACTTTTTACTCTCTATTGTTCCTTAAATATACTTATTTTTAAAATTCCACTAAATGTGTTTAAACTTTAGATTGCTCTTATGCAAGGAGAGCAGGATCTTTTACTAAAATAGAAGGTAACTCGAAATCAAAAGCATTAAAAACAAAACTTTTTTTAATTCTTTTTTTTTTTTTCCTTTTACTTTAAGTTCTGGGATACACGTGCAGAATGTGCAGGTTTGTTACAAAGGTATACATGTGCCATGGTGGTTTGCTGTACCTATCAACCCGTCATCTAGGTTTTTAAGTCCCTCATACATTAGGTATTTGTCCTAATGCTCTCCCTTCCCTTGCTCCCCACCCCTGACAGGCCACGGTGTGTGTTGTTCCTCTTCTTGTGTCCATGTGTTCTCATTGTTCACCTCCCACTTATGAGTGAGAACACGCAGTGTTTCCTTTTCTGTTCCTGTGTTAGTCTGCTGAGAATTATGGCTTCCAGCTTCATCCATGTCCCGGAAAAGGACATGATCTCATTCTCTTTTATGGCTGCGTAGTATTCCATGGTGTATATGTGCCACATTTTCTTTATCCAGTCTATCATTGATGGGCATTTGGGTTAGTTCCAAGTCTTTGCTGTTGTAAATAGTGCTGCAATAAACATACGTGTGCATGTGTCTTTGTTGTAGAATGATTTATAATCCTTTGGGAATATACCCAGTAATGGGATTGCTGGGTCAAATGGTATTTCTGATTCTAGATCCTTGAGGAATCACCACTCTGCCTTCCACAATGGTTGAACTCATTTACACTCCCACCAGCAGTGTAAAAGCTTTCCTATTTCTCCACAGCCTTGCCAGCATCTATTGTTTCTTGACTTTTTAATAATCACCATTCTGGCATGAGATGGTATCTCATTGTGGTTTTGATTTGCATTTCTCTCATGATCAGTGACGATGAGCTTTTTTTCATATGCTTGAAAACAAAACATTTTTAAAAGTCTAGCTAGATATTCTTGTCCCTCCCAAGCTTCTGAGCCTAAGATCTGTGGTATCTTTGTTGAAAAATAGAAATTAGTAAGTATCAGGTATGAAGGAGACATTAGCACAAAATGGAGATTTTGTCATATTGAAAGAATTGAAAGGAATAACTTTCTCACTATGTGATTCAATATTATTTAACATCTTGTCTACAGCACTGGGTACCACTGCATTATACACCCCACTGGTGTAAGCCAAAACCATTTGTGTGGATAACTAAGCTAACTATTAGTAACAGTAGGAAAAAATACAAATTAATAAAAGAACACTTCAGAAATGTGGATCCAACAACGTGTTAATAGCCAGCCAGAAAGTAGGTATTGCAGAATTGTTACAAGTCCCCCACATTACATAACCAGCTATTGAGAACCAGGAGAGAGCGGATGTAAAATTCTGAGAAGAATATTGGATAGAACCTCAGGGAAATTCTGTCATCCAAAGTCATCTTCTCCTGCCCGTTTCCTTCCTGATTGTCTCCAAGGCTGGACCCAGCTTCCAAACTTCCTCTTTTTCAGTTCCCAGTCTTTGGGATATTATTATAACATCCAAAACTTTTTGAAGATGAGGATCCTACCTTATGCATTCAAGAATCTGCTGTGCCTGGGGCAGGGCCTGGTAGACCTAACAGGCACAGTAGATGTCTGTGAAATAACTGGCTGAATGTAATGCAAACACTACACCAGCAGGCATGGGGCTTGCACAGAGCATGGCGGTTTCATGGTGAGGTTGCTGCAGCTTGACTCCTCGGTCGTTCAGGCCTCCTGATCTTATAAACCAGTACCCCCTGATCCCAGAACGGTGATTCCTTGACTGCAGGGCTGTGAGGTTTTACTCAATAGGCTATGGTCCCTAGCACAGTGCTCTGTAAAAGTGTATTGGGTAATTAGAATTAATACCATTTTTGTTGACATTGCCAACTATGAAATTGGGTTTTTTCTGCCTCAGTTGCCTGAGGACTAGGCTGGGACTGGGTGGAGTTGGTCATGGGTGGAGGCCTTTTGGGTGATTTAGGGCAAGTGAGTTAACAACTTGTTCCACACATGTGAGATGGAGAAGTGCGTGGGGATGTTAAAAATGATTAAACAGCACTTTGCAAACAATGACAACAACACTTGGTGGCGACAAGTAGAATAGTGAAAACTGAGTGTCATATAGCCCAAAGAACTGTTAAGAAAAATATTTATGGAACTAGTCAGACCTGGTAGTTTCCCATAGGCAGGTGGGTGGGTTGTAGTGGGAAGTGTTCCAGATCAGACCGGGCGGGCCTTGCTGGGGTGGCGGGGTGGGGGTGAGCATGGTGGGTGGAGGAGTACTGAGGAGTAGGCACAGTTGAAACCCCATCATGACGGCCACCATTACGATGTCACCCCTTGAACCCTTAAGTTATATCAATATCTAAGCCTGCCTTGGCTTTACAGTTAACAACATTGAGTATGTCTGATTCCAAAAGAACAAACATTCTGGGGGCAGATGTTTTCTAACTGGTGTGAGCAGAAGGTTCACTTGTAGGGGTGGATGGGTTACATGTTCAAAATGCAGAACTCTAAGCCTTCATCCAGAATTTTCTGATTCAGAAGATCTAGGGTAGTGATGCTGAGCCAAGGGCGATTTTGACCCCCCCTCCCCAGGGGACATTGGGCAGTATCTGGAGACAGTTTGCATTGTCACAACTGAAACCTGGGATGTTCCTAAACATCCTACATTGAACAGAACAGCCCCTCCTAACAAAGAATTATCAGACCCTCAATGTCAATGGGGCCTGGGGTAGAAAATCTTGTTCTAGGGCAAGGACCAGGTAGGTGCATCTTAACAAGGGCTTCAGGAGATTTTCATGCAGAAGCAGAAGCTTTACGCCGTGTCTTTTTGATAAAGGGCTTCAGTATCAGAGTTCCCTTTTTGCCTACCCCTTTGTTAGATTTAGGACTCAGCTTTGACTTACTTCTTCCCTTGAAGGCTCGCCTGGTAACCATCCTTCGTTTTGCCAAGTTCAGGGTAATTGCCCCTCCTAAGAACACCTTCACCACGTACTTATAACCAACTGATCTTTGACAAAGCATACAAAAACATAAGTTGAGGAAAGGTCTATTCCAGCGGTCTCCAGCCTTTCTGTAACCAGGGACTGGTTTCATGAAAGACAATTTTCCCACGGACCAGGGCAGGGTGGATGGTTTTGGAATAAAACTGTTTGACCTCAGATCATTAGGCATTAGCTTCTCATAAGGAGTGTGCAACCTAGATCCCTTGCATTCACAGTTTACAATAGAGTTCGAGCTCCCATGAGAGTCTGATGCCCCTGCTGAAGTGAAAAGAGGCGGAGCTCAAGCGGTAATGCTTGCTTCCCCCCTGCTTACCTCCTACTGTGTCACCTGGTTCCTAACAGGCCATGGACAGGTACTAGTCCACGGTTCAGGGGTTCGGGACCCCTGCCCTATTCAATAAATGGCGCTGGGAAAATTGGATAGCCACATGTAGAAGAATGAAACTATCCCTGTCTCTGACCATATACAAAAATTAACCCAAAATGAATTCAAGACTTTAAACATAAGACCTGACACCATAAATATTCTAGAAGAAAACCTAGGAAAAACTCTTCCGGACATTGGCTTAGGCAAAGAATTTCTGACTAAGCCCTCAAAAGCTACAGAATGGGTGAAAATATTTGCAAACTATGCATCTGACAAAGGACTAATATCTAGAATCTATAAGGAACTCAAACAAATCAGCAAGGAAAAACAACAACAACAACAACAGCAGCAACAAATAATCTCATTAAAAAGTGGACAAATGATGTGAATAGACATTTCTCAAAAGAAGACAGATAAATGGCCAGCAAACATAATGAAAAAATGTTCACTATCAATAATCGTAGGGTAAACACAAATTAAAACTGCAGTGAGATACTGCCTTACCCTAGCCAGAATGGCCATTATCAAAAAGTCAAAAAACAACAGATACTGGTGTGGATGTAGGGAAAAGGGAACTCTTATACCCATTGCTGGTGTGAATGTAAATTAGTACAACCTCTATAGAAAACAGTATGGAGATTTCTCAAGGAACTAAAAGTAGACCTACCAATTGATCCAGCAATCCCACTACTGGGTATCTATGCAAAGGAAGAGAAGTCATTATGTCAAAAAGACACCTGCACATACATATTTATTGCAGCACAATTGCAAAGATACAAAATCAACATAAGTGCCCATCAACTGATGAGTGTATAAAGAAAATGTGGTATATATATGTGTATATATATATATGTGTGTATATATGTATATACACACACATACAGTGTACACACACACACACACACATATATATATACACACACACACAGCATGGAATACTACTCAGCCATATAAAAGAACAAAATAATGTCTTCTGCCGCAACTTGGATAGAGCTGGAGGCCATTATTCCAGGTGAAATAACTCAGGATGGAAAACCAAATACTGCATGTTCTGTTTATAAGTGGAAGCTAACGCATGGGTACGCAAAGGCACACAGAGAGGTATCACAGACATTGGCAACTCAGAAGGGAGGAGTATGGGAAAGGGGTGAGGATTGAAAAACTACCTATTGGGTACAATGTACACTACTCAGGTGATGGGTGCACTGAAATCCCAGACTTCACCACTATGCAATTCATCCATGTAACCAAAAACCACATTTACCCCTAAAGCTATTGAAATAAAAAAAAAATAATAAAGCAAAAAAGAACACCTCCAGTCCCAGCCTGCATCAAATGCCCTCAGTTGCTTTTCCCTCTCACTGGAAGGGGCACTCCTTGAGGGCAGGGTCTAGGTTCACCCTGTTCACAGACCTGTCCCCAACACCTCAAAAGGTGCCTGGCCAATAGCAGAACTCAATAACCACATGTTCGTTTCAATCTTTCTCTGTGCTCAAATGCCATCTCCTACTGTGCCACCCACCCCTTCTTAGAATCTAGAGCCACCCACCCCCTCTTAGACACTATTACAGCACTCAGTTTAACATCTTCATGGAGGGAATCACTCAAAGTATCCTGTTTATTTGCTTGCTTACTTCTCATTCATTCAACGAATATTTTATTGGGCACTTACTGTATGACTTGTGCTTTGCCAACACTTGGGAATGTAATAGAACAAACAGGCAAAAATCCTTCCTCCCGTTGGAGCTTATATTCAAGAGGGGAATTCGTACAATAAACAGAATAGAAAACTGTCTATAACCTGTGCGACACGGATCAGCTCACTGGGGAATAATCAAATGGAGAAATGGGACAGGGAGTTTGTGCGTGTGTGTGTGTGATATTTTAACTGAGGTAGACCTTTGGGAGAGGAGGACATTTAAGCAAAGATTGGATAGCTGGGGGGCACTTGTCTGCACTCCCCCGTTAGAATATAAATACCAACAGGGCCACCACCTTCCCTTTCTCTGTGGCCTCTGTGTCTCCAGAATAGGCACATAGTAGGTGCTCAATAAACATTCTTCAGAGGAAACAAAAAGAGGAGTATGTGATTAGACCTTAAAGTAGGCAGAAGGGAGATTTTTGTTTTTGTGACCACCCACTGATTAGCGAGAAGGTGGGAGGGACAGGGGCACTAAATTGAGGGGGGCGTGGGGAGGACATTTTGGGGGGCAGGTTAAGACTTAGAGGATGCAGATCCTCACCGGATAAGGTCCCCTCCCCCTTCCCCGCCCCGAACAAACCTAAGTTCTCCCTCTCCTAATATTGGGCATGGTCCCTGCTGGTCAGCCAACCTGGCCCTCTGAATCTCCCTCCACAGCCTCCCAGCTTCAGAGTTCAGCCATCATCACCCTGCCTCCTTTTCTCCCGCACCCCTTCCCTCCTCACCTCCTTTCCCCCCGCCCCCGCCCCTTCCTCCTCCCGGAGGGGTGTCCCCGCGCCCGGTGGGCACGCCCTCGCCCCGGCGGAGAGGGCGCACGGAGGGGCCTGGGCCGTCGCGCCCGGGCCCCCGCCCCCAGCCCCTCTCCCCGGCGGGACGCTGTCCCTTTAATAGGCTCCCGCTGCCTGGCGCTCTGCGGCTGGGGAGTAAATTTCTCCCTGTCATCAGGTCGCGGGGAGAGGAGGAGGAGGAGGAGTTTGTTAATGTTCAGTTTGTTCAGCGGGATCGATGTTTGCTGGCATCGCCTCGCCCTGTCTTGTGTGTGTGTGCGAGGGTGTGTGTGTGTGTTTGTGTGTGTGTGCATATGTGGGGGGTGTGAGTGTGTGTGTGCGAGGAAGCGGGGGTGCGTGCGCGTGTGAGTGCGTGTGTGTGTGTCTGTGTGTGTGTCTGTGTGTGTGTGTGAGTGAGTGAATTCCAGATTTTCTGTCTTTCCAAAACCCGCTCCTGTCCTCTCGCATATCACTCACAGACGGGGATCTGACAGCAGCCACAAACCTACAGTGAGTGATCGCTCTCCCCCCCGGCACGAATCCGCCATAGAGATCGGCGAGGAGGAGGAGGAGGAAGAGAAGAAGGAGGAGGTGGAGGAGGAGGTGGAGGAGGAGGAGGAGGAGGGAAAGAGGAGAAGGAAGAAGAAGAAAAAGAAGAAGAAACCCACTACCTTCCCAGGATTGCCTTTTTTTTTTTTCCTTATCTTTACGCGCGAGTGTGCGTGTGGCGCGTGTGCGCCCCTCGTCCCTTCCATCCGAACCCGGTCTTGGATGTTTAATAAAGAAATCAAGTGTCTCAACAGTCACCAAAAAAAACGCAAAAACAAAAAAAAAAATCCAAAAGCAAAAACAAAAAAGAGAGAGGAAAAAAAAAAATCCAAAACAAACAAACAAACAAGGCAGAACCAACCTCTACTTCAAAGCAGCCGGCGCAAGCCACCCGTGTCTGCCACCCAGAGAGGGGGGTCTCTGGCCCGTGGTGGAGGAGTTGCAGGGGGGATCGTCAGGGGGACAGAGGCCGAGTGACGTCCTAGGAGCCACCGGGCAAGAGGCGGAGGAGACCCAGAGAGGCCAGAGAGACAGCGGGCCCCGGCGCGCGGCTCGGGGCTGGGGCGCCAGAAGTGGGACTGGAGCGAAGTAGAGGATGCCGAGGAGAAAACAGCAGGCACCCAAGCGGGCGGCAGGTAAGAGAAACGGCTCCGCTTCGGGGCTGCCCAGCCCGGGCTGCCCTGTGCGCCGAGCTCCTCGCCCGCCCTCCTTGCCCCTGGGTGCCCGGGGGCACCACCCACTTAAGCTTTTCGGGGGAGTTTGCGCCGGATGCCCCTCTAATAACCTCGTCCTCTCTCGCCTTCTCTGGTCTCCCAAATCCTCCCCTTCTAAGCTCCGGTTGGGTTGGGGGGAGCTATCCCACCAAGCCTTTCCTCCTTAAACTTTCTTTCCTCCACCCTCTACCCCACCCCTAACTTTCTCCCAGTCTGTTTCTTGCCTCTCGGGCCAAAGTCGGATTGAGGATTTGGGGTGCGGAGTAGGGAGACAGCACCTCCACTCCTGCATCCCTCTGCGTGGTCAGTGCCAGTGGCTTCTGGCCTCCAGGGACAGCGTCTCCTCTCACTAGGGCTTGGGGCGCTGAAGTGTGAGGCATATCCGACACTCGGGCTGCAGGCAGGCTTTGGGGCGAGCAATAGGAGTTTAGCGTTGATCACCAAGGTGGACAAAGTGCCCTCAGGAAATGGATGGATCTTTGCATATATTTTCTAAAAGGATCCATATTTGGAAATCTAATTAACAATTTCCCTACTCTCAAAAAAAGCAAAAGGGGTTGTGAGGGGGAAATTCCCCATAGAAATTTAAACAGCTCTGGATTTTCTTTGCCTAGAGAGTTGCAAACTTTGTGAAATGATTCGTACTGTAAGAACTGTCCATCTGAATCCTTACTGCCCCCTAAAAAAGATAAGAACAGGTTAATGGATCAGTACAATAGACCTTCTAAGGTTGTTTTTTTTTTTTTGGTGGGGGGGTTGCTTAATCGCTTTTTTAATAGTATGCTGGGGTTTTGTTTCTCGGAAGTGTAATATGAAAGTTCATTTTTCTTCTGCCAGACCCACCCACTGAAAAATCAGCTTTCCACTTGATTGCTAGTTTTGATTTGACATTTGATTGATCACCTGTCATCTCGCTGCCTTTGATCTATTCATTCTTGATATATATCAATAAATCACTCACCATGGTAACTCAGAGTGCCAGTGACGCAAACCTTGCCCTCTATATTCAGAGCCAGACATGCACAATTATTATCTTGTTTGGCTTTTAATGTGGGCGTTTTTATTTCTTTGTGTCCTTTAGTCGAATCAGGGCTTTTGCAAAAAGCTTACGTTTAGTTGTTTTTTCCTCTCTCTCTGTCTTTGCCCTCTTGATTTAGGCAACATTAGGTAAGGCCGGCCTTCTGCAGACCCACCTCCACATTTCATTCTGTTCCACCTCTAGCAAAACATAGCGAGAAGTTTGGTGGAACACTTTCATAAACTTTGCAAAGTCACCCTTAGAACAAATCCAAAGTTAGTTAGGAATCTGAGGAGAGTGGGCATCCCTTGTCTGAATGTGTTGAACCACCAAGCTCATCCTCCTTCCTCCCCTGATTCGGGTCCAAATGGCAATATATGTGTTTCGAAATATCCACAGTTATCATTCCTTCTGACCACAGAATTGCTTCCCTAACTGTTTGTAAGTTGGTTCGAGTGGCATGCAGAAATATTGATAAAGTGTGGATTCACATATTTTCTGATCGTTCCCCTAAAAACAAAATAATTAAACTATTTTTAGTGAGGCATATATTTGGAACCCGCCTCACCAGTGAAGTTTTCTTTTTTCAACTCTAGTACTTCTTTCGAAAACAAGTTGTCTCTTTCTGCGTTTAACTCACTTATTTCCTAAAACTTAGGCTGCTTTGCAATCTGACAGCCTGTGAATGTGTTCAATGGCCTTTGAGACCCAGGAAGAGTGAGCCTGCTGCATCTAGTTCTGGCAACATAAGTTTAAGTGTAGCTACATTATAGAGATCACATCCTTATTGTTGTCCCGAAAGAGAACCCTGGGCTACCGTCCAGCAAGAAGTGATACTGCCCTGAAAATTACTCTTTTTTTTTTTTCTTGTTGTTCCGGTAAAGACTATCAACGACTAGGCAGTAATTTAAATTACCAGAATGACTGGACATGTCTCCTTTAGTAAGCTCATTACAAAAAGTGCATTGCTCAGAATTGCTCGACTTTGATTATAATTATCCTCCGATCGATAAGGATCCAGGTGTACATAACATAACACTGTATCACATTATTTAAATTAGGTCCTTTTCATTAAACTGTATCTGTTGGTGCTGGCTAGCTTATTGGGGTGTGTGTGTGTGTGTGTGTGTGTGTGTGTGTGTGTGTGTGTGTGTGTTAGAAACTTATAACTAGAGTTTCAGTTTTCTGGCCTATTATATTCCTACTGTCTTTGTATGTTTGTTTTGTATGATTCTTATTATTTTCACCAGAAGGGGAAACCCTTTTTAGGCTGAAAGAGGATAATTCATTTCGTACACAGTGAGGGCCCTCTTACCTTATTTATTTGCTCACATATTAATAGAGGAGACAGTTTTTCATGCAGTGTTTCTTCTTTTCAGCTAAGGTCATCAATGCCGTACTCTATTTCAGCTGAAGTGGTTATTCACAAGTAAAGTTAGCCACTTTGGGGTTCTGTAGCCAGTTAACATCCAGGGAAGGGGAGAAGGTGGGTTCTAAGATTATGGCCATACTAACTTTTATCACTGCTTAGAATTAAACACAATGCACAACTGTAAGTAATTACACCCAAGGACTGATGTTGAAAGCTTGATTTCTAGCTTGATTAATGAATAATGGGAGATAGAAAAAGCCTGTGAGTGGATCAGAGCTGAGGCTCTCTCAGAGCGCTCTTTTTCCCCAAGAACTGTTCCAGGCAATTTGATTTCTTTGTATTATTAATTTTAAGTTCCATGTTTCAAGGAATCAATTACAGAACTTTCTACTAAAGCAGGTATCTAAACAGAATAAACAGCATGATATTTTAAGTGATGAGGAATTTTAGTCTTTATTTGTTATATTCCTCCCCCTTCAGGGGGAAGGGATGTGAGGGGACAATTCTCTTTAAGGAAATAGCTAAATCAGAGTATTTCCCTCTGAAATGTCATTCTTCCTGGCTTTCTTAAGCTATGCTATTCCACCATACTATTACTTAGGGCAAGAAAAAAAAAGTTGAGAAAGCAGCCTACAGTACCCCAGGGGTTTGTGTTGTGTGTGCATGCTTGCTTCCTTGGATGGATATTTCACTCACCATTAAAATGCATCCACTATTACCTGAAAATATTGCGGGATTCAGTACCAGCATTTTTCCCTTCTATGCATTTCAAGGAAGATAGAGAAAATGGCAGGAAAGTAAAATAAAACAGAACGGGGTTTTGATTTGTTTGCATTTTGCAGGATGCAGAGTGGTTAAAAATTTTAAATTGTAGACTTATAATCTAACTCTTGATTTTCTACAGCCTATCTCAGCCTCTGTGTGCATGCATATAAAATACATATTTTATTTCACCATCCTGAACTGTTTTTATATTAATGACAGCCAATTGCAATAGAACACAAAATCTTTTGTGAGCATATCTTGTGCATATCTACTATATATGTAAGTTATAGGATTCTGCCCCTGCCCACCCAAAGCAATTAGATGTTTCCTTCTCGCTGACTCTTAGAGGCTTTCTGATCACCCAGATCTGAGGAGAGTCTTGCAAGAAAGAACAGCTCCCTCAATTTATTTTGTTTATTTAATATGGAGATGAATAATGCAGATTTTGTTTTCATGAATGTCCTTGTGTGGCAGTAAACATTAGACTATTAGCAATCATTACTTAAAAGTTGCAATTTGCACCTTAATAACATAGGTTATTTACATGGGAAACATAGTCAGCGGGGACAACTCTGAACACTGCAACAGAGCAGAAATGACCTCAGAGATCTCTTTTCCACCTCTCGATAGTGATGACTCTGAATTCACGGGTGAGGTCCCAGAAATCACAACCAACAGGATGGAGGGAGGGGACAGGCAGCTCAGGGCAAAGTTTACCTTCAATTTACTGTCAAGTAGGACAGGATTCAAGAGACTAGGAATCGAGTAGATTTGGGCCCCTGGCTCCCTCACTTTGTTTAAATATCCTTCAGAAAGACAAGTTCACATCTTGAATATTTAAATATCTCATGCGATGGATTCCTTCACTTGCCCAAAAGTATGATTTTAACAAATGAATGGAAAAATACACACACACACACAAACACACACACGCGCATGGACGCAATAAACCCCAAAGGGTCTCAGCAGCACAAACTCTTTTGGCCATTCTGGTTACTCAAGGCAGATCTCTGAAAAAGGAAGGATAGATACCTTGAAATCGCTTGGTCCACACAATATTTTGGATGGAAATTGATTGCTTAAATGGTCCTTTTCCCACCCCCCGTCCTGATTTCCTTCCTCCACCTCTCACCTCACCCTTAAAGACTCAGATTGAATAGGACATCTCAAAAGCCCATTTGTTTTAGGCATTTATTGATTTCATTTTTAATCTGCCATATCAGGACACAATACGTTAACCCTAATCAGCAGATTACAAGTGACAGAGAGTTCTAGTAGAAACTATATAAGGGAGTAGGGCGTCTGGGAAACTTCTTGACAATGAAAATCTTCTCTGAGGCTTAAGAGTTTGAATGTTGAAGGTTACTTTTGGGGAGGGGAGAAATATTCCTCAGAAACAGTCTACGTTTTTTTCTTCCACTTTATATTTCCTTATCTCCCAGTTGCCCATTCTATTGCTACACTTTGGGAATGCTTAACACCCAAGAAATATCTCCCAAGTATCTTTAGGAGGTCTGTCCCTGAAGCAGCTTGACCTTTCTCATAGTCTCCAACGGAGGTTTATGCTTTCATTTCATCCCAGCTGATTTCTCATTTATTTGATGGAATTTCTCCAAAGGATAATATCTGAGTCGATTTGTTTCTCTTCCCAGGGCCTTGGGAATTGTGCTGTCCATTGAGCAGGTTTTGGTGATGGGGGTGGGGGCACAGACTGAACCTGGCGTTTTTTAAAGCCATTGAAATGATGCCTCACTGTTCGTCACTGCAGCTGACTTAGGAAGTCAACCAAGAAGAAAACCTAGGCCCTGGTCATGTTTGTGCTGTGCCTGTAATTAGCTGACAGGAGGTAAATGTCCAAAGTCGACCTTCCCTTCCATCACTGTATTTATACTATCAATTTTATTTGGGAATGCCATGGTCTGGGAAGACTCAGCCACTATTTCAAAGGCAATGCCTGCTTCTACCCATGTCCCCTTTAAAAAACACAGAAATTGCCGAACAAATTCTATATTAAGACCAGGCATACACAGAGTATCATTTTTGTTTGATGCAAAGTCAGTTGGAAATACATTAAACTAACAGTTAGAGAGTGTCTTGCATCGCTTCCCTGAAGCAGTGCTTTTTCATTACATATTTAATTACAATCAAACTGAACGACTTTTATTAAAAAAATCACAGTGGTATTAAAAGAAGCCTGGCACACAAATAATGTTATTGCTTCGCAAGTTGAGAACGCTTTTATATTTTTATTTCTTTGGGAGAAATGTATTTTAATTTTCTAATGTTGTGATAAATACAGACTATCTTTTACTGTAGTCTGTAATCAGGGAGAGCTTATCCTTCTATCTTTATAGAGTCTGCTTACCCCAGAATAGATTTTTATATTCATTTTTCAGCAATTTGTAACAATTGGTATTTTTAAATTTTTTTTTAAAGTTTTATGAGTTCTGTTTAAAGTTAGAAATTCTCACGTTCCTTCGGGTGATCTTTGGCAAGCAGTTCTTTGATTACAGGAGGAATTTAGTCATTCTAACCACACAAGAAAGTGGAGAGTGCTTGCTTGCTTACCTGAATATTACAGTAAGAAAAAAACACCATCTATTTACATGCCTCTAACATGTAACACTATTTTCACTGGCTTTATAATTTCTTTTTTTCCCCTCCTACTGACCTTTCATTCGCTTGTTTTGGGAACTTTTTCTGAGAAGAACGTATAGAGATAGCATTTAAAGTGGATTTCAAGATACATCAGATTTTTAAGACATTGTAATAAAAATTAGAGACTTTAGAGCCCAACTGTTCCCTGCTAGTCTAGGTCTGCAAACTAATGAGAAAGCATCTCTGCAAACATATAGTTTCAACTTGAACTTGAACATGAATGGGGAGCGTCTCTAGCAGCGTGGCCGGATTCATATTGCTCATTTTGTCCGAGAAATTATTTTGTCCGAGGGTATCAGACTGAGGTTCGTTCAAAGACATTATGTACATACACAGACACACAGAGGAGAAACCTGAGATGCAAGTGGGAATTGCCGATATATTTGTTTCCAAAGCAAACTCCATGAATGAAATGATTCAATAATTTGGAGGCATTTGCAAGTCATTAAAATGGCAATTTGGAATTTTCAGTTGTTGCCCCCCTCCATTTTTTGCATTTCCCCCATAGAAAAAGACATCCTTTGGGCACCCTCAAATATTCTGGAATGCTGAAGTAATGCCTACAATTATTTAAAATTTTAGAAATTAAAATTCAGGAGGCAGAGCAAGATAATCCTATTATTAATATATCAGTATTATTTAGCTACGCATAACAACAGGAAAACGCACAATGCAAAAGTTTTAGAGATAATGAGCTTAGAGAAATTACATGGGGGGAAGAAATACCTGGATCATATTTGAAAGCATTTGTCTTGAATTCTGCTCATCTGAATGAGAACTTTCTTTCTACCTGTGTTATTTAAAAAACAATTTCAGTATCCCCCTACCTGCTACCCCAGCCTGAAGCAGGGTCTAATGAAACTCTCTCTGGACACACAGATGTTAAGACACTGTATTACACAACCCTTTTTTAAAAATTGTTTCAGAAAACCAAATGTGGGCATGCAAACCAAAAGAAAAACCTCAGGAATCTTTATAAGATAGCCAGCTCAGGGTTCAAGATCGAGAGAACTTTGTTGCGGCAGGATAAGAAGACAACAGTATTGCATTTTAACTAAACATCTCTTCTTGGCAAATGAGAAGCGGTGAAGCAGGGAAGATTTTTTAAGGAGCTTTTTAGCTCTTTTGCATCTCTCTCCAAAGACTAATTTAATTGAAAAGCTATAGTGTCCATTTATGATAAAGGACAGGCCTCATGTTTCCGCAATGCTGGTAGACACTAAGGTGGGGTAAAAAAAAAAAAAAAAGGCCAGCATTCTACAGTTTGTTAGTACAAAAATTAAGATCACTGGTCTTAATTACTTGAGTGATTTCAGAACTGAAGGAATACTCTAAAATCACCCGTGAGCTTTCTTCTTAAAGCCATATCTAAGCCATTTCTATGGAAATTATATAGTTTAGATATTAATGTGGGTAGAATAGTTATTGTTTTTCATGAAAATAGTTATGAAGGGCAGAATGAGATAAAAACAGAGTTGGCAGCAGCCATTGTGTTTGTAATGAATTTGAAAGAAACTTCCGTAATGCTTTACTGGATCATGAAAAATCCATGAAATCTGGTGACATGGGAGATACAAAAATGAGACAGAGGGTCAAGGTCTTCTATAGGGGAAAAATGACTTGTGTAAGTGAGAGCAGTGGCATTTAAATATCTCTGTATAAACTACACAGGGTTTACTTTAAATCACTTCAATTTATCAGATCCTTGGAATTTTTTATGTATTTAGGAGCCTCTCTTTTATACCCCAGAGAGATATGAATAGCTTCTGGGCCAAGATGATGCTGTAGAGAAGAGTCAAATCTATTCTATGCGTATGGTACCATTTGGTACAGAAGAAATGCCAAAATGAAAAGCCATAAATGCGTTTGATATCAGAATTGCCTTTGGCTATTTTCCTTTATTAGAAAGTTGGGTACACTGCTGAGTGCTTCTTCTTGTTTTCCCCCTTGGGATTAGATTTGAGACTGTGGATGGAACAGCGGAGTAAGGGGGAGTGACTTGGGTTCTGGTTGCAGGCTTGCCCTGTGCTAGTTATTTAGCCCCAGGCAAGCTCTAGAGATAAACCTTACTCTCCGGATAAGAATGTGAGGTTTTAGAGTCAGACTGATTCACGTTCAAGTTTCTAGGTCTAGTTCTTGTTCGGCCGTGTAAACTTGGGCTGGCTGCTCAAATCTCTGCCTTCCACTTTCTGATCTATAAAATGGGGGCAATCGGAGTTCTTTATATGTTCCAGGTGTGTGGAAAGGATTGCATCAGATGAGGGCTGAGAAAGTGTGCTGAAACTGTTAGGCGCCACAGGGATACGAGGGAACAGTGTGTCTTTACCCTGAATAACCAGACCATGGAAAATTTATATTAACCGGGAAATAAGCAACTTACCAATTATCATAGAACAAGGGGTCCAGGGCTTGAAAGAAACCAGATATGGATGCGTTTTGATTTGTAAGCCTGCAAACACAATGGCTAAGTAATGTTTTAACCTCTTCTCCTGAGGCAGACTCACGCTGGACTGTTTGGAGTCCGGCACCAGCTCAAAAAAAATGTTTCTTTCCCAAGAAATAGAATTTATAGCACCACCAACAACGATAACAACGGTAACAATGATACCTGCCACTAGACAAGGGCTTTTTACATACCAAGGGCTTTATATGTTTACATTTCTTCGTTTACACGGCAGTTATTTCTTGAGTTCCTACTATGTGCCAGATGCTGTTCTACTACTTGGGACCTGGAGGTGAATAGGATGGAGATGATCCCTGGGATCTTGCACTCCAAGTGGGGGAAGCTAGAGAATATACAAACAAATTTATAAAGCAAACGATAATTTCAGTATAGAAAAAAGCTTCGTGATGACAATAGCTTTATAAAAGCAAAATTGTGAGAGCAGAAGCTGGGACAACAGAGATGTGAATGGTCAGGGGAGACCTCTCAGAGGAGGGGACATCTGGGCTGAGTCCTGTTCCTTATAATTTTCGAGTATAATCCCTCTTTTACTGATGAGAATCTGAGTAAGTTGCAGGATAACTCATTCAAGGTCGTGCAGTGGCCAAGCTGCGTTTTAAACTCAGTTCTTTCTGCTTCCAAGGCCCATGCATTTAATGTACTATGATCGTTTATGTAGAATAGTCATAGCAAATTGCCAGGAAGAACCCAAGGAGGAACCCTCAGTCTTACTATTCTCCCCCTGCATCTATTGTGATGTCTAAAGTTATGGGGGTAAATTGAGAGCCTAGACGGAGGATGCTGCCTTTTGCGGTATCTCCAGATAGAATCTTCAGGCCAACTACTCTCATCTGAAGTTGTCTCTTTAAGGGATGTTCTTTCATATGTATGTACATGCATTCATTCGTTCAACAAATATTGGCTGTGCATCTATTATGTGCCAGGTATTGTTCTAGGTGCTGCAGAAATAAAGTAGACAAGAATAGAGATGGCCCTGCCCTCACACAGCTAATATTCTTGTGGGCAAGCCGAAAAAGGTGCCAAACAAATAAATATATAACACTATATTGAATAGTCCTAATTGCATTTCATAAGAATAAACCTGGCTTCACGGGGTAGAGAGTGATGGAGGGTTGTCATGTTATAGAGAGTGGTCAGGGGAGCTATTTCTCAAGTGGTGATCTGATCAGACCTGAAAAAAAGTGAGAGACTAGCCAAGCACAAAGCTGGGAGAAGCAGTCCAGGCAGAGGAAGGAAGAAATGCCAAAGGCCTAAGGAGGTGATGTGATCTGATTCGGTTATTAGTTGAACATAGGCCCTGTTTGTATTTCAAAAGTGATGATGGACTTGGGCGTGTTTGCTCTCTTGGTCTACTTACCCAGCCCTAGTGATGGTGAGTAGGATGCTTAGGATGATAGAGGTGGCAGCTGGAGATAAAAACACATTCCCAGCCTTCATAGAGAGATTGGTGCTGTGATGGATGACATGGCAAGGCTGTGGAAAGGCATCATTAAGAGTCAAGCAGACCTGGGGTCCAACTGCAGCCAGCTGTGCACTCAGAAGCAAGTTTCCTCGCCTCATTGCGCCTCATTGCACCTCAGCGTTTTCATCTGTCAGATGGGGATAAGGATTTTGCTCACCTCACATTTTACTTGTGATAATTCGATTATGTGACGCATATAAAACTCTTGGTGCGGGCCCAGTCTTTAACTGGGATCCCCCTCACAAATGAATGTTTTTTATTCTTGCACTTAATTGCGTTTTCTTTTCTGCAGGAATTCTGAGAGAAATCTAGGCACATGAGTTAGTCCTTGGCACGTATTAGGCACCAACCAAATATTTCCTGATGAATGAATAAATGAAAGTGTAAAGAAATGAATGAATACTTTCATTTGTGTATTGCTTTGTATACTAATTAATTACTTTCAAGTATAAGGATCTCTTTCATAGGTCTAAAACTTCTAGCAGACCTCTGGACCAATTGCAAATCCTAGCTGTTCTTAGAATATGTTTCAAATTAGAAACTATTCATGACCAAAGACGATGGTTTTCGTCTTAATCTTGTATTTTGCTCATCGTGTCATGGGCCTTCGATTGAAGGGCAGTGGTATACCTTTGCGCGGTAAATATTGTTCATTCATCTTCTAGACAGTGCTTGCTGAGAACATGGATGGAGGGGAAGGGGTGGAGGGTCCTCATTTCTGACCCTGAGGTTCAGCCTCTCCCTGCGCCCTCTCCAAGTGCCTTCCTGGCCTGCGCTCTCCAGGTGCTCCCAGTCCCCCAGGACCTGACAACTCTGCCCCTACCCCACGGGGAACCCGCGCTTATCCCCTCAGGCGCCAGGCGGCACAGCTTAGGGGTTGTTAAGCTAATGGGAATAGGCTACGGCTGTTTCCTGGTAACGCCTTCTTCACTTTTTAATTGTCACCTCCAGATAAGTGCCTGAGAGCAGGAAGAAGGGAAGCTGGCTGCTGCCTGTTAAGATGTATCTTAGGACAAAGAGATTTGGGATCCTGGAGAGCAAGGGGGAGATTCTGCCGCCTGCCTTAGGACCTTTATGAACAAGTGTGATGATGGGAGGGGGGCTGTGGCTGTGTCCCAGGCGCTGTAGGAGGCGCTGGAACTGAAGCCTGACATCCGAATGACAAAGGGCCTGCCTTCCTGGAGCTTACATTGAGTGCGGAGGGCAGACCAGAGACCAGCCAGCAGACAGTTCCATGTGTCAGGGTCTGATGTCTGCAGAGGGTGTTTGCAGGGGTAGATCATGACAGGAAGTGGCTGTTTTGAATAAGATGGTCAGGAAAGGTCCCCGTCTGCGGAAGTGATACTGACAGCGGGTCTGGAGTGAAGCGGTTGGAAGAAAACTGCCCCTCTCTGGAGGAAGACAGTGACGGGCACAGAACATCCGGGGCTAGAGCTACTGGGACGAACAGGAGGAGCAGCTGGGAAGCTGGGTGGCCGGAGCAGACGGGGAGGGTGAGCAGGGAGGGTAAGGATAAGCAAGCAAGGGGCTGCGGCTGTCACCGAGGTAGGGTGCGTCGGATGGTGCAGGAGCAGAGTCAGGATCTGACTTAGGTTTGATAGGGTCCTCTGGCTGCCCTGCGATTTATCAGGGACCCAGGTTGCGAGCAACCACTCAAGAGGCGTCTACATCAATGCAGTCAAAGGCTGTGCAGAGTTGGACCAGATCGATGGCGGAGGAGCCACGGCAGTGGTCCGAAGAGAGACCACAAGGTCGCAGACAGGTGCGAGTGAAAAAGAGGCGTCTACTGAAAGCTGTACAGGAAAAATCAGACTAGGTTAGCCATGAATATTTTCTCTAATTCTGTCTTCTATTTTTCTCCTCCAGTTATATGTAAGGGTCTTACTGCAGATTGTCAGTCTATCGTTCTCTGGGCCAAAGTGGAAACCAAGAAAAGTGTTGGAAGCTGCATACATTCTAGAATCGGCCATACAGGGAAAGAGGCCACACTTTTCCAAGCACATTTCCTGGAGTCCTGGAATGGCTTCTTCACGTATTTCTCCAACCCCATTAGACAACTCAGTCCCTGGGTAAGGGGATGGATCCTGGAGTCTGAGAGACAGGCATGGGTTCCATTTCTCTCCAACGATTATTTCATCTTGGTGTGACCTCGGGCATCTTTGCTTCCCAGAATTTGTTTTCTCATTAGCAAAACAGACCTAATAAAAGGACTCATGTCATAGGGTTTTTTATGAGGATTAATTGAGATAAACCAGATGATACGCTTAACACTGTGGTATTTGCAATGAAGAAAATGGTGAATGGTGCATACATGGTAAGTGGTCAATACATTGTAGTTATTCTATTAACAAGTTAATAATCCTCTCCATGCCTTGATTTCCTTATTGGTAGAATGGGGATAATAAAATCCCCTTCTGGGTAGTTGGGAGAAGTCAAGTATTAATACCAGTAAAGCACTTGAAATGGTGCTTTGCATACAGTGAGTGCTCAATAAATGTTAAATTATTAAAATCATCACCATGACTCTGACCTTATGGACTTTGAAGGGCAGATGTTGTGTCTCATTGCTTTCATGTCCACGAGACCTGGCACATAGATGGTGCTCAATAAATATTATTTGAAGGAGTGAATGGTGGTGACGTGGTGCTTAGGAGTTAAAATGAGAAAACCCAAGGAGCCAAAAGCATGTCTCTAGGGGGAAGGGTTAGCGAGCAGTGACTCAAACCATCACCTCCAATGATGCAGTTTTAATGAGGAAGCAAGCCCATCCTTGAACATTATTTAAGCCAGAGTTATCCCAATAAGCATTTTCCTACCATTAGTGTAGATTAAGCAGCATTGAGTCATGTAGTGAAAGTAATGTCCCTTCTACAATACTATTTCAATGCCTCTGGTAAGTCAAGAGAAAGTCTTTGATAATAGCCTATTTTTAACACCTCTCACCTTTGTTTGTCAGAAAGAGCAGACCTCAGATTCAGAGACTTTAGCAAGCAAAGATATCCAGTAAAGAAATGAAATAATAGCCAGGCGCGGTGGCTCACGCCTGTAATCCTAGCACTTTGGGAGGCCAAGGCAGATGGATCACGAAGTCAGGAGTTCAAGACCAGCCTGACCAACATGGTGAAACCCCGTCTATACTAAACACACACACACACACAAAAGATTAGCTGGGCGAGGTGGCACACGTCTGTAATCCCAACTACTCAGGAACTCAGGAGGCTGAAGCAGGAGAATCGCTTGAACCTGGGAGGTGGAGGTTGCAGTGAGAGCCGAGATCATGCCACTGCACTCCAGCCTGGGCAGTGGAGCAAGACTCTATCTAAAAAAAAAAAGAAAAGAAAAAAGAAATAAATGAAATAATAATCTTAGGGCAGGGCATGGTGGCTCATGCCTGTAATCCTAGCACTCTGGGAGGCCTAGGCGGCAGATCACCTGAGGCCAGGGATTTGAGACCAGCCTGGCCAACATGGCGAAATCCCGTCTCTACTAAAAATACAAAAATTAACCAGGCATGGTGGGGCATTCCTGTAATCCCAGTTACTTGGGAAGCTGAGCCAGGAGAATCGCTTGAACCCAGGAGGCGGAGATTGCAGTGAACCGAGATCTCACCACTGCACTCCAGCCTGGGTGACAGAGTGAAACTCCGTCTCAAAAAATAATAATAATAATCTTAGACTTTCATTGTCTGATTACCATTAATGCATAGCAAATGATAGGAGGTTTTCATTGACTATGACATAAATTTTTATTTTAAAATAAAATTTAGGGCAAGAAAAAAAGAAGGAATAGTTTTAAAGAAACATGTGAAAAAAACCAATTGTGTGTGTGTGTTTGTGTGTGTTGTGTGTGCGTGTGTGTGTTATGTGTTGTGTGTGTGTTGTGTGTGTGTGTTGTGTGTGTGTTGTGTGTGCGTGTGTGTGTTATGTGTTGTGTGTGTGTGTGTTGTGTGTGTGTGTGGAGGAGGCGGGAAGATGTTGCACAAGCTGTGAAGAGGGGCTAGAATGATGTGAGGACACTACAATGCCAGGTCAGGGCAAGGCGCACGAAGAAGCTGTGAGTAAGGGCTGTCAAGAAACCCCCAGAAGATAGAGGCTTTCATTAAAACTTCCAAAAACTTTGGAAATCTGAAGGAATCTCCTCTCCCAGGATATCAGCGGGAAGCTCAGGAAAGTCTTTACTTACCCCCCAAAATTTGCAGATATGGAGGGAATGGGAATGATGTCCTGGTTTTGCATCCAGAAGAGAGGAGTGGTTCTCAACCTTTATTTGGTACACTCATCACTTGGAGAAATTGCTAAAATGCAAATTTGCAGATTCCAGACCTATAGCCCAGAGATTCTGATTCCATAGGAGGGGAATGAGGCCCATGAATCTAGGAATTTGTACATTAGATATACATTAATCCATTTGAATTACAGGATAACAGGAAAAAGTACATAAAATTTATATAAGTTTCTTTTTTTCCTACTCTTTCTCTCCTCTCTCTCTCTTCTCTCTCCCTTCTCTCTCCCCTACCCCAAAATGCCAAAGCACTTCTATTTTAAAAGTTGTTTCAAAGTTGTTTGAGGGGTCCATTTTCACTTATGGCTTTTAGTGAATGGAAAAAAAATATAAGAAATCTCTCTGTTGTGTTACAGCGAGGAAACGCATGCATTTACGCATTCGTCTACCTGGTCTCAGCACGAAACAGAGCCCAGAAAAGTCTCCAATTAAGAAGGAGAAAGACAAGCAATCCAGAAAATAATTTAAGAGGGCTTTGTCTGCTTGGGAGCCAGCTGGCAACCTGGGTTCCAGATCAGTGAAACAAGAAAGACGCAAAAGGGATCTCTCAGACTTGATTCTTTATTTCTTACACCCTACAATTCTGAAGACTCTATAGAATGAGGGCAGAAAACCTGGGTTGTATTTTTTGGAATCTCCTCTACTTTCTTGTTGTCTGTTTCATATTTTTTCATACCTTTTCAATGACTTCTCTTCTTTTTTATTCTTCCTTGATTTCCTTTTATCTTTCCTGATCTCCTTTCCTGAGTCAGACTTCCAAGCCCTTTCTATGTAGTACCGGTGCCCCATGGGTGAATGTGGTAAAAATGATGATGGTGCTGATGATGAACATGACACTAATCACGACTGTCATCATCTTAATGGTTACCACTTCTTGACTCATATAACAACTAAGCCAAAAGGACTAAGCTTGTACCTAACATTTACCAAGCACTGGCTACATTCAGTTTGTTTATACACAATCTCTCCCTGAGACATCCCATAAGCTGGCTATGATTATTGGCCAATTGAATAGATATGGAAACGTAAGTTTTGGAGATTTCAAGGAGCATGACTAAAATGACGACAAGCTTTTAGATAGGATACTGAAGCCCAGGCCCACCTATCAGAGTCCAAGCTCTCAGACACTATGCTTTGTTGTTCCTCATAGTATTCAATGCTTAACAGCACAGACTCACATAAATAAACTTCCACAGTCTAGTATGGATACACGGAGGCCAAGGCCATGAACTGAAATTTAGTGTTTCCCCAGGTTGAAGTAAGTCAACTGTGTCATAGAAGAAAAAAAAAAATCATCCCTACTTATTTAAATCCCCAAACACCATCTTTAAAATTTGAGCCTATGAAGAAAAAGAAAAAGAATAAAGGACTTTTAAAACCTCTTATGCTATCCACGGTGGCATTTTTGTAAATCCATTCCTGTTTCACTAAACAAAAGTAGAAAAACATCATGAAAACCCCCAACACAGTCCATCTGGGGTGTCTCAGTAAGAATCATGCTCACCCACTCCACAGCATCTCTGAGGATGTGTCCTTAAGTCAGACACTGCTCATCTGTTCCTCATAAATCTCTTGTAGGCTCCAGGACTCTTCCTGGCCATCAAAAATTATGGAACGCATGCAATGACACTGCCCTGTTATTTATTTTAGCAAATGAAAAGCTGCCTTCACAGGTTTACGGTCAAGATCTCTAAAAGATATCTTGTATTTGTAAGTATTTAACTGTAGGTGATGCTTAAATAAGTACTCCAAATAATAGGATAAGAAAGGTGAACGTGAAATTCAAGGGATTCTATCTGAGAGGCAAAATGTTGTCTACACCAGAAATCATGATAGGATCTGTCTTGCAAAAAAAAAAAATCAATTGTTTTTAGTTATTGTTGGTGATAAGTTTTTTTTTTTAACATTTTGTTTATTTATTTCCTTTTTAGTGGGTCACATTGTAAAACAAACCATTGTGTTAAAACAAAGTTTGGCAAACTGCCTTGCCGTCTGATTTGAGGTTAATCTAATAAGAAATGGAATGAAATGATCATCCTGTTTCATTGTCTTTAACATTAATGTTTTCTCTGTTAGTATTGGGTGGGAAGTCAGTCAGATGGAATAGAAGAGAGAAAGAACTGTTAAAAAAAAATAAGATGAGTTTATTTCACTTGATCAATCAATTTCAGATATAATTAAACTTTACAAATAGTGAAGTATTCTTTGAACAACAAGCTTAAATTCTCTGTGCCTCACTCCTGTAAAATAGGCATAAGGAGAGTTCTTACTTCCATGAGCATTTTGAGAACTTAAAAAGGTGATACTTATTGCATACTCAGAACAGTGCTTGGTGCATAATAAGAATTCAACAAATTTTAGTTATTATTTCCTTTCTCAGTCTCTCCCTAGAGATAGGCACTATTAAAAATCTAGTGGGTTTATCTTCTGTTATTTATAGTTTTACATGCATGTATATGTTGCTAGAAGCATTATTATTCTTTTGTATATGTTTTTAAAAGATTGGGTAAATAGTTTCACACTATATTTTGCAATTTTTTTTGCTTTTTTTTTTTTTTTACTTTATGTGTGGACTCTATCCAAGTAAATAGATAGATAGAAAAAAGAGAGAGATGATAGGTTTTAATATATATACATACAAATTACATATATATATAAAACTAATTTATCTTTATGTGCTTTGTAATATTCCATCATAAGAATGTACATTTTTATTCATTCATCAGTTCCTCTGTTAATAGACATTTAGCATGTTTTAAATTTTTCATCATCGCACAAAATCCTGTACTGAATATTGGTGGTAGTTTTTACAATCTTCACATAAGTAATTTACGTGGAGAAGAACAGTTATGAAAAATTTACTGCATGTAGTAAGAAAATCATTTGGGAAAAAATAAACATTATTGAAACAGCTAATATTTGATAATTGGAATATTTTTGGTAACTTCGCTGAGATGTCTATCCCTCTAAGCAAAAATGTCTACCCCTCTAACCAAAGATGTCTACCCCTCTAACCAAAATTTGTACCTAGTAGGCACTTCCAAAATGCCTGCTTGACTTAAGTATGCTGAGTGTAAATAAAATATATCAATAATCCCAATAATGAGTGTGTTAAGAAAACTGTGAGTAGCTGCCTTGGGGTGGGGCGGGGAAGAGGGAGAAGTAAAAAGAAAAGCAGGAACAACAGAAAATAAATCACGCCTGTCCTCAGTGTTTGAAACAGATCAAGCTTCAGAGCTGGACAGCTACGGCTTTAGAGATGCCGAGCTCCTGGGGTGCTACTGGTGCGTGGATGGGGTCGGGTCAGGGAAGGGAAGAGCCCTCGGATTTTATGTTACAAGATGAATTGTTAACAATAGTCAATCCTGCAATTTAACACTTTAAGCAGTTAAACTTCAGTCTAATGCAGTTTAGCAAACATATAATGAGGCTCACTGGTAGGTCCAGGGGGTAGAAATATAAATAAATAAGACAGAACTCCAAGGTTTAGAAGGTCCATGTGGTACAATATGCTTTTCCTAACCAAGACCACCAACATCATCCTTAGAACTGGGATGTACGTGTGTGTGTGTGTGTGTGTGTACGGGTGTATTGGGTCTATTACCAATGTGTATTGAGAACACTGTGTGTATATTTTACCCAGCATGGCTTAGTTATACTGTATGTATATTTTGATTGTGTATTTCTGCTGTAGGTCTCTATTATTGTGTATGTGAGTTGTGAATACATGTATATTATGTGTGTTGTGATGTGAACATGTTTGATGTATGTTGTGGGTATCAATGTGTGTTGTGGTGGGGGAGAGAGTGTGAAAGCTTCTCTGATGCATGATTTTGTGTGGATTATGTATATTGTGGGTATTAGTGTGTGTGTTGTAGGGGGAGAGAGTGTGAAAGCTTTTCTGATGCATGATTTCGTGTGGATTATGTATGTTGTGGGTATTAGTGTGTGTGTTGTGGGGGGAAAGAGTGTGAAAGCTTTTCTGATGCATGATTTTGTGTGGATTATGTATGTTGTGGGTATTAGCGTGTTTTCTGTGGGGGAGAGAGTGTGAAAGCTTTTCTGATGCATGATTTTGTGTGGATTATGTATATTGTAGGTATGAGTGTGTGTTGTAGCAGGGAGAGAGTGTGAAAGCTTTTATAATGCATGATTTTGTGTAGATTATGTATATTGTGGGTATTAGTGTGTGTTCTGTGGGGGGAGAGAGTGTGAAAGCTTTTCTGATGCATGCTTTTGTGTGGATTATGTATGTTGTGGGTATTAGTGTGTGTGTTGAGGGAGAGAGTGTGAAAGCTTTTCTGATGCATGATTTTGTGTGGACTATGTATGTTGTGGGTATTAGTGTGTATTGGGGGAGAGAGTGTGAAAGCCTCTATGATGCATGATTTTGTGTAGATTATGTATGTTGTGGGTATTAGTGTGTGTGTTGTTGGGGGAGAGAGTGTGAAAGCTTTTATAATGCATGATTTTGTGTGGAGTATGTATGTTGTGGGTATTAGTGTGTGTGTTGGGGGAGAGTGTGAAAAGCTTTTCTGATGCATGAATTTGCATTTGTGGTGGACCTGGCATGTGCATGAGTTCTTGCCAACTACGCAACTAATGGAATCACCGCAAAACCCTGCAGGATTTTCCCTGTGAACATGAAGCCAACGTCACAGTGTATTTCCCTGGGGGTTCCCCTGTGGCACTGTACCCTGACCTTCTGGTCACGGCTTGGTGAGAGAAAAACAGAACCACTGTTACACAGGATGTCCCCTGCTCAGGAAAATTTGCTCTCAATGGGAAATGTATAAGAGACAGATAGTACCGGAAGCTCCACACCCTATTGTGTTGTCTATTTCCTTGCCTCTCTTCCTCTCCATGCCACATGGCCTATCGTGTCAGGGATTCATTTTAGGAATTGTGGGAACAATTCATTTGCAATACCTGGAACATAGTCGGTGTTTGGGTTGAATGCATGAATGTATGAATGAATGAATGAATGAATGAATGAATGAATAAGGGGTTCTCCAAGGTTCCAGGCCTTCGGAATATTTAGATACCCCAGTTATTTATACTCACAGAGCTGACTGTAGTAGGGTCTTAGTAAATGTCAAATGGATAAACCGATGCATGCATATGGCACTCATGAACATTTGCTTATCTCAGAAACAGGCTAGCAATCGTAAGAAAACAGTTCCCCAGTGGGGCTTTTATTCTTCCTCTGTGGATCCCATAGGAGCCCGTTGTCTCCTGTCCCTTTGGTTTAATTATTGTTCCTTAAGATCAGCATGGCAGCCCTTCTGTTTACTGTCAAACTGCAGCCACAAATGGAGAGACAAAGAATGAAGGGGAAAAAAAATCTTCATAATCCAGGTACAGGAATTTCCTCTTTCTTTAAAAGAGGTGAAAGGAAGGTGGAAAAGTTGGAGAAATGAGTTTCCAAACTTGCCAAACACATAAACCAACAGAATTGTGTTGCTGCCTCCATAAATGTTTAATAAGTTTTATCATCTTGTGACTAAGGTTAAACAAATGTGAGTCCTTTGAGGAATTATTTACTGGAAGCAAAGTTATAGCATCAACATCTGTGTTTCCAATCACTTAGATGAGGAATAGATCAAATAAATCATGAGTAAGTTCCACAAAATAACTTCTGTATTATCATCTCAGGAGAAGAATAATGTAAGCAACTCTTTTAGGTGCCCTCTCGATCGGAATTTAGAGGTTTTTTTCTTAGGCTTCTCTTTTTTTTTATTCATTTCATTATCTCCAAAGAATAAGTCTTCACTGCTTTGTGGAAAGTTACCATAAAAACATCCACAATAGAAGGACTTTGAAATTTCTCTCCGGGAATCTGGCTATTTCAGCCAACATTCTCATTTGGGAATGGGCTAACATTTCCAATATATAACATCCATATAATTTAACCTCATAAATTTATTTTTTTTCACAGTGATGTAATGGGGAGACTGACCTGGAGTTTGTAAATGTTCCCTGCTCACTGCATTCCCCCGGGCAACATAACATTCTAGACAGTGTTTTATGTGCCCTGATTAAAATATAACGTATTCTTGCATTTCCTGTGGACTGACCTGTTAGTACTCTTAGCAGAACATTTAAGGAATACAGAGATGTTTTCAAACGTGTGACAATGCACTGTGTGAGGTTTGTTGTTGTTTTTAAACCATGATCTCATTTTCATTTTAGATCATAGTCCCCTGAGCACCCCTCCACAAGAAAAGTTTTGTGCTTTGGTTTGACTTTTGAATCTGCCAGTGCACTCTAACAAATAAAAATAAGCAGGGACGCCTGTTTGTAACTGCAATTGGAATTCTTAGGCACATACTTTAAGCTGCTTTCCTGAAGTGGAGGGAAGGATTTTGAAAAGTTAATGGGGAGTCCCCCAAGATAAAACAGTAGCAATGGAAACTTACCACCTTCCTTATTAAAAGAAAAACACAATAAATGAAGACAAGGGGAAGGGCTTCCTACAGTTTTTGCAATCATGAAAATGACAATTGTGACACATAGTACACTGAGCAAACCAATTTGTGGATTGAGATGTTTTAATTTTCTATGCGAGAAACACAGAAAAAGTAAAAGGCCGCTCTTGCCTTCCAGAGGAGCAAAGGGAAGTTTGTGGGGTGAGGACTTGATCTGGAAACCTTACTGGGCTGAAGTTGATGCTGCCATGTAGCTTTTCCAGGCTACAAATCTCATTCCAAGAATAACACAAAAGAGGCTTGGAAACTGCTTGAGGGAAGAAGGGATGGATAGATCAAACAAATTAGTGAAAGATAAGTTCCCTGAAAGGAATATGTGTATTTGAGAGTCTGCCTTTTATTCATTTAGCAGATATTTATTAATTTATATTGTTTTCTGGCCCCCGTGCTGTGTGTCAGGGCTTATCAGTATAAACAAGGCACAGCCTCTGCCTTCAGAGTTTAGCAATGGAGTGCCCAGAATAACGTCCAGAAGAAGGCACCCAGTGAGGGCTCAGGAGATGTTAGTTGAAAGAATGAATGGGTGAATGAATGGATGAATGGATGAATGGATGGATGGATGGATGGATGGATGGATGGATGGATGGATGAATGAATGAATGAATAAATGAATGCGTAAAGATGATCTGTGGCTCCCTAGGAATTCAAGCTCACGTCTATATGTTTGTTTCTGGATCTAATTGTTGATTCCTGTCCGGATTTTATCACAGGTGGGCCCTGACATTTTCATTAGCAATGGTTCCCTGATTTCCCTTCAGGTGAATCCTTCCTGAACCCAGGTGCCCTCTATCCTGCACATTAGCCCCTGGCCAGCTCTTATGAGCCATAATGTGCCATGAAGTTCTCCAGATTTTTTCCTGATTGGCCACTTTGAGTCTTTTTCATTGCTCATCACAACCTTTAATCAAACCGACTTGGTTTCCCTGTGTCTCCTTCCCTCTATTTTGCTCCTGGAAACTGTGATAACCAGACACGTTAACATTTCCAAGAGTCCACCACGTGCCAGGTTCTGTCCCGTGTACGTTACAGTGCACTTGAGGCTCATTTAGCCTCCCTTTCAATTGAGGAGGTAGACTATTATTCCTGTTTTCCAGATATGCAAACTGAGACACAGAGCTGTGAAGTAATTAGTTCAGATAGAAGACATATAGTGGAGCCAGGATTGAAGCTCAGGTGTGTTTGATTCCAAAGTCACACCAAGTACCTAACCTCAGCACCTCTAGAAGTCAAACTTTTTTTTTATCTTGATGAACCCTGCTGTTGCCTGTGATACATTATACAGCATCTGAGTGACTCAGCGGAGCTCCAGCTTCACAGCTACAGATACAGAGACCCAAGCGACGGGGTTGGGGTAAGCTCCATCTTTGATGTTTTTTAACCTCACTTCTCATTCAGAATCTCTACATGGGGTGGTCACAGCAACCACCTAGCCTCATCGTCCGTCTGGCTTAGCCACTGGCAGAAAAGACCATCTCTCTCCAAGGACCTCCAGCAAATGTTCTGGGGTTGTCCTTGGCCTGCATAGGTTTCCCTGACCCTCCCCAAACCAATCACTTTCTCTGGCTGTGTGCATCCAGAATGATTTGCCAGAGCAAAATCAAAGTGGCATTACCAAAAAAGGGAGGAATGCACGCAGGGCCAGCAGAGTCCATAGCTGTATGCTACATTCTCTATAGGGTGCAACCGAGTGCTTTGAACTCAAGCAAACTGAGGTTCCAATCTAGGTTATTTACTTTTTCTTTTCTTTTCTTTTTCTTTTGAGACAGAGTCTCGCTCTGTCACCCAGGCTGAAGTGCAGTGGCGCGATCTTGGCTCACTGCAACCTCCACCTTTCAGGTTCAAGCGATTCTCCTGCCTCAGCCTCCTGAGTAGCTGGTATGCGCCTCCATGCCTGACTAATTTTTTTTTTATTTTTTTTTTTATTTTTTACTAGAGACAGGGTTTCACCATGTTGGCCAGACTGGTCTCGAACTCCTGACCTCAGGTAATCCACCTACCTCAGCCTCCCAAAGTGCTGGGATTACAGGTGTGAGCCATTGTGCTCGGCCAAGCTTATTTAGTTTCTATCTGATCATAGACAAGTTATTTAACCTTCTAAGCCCCCCTTTCTTCATTAAAAATAGTGTGTTTAATGCATGCTGGTTATGTAGGAAGTTCTGAATAAATGTTAGTCAATGTGGTGTTGGTAGACAACAGTAAGTTGAAGACTACTGGAATAGCACATGGATGTCCTTGGAGAAAGAGATATATTATTTTGAGGTCTGCATTTATGCTTTGGGGCACATAGTTTAATAAAACGGTTTCTATAAAGTGGAAGTGGGGTAAAATATGCCTCCCAGAATGAGCCAAAGGATTGAAAGAACCACTTTCCAAGTCTAGATCACTGTATCTTCTTTTCGCTTAGGGCCAAAAGTTCTTCTCAACTTTCCTTTCAGGTTTTTATTTATTTATTTACTAGAAAAAAAAGGGAATTGAGAAGCCTGAAATGATGAAGATGCTCATGATTTTAAAAAGTTTTTGTATGTCCGGAATGAAAGATGTGGTGAGGTTGAATAGGAAAAAAAAAAATGACTGTATCCCAGTCAGCCTGGGTGGTATCACTTCCTACTTTCCCCGGGTAAGAAGGCTGGAGGAATATGGGCATTTGGTTGTTGAGAAAGTTTGTCTGACTTCTCTTATGGTATTTGGGATTGTTCAGAGACTAACTGGTTGGATTGCAATTTGCCTTCTTGTGGAAAAACTGACCTAGCAACATATATTGTGCATTCGAGCTTTAGAGAAGCCTTTTCTCTTGTAGTTTATTCTCTTGCATAGTGGTGTTTCTAGGCTGCTGACATATGCGAAGGAAACATTGTATTGATGTGTGCATGTGACACTCTACCTGCAACATGTATGTGCTCGTGGCTGAATCACGTGTGTATCCGAAGCTGAGGGCCCTGGCTGCTGTTGATTTAGTCCAATCGCATATATAATACTCTGTGGAAACCATTCCTGGTTAGTAGCTCCTCACTACTGTGTTATACAAGCTGCTGGCAAAGGTAATTATGCTTAATAGGAACCACCTTTGATTTAAAGCAGCAGAGGTGAGTAATTAAATTGAGCTCAAGCACGAGGGGGTAGTGTGCAACCTTTGTTTAGGGACATTCGTCGGGAGCGGCTGGGATCTGTTACAAGGGCAATGTTTCTTGGGCTCATATTTGTCACCCAGATTGTCTTAGAAAGACATCAGTGCACCTGGGAGAGATGCAGCAAAGGTGTATTGTGGGCATCTGCTTTCTTCGTCGTGTCCCCTCAAATGTCACCAAAGGAGAACTCGCCTCCCAGCTTCATCTGCCCTGGTTCCTGTGCTTGTCTCCCCGCCAGGGGTGTCAGCACTGTCCTGCTCTCTGGTTTCCCAATGCTCATCTCTATGGATGATCACGACCCCAGTAGTGATCAGTCTTGCCATGTGGGCTGGCAGTCCTGAGATTTCTAATCGGGGTCTACTCGGACACCAGGAGCAACAACGAAAGCATACCTGTCCCTTAATCCTTTAATGATTGAATTTGAGACAAATTCGTGTTTGGAAGATTTCATTTCAGTCCCATGGGTGGCTATCATTGCATCTCAAAGATGATCTACTTGTATACATTTCTATATTTTCTTTTCAGCAAACCTAACCTGATTAAAAAGAAAAAAAAAAAATGTCTGAGCTGTCCTCTCCCCATCGCTACCCCCTAGAGCTTCTGAATCGTAACACCCAAGCAAGCCGGGTTCTGTTGGGCAAAGACAGCCTGTTCCAGGCGATGCCACCTAGAACGGGGGTGACATACTTGCTAGGAAAGAACAGCAACTCCGACTAAATCTTATGGCTTCGAAAGGATTCACAAATTCCAGGCAGAGGGTTTTGCTCCATGATAACGGCAAAGTGGGTTCATAAAATCCGGAAGAATCCTACGAAAGTCTCTTATTCCCCTGCTTTCAGGATAAAGAGATGGCCTAACACCTTCCTACTCAAAGTATGGTCTGCAGGCCAACAGCCTCGGCATCTCCTAGAAGCTCATTAGAAATGCAGATTCTCAGGCCCCACCCCAGACCTGCTTCATCAGAATCTGCATTTTCAGAGAATGCTCAGGGGATTTGTGAGCACGCTGAGATTTGAGAAGAGTTAGCCTACCCTGATTGGTTGACTCCTGCCTCCTTTCTGACATGAAATTTTCATCATTTCCTTGCCTGAACTGTGGTTTCTTTCTGTCCTTATTCCATGCCTAGCTGTGCCTTCTTTTTTCTGGAGACGGAGCCTTGCTCTATCACCCAGGTTGGCAGGCAATGGCGTGATCTTGGCTCACTGCAGTCTCCGCCTCCCAGGTTCAAGCGATTCTCCTGCCTCAGCCTCCCAACTAGCTGGGATTACAGGCACCTGCCACCACACCTGGCTAATTTTTGTATTTTTAGTAGAGACCGGGTTTCACCATGTTGGCTAGGCTGGTCTCGAATTCCTGACCTCAAGTGATCCACCCGTCTTGGCCACCCAAAGTGCTGGGATTACAGGTGTGAGCCCCTGCACCCAACCAAAGCTCTGCCTTCTTCTTAGTCTAGTTAATGCCTTCATATAGTTCATATATTAGCCCAAGGATCACTTGCTCAGGGAAACCTTGCCTCAGCCTTTAGACTAGGTTAAATCCACCCTTACCAGTACAGGCCTGAAAGCACCATATACCTCACTGCCTTGCTCTTTTCAGGGTTGCAATTCTATGATTCTTGGTTTAGTTAATTTCTGTCTATCTCCTCTGCACATAAAACCATGTCTGGTTTTATGACTCCCATATGCTGGGACCCCACCGTAGTGTCCACTACATGTAGAAGCTCAATAAATATTTGTTCAGTGAACAGATGCATGCTCTCAGGCTGTATAATTAGGAATATTGTAGGCATATTGCTGGCTACTCAGTTTATCTCTTCAGGAATGTTCAAAACATTTCTAGAACTGTTTTCTGTTTATTCAATTCCAGGTGATGTGAAAATCAACTCAACGGAACTACTGTTTTTAAGCACTCTCCACACATTCAGCATTATCCCACTTAATCCTCACAACATTTTATAAACTTCAAAAATGAATAAACTGAAACTTATAGCAGTGATTTCTGACTAAATAGCAAAATGATGGCAGGGCTGAAAATCACGTTCTTCTCTTCACCGCCACATTCCAAGGCCCATGAGTCTGGGGCCTTGCGCTCTGCCTTGGGTTGGAATCAGCGTGGCTCTCCAAGATGCACAGAGTTCCTGATTCACCTCCTTAACACTGATCTTTATTAAGCACATCACCTGAGTGCCAAGCACTGTTCTGTAGCAGCAGCAATGAGTAAGATCCATCAGGACCCTGCTCTCAGGGACAGAAGCAACATATATACTTAAGGTGCCAGGTGGTTAAAAGGGGCTAAGAAGAAAAACAAGGGGTGGCAAAGGGAGGGAAGGTGAGGGAAGGGGGCTGTAAACCATAGAACCTTTGCCTCCTTCATTTTTGTATCTGAGCACTTGGCTCAAGGGCCAGTGTGTGATAGGTCCTCAGTTAGCATCGGTTGATGACTGACTGACAGATGGAATCCAATATTTCCAAAGTGGACTGAGCACCAGCTGTGTCGTATGTGCCCATAAAACAGAGCAGAGCTAATGGCCAGTCTAGGGATGGGGATTTCCCACCCTGTCGTCCAGATTATCCTCCCTCTATCAGCCACTAGATTGTGATTGGAATCACCAGATTCGCCTCTAGAGTTTTCAAAAAAAAAAAAAAAAAAAAAAAGACACGTGCTCAGCTTTTCCTTGGGCAAACTGGGATTTCTGGGGGTGGAAAATCAGCATGTGTGTTTTTTAAAAATCCTACAGTTAAGTCTGATGTGCTTAAAAGGTTGAAATGCTGTATACCCCAACCATGAGAAATAACAACACCATCTAGCTTTCACTGAGTGCCTACTGTGTGCCAAGCCACATACTCAGTGGTTAACAACCCCACTAAGAAGAAGATGGTGACGATGATGGCAATGAAAACAACAGCTAATATTTATTGAGTAATGCTGTTTGTGCCTGGTGTTGTGCTAAGCACTTAATATGTCCACATAGTTCATCTTCACAGATATCCGATGAGTCTTTTCCTGTCTCACTCACCATTATAGACATTTCAGAGAAGGTTCAAATAAGTATCAGATATATGTTTCAAGCAGGGGTTGACAAACTGTGGCCTGGGAGCTAAATTCCATCTGTTTTTGTATGACCTATGGGTTAGAATGGTTTTTACATTTTTTAATGATTGGGGGGAAATGTGGAAATTAGTTTTTTTATGTTATATAAGTACCTATATAATATCTTAAATTTTGTCTCTTGGCCTGCTAAGCTCAAAATATTTACTATTTCATCCTTTATAGGAAAAGTTTGCTGGCTTCTGCCCTAGTGTACTTTTTTCCAACCTGTCATATGTGCAGGACAGTCATATGAATGATCATTTTAGCTGGTAGAAGCATGAATTTTTTAAATAATTATGGGTTCATTTGCTGTATATTAGAAGGGGAAAGTAAAACTAATATAATAAAACTGATTTCATGGATGTTACTGCTAAATCCAATGTAAAGAAAAAATGAAATGAATCCTTTTGAAATCAATTTTTAAAAAACAAATAATAGTACCGGCAGTATGGAGATAAAACAGAACTCATGCAGGCGATAGAAATGGGATAAACACTGGTACAGGGTCAGAAAGTGGGATGAATAGGGAAAAGTCAATCATGGAAGCAGTTTCACCTGGATGAGAAAGATAGGCGATGAGATGATGGGAGCTTTTTGCATTTTTAATATTCTGTGA